>NW_026892741.1:0-1200000 GCF_033815535.1 Pezoporus flaviventris | reverse complement strand
TCATTTACATCATATAAAATAAACCAGGTTTTATAAAAGCACCACAAATGTATTTTTCCTGTAACCATATAACTTAAGAAAAGTCCATTCCAACAAGTAGGAAAGCCAGGAAAGGTGGCAGGAGGCCTGGACGGATGAGCAAGGAGCTCCTGACTGAACTCAGATATACAAAGGAAGCGCAGAAGAAGTAGAAACAGGGGCAGGGTACTCACGACAAGTACAGAGATTGTAAGGCACAAGAAAACTTTGTTACAGTAACCTAGGATAGTGCCTCCCCCATCTGAGTACGTAGAGTCCCAAGCACATCTTCTCTTGTTGTTAAGATAACCTGGGATAGTTTGCTTCCCCCTCATCTGCACATACCCACCCATGAAGGCCAGCTGTGCATCTCAGAATTCAGACAACAGCACCTGCATTACATCAGTAAGATTGCTAATGAGCAAAATAGGTCATTGCATACACAATATGCAATGGATATTTTGCAAGTGTTATTATCCACCCCTGCAGTGCTTCACTTCTTAACAGGGTTCTGATTCGTTGGGTCCCTATTAGATTAGCATCAGTGTCCCAGAGCTCTCACCATGGCAGCACTATGCTTTCATTAAAGAGAGCTTTCACTTTGCTGAGTGTTGTGCCTCATCCCTGACGGATCTTAACCTGCATTTCTCTCATAACACTTGGTGCATTTGGCAGGATGATAGAATCATAGAATAGTTAGGGTTGGAAAGGACCTTAAGATCATCTAGTTCCAACACCCCTGCCATGGGCAGGGACACATCACACTAAACCATCTCACCCAAGGCTTCGTCCAACCTGGCCTTGAACACTGCCAGGGATGGAGCATTTACAACCTCCCTGGGCAACCCATTCCAGTGCACCAGGTACAATGCTGTTTTGGTCACAAGAGGCCCTGATAAAAGGTCTCTCCCCATCTTTCTTGCAGGCCCCTTTTAAGCACTGAAAGGCCCTAGTCTTCTCATCTCCAGTCTTAACAACCCAAACTCTCTCAGTCTTTCCTCAAGGATGAGGTATTCCATCCCTCTGATCATTTTTGTGGCCCTCCTCTAGACCCTCTCCAACAGGTCAATATCTTTCCTGTACTGAGGACTCCAGAGCTGGACGCAGTACTCCAAGGTGGGGTCTCACTAGAGCAGAGGGGGAGAATCATCTCCTTTGACGTGCTGGCCACACTTCTTTAGATGCAGCCCAAGATACAGTTGGCCTTCTGGGCTGCAAGTGCACATTGCCAGTTCATATCCAATCTTTTATCCACCAGTACACCCAAGTCCTTCTCCTCAGGGGTACTCTCAATCCCTTCATCCCCCAGCCTGTATTAATCCTGGCAGTTGCCCCAACCCAGGTGCAGGACCTTGCACTTGGCCTTGTTGAACTTCATGAGGTTCATGTGAGCCCACTTTTCGAGCTTGTCAAAGTCCCTCTGGATGGCATCCCATATACAAACATATATTAACTGAAGATGTTTTTAGCTTGGCTTCCTTCAGTAACAATGCTTATGTGACTACTCAGTGCATACAAGATGCATGCTCAATAACTTGTAAATCTTTCATATGATTGTTGTCAAGTTCACAGACAAATCTCATAGATATTTATGTTCTTAAATAAAAGCAAACAGCCAGGCAGGAGGAACCAGGACTTGAACATTTGCAGTTTTACCCTCTGCTTTTGAATGCATTTTTCACACCACTGAACACAGCAAAACTTCAGCTGCCACCAAACCTTTATCTAAAATATTGTTTCGTAGCAATTAGTAGAAAGTTACAGAAAAATCTTAGCATAACTTGTTTAAAAAAAAAAGTCAGAGCCAATCAAGGCAAATCTGTACGACACAAAGCTTCATTAGCTCTGCCACTCAGTTCCTTGCTTAAACAATCTGCTACAGCAGAAAGTCTTAAGCAAACTGAGAAGTACTGTAAATAACAGTCTGAAATTCTTTATCTACTGCATAACAGCATTTGATCAGAAGCATCTTACTCTTAACCCAGCAGTAAGTGAGAACCGATTGTCATAACATGATCCCCTACCCTCAAATCCATTACTGGAAGAGAGGAAGCTACCCTCCACTCTAATTTCATGTTTTTTAAATTACAAAGGTCTTCTCAGATAGAAGATACCTCTTTAAAATTAATTTGTGCCCCAGTTGCTGAAAAAAAAAAAAGCAGGAAATGTGAGAAATCAGCCCTTTGCAGCTTAGATCATTCTTTAGGACCCTTGCAAACAGAGCTTACAAGCCAGTGAAAGAAGCGGTTCTGTGATGAGCTGAAGAGCTGGTTTTAACCCCAAAAAGTACTTTTAACTAGGAAACATTCTTTAGACAGAATCAAAAAAAGAAAAAAAAAACAAACAACACACAGAACACTACATTGTGACTACTTAAAGAAGGAGACCTTCTAAAGTTTCAGAGACCTGACTCAATCCTGAAGACAAGGAAAGGTTTTATTTTGAAAAATTAGAAAAATGAGAGTGCTAAAAAGATTGAATGAGACCTAGTGTCCTGTGAGAATGAGAAAGAGGCAATTTTTCTAAAATCTGTTCCAAATTGTAAGAAAGAGAACAGTTTCCCTAGAATTTCTTGAATGAATCCTGAAATTGATAAGAACTAGCAAATTTAATTTCTAGGAGAGTGCTTTTGCTAGAAGCTGTAAAGCACTGAATTATTCAGATACAACATATCAACACTGGAGTAAAAGAGGCAGACCTCTGAATAGATGGAACATGAAAACCGAAACAAAAATCAGATCCAAATATCCAGCCAATATGACAAAATTATGGTTTGAGCAGAGACTAGTATTTCTTCTTTTTGGTTCTAAATAATGTTATGTTATAACACACTGAGGCTAGCAACAATATCGGTGCCTGATAGCCTAAGTATTCAGCCAAGGAATGGAATAGAGGAAACTACAAAAGTATTTGGAGTACATTCCCAATTTAAAGAAAATCCACAATGGGAGGAGGTGGAAAGGAGTAGAGATGTGTCAGTCAAGTATCCTCATTCATACTATACTTTCTCTACTAAGGTAATATCTTGTTAACATTATCAACCAGAAGGGTAAGCAGTATGTTACAGTCCTCTTCAGTAAAGTCATGCCACTAATGAAACAGTTTGAAAAAGTAGCTTTCAGAGATCCAGCAAAGAAAACTTATTAGAGTAGACTCTCAGAAACAGAGGACAAAGAGACCCCTCCTCAAAGGAATGGCTTTATCATTAGCATATATGCTAGTCAGGAATATTAGCATATATGCTAGTCAGGAATATTTTGGGCTACATGAAACATACCTCTTAAAATTGCATTTCTTTTCAGTCTGCCATCCAGAGGCCTGAAAAGACAGGAAAAAAAAATCTGAAAGTTATCATCCAAAACTTTTAAAATTCAGCTACCAAATAGAAATCTTAGCCAACTAAGTTCACCTAACACTACCTACATGTATTAATTCAAAACAACTCAAAGAAAAATTTAACATTTTTAGCAAAGAGAAAAAAGGAAAGCCTGACAGAATTAGAACAAAAAGCAACTTCAGGAAACACCCACCCTCTATGAAAGGACAAGCTTAGCATGGAAAAGTAAAAACAGCTCAAAATTCAAGCAGTCCTGATACCATGTGGTGGCAAAAATACTAAAACCCCCAAATTATCTGCTGCACTGGGCCTGGCTAGGATGGAGTTAATTTTCTTCATAGCAGCCTGTATCCTGCTAAACACTAACTAGCACTTCAGCTGGCTGACACCTGCAATCCCTCCAAAGCTGCCTCTGACAATCAGAACACCCACAGTGTCATCCAGAAACAGCTTGGAGCCCATCATGATTAGCAGAGCTTATTCAAAAGGAAGAGAGGTATAGCAATACAGTGCTGTTTTGGATTTGTTACCAAAACAGTGTTGATAACACACCAATGTTTTAGCTGTTGCTGAATACTGCTTACACAATGTGAAGGCCTTCTCCATTTCTCATTCTGCCTCACAGCAAATAGGTTGGGATGTGCAAAAAGTTGGGAAGGGACACAACCAGAATGGCTGACCTGAACTGACCAAAGGGATATTCCATACTGAATAATGTCATGTAGCACCAATAAAATCGAAGGGGAGGGGAGTTTTGGGTAAATACCTATTACTCAGGGACTGTCTAGGCATTGGTCTACTTGTAGGAGGTGGTGAGTGATTGACTTTGCATCATCTTTTTTTCTATTTTTTTCTTTCTTCTTCCTCTTTCCTTAGTTTATTATATTATCTTTATCTCAAAACATGAGTTCTCTTGGTTTTGCTCTTCTATTCTCTCCCGTCCCACTGGTGGGGGGAAGTGAGCAAGCAGATGTGTGGTGCTTAGCTGCTAGCTTGAGTCAATCCATCACATCTGCACAGATGAGAATGACAAAAGAAAATGACTGGCCTGTTTAAAAGAAGATTTGGGTTTGAAGATTCCCATCAAACAGTACTAGTCTCAAAATCTATTTAAAAGTATCTGCTCTCCATTTCACTGAATTTCCAAAAAATATTCAGATGGAAATCTGTCATATCTCAAAAATTTTCATATATTTTCCAACATAAAAGGAAAAAATATTTTTCCATCACATTCCAAACAGATGATAACCACACAAACATTTTAGCTTGACAAAAGAAGGGAATTTTTTTAAAGATTAATTCACACAGAAGACAGCCAGATGTTATAAAGACAAGCAATGAATACTGCTTAATCTTCCTCCATCAAAAACAAAGGCATAGCGTGCAATTATTATTTTTGCTTTTATATTGCTTAAGGAAATTATAAACACTATGGTAAAATGAAACTTCATGACAGCAACAGATGAAAATCAGAATGTAATGCAACAGAACAATCTCTCAACACCTCCTTTAGGTACTTTTTTATTGCATTCAGAGAAAATTCAAAGAAATGTTAAACACTGCCACACTGAAAGCAGAGTGGCATTAAATGCCTTTTTGTTGGTACCAACAAAAAACTTCACACAAAGACTAGAAAATCCCTTGGATGTAGAGGAGAATGGACATCAGAATGCACCTGCTGTAAAAGAATCCATTCCTTCAGCAAAAAAAAAATCCTAATTTATACTGTGGTCGAAGAAACTGAATTACAGGTTTATCACCTGAGCATTCTAAAAACACACGGCCTGGGTTCAACAGTAGCAGTTATTTTTCTCCTTAGTAGCTGGTGCAGTGCTGTGTTTTCGACTTTAGTCTGAGAACAGTGCTGATAACACACCAATGTTTTAGTTGTTGCTAAGTAATGCTTACCCTGATCAAGGGCTTTTTAGTCTCTCATGTTCTGCCAGTGAAGAGGGGCACAAGAAGCTAAGAGGAAGCAGAGGCAGGACACCTGACCCAAACTAGCCAAAGGGGTATTCCATACCATAGCATGTCATGCCCAGTATAGAAACTGTGGGCAGTTACCCAGAAGGCCTGGATCGCTGCTCAGGTTGGGCTAGGTATTGGTTGGTGGGTGGTGAGCAACTGTATTATGCATCACTCATGTTTATTGTTATTTTCTTAACTTTCCCATTTTAATTTTATATTCTCTCCCCTTATTATTTCCCCTATAATTATTATTTTTGATGGTAGTAGTGATGCAGAGGGTTGACCAATGTACAAGGGGGTTGTACAAGGGGATTGCACAAGGGGGTTGTACAAGGGGGTTAGAGGAATTCGCTTGCTTAAACAAAAGTATTGTCTGGGTTCTATTGATAAGGAAAAGCAGACACCTGGTTCTATTGACAAGGAAAAGCAGATGCCTGATTCTACTGATAAGCAGAAACTGATAAGGAAAAGCAGATGCCTGAATCTACTGATAAGGGGGAGAAGCAGATGGTTTATGGCTGGGACACCAACCAAACCCTAAGGCCATACATGAAGACTAAAAGGTGAAAAGTCTAAGAAGAGGAAGACTCATTTACTTCATCTTGAGACCCCTGCCCATGACCAGAGGGGGCACTGCACAGGCTCAAAGGACCTTCTAGCTCATTATAATACGAAGCGGAGATAGGACATGAATGTATAGGCATATTGTGCAACCTTATAAATATATACAACTTTAGAGAATAAATGTAGAGGGTGTCCTGGGTTTAGCAGTAACAGTCAATTTTTCTCCTTCTTGGTAGCTGGTGCAGTGCTGTGTTTTGACTTTCAGCCTGGGAACAGTGCTGATAATACCAATGTTTTCAGTTGTTGCTAAGTAATGTTTACCCTGACCAAGGACTTTGTGAGGCTCATGCTCTACCAGGGAGAAGGGGAAGCCAGGAGGAAGCAGAGAGGGGGACCTGACCCAAGCTAGCCAAAGATGTATTCCATACCACAGCATGTCATGCCCGGGGGGGTAAAAGGGAGTTACCCAGAAGGACACGGGGTCTTATGGGTCAGACTCGTTTCTTGGCCGGTGATATTGTATTCTCTTCCCTTGTTATTTTCTCTTATCATTGTTGTCGTTGGTGGTAGCGGTGGCGATTTGTGTTGTACATTGGTTGCTGGACTGTTCTTGTCTCAACCCGTAGGAGTTGCACTCTTTCGATTCTATTCCCCATCCCTCCGGGAGCAGGGAAGGAGAGAGCCCCGGGGGGGGGGCCTCGATTGCTTCCAGACTGGCACCACTCACTGGGAGTTAGTGAACAAGCTGTCTGCCTAGGGTATAAAGCACGACAGTTCTTTTTGGCACCCAACATGGGGCTCGAGGGGTTGAGAGAACGACAGATATGCCCAGATTAATAGTCACTCGTCACAATGCTGATTTATTGGCTCTCAAGGTTGTTCCTCTTGATCTCACAGTTTCAGTATATCGTACCTTACTTCCAGCCGGTATTTGCGGTATTAGTGTTTTTCAAATGTGGAGCCTGGGCTAAGGTTTTTGTCTCATTGTAATTTATGGTAATGACTTGTAATAAAATAGAATCATTGATCATGAAACTGATCTGGCTTATGTTCCCAGTGTGGTCACCACCTTTATACTTTGGGAGGTTTATAATAAAAGTGCTTAGGAATTACACATCTTTTTTCTCCTTCTCGGGTGGTCAAACTGTGAAGGAGACATTCTTTTACCCTCCCAGTCCTCCCCCCAGACCATGTACAGCATCATTTGAGAGATTTGAAGTTTTTGAATGGCCTTTTAATGCTGTTGAGACTTGTTTGCTGATGGTGATGGGAATCACCATGCTAACACGCATACAGAGTGTATTTTGCCCACGACTGATTTCAAGTGATAAGCAGAGTCAGGTTTGGGTCTTGTCTGGGGTCAAATGACGATGTAGGAGGACCAAGAGATTTTCCCTGAGGCTGGACAGTCATGATTGGCAGGGTGTGTGGGATAGTATGGGCAAGTATCTAGGTCAGTGGGCCCCTCCAGTACTTTGGAATTTCACCACCGAACAACTGCAAAATGTACTGTTCAACACTATCCAGCACCTTCAAAAGGAAAAGAATGTCAGTGGATCTGAGGGTAAAGCAACAGTCAGCGCAGCTACTCCAGCTCCAAGCACAGCAGCTTCACCACCCCCAGCAACAAGTACAGTCGCTACTCAAACTTTGGCTGCAATGAACAGCGCAGCTACCCCACTGGCAAGTAAAGCAGTTACTCAAATTTTGACTGCAACAGACAGCGCAGTTACGCCAGCTCCAAGCACAGTAGCTACACCACCCCCAGCAACAAGTACAGTCGCTACTCAAACCACAGTGATAATCACTGCAGCCAAACCAGAGGACCAATTCGTACCAGTATCAGTCGCCCCTGCACGCAAGAGAAAAAGCAAAAAAGAGGCAAGAAGGGTGAAGCAAGATGAAGAAACAATGTATTCACCACCCGGTCTAGCATCTGATCAGGAGTCATCATCACATGACGAAGAAGAAGAAGAAGAGGTAACTTCTCGACCTCGGACCTCAACCGAGCTACGGAATATGCGAAAAGATTTCCCGTCAACCAGGGGAGCACATCATCACCTGGTTACTCCGATGCTAGGAATATGGGGCCGATGCTCACAAACTAGAAGGTACAGAAGCCAAGCAGCTGGGAACACTTGCTAGAGAAGGGGGAATTGACAAAGCAATTGCAAGAGAGAAAAAGTCCCTCCGTCTTTGGAGGCGGCTCTTGGCAGCTGAGAAAGAAAGTTTTCCATAAAAGGATGATGTTACGAGTCGTTCGGCCAAGTGGACTACTTGCATCCAGTCTCTGAGGGAATCAGCCATCGTAGAGATGATCTATCACACCAAGCCGAATAACGGGGATACACCCATAGAACCAGATAAAGTTGAATGTACACGACCCATGTGGCGAAAACTTACACGGAATGCACCGTCATCATATGCCCATTCATTGGCAACAGTGACCTGGAATGACATAGTACCACTAACAGTGGATGAAATGGTTCATAAACTCCGAGAGTTCGAAGACAATCTCACCCCTTCCATCATCTCAGCTGTGGAAAAACTGTCCCAGGATCTCAAACAATTGAGGGACGATCTGTCTCATATATCCAGCTCCTCACGTGTACCAACACATGTCTCGGCTATTAACAAAAGGCGTCCTATTGTTCGAGAGAGGAGATACAGGAGGTATACGCTACGGGGTACCCTATGGTTTTACCTGCGGGATCAAGGAGAAGACCTGACAAAGTGGGATGGAAAACCTACTTCAGCTTTGGAGGAACGGGTGAGTGAATTGAAGAGGGGAGCAAGGGCCAAGACTGATCATCCCATGAGAGCTACGGCTTCAGTCTCTGGTGAGCAGTTTCCCAGATGGAGTGGAAGAGCTGATTTTACTCCAGCTCCTGTGATAACGAAGAATAATCCCTTTTACCATGACTTAAGTGTCCAACGCTGTGATGACCATTAGAAGGGCTCTCCCTCCAGCCAGGTGTAGGTAGGGGAAAATCGGATTTACTGGACTGTGTGGATCAGATGGCCTGGCACATCAGTCCCACAGAAGTATAAGGCTCTAGTAGATACCGGTGCACAGTGTACCCTGATGCCATCAAGCTGTCAAGGGGTGGAACCCATCTATATTTCTGGAGTGACAGGAGGATCCCAAGAGTTGACTGTGCTGGAGGTTGAAATCAGCCTGACTGGGAGGGAATGGCAAAAGCACCCTATTGTGACTGGTCCAGAGGCTCCATGCATCCTCAGCACAGACTACCTCAAGAGAGGGTACTTCAAAGACCCAAAAGGGTACTGATGGGCTTTTGGTATTGCTGCTTTGGAGACTGAGGAAATTGAGCAGCTGTACACCTTGCCTGGTCTCTCAGAGGATCCTTCTGTTGTGGGGTTGCTGAAAGTCGAAGAACAACAAGCGCCAATTGCGACCACAACAGTGCACCGGCAGCAATATCACACCAACCGAGACTCCCTGATTCCCATCCATCAGCTGATCCATAGACTGGAGAGTCAGGGGGTGATCAGCAGGACCCGCTCACCCTTTAATAGCCCCATATGGCCAGTGCGAAAGTCTAATGGAGAATGGAGACTAACAGTAGACTATCGTGGCCTGAATGAAGTCACACCACATGGAGTAAATGGGCTGTACTAATTACACAAGAAACTCGAATAGGAAATCCCAGTCATCCAGGCATTCTAAAAGTCATCATGGACTGGCCATACGGCAAAGATTTTGGAATGCCACCTGAGGAGCAGGTGAAGCATGCTGAAGAGGCCCCACCATATAACAAACTGTCAGAAAGTGAAAAGCAGTATGCCTTGTTTACTGATGGGTCTTGCTGTATTGTGGGAAAGCATCGGAGATGGAAGGCAGCTGTATGGAGTCCTGGACGACAAGTTGCAGAAACTGTTGAAGAAGAGGGTGAATCGAGTCAGTTTGCTGAGGTGAAAGCCATCCAGCTGGCCCTGGACATAGCTGAACGAGAAAAGTGGCCAGTACTTTACCTCTATACTGACTCATGGATGGTGGCAAATGCCCTGTGGGGGTGGTTGAAGCAATGGAAGCAGAGCAACTGGCAATGCAGAGGTAAACCCATCTGGGCTGCTGCACTGTGGAAAGATATTGCTGCCAGGGTGCAGAACCTGGTGGTGAAGGTACGTCATGTAGATGCTCATGTACCCAAGAGGCGGGGCACTGAGGAACACCAGAACAACCAACAAGTGGATAAAAGCGGCTAAGATTGAAGTGGCTCAGATGGACTTAGATTGGCAACATAAAGGTGAATTATTTTTGGCCCGGTGGGGCCATGACACTTCAGGCCATCAGGGCAGAGATGCAACATACAGATGGGCTCATGATCGAGGGGTGGACTTAACAATGGACGCTATTGCCCAGGTTATTCATGAGTGTGAAATATGTGCTGCAATTAAACAAGCCAAGCGGCTAAAGCCTCTTTGGTATGGAGGACGATGGTTGAAGTATAAATATGGGGAAGCCTGGCAGACTGACTATATCACACTGCCACCAACCCGCCAAGGCAAGCGCCATGTGCTTACCATGGTGGAAGCAACCACCGGGTGGCTGGAAACATACGCTGTGCCCCATGCCACTGCCCGGAACACTATCCTGGGCCTTGAGAAACAGATTTTGTGGCGACACGGCACCCCAGAGAGAATTGAGTCAGACAATGGGACTCATTTCCGGAATAACCTTATAGATGTTTGGGCCAAAGAGCATGGCATTGAGTGGGTATATCACATCCCCTACCATGTACCAGTCTCTGGGAAAATCGAACGGTATAATGGGCTGTTAAAAACTACACTGAGAGCAATGGGTGGGGGAACTTTCAAGCATTGGGATACACACTTACCAAAGGCCACCTGGTTGGTCAACACCAGAGGATCTGCCAACAGGGCTGGCCCAGCCCAGTCAGAACTCTTACATATTGTAGAGGGGGACAAAGTTCCTGTGGTGCACATGAAGAATTTGCTGGGGAAGACAGTCTGGGTTATTCCTGCTTCAGGTAAAGGCAAACCCACTCGTGGGATTGCTTTTGCTCAAGCACCTGGATATACTTGGTGGGTAATGTGGGAAGATGGGGAAGTCCGATGTATACCTCAAGGGGATTTGATTTTAGGGAAAACAGCCAAGGAACTTAATTGTATGCTGCTGCCTGCTGTGTAATACTTTTATAGCCCATCAGCTAGGTGTCCCCATGTCACCAGCGACTAGCCCTGACTTCCCTCCAACCATCATCCCAACAGAGAATGAACTTTGATAGAACCGGATGAGTTCCGCAGTAAAGGAATGATCAGCATCAGCAGGCAACAATCCAATACTGTACATAGCCTATCCAGTCCTGAAAGATTGTTACAAGAGGTGAAACCTGACATTATAGACCGAATGGACTCAGCAGCATTATAGGGATTGGTCCATGCACTAAGAAAATGATCTCTTTCTTTTGGTCTGTGTGTATATGGATGTATATATGTGGGAGAGCGATGGGTTACTGAAAATGTGGGATCTGAGCATGGCGTAAATGGTATGGAATATTGTCATGCCCGGGGGAGTAACTGGGAGTTACCCGGAAGGACACGGGCTTCTGGGTTGGACTCGTTTCTTGGCGGGTGGTATTGTATTCTCTTCCCTTGTTATTTTCTCTTATCACTGTTGTCACTGGTGGTAGCGGTGGTGATTTGTGTTGTATTTTGGTTGCTGGACTGTTCCTGTTTCAACCCGTGGGAGTTGCACTCTTTCAGTTCTCCTCCCCATCCCTCACAGAAGTGGGGAAGGGGAGAGCCCTCGGGGGGGGGCTCAATTGCTTCCAGCCCAGCACCACTCACTGGGAGTGAGTGAACAAGCTGTCTGGCTAGGGTTTAAACTATGACAGAGGGAAACAACACTGAGGTACGCATGACTTTGAGGATTTATCCCCGTGCGTCTCAGCGCTGAATAAAAAGCATACCTACTTTACAACTTCTAACGAGTTGTGGAGTCAATCCACGTATCAATTTGGTGAGCCAGGCAGGAGTCCTCTGTTAGGCTGCAGGATCGGCTGAGGGGCAGACATCCTAGGCGCCCCAGACTGCTTGCCTGGAGGAGCTCCGCTTCTCGTCTGCTCACTGCGGGGACAGACAACAACCTGTGCCGGCTGCGGAGAAACGGTATGCTTGAAATTTAGGTAATTTAGGGGGCCTGTAAAGCGTACACGTGGCCTGGGGCTGCTGGTAAGGCACACAGAGACGTCTGGCACACAGCAAATTTCCCCTTGGCAGGTAGGGCTTGCAAGCAGGGGGCTCGTCGACCAGTAGAGCGGCTGCGAGCGGTCCTGAAGGCGGATCAGGCGAGTCCAGGTTTTCACTGCATCCCAAGTTTTGGGAGCCAGGAAGGACCTGATAATGACCGTAGTGGAAGCAGGTGAAGGGTAGGCGAACCCACCAGGTCTCCGCTGCATCTCAAATTCTGGGAACCGGGACGGACCTGCTACCATAAGAAGCAGAAGAAGGGTAAGCGGAACCATAGTGTGAGTGTGTGGGATCCCATGAGTAGGTGTGTTGGTGTTTCTGTGTGACTGAGAGGTAGCATAGCTACAAAGCAAGTGTGCAGTCCTGATCCGCGGTTCCATGTTCTCCCCGAGGAGAGCGGCCAGAGACGGACGAAGCATATTTGTCTTGTGTTGTGTCTAAGTGTTTCATGTGTTGTTAGTGTTAAAGATTACAGGGTTTAAGTGGTGGGGGAGAAGTAGACAAAAGTAAACTGTGGCTAATGGGGGGGTTAAGAAGAGTTTCCTCTCTGCGCCCCAGTGGCTGTATAAGAGAAGTATAATCTGTCTGTAGTCCTACTCTTGAGATCTGGACTTTACACTCAGTACCAGAGGCTTGTAGCCTCACATATGGGTGCATAATAACTTTTGAACAGTGGAACCTGCCGTGGATACTAGGACAGTGTAAATTTTGCTGGAACCAAAACTATGATCTAACAAAAGGGGAGTTGATCTGCAGAACCCAGAGATATTATTTTACTGAACTCCCTGAGAATATCATAAAACTTGTGTGTAGGTGCTCTCATATTTTTTTAAGTGCATTCGCAGTGCACTGGGAAAGAGAAGCTATAGAGATTTGTAAAACATTGTTTGAAATGGGAGCCGGTGAAAACAATGGAATTCTGAAGAAAAGCCCATTGGGTTACATTTTGGCACATTGGAAAGAATTGGGAGGGTCTTCTGGGGGCTCAGTAAACAAGAAAACGTTGATAAAATATTGTAACCAATAGTGGCTTTTATATACTTTGGAAGATCAGGAGAAATGTCCTAAGAATGGAACTCTGAATTATAATACATTGTTACAATTAATGTTGGTTTTGAGGTGGCCAGGAAAATGGGATGAAGTAATATATACAGATATATTTTTCACTTTAAGAAACCACCCAGAGTGGCAGACAGAGTGTGAAATTAATATAGCTCTGCCAGATCCCTAATTTTAGCTTTGGAAAAGGACAGGGAAAAACAGAAAGCTAAGCTGGAGAGATGTCGTTCAGCCTGTGATATTGGGGGAAAGGTGTTTAAAAGTTAAAAAAACAGTAATCAGGAAAATAAATAGGAAAATTATATATCACAGGTACCTCCAAGAGGAGCACTCTCTATATCTGTCCTATCAGATATTGATAAGGAGGAGGAGATTGCTGTCACTGGCAACAAGCAGCACATTCACATTAAACCAGAAGTGCTGTTGCAGAGACAGGCATCTGTAATCCCTGCAGAGCAGGGTGGGCAACTGCGAGAAAAAAAAAAAAAAAAAAAGGGAAAACCAAGGTGGAAAGGAGTGCTGGGGCAGGCAAACAAGTGGGAACAGACATGTTGACAGACGGGACAACTGGGGTTGTTGAATAAATGTGGACAGGAGTGAGCTAGGTCATGCTAGTTGCGGTGGTGGCTTTGAAACTGGTGGAGGAGGAATGTCAGGCAAAGGTGGGGGAAGTGGGTTCTTCTCCTATGGGACCAGATCGGTGTGTGTGTGCTGTGGGGAGTTTTGAAAGTTGGAAGTGAGAGTGCCCTGGGGAGGAGTGCCATAGGGTGGCTCCGGTGGATGAATTGGAACTAGATTGACAAGGGACCTGGGGAATCTACCCTAGCAGATCCACTGGTTAAATTAAAACTAGGGACTAGAGGAAATAAAGTGGAATTTTAGTGGATACAGGAGCAACTTATTCAGCGTTAAATCAGAGGGAAAAGAATTTGTTACAGATGTGGGAGCTACTGGCCACCAAGGAAAAGGAAAAAAAAAACAAAAAAAAAAAAAAGGAAAAATAAAAGGGAAAAAAAGGCATTCTTTCTGAAACGCTTAAAGTACAAATTGGGAAAACAAATAGGAATGCATAAAATTTTTATGCAGGCTAAATTCTCTGAAGTCTTCATTAGGGCAAGAAGCAACATTTAACGAAGGCAAAATGGAATTTAGAGTTAAAAATCAATTAATTACAGTTTTGAGTTTATCTTTAATTCAACAGAAAAAGCAAACAGGAGGACCTCCCTGAAATAGAAGAAATCCTTAATCCAGGTATATCTGGGAGTATGGGCATCTGAAGTTCCAGGTAAGGCGAAAAATGCTTTGCCTGTTAAAGTGGAAATAAAAAGGGGGGCCTGCCCAATTAGAATAAAACAATATCCCCTAAAATTGCAGGAAAGGGAAAATTTAAAAAAATAAAATATTAATTGAATGTGAATTGGAATATAATACTCTTAACTTGCCAATAAAGAAAAGTTGAAGATTGGTTCAGGATCTCAGGAATAAACAAATTTATAGAGGTTATTCATCCAGTAATAGCTAATCCATATACTAAATTGAATCAGAAATGATTTGCCGTCTTGGATTTAAGGACTCTTTCTTTTGCTTACCATTGGCCAAAGAAAACCAGAATTTATTTGCTTTTGAATGGGAAAATCCTGACACAGTAAGGAAAACCCAATTAACTTGGACAGTATTACCTCAAGGGTTTTAAAACAGTCCAATGATTTTTCAAAAGTCATGGAAACCACCCACTCAGACGGGGACTCTGTTACAGTATGTGGATGACCTATCAATTGCTACTGAAACAAAGGAAGAATGTGTCCAGTGAATGGTGGGATTATTGAATTTTCTGGGACTGAATGCTTATTGGGTAACCAGACAAAAGACCCAACTAATCCAAACCTGAGTTTCCTACATAGGATATGAAATAACAGGAGGACAGAGAAAACTTGGAACGGCTAGAAAAGAAGCCATTTGTCAAACTCCACGACTGTCAAACGTCAAGGAGCTTCGGACGTTCCTGGGAATGACTGGACGATGCAGACTCTGGATGCATGATTATGGTGTTCTGGTAAGACCCCTATATGAACAGGGAATAGCTTTGGTCGTCCTTACTCAGAAACTAGGACCCTGTAAGAGGGCAGTGGTGTATTTTTCAAAACAGCTGGATGAAGCGAACAAAGGATGGCCCGGATGCCTAAGAGCTGTGACAGCAGTTGTCATGAATATTGAAGAGGCATATTTACCTTGGGACAAAAGATTACTGTATTAATGTCCCATGTTTTATCAGCAGTCCTGGAACAGAAAGAAGCCCACTGGTTATCTCCTTCATGTTTTTTAAAATACCAGGCCACCCTTCTGCAACACGATGATATAGAAATTGTGGTCACTAATGTTGTGAATCCAACATCCTTTTGCAGGAACAACCGACAGAACTATTAACACACAACTGCTTGGCCACTATATGAAACTGTATATTCAAGCCAACCAGATTTGAAGAAAACCTCTGGAACATGCCCTGGAATTGGCTAAAGACAAAAGGATAAATATTTGGACTGATTCTAAATATGCACTTGGTGTAGTCCATGCACATTGTGCCATCTGGAAAGAACGAGGACCTTTGAACACACAGGAGAAACAGATTAAACATGCTACAGAAATTCTACGACTACTGAAAGCTGTTCAGCTACCTGAGGAAGTAGCTATTATGCACTGTCGAGGGCATCAAAAAGGTGAATTTTGGCCGCTTCTGAAACCAAACGAGAAGATGAACAATCTAAACTCATTCCCTTAATCCCTGACAGCAAACTAACAATTGAGAAATCTAAACCTAGATATTCAAAGGAGGATAGAAAATTGATTGGAGATCTCAAAGGAGAGGAAAACAAAGAAGACTGGGTTCAGATACCTGATGGGCGAATTATAACCCCCTATAACCAACTCTGGAAGCTAGTTCAGGAGGAACATAATAAAACTCATTGAGGTAGCAAGTCTTTGTATAAATACTTAGATGAACAAATTGAAGGAAGGAATCTATATACCATAGTTCAGTTAGTGACAATGTCAGCTCTGTCTCAAGAATAATCCTAAAATTGAAAATAGAAAGCAAATTGGTACAACTGGGGAGGAAGTTATCCAGGACAGCACTGGCAAATAAATTTTTCTGAATTACCAAGAACAGGAGGTTACCAATATTTGTTGGTGTTAACGAATACTTTTTCAGGGTGGCCAGAAGCATTCCCTTGTAGAATAAATAATGCAAGACAAGTAATTGGAACATTGTTAAACAGTATAATACCTTGTTTTGGAGTATCAGAGACAATTTCTTCCGACCGAGGCTTGCCCTTTAGTGCAAAATAGCTACAAGAAATCAGCAAAAATTAGAAACTGATTGGCAACTACATGTTCCTTACAGGCCTCAGGCCAGTGGTCAAGTAGAAAAAATAATCAAACAACAGATTAGTAAAATATGTCAAGATATTGGTACCAAGCCTTACCACTGGCTCTTTTAAGAATTTGAACTAAACCTCGGTCGAAAGAAGAGGCTATCCCATGTAAAAATTTTATGTGGACAACCATATCAGTCCCAATTTAAAGGAGAAAGTCTTCTGGAAGTCGGAGAAGGTTATCTCCTAAAGTTTCTGGTCAATCTGGGAAAACAATTAGAAGAAATAAGAGAATACTGAGGACAAGAGTGAGAGGCATGGATTATCCAACTCACCCTTTTAGATCCAGAGACTGGGTTTATGTTAAGAATTTTTCAGGAGATCCTCTACAGGAGAAGTGGAGCGGACTGTATCAGATAATATTGACCACCTTTACAGCAGTGAAGATAAAGGAACAACCTGCTTGATACATTATTCAAGAATAAAGAAAGCACCAGAACCAGAGAAGACATGGCTGATCGAACCCTCAGGACCCTCTCATGTGAAATTATATCAGTTGTAATTTAGATTTATGTGATAACTGACATACCAGCTTGGGACTAATACTTATACCTGAAATTACTGCAGAATGTTACTAAAGTTGTTAATTGTAGTGACTATTGAGTGTGTGCACAGTTGCCTGAATCAGGAGAAGATCGAGGCCTTCTATTAATTGGCATTCCAATTTCCAACACTATCTCTTGGACAATTTTAAGATTTGGAATAGTTAATCCTAATCCAAGTAAAGAATATTATACCTGTATACAAAGATGTATTACACTAGGAACCAGAATAGGAGGCTATGTTTGTTTAAATGCCACAGGTGTAGGTCACTATTCAAATTATACTCATACTATTAATATAGATGGTATCATGGTTCAGTAGTGGACTGTTCCTGAAGGAAAGGATGGTATTGGTTAAGCAAGGGTTTAACCCTGTTGTTGAACAGAATACTGCATTTCATAGTTTTGTGATGAAACAAGGGGGCACAAAATCACAAAATGGAATATAGAAACCTTTAGAATCAGTTTTAAGTAATGTTAAGTTTGATGGCTTTGTAACAGTAGCAATGGAAAATTACTGAGTTGCATGATACATAAAGAAAAAAATAAAGTACAGCTAGAGAACATACTGAGAATTCTCACAAGATAAATTGTTATAGTTGTTATAGTTGTGACATAGTTTAAGAAAAACAGTCTAGAAGAACAGGACACATGGATAAGGATTATCTGGGAACCGCAGGTGTCCAGGATGGGCTACAGTTAAAGTAACTGGTGAGTAGGAGGATAGGAGGATTATTATGTCTCTGGTGCTAACGAACCAATTAAACTGGTATGAGCAACTACTGCGCATGCTTCAAAGACTGCCAGAAGTGATGAAGATCATTGGAAGAAGTAAACGACCCTCAGAGACCACCACCACAATTCTATACACATGCGGGGAACTTTCTGGAAAATTATGTAATCCGTATGTAGCCTCATGAATATGTATGTATGCCCAGTGGCTATAAAAGGATGGCTTCTGTGGCAATCGGGAGACACACATTAGGAGGAGCTATCCACCGTGTCTCCCGGCGCCGCAATAAAGAATACCTGCTTGTCAGCTTGAAAACTTTGTTGGCAAGTTTGTTCCTGGAGTTTTCTCCGTATCAGTGAGATGGCTAATTCCATCTTTGGGAGTAAGCGAATTAGAGAAGGCAATCATAAATATCTCAGCAACCACAGAGGAAATAGAAAGTAAAACCATTGATATAATCCAAGTGGAACAAGAATCAATGAAAACTGCTGTTCCTGAAACAGATCTGGAGGAAATCTGGAAACAAACTAAAATATTTCATAAAATGGGCAAGGATGATACCTCCTGGGGGTTTGAAGAAATGTGGAAAAAGTTTCCTTCATGGTTACCTGATCTCTCCTGGTTAAGGCAACTGGTTGCAGGAATATTCATATTAGTTGTTTTAATATTGATTACTTGTGGTATAACAAAATTTTCTTTCTGGAATTGTAAACAATCTGTGATAAATTATGAAGATTGAAAAAAGAAATGAAATTTAAATATCAAGTAGAAACAGATAACTATTTCAAAAAGACTCTGGATGGTAATGGCAGTATATAAAATGTTGCAAAAGAACTTGCAAAAGGACAGAAAAAGGGGTATAAACATTTGTTGGTACTAACAGATACCTTTTCAGGTTGGCCAGAAGCCTTTCCAACTAGAAGCACACAAGCCCGGGAGGTAACAAAGATTGTTATAGGATGGTTGTGAGGTTTTTGAAGGTATGTGCTGCATGAACTTATCTGACCATTCTGAATCAATTCATGCTAAGCTGCAGAAATTGGAGGAAAATATGCAAGAGCTTAGAATTGTTGGAGGCAGATTGGATGAATGGCTAAATAACCTAGGAGAGTTACTGGATAGTTCGGGGAAATACTTAAACAAGGCCTTCTAATCTTAGCTATATGAGTACTCATTGTAATGATTGTACCTTGCATAATACAATGTATATCTAAATCACTTCATAAATCGATAGAAGGAACATGGATAGCTCTGTCATAAATAATATAGTAAAAGAATTTACTCACTTTATAGAAAAAGGGGGGATTAATGCAGAGGGTTGACCAATGCGGGGATAGGACATGAATACGTATAGGCGTATTGTGCAACCTTATGAATATATACAACTTTAGAGAATAAATGTAGAGGGAAACAACACTGAGGTACACATGACTTTGAGGAATTATCCCCGTGCGTCTCAGCGCTGAATAAAAAGCATACCTACTTTACAACTTTTAACGAGTTGTGGAGTCAATCCACGTATCAGTAGTAGCAGTTTCATATAAAACTTTAGTTATTGGTCTGTTCTTACCTCAACCTGTGGGAGGTACATTCTTTCGATTCTCCTCCCCATCCCTCCAGGAGCAGGGGGAAAGAAGGGGGGGAGTGAGCGAGTGACCGCATGTCTCCAAGTTACTGGCTGGTCTTAAACCACAACAGCACAGCACAAGCTTATGATAAATGAAGATGTTTTCTAAAAAGGGATTATTAAATATCTCCCTTTACTTGGAGAGAAGACAGCAATGTTGTGATTCAGATGGAAGGAAAGAGTGGCACTTATCTTCTTGAGAAGAGAAAATCAAAAAGCCAAATTGGTCCTATATCATAATATGCTACATGCTGTGAATGCAAGAAGACGATGCATTATGAAAGCTGAGAATTAAGTACACTTCATTTTTTTTATCTAGACCAGCTATTGGTGACTTGGAAAGGATACTTACTAACCTTTAATCCAAATAAGTTCAGGGCCAAATGAGTGTTAGCATTTTAACGTCTATTTTATTTATAGGAGTACCCAAGATGATAGGACTGCTCTTAGTAACTTGATACACTGGCAAACTGTAGAAAAAAACCTGTGCCAATTTTTTTTTTTTTTTTTTTAATGCGAGACAAGAAGTTAGCCTTCTGTCATGAGAGTTCAGAACAGGGGTGAACACTGTTAAGGGATATTATAAGGCAGCGACCTCTGACCGACTCCAGGATTCCTCCTGCCTGGCTGCTAGAGAGAAACCATGGTGTCTCTCTGTCCCAAGCTAATGGATGTGGCTGCTTTTTCCCTGTTTACAGGTTCAACCAGTAACAATGCTGAGTGTGTATCCTAGAGAGTGCTCATACACTCTCACAGAGGACACCAACATGACTATACAAACTGCCACACAGAGTACTCCCTTTAACAACACCCACATACGTTTTCTATGAGTTCTGGCACTGTTATAAGTACAGCTAGGCAAGTTTCCCTCCTCTTCTCTGGCTGATCAAGATTAAAATTGAGTAGTGAAAACATATGCACCCTCACTCTAGATTCACAATGATTCGGAGATTGAAGGAACAAACTTACCAACAAAGTTTTCAAGCTGACAAGCACGTATTCTTTATTGCGGCACCGGGAGACATGGCGGATAGCTCCTCCTAACGCGTCTCTCTCAATTGCCACACAAGCCAGCCATTTATAGCCACTGGGAATACATATATATTCATGAGGCTACGTCTCCAATTAATTACGTTTCCAACTCCAATTAATGGGAAATCCAGGCTTTCTCCTGATTTCGGCAACTGTGCACACACCCAACAGTCAATACGGTTAAAAACATTAGTAACACTCTGCACTAATTTCAGGTATAAGTGCATGTACCACACCAAATGCACATTTAGAATCAGTCCAAATATTTACCCTTTTATCTTTAGCCAATTCCAGGGCTCTCGTTAATGCTATTATTTCTGACTTCTGGGCAGAGGTGTTCACAGGTAAAGGTTTAGCTTCTATTACCTGTGAAGTGATGGTAATGGCATATCCTGCCTTTCGTTTACCATTTTTCATGAAGCTACTACCATCAGTAAACCAAGAATCAGCATCTTCCAGAGGGTTTTCTTTCAAGTTTGGTCAGCTTGAATATACAGTCTCTATGGGGGTCAAGTAGCCGTGTGTTAGTGGTTCTGTTGACTGTTCCTGCAAAAAGGATGCTGGATTCACAACGTTAGTGACCACAATTTCTATATCATCCTGTTCTACAATGGTGGCCTGGTATTTTAAAAAACATGAAGGAGATAACCAGTGGGCTCCTTTCTGTTCCAGGACTGCTGATACCAGATATGGGACAGTAGCACAGTAATCTTTTGTCCCAAGGTGAACTTGCGAGCCTCTTCAATATTCATGACTACTGCTGCCACAGCCCTTAGGCATCCAGGCCATCCTTTGCTCACTTCATCCAGCTGTTTTGAATAATACACCACTGCCCTTCTGTATGGTCCTAGTTTCTGAGCAAGGACCCCCAAAGCTATTCCTTGTTTTTCATAGGGACACCCAGGAAGTACCAGAGCTGGAGCTCTCATTAACTCTATCTTTAAATTTCTAAAAGCCTCCTCTGCTCTACCAGTCCAGTCCAAAGAGGGAGGGTTTCCCTTCAACAGTTCATATAGTGATCTTACCAGAACACCATAATCATGGATCCAAAGTCTGCACCATCCTGTCATTCCCACGTGTCCTGTGTTCAGCAGCAGCAGTCATTTTTCTCCTTCTTGGTAGCTCGTGCGGTGCTGTGTTTTGACTTTCGGCCTGATGTTTTGGTCTGGCCAAGGACTTTGTGAGCCTCATGCTCTGCCAGGGAGGAGGGGAAGCTGGGAGGAAGCAGAGACAGGACACCTGACCCAAAATGACCAAAGAGGTATTCCATACCACAGCACGTCACGCCCAGGATGTAACTAGGACTTACCCAGAAGGGCTGGGACTGCGGGGTTGGAGGAGGTATCGGTCAGAGCTTGGTCGGGCTGGGGGGGCAAGTTATCAGTCAGCTGGTTGTGAGATGATGTATTCTCTTCCCTTGTTATTTCCTTTATCATTGTTATTATTGGTGTTAGCAGTAGTGATTTGTGTTATACCTTAGTTACTAAACTATTCTTATCTCAACCTGTGGGAGTTGCATTCTTTTCGATTATCCTCTCCGTCCCTCTGGGAGTAGGGGGAGGGAAAGAAGGGGGGGGGGAGTGAGTGAACCAGTGGCCTGACTGGGTTTAAACCATGACAGTTCTTTTTGGCACCCAACGTGTGGCTCGAGGGGTTGATATCTGACCGGATTAATAGTCACTCGTCACAATGCTGATTTACTGGCTCTCAGAGTTGTTCCTCTTGATCTCACAGTTTCAGAATGTAGTACATTACTTAGACCTGGTGTGATAAACATAAATGTATTGGCTTTCACAAATCATAGGTGTGGTTATGTGGATATAATTGTACAAGTTTACAATAACAGAAACAAAACACACTAAAGAAACAAGACTACACAACAAGTTAAAAAGGTTCAGATCTCTTGATCAAAATGGAGTCACACAGCAAAAGAATTTGTAAAGGTAAAAGAAAGGGGGGGGGGTGAAGCCTGATATAAGGAAAGCTAGTGCCTGGAAAACGTAGAGTTAAAGTACTTTTTAGCTTAACTTAGGTTGTAGAAAGAGAACAATGTTTATGTTGTAAGTCTGTGGAATGTAGTGGCCCCAGTAAACATGAGTTAATTGTTTCACACTAGTCTTCTAAAGTATCTTTAGTTTTAAAGAACAATGTTTGTGTTGTAAGTCCGTGGTGAGATAACAGGATTTAGTGGCCCCACTAAACATGAATTATTTCACACCATCCATCTACTTATCAGTTAGTTTAGAGACAGAGCCTCCCAAGCATCTGCTAGCTTGGAATACTCCTTGTCTGCCCATCCTGCAATAAATTTTGCAGGAAGGTCACACTGTTTTAAATCTTTGCTAGTTATCAGAAGAATTACAGATATAGCTGGTTGTGTGATTACTGGGGGGTCCAACTGTGCCAAAGGTGAAAAGTACACTGTGAGGAAGACTGCTTACTTCATCTTGAAGACCCCTACTCACAAGAGGAAGACTGTTTACTTCATCCTCAAGACCCCTGCCCAAAATCACTGCAGAGCAGTGCGCAGACGCCAAGAGGAGGAGACTTATAATAAATTCTTGAAGCTAGTTATAATACCCCCCCCCTATATGTGGGAATTACGAATATGTATGTAACTAATGTAATAGTGAAAGTACATAAACCTGTAACAAATACTAATCACTCATGTCTCTGGCTATGGTCATGTACCCAGCGCTGTTACTTTTGCTTTATTGACTTTGTCCCTCAATAAAAACTTGTTACCTTGTTTAGAGGAGTAAGTTCGTATTTCACACCCCGTATTTGCTGTGTTAGTGTCTATCAAGTGTGGGGCTTGGGCTAAGGTTCTTGTCTCACTGTACTTTATGGCAATGGCTTGTAATACGGGCGGGCTCCAGCAGCAGGGCGAGACGGACGTGGCCGTGGACTTGTACCTGGCCGTCCCACTGCTCTTCACCGTCCTGGCCCTCGCCCTCGCCTCCGTCTTCGTGAGGCTGCAGGGAGCCGAGGGGGAGCGGCCCCGGGAGCCGGCGGCTGCTGAAGCGGCACGGGAGAGCATACCCGGAGACCGAACGGCATCGGGAGCGGGGCCTGAGGCCGGCAGGGAGCCGCTGCGGGTGGAGGAAGTCGGGGCGGTCGAGGAGCGGAAGGAGGCGGCTGCCGAGCAGCGGGAGAAGGCGGCGGAGGAGCCGAGCCCCGCGGCCAAGCCCAGCCCCGCGACGGCCGAGAGCATTCCCCGGAAGCCGCCTGCCGAGCCCCAGGAGGATGCAGGAGACCACGCAGCATTTCCCAGCAAGGCAGAGGAGGAAGATCTGGGCTCAGGAAAAGAGAAGCTGGTGGTGGGAGAGCCGGCAAGCACAGCAGCTACACCAGCCCCAGTGACAAGTACAGCAGCATCGTTTGAGAGTTCTGAAGGTTTTGAACGGCCTTTGGGTATCCTTGGGACCTGCCTGTTGATTGTGATGAGGGTCAGCATGTTGGCACACACACAGACTGTGTTTTACCCACGACCATTTTGTCTGATCTCAAAAGTTAAGCAGAGTCGGGTTTGGGTCTTGGCTGGGGTTAGATGAGGATATAGGGGGACCAGGAGATTTTCCCCAAGGCTGGACAGCCATGAGTGGCAGGGTATGTGGGACGGTATGGGCAAGTATCTAGTCCACTGGGCCCCTCCAGTGCTTTGGAAGCATCAGAGATGGAAGGCAGTTGTATGGAGTCCCCAGCAACAAGCTGCTGAAACTGCTGAAGGGGACAGTGAATTATTTTGAGCCTGGTGGGCCCATGACATTCAGGCCATCAGGGCAGAAATGCAACATAGAGATGGACTCATGATCGATGGGTGGACTTAGCAATGGACGCTATTGCCCAGATTATTCACGCGTGTGAACACTGCACACAGCATCTCCTGCTCTGAAAGACTGTTACAAGAGATGGAGCCTGACATCATGGACCAGATGGACTCAGCAGCTTCATAGGGACAGGTCCATGCCCTAAGATAAGAGTGACAGTATACTCGAAATGTGGGATCTGAGCATGACGTGAATGGTATGGAATAAGGGGTGGATAATTGTTGCAGAATGGCTCCAAGAGCAAGGCCATGTGCCCTTAGAGGCCTTGTACGAGCAAAGCAAAGTGTAGGCCTCACAGGTAACCGGAAACCAGATGTGGGAGGAGAATGTGAAGGAAGCTGTGTAGAACTAACCAATACCGTTGTGACTAGTAGGTGTGGCTAAACACCACACCGATATAAGCGAACTGCGCCACAAATAAAGCAGAAGCTTGCTTATCACCC
Source organism: Pezoporus flaviventris (assembly GCF_033815535.1). Lineage (NCBI taxonomy): Eukaryota > Metazoa > Chordata > Aves > Psittaciformes > Psittacidae > Pezoporus > Pezoporus flaviventris. Next base: position 1,175,182 of record NW_026892741.1, on the reverse strand, counting down.
ATATTGGGTTAGCGTGTCTTGCTTCTCCTCGCTGCTAAGAAATGGCGCCCGAACAGGGACCAGGACTACAGGGCCCCGGTTGACGGGGACCCGGAATACGGGGACCCGGAATACAGGGCCCTGGTTGACGGGGACCCGGAATACGGGGACCCGGAATACAGATCCCCGGTAAGCGGGGACCCGGAGTACAGGGCCCCGGTTAACGGGGACCCGGAATACAGGGCCCTGAGTATCAGGGACCCGGAACGGCAAGTGAGCGGCACTGGCGGCAGCGGCCGGGGAGCGCGGGCAATGCTACTGCAGTGGTGTGACGGACCCGGGTGCTTGGACTGACCGAAAAGAGTCCGCCGCTGGGGCGAACCAGACACTGCTGCATCGGGAGGCCGATCCGGAAACCGAGGTCACAGGACAATCCAGAAAAGGACGATCGAGAAAAGGCCGGCCATGAAAATGGACCGAGAGGTAGCCCCTGATTTATTACAGTGCTTTTTATAAAAGCAGGGAATTAAGCCTGAGACTCTAAAGCAGCTAGCAGGTCTAGTGGCTGTAGGGAAGGCTAAGAGATTTTTTGTAGATCCTAATACAGTTTTTGAGGAGAGTGAGTGGCGAAAGTTTGGTGATGAACTATTTGACTCAATGCTTAATGATGATAAAATGGCAAAGAAACTCGGTAAACCACGGAGAGAAGTAACAAACTGTACAAAAAGATACAAGGCAGAAAAGAAAACTGCCGCGGTAGCAACGGAGAAACTAGGAACAGACGTCCCCGGTTGGTTGAAGCCGGGGGAAGATTACAACTCGTTTCCCCCAACTCGCGGCGCTCTCCTTGTGCTTGGAGCACAGGGTTTTTCCCCCCGCTTCCTTTTCTCACCCTCCTTCATCAGAAGGTGCAGCAGAGGAGGTGTAACCCCCTGCTCCCCCACCACCCCAGTTCCGAAAGTAGGGACTTTGAAAAGGACAGAGAAAGTATATTAGAAGGGATACGCATGATGAATGTCGAGGAAGCTAAAAGGAAGAAGGTGGTGCCTCGGCGCCGGATCGATTTCGGCGCCATTTTGAAGCACACAGTAGAAAACAGAGATTATGCGCTAGCGGGAGATTTAAAGGAACTGTGAGCCTTTCCAACCCATTATGCCCTAGAGTGGAAATTTTTAACTCAGTTACGGAGGAGCCAGGTCTGCAGATGGCCACATGCCGAACGAGAGACATCTGACAAGAAAGACATAGCTGCGAATAAAAGAGACCCTGAGTTCGGCCCAGGATCAGACCCCGAATCCCCTGAATCCGAGCCACATTTATATCCTCTGCTTCCAGACCCTGACTCTTTGTCTCCCGGGTCGGTCTGCTCAGCTCATCAGCAACTACTTACTGGCCTTGGATACGCTCAGCTGCAACAATTGATGAGAAAAGCTTGAAGCCCTCAAGACTCGGATTGACACATCTCCATCGGCGCCTCCACCTTACCCTCCATAAAACCCCTTCCTTAAAGAAGGCAAACAGGGGGAGGGGGTGGGAGAGGTATGGGGGGGGGGCACAAATCCTGCACAATGTTGGCATGGGTTAATCAAAGATGTGATCATTACTGGTGAATTTTCTGCAATGGGCCTCTGCATATCCTGTGTTTACTACACGGCAAGGGGCTAAAGAGTGGGAAGCTTTTGATCTCAAAATAGTTAAGGAGGCCTGACAAGCAATGACCACATATGGGTTAAAATCCTCTTATACTCAAGCTGTATATGTTATGATTTTTTCTTGCAATTGACAGGGGGAGCCCATACAGTTTCTCTGTGATACTCATGTACTAGAAGTTGGTAAATATAAGTATGTCCAGGTTTCTATCAACCTTTGGAGACCTTTGTAGATACTGCTGGCCACTTCTTCCAGCACAGGCTGGCCACCTGTGTCGGAATGAGTGTGCATTTTGGTCAGTATAAAAGCCCAAGCCTCATAAGATGTGGGGGAGGCAGAGCCTCTGCGGGGATGCCCGCTAAGGTTGAGCCTGCCACCTCGCACTGCAGTGATGCTTCTCGGAGCTGGTTTGCTATTAGTCTCCACAGGGTCCTTGTGCCACGTTCTGTACGCGGGACTGTAGTGGGAGTAATGATTGTCTGGATTTTGTGCTTCAAATATTGTAGTTGTGTGGCGTGTGCTTGTGGGATCCCATACGCGTGTGTGTGTGTGCTGAGGGCAGACGGTGTTCTGTGTATTTTTTTGTTGTTGGGTTCATGTAAAAGCTTTCAACGGGTAGTTGTTTAACATTTTGGGCATGAAAGGGTTAATGAAAAAGTGCGGCTGCCAGCAAGTATTTATGGTTGCTGCTGAAGCAGGCAGGCCGCTATAGCTGCTGCCCAGCAGGCTGGCTTTTGCAGGGATAAAAAAAAAAAAAAGGGGGGGGGGGGGGGGGGAGAGAGTAATGATACTACTTCCCAAGAACTGATAACCTGGGGGAGGGGGTATATTTGTGTCCTCCTGCCTACAGGTCCATGGTGACTGCCTGCAAAGTTTGTGAAGCCTTGCCATGAGCTGGACAGATGAATGGAGAAACCTGATGCCTCAGCTACAGGAGCTGACCGTGATTACCCCAAGCAGAATGAGACAGAGGAAGAGAAAGAACGAATGACTGCAAAACATCACTTGGGGACAACTGCAAAGTAACACCCTGAATATGTGCGCTTGTAAAGTAGCTATTATTAGAGATTGTGATTTTGTGTATAAAACCACCTGTATTTACTAGCTAGTTGATAATAAGAAACTGCACCTTGTATTGTATAGATTTGTCACTTGTAAAAGAGATGCTAGAGTATGGAAATTTGCAGTAGCTGCTAGAAAATGCTAAGGCAAAAGATGGAAAGATTCTAATACAATGGTAGTGTTATAAAGCAGGTGATGGAACAAATTAAGAGGGTGGGAGAATTCCACTGGTAAGAAATTTCTTTGGCTAGTCCCTTGCTGCCATCAGCATCTTCAACATGCTGCTGCACCCTGTAATAGTTACTCTACTAATGTAAATTTGTGTGCCTTGCTGTAGTAGTGACTTATTACTGGATATAAAACAAAAGGGGGGAGATATGGAGACAGTGTTCTCACGGGAGAATGCATAATTGGTACATAAATTCTGAATAAGCCTGAAAGATCCAGCAAGGCCATGAGAGGCCCAAAGAAGCTTAAGCAAGCAAGATAAGAGGCTGGAATTCACCAAGTTAATGAGAACTGTGGACTGTTGGCAAGCTTTCAAGGTTGAGTTCTCACACCTGTGTTTAGCCAATTATATGTTAGCCACTAAGTGTCTTCAAGACATGTATCCAATCATAATATGCCAAATCACTGTAAGTGCTTCAGCAGGGGCCTTGGCTCAGTTAAACAAGCTAGGCTGCTGGCTTGCTAAGCAGACAAAGGCTACATTGAAGGCAATTTCTGATTTGTTGTTTGATGTTGACTCTGTAAGACATGCAACACTGCAGAACAGAGCTGCTATAGACCTTTTGTTCTTGGAACAGGGACACGGATGTGAAGAGTTTGATGGAATGTGTTGTATGAATCTTTCTGATCATTCTAATTTGATAAACACACAGCTGAAAACCCTGGCTCAGCTTACCCAGCAATTGCAAGTGAGCAATGACCTAGGGATAACTAAATGGTTCGCCGCATGGGGTATTACAGGTTGGCTTAAAACACTGCTATTTGAAGGACTGCGCTTATGTATCATTGTTATTTCAATCATTGTAGGTGTTAGACTTGCTTATAGTTGCGTGATGAAACAAGTGAACAGTACGACCCACAATGTTTTGCTCGCACAAAAGAAAAAGGGGGGAATTGTTGCAGAATGGCTCCAAGAGCAAGGCCATGTGCCCTTAGAGGCCTTGTACGAGCAAAGCAAAGTGTAGGCCTCACAGGTAACCGGAAACCAGATGTGGGAGGAGAATGTGAAGGAAGCTGTGTAGAACTAACCAATACTGTTATGACTAGTAGGCGTGGCTAAATACAACACCGATATAAGCGAACTGCGCCACAAATACAGCAGAAGCTTGCTTATCACCCCTATTGGGTTGGCGTGTCTTGCTTCTCCTCGCTGCTAACAGATAATGTCCTAGATTCATCAGTAGCAGTCATTTTTCTCCTTCTTGGTAGCTAGTGCAGTGCTGTGTTTTGACTTTTGGCCTGATGTTTTGGTCTGGCCAAGGACTTTATGAGCCTCATGCTCTGCCAGGGAGGAGGGGAAGCTGGGAGGAAGCAGAGACAGGACCTGACCCAAACTGACCAAAGAGGTATTCCGTAACACAGTACATCATGCTCAGGATGTAACTAGGAGCTACCCAGAAAGGCTGGGACTGTGGGGTTAGATGAAGTATTGGTTTGGGGGGGGGGGGGGGCGAGTTATCGGTCAGCTGTTGATGAGATCTTGTATTCTCTTCCCTTGTTATTTCCTTTATCATTGTTATTATTGGTGTTAGCAGTACTGATTTGTGTTATACCTTAGTTACTAAACTGTTCTCATCTCAACCCATGGGAGTTGCATTCTTTCTGATTCTCCTCTCCATCCCTCCAGGAGTAGAGGGAGGTCAAGAAGGGTGGGAAATGAGTGAAGGAGTTGCGTGACTGGGTTTAAACCACAATGTTAGAAAAAGTTGATGTTTTTACAATAAAATAATCATACAGAATAGTAAAATGATTATATTTGAGAAATTTATAAAGCACCTGAGGCTTTGTATATTAGAGGAGGTTGCAACTTTGCCATTTTGTATCATAGTTACTCTATAACTAAATGTTAAAATGGTAGTCTTGGTAGCAAGAACTAACATAACCATATATGGTGAAGGGAGTATGGTTAATTTAGGAAAGTATGTATTGTGAAAATCTACCAAAGCAGAAACCTACGCTTAAGATAGCCAAAAGGACATACCAGAGGCAGTCAAGGGAAGATAAGAAAATGCTAGTAGCATCCACACAAAGGTTGGGACATGTCCAAAGAATGAAAAGGTGAAAAGGACAAGCAGAGGAAGACTTATTACTTCATCCGAGGAAGACTCCTTACTTCATCAGGACGACCACCAGAGGGGGCTGCGTAAGTGCAAAAGAGGCTGATGTCATAATAGACTCATGTGGCAATCCTTGATGCATATGTATTAGTCAATGATGTAATCTGTGTTGAATACGTATTAGTTACGAAATTTTAGTGTATAAATTGCGAACGCTATGTGACGAGAGGGAAGCCAGATTTGGGTGCGTGCCCCTGGTTTCCCAGCGCTGCAATAAAGCACCTCATATAACCATTCCGGTGGTTATGTGTCAGTTCTTATGCTAACAACACCACCAAGAATGTCCGGAGCCCCTTGATGGTCAACGTTTGTGGAGTCGAAGGAAATAACCAGTGGGCTCCTTTCTGCTCCAGGACTGCTGATACCACATGGGACACTAGTACAGTAATCTTTTGTCCCAGGGTAAATTTGCGAGCCTCTTCAATATTCATGACTGCTGCCACAGCCCTTAGGCATCTGGGCCATCCTTTGCTCACTTCATCCAGCTGTTTTGAATAATACGCCACTGCCCTTCTGTATGGTCCTAGTTTCTGAGCAAGAACCCCCAAGGCTATTTCTTGTTTTTCATAGGAATACAGCCAAAACGGTTTAGTCACATCCAGAAGTCCCAGAGCTGGAGCTCTCATTAACTCTAAATTTCTAAAAGACTCCTCTGCTTCATCAGTCCAGTCCAAAGAGGGAGGGTTTCCCTTCAACAGTTCATATAGTGGTTTTACCAGAACACCATAATCCTGGATCCAAAGTCTGCACTATCCTGTCATTCCCAGGAATATCCGGAGCTCCTTGACGGTCGACGGTCGTAGAGTCTGGCAAATGGCTTCTTTTCTGGCAGTTCCAAGTTCTCTCTGTCCTCCTGTTATTTCATATCCTAGGTAGGAAACTCGGGTTTGGATTAGTTGGGCCTTTTGTCTGGATACCCCATAACCATTCAGTCCCAGAAAATTCAATAATCCCACCATTCACTGGACACATTCTTCCTTTGTTTCTGTAGCAATTAACAGGCCATTCACATATTGTAACAGAGTCCCCGTCTGAGTGGGTGGTTTCTGTGATTCTAGTGCTAACTGATTTCAAAAAATCCCTAGACTGTTTTTTAAACCCTTCAGGTAACACCGTCCAAGTTAGTTGCGTTTTCCTTCCTGTGTCAGGATTTTCCCATTCAAAAGCAAATAATTTTGGCTTTCTCTGGCCAATGGAAAGCAAAAGAAAGTGTCCTTTAAATCCAGGACAGCAAACCATTTCTGATTATTATTCAATTTAGTCAATAAATCATAGGAATTAGGTACTACTGGACAAATATCCCCTGCAATTCTGTTTATTGCCCTGAGATCGTGAACCATCTGCAACTTTTCCCATCATATTTCTTTACTGTCCAGATATGAGTATTATATTCCAATTCACATTCTATTAATAATCTATATTTTAAAATTTATCAATGATTTTTTATTCCCTTTGATCTTCTAATTTTAAGGGATATTGTTTTATTCTAATTGGGCAGGCCCCCCCTTTTTTATTTCTACTTTAACAGGCAAAGCATTTTTTGCCTTACCTGGAACTTAAGATGCCCATGCTCCCACATATACCCGATTAAGGATTTCTTCTATTTCAGGGAGGTCCTCCTTTTTGCTTTTCTGTTGAATTAAAGAAACTCAAAACTGCAATTAATTGATTGTTTTTAACTCTAAATTCCATTTTGCCTTCTTTAAATTTGCTTCTCACCCTAATAAAGATTTTAGAGAATTTGGCATGCATAAAAATTTACGCATTCCTATTTATTTTCCCAATTTGTACTTTAAAGAGTTCAGAAAGAATGCTTTTTTTTTTCTCCCACCCCCCCCCCCACCCCCCGCTTTTCCTTGGTGGCCAGTAGCTCCCACATCTGTAACAAATTCTTTTCTCTCCGATTTAACACCAAATAAGTTGCTCCTGTATCCACTAAAATTCCCCTTTATTTCCTCTAGTCCCTAGTTTTAATTTAATCAGTGGATCTGATAGGGTAGATTCCTCAGGTCCCTGTCAGTCTAGTTCCAATTCAGTCACCGGAGCCACCCCATGGCTCTCCCCCCCACCCCAAGCAGTCTCACTTGCAACGTCCAAACTCCCCATAACACGCACACCGATCCAGTTCCACAGAAGAGCAGCCCACTCCCCCACCTCCACCCGACATCCCTCCTCCATGCTCAAACACAGGAGCTGCTCGAGCTCCCCCCTTTCCCCCTTGGTTTTCCCTTTTTTTTTTCCTCACAGCTGCTCACCCTGCTGTGCAGGGGCTGCAGATGCCTGCCTCTGCAACAGCACTTTTGGTTTAACCCCTTCTTAACTCTGAATGTTAATGTGCCACTTGTTGCCAGTGACAGCAATCTCTCCCTCCTTATCAATATCAGATAGGACAGGTGCAGAGGGTGATCCTCTTAGAGGTACCTGTGATACATCATTTTCCAACTTATCTTCCTGATTACTGTTTTTTAACTTTAAACACCTTTCCCCAATATCACAGGCTGAACATCGTAACTTTCAGTTTTTCCCTGTCCTTTTCCAAAGCCAAAATTAAGGAATCTGGTGGAGCTATATTAATTCTGCATTCAGTCTGTCACTCTGCATGATTTCTTAAAGTGAAAAACATATCTGCATACATTACTTCATCCCATTTTCCTTGCCCCCTCAAAACAACATTAATTGTAACAATGTATTATAGTTCAGAGTTCCATTTTTAGGCCATTTTTCCTGATCTTCCAAAGTATATAAAGGCCACCATTGGTTACAATATTTTACCAATGTTTTCTTATTTACCGAGCCCCCAGGAGACCCTCCAAGTTCTTTCCAGTGTGCCAAAATGCCCACAAAGGACTCTTTTTCAAGATCTATCCACTCTGCTGATTTTCCATTATCAATCTCACATTCACACACACACATGGGATCCCCCAGACACACTCCACACAGTCACAACACTTGAGACAAAGACAGAGACTAAAATTCAAACAAACAACCAACAGTTAATAACACAGTTATAAAATCCTGTCACCAGTACCAAAATCACAAGACCAAAATCATTACTGTAACAAGCCACAAAATAAGACTAATACCAGTAGAATCAAAAGCAATACTTCCTAACCCCTATGGCTCAGACCATATTGTAACATTAACAGGGGGGTTTCCTTGAACCCTTTATATTTGGCCAGACTGTCAGTGTCCCAAGAAGGACAAGACCCAGCCTGTCTGCGTCCCACTGTGGGACGTACTGGACAGCCCACTGTATCGGAGGGTGATTCAACTAACCTATTCAGGGACCCATGCTGACAGCATCACTGAATCAAATCCCTTATGGGCTGTTGATAGCACACTGGACCCAAAACCATTTCCACAAGACACCCCGTGTCTTGTACCACCCAAACCACAAGATGCCCCCTGCTTAGTTATAACAGTTTGCCACTGATACAAAAATCACAAGATCAAAATCCTTAATGTAACAAGCCACAAAATAAATACCAACAAGATCCAAAACCATTTCCACAAGACACCCCCTGCGTCTTTCAGAACCCAAACCACAAGAAACCCTTCTTCCTTATATCTAACCTGAACTCCCCTGGTTCAGTTTAAACCCACGGACCCTTGTCCTATTGCTACAGATGCTGAGGAAGAGTCCATCCCCAGCACCCTTGTAGGCCCTCTTCAGATATTGGAAGGCTGCTATGAGGTCTCCAAGCAGCCCGTCTTCTCCATGCTGAACAGCCCCAAGTTTCCCAGCCTGTCTTCATACAGGAGGTGCTCCAGCCCCCTGATCGTCCTCGTGGCCCTCCTCTGGACTTGCTCCGACAGCTCCATGTCCTTCTTATGTTGAGGACACCAGAACTGCACACAGTGCTGCAAGTGGGGTCTCCCAAGAGCAGAGTAAATGGGCAGAATCACCTCCTTTTACCTTCTAGTCTTGCTTCTTTTGATGCAGCCCAGGATACAGTTGGCTTTCTGGGCTGCGAGCGCACAATGATGGTTCATGTTCACATTCTCCTGGATCAACACCCCCAAGTCCTTCTCCACAGGGCTGCTCTGAATCACTTAGCCCAACATTTAGGTGTGCTTGGGATTGCCCTGACCCAGGTGTACGACCTTGCACTTGACTTCGTTGAACTTCATGAGGTTGGCATTAGCCCACCTCACAAGCCTGTCAAGAATCCCATGGATGGCATCCCTTCTCTCCAGTGTATCAAGCGAACCACTTAACTTAGTGTCATTGGCAAATTTGCTGAGGACATGCTCAACCCCACTGTCCATGCCACCAACAATGATGTTGAACAGGATCGGTACCAACACCAGCCCCTGAGGGACACCACTTGTAACTCATCTCCAATTAGGCACTGAGCCCTTGACCACAACTCTTTGTATGCGGCCATCCAGCCAGTTCCTTATCCACTGAGTGGTCCATCCATCAAATTATTTCCCTCCAGTTTAGAGACAAGGATGTTGTGTGGGATAGTGTCAAAAGCTCTGCACAAGTCCAGGTAAATAACGTTATCTTCTTTGCCTCTGTCCATCAGTTCTGTAGCCCCATCATAGAAGGCCACCAAATTAGTCAGGCAGGATTTGCCCCTAGCAAAGCAATGCTGGCTGTCACCAACCACCTCAGTTTTTCATGTGCCTTCACATGCTTTCCAGGAGAATCTGCTCCAAGACCTTGCCAGGCACAGAGGTGAGACCGACTGGTCTGTATTTCCCTGGGTCTTCTATTTTCCCCTTCTTGAAAATGGGGGTTATATTTCCCTTTTCCTAGTTTTCAGGAACTTCACCTGACTGTCATGACTTTTCAAGTGTGATGGATAGTGGCTTAGCAACTTAATTTGCCAGCTCCTTCAGAACCTGCAGATGCATTTCATCAGGTTCCATGGACTTGTGCACATTCAGTTTCTTAAGATGCTCTCGAACCAGATCCTCTCCTACAGTGGCCCTAAGGTCTTCATTCTCACAGTCCCCGCATCTGCCTTCCAAGACTTGGGCAGTGCAGTCAGAGCACTTGCTGAAGAAGACTGATGCAAAGAAGTCATTGAGAACCTCAGTCTTCTCCAAATCCAGGGTATCTAGTTCTCCTGATAGCTTCCTGTTAGCGTGGTGAAGCACTGGAATGGGTCGCCCAGGGAGATTGTGAATGCTCTATCCCTGGCAGTGTTCAAGGCCAGGTTGGATGAAGCCTTGGGTGGCATGGTTTAGTGTGAGGTGTCCCTGCCCATGGCAGGGGGGGGGGAGGGGGGGGGTTGGAACTAGATGATCTTAAGGTCCTTTCCAACCCTAACTGTTCTATGATTCCAGAGAGGGCCCACATTATCCCTAGACTTTCTTTTGGTGGCAACATACCTATAGAAGCCCTTCCTGTTACCCCTGACATCCCTTGCCAGGCTCAACTCTAACTGGGCCTTAGGTTTTCCTGACCTGATCCCTAGCTTCCAAGACAATGTCCCTGTACTCTTCCCAGGCTGCCTGTCCTCATTTCTACATTCTATAAGCTTCTTTTTACCTTCTAAGTTTTCCCAGCAGTTCCTTATCCATCCATGGATGTCTCCTAGCTCTCCTGCCACACTTCCTCCTTGTCGGGACACAACACTCCTGAGCTTGCAGTAGGTGATCCCTGAATACCAACCAGCAGTCTTGGGCCCCCTGCCCTCTAGGGCTTTATCCCATGGAACCTTACTAAGCAGGTTCCTGAAGAGGCCAAAGTTTGCACTCTTGAAGTCCAGGGCAGTGAGCTTGCTACATGCCCTTCTCACTCCCCTGAAGATCTCAAACTCTACCATATCATGATCGCTACAGCCAAGGCTGCCTTGGAGCATCACATTCCCCACCAAACCCTCCCTGTTGGTGAGCCTGAGGTCAGGCATGGCACCTCTCCTTGTCAGCTCCTCTATTACTTGCAAGAGGATGTTGTCTTCCACACAATTGAGGAACCTCCTGGATTGCTTGTGCTGGGCCATACCATCCCTCCAACAGATATCGGGGTGGTTGTCCATGAGGATAAGGGCCTGCAAGCATGAGGCTCCTCCTATCTGTCTATATCTTCATCCAGAGTCCTCTTGATCATGCAGACTGTAGCAGATCTCCACAGTAATGTCCCCCATTGCAGCTCTCCCTTTCACCCTGACCCAAAAGCTCTCCACTGGTTCACCACCTGTCCCCAGGCAGAGGGGTTATAGATACCCCACCCCCTAAGTGTTGAAGGCCAGGCTGGATGGGTGTCCCCGCCTGTGGCAAGGAGTGGCTGGAACTAGATTATCTTTAAGGTCCCTTCCAACCGTAACTATTCTATTGATACCAAATTAAACAAGTATTTCATTGTGTGTAGAGACATAGTCATGGACAAGACTACAAGGATCCTCAAGATAAGGAAGGCATGGAACAAGAAGACCAGATGTCTTCTTTCAAATCAATGTGGGCCTTCCTCCTGTCAATAAAGCCTGAGAAATAGGTAAACAGCTGCAAGAAAAGACAGCTAAAGGAGCCTCTTACGGTCATAAGCTTGCCCAAGCAAGAACATGGAGTTAACTGGCAAGATTAAACACACTTTACAATGTCCTGAAATGACAGATTGCCATAAAAGGCTAAAACAAGCGAGGGTATTTCTCCCAAAAAAAACACCACGACCCCCAGAGACCACTCCTCAAAATTCATAGCGCCTGGGCTGAGGCCTTATTACCTAAATTACCATATGCAATATGTGATGAGAATTGAGTAGGCATTTCACAGAATTATAATAAATATGTATATAATAAAGGTATACAAGCTGAAAACTGTCTTTTCTTGGTGTGAATGATAGGTGAAGCGATGCCCCATGCACACAGTACCGTAATAAAATACTGGGTGGTGCAGGACAAATGTCACAATCCTGAAGGGAAGGGATTTCAGAGCATTCTCCTTTAGGTTGCATCCTAAGGTACTGGAATAAGCTTGGGGGTGACCCCTTGATGTGAACATTGGTGGCTAAAGTTCAAAGGTGAGAAGAAATAGCTTGTTAATGGAACTGTTAATTATAATACAATTTTGCAATTGATGCTGTTTTGTTGAAAGGAGGCAAAGTGGGATGAATTACCATATGTCAATTTATTCTTTGATTTGTGGAATAATGTGAATTTGCAAAAGGAGTGCATGCATATACCTAAAGATCTTATGGCATTAGCATTGGAAAAGGATAATAAGAAAGCATTCAAGAGATAACATTCTGCATGTAGTATTGGTAAGTGGTGTCTTAAATATAGACAGGAAGAAGAGTATGTGGAATTATTGGTTGTGAACAGGGATGGAGGACATATTCAAATTCAGATGGGGAGGAAAGTCACAGTGCTGGAGGTAAGAGCTTTAGCCCCACATCAAGGCTAACAAGGAGAGATGCTCCCCTAAGCATACAAGCTCCCTTATAACAGGGAATACGGGCAGAAGGACCGGTGACTATCAAGGTGCCACTTTCTGTGTCAGATTTACAAGCCTGGAAAGTTAGCCAGGACCTATAGGGAAGATCCCAAGAAAGTATCTAAAGTGAATGGAAATAACTATTAGAATGCAAGATCCAGACTGGAATGATTTACAAGTAATAATGGATACTTTGGTAGCATATGATGAGAAAAGTACAGTGCTGGCAAAAGCAAGGGATGAGGCAGAAAGGATCCATGATCCATACTCAGGTGGCCCAGCAGAGGTCAATGGACAACCACTTTCTCTCCACAGACCCCAAGTAGGATCCTAATGTTCTGTCTGAGTGGAATCCATTAACCAGGTATCAACAGTTGATTTTGTTTAGAACAAAACATGCGATTCCTAAAGCAAAGAATTAGTCAAAATCACATAAAATAGTACAGGGGAAAGGGGAATCTCCATCTGCCTTTTTTGAAAGACTTATGGCAATAGCTAGGAAGTAGGATTTGAACCCTGAAAAAGAAGATGATGCAGCACAGTGATATCCTTATTGGACAATCAAATCCAGATGCTAAACACAAGCTGCAAAAACTGGAAGGAACCAATTCTTGGTCTCTCAAAAAAACTACTGGAAGCAGCCTAGAGAGTGTACAATAACAGAGAAGTCATTGAAAGGGGGGAGGGGAAGGAAAAGGAGGAAAGAAAATTGTTTGCTGTAGCTATCACACAGGAAATCAGGAAAAGGGGGAACAGCCCAGGAAGGAAAGGTCAGAAGCATTACATGGAAATATTTGTAAACAGACTCCATGGGTTTGCTTAGAGAGTGATCAGTGCACAATTGGGGGGGGGGGGCACTGAAAGAAAGAATGACCTCAGAGTCAAAATAAATACCAAAGATTGAGTGGAATGTCAGGAAAGGCGATGAAAATGATTACTTTAGACTGAGGAGGACTGGGGGAAGATTCAAAACTCTCCCCAACAGAGCCCCTGGTTGCAGTTAGGTTGAGGAATAAGGTAAAATTCCTTGTAGATGCAGGAACTACCTATTCTGTTACAAATTCTTGTAAATTAAGCAAATTAAGTTGCAATTAAGCAAAAAGCTATCTTCAGTTACTGGCACCACAGGGCAGCAAGAAAACAAGCCTTTCTTTCAGCCTTTAAAATTGAAAAATGGATGTTAATCTATCAATTTCTTTACATGCCCAAGTGCCCCATGCTATTATTAGGTATAGATATACTGAGTAAATTACACGTACAAATTACATTTAAAGAAGGAAAAATTCAGATACATATTCCTGGTGAAAAGGCTATGGAGGCCCAAGTTTTTATGTTACCAAAACCAGCCACCAAGCCAGATATACCAGAGGAAGCAGAGATCACAGTCACCCCACTGGTATGGGCTGCCAGATTACCAGGATGATCAAAAAATGCAAAACCAATAACTATTAATCTGAAACCAAATGTCAAACAAGTAAGACAGAAACAATATCTTATAAAATTAGAAGCAAAGACAGGACTAGAGTCTCTTAATATAAAGTTTTACTGAATATAAATTACTTGTGGATCTTCAACCTAGATTTAATACAAGATGTACACCAGTTGCAGCAACAATAACCCTTCTGATCCAGAAAGCAAGAAAGCTAACTTTGGGATAAAAACAAAACCAAAGAAAAAACATGCCCACATAAAAAAAAAAAAAAAAGAAAAAAACAACACAAAAACCCACCCCACAACAAAACACAACCAGGAATATTCTACACTTACATTCTTGCAAGATCTTAACACATTTGCAGTGTTTTTCAAAACGCACATCCACTTTACAGACCATACCTAGCTTAAAGCTTCCATGAAAATATTTTTAATATATTCCTGAAGCAGCTTCATGGAAAGTCCAACATTTTGGTCTAATATTAATGTAGTCCAGAATTAACATTATGGACATATTTCAAATTAGAATGACTGTTGTGTTTAAATAGCATATGATTTTTTAAGCTTATTTTCACCTTCTTATCCACAATTTTATGAAACATAGGTAGACAATAATGTAGAACTCCTGAAAAATACCAAAGGAAAAAACTTCTAAAGGAACCTACTAGAATACACATAAGTAATTAAACACCATTTCTAGATCCAGGCTTCTCAGTCACCCCTATTTCACATCCGGGGGTGGGGTTAAGATTTGAAACTATGCATACACAGAGTTATGGAGTATAAAACACCGAGACAAAAATATGCAAACTAGCAGAAAGCACCCAAGCATTATACAAGTACAGCATTAAAGTATTAAGTATCCTGCAGTTTCCTCATAGGATATTCTGAAGCAAAATTAATTACTTTTCAACAAGAGACTGACTTCCACGTTATTCCGTATCACTACAACTCACTGAGAAATTCAGCATTTGTAGAAAAGAAACAGAAGTTAGTAGTAGAAGACTACACCATTCAATAACTACTCGGGGAGAAGGGTGGTAATGCAAGCCACAAGCATCCTTTTTTTAAACTACCAGTGCTACTTCAATTCCGACTTCTCACAGAACTTAAAAACCAAAGCTATACACAGCATCAAATAAGGTAATTTAGCAAGCAATACGCCTACTCCATTCTGACTAAAGACAGATTCCCCCTCCCCCACAACAGTGGGGGTTTAATCACTGCAAAACCATTAACAGAGGTGGAAAAAAAATCTAAAAACAACCCGGACAACTCTCACCTAAACCCCACCACCTCTCCACAAACATTCCTGATCACCCTGCTGAACTACACACCTAAAACGAACCCACAGCAATGCGAAGTCTCCATGCAAATCCAAGGACAAGTCTGATGGCAGAATACAGAGGCACAATGCTCAGACACCCGGAAAAAAAAGAAAAAAAAAGAAGCGTTACCGCTACTCCAGAAGCCAGGAAGCTTAATAGCTGGAATAGGAAAGGGAGGGGTGAAAACAGGAAGGGCAGGGGGAGGGGAGGTTTGTGGGGTATTTTTAAAGGACCTTTCACCTTAGTAGGCAAAAGCTATCCTTAAACACGAAAAAGGAAGGGGGTTTAAGGGGGAGGGAAACAAAACAAAACAACAAAAACACAAATACACACACACCAAAAAAAAACAAACAAAAACCACCACTATCTTTGAAAATACCATTGAACCCACCGAAACAATAAAGTTCATTTTCTGCATCACAAAAAGTTCAAGCACAGCCTGCCCTCACCTGACCCGGTGTCGTGTCCGTCGTCCGCCCCCATCCACACGCCGAGGGCGGCGGACTGACCTGTCAACAAATGGCAGCAACAGAAGAGGAGCAACAGCCGGTAAGAGAATGGGGAGGAGCAGGAATCTCTTATCTTCCGGGAGTTGATTCCTGTCCCCTTTTCCTTCCAGTTCCCCTATTATTTTTTACCTATCCCCGCCAAAAAAAAAAAAAAAAAAAAGAGAGAGAAGTTAAAAAACCACTTTCTTACTCTCTTTCTCTTCCCCTTCCCCCCTCCCCCTCCCCGTCTCAATATTCTGACTCAGTTTAAAACAAAGAGACGGAAACAGTCGAGTGAGGTTCGAATGAAGCCGAGTGAGCATGTTATGCATGTAGCGCACGCGCACTGTGTGTATACATACGCTCAGGTCTATACCCTTGCCTCTGTCAAGATATAGGTTTCCCATTATCCATTCCTCCTATCCCACTCTGTTATGCATATGCAAAAAGGGGAGCAGTTTTTTTCCGGTTCCCCCCCAAACTCGGGGTTCAGACAAGGAGGCACAAAATCATAAAATAAAATATAAACCTTTGTAAATAAGTAGAATAAGTTCTAAGTCATGTTAAGTTTGATGGCTTTGTAACAGTAGCAATGGAAAATAACTGAGGTGCATGTTTCACAGAAAAAAAATAGAGTGCAGCTAGAGAACATACTGAGAATACTTGCATAAGATAAACCATTATAGTTGGCGTAGTTTTAGGTCCTTATGACCTTAGTACAAAAATAAGTGTAAGAAAAACAGGATAGAAAAACAAGACGTGGGGATGGGGAGTATCTGGGACTACCAGGTGCCCCGGATGGGCTGCAACTAAACTAATTGATAAGCAGGACAGGATGATTGATATGTCTGCAGTGTTACCAAACCAATTAAGCTGGTATAAACACTATCTACTGCAAGTGCTTCAAAGGCTGCCAGAAGCGATGAAGATTATTGGAAGAGATCACCACCAGATTTTTGTACCCATACACACAGCATGCTAGAGATTGGAAGGGACCTCAAAAGATCATTTAGTCCAATCCCCCTGCCAGAGCAGGAACACCTAGATAATGTTACACAGGAATGTGTCCAGGCAGGTTTTGAATGTCTCCAGGGAAGGAGACTCCACATCCTCCCTGGGCAGCCTGTTCCAGTGTTCTGTCACCCTCACTGAGAAGAAGTTTCTTCTCAAGTTTAAGTGGAACCTCTTGTGTTCCACTTTGTACCCATTACCCCTTGTCCTATCATTGTTTGCCACTGAGTAGAGCCTGGCTCCATCCTTGTGACACTCCCCCTTTATATATTTATAGACACTAATAAGGTCACCCCTCAGTCTCCTCTTCTCTAAAATATAGAGACCCAGTTCCCTCAGTCTTTCCTCATAAGGCAGATGCTCCACTCCCTTAATCATCTTAGTTGCCCTGCACTGGACTCTCTCCAGCAGGCCCCCGTCCTTCCCAAACTGAGGGGCCCAGAACTGGACACAATATTCCAGATGCGGTCTCACCAGGGCAGAGTAGAGCGGAAGGAGGACCTCTCTCGACCTACTAAGCACCCCCCTTCTAATATACCCCAGGATGCCATTGGCCTTCTTGGCCACAAGGGCACAGTGTTGGCTCATGGTCATCCTGTCATCCACTAGGACCCCCAGGTCCCTCTCCCCTACACTGCTCTCTAACAGGTCGTTCCCCAACCTATACTGGAACCTGGGGTTGTTCCTGTCCAGATGCAGGACTCTACACTTTCCCTTGTTATATTTCATCAAGTTATTCCCTGCCCAACTCTCCAGCCTGTCCAGGTCTTGCTGGATGGCAGCACAGCCTTCTGGCATGTCAGCCACTCCTCCCAGCTTAGTGTCATCAGCAAACTTGCTGATAGTACACTCAATTCCCTCATCTAAATCGTTGATGAATATATTAAATAATACTGGTCCCAGTACTGACCCTTGAAGCACTCCACTAGTTACAGGCCTCCAACAAGACTCCACCCCATAGACTACAACTCTCTGGCTTCTCTCCTTCAGTCAGTTCACAGTCCACCTCACTACCTTGTGAGCAGCGAGGAGAAGCAGACAGGCGAACCCAATATGGGTTATAAGCAACTTCTACTTTATTTGTGACGCAGTTCACACATATATAGGAGTGGTATTCAGCCACTCCTTCTTGGCATAACAGTATTGGTTAGCCCCCACAGCTTCCTCCACATTCTCCTCCCAGGTCCGGTCTCAGGCCACCTGTGGGGGCCACCCCCTGCCTTGCTTGCACAGTCCTCCAGAACTCTATGGTCCTGCTCTTAGAGTCATTCTGCAACAATTCCCCCCTTTTTCTTTGTGCAAGCAAGGCATTATGGGTTATTCAGTTCACCTGTTTTATCACACAACTATAAACAAGTCTAATAGCTACGATGATTAACCTAACAATGATACATAAGTGCAATACTTTAAACAGCAGTGTTTGACTCAACCTGTAATGCCCCATGAAGACAACCATCTATTTGTTCTTAGGATATTGCTCATTTACTATTGCTGGGTAAGCTGAGCCAGGGTTCTCAGCTGTGCATGCATCGAATTAGCATAATCAGAGAGACTCATACAACACATTCCATCAAACTCTTCACATCCATGTCCCTGTTCCAACAACAACAGGTTCTGCAGTGTTGCATGTCTTACAGAGTCAACATTAAAACAAATCAGGAATTGCCTTCGATGTAGAATTGTCTGCTTAGCAACTCAGCAACCCAGTCTGCTTAGTTGAGCCAAGGCCCCTGCTGAAGCACTTACAGTGATTTGGCATATTATGATTGGATACATGTCCTGAAGACCCTTAGTGACTAACATATAATTGGTTAAACACAGGTGTGAGAACTCAACCTTGAAAGCTTGCCAACAGTCCACAGTTCCCATTAACTTGGTGAATTCCAGCCTCTTATCTTGCTTGCTTAAGCTTCTTCAGGCCTCTTATGGCCTTGCTGTATCTTTCAGGACTATTCAAAGTTTATGTACCAATTATGCATTCTCCCGTGAGAACACTGTCTCCACATCTTCCCCCTTTTGTTTTATCCAGTAACAAGTCGCTACTACAGCAAGGCACACACACATTTACATTAGCAGAGTAACTATTACAGGGTGCAACAGCATGTTGAAGATGCTGATGGCAGTGAAGGACTAGCCAAAGAAATTTCTTACCAGTGGAATTCTCCCCCACTCTTAATTTGTTCCATCACCTGCTTTATAACACTACCATTGTATTAAAATTTTTCTAGCTTTTGCCTTAGCTTTTTCTAGCAGCTACTGCAAATTTCCATACTCTAACATCTCTCTTGTACAAGTGACAAATCTATACAATACAAAGTGCAGTTTCTTATTAGCAACTAGCTAGTAAATACAGGTGGTTTTATACACAAAATCACAACCTCTAATAATAGCTATTTTACAAGCACACATATTCAGGATGTTACTTTTCAGTTGCCCCCAGGTGATGTTTTGCAGTTATTTGTTCTTTCTCTTCCTCCATCTCATTCTGCTTGGGATAATCACGGTCAGCTCCTGTAGCTGAGGCATCAGGTTTATCCATTCATCTGTCCAGCTCATGGCAGGGCTTGACAAACTTTGCAGGCAGTCACCATGGACCTGTAGGCAGGAGGACACAAATATACCCCCTCCCCCAGGTTATCAGTTCTTCAGAAGTAGACACATTAAAGTTAAATGTAACATCATTACTCTCTCTCTCTCCCCCCCCCCCTTTTTTTTTTTTTTAAGTCCCTGCAAAAGCCATCATTACTCCCACTACAGTCCCACGCACAGAACAAGGACCCTGGGGAGACTAACAGCAAACCAGCTCCGAGAAGCATCATTGCAGTGCGAGGTGGCAGGCTCAACCTTAGCGGGCATCCCCGCAGAGGCTCTGCCTCCCCCACATCGTATGAGGCTTGGGCTTTTATACTGACCAAAATGCACACTCATTCCGACACAGGTGGCCAGCCTGTCCCAGCAGTATCTACAAAGGTCTCCAAGGGTTGATAGAAACCTGGACATACTTATATTTACCAACTTCTAGTACATGAGTATCACAGAGAAACTGTATGGGCTCCCCCTGTCAACTGCAAGAAAAAATCATAACATATACAGCTTGAGTATAAGAGGATTTTAACGCATACGTGGTCACTGTTTGTCAGGCCTCCTTAACTATTTTGAGATCAAGAGCTTCCCACTCTTTAGCCCCCTGCTGTGTAGTAAACACAGGATATGCAGAGATGCCCATTGCAGAAAATTCCCCAGTAATGTTCACCTCTTTGGTTACCCATTGTTACAACTGAGCGTCTCCAGGGCCAGTAAGTCTCAGCAGACCGACCCGGGAGACAAAGAGTCAGGGTCTAGAAGCAGAGGATATAAATCTGGCTCGGATTCAGGGGATTCAGGGGCTGATCCTGGGCCGAACTCGGGGTCTCCGTTGCTCGCAGCTGTGTCTTTCTTATCAGATGTCTCTCGTTCGGTATGTGGCCATCTGCAGACCTGGCTCCTCCGTGACTGAGTTAAAAATTTTTCACTCTAGGGCGTAGTGGGTTGGAGAGGCTCGCGGTTCCTTTAAATCTCCCGCCTAGCGCATGATCTCTATTTTCTACTGCGTGCTTCACAGTGGCGCCGCAATCGATCCGGCGCCGAGGCACCGCCCTCTTTCTTTCGGATTCCTCGACTTTTATCATATGTATCCTTTCTAATATACTTTCTCTGTCCTTTTCAAAGTCCCTACTTTCGGAACTGGGGTGGTGGGGGAGCAGGGGGTTACACCTCCTCCGCGGCACCTTCTGATGGAGGGGGAGAAAAGGAAGGGGGGGGTGGGAAACCCTGTGCTCCCGCGAGCTGGCGGGGGCAACGAGTTGTAATCTTCCCCCGGTTTCAACCGACCGGGGACGTCTGTTCCTAGTTTCTCCGTTGCTACCGCGGCAGTTTTCTTTTCTGCCTTGTATCTTTTTATACAGTTCATTACTTCCCTCCGTGGTTTACCAAGTTTCTTTGCCTTTTTATAATCATTAAGCACTGAGTCAAATAGTTCATCACCAAACTTTCACCACTCACTCTCCTCAAATATTGTATTAGGATCTGAAAAAAAAATCTCTTAGCCTTCCCTACAGCCACCAGACCCGCTAGCTGCTTTAGAGTCTCAGGCTCAATTCCCCGCTTTTATAAAAAGCACTGTAAAAAGTTCAGGGCTCAGTTCCCCCCTTTTATAAGAAGCACTATAATAAGTCCAGGGCTACCTCTCGGTCCATTTTCATGGCCAGCCTTTTCCGGATCGTCTTCTTCTGGGTCGTCCTGTAACCTCGGTCTCCGGATCGGCCTCCCGACGCAGCAGTCTGGTTCGCCCCAGCGGCGGATTCCTTTTGGTTAGTCCAAGCACCCGGGTCCGTCACGCCACCGCAGCAGCATTGCCCGCGCTTCCCGGCTGCTGCCGCCGGCGGCGCTCACTCGCCATTCCGGGTCCCCGTCGACCGGGGCCCTGTATCCCGGGTCCCCGCTAGTCGGGGCCCTGTATCTGGGTCCCCGTCGACCAGGGCCCTGTATCCGGGTCCCCACTAGTCGGAGCCCTGTATCCCGGGTCCCCGCTAGTCGGGGCCCCGTCGACCGGGGCCCTGTATCCCGGGTCCCCGCTAGTCAGGGCCCTGTATCCGGGTCCCCGTCGACCGGGGCCCTGTATCCCGGGTCCCCGCTAATTGGGGCCCTGTATCCCGGGTCCCCGCTAGTCGGGGCCCTGTAATCCGGGTCCCCAGCGCCCAGGGCCCTGTAGTCCGTGTCCCTGTTTGGGCGCCATTTGTAAGCGGCGAGGAGAAGCAGAGAGGCCAACCCAATATGGGTGATAAGCAACTTCTACTTGATTTGTGACGCAGTTCACACATATATAGGAGTGGTATTCAGCCACTCCTTCTTGGCATAACAGTATTGGTTAGCCCCCACAGCTTCCTCCACATTCTCCTCCCAGGTCCGGTCTCAGGCCACCTGTGGGGGCCACCCCCTGCCTTGCTTGCACAGTCCTCCAGAACTCTATGGTTCTGCTCTTAGAGTCATTCTGAAACACTACCTGATCATCCAGACCACACTTCCTCAATTTAGCTGTGAGGATGCTGTGGGAGACTGTGTCAAATGCTTTGCTGAAGTCAAGGTAGACCACATCCACCGCTCTGCCATCATCCATCCACCGTGTTATTTCCTCATAAAAGGCTAAGAGATTGGTCAAACATGATTTCCCCTTGGTGAAGCCATGTTGACTGCCCCTCATAACCCTCTTATCCTTGATATGCCTTAAGATGGCACCAAGGATAAGGTGTTCCATCACTTTCCCAGGGATGGAGGTGAGGCTGACCGGTCTATAGTTACCCGGGTCCTCCTTCTTGCCCTTTTTGAAGACTGGAGTAACATTTGCTTTCCTCCAGTCCTCAGGCACCTCTCCTGTTTCCCAAGACTTAGTAAAGATGATGGAGAGTGGTCTAGCAATGACTTCCGCCAGTTCCCTCATCACCCGCGGGTGCATCCCATCTGGACCCATGGATTTATGGATGTCCAGATTGCTCAACTGGTCTCTAACCCATTCCTCATCGACTAAGGCAAACCGCTCCGTTGACCTGACTTCATCTAAGGTCTCAGGGGTACAGGGCTCTTCAGGACTGCCTGCAGCAGAGTAGACAGAGACAAAGAAGGCATTCAGTAACTCTGCCATCTCTGTATCTTCTGTCACCAGGGCACCCATCCCGTTCATCAGTGGGCCTACATTGCCTCTGGTGTTAGTTTTGTCTGCCATGTATTTGAAAAAGCTCTTTTTGCTGTCCTTGACCCTTCTTGCCAGGTTTAATTCTAAGGAGGCCCTAGTCATCCTAGTTGCCTTCCTACATCCTCTAGCAGCAGCCTTATATTCCTCCCAAGTGGCCAGCCCCTCCTTCCATGACCTGTAAACTCTCCTCTTCCACTTGAGCATACCCAGCAATTCCCTATTTAGCCACGCAGGTCTCCTGGCCCTCTTCCTTGACTTCCTACGTGTCGGGATGCTCCAATCTTGAGCACGGAAAAAGCAATCCTTGAATGCCAACCAGCTATCCTGGGCCCCTTTACCGTCAAACAGCCTTGCCCATGGGATTTCCCCTAGCAATTGCTTGAAAAGGCCAAAGTTTGCCCTGCTAAAGTCCAGGGTTGCAATTCTACTTGCTATTCTAATGGTCCTACCACACAAGATCCTGAATTCCACCATCTCGTGGTCGCTGCAACCAAGGCAGCCCTCAACCCTTACTGCTTCGACCAGACCCTCCTTGTTAGTGAGGATGAGATCCAGCAGCGCTCCTCTCCTGGTTGGCTCATCCACCATTTGCAGGAGGAAGTTATCATCCATACACTGGAGGAACCTCCTGGACTGCGGCTGGGTTGCCGAGTGGTCCTTCCAGCAAACATCAGGGAAGTTAAAATCCCCCACAATGACCACAGCCTGTGACTGTGAGGCTGCTCTCAGCTGCCTGTAGAAGGCCTCGTCAACTTCCTCACCCTGATCTGGTGGTCTGTAACAGACACCCACAACAGTATCCCCACTGCCAGCCTGCCCCTTAATTCTCACCCACAGACTCTCAACTCGCTCGTCATCTGTCCCTGGACAGAACTCGGTGCATTGTAGTTGCTCTCGCACATAAAGAGCGACCCCACCACCCCTCCTGGCTGGCCTGTCTTTCCTGAAAAGGACATAGCCCTCCATGACTATATTCCAGTCATGCGAGCTGTCCCACCATGTCTCTGTAATTGCCACCAGATCATAATCTCCTAACTTAACACAGGTTTCTAACTCCTCCTGCTTATTTCCCATGCTGAGCGCATTGGTGTACAGACATTTCAGGGAGCGAGCTGAGCACACTGATTTCACCCTAGGATTATAGGAGGCCTCCCAGTCTTCATTAATTCTGGAGTGCTGCCCCACTGGGGCAAGCCCAGCTACAACCCCATCCCCCTTCGAATCTAGTTTAAAGCTCTCCAAATGAGATCTGCTAATTCGTGCCCCAGCATCCTTTTGCCTCTGTGAGATAAACCTTTCCCACTTGTCATTGTCCAGACTGGTGCCCTATAAAATCAGACATTATCAAAGAATCCAAAGCCCTGCCTGTAGCACCAGTCTCGAAGCCAATCATTTACGGACTGAATTTTCCCATTCCTTCCCACATCATCAGTGGAAGATGGAAGGAGTGAGGAGAAGATCACTTGAGCCCCAGACTCTTTCACCATCCTCCCCAAGGCCCTGTAGTCTTTCTTCATCCCCCTCAGACTGAGGGAAGCAGCTTCCCCCTCACCTGTCTGGAAGATCAGCAGCGGGTAGTAGTCTGTCGGGTGCACCAGGTTGGGGAGCGCCCTGGTGATATCCTTGATCCAGGCTCCAGGCAGACTACACACTTCCCTATGATGAGGGTCAACTCTGCATATCAGGCCCTCTGTTCCTCTCAGAAGGGAATCGCCTACTACAATGACCCTTCTTTCTTTCTTATCAGAGGCAGCCTTGAGGTGCAAAGTTGATCGCCTTTTCCTATGTGGCCTTGTAGGCTGGCCTTGCACCACATCCTCACCTACCTCTCCTTCAAGATCCAGGGCCTCAAATCTATTACGGGGGGACACCTGGGGAAGCAGGGCAGGAAGGGGGGAGGGTTCCCCACGACGCCAAACTGGAACTCGCTTCCAACCCTTGTCGTCTTTTTGGTCCTCTACCTCTGCGCAACAGCTACAGGGCAGGGGGTGTCTCGGGCCATCCCCCTCTGTGTGAGGGGGCAGGGGGTCCTTCCCCTTTTGGGGGGTATCTCCCTGGAATCGCTCCAACTGGCACACCAGGGAGTTACTCCACCAATCTATCTCCCTTTCACATTCCCTGATGGTCCTCAGCGTCTCAACCTCCTCCTTAAGTTTTGCCACCAGGCTAAGCAGATCTTCTACCTGCTCACACCTCACACAGGTGGAATGCTGTCCTCCCTCCCCCGGCAGCAGCAGGCTCTGGCACCCCCTGCATCCAGAGACCTGAACAGCCACAGTTTGGGACGGGGTCTCTGTCTGAGTTGCTGTAGTCTTCTTACTGCAAGCTCTCTTTCTGGAGGCAACCATATTAGTCCGCAATCGGACACCAGCAACAGGGTCAGCAACACGACCTGCTTGCTCCTCCCTGCGCCTGGTGGGCAGGGACACGTAGCTCCCCTCTCAGAGGCTCTTTCAAGGCAAGCGGCAGGGGGGTGGTCACCGTCACCGTGGGAACGCCCCCCGCCACATCATCCGCTCTCTCGCAAGGGCTGCTGGGGTTTCGGGGATCGGGAGATGTCGGGAATCGCGATGCCTCTGCGCTATCTCCTCTGATTTTCCTAATCTCCGTTGACCCTCTCGGTCGCTGAAGCGTGCCGGCTGCGGCTCTAGCTAGGCTAGCTCCGATCAGCTGACTGAATGCTGTACGCATGCGGGGAAACTTTCTGGAAAATGATGTAATTCATACGCAGCCTCACGAATATATATGTATGTACATAATGAATATATATATGCTCAGTGATTATATAAGGACGGCTTGTGTAGCAATACGAAGATACACGCTAGGTGGAGCTATCCCTCGTGTCTCCCGGCGCCGCAATAAAGAATACCTGCTTGTCAACTTCGTTGGCGAGTTCCTGGAGTTTTCTCCGAATTTATTTGGCACCCCAGATGGGACCCACCCTGCTCGGCTGCCAGGACCCGCCTAGGACGGGGCTTCCTAGGGCCCTCGTGAATTTTTCCCAGAGGGACCCCTTGACTCATTCGGATTGCTGCGGGACCAGACAAGGACCATCTTCGTAAAAGGTATTCTTTTCTTTTATATAGTATGCATGATGCAGGGGGCATCTTACATAAAGACTAAATTGGGTTGGTAAGCGTACCCAAGGTTTGGAAGCCTTCCGTAAGTCGAGATAGGAAATCTTGTAGGTAAAGGCATATACCCGTTTGCTAGCGTCCGTTTGGTATACACCCACAAGAAGCAGGGGGCATCTTGTGGTTTGGGTCCTACAAGATGCAGGAGGTGTCTTGTAGAAATGGTTTTGGATCTTATTAATATTCGACTTATTTTGTGGTTTGTTACAGTGATGATTTTGGTCTTGTGATTTTGCTATTGGTGACAGGCTGTTATAACTGTTGGTATAAGGAAAGCAAGTGACTGGAAAACATAAGGTTAAGATACTTTTAACTTAACTTAGGTCTAAGATAGAGAACAATGTTTTTGTTGTAAGTCTGTGGTGTGATAAATTTAATAGTCTTACACAGGTAGACTCCACAACTCGTTAAGGTTGTAAAGTAGGTATGCTTTATTCAGCGCTGAGGCACATGGGGGATCACTCCTCCAAAGGCATGCGCACCTCAGAGTTGTTCTCCTTCATATTGATCCTCTAAACTATTACATATTCATGAGGTTACGCAACACGCCTATACATATTCATAACCTACCCCCGCTTCATATTATAATGAGGTAAAAGGTCCTTGGTGGTCATGGGCAAGGGTCTCAAGATGAAGTAAACGAGTCTTCCCTGAACTTTTCATCTCTAGTCGTTGCACATGTTCCCTGGTGATTTAGTCACTGTCCAAACCGCAAAGCTGATTTCAGCCGGTTTAGGGGGCCAGAGAACAGGAGTTACTGTTCCTTCCTCTTATCAATAGCCTTGGTCCTCCCACCCTGTTCCGACAAGCACGATAAGTGTTGAGCATGCATTTGTTGAGTAAGCACAAGTAAGCAGTAACATTGTTAAGCAAGCAGCTTAACCCTAACCCCCCTGTACATCAGTCAACCCTTCGCATCATTACTAACAAGAGTGAATTATTTCTTTCCATCCTTCTAATGAGTGACCATCCTTCTAATTACTCCTTGTCTGCCCTATCCTGTTATGAAGGTCCCACTGTTCTAAATCTTTGCCAGCTATCAGAAACTTGCAGATACGGTTGGTTTTAGCTAATTTGTGATTACTGGGGCATCCAACTGTGCCAAAGGTGAAAAGTGCACTCTGTGGAAGACTGCTTACTTCATCTTGAAGACCTCTGCCCACATGAGGAAGACTGCTTACTTCATCTTGAAGACCCCTGCCCACGACCATTGGAGGGCAGTGCGCAAGTGCCAAAAGGGAGGAGACTTATGATAATGAGTACCTAAACTAATTGTAATATCCCCGCCAAACTCTCGGGAACCTAATGAATATGCATGTTTGTGTGTAATAAATATCTGCTTGCTTAACCCCTCGGTGAGCAAGTTAGGAGGAGCAATCCCCCTTGCACCCGGCACTGTAATAAACATACCTGCTTTATAACTCTCTTTGAGTTGTAGAGTCTGATTTCGTGCTTCACTGTGTTATTAACTGTTGTTTGTTTGATTGAATTTTAGTCTCTGTCTGAAGTGAGTCTGTGGGATCCCTAGTTTGTGTGTGTGAATGCGAGACTGATAATGGAAAATCAGCAGAGTGGAGAGATCTTGAAAAAGAGTCCTTTAGGGTGCTTTTTGGCACATTGGAAAGAACTGGGAGGGTCTCCTGGAGGTTCAGTAAATAAGAAAACATTGGTGAAATATTGTAACCGATGGTGGCCTTTGTGTACTCTGGAGGATCAGGAAAAATGGCCTAAAAATGGAACTCTGAACTATAATACATTATTACAATTAATGTTGGATTTGAGGTCGCAAGGAAGACGGGTTGAAGTAATGTATGCAGATATGTTTTTCACTTTGCAAAACCACCCAGAATGGCGGAAAGAATGTGGAATTAATATAGCACCTTCGGATCCTTTAATTTTAGCTTTAGAAAAAGAAAGGAAGCAGACTGGGAATAGATGTTGTTCTGGTTGTGATACTGGGGAAATGTGTTTGAAACTTAGGAAAAGAACTGAGGATAACATGGTTGGGGACAGAATGGAGGATTATGTTTCTCCAAAGGTACCAGATAAGACATCACCTCTGATTCAGGAGGAATCCTCTGATTCAGATGAAGAGCAAAAACAAAGTGTAAAGAAAATTCCCTCCACTCCTGTTGCTGCCCATGTCCATAGTAAAACTAAGACTGTCGTGCAAGCCCCTCTTAGGGAAGCAATGGGGCTGGAGGGATGTACCAGGATAAAATTGAATTTCTCTTTAGGAGATTTGGATAATTGGAAGCAGATTGCAAAAAAGTATTGAAATGACCCTATCAGGGTAGCTAAGAAATTTAAGATGCAAGTAAAAAGTCAGGATCCTGATTGGAAGGAGTCATCGACAGAGTTTCTGGACAAGCTCAGAGAAACTATGCGAAAATGCACCAAAATGGATCCTTCCTCAGAGGAAGGTAAATTACAGCTTGCAAATTCCTTTGTGGGGTAGTCATTGGAGGATATCAGACGAAAGCTTCAAAAATTATCCATGACTGAAATAAGAGATATAGAAAAGTTGCTGGAAGTGGCTTGGAAAGTATACAGGAATAGAGAACAAGTAAAAGAAAGGAAATTAGGAAAGGTTTTGACAACAGCCACAGTCACAGCATTAGAGCAAGTGAATGAGGCTTATGGTGGAATGAGAAGTAGAGGTCTTGGCTGTGGAATGGTCATGAGAGGTAGAGGGGAAGGTTATATAAGGACTTCCCTTGTTCCAGATCAATGTGCAATCTGTAAAGGGTTTGGACACTGGAAACAGGAATGTCCACAAGGAAGACAACAAACTCAACTGACTACTGAACTAGAATTAGATTGACAAGGACCTGGGGAATCTACCCTAGCGGATCCACTGGTTAAAATTAAGCTAGGGACCACAGAAAAAGAAGTGGAATTTCTCATAGATAAATTAAAAGGAAAAGAGTCTGTAATGGTTGTGGGAGCTACTGGCCATCAGGAAAAAACATTCTTTCTAAAACCTTTAAAATATAAGATAGGAAAACAAATTGGGGTACATAAATTTCTATATATGCCAAATTCACCCAAATCATTATTAGGAAGATATTTATTAGAATATTTAGAGGCAACCATAACTTTCAAAGGAGGTAAAATGGAGCTAAAAGAGGATCAATTAATTGAAAATTTGAATGTGTCATTAATTCAACAGGAAATCAGTAAGTCCAATTCGCCTGAAGTACAGGAAATCCTCAATCAGGTATATCCAGGAGTTTGGGCATCTGAAATCCCAGGTAAGGTGAAGAATGCTTTGCTTATTAAAACTGAAATAAAAAGGGGGGCCTGCCCAGTCCAAATAAAACAGTACCCTTTAAGGATAGAAGATAGAAGGGGAATTAAAGAAATAATTGAAAGGTTTCTAAAATATGGTTTATTAGTGGAATGCGAATCAGAGTATAACACCCCCGTTTTACCAGTAAAGAAAGCAGATGGGAAAAGCTATAGGCTAGTTCAAGATATATGTGCAAAAAATAAAATAGTAGAGGACATCCACCCTGTAGTGGCTAATCCATATACTTTATTGACCAAACTAAAATTAAATCAGAAATGGTTTGCCATCCTGGATTTAAAGAACAATTTCTTTTGCTTACCACTGGCCAAAGAAAGCCAGAATTTATTTTCTTTCAAATGGGAAAATGCTGACATGGGAAGGAAAACCCAATTAACTTGGACAGTATTACCTCAAGGGTTTAAAAACAGTCCAATGATTTTTGGAAATCAGTTAGCACAGGAACTAGAGTCATGGAAGCCACCCACTTAGACGGGGACTCTGTGGATGACTTATTAATTGCTACAGAAACAAAGGAAGAAGGTGTCCAGTGGAATTATTAAATTTTCTGGGACTGAATGGTTATCGGGTATGCTAACAAAAGGATAATCCAAACCCGAGTTTCCTACATAGGATATGAAATAACAGGAAGACAGGGAGAACTTGGAAACACTAGAAAAGAAGCCATTTGTCAAAGTCCACGACTATCGACTGTCAAGGAGCTCTGGATGTTCCTGGGAAATTTAAAACTAGAGCTAATAAGAGCTCCAGCTCTGGGGCTTCCAGATGTGACTAAACCCTTTTGCCTATATTCCTATGAAAAACACGGAATAGCTTTGGGGGTCCTTGCACAGAAATTAGGACCCTATAAATGGGCAGTTGTGTATTTTTCACAACAGCTGGATGAAGTGAGCAAAGGATTCCTAAGAGCTGTGGCAGCAGTTGTCATGAGTATTGAAGAGGCTCACAAATTTACCTTGGGACAAAAGATTACTGGGCTAGTGTCCCATGTGGTGGCAGCAGTCCTCGAACAGAAAGGAGCCCACTGGTTATCTCCTTCACTTTTTCAAAATACCAGGCCACCCTTGTGGACCACGATGACATAGAAATTGTGGTCACTAATGTTGTGAATCCAGCATCCTTTTTGCAGGAAGAGTCAACAGAACCACTAACACACAGCTGCTTGGCCACCATAGAGGCTGTATAATCAAGCCGACTAGACTTGAAAGAAAAACCTCTGGAACATGCTGATTCTTGGTTTACTGATGGTAGTAGCTTCATGAAAAATGGTAAACGAAAGGCAGGATATGCCATTACCACCACTTCACAGGTAATAGAAGCTAAACCTTTACCTGCGAACACCTCTGCCCAAAAGGCAGAAATAATAGCATTAACGAGAGCCCTGGAATTGGCTAAAGATAAAAGGATAAATATTTGGACTGATTCTAAATATGTATTTGGTGTGGTATATGCACATAATGCCATCTGGAAAGAACTTTTGAACACACAAGGGAAACAGATTAAACATGCTACAGAAATTCTACAATTACTGAAAGCTGTTCAGCTACCTGAAGAAGTAGCTATTATGTACTGTAAAGGACATCAACAAGGTGACTCTGTTCAGGAAATTGGAAATAATTTGGTTGTTTTTGAAGCCAAAGAAGCAGCTGAACAATCTCAACTCATGTCCTTAATCCCTAACGGCAAACTAACAATTGAAAAATCTAAACCTAGGTATTCAAAAGAGGATAGAAAATTAATTGAAGATCTAAAAGGACAGGAAAATAAAGAGGATGGGGTTCAGATACCTAATGGGTAAATTGTAATCCCCTATGACCAACTCTGGAAGCTAGTTCAGGAGTAACATAATAAAACTCATTGGGGTAGAAACTCTTTGTATAAATACTTAAACAAACAAATTGTAGGAAGAAATCTATATACTATAGTTCAATTAGTGGCAAAACAATGTCAGTTATGTCTTAAGAATAATCCTAAAACTGAAAATAGAAATTATATTGGGACAATTGAGAGAGGAAGTTATCCGGGACAGCAGTGGCAATTAGATTTTTCTGAATTACCAAGAAAAGGGGGTTATTGATATTTGTTGGTGTTAATGGATACTTTTTCAGGCTGGTCAGAAGCATTCCCCTGTAGGATAAATAATGCAAGATAAGTGATTAAAACATTATTAAACGAGATAATACTTCATTTTGGGTACCAGAGGCAATTTCTTCTGACCAAGGCTCTCACTTTAGTGCAAAATAATTACTAGAAATTAGCAAAAAATTAGAAATTGATTGGCAACTACATGTTCCATACAGGCCTCAGGCCAGTGGGCAAGTAGAAAAGATGAACCCTCTGATTAAACAACAGATTAGTAAAATATGTCAGGAAAGGAATTTATATTGGTACGAGGCGTTACCACTGGCTCTATTAAGAATTCGAATTAAACCTCGGTCGATAGAAGAAGTCAGTCCATTTTAAATTTTATCTGGAAGACCATATCAGTCCCAGTTTAAAGAAGAAAGTCTTCAGGAAGTGGGGGAAGGCTATCTCCGACAGTTTCTGATCAATCTGGGAAAACAATTGGAGGAGATAAATAAGAGAATAGTAGGGACAAGAGCAAGAGGTTTGGATTATCTGATTCACCCTTTCAGATCTGGAGACTGCGTTTATGTTAAGAATTTTTCAGGAGATCCTCTACAGGAGAAGTGGAGCGGACCGTACCAGACATTACTGACCACCTTTACAGCAGTGAAGATAAAGGAACAACCTGCTTGGATACATGATTCAAGAATAAAGAAAGCACCAGAGCCAGAGAAGCCATAGCAGATCGTGTCTTCAGGACCCTTATGTATGAAATTGCATCGGTCATAATTTGGACTCATATGATAACTGGCGCACAAGCTTGGGACCAGAATTTACACCTGAAATTAGTGCAGAATGTTACTAAGGTTTAATCGTAGTGACTTGGGTGTGTGCACAGTTGCCTAAATCAGGAGAAAATCCAAACCTTCCATTAACTGCAGTTCCAATTCCTAACACTATCTTATGGACTACTTTGTGTGTGAACACTAGCAATTTACGTCCAAGGGAAAGTTTAAAATTTGGGATAGTTAATCCTAATCCAGGTAATAAATATTATACCTGTGCACAAAGATGTATTACACCAGGAACCAGGGTAGGAGATTATGTTTGTTTAAATGCCACAGATGTAGGTCACCATTCAAATTGCAATTGTACTGGTAATATAGGTGGTATTGTAGTTCAGTGGTGGCCCGTTCCTAAAGGGAAAGGGTGGTATTGGTTATATGGAGAAAATGCTTATAAGACTCTACCACCCAACTGGAAGGGGGCATGCACCTTAAGTGCTATAATACCCAATTTTACTATTATCAACAGGTATCCTTCCAGGGCCTGGATTATAAATTTTGCGGATTAAGCGATTGTTTAACCCTATTATTGAACGGCACACCGCATTTAAAAGTTTTGTAAGGGGGCTAATTTCATCTTTGGGAGTAAGTGAATTAGAGAAAGCAATTGTAAATATCTCAGCAACCATAGAGGAAATGGAAAGTAAAAACATTGATATAATCCAGGCAGAACAACAAGAGATAACTAGCCTATCTAAGGTGGTATTACAAAACCGAATGGCTCTAGACATGTTATTGGCATCACAAGAAGGGGTTTGTTCCATAATCAATGAAAGTTGTTGTTCCTATATAGACCAAAGTGGCAGAATTGAAACAGATCTGGAGGAAATTTGGAAACAAACTAAGATATTTCATGAAATGGCCATGGATGACACCTTCTGGGGTTTTGAAGAAATATGGAAAAAGTTAACTTCTTGGTTACCTAATCTCTCCTGGTTGAGGCAACTGGTTGCAGGAATATTGATGTTAATTGTTTTAATATTGATTACTTGTTGTATGATACAATGTTCCCTCTGGTGTTGTAAACAGTCTGATAAATTATGAAGATTGGAAGAGAAATGAAATCAAGCATCAAGTAGGAATGGGAAATTATTTCAAAAACACTTTAGATGGCAGTGGTAGTATATAAAGTGTTGCAAAAGAATTTGCAAAAGGACGGAAAAGGGGGGAATTTGAGACTAGGTGGAGCACAAAATTACAAAATGGAATATAGAAACCTTTAGAATCAGTTTTAAGTAATGTTAAGTTTGATGGCTTTGTAACAGTAGCAATGGAAAATTACTGAGGTGCATGATACACAGAAAAAAAAAAGTAGAGTACAGCTAGAGAACATACTGAGAATTCTTGTACAAGATAAATCATTATAGTTGACACAGTTTTAAGAAAAACAGTCTAGAAGAACAGGACACAGGGATAAGGAGTATCTGGGAATAGCAGGTGTCCAGGATGGGCTACAGTTAAAGTAACTGGTGAGTAGGAGGATAGGAGGATTATTATGTCTCTGGTGCTAACGAACCAGTTAACTGATATGAGCATCTACTGCGCATGCTTCAAAGGCTGCCAGACACACGTTAGGAGGAACTATCCCCCATGTCTCCCGGTGCCGCAGTAAAGAATACCTGCTTGTCAGCTTAAAAACTTTGTTGGCAAGTTTGTTCCTGGAGTTTTCTCTGAATCAGACCATTGGCTGACTGCCCAACACCCATCCAGATGCTCTGTCACCCCTCCTTCTCAACAGAATGGGGGAAAGAAAATAAGATGGAAAAGCTCATGGGTCAAGATAAAGACAGGAAGATCACTTACCAGTTACTGCCGTGGACAAACCAGACTCAACTTGGGAAAAATTAATTCAAATTTTTTGCCAATCAAAAATAGGATGGTGAGAAACAAAGGCAAGAGCTAAAACACCTTCCCTCCACACCCCCTTTTTTCACAGTCTCTGCTTCACTTAATTTCCAGTTCTGGCTCTTCTACCTCCACTGTGCCACCACATCCAGCAGCACAGGGGGGAAGAGAAATGGGGAGTTGCGGTCAGTTCATAACACTGTATGTCTGCTGCTCCATCCTCCTCACGCTTTTCCCCTGTCCCAGTGCAGGTCCATCCCATGGGCTGTAGTCTTTCAAGAAAATTTCCAGTGTGGGTCCTCTTCACAGGTCACAGTTCCTGTCAGGAGAGGCTGCTCCAGCATGGGATCTCCATGGGCTGCAGTTTCTTCAGAGAATATCCAAGTGCTCTGGTATAGGGTCCTCCATGGGCTGCAGTGTGGATATCTGCTTCAGCATGGTCCTCTCCATAGGATGCAGCTGTGAGAAATGGTCTCTAGATAAAAACTTGAGCTCAGGGTAGATACAACAGTGAAGCGGGTATTTATTACCATTTTTGCTAAACCAGATGTCCTAGCAAGTAGGCACACACAGCAAAATCAGAACTATGATTTATTTTTCCTACCCCCATCTGCAAGTTCCCTCCCTTGTTTCCCCATTGGTTGGGTACTCCAAGGTTTACAGCCTATCCGACACGCATAATCTACATGCTAACTGTCCCACCCCTGTTTACATCTCTCCTTATTCAATTTTGTGCATCCCTTCCTCTTATTTATTTACCTATCTCCTTTTATGGTTCGACTTCATGATTCTTTGGCAGGCTTGTGGTACCTCAACTTACTCTTTTAACTAGCCTGCACCTGCTTAGTTTCATAGGTTATACAAAGATAGTATTCTTTTTAACCACAGAGTGTATCTGTTGTCCAGAGACAATATTGTTTTTAATTAGTGTCTTTCATCTAAAAGATGATATTGTCTTTAACCACAGAGTGTGCCTTTTTGAGTTATATCTCAAACCCTTTGTTTTGTTTCCTTAATAACTTAGCTCCAGCCCCAGTATTGAAAAATCTTAATATTGCAAAGCCTTAATATTGATCTTAAAGCTCTAATATTGTAAAGCCCTAATATTACAAAACCCCATCCCCAATTATGTGAAAACAACATTGTTTCTCTCGCACAGGGAAATATCTGCTCCAGTGCCTGAAGCACCTCCTCCCCCTCCTTCTTCTCTGACCTTAGTTTCTGCAGGATTGTCTCTCTCACATTTATTTTTTTTTTCCCTCACTCCTCGCTGCCTATGCATTGTTTTTTACCATTTCTTAAATTTGTTTTCACAGAGGCACCACCAGCTTCTCTGACTGGCTTTCCGTTGGCCTGTGGCAGGTGAGACAAGGAGGCACAAAATTAAATACAAACCTTTGTAAATAAGTAGAATAAGTTCTGAGTAGAGTAAGTACTGAGGGTGCACTCAATCACCTCATCCAGATTGTTGATAAAGATATTGAACAGAAGTGACCCCAGTACTGAGCCCTGGGGAACACCACTTGTGAACGGCTGCCAGCTGGATTTAACTCCGTTCACCACCACTGTTTGGGCTTGTCCAGACAGCCAGCTTTTCACCCAGTGAAGAGTATGACTGTCCAAGCCATGAGCAGACAGTTTCTCTAGGAGAATGCTGTGGGAAATGGTGTCAAAGCCTTTACTAAAGTCTAGGTAGACAACATCCATAGCCTTTTCCTCATCCACTAAGTGGGTCACTTTGTCATAGAAGGAGATCAGGTTAGTGAAGCAGGACTTGCCTTTCATAAACCCACGCTGACTGGGCCTGATTGCCTGGTTGTCCTGTATGTGCTGCATGATGGCTCTCAATATGATCTGTTCCATAACCTTCCCCAGCACTGAGGTCAAACTGACAGTCCTGTAGTTCCCTAGATCCTCCTTCTGGCCCTTTTTATAGATGGGTGTAACATTTTCTATCCTCCAATCAACTGGAACATCCTCAGTTAGCCAGGACTGCTGATAAATGGTTGAAAGTGGCTTGGTGACCACTTGCACCAGCTCCCTTAGTACCCTTGGGAGAATCCCATCTGGCCCAATAGACTTGTGTGGATCTAAGTGGTGTAGCAGGTCGCTAACCATTTCCCCTGGGAATATAGGGGCTTCATTCTCCTCCCCAACCCCGTCTTCCAGCTCAGGGGACTGGGTACCCCAAGCCTACCACTTACCTGTCTTTGATTCCAGTTCGTAGTGAAGTTCTAGCACTACTTAGCAACAACTAAAAAATCAGTGTTATCAACATTATTCTCAGAGTAAAGCTAAAACACAGCACTGTACCAGCTACAAGGGAAAATATTAACACTATCTCAGCCAAAACCAGGATGGTATCCACCCCTTATTCCATAACATTTACGTTATGCTCAGTTCCCACACTTTCCAATATACCATCATCTTTGCTGTCTCTTGATATATACATATGCATGCATATATCCCTTAGACTGTGAACTGTCCCTATAAAGTTTCATTGAGTTCATTCAGTCCATGATTTTGGGCTCCATCTGCTGTAACAGTCTTTCAGGGAAGGAGAGATGGTGATAGCTGTTAGATTGTTGCATGATGATTTCATCACCCCTGTGCTCATCCAATTTAATCCAAGGTCATTTTTTGTTAATACAGCAATCGAAAGGGAGTGAGGTTCAGGCCCACAAGTCCGGAGTGGCAGAGACAGGCACCATGAAGTGCCCAGTGTGGTGATGGGCATCAAGACAACATAAAACTATTCTTACCCAAAATCAAATCCCCTTGAGGTACACACTGGATTTCCCCATCTTCCTGCATTACCCAAAAAGCGCACCCATGTCCTTGAGCAAAAGCAATCCCATGAGTGGGTTTGCCTTACCTGAAGCAGGAATAACCTAGACTGTCTTCCCCAGTAAATTTTTTATGTGCATCACAGGAACTTTATCCCCCTCTACAGTACATAAAAGTTCTGATTGGGCTGGCTCAGCCCTGTTGGCAGATTCCCCAGTGTTAACCAACCAGGTGGCTTCTGCTAAATGTGTATCCCAATGTTTGAAAGTCCCACCACCCATTGCTCTTAGCGTAGTTTTTAACAGCCCATTGTACCATTTAATTTTCCCAGAGTCCTGTGCGTGATAGGCATGTGCTATACCCACATGATGCCATGCTCTTTGGCCCAAGTGTCTATATTCCAAAATGTTTGGCTTCTGGACAGTCCATGATGACTTCCAAGTTTCCTGGACACCTGGGATTTCCTATTCAAGCTTGTTGTGTGATCAGTGTAACCTATTACTACATGTAGCATCAGTTGCTTGATGTGTAGAGGAGACCTTCCCTTTGAACATCCAGCCCAGCATGGGCAACCGGGGTGCCAGGCAGAGCTGTGCTTCAGTGCAAGTCACTTCCGAAGCAGCTTGAACCCATTAAGAGGCTGCCAGTCTCTCTTTTATCATTTGGAATAAAGTGGGCCTCAGATCCTCTGTATCCCCGACTATTGCATGAACTATCTCACATTTAATTTGTTCAAAGACTTGTCGTTGCTCAGGGCCCCATTTGAAGTCATTCTTCTTCCAGGTCACATGATAGAGAGGGCTTACAGTCAAACTGTAATTTGGGATGTTCATTCTCCAGAACCCCACAACACCTAAGAAAGCTTGTGTTTCTTCTTTATTAGTTAGTGAAGACATTGCTATTATCTTGTTGATCACATGTGTGGGGATCTGGTGACGTCCATCTTGCCATTTTATTCCCAAAAATTGAATCTCCTGTGCAGGACCCTTGACCTTACTCCATTTTATGGCAAAACCAGATTTCAGCAGGATTTGGATTATTTTCCTCCCTTTCTCAAAAAAATTCTTCTGCTGTATGCCACACAATGATGTCATCAATGTATTGCAGTAGTTCCAGAGCTTCAGACTGTTCCAGTGCAGTCCGGATCAGTCCATGGCAGATGGTAGGGCTGTGTTTCCACCCCTGGGGCAGTTAATTCCAAGTGTACTGGATGACCCTCCAGGTAAAAGCGAATTGTGAGTGGGTCCTGCTGATGACTCCTTGGCTCTCCAATTGACAGAACAGCTTAGGGATGGGAATCCAGGAAAGAAGGCAGAAAGGAAGTTGTAGGAAGATGTTTCTGTTACAGATCGGCTCTCTGAGGAGAAAAGATAAAAGGTGTAATTATTAATAGCTTCCACTAGATTGCTTTCAAGATACAAAGGTGATGATGATGCGAAGGGTTAACGGATGTACGGGGGGGTAGGTCAAGATGCTTGCTTAAGTGTTACTGCTTGGTCATGCTTATCGTACTTGCAATGTACAAGGGGGTAGATCAAGCTGCTTGCTTAACAATGTTACTACTCGCTATATATGCTAGAACAAGATGTAAGGACGTGGCTATTGTTAAGAGGTAGGGACCATGACTTGATTCCAGTCCTTTGGACGCCTAGGCTGGCTGAAATTGGCTCTGCACTTTGGACAATGACCAAGCCTCCAGGGAGCATGCGTAACAACTAAGGGTGAAAAGTTCAGGCTCCAGGAAGACTCATTTAGTTCATCTTGAGACCCTCGCCCACGACCACTAGAAGGCACTGCGCAGGTGCAAAGGACTTCTTAGCTCATAAGAATACAAAGCAGGAATAGGACATGAATATGTATAGGTGTGTTGTGCAACCTCATGCATATATATAACTTTAGAGGATAAATGTGAAGGGGAAACAACGCTAATATGTGCATGCCTTTGGAGGAGCTATCCCCCATGAGCCTCAGCACTGAATAAAGCATACCTACTTTACAACTTTAACAAATTGTGGAGTCTATCCACGTATCAATGACAATACTGAGTACATATAGCAGATTAGTGGTCATGAATGACCAGCGATTCTATCATATCATAAACCAGTGCTACAAAGAATAAATTATAACCTTACCCCAAGCCCTGTGGAGGATCAACATTACCATAATGAGCCCATATAACGAGAGTTGTACTACATAGAGTTCCTGAAAGCAAACACACATGAACTCTGAGAACAAATAAGTCTATGCTGTGACCAATGACTTACACTAATACAGTGAATGCTTACAACAAATTCATTTTAACATGCTCTGGTCAGATCTGTCATTATCTCAAACCTTCAAGCCCCACACTGTGCTCCAAAAAGGACTTTTGTGGTTTAAACCTAGATGGAAACTAAATACCGCAAAGCTGCTTGCTCACTCCCCCCTTCCCCCCCCCCCCCCAGTGGTATCAGGAGGAGAATCGAAAGAAGGTAAAACCCCCAGGTTGGGATAAGAGCAGATTAAAAATCAAAATGAAGTAAAAGATGCTAATAATGGAAATAACAACAATAACAATATCAATGATAATAATAGGGAACAAAATAAAAAAGGGGGAAAAATAAAGATTTATAAACCACAAATGAAATACAATATAATTGCTCACCACCTGATGACCAATGCTGAGCCCATTCCCCAGCAGCGATCAGTGGCTTCTGGCCAACTCCCCCCAGTTTATATATCGAGCATGACATTCTATGGTATGGAATACCCCTTTGGCTACTTTGGGTCAGCTGTCCTGGCTCTGCTCCCTCACAGGTTCTTGTGCATCTGATCACTGGCAGAAAATGAAAAACTAAAAAGACCCTGATTTAGAGTAAGCATTACTTAGCAACAACTAAAACATCAGTGTTTTATCAACATTATTCTCACACTGTTATGCCTTGTGACTATTATGCATGGCACCCAGGGTGGGAACTTGTTGCCACTGCCCCTTTTCCCAGTCATCATGTTCAGCCAGGTGGAGAGACGATAGGGAATCCTCTATATCATGCATTCTGTCTGCTTCTTGGGCCTGTCCCAGGAAAGGTAGGGCATGATTCTAGTAGTCTATTTCTCTCCTGGTCTTCCTGATACTCCTCAACCTACTCACCTCCTCCCAGAGCTCTGTCATTAAGTGGAGGAGTTCCTCTATGTGGGCACACCTCCTATAGGAATGCTTAATACTGCCATTCGGTACTGGTATAAGAGTGGGCTTAACTTTTTGCTTCACTATTAGATAAAGCAAGGTCATGCAGATGGCATAATTGCTGATGATGCATGTGAGCTGCCTGCAGGCTCCTGTGAGTCAATGTGGTGGCTGAGTTTATCCTGTGGCCAAGGACTATGTGCAGCACAACATAAGCCTGAAGACCACGTTGTATGTGCAGTGAAGCACAGCACAGGTCTGGGCATACTTGGATTAACTGTTATGTGCATCACTAACGCTTAAATGTACAATGGTCTTTCAGTCAGGATCATTATGGTCCATTGCTGACCTGGCTGGAGCTGGATATATCCAGCACAGGGCAGTCCCTGGCCTCTTCTCACAGAGGCCACCTCTACAGACATACCCACCCACCACCAAAACCTTGCCATGTCAATCCCAATACAAATGACTAAGATTATCTTATTTATGTACAGTTTGGTCAGTTCCTTTCTCTACAGCAGGAACTAACTGGAGGGAATCACTCAGAGTGCCTAATTCTCCACCTAGGATATTAATCTACACATTGAAGCATAGAAGTAGTGCCTATCATTTGGCCTATGCACCGCAGGGGCTGTCTGGGGGAACCACCTGGACTGTCCAGAATCCCACCCACCTAGAGAGTGGTTCTGTAGCTATTAGTTGACTTGTTGAATGAACTTCTATGCACATTCACAATCACCTTGTCTCAAATCAATCCATTGTCTCATCTAGGCAGAGACAAGCTGGGGAATTCCTGGACCACCTGGGAATTTATGACTAGGCCCACAAGTACAGCCTGATATTCAGTTATACCACAATTGCAACTATAGGGAAAACTTGAATTTCCTCCCTGTATCACAATTATAACTTAAATTCCATAGATATTTCCACACTAAAAGAAAGAACATCGCCTTGTTCTATCATGCCTCTACACTAATGTGCACAGCATGAGGAATAAACAACAGGATCCAGAAACTTTGGCCTAGTCCCAGATCTACGACATCACTGGCTGTCCTGGGTTCAGCAGTAGCAGTCATTTTTTCTCCTTCTTGGTAGCTGGTGCAGTGCTGTGGTTTTGACTTTCAGCCTGGGAATGGAGCACCAATGTTTTTAGTTACTGCTCAAATGTTTGGTCTGGCCAAGGACTTTCTGGGCCTCATGCTCTGCCAGGGAGGAGGGGAAGCCAGGAGGAAGCAGAGACAGGACACCTGACCCAAACTAGGCAAAGAGGTATTCCATACCACAGCACGTCATGCCCAGGAAGTAACGGAGAGTTACCCAGAAGGGCTAGTGAACTGTGGGGTTGGACTAGGTGGTGCTTGGTCAGGCTGGGGGGGCGAGTTATTGGTTGGCTGGTGGTGAGGTGTTGTATTCTCTTCCCTCGTTATTTCCTTTATCATTATTATCATTGGTGGTAGCAGTAGTGATTTGTGTTATACCTTAGTTACTAAACTGTTCTTATCTCAACCCATGGGAGTTGCAGTCTTTTGATTTTCCTCCCCATCCCTGCGGGAGCAGGGAGAAGGAAAGAAGGGGGAGAGTGAGTGAGCAAGCTGTGTGGCTGGGTTTAAACCGCAACAGTCCTTTTTGGTGCCCAATGTGGGGTACGAGGGGTTGAGATAACAACAGATCTGACCAGATTAATAGTCGCTTGTCACAAAGCTGATTTATTGGCTCTCAAAGTTGTTTCTCTTGATCTCACAGTTTCAGAATGTTGGAAGTTACTTAGAGCTGGTATTTGCTGTGTTAGTGTTTATCAAGTGTGGGGTTTGGGCTAAGGTTCTTATCTCACTGTACTTTATGGCAATGACTTGTAATACGGGCGGGCTCCAGCAGCAGGGCGGGATGGACATGGCCGTGGACTTGTACCTGGCCGTCCCACTGCTCTTCACCGTCCTGGCCCTCGCCCTCGCCTCCGTCTTCGTGAGGCTGCAGGGAGCCGAGGGGGAGCGGCCCCGGGAGCCGGCGGCTGCTGAAGCGGCACGGGAGAGCATACCCGGAGACCGAACGGCATCGGGAGCGGGGCCTGAGGCCGGCAGGGAGCCGCTGCGGGTGGAGGAGGTCGGGGCGGTCGAGGAGCGGAAGGAGGCGGCTGCCGAGCAGCGGGAGAAGGCGGCGGAGGAGCCGAGCCCCGCGGCCAAGCCCAGCCCCGCGACGGCCGAGAGCATTCCCCGGAAGCCGCCTGCCGAGCCCCAGGAGGATGCAGGAGACCACGCAGCATTTCCCAGCAAGGCAGAGGAGGAAGATCTGGGCTCAGGAAAAGAGAAGCTGGTGGTGGGAGAGCCGGCAAGCACAGCAGATACACCAGCCCCAGTGACAAGTACAGCAGCATCGTTTGAGAGTTCTGAAGGTTTTGAATGGCCTTTGGGTATCCTTGGGACCTGCCTGCTGATTGTGATGAGGGTCAGCATGTTGGCACACACACAGACTGTGTTTTACCCACGACCATTTTGTCTGATCTCAAAAGTTAAGCAGAGTCGGGTTTGGGTCTTGGCTGGGGTTAGATGAGGATATAGGGGGACCAGGAGATTTTCCCCAAGGCTGGACAGCCATGAGTGGCAGGGTATGTGGGACAGTATGGGCAAGTATCTAGTCCACTGGGCCCCTCCAGTGCTTTGGAAGCATCAGAGATGGAAGGCAGTTGTATGGAGTCCCCAGCAACAAGCTGCTGAAACTGCTGAAGGGGACAGTGAATTATTTTGAGCCTGGTGTGCCCACAGCACTTCCGGCCAACAGAGCAGAGATGCAACATAGAGATGGACTCATGATCGAGGGGTAGACTTAGCAATTGACACTATTGCCCAGATTATTCACGCGTGTGAACACTGCACACAGCATCACCTGCTCTGAAAGACTGTTACAAAAGATGGAGCCTGACATCATGGACCAGTTGGACTCCGCAGCTTCATAGGGACTGGTCCATGCACTAAGATAAGAGTGCGCTGAGATGAGAGTGATGGTATATTGAAAATGTGGGATCTGAGCATGACGTGAATGTTATGGAATAAGGGGTAGATAATGTCCTGGGTTCAGCAGTCGCAGTCATTTTTTCTCCTTCTTGGTAGCTGGTGCAGTGCTGTGTTTTGACTTTTGGCCTGGGAATGGAGCACCAATGTTTTTAGTTACTGCTCAAATGTTTGGTCTGGCCAAGGACTTTCTGGGCCTCATGCTCTGCCAGGGAGGAGGGGAAGCTGGGAGGAAGCAGAGACAGGACACCTGACCCAAACTAGGCAAAGAGGTATTCCATACCACAGCACGTCATGCCCAGGAAGTAACGGAGAGTTACCCAGAAGGGCTAGGACTGTGGGGTAGGGCTAGGTATCGGGTTGTGCTTGGTCAGGCTGGGGAGGCGAGTTATCGGTTGGCTGGTGCTGAGGTGTTGTATTCTCTTCCCTCGTTATTTCCTTTATCATTATTATCATTGGTGGTAGCAGTAGTGATTTGTGTTATACCTTAGTAACTAAACTGTTCTTTTCTCAGCCCGTGGGACTTGCAGTCTTTTGATTTTCCTCCCCGTCCCTGAGGGAGCAGGGGGAGGGCAAGAAGGGGGGGAGTGAGTGAACGAGCTGTGTGGCTGGGTTTAAATTGTGACACTGATGTAAGCAAAACTTTGTGGGATGAGGCCTGTGTCTGGTGTGCCATGACAGACAGATATAGGCTCTTCAGGACGGATAGGCAGGGCAGGTGCGGCATGGGTGGTGCTGTATATAAGGGAGGTGTTGGATGACATGGCACTTGCAGTTGGTGATGACATAGTTGAGATGAAGGGGAAAATAATAAAGTGGATATTATTGTGGGAGTCTACTGTATTAGCCACCCAGTCAGGATGACACCACCGTTTAATTATTCCATAAGGAATTAAGTGATATCTCTAGATAAGCAGTCCTTATCCTTATGGGTGATTTTAAATTCCCAGATGTCAGCTGGGAATATCATACAGTGGACACAAACAGGTCCACGAAATTCCTGAAGTATGTTGAAGATAACTTCTTGGTGCAGGTACTAAGGGAGCTGACTAGGTGTCCTGTGTTCAGCTATAGTAGTCATTTTTCTCCTTCTTGGTAGCTGGTGCGCTACCGTGTTTTTGAATTTCAGCCTGGGAACAACACAGATGTTTTAGTTGCTGCTAAGTAATGTTTACTCCAATCAAGGACTATTTTCAGTCTCATTCTCTGCCAGGGAGGAAGGGAAGCCAGGAGGAAGCAGAGACAGGACACCTGACCCGAAGTAGACAAAGGAGTACTCTATGCCACAGCACACCATGACCAGTATATAAACTGGAGACAGTTATCCAGAAGGCCCATATTGCTGCTTGGGTTGGGATGTGTATCAGTCGGTGGGTGGTGAGCAATTCTATTCTCTCCATTTGTTATTTCCCTTACCATTGTTATTATTGGTGGTAGCAGTACTGGCTTTGTATTATACCTTAGTTACTGGATTGTTCTTATCTCAACCCATGGGAGTTGCATTCTT
Organism: Pezoporus flaviventris; assembly: GCF_033815535.1. Classification (NCBI taxonomy): domain Eukaryota; kingdom Metazoa; phylum Chordata; class Aves; order Psittaciformes; family Psittacidae; genus Pezoporus; species Pezoporus flaviventris. The sequence goes on along the minus strand of NW_026892741.1, from coordinate 1,131,108 downwards.
TCGATTCTCCTCCCCATCCCTCCAGGAGTGTGGGGAGGAAGAAGGGGGGAGTGAGGGAGCGGCTGTATGGTTCTGAGTTACCAGCTGGGCTCTAAGATACAGCAATTGTAAAGTTGGGGTGTTTTTTTACACTTTTCTTTTTTCTCCTCAGGAGGTCAACCTAGGAAGGAGACATTCCCTTACACCCTCTGCTCCCCCACCAGGATATTTACAGCAGAATTTGAGGGTTCTAAAAGTTTTGGATAGCCTTTGAATACTCTTGAGACTTGCCTTCTGCTTGTCCTGGCGATCAGTATGTTGGCACACATATAGCGTGCGTTTTGCCCACGGCCATACCACCCTGAGAATGCCCTATTTCGCCTGATCTTGAAAGTTAAGCAGCGTCACATATGGGTCTGGTCTAGGGTTAGATGATGATATATGTCGTGGTTTAAACCCAGTCAGGTAACTCGTTCGCTCACTTCCAGTGAGTGGTGCCGAGCTGACAACAATCGAGGTCCGTGTCCGTCTCCCTCGCCCCCCCCCCCCGCACCGGGGCTCTCCCCTTCCCCGCTCCCGGAGGAACGGGGAGGAGGATCGAGAGAGTGCAACTCCTATGGGTTGAGACAAGAACAGTCCAGCAACAAATCACCACCGCTACTATCAGCTAAAACAATGATAAGGGAAAATAACAAGGGAAGAGAATACGATACCACCGGCCAAGAAAACGAGTTCCACCCGGAAGCCCGTGTCCTTCCGGGTAACTCCCAGTTACCCCCCACCCCGGGCATGACGTGCTGTGGTATGGAATACCTCCCCGGCTAGCCCGGGTCAGGCGCCCCGTCTCTGCTTCCTCACAGCTTCCCCTCCTCCCTGGCAGAGCATGAGCCTCACAGAGTCCTTGGTCAGGGTAAACATCACTTAGCAACAACCGAAAACATCGGCTTCACCAACACTGTTCTCAAATTAGAAGTCAAAACACAGCACTGCACCAGTTAACACAAAGGAAAAAACATGACTGCTACTGCTGAACCCAGGACATTATCCACCCCTTATTCCATACCATTCACGTCGTGCTCAGATCCCACATTTTCAATACACCATCGCTCTCCCACATATATACATCCATATACATACAGGCCAAGAGGAAAAAATCATTTTCTTAGTGCATGGACCAATCCCTATAATGCTGCCGAGTCCATTCGGTCCATGATGTTCCAAGTTCATTCTCTGTTGGGATGATGGCTGGAGGGAAGTCAGGGCCAGTCGCTGGTGACCTGGAGACATCTAGTTGATGGGCTATAAAAGCATTACACAGCAGGCAACAGCATACAATTGAGTTCACTGGCTGTTTTCCCCTAAAATCAAATCCCCTTGAGGTATACATCGGACTTCCCCATCTTCCCGCATTACCCACCAAGTATATCCAGGTCCCTGAGCAAAAGCAATCCCACGAGTGGGTTTGCCTTTACCTGATGCAGGAATAACCCAGACTGTCTTCCCCAGCAAATTCTTCATATGCACCACGGGAACTTTGTCCCCCTCTACAATATGTAAAAGTTCTGACTGGGCTGGGCCGGCCCTGTTGGCAGATCCTCTGGTGTTGACCAACCAGGTGGCCTTTGGTAAGTGTGTATCCCAATGCTTGAAAGTTCCCCCACCCATCGCTCTCAGTGTAGTTTTTAACAGCCCATTGTACCGTTCGATTTTCCCAGAGGCTGGTGCATGGTAGGGGATGTGATATACCCACTCAATGCCATGCTCTTTGGCCCAAATATCTATAAGGTTATTCCGGAAATGAGTCCCATTGTCTGACTCAATTCTCTCTGGGGTGCCGTGTCGCCACAAAATCTGTTTCTCAAGGCCCAGGATGGTGTTCCGGGCAGTGGCATGGGGCACAGCATATGTTTCCAGCCACCCGGTGGTTGCTTCCACCATGGTAAGCACATGGCGCTTGCCTTGGCGGGTTGGTGGCAGTGTGATATCGTCAATCTGCCAGGCCTCCCCATATTTATACTTCAACCATCGTCCTCCATACCAAAGAGGCTTTAACCGCTTGGCTTGTTTAATTGCAGCACATGTTTCACACTCATGAATAACCTGGGCAATAGTGTCCATTGTTAAGTCCACCCCTCGGTCACGGGCCCATCTATATGTTGCATCTCTGCCCTGATGGCGTGAAGTGTCATGGGCCCACCGGGCCAAAAATAATTCACCTTTATGTTGCCAATCTAAGTCCATCTGAGCCACTTCAATCTTAGCCGCTTTATCCACCTGTTGGTTGTTCTGGTGTTCCTCAGTGGCCCGACTCTTGGGTACATGGGCATCTACATGACGTACCTTCACCACCAGGTTCTGCACCCTGGCAGCAATATCTTTCCACAGTGCAGCAGCCCAGATGGGTTTACCTCTGCATTGCCAGTTGCTCTGCTTCCCTTGCTTCAACCACCCCCACAGGGCATTTGCCACCATCCATGAGTCAGTATAGAGATAAAGTACTGGCCACTTTTCTCGTTCAGCAATGTCCAGGGCCAGCTGGATGGCTTTCACCTCGGCAAATTGACTCGATTCACCCTCTCCTTCAGCAGTTTCTGCAACTTGTCGTCCAGGACTCCATACAGCTGCCTTCCATCTCCGATGCTTTCCCACAATACGGCACGAGCCATCAGTAAACAAGGCATACTGCTTTTCACTTTCTGAGAGTTTATTATATGGTGGGGCCTCTTCAGCGCGCACCACCTCCTCCTCTGGTGACATTCTGAAATCTTTGCCCTCTGGCCAGTCCATGATGACTTCTAGAATGCCTGGACGACTGGGATTTCCTATTCGAGTTCGTTGTGTAATTAGTGCAGCCCATTTACTCCATGTAGCATCAGTTGCATGATGTGTAGAGGAGACCCTGCCTTTGAACATCCAGCCCAGCACGGGCAGCCGGGGTGCCAGGAGGAGCTGTGCTTCAGTGCCAATCACTTCCGAAGCAGCTCGAACCCCTTCATAGGCTGCCAGTATCTCTTTCTCAGTTGGGGTATAGCTGGCCTCAGATCCTTTGTATCCCCGACTCCAAAAGCCGAGGGGTCGACCTCGAGTCTCTCCTGGAGCTTTCTGCCAGAGGCTCCAGGTAGGACCGTTCTCCCCAGCTGCAGTGTACAGTACATTTTTTACATCTGGCCCGGTCCGGACTGGTCCAAGGGCTACTGCATGAACTATCTCGCGTTTAATTTGTTCAAAGGCTTGTTGCTGCTCAGGGCCCCATTTAAAATCATTCTTCTTCCGGGTCACATGATAGAGAGGGCTTACAATCGAACTGTAATTTGGGATGTGCATTCTCCAGAACCCCACTGCACCCAAGAAAGCTTGCGTTTCTTTCTTATTAGTTGGTGGAGACATTGCTGTTATCTTGTTGATCACATCTGTGGGGATCTGTCTATGTCCATCTTGCCATTTTATTCCCAAAAATTGAATCTCCTGTGCAGGTCCCTTGACCTTACTCCGTTTTATGGCAAAATCGGCTTTCAGCAGGATTTGGATTATTTTCCTCCCTTTCTCAAAGACTTCTTCCGCTGTATCGCCCCACACAATAATGTCATCAATGTATTGCAGGTGTTCTGGAGCTTGCCCCTGTTCCAGTGCAGTCTGGATCAGTCCATGGCAAATGGTAGGGCTGTGTTTCCACCCCTGGGGCAGTCGGTTCCAAGTGAACTGGACACCCCTCCAAGTAAAAGCAAACTGTGGCCTGCACTCTGCTGCCAAAGGAATTGAGAAAAATGCATTGGCAATATCACTCGTGGCATACCACTTGGCTGCCTTTGACTCTAGTTCATACTGAAGTTCTAGCATGTCCGGTACGGCAGCACTCAATGGTGGTGTGACTTCATTCAGGCCACGATAGTCTACTGTTAGTCTCCATTCTCCATTAGACTTTCGCACTGGCCATATGGGGCTATTAAAGTGCGAGCGGGTCCTGCTGATCACCCCCTGACTCTCCAGTCTACGGATCAGCTGATGGATGGGAATCAGGGAGTCTCGGTTGGTGCGATATTGCCGCCGGTGCACTGTTGTGGTCGCAATTGGCACTTGTTGTTCTTCAACTTTCAGCAACCCCACAGCAGAGGGATCTTCTGAGAGACCAGGCAAGGTGGACAGCTGCTCAATTTCCTCAGTCTCCAAAGCAGCAATACCAAAAGCCCACCGGTACCTTTTTGGGTCTTTGAAGTACCCTCTCTTGAGGTAGTCTATGATGAGAATGCATGGAGCCTCTGGACCAGTCACAATAGGGTGCTTTTGCCATTCCCTCCCAGTCAGGCTGATTTCAGCCTCCAGCACAGTCAACTCTTGGGATCCTCCTGTTACTCCAGAAATATAGATGGGTTCCACCCCTTGACAGCTTGATGGCATCAGGGTACACTGTGCACCGGTATCTACTAGAGCCTTATACTTCTGTGGGACTGATGTGCCAGGCCATCTGATCCACACAGTCCCGTAAATCCGATTGTCCCCTACCTCCACCTGGCTGGAGGCAGGGCCCCTCTAATGGTCGTCACAGCATTGGACACTTAAGTCGTGTTGAAAGGGATTATTCTTCATTATCACAGGAGCTGGAGTAAAATCAGCTCTTCCATTCCATCTGGGAAACTGCTCACCAGAGACTGAAGCCGTAGCTCTCATGGGACGATCAGTCTTGGCCCTTGCTCCCCTCTTCAGTTTACTCACCCGTTCCTCCAAAGCTGAAGTAGGTTTTCCATCCCACTTTGTCATGTCTTCTCCGTGATCCAGCAGGTAAAACCATAGGGTACCCCGTGGTGTATACCTTCTGTATCTCCTCTCTTGAACAATAGGACGCCTTTTGTTAATAGCTGAGATGTGTTTTGGTACACGTGAGGAGCTGGATAAATCAGATAGATCGTCCCTCAATTTTTCGATGTCCTGGGACAGTTTTTTCACAGCTGAGATGATGGAAGGGGTGAGATTGTCTTCGAACTCTCGGAGTTTATGAACCATTTCATCCACTGTTAGTGGTCCTATGTCATTCCAGGTCACTGTTGCCAATGAATGGGCATATGATGACGGTGCATTCTGTGTAAGTTTTCCCCACATGGGTCGTGTACATTCAACTTCATCTGGATCTATAGGTGTATCCCCGTTATTCGGCTTGATGTGATAGAGCATCTCTACGATGGCCGATTCCCTCAGAGACTGGATGCCTTTGTCTATAGTAGTCCACTTGGCCGAACGACTCGTAACATAGTCCTTGTACGGAAACCTTTCTTTCACAGCTGCCAAGAGCCTCCTCCAAAGGCTGAGGGACTTTTTCTCTCTTGCAATTGCTTTGTCAATTCCCCCTTCTCTAGCAAGTGATCCCAGCTGCTTGGCTTCTGTACCTTCTAGTTCGTGACCATCGGCCCCATTGTCCCAGCATCGGAGTAACCAGGTGATGATGTGCTCCCCTGGTTGACGGGTAAAATCTTTTCGCATATTCCGCAGCTCGGTTGAGGTCCGAGGTCGAGAAGTTACCTCTTCTTCTTCTTCTTCATCATGTGATGATGACTCCTGATCAGATTCTGGACCGGGTGGTGAATTCATTGGTTCTTCATCTCGCTTCACCCTTTTTGCCTCCTTTTTGCTTGTTCTCTTGCGTACAGGGGCAACTGATATTTGTACGAATTGGTCCTCTGGTTTGGCTGCAGTGATTATCACTGTGGTTTGAGTAGCGACTGTACTTGTTGCTGGGGGTGGTGTAGCTACTGTGCTTGGAGCTGGGGTAACCGCGCTGTCTGTTGCAGTTGAAGTTTGAGCAGCTGCTGTACTTGCCACTGGGGTAGCTGCGCAGTTCATTGCAGCCAAAGTTTGAGTAGTGACTGTCACTTTGCCCTCAAATCCGCCGACATTCTTTTCCTTTTGAAGGTGCTGGATAGTGTTGAACAAGGCCCTGGAAGCATAGGCCAAGCCCCAGCACGTTGCCGTGATTTGTCCATCTCTGGTATGGCCAGAATGACCACACACCTCACATAAGTGTTTTACTAATTCTTCTGGATTTTGCAGTTGTTCGGTAGTGAAATTCCAAAATACTGGAGGGGCCCACTGACCTAGATACTTGCCCATACTATCCCACACACCCTGCCACTCATGGCTGTCCAGCCTCAGGGAAAATCTCTCGGTCCTCCTACATCGTCGTTTGACCCCAGACAAGACCCAAACCTGAATCTGCTTAACTCTTGAAATCAGTAGTGGGCAAAACACACTCTGTATGCGTGTTAGCATGGTGATTCCCATCACCATCAGCAAACAAGTCTCAACAGCATTAAAAGGCCATTCAAAAAATTCAAAACTCTCAAATGTAAATGGTCTGGGGGGGACGACTAGGAGGGTAAAAGGATGTCTCCTTCACAGGTTGAGCACCTGAGAAGGAGAAAAAAGATGTGTAATTGCTAAGCACCTCCATCATATACCTCCCAAAGTATAAAGGTGGTGACCACACTAGGAACATAAGCCAGATCAGTTTCATGATCAATGATTCTATTGGATTACAAGTCATTACCATAAAGTACAATGGGATAAAAACCTTAGCCCAAGCCCCACACTTGAAAAACACTAATACAGCAAATACCGGATGGACGTAAGATACGATATACTGAAACTGTGAGATCAAGAGGAAAAACCTTGAGAGCCAATAAATCAGCATTGTGACGAGTGACTATCAATCCAGTCAGATCTGTTCTTATCTCAACCCCTCGTGCCCCACGTTGGGCGCCAAAAAGAACTGTCGTGGTTTAAACCCAGTCAGGTAACTCGTTCGCTCACTCCCAGTGAGTGGTGCCGAGCTGACAACAATCGAGGTCCGTGTCCGTCTCCCCCGCCCCCTCCCCCCGCACCGGGGCTCTCCCCTTCCCCGCTCCCGGAGGAACGGGGAGGAGGATCGAGAGAGTGCAACTCCTACGGGTTGAGACAAGAACAGTCCAGCAACAAATCACCACCGCTACTATCAGCTAAAACAATGATAAGGGAAAATAACAAGGGAAGAGAATACGATACCACCGGCCAAGGAAACGAGTTCCACCCGGAAGCCCGTGTCCTTCCGGGTAACTCCCAGTTACCCCCCACCCCGGGCATGACGTGCTGTGGTATGGAATACCTCCCCGGCTAGCCCGGGTCAGGCGCCCCGTCTCTGCTTCCTCACAGCTTCCCCTCCTCCCTGGCAGAGCATGAGCCTCACAGAGTCCTTGGTCAGGGTAAACATCACTTAGCAGCAACCGAAAACATCGGCTTCACCAACACTGTTCTCAAATTAGAAGTCAAAACACAGCACTGCACCAGTTAACACAAAGGAAAAAAAACATGACTGCTACTGCTGAACCCAGGACATATAGGAGGGCCCCCAAGAGATTTTAGTATCACAGAATAGTTAGGGTTGTAAGGACTTTAAAATCATCAAGTTCAAACCCCCTTACCATGAGCAGGGACGCCTCACAATAAACCATGTCATACAAAGCTCTGTCCAACCTTACCTTGAACAATGCCAGGGATGGAGCATTCACAACTTCCCTACTCAACGCATTCCAGTGCCTCACCACCCTTACAGTAAAGAACTTCCTCCTTATATGCAGTCTAAACTTCACCTGTTTAAGTTTTAACCCATTACGTCTTCTCCTGTCACTACAGTCCCTAATGAAGAGTCCCACCCCAGCATCCCTATAGGCCCCCTTCAGATACTGGAAGGCTGCTCTGAGGTCTCCAGGCAGCCTTCTCTTCTCCAGGCTGAACAGCCCCAACTTTCTCAGCCTGTCTTCATTCGGGAGGTGCTCCAGCACCCTGATCATCTCTGTAGTCCTCCTCTGGACTTGTTCCAAAAGTTCCATGTCTTTTTTATGTTGAGGACACCAGCTTAGCTCCTCCTAACGTGTGTCTCCGCATTGCTACACAAGCGGTCCTTATATGGCCACTAGGCATACACACATATTCATGAGGCTACATATGGATTACATCATTTTCCAGAAAGTTCCTTGCATGCGTACAGAATTGTGGTGGTGGTCTCTGAGGGTCGTTTACTTCTTCCAACAATCTTCATCACTTCTGGCAGCCTTTAAAGCACACACAGTAGATGCTCATACCAGTTTAATTGGTTCGTTAGCACCAGAGACATAATAATCCTCCTATCTTCCTACTTATCAGTTAGTTTAACTGCTCCCATCCTGGACACCTGAGGTTCCCAGATACTCCTTATCCCTGTGTTCTGTTCTTCTAGACTGTTTTTCTTAAAACTATGTCAACTATAACGATTTATCTTGTGAGAATTCTCAGTACGTTCTCTAACTGTACTCTATTTTTTTTCTATGTAACATTCACCTCAGTACTTTTCCATTGCTACTGTTACAAAGCCATCAAACTTAACATTACTTAAACTAATTCTGAAGGTTTATATATTCCATTTTGTGATTTTTGTGCCCCCCTTGTCTCAATTGCTTCCTCCTTTTCTTATTATTTACCCCCTTTGCATTGAAAAAGTCTTTCACCACACACCATTAAAGAAGCAGATGGTATTCCTTCTACATTCCTTTACATCTCTCTCAGTGAATGCTTGGGGAACTGTACAATGGTTCTGAAACAGGAGTTTTCCCTGAGTGAACCCTTTTCTTCCATGCCATCTCTTTTACTAACACTATACTACATAACTTAGACATAGAACTTCATAGAATCATAGAATAATGGAATCATAGAATCAACTAGGTTGTAAAAGAACTTTAAGATCAGAACAAGAACAGAAAAGGAAGGCATTAATCCAGGAAGCTGGGAACTTGCAACAAAAAAAAAACACCAAAAAAAAAAAGGAGGAAGAGGACAATTAAAAGCAAGGGGCTTCCTCAAAAATCTGACAGCCCTACCCAGAACCGCTTCACAGCTCTACAGGGAGCTAACAAGGAAACACTCACCACACCAAAGGAACAACCAGTTGCCACATCAGTAAAGAGGATAACTACTAGTGCATCCAGGAAAAAATGGCGGGTCATAGTAGGTGACTCTACTTTGAAAGGTACAGAGGCACCCATCTGTTGGCCTGACCTGATCTGAAGGGAGGTGTGTTGCCTACCAGGGACTTGGATCAGGGATGTTGCTGAAAGGCTGCCTGGTCTAGTAAGTCCTAATGACTATTATCTACTTCTAGTGGCCTGTTTGGATCTCTTCATCAGGGACTGTAGCAATGGAACAAGGGGCAATGGATTCAAACTAAAACAAGGGAAGTTCAGGTTAGATATAAGGAAGAATTTCTTTACTGTGAGGGTAGTAAGGCACTGGAACAGGTAGCCCAAAGAAGAGGTAAATGCTCCATCCCTGGCAGTGTTCAAGGCCAGGCTGGACAGAGCCAGAGTCTTGGGCAACATGGTCTAGGGTGAGGTGCCCCTGCCCATGTCAGGGGGGTTGGAACTAGATGATCTTAAGGTCCTTTCCAACCCTAACTGTTCTATGATACTATGATTCTATCATCAAGTCTAACCATTACCCCAGGACTGCCAAGACCACCACTAAAACATATCACTGAGGACCTCATCTACACAGTTTTTGAACACTTCCAGGGACAGTGATTCCAGCACTTTCCTGGGCAGCTTGTTCCAATAGCTGATCATCCTCTCTGTGAAGAGATTTTTCCTAATACCCAATCTAAACCTCCCCTCGAGCAGCTTGAGGCTGTTACCTCTTGTCCTATCACTTGTTATTTGGGAGAAGAGACTGACCCCCACCTCACTACAAAGTCCTTTCAGGTATTTGTAGAGTGATAAGGTCCCTCCTGAGCCTTCTCCAGACTAAACAACCCCTGTTCCCTCAGCCATGCCTCATAAGACTTGTTCTCCAGACCCTTCACCAGCTTTGTTGCACTTCTCTGGACACACTCCAGCACCTCTATGTCTTTCTTGTAGTGAGGGGCCCAGAGCTTAAGACAGGATACTAGGTGTGGCCTCACCAGTGTCAAGTACAGGAGGATGATCACTTCCCTGGCCCTGCTGGCTACTCCATTTCTGATACAGGCAAGGATGCCATTGGCCTTCTTGGCTGCCTGGGAACACTGCTGGCTCATGTTCAGACAGCCGTCAATCAGCAACCCCAAGTCCTTTTCTGCCATACAGCTTTGCAGCCACTCTTCCCCAAGCCTGGAGCATTGCATGGGGTTGTTGTGGCCCAAATGCAGGACCCAGCACTTTGCCTTGTTGAACTTCATACCATTAGCCACAGCCCATTGATCCAGCCTGCCCAGATATCTCTGCAGAGCCTTCCTATCCTTCAGCTGATCAACACTCACAGCCAACTAGGTGTTGATAGGGGGCCTGAATTAATAACCGAATGTTAAACCTATGTTATTCTTCTGATTATCTTCAATCTCTTTAGTTAACAATAAGTATTTGTCTAAAAGTGCAGCTGGTGTTTAATGTAAACTTGTGTAAGAAACAAAAGAACATCAGATAAGGGGAACTGGTGGTCAAAGTTTCTACTTGCAACACCATACACCTGAGACTGGAACTATGGTTTGAACCGAAGCCAGGGGACTAGTAAGTATGCGTACAAGACGAAGGTGAAAAGCTCAAGAGTGAAGAAGACTCGTTTACTTCATCTCGAGACCCCTGCCCATGACCACCGGGAGGCACTGCGCAGGTGTGAAGGTGTCGGAGAGAGCGACGGGAATCAAGAGAACGACTCAATATGAGTTATGCTTCTTGTTCATTTTATACAAATCCTTAACCCCTTATATACTATTTCTTACATGCACTTACAGTGATTTGGCATATTATGATTGGATACATGTCCTGAAGACCCTTAGTGACTAACATATAATTGGTTAAACACAGGTGTGAGAACTCAACCTCGAAAGCTTACCAACAGTCCACAGTTCTCATTAACTCGGTGAATTCCAGCCTCTTATCTTGCTTGCTTAAGCTTCTTCGGGCCTCTCATGGCCTTGCTGTATCTTTCAGGATTATTCAGAGTTTATGTACCAATTATGCATTCTCCCGTGAGAACACTGTCTCCACATGAAGGAAGCTTTAGCTCATTATAATATGAAGCAGGAAAAAGATATGAATATGTATAGGAGTGTTGTGTAACCTATCGCATATGTAACACTTTAGAGAATAAATGTAGAGGGAAAACGACGCTGGGGTGCACATGCCTTTGGAGGAACTATCCCCCATGCCCCTCATCTGGATAAAGCATACCTACTTTACAACTTTAACTAGTTGTGGAGTCAATCCGAGTATCAGTGTCATCCACAAATTTAGTGAGGGTGCACTTGATCCCCTCATCCAGATCATCAATGAAGTTATTAAACAACACTGGCCCTAATACCTAGCCCTGAGGGACACCAGTTGTGACTGGTTGCCAACTAGATGTGATGCCATTTACCACTACACTTTGAGCTATGACATGCAGCCATTTTTCAACCCAGCAAAGAATCCACCTATCCAGGCCATGACAGGTCAGTTTCTCCAGGAGAATGCTGTGCCAGACAGTGTCAAATGCTTCATTAAGGACCAAATGAGGTTGCACAACACCCCATACATATTCATGTTCTATCCCCGCTTCGTATTATAATGAGCTAAGAAGTCCTTTGCGCCTGCGCAGTGCCTCCTAGTGGTCATGAGCGAGGGTCTCAAGATGAAGTAAATGAGTCTTCCTCGAGCCTGAACTTTTCACCTCTAGTCGTTACGCATGCTCCCTGGAGTCTTGGTCATTGTCCAAAGTGCAGAGCCAATTTCAGCCGGCCATTTCAGCCGGCCTTGGCATCCAAAGGACTGGAATCATGTCACGGTCCCTACTTCTTAACAATAGCTATGTCCTTATATCTAGTTCTAGCATACACAGAGGTGTCCAAAGGATGGGAATCAAGACACAGTTCCTACTTCTTGACAATAGCCATGTCCTTATATCTTGTCCTAGCATTATCATGAATGAGCAATGATATTGTTAAGCAAGCGTCCTGATCTACCTCCTTGTAAATTGCAAGTACAATAAGCATGAGCAAGCAGTAGCATTGTTAAGTAAGCGGTTTGACCTATCCCCTTGTACATTGCAAGTACGATAAGCATGAGCAAGCAGTAACATTGTTAAGTAAGCGGTTCAACCCTAATCCCCCCTGTACATTTGTTAACCCTTTGCATCAGCTACAGGTTGAGCAGAGAAGAGATTCAGAGCAACCCTGCAGAGAAGGACTTCGGAGTGTTGGCTTATGAGAAAATGAACATGAGCTGGCAGTGTACACTTGCAGCCCAGAAAGCCAACCATATCCTGGGCTGCATCAAAAGAAGTGTGACCAGCAGGTCGAAGGAGGTGATCCTGCCCCTCTACTCTGCTTTTGTGAGACCTCACTTGGAGTACTGTGTACAGTTCTGGTGTCCCCAACATAAGGACATGGAACTGTTGGAACAAGTCCAGAGGAGGGCCAAGAGGATGATCAGGGGACTGGAGCACCTCCTGTATGAAGACAGGCTGAGAAAGTTGGGGCTGTTCAGCCTGGAGAAGAGAAGGCTCTGTGCAGACCTCATAGCAGCTTTCCAGTATCTGAAGGGGGTGCTACATAGGATGCTGGAGAGGGACTATTCATTAGTGACTGTAGTGACAGGACAAGGGGTAATGGGTTAAAACTTAAACAGGTGAAGTTTAGATTGGATATAAGGAAGATAGATTAGATATAATGATAACTTTATTATGAGGGTAGTGAGGGACGGGAATGGTTTGCCCAAGGAAGTTGTGAATGCTCCATCTCTGGCGGTGTTCAAGGTCAGGTTGGATGGAGTCTTGGGTGACATGGTCTAGGGTGAGGCATCCCTGCCCATGTCAGGGGGGTTGGAACTAGGTGATCTTACGGTCCTTTCCATCCCTAACTATTCTATGATTCTATGGTCAAGCAAGACCTACCCTTCCTGAACCCATACTGGCTGGGCCTGATCCCTGTGTTTTCCCACATGTGCATTATTATCTCACTTGTGGTCATCTGCTCCATAACCTTCCCTGTCATTGAGGTCTGGCTGACAGGCCTGTATTTTCCGGTGTCATCCTTCCTGCTCTTTTTGTAAAGAGGCATCACATTGGCCAACCTCCAATCCCCTGGGACCTGCCCACTAGACCAGGACTGCTGATAGATGATGGAGAGTAGCTTAGCAAACTCCTCTGACAGCTCCTTCAGCACTCTTGGGTGGAACCCATCTGGCCCCATAGACTTATGTATATCTAAATGGAGCAGAAGGTCACTAACCATTTTTTCCTGGATTACAGGGACTTCAATCAGCTCCCCATCTCTGCCATCCAACTCAGGGGACTGAGTACCCTGAGGATGGCTGGTGTGACTATTAAACACTGAGGCAAAGGTAGCATTAGGTACCTCAGCCTTTTCCTCTTTCTCAGTCACTAGGTTTCCCCTAGTATCCAATAAAGGATGGAGGTTCTCCTTGTCCCTCCTTTTATTCCTAATATATTTTAAAAAGTACTTTTTCTTTTATGGCAGTTGCCAGATTTTGTTCTATCTGTGCCTTTGCCTTTCTCACTACATAACCTAACAACATCCTTGTACTTCTCATGGGGGCACAGTCACTTCATCCACAGGTGATAGACTCTTTTTTTTTCCCTGAATTCCAGCAATCTCCCTCTTCAGCCAGGCTGGTTTTCTTCCCCGACAGTTTGATTTTCAGCACATAGGAATTGCCTGCTCCTGTGTCTGAAGTTTTTTATTCTTGAAGAGTGTCCAGCCTTCCTGGACCCCTTTGTACTTCAGTAATGTTTCCCAAGGAATTCTGCCAACCAGCATTCTAAACAGGCTAAAGTCAGCCCTCCGGAAGTCTAAGGTGGAGGTTTTGCTGACCTTCCTGACTTCACCAAGGACTGAAAATTCAATCGTTTTGTGATCGCTCTGCCCAAGATGGCCTTCAGTCATCATATCACCCACAAGTTCTCCTCTCCAGCCAGAACAGAAAATCTAGCTGGGCATCTCCCCTAGTTGTCTCACTAACCAGCTGGGTTAGGAAGTTATCTTCCACACCCTTCAAGAACCTCCTGGATTGTTTCTTCTCTGCTGTGTTGTACTTCCAGCAGACATCTGGTAGGTTGAGGTCCCTCACAAGAACAAGGGTAAGCAATAGTGAAACTTCTCCCAGTTGTTTGCAGAGCACTTCATCTGTAGCTTCATCCTGGCTAGGCATTCTATAACAGACTCATACCAGAATATCTGCTTGGTTGGCCTTCCCCCTGATCTTCACTCACAAACATTCAGCCTTCTCACTCACAACACTGAGTTCAAGACAGTTGGTGCACTCCCTGACATACAATGAAACCCCACCACCTCTTTCCTTGTCTATCCCTTCTGAAGAGCCTGTAGCCATCTATTGTAGCGCTCCAGTCACGCAAATTGTTCCACCACATTTCTGTGATGTCAACTTTGTAATGATTTCCCTGCTGTACAATGGCTGCCAACTCCTCCTGTTTGTTGCCCATGCTTGCATTGGCATAGATGCATTTAAGTTACCCTGTGGAATTCACCTCCAAGAGTGGCATGCTACTCTATGGCTCATTTCTAGTGAGACTGGTGTTATTCCCTTCCCCCTTTGAACCTAGTTTAAAGCCCTCTCTATAAGCCCTGCTAGCTTGCAGCAATGATGATTAAATGGATATGAAAACTAAACAACTAGCAAAAGAAATTCAAAGAGAGCAACAGACCTGAGCTGGTTTCAATCCACGGATTCCTTCCCAGCAACTGGGGATGCCCAGCTTTGCAGCAGTGAGCATATTTCTCTCAGTTGTTCTCAGGCTAAAGTCAAAAACACAGCACTGTGCCAGCTACTAAGAAGGAGAAAAATGACTGTAACAGCTGAACCCCAGACAGTATTATAGAGACTTGTAATGGGAATCACATTGGTATTGTGATAGAGCTGTGTATTGCAATTGCTGGGTTTTGCTAAGCAAATATATGTATTGTGTTTTCAGTATATTTTGTATCACTCTGCTAAATCAGAAAACCCATGTAACACTAACTTCAAATGAGTAAATTTTATATTAAACATTACACCCTCCACACATTGAATATCTAAAAGAACCTGGTCAGAGAGTATTGACTCTGGCACAGGTGAAACAGTAAGCAAATGGTTTTAGCCCTCAAAGACCATGAATATTTTCAAGCACAGAAGATTAACAGGCAGGACAGTGGTGATTAAAGGGCTGGTGGGTATGTTAGCTCTTAGAATCTGGCCTGTAGGCAAATAAAAGAGAAAAACCAGAAAACACAAAGACTGATGATTAAGAAAGCCAATAGAATTTTGCATCTCTGCAAGTGTCTTATTGTCAAGGGGTTATGAGGACCACAAGGCCCCTTAAATCCAAACTGCTTTTCTGAACATTGTGGGTCAGTGAATGTCTCCCACTACAGTAGAAAATGAAACCCTGAAAGGGCCATGCAGGTTACTGCAGCCCCATGCACAGACTGTCAAATACAATGAGGATGAAGATGTTTCCGAGGTTAGGCTGCCTGCCCAAGTCCTGAGGGGGCATTTGAAACCCCAGCTTTAATCCCATTGTCAAATGTAGCAGGGGTGGTGGGGCAGGCTGCAGACTGTCCTATGGCTTCCATGGAGTGTGTTAGGCAGTAGGACTAGCTGATCCAGGGGTTCAGAGCTAAGCATTCTATAGAAGAACACAGATTTGTGAATTTAGATCAGGTATCATGACATGAAGCTTAAAAACATTTGCTTGAGATGTAGATCTGTTGTGGTTTAAGACCAGACGGTAACTCAGAACCACGCAGCTGCTCGTTTACTCCCCCCTTTTTCTTCCTACCCGCTCCTGGAGGGATGGGGAGGAGAACTGAAAGAATGTAACTCCCAAGGGTTGAGATAAGAAAAGTCCAATTACTGAGGTACAATGCAAAACTACTACTCCTACCACCAATAATAGTAATGATAAGGGGAATAACAAGGGAAGAGAATACAATTGCTCACCACCCGCCAAACAATACCCAGCCTAAACCGAGCAGCGATCTGGGCCTTCCAGGTAACTCCCCCCAGTTTATTTACTGGGCATGGCATGCTGTGGTATGGAATACTCCTTTGGCTAGTTTGGGTCAGGTGTCCTGTCTCTGCTTCCTCCCACTTTCCCCTCCTCCCTGGCAGAGCATGAGACTCAGAAAGTCCTTGGTCGGACAGAACATTACTGAGCAACAATTAAAGGCATGATCATCCTTGACCTTTGTTCTCTTCAATTCACGCACCCGTTCCTCCAGAACTGAGGTAGGTTTTCCATCCCACTTTCTCATGTCTTCTCCATGATCCCCCAGGTAAAACCATATGGTGACCCATGGCATGTACCTCCTATATCTTCTCTCTCAAGCAGTAGGGATCCTTTTGTTAAGAGCTGAGACATGGCTTGGTACACATGGGGAGCTGGATAGATTGAATAGATCATCTCTCAATTGTTTGAAGTCCTGGGACAGTTTTTCCATGGCTGAAATGATGGAAGGGGTGAGATTGTCTTGGAACTCTTAGAGTTGACGAATCAATTCATCCACTGTTGGTGGTGCTATGTCATGCAAGGTCACTGATGCCAGTGAGTGGGTGGCTGACAATTTCTGCAATTGGGTCATGTACATTTGACTTCATCTGGATCTACAGATGCATTCCCAGCATCCAGGCTATGATAGATCATCTCTAGAATGGCTGATTCCCTCAGGGACTAGATGCCTTTCTCTATTGTGGTTCAGTTGGCTGAACAACTCATAACATCATCCTTGTATGGAAACCTATCCTTCACAGCTGCCGAGAAACGCCTCCAAAGGCTGAGGGACTGTTTCTCTTTTGCAATCACTTGGTCAATTCCCCCTTCCCTAGCAAGTGATCCCAGCTGCTTAGCTTCCCTACCTTCTAGTTCATGACTGTCAGCCCCATTGTCCCAGCATCCGAACAATCAGGTGATGATGTGCTCCCCTGGATGATGGGTGAAATCTTTTCGCATATTCTGTAGCTCAGTTAAGGTCTGGGGTTGAGAAGTCCTCTCTTCTTCTTTCTCTTATTCAGGTAATAGTAACTCTTGTTCAGATGCTGTCCCATGTAGTAAGTGCATTGGTTCTTCATATTTCTTCACTGTACGGGTTACTCTTGTGCCTCTTGTTTGCTTTTCCCCTTGCGTACAGGGTCAACCGATATTGGAACAAATTGGTCCTTTGGTTTAGCTGCAGTGACTATCACTGTGGTTGGAGTGGCTGCAGTGTCTGCCATTAGGGTTGGAGTAGCTGCACTGTCTGTTGTCAGGGTTGGCGCAGCCGCTGTGCTTGGGGGTTGAGTAGCACCAGCAGCTGCATTGTCTGTTGCTGTCGGGGTTTGAGTAGCTGCTGTACTTGTCGCTGGGATTGGTGTAGTTGCTGTATTTGGATTTGGAGTAGCTGTGTTGTCTGTTGCTTTGCCCTCAGATCCAGAAACATTTTTTTCCCTTAGAAGGTGCTGGATAGTGTTGAACAGGGCTCTGTAAGCATAGGCCAAGCCCCAGCACATTGCCATGATTTGTTCCTCTCTGATATAACCAGGATGACAACACACCTCATTTAAGTGTTTTACTAGTTTTTTTTCTGGATTTTGCAGTTGTTCAGTGGTGAAGTTCCAAAGCACTGGAGGGGCCCACTGGCCTAGATAATTGCCCATACTATCCCACACACCCTGCCATGCGTGGCTGTCCAGCCTCGGGGAAAATCTCTTGGTCCTCCTATATTGTCGTCTATCCCTAGACCGGACCCAAACCCAAACCTGCTTAACTTTTGAGATCAGATTAAATGGTCATGGGTAAAACACACTCTATATGTGTAGCAACATGCTGATTCCCATCACAATCAGCAGGCAGGTCTCAAGGGTACACAAAGGCCATTCAAAACCTTCAGAACTCTCAAATGATGCTGTAAATAGTCTGGTGGGGGAGATGGGGGTGTAACTGAATGTCTCCTTCATAGGTTGGCCAACCGAGGAGGAAAAAGAAGATGTGTAATTGCTAAACAATTCCATTATATACCTCCCAAAGTATAGAGGTGATGACCACACTGGGAAGACAAGCCAGAGTAGTTTCATGATCAATGATTCTATTGTATTACAAGTCATTACCATGAAGTGCAGCGAAACAAGAACCTTAGCCCAGGCCCCCCAGCCAACAAACACTAAAACAGCAAATACGAGCTGTAAGTAAGGTACGACATGCTGAATCTGTGAGATCAGAAGCAACAACTTTGAGAGCCGATAAATCAGCATTGCGACAAGTGACTATTAATCCAAAACAATGAATG
This sequence comes from Pezoporus flaviventris, assembly GCF_033815535.1. Taxonomy (NCBI): domain Eukaryota; kingdom Metazoa; phylum Chordata; class Aves; order Psittaciformes; family Psittacidae; genus Pezoporus; species Pezoporus flaviventris. Next base: position 1,112,846 of record NW_026892741.1, on the reverse strand, counting down.
CTTATCACAAATATGATTAGACACACTCCGGTCAGATCTGTTGTTATCTCAACCCTTTTGGACCCACGTTGTGCACCACAAAGAACTGTCATGGTTTAAGGCCAGCCAGTAACTCAGAAACACGCAGCTGCTTGCTCACTCCCCCCTTTTTCCTCCCCCCGCTAATGGAGGGATAGGGAGGAAAAATGAAAGAATGTAAGTTCCAGGGGTTGAGATAAGAACAGTCCAGTAACTAAGGAACAATATGAAACTGCTACTGCTACCACCAATAATAATGATAAGGGGAATAACAAGGGGAGAGAATCCAATTGCTCACCACCTGCCAACCGATAACTAGCCCGACCTGAGCAGCTATCTGGGCCTTCTGGCTAACTCCCCCCAGTTTATATACTGGGCATGACATGCTGTGGTATGGAATTCGCCTTTGGCTAGTTTGGGTCAGGTGTCCTGTCTCTGCTTCCTCCCAGCTTCCCCTCCTCCCTGGCAAAGCATGAGACTGAGAAAGTTCTTGGTCAGAGTAAATATTACTTAGCAATAATTATCAGTGTTGTTCCCAGGCTGAAGGTCAAAAACACAGCACTGCACCAGCTACTAAGGAGGAGAAAAATGACTGCTACAGCTGAACCCTGGAGAAGATCAAATTTTTTATTTTTTACACCAACTGATTGAACCTGGTGCTCAGGTCCATCCTGAAGCTGTCAGCATGCACAACTCTGTATTCTATTAATTTAAATAATATGAGAGCTGCAACATTTTTAGACTCCATCAGTACTCTCCTGAAGAGAACTGTGTTTTGATTAGACTTTCCACCTGAATGTCGTTATTGTCAATCCATTGGGGGTTGGGTGTGCAAAACCCCGCAGTCTATCCCCCATTGCAAAATTATAGACAGAAAGCAGCCCTATTTAATCAATCAATGTAACAGTGATAATAATTTCTGTTTTTCTGTGAGTCTTAGAGCACTTAAAAGCAGAGGGGGATTTGACAGATGCAGAATTTTTAAGTAAGTGGAGCAAAAGAGCTGCATGACAAATTGGGGTGGACTGTGCACAGGAAAATCACGCTGAGTGACATCCCCTTGTTTGAGGATCTGCTACATGTCAATATATGCATCATCCTCCTAACTTAGGAGAAAAATGTTTGGGTTTTTTTTAAGCCAAGCAACACTCATAGATATTGCAAGACCCCTTTCCTCCTTTTCTATGATGTACACACACAGACCCTAGCCTATACTGGACTCTGGTTATGTCATCCCAGGTGCAGGACTTTGCACTTGTCTTTGTTAAACTTCATATTTTTCTTGCTAGCACACTCTTCCAGCCTGTACAGGTCTCTCTGTAAGATGTCTCTCCATTCTCGCATGTCAGAGTGACATTAATTGGCATTGCAAACAGAATATTCCCAAGGATGAATATCATCTACCGCATCCATTTTTAAAATGGGTAAAAACAAACCCCAAAACCCCCAAAACAAAACAAAAAAACAAAGTGGGAAAATCGGAAAATCCCACATGATGTTTTTTGCTGGTATAGACTTAATTTCCTTCATAGGAGATAGTACAGTGCTATATTTTTGATTTGTGCTGAAAACAGTGTTATTAATACAGGGATGGTTTAGTTATTGCTGAGCAGTGCTTACACAGCATCAAGGCCTTTTCTGCTTCTCACACATCACCAGTGAGTAGGCTGGGGGTGCACAAAAAGTTGGGAGGGGACAAAGCTGGGACAGCTGACCCCAGCTGACCAAAGGGATATTCCATATGACGTCATGCACAGCAATATAAAGCTGGAGGACAAAGAAAGAAGGAATTCTGTCTTCCCAAGTAACCATTACGCATGATGGAGCCCTGATTTCCTGAAGAAAGCTAAACATCTGCCCGCTGATGGGAATTACTAAATGCATTCCTTGCTTTCCGTTGCTTGTGCACACAGCTTTTGCTTTACCTATTAAACTGTCTTTATCTCAACCCACAGTTTTCTCACTTTTACTCTTCTGATTCTCTCCTCCATCCTGCTGGGGGAAGTGAGCAGGTGTCTGTGTGGTGATTAGTTACTGGGTAGGGTTAAACCATGACAGTCATTTATGGCCCTTTGTGGGGCTCAAAGGGTTTGAGATAACTACAGATTTGATTGGAATGTGCTAGTTTGAATTTATAGCTGTTATTGCTGTTTAGCTATGTCCTGGGTTCAGAAGTAGCAGTCATTTTTCTCCTTCTTAGTAGCTGGTGCAGTGCTGCGGTTTTGACTTTCAGCCTGGGAACAGAGCTGATAACACCAATGTTTTTAGTTGCTGCTTAGTAATGTTTAGTCTGACCAAGGACTTTGTGAGTCTCATGCTCTGCCAAGGAGAAGGGGATGCCGGGAGGAAGCAGAGACAGGGCACCTGACCCAAACGAGCCAAAGAGGTATTCCATACCACAGCATGTCATGCCCAGTATATAAACTGGGGGCAGTTACCTGGAAGGGCTAGATCACTGCTCAGGGTCCAGCTGGGTATTGGTCGGCGGGTGGTGAGCAGTTGTATTCTCTTCGCTTGTTATTTCCCTTATAATTATTATTATTGGTGGTAGCAGTAGTGGTTTACGTTATACCTTAGTTACTGGACTGTTCTTATCTCAACCCATGGGAGTTACATTCTTTTGATTCTCCTCCCCATCCCTCAAGGAGTGGGGGGAGGAAGGTGGGGGGGGGAGTGAGCAAGGGCTGCGTGTCTGAATTGACAGGCTGGGCTTAAACCATGACAATCTATTAACTGGCAGGCTCCCGTGCCTGTCAAGGGGCTCACTTGCCTTAAAGTACATTAAAGTCTAGTGCTTGTTATTGGCTGCCTTTTGATTTTGCTGCTTGCTGTAGTGCTTATCATCTTGCTCTGCTGTGCCTGAGAACATTTTGATAACAGCGATTGTCCTGGTTTCAGCTGGGATAGAATGAATTTTCTTCCAAGTAGCTGATATAGTGTTGTGTTTTGGCTGGTACATCTCAAAGTGTCTGTGACTGTGGCTATGTCGGTGCCACAGCAGGTATACTTCTGAAGGGATTGTGGCCCAAGGATAAGTCCACACTGGTGAAGGTACACCTCGAAGCATCTATGGCTGTGTGTGAGGTCATGCTGGAGTACCTCAGAGAGTGTGGCCATGGATAAGCCCATGACAGAACAGGTACACCCCTGGAGGGACTTCAGCCATGGGTAAGGCCATCACAGTATCACAGTATGCTAGAGATTGGAAGGGACCTCGAAAGATCATCTAGTCCAATCCCCCTGCCGGAGCAGGAACACCTAGATAATGTTACACAGGAATGTGTCCAGGCGGGTTTTGAATGTCTCCAGGGAAGGAGACTCCACAACCTCCCTGGGCAGCCTGTTCCAGTGTTCCGTCAACCTCACTGAGAAGAAGTTTCTTCTCAAGTTTAAGTGGAACCTCTTGTGTTCCACTTTGTACCCATTACCCCTTGTCCTATCATTGTTTGCCACTGAGTAGAGCCTGGCTCCGTCCTCGTGACACTCCCCCTTTATATATTTGTAGACACTTATAAGGTCACCCCTCAGTCTCCTCTTCTCCAAACTATAGAGACCCAGCTCCCTGAGTCTTTCCTCATAAGGGAGATGCTCCACTCCCTTAATCATCTTAGTTGCCCTGCACTGGACTCTCTCCAGCAGCTCCCTGTCCTTCTTGAACTGAGGGGCCCAGAACTGGACACAATATTCCAGATGGGGTCTCACCAGGGCAGAGTAGAGGGGAAGGAGGACCTCTCTTGACCTACTAACCACCCCCCTTCTAATACACCCCAGGATGCCATTGGCCTTCTTAGCCACAAGGGCACAGTGTTGGCTCATGGTCATCCTGTCGTCCACTAGGACCCCCAGGTCCCTCTCCCCTACACTGCTCTCTAACAGGTCGTTTCCCAACCTATACTGGAACCTGGGGTTGTTCCTGCCCAGATGCAGGACTCTACACTTTCCCTTGTTATATTTCATCAAGTTATTCCCTGCCCAACTCTCCAGCCTGTCCAGGTCTCTCTGGATGGCAGCACAGCCTTCTGGCATGTCAGCCACTCCTCCCAGCTTAGTGTCATCAGCAAGCTTGCTGATAGTACACTCAATTCCCTCATCTAAATCTTGATGAATATATTAAATAATACCAGTCCCAGTACTGACCCTTGAGGCACTCCACTAGTTACAGGCCTCCAACAAGACTCAGCCCCATAGACTACAACTCTCTGGCTTCTCTCCTTCAGCCAGTTCGCAGTCCACCTCACTACCTGATCATCCAGTCCACACTTCCTCAATTTAGCCGTGAGGATGTTGTGGGAGACTGTGTCAAATGCTTTGCTGAAGTCAAGGTAGACCACATCCACCGCTCTGCCATCATCCATCCACCGTGTTATTTCCTCATAAAAGGCTAAGAGATTGGTCAAACATGATTTCCCCCTGGTGAAGCCATGTTGACTGCCCCTCATAACCCTCTTATCCTTGATATGCCTTAAGATGGTACCAAGGATAAGGTGTTCCATCACTTTCCCAGGGATGGAGGTGAGGCTGACCGGTCTATAGCTACCCGGGTCCTCCTTCTTGCCCTTTTTGAAGACTGGAGTGACATTTGCTTTCCTCCAGTCCTCAGGCACCTCTCCCGTTTCCCAAGACTTGGTAAAGATGATGGAGAGTGGTCTAGCAATGACTTCCGCCAGTTCCCTCAGCACCCGCGGGTGCATCCCATCTGGACCCATGGATTTATGGATGTCCAGATTGCTCAACTGGTCTCTAACCCAATCCTCATCGACTAAGGCAAACCGCTCCGTTGACCTGACTTCATCTAAGGTCTATGGGGTACAGGGCTCTTCAGGACTGCCCGCAGCAGAGTAGACAGAGACAAAGAAGGCATTCAGTAACTCTGCTATCTCTGTATCTTCTGTCACCAGGGCACCCATCCCGTTCATCAGTGGGCCTACATTGCCTCTGGTGTTAGTTTTGTCTGCCATGTATTTGAAAAAGCTCTTTTTGCTGTCCTTGACCCTTCTCGCCAGGTTTAGTTCTAAGGAGGCCTTAGTCCTCCTAGCTGCCTTCCTACATCCTCTAGCAGCAGCCTTGTTAGAACAGGTTTACTTCTGAAGGGACTGTGGCTGTGGGCAGGCTACACTGGAGCAGGTGTATTTCTGAAGGCATTGTGGCCCATGGATAAGTCCATACTGGAACAGGTGCACCTCAAAGAGACTGTGGCTGTGGATAGGTCTATGCTGCAGCAGGTATACCCCTGAAGAGGCTGGTTCATACATAAGGCTCCACTTGGAAGAGGTGCACCCCTAAGGGTCTGTGGTCTCAGGATAAGTCCAAGCCAGAGCAGGGGCAAGGGGAGGAGTTCATTGAAATGTTAAACCCTGTGGTCTGGACCAAAGGGACCGGGAGTGGAGATTGTAATAGAAATTACTTTAGAGTGCTGTAACCCATGATTTGAATTGCATGTTACTATAGCAGGAACCACCTGAACCAACAGAGGACAAACCTTAAAAGAGGCAGTGTAAGTGCAGCAGTGACCAGACCTGAGCTGTCTTTGGTGCCAAATGATTCCACACAACACACCACATCTTCTGCTCTGAGTGACCACCATAACATAATCCCTTTTCTTGAAGTGGATGATTATGTTTGTGTCGGGATGTGTTGTAAATGAATGCAATGGATTTTTATAGGGATAGTCCAAATACTCAGGGAAAGATATGTGTGTATCTTATATCTATATCTTAAAAGACAGGAAAGATGATGGTGTATTGGAAAGTGTGGGACTTGGCATGACGCTAATGCTATAGAAACATGGCTGGATACTGTCCTGGTTTTGGCTGGGATACTTAATTTTCTTCCTAGCAGCTAGTACAGTGCTCAAGGACCTGGGTGTACTTGGTGGGTAACGCAGAAGGTTGTTAAGTCTGGTATGTACCTCAAGGAGATATGATTTTGGGCGAAAATAGTCGATTAATTAAACTGTATAAGGCTATATAATAATGAATATTATCCCTTCTGTGGCAGCTATATGCCCATCACTTCACTGAGTACTTCATAGCACCTGTCTCGGTTGTTCGAGATCTGAGGATCTGAACAAGACTCCCTTTTGATCACCACATTATCAAAGAATGAACATTGAGAAAACTGGACATATGGAGCACTTATGGAACCAGAACTGGCCTCAACATGTGTTGTGGTTTAAGTCCAGCAGGCAACCCAGAACCACGCAGCCCATTCGCTCACTCCCCCAGCTTCCTCCACCCACTCCCAGAGGAATGGAGAGGAAAATAGAAAGAATGCAACTCCCATGGGTTGAGATAAGAACAGTCCAGTAACTAAGGTATAACACAAACCAGTACTGCTACCACCAATAATAATAATGATAAGGGAAACAACAAGGGAAGAGAACACAGCCACTCACTACCTGCCATCCGATACCCAGCCTGACTCGAGCAGTGATCTAGCCGTTCCGGGAAACTGACCCCAGTATATATACTGGTGTCCTGGGGTTAGCAGTAGCAGTAATTTTTTCTCCTTCTTAGTAGCTGGTGCAGCGCTGTGTTTTTTACTTTTGGACTGGGAACAGAGCTGATAACATTGATGTTTAGTCTGGCCAAGGACTTTGTGAGCCTCATGCTCTGCCAGGGAGGAAGGGAAGCGGGGAGAAAGCATAGACAGGACACCTGACCCAAACTAGGCAAAGAGGTATTCCATATCACAGCATGTCATGCCCGGGATGTAATGGAGAGTTACCCAGAAGGGCACTCTCTGCTCAGTCGGGCTTGTTTTCGGTGGGTGGTATTGTATTCTCTCTCCTTGTTATTTCCCTTATCATTATTATTATAGGTGGTAGCAGTAGTGATTTGTGTTATACCTTAGTTACTGTACTATTCTTATTTCAACCCATGGGAGTTACATTCTTTCGATTCCCCTCCCCATCCCTCCGGGGGGGGGGGGGGAGCTAGACTGTGTGGCTGACTTGCCGTCAGAGTAGATAACACTGATGTTTTTAGTTGTTGCTAAGTAATGTTTACTCTGTTCAAGGGCTTTGTGAGTCTCATGCTCTGCCAGGGAGGAGGGGAGGCCGGGAGGAAGCAGAGACAGGACACCTGACCCAAGCCAGTCAAAGAGGTATTCCATGCCACAGCATGTCATGCCCAGGGAGGTAATTGGGAGTTACCCGGAAGGGCACTCTCTCTCTTCTGGGTAGGGCTCGTTTCAGGGGGTGGTATCGTATTCTCTTCCCTTGTTATTTTCTCTTATCATTATTATCATTGGTGGTAGCAGTAGTGATTTGTGTTATACCTTAGTTACTGGACTGTTCTTATCTCAACCTGTGGGAGTTACATACTTTCGATTCTCCTCCCCATCCCTCGGGGGATGGGGGGGGAAAGGAAAGAAAGGGGGGGGAGTAGGAGCTGTGTGGCTGACTGGGTTTAAACTACGACAGTTCTTTTTGGCGCCCAACGTGGGGCTCAAGGGGTTGAGATAATGACAGATCTCACCGGACTGTGTCTAACCGTGTTTGTGATAAGCAAATGTGTTTTGGATTAATAGTCACTCGTCACAATGCCGACTTATTAGCTCTCAATGTTGTTTCTCTTGATCTCACAGTTTCAGTGTATCATACCTTACTTCCAGCCGATATTTGCTGTATTAGTGTTTTTCAAGTGTGGTGCTTGGGCTAAGGTTCTTGTCTCGTGCTTTATGGTAATGACTTGTAATACAATAGAATCATTGATCATGAAACTGATCTGGCTTATGTTCCCAGTGTGGTCACCACCTTTATACTTTGGGAGGTTTATAATAAAAGTGCTTAGGAATTACACATCTTTTTTCTCCTTCTCAGGTGGTCAACCTGTGAAGGAGACATTCTTTTACCCTCCCAGTCCCCTCCCCCCCAGACTGTTTACAGCATCATTTGACAGTTTTGAAGTTTTTGAATGACCTTTTTGTACCCTTGAGACCTGCCTGCTGATTGTGATGGGGATCACCATGTTGCTACAAATACAGAGTGTGTTTTACCCACGACCATTTCGTCTGATCTTGAAAGTTAAGCAGGTTTGGGTTTGGGTCTGGTCTAGGGATAGACGACAATATAGGAGGACCAAGAGATTTTCCCCGAGGCTGGACAGCCATGAGTGGCAGGGTGTGTGGGATAGTATGGGCAAGTATCTAGGTCAGTGGGGCCCTCCAATACTTTGGAATTTCACCACCGAACAACTGCAAAATCCAGAAGAATTAGTAAAACACTTAAATGAGGTGTGTGGTCATTCTGGCCATACCAGAGTTGGACAAATCATGGCAACGTGCTGGGGCTTGGCCTATGCTTATAGGGCCTTGTTCAACACTATCCACCACCTTCAAAAGGAAACAAATGTCCCTGGATCTGAGGGCAAAGCAACAGCGCAGCTACTCCAGCTCCAAGCAGAGCAGCTACACCACCCCCAGCAACAAGTACAGTCGCTACTCAAACTTTGGCTGCAATTAAAAGAGCAGCTACCCCAGCGACAACTGCAGCAGCTACTCGAACTTTGACTGCAATAGACCACACAGCTACCCCAGCTCCAAGCACAGCAGCTACACCACCCCCAGCAACAAGTACAGTCGCTACTCAAACTTTGGCTGCAACGGATAGTGCAGCTACCCCAGCTCCAAGCACAGCAGCTACACCATCCCCAGCAACAAGTACAGTCGCTACTCAAACCACAGTGATAATCACTGCTGCTAAACCAGAGGACCAATTTGTACCAACATCGGTTGCCCCTGCATGCAAGAGAAAAAGCAAAAAAGAGGCAAGAAGGGTGAAGCTAGATGAAGAAACCACCCAGTCCAGCATTTGATCAGGAGTCATCATCACATAATGAAAAAGAAGAAGAAGAGGTGACTTCTCGACCTTGGACCTCAACCGAGCTACGGAATATGCGAAAAGATTTCCCGTCAACCAGGGGAGCACATCATCACCTGGTTACTCCGATGCTGTGACAATGGAGCCGGTGATCACGAACTAGAAGGTACAGAAGCCAAGCAGCTGGGATCACTTGCTAGAGAAGGGCGAATTGACAAAGCAATTGCAAGAGAGAAAAAGTCCCTCAGTCTTTGGAGGAGGCTCTTGGCATCTGTGAAAGAAAGGTTTCCATACAAGGATGATGTTATGAGTCATTCAGCCAAGTGGACTACTTTAGAAAAAGGCATCCAGTCTCTGAGGGAATCAGCCACCGTAGAGATGTTCTAGATGCTTCGGAAGTGATTGGCACTAAAGCACAGCTCCTCCTGGCACCCCGGTTGCCCGTGCTGGGCTGGATGTTCAAAGGCAGGGTCTCCTCTACACATCATGCAACTGATGCTACATGGAGTAAATGGGCTGCACTAATTACACAATGAGCTTGACTAGGAAATCCCAGTTGTTCATGCATTCTAGAAGTCATTGTGGACTGGCCAGAGGGCAAAGATTTTGGAATGCCACCTGAGGAGCAGGTGAAGCGTGCTGAAGAGGCCCCACCATATAATAAACTGTCAGAAAGTGAAAAACAGTATGCCTTGTTTACTGATGGGTCCTGCTGTATTGTGGGAAAGCATTGGAGATGGAAAGCAGCTGTATGGAGTCCTCAACGACTTTAATTTCTGTCCATCATGACACAGAATTAATAAGCCTAGTTCTGTTAAGGGTAGGACAAAATACAAGCCACCACTGGTGGGATGTACTTTTCGGATGGTGACTAACTGCAACTGGCATACTGAATACATTGTGTCACCCCTTTGTTGTTCTTCTAATATTAGTTAGCATTAGTTTCGTATTGCCTATTGGATTATTTGTTTGGAACTGGGGAATGTTACAACACATAATGATTTTGACCTTTCTATCAGATGCACAGGGTAGGGCACTGAGAGATCCCATCCGCAGGGGTTGGTTGAAAGAGGAACTTGTCGGAAGAGTAAAAGGACTTGCTCACTTTGTAGAAAACGGGGGACTGATGCAAAGGGTTGTACAAGGGGGTTGTACAAGGAGGTTGTGCAAGGGGGTTGTGCAAGGGGGTGTTAAAGGAATTTTGCTTGCTTAACAGAAAGTATTGTTTGCAAATACCTATCATGTTTGCCATGCAGTACCAGGACAATAAGCTACTGATAAGGGGGAGAAACAGACTGATAAGGGGGAGAAACAGACTGATAAGGGGGAGAAACTTACTTAGTTCCAGTGAAAACCAGCTTTGCGGTTTGGACTTTGACCAGACTCCTAAAGAGCATGAGTGATGGCTAGAGGTGAAAAGTTCAGGCTTGATGAAGACTCATTTACTTCATCTTGAAGACCCCTACTCACAAGAGGAAGACTCATTTACTTCATCTTGAGACTCTCGCCCACGACCACGGGGGGGAGGGCATTGTGCAGGCGCAAAGGACCTTCTAGCTCATTATAACACGCAGCGGGGATAGGACATGAATATGTGTAGGCGTATTGTGTAACCTTATGAATATGTATAATTTAAGAGAATAAATGTAAGAGGGAAAGGACACTGGGGAACACATGCTTTGGAGGAGCTATCCCCATGCGCCTCATTGCTGAATAAAAGCATACCTACTTTACAACTTTAACGAGCCGTGGAGTCTATCCACGTATCACTCATATTCTGGTTCCTGGTGTAATACATCTTTGTACACAGGTATAATATTCTTTATTTGGATTAGGATTAACTATTCCAAATTTTAACCTTTCCTTCATATGTAGATTGCTAGTATTCACCCACAAATTTGTCCATGAGATAGAGTTGGAATTTGGAATGCCAATTAATGGAAGGCCCTGATCTTCTCCCGATTTAGGCAACTGTGCACACACCCAACAGTCACTACGATTAACAACTTTGGTAACATTCTGCATTACTTTCAGGTATAAGTATTGGTCCCAAGATGGTACTCCAGTTATCATATAACTCCAAATTATGACCAATACAATTTCCTACATAAGGCTTTGATCCGCCATGTCTTCTCTGGTTCTGGTGCTTTCTTTATTCTTGAATAATGTATCAAGCAGGTTGTTCCTTTATCTTCACTGCTGTAAAGGTGGTCAATATTATCTGGTACGGTCCGCTCCACTCCTCCTGTAGAGGATCTGAAAGGGTGAATTGGAAAATCCAAACCTCTTGCTCTTGTCCCTAATATTCTCTTATGTATCTCCGCTAATTGTTTTCCCAGATTGATCAGAAACTTTTGGAGATAGCCTTCTCCCACAACCTGAATACTTCCTCCTTTAAACAGGGACCGATATGGTCTTCTGTCCTGGGTTTAGCAGTAGCAGTCAATTTTTCTCCTTCTTAGTAGCTGGTGCAGTGCTGTGTTTTGACTTTCACCCTGGGAACAGAGTTTATAACACTGATGTTTACTCTGTCCAAGGACTTTGTGAGTCTCATTCTCTGCCAGGGAGGAGGGGAGGCCGGGAGGAAGAAAGGACAGGACACCAGAAGTTACTCAGAAGGCCATGCTCTTCTCGGTCAGGCTCGTTTCGGCAGGTGGTATCGTATTCTCTTCCCTTGTTATTTCTCTTGTGATTATTATTATTGGTGGTAGCAGTAGTGATTTGTGTTATACCTTAGTTACTGGACTGTTCTTATCTCAACCCATGGGAGTTACATTCTTTCGATTCTCATCCCCATCCCTCTGGGAATGGGGGGTGGGTGTGGGGAGAAGGAAAGAAGGGGGGGGAGTATGTGTGTCTGGCTGGGTTTAAACCACGACATCTTCCATATAAAATTTTACATGGCCTAGGATCTTATTTTGACCGAGGTTTAGTTCGAATTCTTAATAGAGCCAGTGGTAAGGCTTGGTACCAATGCCAATTCATTTCCTGTCATGTTTTTCCAGTCTATTGTTTGGTCAGATGAACCATCTTTTCTACTTTTCCACTGGCCTGAGGCCTGTATGGAACATGTAGTTGCCAATTTGTTTCTAATTTTTGCTAATTACTTGAAACTATTTTGCACTAAAGGGCGAGCCTTGGTAGGAAAAAATTGCCTCTGGCACTCCAAAACAAGGTATTATATCATTAAACAATGTTCCAATTACTTGTCTTGCAATATCTATTCTAGAAGGGAATTCTTCTGGCCACCCTAAAAAAGTATCCGTTAACACCAACAAATATTGGTAACCTCCTGTTCTCAGTAATTCAGAAAAATCTATTTGCCACTGCTGTCCCAAATAACTTCCTTCCCAGTTGTACCAATTTGCTTTCTATTTTCGATTTTAGGATTCAGTATACCAGCTGCAGTTGGTGACCGTCCGAAAAGTACATCCCACCAGTGGTAGCTTGTACCTTGTCCTACCCTTAATAGAACTCGGCTTATTAATTCTGCGTCATGATGGATGTTAATTAAAGTTTTTTTTTTTCCGTTTTCCTGGACCCCTCTTATTGTATTTATCAGGTCTGGATGTTCTATTAATTGTCTTACCAACGTACAGGCCATTCCAATGGGGGTAGGTAATAGCTCGTGGAACATTGTGTAATTGGGTTTTATCAGTTGGTGGGATACAACTGGTGCTGACTATGTAAATTCACACCCGGTGATCTTAGTAAAATTACAAAAACAAAAATTAAAATGATTCTTAACAGTCACGATTTCATTATCATTATCTATTCTCACAAAAACACAAGCAGTTCTTAAGCACACACATACAATATATACAAGTACAATGTATATACAAGTACAGTCCTTTGAGTAATGTCTGGATGGATTTCAAAATGACAAACGCCTTGCTCTGTATCGAGGCATATGTCCTTAGCATCACTTGTGTTTCTTCTCGAGCTTTCACAGTTCTAGTTGGAAAGGCTTCTGACCAATTGTCCTGGGTTCAGCAGTAGCAGTCATTTTTCTCCTTGGTAGCTGGTGCAGTGCAGTGTTTTGACTTTCAGCTCGGGAACAGAGCTGATAACAATGATGGTTTGGTTTGGCCAAGGACTTTTGTGAGCCTCATGCTCTGCCAGGGAGGAGGGGAAGCCGGGAGGAAGCAGAGACAGGACACCTGACCCAAGCTAGCCAAAGAGGTATTCCATACCACAGCATGTCATGCCGAGGAGGTAACTGGGAGTTAGCCGGAAAGGCTAGTAGACTGCGGGGTTGGAGGAGGTATGGGTGGGTGCTTGGCCAGGCTGGGGGGGCGAGTTATGGGTTGGCTGGTGGTGAGGTGATGTATTCTCTTCCATTGTTATTTCCTTTATCATTGTTATTATTGGTAGTAGCAGTAGTGATTTGTGTTATACCTTAGTTACTAAACTATTTTTATCTCAGTCCGTGGGAGTTGCAGTCTTTTCGATTCTCCTCTCCGTCCCTCCAGGAGTAGGGGGAGGGAAAGAAGGGGGGGGGGAGTGAGTGAACGAGTTACCTGACTGGGTTTAAACCACAACAGTTCTTTTTGGTGCCCAACATGGGGCAAGAAGGGTTGAGATAACGACAGATCTGACTGGATTAATAGTCATTCATCACAATGCTGATTTATTTGCTCTCAGAGTTGTTCCTCTTGATCTCACAGTTTCAGAATGTTGGAAGTTACTTAGAGCTGGTATTTGCTGTGTTAGTGTTTATCAAGTGTGGGGCTTGGGCTAAGGTTCTTGTCTCACTGTACTTTATGGCAATGACTCGTAATACGGGCAGGCTCCAGCAGCAGGGCGGGACGGACGTGGCCGTGGACTTGTACCTGGCCGCCCGGCTCCTCTTCACCGTCCTGGCCCTCGCCCTCGCCTCTATCTTCGTGAGGATGCGGGGAGCCGAGGGGTAGCGGCCCCGGGAACCGGCGGCTGCTGAAGGGGCCCGGGAGAGCATACCCGGGGAGCAACCGGCGGCAAGAGGGGGCCGGGAAGCCGCGAGGGGAGGGTTGCGGGTGGAGGAGGTCAAGGAGCGGAAGGAGGAGGAGGTCGAGGAGCGGAAGGAGGCGGCCGCCGAGCAGAGGGAGAAGGCGGTGGAGGAGACAAGCCCCGCGGCGGAGCCGAGCCCCGCGGCCGAGAGCATTTCCCGGAAGCCGCCTGCCGAGCCCCAGGAGGATGCAGGAGACCACGCAGCATTTCCCAGCAAGGCAGAGGAGGAAGAGCTGGACTCAGAGAAGCTGGTGGTGGGAGAGCCGGCAAGCACAGCAGATACACCAGCCCCAGTGAGGAGTACAGCAGCATCAACTGAGAGTTCTGAAGGTTTTGAATGGCCTTTGGGTATCCTTGGGACCTGCCTGCTGACTGTGATGGGGATCAGCATGTTGGCACACATACAGACTGTGTTTTACCCACGACCTTTTTGTCTGATCTCAAAAGTTAAGCAGAGTCGGGTTTGGGTCTTGGCTGGGGTTTGATGAGGATATAGGGGGACCAGGAGATTTTCCCCAAGGCTGGACAGCCATGAGTGGCAGGGTATGTGGGACAGTATGGGCAAGTATCTAGTCCACTGGGCCCCTCCAGTGCTTTGGAAGCATCAGAGATGGAAGGCAGCTGTATGGAGTCCCCAGCAACAAGCTGCAGAAACTGCTGAAGGGGACAGTGAATTATTTTGAGCCTGGTGGGCCCATGGCACTTCAGGCCAACAGAGCAGAGATGCAACATAGAGATGGACTCATGATCGAGGGGTAGACTTAGCAATTGACACTTTTGCCCAGGTTATTCACGCGTGTGAACACTGCACACAGTCTCTCCTGCTCTGGAAGACTGTTACAAAAGATGGAGCCTGACAGCCTGACATCATGGACCAGATGGATTCAGTAGCTTTATAGTGACTGGTCCATGCACTTAGATAAGAGTGATGGTATATTGAAAATGTGGGATCTGAGCATGACGTGAATGGTATGGAATAAGGGGTGGATAATGTCCTGGATTCAGCAGTTGCAGTCATTTTTCTCCTTCTTGGTAGCTGGTGCAGTGCAGTGTTTTGACTTTCAGCTCGGGAACAGAGCTGATAACAATGATGGTTTGGTTTGGCCAAGGACTTTGTGAGGCTCATGCTCTGCCAGGGAGGAGGGGAAGCCGGGAGGAAGCTGAGACAGGACACCTGACCCAAAGTGACCAAAGAGGTATTCCATACCACAGCACGTTATGCCGTGGAGGTAACTGGGAGTTAGCTGGAAGGGCTGGTAGACTGCGGGGTTGGAGGAGGTATGGGTCGGTGCTTGGTTGGGCTGGGTGGGGCGAGTTATGGGTTGGCTGGTGGTGAGGTGATGTCCCTTGTTATTTCCTTTATCATTGTTATTATTGGTAGTAGCAGTAGTGATTTGTGTTATACCTTAGTTACTAAACTGTTTTTATCTCAGCCCGTGGGAGTTGCATTCTTTTCGATTCTCCTCTCCATCCCTCCAGGAGTAGGGGGAGGGAAAGAAGGGGGGGGGAGTGAATGAACGAGTTACCTGACTGGGTTTAAACCATGACACCAATCTGAAAATGTATCCGTTAATACCAACAAATATCTATACCCTCCTTTTCTTGGGAGTTCTGTAAAGTCAATCTGCCCCTGTTGTCCTGGTCCATTGCCCCTTCCAGTTTGACCCATTTTGGGTTTAGGATTATTTTTGGAGTTTGTTTGGAGGCAAAGATCACATTGGTGGGTTAGATCACATTGGTGGGTTACCTGTTGGATAGTAGCATACAGATTTCTAGCCATAATTTTGCTTGTCAAATATTTATATAAGACATCTGCCCCCCAGTGTTTTTTTTTGATGCTCATTCCTTATTAGGGACCATAACAGAGAGGAGGGGACAATTATTCTTCCCTGTGCTGTGCTGGCCCACCCCTCCTCACTGAATATTCCTTCTTGGTCTGTGATTAATTTTTGGTCATCTTTGTTGTAATTTGGCTTACCTTCCAGGGAAATTTTCCCATCAGGAATTAAAGCTCCTTCAATTGTTATCTCACCTTTTGCCGCTTCTTTTGCCTCTCTATCTGCCAGTTCATTTCCTTCTTCTAATTCTGAGCTCACCTTCTGGTGCGCCTTGATGTGCATGATTGCTAGCTTCTCAAGAAGTTGGACTGCTTCCAACAGTCTCACTATTTCTTGCGCATGTTTGATGTTTTCCCCTTGCAAGTTCAACAGTCCTCTTTCTTTCCAAATGGCTCCATGTGCATGTATGACCCCAAATGCATATCTTGAGTCCGTATAGATGTTTATATTCTTTCCTTTCGCTATTTTTAAGGCTGTAGTCAGCACAAGCAGGTCTGCTTTTTGTGCAGAGGTGTTTATAGGCAAAGGTCCAGACTCCATTACCTCTCTGCTAGTGGTAACTGCATATCCACCATGCCGTTTTCCACTGATGACATAGCTGCTCCCATCAGTAAACCAGGTTTCTGCATCGTCTAAAGGGGTATCTTTCAGATCCGGATGACTGGAATATGTGGCCTCAATAGTCTCCAGGCAGTCGTGGTGTACAGGTTCTCCTTCGTTTCTGCTGAGGAAAGAAGCTGGGTTGACAGTGTTAGTTACCACTATCTCTACATCATCTTGTTCCACCATGATGGTTTGATATTTCAGAAACCTTTGTGAGGAAAGCCAGTGCCTGCCTTTCACTTTCAGCACTGCAGACACTGTATGGGTCACCAGCATAGTAATTTTCTGGCCCAAGGTGAATTTGCATGCTTCTTGGATATTTAGTACAACTGCTGCAACGGCCCTGAGGCATCCAGGCCATCCTTCAGCTGCAGAGTCCAATTGCTTAGAAAAATAAGCAACTGCTCGCTGGTATGGGCCTAAGTCCTGTGCTAGTATCCCCAAGGCAATTCCTTGTTTCTCATGGGAGAAAAGAAAGAACGGTTTACTCACATCTGGGAGTCCTAAGGCTGGTGCCGACATCAAGGTATTGGTTTTTTTTAATTGGTGGAAGGCTCAAGTGGCTTCCTTTGTCCACTGAAGATTCTTGTTGTCTTTTACGATTAGTGCATATAGAGGCTTAACAATTAGTCCATGATTGTAGATCCACAATCTACACCATCCTGTCATACCATCCAGGCCACACAGGCCTCTTCTGTCTGGGTAGCTATTAGGATGTCGTCTATGTACTTCAATAACTTCCCTTCTTCTGGTGGGGCTTCCCAGGACTCTAAATCTTTTGAAAGTTGTTCTACAAACAGGGTGGGACTGTTCTTAAATCCCTGAGGCAACACTGTCCACGTGGAGCTGGGTTTTGCAACCACTCTTAGGTCTTTCCCATTCAAATGCAAAGATTTTCTGGCAGGCTTCACCGAGAGGGAGGCAAAAGAAAGCGTCGTCCTTCAAATCTAGAACGGTAAACCAAGTAAGCTCTGATGTTAAGCATGTTAGCAAAGTGTATGGATTTGCTACTACAGGGTAAGGATCCTCAGTTATTTTGTTAACAGCCCGTAAGTCCTGTACCACCCGCTATAACCCATCAGGTTTACGAACAGGCAAAACAGTGTTAAAATCAGATTGACACTCTTTTAGCAGTCCTAGCTGTAGGAAATTTTCAATTATTGGGCAAATTCTGTCCCTATCTTCCCTTTTCAGGGGGTATTGTTTAATCCTGACTGGCTGTTTTCCCTCCTTGAGCTTAATCTGTATGGGGGGTGCATTTTTGGCTTTTCCAGGTACATTTGTGGCCCATATTCCTGGGAATACCTGATCCAGTACATCTTCCCTGACTTCTCCCTCCATGTGTCTAGTGATCAAAACTAAGCTTAACATCTCTATATACTGTTGGTCGTTTACTTCTAAAGTGATCTCGCCTCCTTTGAAAGTAATGGTTGCTCCTAATTGTTCTAACAAATCTCTCTCCAAAAGAACTTTTGGGGAGTTAGGCATATACAAAAACTTATGGATGCCCCATTGTTTTCCCAATTGATATTTTAATGGTTTACAAAAATAAGCCTTTTCACTTTGGCCAATTGCCCCTTTTACCATAATATAATAGTCCCCCAAAGGCATTAAAGCTTTGTTTAAAACTGAATACGTTGCGCCCATATCAACTAAAAATTCCACTTTTGTTTTTTGTTTTTTTTCCCTAGCTTCATTACAATCAGTGGATCTGCTAGGGTAGATTTCCCAGGTCCCTGTCAGTCTAGCTCAAATTCAGTCACCAGAGCCACCCCATGGCACTCCCCCCCAGGGAAGTCTCACTTCCAGTGTCCAAACTCCCCATAGCATGCACACCAATCTGGTTACACAGAAGAGCCCACTCCCCCACCTTTGCCCGACATTCCTCCTCCACCAGTTTCAAAGCAACCACCACAGCTGTGGCTGTAGCACGACCTGTTATAGAACATGGCTCAAATAAATTGACGAGAGCCAGACCAATGAATCAAATCGGTTTATTGAGCAAGCGACGGCAAGCAAAACAACGCTGGGCGGCCGGGGAGTCTCCGCTCCGCCAATGGCACGCACCCCACTTCCCCAAAGTCACTGGTTTTATACTCTTCTTCATCCGATATATGTGTCACCTCCTGGCGTCCTTTGTGTCTGTGTGACCTGTAGATAAGGGGTCTCATTCTGCCTCCCGGTGGGTGTGGGGAGGAAGGCTCCTTATCTCCTTCCCCATACATCGTTTAATTTAACGGATGCCCGCGGTCTATAAGCAAAATGTCAAAGCATTGTAATTTTCCAGTAACTCTTAAGCAAGCAAGTAACTCTAAGCAAGTAACTCTAAGCAAGTAACTCCTAAGCAAGCAAGATTTGATTAACAAACAGGAATTTACTCATTACAGACCTAGCTTTTTCTTTTCTCCCTTTTCCCGATTCCTATACGCTCTCCATGCTTTCTCCTTCACTCCTGTCCACATTGATTCAACAACCCCTCAGTCCCGTCTGTCAACATGTCTGTTCCCACTTGTTTGCCTGCCCCAGCACCCATCCCACACTCAAACACAGGAGCTGCGCGAGCTCCCCTCTTTTCCCCCTTGGTTTTCCTTTTTTCTTTTTTTTTTCTCACAGCTGCTCACCCTGCTCTGCAGGCGTTACAGATGCCTGCCTCTGCAACAGCACTTCTGGTTTAACCCTTTCTTGACTCTGAATGTGAATCTGCTGCTTGTTGCCATTGACAGCAATCTCCTCCTCCTTATCAGTATCTGATAGGACAGATATAGAGGGTGCTCCTCTTGGAGGTACCTGTGATGTATAATTTTCCTATTTATTTTCCTGATTACTGTTTTTTAACTTTAAACATCATTCCCTCAATATGAACAACATCTCTCCAGATTAGCTTTCTGCTTTTCCCTGTCCTTTTCCAAAGCCAAAATTAGGGATCTGGCAGAGCTATATTAATTTCGCATTCTGTCTGCCACTCCAGGTGGTTTCTTAAAGTGAAAATCATACCTGCATACATTACTTCATCCCATTTTCCTTGCCACCTCAAAAGCAACATTAATTGTAACAACGTATTATAGTTCAGAGTTCCTTTTTTTAGGGCATTTCTCCTGATCTTCCGAAGTATATAAAGGCCACCATTAGTTACAATATTTTACCAGCGTTTTCTTGCCAAAATGTAACCCAATGGGCTTTTCTTCAGAATTCCCTTGTTTTGACCGGCTCCCATTTCAAACAATCTTTTACAAATCTCTACAGCCTCTCTTTCCCAGTGCTCTGCAAATGAGCTTATAAAAATATGAGAGCACCTACACACAAGTTTTATGATATTCTCAGGGAGTTCAGTAAAATAATATCTCTGGGTTCTGCAGATCAACTCCCCTGTTGTTAGATCATAGTTTTGGTTCCAGCAAAATTTTCACTGTCCTAGTATCCACGGCAGGTTCCACTGTTCAAAAGTTATTATGCACCCATATGTGAGGCTATAATTCTCTGAGTGTAAAGTCCAGGTCTCAAGAATAGGACCACAAATTAATATTAGAGGTTATACTTTTCTTATACAGCCACTGGGGCACAGTGAGGAAACTCTTCTTAACCCCCCCATTAGCCACAGTTTACTTTTGTCTACTCCTCCCCCACCGATTAAACACTGTAATCTTTAACACTAACAACAGACATATACACAAGAACAAATAGACACAACGCAAGACAAATACACTTCTCCCATCTCCAGCCGCTCTCCTCACGGAAAAAAAGTAATCTCGGATAAGGACTCCACACTCGCTTGGTAGCTATGCCACACAAAACACTTTCACACCCACATGGGATCCCAAAGTTCTGACACAGTCGTTAGCAGGTCCGCCCTGGCTCCCAAACCCTGGGATGCGGTGAAAACCTGGCCTCACTCAATCCACCCTCAGGATCACTAGCAGCTGCTCTATCTATCGGCCAGCAAGTCCCCTGCTTGCAAGCCCTACCTGCCAAGGGGAACTACATTGTGTGCCAGACGTCTCTGTGCACCTTACCAGCAGCCCCGGGCCACGCGTACGACTTACAGGCCCCCTAAATTACAAACCTAAATTCCAACCATACCATTTTCCACAGCCAGCACAGGTTGTTGTCTGTCCCCACAGTGAGCAGACGAGAAGTGGGGCTTCTCCAGGCAAACGGCCTGGGGCGCCTAGGATGTCCACCCCTCACCCGATCCTGTAGCTGAGCAGACGCCACCTGGCTCTCTCGCCAAATTGATATGCGGATATACTCCACAACTCGTTTAAAGTTGTCAAGTAGGCATGCTTCTATTCAGCGATGAGGCGCATGGGGATAGCTCCTCCAAAGCATGCTCATCCCACTGTCATTTCCCTTTTACATTTATTCTGTAAAGTTATACATATTCATAATGTTACACAATATGCCTATACATATTCATGTCCTATCCCCGCTTCGCCTTATAATGGGCTAGAAGGTCCTTTGTGCCTGCACAATGCCCCCCCCCCCCCCCCCATGGTCTTTAGGAGTCTGGTCAAAGTCCAAACCGCAAAGCTGGTTTTCACTGGAACTAAGTAACTGTTTCTCCCCCTAATCAGTCTGTTTCTCCCCCTTATCAGTAGCTTATTGTCCTGGTACTGCATGGCAAGCATGATAGGTATTTGCAAACAATACTTTCTGTTAAGCAAGCAAAATTCCTTTAACCCCCCTTGTACAACCCCCTTGTACAACCGTCTGCATCAGTTTTCCTTAACTTTAAACATCTTTCCCCAGTATCACAATCTGAAAAACTTCTCTCCAGCTTAGCTTTTGGTTTTTCCCTGTCCTTTTCCAAAGCCCAAATTAAGGGATCTGGTGGAGGTATATTAATTTCACATTCCGTCTGTCACTTGGGGCGGTTTCTTGAAGTGAAAAACATATCAACATTAATTGTAACAATGTATCATAATTCAAAGTTCAATTTTTAGGTCATTTTTCCTGATCTTATAAACTATACAAAGGCCACCATTGGTTACAATATTTTATCAATGTTTTCTCATTTATCAAACCCCCAGGAAACCCTTCCAGTTCTCTCCAATGTGCCAAAATGCACCCTAAAGGACTCTTTTTCAAGATCTCTCCACTCCGCTGATTTCCCATTATCAATCTCACACACACACCGGATCACACAAACACGCACCACACAGTTGCAACACTAGAGACAGAGACTAAAATTGTATCAAACTAACAATTAACAGTTATAACAACCTGTCACCAATACCAAAATCACAAGACCAAAATCATAACTATAACAAGACACAACATAAGTCAAATACCAGTAAAATCCAAAACCTTTTCTACAAGATGCCCACTGCATCTTGCAGGACCCAAACCACAAGATGCCCCCTGCTTCTTGTGGGTGTATACCAAACAGATGCTAGCATCTGGGTGTACTCCTTTACCCATGAGATTTCCTATCTTGATTTATGGAAAGCTTCCAAACCTTGCTTATGCTTACCAAACCAATTTACCAAACCAAGATGCCCCCTGCATCTTACAGACTATATAAAAGAAAATAATACCTTTTATGAAGATGGTCCTTGCCTGCCCCTGCAGTGATCCGAATGAGTCGAGGGGTCCCTCCAGGAAAAACTCCCGAGGGCCCTAGGGAGCCCTGTCCTCAGCGGGTCCTGCAGCCAAGCAGAGATTGCCCCATCTGGGGTGCCAAATTGATTCAGAGAAAACTTCAGAAACAGACTCGCCAACAGAGTTTCAAGTTGACAAGCAGGTATTCTTTATTGCGGCGCCGGGAGACACGGGGGATAGCTCTTCCTAACATGTGTACCCCTATTGCTATACAGGCCATCCTTATATGGTCACTGGGCATATTACATCATTTTCCAGAAAGTTTCCCGCATGCATACAAAAATGTGATGGAGGTCTTTAAGGGTCGTTTACTTTTCCTAACAATTTTCATAAACAGCTTAATTAACAATACAGACATAGCAACCATCCTGTCCTTCTACTTATCAGTTAGTTTAACTGCTCCATCCTGGACATCAGCTAGTCCTGGATGCTCCCCAGTAGATGTTTACACCAGCTTAATGGCTTTATTAACACCCCAAGCATAGCAATCATCCTGTCCTTTTACTTATCAGTTAGTTTAACTGTGCCCACCCTGGACATCTGCTAGTCCCAGATACTCCCCATCCCCAGGTCCTGTTTTTCTATTCTGCTTTTCTTTCACCTTTTGTACTAAGGTCCTAAGGACATGAAACTATGTCAACTACCTTCAAGCACCGCAGTTATTTTCTATTACAAAGCCATCAAACTTATCATTACTTAGAACTGATTACATTTTGTGCTTTTGTGCCTCCTTGTCTCATCCTATTGCAAATTATTTTGCAACTGAGTTATTTCTTTTTTATTTAAAGTTTCCTGAAGTATTTCCCTGTTTCTACTTGATGCTTAATTTTGTTTCTCTTCCATTCATCATAGTGCATTATGGATTGTTTGCAACACCAAAAGGAGCATTGGACTGTTATGTATGTAATCACTACCATTCCTATTATTACCAATACTGTAAAAAACAACTATCTCAACCATGAGAGACTGGGTACCCATGATGTTAATTTTTCCCAGATTTCCTCAGATCCCCATGAGGTGTTGTCCTGTGCCACTTCATGAAATATTATAACTTGTTTCCACATCTAATCTATTCCAATTTGTCTTAAATGGAATAGGGAGGCCAATTAAAGGAATATCCAGTCTCTCTCCTGGTTTAGGTAGCTGAGTACAGATCCAACAATCACTCTTGTTTAAGACACTAGTAACATTTTGTATCCATCTCAGGTATAGATTTTGATTCCATGCTTCTACACCTATTATTATACAAGTCCAAATTATGATCAATGTAGTCTCATATGTGTGGGTCCTGAAGAATCAACATGCCATACTTTTTCTCAGTTCTTGTGGTTTTCTGGTTCTGGCACCTTCTTGATTCTTTAGTAGTGTATCCAAGCAGGCTGTTTCTTTATCTTCACTGCTGTAAGGGTAGTCAGTAATATCTGGTATGGTCCTCTCCACTTCTCTTCTAGGGGATCACCTGAAAAATTCTTAATAAAAACACTATCTCCTGGCTTTAAAGGATGAATAGGATAATCTAAACCTCAGGCCCTGGTCTCTAACACTGCCATTTATTTCTTCTGTTTTCCCAAGTTTACCAAAAACTGTTGATGGTGTCCTTCTCCTGCATCTTGAAGGCTCTCTCCTTTAAATTGAGATTGATATGGCCTTCCATATAGAATCTCAAATGGTCTAATTCCTGCCTTTGACCGAGGTTTTGTTCTGATTCTCAATAAGGCCAATGGTAATGCTTGACACCAATATAATTTAGTCTCTTGACAAATCTTCCCAAGATGTTGTTTAATTAAGTGATTCATTTTTTTCCACTTGCCCACTGGCCTGAGGCCTATATGGAACATGTAATTGCCAATCTATTTCCAATTTCTTGCTGATTTCTTGTAATAACTTTGCACTGAAATGTGTACAACAGTCAGAGGAGATAGTTGCTGGTACCCCAAAACGAGGTATTATTTCATTTAATAACACCTTAATCACTTGTTTTGCATTATTTGCCCTGCAAGGAAATGCTTCTGGGCACCCTGAGAAAGTATCTGTCAATACCAACAAATATCGATAACCTCCTTTCCTAGGTAATTCAGAAAAATCTATTTGCCACTGTTGTTCTGGATAATTCCCTTTTCCAATTGTCCCAACCTGATTCCTGTTTTCAGTCTTAGGGTTATTTTTCAGACATATTTGACATTGTTTTGTCAGTAATTGCACTATGGTACATAAATTTCTTCCTATGATCTGTTTGTTCAAATGTTTATACAAGGTATTACTTTCCCAATGAGTTTTGTTATGTTCTTCTTGTATCAACTTCCACAGTTGATTATAGGGGATCACTACTCGCCCATCAGGCATTTTTATCCAACCCTTCTCATTTTCCTGTCCTTCCAAGTCTTCAATTAGTTTCATATCTTCTTTAGAGTACCTAGGTTTATTTTGCTCAATTACCAGTTTTATCGTCAGGAATTAAGGCCATAACCTTAACTCTTTCTGTTTCTGCTGCCTGTTTAGCCTCACAATCTGCCAAATTATTTCCAGTCTCTTGATCAGAGTTACCTTTTTGATGTCCTTTAAAATGTACGATAGCCACTTCATTGGGTAATTGTACAGCTTCTAACAATCACAGAATTTCCGTTGCATGTTTGTCTTACCAAGGTATTTAAAAGTCCTTGTTCTTTCCAAATTGCTCCATGTGCATGAACTACTGTCGTGGCTTAAAACATAGCCAGACAGCTTGTTCACTCACTCCCACTGAGTGGTGCCAGGCTGGAAGCAATCGAAGCCCCCCCCCCCAGGGGCTCTCCCCTTCCCAACTCCCGGAGGGATGGGGAGGAGAATCGAAAGAATGCAACTCCCACAGGTTGAGACAAGAACAGTCCAGCAAACAATGCACAACACAAATCACCACTGCTACCACCAACGATAACAATGATAAGAGAAAATAACAAGGGAAGAGAATACAATACCACCCGCCGAGAAATGAGTCTGACCCAGAAGACCCCGTGTCCTTCCGGGTAACTCCAAGTTACCCCCCCAGGCATGACATGCTGTGGTATGGAATACTCTTTGGCTAGCTTGGGTCAGGTGTCCTGTCTCTGCTTGATCCCGGCTTCCCCTCCTCCCTGGCAGAGCATGAGCCTCACAAAGTCCTTGGTCAGGGTAAACATCACTTAGCAACAACCGAAAACATCGGTATTATCAGCACCGTTCCCAGGCTGAAAATCAATACACAGTGCTGTACCAGCTACCAAGAAGGAGCAAAACTGACTGCTACTGCTAAACCCAGGACAGTATCCACCCCTTATTCCATACCATTCACGTCATGCTCAGATCCCACATTTTCAATATACCATCGCTCTCCCACATATATACAACCATATACACACACAGACCAAGAGAAAGAGATCATTTTCTTAGTGCATGGACCAAGTCCCATAATGCTGCTGAGTCCATTCGGTCCATGATGTCAGGTTCCATCTCTTGTAACAATCTTTCAGGGCAGGAAAGGCTGTGTGCAGTACTGGATCGTTGCCTGCTGATGCTGATTCCTTTACTGCAGAACACGTCCAGTTCTATCAAAGTTCATTCACTGTTGGGATGATGGTTGGAGGGAAGTCAGGGCTAGTCGCTGGTGACCTGAAGACATCTAGTTGATGGGCTATAAAAGTATCACACAGCAGGCAACAGCATACAATTAAGTTCATTGGCTGTTTTCCCCTAAAATCAAATCCCCTTGAGGTATACATCAGACTTCCCCATCTTCCCGCATTACCCACCAAGTATATCCAGGTCCCTGAGCAAAAGCAATCCCACGAGTGGGTTTGCCTTTACCTGAAGCAGGAATAACCCAGACTGTCTTCCCCAGCAAATTCTTCATATGCACTATGGGAACTTTGTACCCCTCTACAATATGTAAAAGTTCTGACTGGGCTGGGCCAGCCCTGTTGGCAGATCCTCTGGTGTTGACCAATCATGTGGCCTTTGGTAAATGTGTATCCCAATGCTTGAAAGTTCCCCCACCCATTGCTCTCAGTGTAGTTTTTAACAGCCCATTCTACCATTTGATTTTCCCAGATGCTGGTGCATGGTAGGGGATGTGATATACCCACTCAATGCCATGCTCTTTGGCCCAAATGTCTATAATGTTATTCCGGAAATGAGTCCCATTGTCTGACTCAATTCTCTCTGGGGTGCCGTGTCGCCACAAAATCTGTTTCTCAAGGCCCAGGAAAGTGTTCCGGGCAGTGGCATGGGGCACAGCGTATGTTTCCAGCCACCCGGTGGTTGCTTCCACCATGGTAAGCACATGGCGCTTGCCTTGGTGGGTTGTTGGCAGTGTGATATAATCAATCTGCCAGGCCTCCCCATAATTGTACTTCAGCCATCATCCTCCATACCAAAGAGGCTTTAACCGTTTGGCTTGTATAATTGCAGCACATGTTTCACACTCATGAATAACCTGGGCAATAGTGTCCATTGTTAAATCTACCCCTCGATCACGAGCCCATCTGTATGTTGCATCTCTGCCCTGATGGCCTGAAGTGTCATGGCCCCACCGGGCCAAAAATAATTCACCTTTATGTTGCCAATCTGAGTCCGTCTGAGCCACTTCAATCTTAGCAGCCTGATCCACCTGTTGGTTGTTCTGGTGTTCCTCAGTGGCCTGACTCTTGGGTACATGGGCATCTACATGGTGTACCTACACCAACAGGTTCTGCACCCAGGCAGGGATATCTTGTCACAATGCAGCAGCCCAGATGGTTTTACCTCTGCATTGCCAGTTGCTCTGCTTCCATTGCTGCAACCACCCACAACGGGCATTTACCACCATCCATGAGTCATAGCGATACTGGCCATTTTTCTCTTTCAGCAATGTCCAGGGCCAGCTGGATGGCTTTCACCTCGGCAAACTCACTGCATTCACCCTTTCCTTCAGTGGTTTCTGCAGCTTGTCACATGGGATTACATACAGCTGCTTTCCATCTCCAACGCTTTCCCACAATATGGCACGACGCATCAATGAACAAGACATATTGCTTTTTGCTTTCTGACAGTTTATTATATGGTGGGGCCTCTTCAGCATGCATCACCTCCTCCTCTGGTGTGAGATGAGGAAAGAACAAGAAAGAGAGAATGAAGGATAGCTCACTGTATATAGAATGAACCTTTTGCTTGTAACTAAGCGACCTGGACCCCAAGTGTACTGTATAACAATGATAAAGAAGAGGACTCTTCAATTAATGTTTAGGGAAACCAGTTAGAAACATCTAAGTAGCTTGCAAACGGACAACAAGGCTGGCCAACTCCAAAGTTCAGCCAAAGGAAGAAGTGATGAAGGGGAAGATGATGAAGAAACGACTACCAGGGGTACCAAAGACCACTACCATGTTATTGTGCACATGTGGGAAGAATTTTCTAGAGATATGATGTAACATATAAGTAACCTTGCTGTAGAAAATATATGGACCCAGTCAGAGATCAATATGATCAGACAAAAGCCATTTATTACAAAGCCTTAACTCCTTATATACTATTTCTTACATGCACTTACAGTGATTTGGCATATTATGATTGGATATATGTCTTGAAGACCCTTAGTGACTAACATATAATTGGTTAAGCACAGGTGTGAGAACTTGACCTTGAAAGCTTGCCAACAGTCCACAGTTCTCATTAACTCAGTGAATTCCAGCTTCTTCTTATCTTGCTTGCTTAAGCTTCCTTGCGCCTCTCATGGCCTTGCTGTATCTTTCAGGATTATTCAGAGTTTATGTACCAATTATCCATTCTCCTGTGAGAACACTGCCTCCACATCTCCCCCTTTTTGTTTTATATATGTTTTGGATGACCCTACGTGAGCAGGGGATTTGGGCTAGATTATATCTCCAACATATGCCAGGTCTCCAGGCAGCCTTCTTCAGGCTGAACAGCCCCAACTTTCTCAGCCTGTCTTCATTCGGGAGGTGCTCCAGCACCCTGGTCATCTCTGTAGTCCTCCTCTGGACTTGTTCCAAAAGTTCCATGTCTTTTTTATGTTGAGGACACCAGAACTGTGCACAATACTCCAGGTGAGATCTCACGAGAGCAGAATAGAGGGGCAGGATCACCTCCTTCGACCTGCTGGTCACGCTCCTTTTGATGCAGCCCAGGATACGGCTGGCTTTCTGGGCTGCAAGTGCACACTGCCAGCTCATGTTAAATTTCTCATCGACCAACCCCCCCAAGTCCTTCTCCGCAGGGCTGTTCTGAATCTCTTCTCTGACCAACCTGTAGCTGTGCCGGGGATTGCTCCGACCCAGGTGTAGGACCTTGCACTTGACATGGTTAAACTTCATAATGTTGACATCAGCTCACCTCACAAGCGTGTTAAGGTCCCTCTGGATGGCATTCCTTCCCTCCAGCATATCAACCGAACCACACAGCTTGGTGTCGCTGGCAAGCTTGCTGAGGGCGCACTCAATCCCACTGTCCATGTCAGTGATGAAGATGTTAAACAAGACCGGTCCCAACACCGATCCCTGAGGGATACCACATGTTACTGGTCTCCAGCTGGACATTGAGCCACTGACCACAACTTTGTGTGCAGCCATCCAGCCAGTTCTTTATCCACCGAGTGGTCCATCCATCAAATTGATGTCTCTCCAATTTAGAGACAAGGATGTCGTGTGGGACAGTGTTGAAGGCTTTATCACAGGCTGAACATTTTAACTTTCAGTTTTTCCCTGTCCTTTTCCAAAGCCAAAATTAAGGAATCTGGTGGAGCTATATTAATTTTGCATTCAGTCTGTCACTCCGCATGATTTCTTAAAGTGAAAAACATATCTGCATACATTACTTCATCCCATTTTCCTTGCCCCCTCAAAACAACATTAATTGTAACAACACCGATCCCTGAGGGATACTGCTCATTACTGGTCTCCAGCTGAACATTGAGACATTAACCACAACTCTTTGCGGGCAGCCATCCAGCCAGGTCTTTATCCACTGAGTGTTCCATCTATCAAATTGATGTCTCTCCAAATTAGAGACAAGGATGTCATGTGGGGCAGTGTCAAAAGCTTTACACTTTTACATTTTCCTCTAAACTGGACTGTCATGAGTGGCAGGGTGTGTCGGATAGTCTGGGTGAATATCTAGGCCAGTGAGCTCCTCCAGGGCTTTGGAACAAGTGCAAAACCCAGAAAAATTAGTAAAACACTTAAATGAGGTTTGCTGTCATTCTGATAATACCAGAGAGGGACAAATCATGGCAACGTGCTGGGGCTTGGCCTATGCTTAGAGTCCTGCTTAACTCTATCCAGCACCTTCAAAGGGAAAAAGATGTCTCTGGATCTGATGGCAGAGCAACAGAGAACACAGCCACTCCAACTCCAAGCACAGCAACTGCACCTACCCCAGTGAAAGCACAGCTGCTACTCAAACTCTGACTGCAACAAACAGTGCAGCTTCTCCAAGCTACTCTAGAACACTTGCAATACATTGATGACATTATCATGTGGAGAGATAAAGCGGAAGAGGTTTTTGAGAAAGAGAAGAAAATGATCCAACTCCTTCTCAAGGAGAGTTTTGCCGTAAAATGGAGTAAACTCAAGGAACCTGCAAAGGAGATCCAGTTCTTGGGAATAAAATGGCAAGATGGATGTCGCCAGATCCCCACACATGTGATCAACAAGATAACAGCAATGTCTCCACCAACTAATAAGAAAGAAACATAAGCTTTCTTAGGTGTTGTGGGGTTCTGAAGAATGCACATCCCGAATTACAGTCTGATTGTAAGCCCTCTCTATCATGTGACCCGGAAGAAGAATGACTTCAAATGGGGTCCTGAGCAACAACAAGCCTTTGAGAAAATTAAACGAGAGATAGTTCATGCAGTAACCCTTGGACCAGTCCGGACTGTGTGAGATGTGTAAGAAGTGCTCTACACCACAGATGGGGAGAATGGTCCTACCTGGAGCCTCTGGCAGAAAGCTACAAGGGGAGATGCAAGATCGATCCCTCGGCTTTTTTTACAGACAATCTGAGGCCAGCTATACCCCAACTGAGAAAGAGATACTGGCAGCCTATGAAGGGGTTTGAGCTGCTTCAGAAGTGATTGCACTGAAGCACAGCTCATCCTAGCATCCCGCTTGCCCATGCTGGGTTGGATGATCAAAGGCAGGGTCTTCTCTACACATCATGCAACCAATGCTACATGGAGTAAGTGGGTTGCACTAATTGCACAGCGAGCTTGAATAGGAAATCCCAGTCATCCAGGAAGTCTAGAAGTCACCATGGACTGGCCAGAGGGCAAAGATTTTGGAATGTCACCTGGTTCATAGAATAGTTCTAAGAACTAGCCAAAAAGTTTAAGTTGACAGGCAGGTTTTCTTTATTGTGTTGCCAGGAGACACGCGGGATAGCTCTTCCTAGTGTGTCTCGCTCGAGCACCAAACAAGCTGTGATTATATAATCATTAAATATACATATTCATTACATTATATTCATGAGGTGATGTGGAGGCAGTGTTCTCACAGGAGAATGGATAATTGGTACATAAACTCTGAATAATCCTGAAAGATTCAGCAAGGCCATGAGAGGCCCGAGGAAGCTTAAGCAAGCAAGATAAGAAGAAGCTGGAATTCACCAAGCTAATGAGAACTGTGGACTGCTGGCAAGCTTTCAAGGTCAAGTTCTCACTCCTGTGCTTAACCAATTATATGTTAATCACTAAGGGTCTTCAAGACATGTATCCAATCATAATATGCCAAATCACTGTAAGTGCATGTAAGAAATAGTATATAAGGAGTTAAGGCTTTGTAATAAATGGCTTTTGTCTGATCATATTGATCTCTGACTGGGTCCATATATTTTCTGTGGCAAATGGCACCCGAACAGGGACCCCCCCTATTTTTCATATTGAAACTGAAGGAATTAAAGCGCGTGGCACCGAAGAAAGTTGAAAACGTGGAGCCACAGGGACATCGGCTGGGTTCCATCCGGCAGGACCAGGATCGGGAGGCAGATACCTTGGAACAGAGCCTTGTGAGCCCGGAAGACACTGCGCAGTGCAAATAAGGTAACAGCCGATGGGGTCTGGAAGAGGGTTAGGATGGGGAATCAATTAAGTAAAGAAGAAACGGTCATCCTTAAGCTCTTCCAGCATATCCTCTCAGTGAGAGACATAGAATATGACGATAATCTGTTAAAAAGACTATTGCTCTGGAGTAAAGAAAAAGAGTTGATCAAGGGGGTTAATAAAGGTTTTGATCTCGGGACTTGGGAAAAAATTGGGGCACGCCTGTGGGATCAAGTTGCTTCTGGGTCTAAGGAGGCGAAGTCTCTTGCTGCCCCCTGGCTACTACTGAAAGGGACGCTAGCCACAATGAAGGCTGAGAAACAGGTGGCAAAATCTGCTTTTACAGCTCTCTCTGATTTACCTTCACAACAGCAGGGCTCAGCACCTACATTAGATTCAGCACCCAAGGCTGCAGCCATGATAGTGTCATTTGTTTCGGGCATAAAATTCTTGTCTCCAATTTAGAGACAAGGATGTCGTGTGGGACAGTGTTGAAGGCTTTACACAAGTCCAGGTAGATGACATCAACAGCTCTACTCTTGTCCATCAGTTCTGTAGCCCCATCATGGAAGGCCACCAAATTGGTCAGGCAGGATTTCCCCTTAGTGAAGCCATGCTGGCTGTCACCAAGCACCTTGCTGTTTTCCATGTGCCTTAGCATGCCTTCCAGGAGAACCTGCTCCAAGATTTTGCCAGGCACAGAGGTGAGATAATAGCTACTTCTTCAGGTAGCTGAACAGCTTCCAATAATCGTAGAATTTCTGTAGCATGTTGTCCTGGGTTCAGCAGTAGCAGTCATGTTTTTTCCTTTGTGTTAACTGGTGCAGTGCTGTGTTTTGACTTCTAGTTTGAGAGCAGCGTTGGTGAAGCCGATGTTTTCGGTTGTTGCTAAGTGATGTTTACCCTGACCAAGGACTCTGTGAGGCTCATGCTCTGCCAGGGAGGAGGGGAAGCTGTGAGGAGGCAGAGACGGGGCGCCTGACCCGGGCTAGCCGGGGAGGTATTCCATACCACAGCACGTCATGCCCGGGGTGGGGGGTAACTGGGAGTTACCCGGAAGGACAGGAGCTTCCGGGTGGAACTCGTTTTCTTGGCCGGTGGTATCGTATTCTCTTCCCTTGTTATTTTCCCTTATCATTGTTTTAGCTGATAGTAGCGGTGGTGATTTGTTGCTGGACTGTTCTTGTCTCAACCCGTAGGAGTTGCACTCTCTCGATCCTCCTCCCCGTTCCTCCAGGAGCGGGGAAGGGGAGAGCCCCGGTGCAGGGGGGGGGGGAGACGGACACGGACCTTGATTGTTGTTAGCTCGGCACCACTCACTGGGAGTGAGTGAACAAGTTACCTGACTGGGTTTAAACCACGACAGTTCTTTTTGGCGCCCAACGTGGGGCACGAGGGGTTGAGATAAGAACAGATCTGACTGGATTGATAGTCACTCGTCACAATGCTGATTTATTGGCTCTCAAGGTTTTTCCTCTTGATCTCACAGTTTCAGTATACCATATCTTACGTCCATCCAGTATTGGCTGTATTAGTGTTTTTCAAGTGTGGGGCTTGGGCTAAGGTTTTTATCCCATTGTACTTTATGGTAATGACTTGTAATACAATAGAATCATTGATCATGAAACTGATCTGGTTTATGTTCCCAGTGTGGTCACCACCTTTATACTTTGGGAGGTATATGATGGAGGTGCTTAGCAATTACACATCTTTTTTCTCCTTCTCAGGTGCTCAACCTGTGAAGGAGACATCCTTTTACCCTCCTAGTCGTCCCCCCAGACCATTTACATTTGAGAGTTTTGAATTTTTTAAATGGCCTTTTAATGCTGTTGAGACTTGTTTACTGATGGTGATGGGAATCACCATGCTAACACGCATACAGAGTGTGTTTTGCCCACTACTGATTTCAAGAGTTAAGCAGATTCAGGTTTGGGTCTTGTCTGGGGTCAAAAGACGATGTAGGAGGACCGAGAGATTTTCCCAGAGGCTGGACAGCCATGAGTGGCAGGGTGTGTGGGATAGTATGGGCAAGTATCTAGGTCAGTGGGCCCCTCCAGTATTTTGGAATTTCACTACCGAACAACTGCAAAATCCAGAAGAATTAGTAAAACACTTAAATGAGGTGTGTGGTCATTCTGGCCATACCAGAGATGGACAAATCACGGCAACGTGCTGGGGCTTGGCCTATGCTTACAGGGCCTTGTTCAACACTATCCAGCACCTTCAAAAGGAAAAGAATATCGGCGGATTTGAGGGCAAAGCGACAGTCGCTACTCAAACTTTGGCTGCAATGAACTGCGCAGCTACCCCAGTGGCAAGTACAGCAGCTGCTCAAACTTCAACTGCAACAGACAGCGCAGTTACCCCAGCTCCAAGCACGGTAGCTACACCACCCCCAGCAACAAGTACAGTCGCTACTCAAACCACAGTGATAATCACTGCAGCCAAACCAGAGGACCAATTGGTACCAATATCGGTTGCCCCTGTACGCAAGAGAACAAGCAAAAAGGAGGCAAAAAGGGTGAAGCGAGATGAAGAACCAATGAATTCACCACCCGGTCCAGAATCTGATCAGGAGTCATCATCACATGACGAAGAAGAAGAAGAAGAGGTAACTTCTCGACCTCGGACCTCAACCGAGCTGCGGAATATGCGAAAAGATTTTACCCGTCAACCAGGGGAGCACATCATCACCTGGTTACTCCGATGCTGGGACAATGGGGCCGATGGTCACGAACTAGAAGGTACAGAAGCCAAGCAGCTGGGATCACTTGCTAGAGAAGGGGGAATTGACAAAGCAATTGCAAGAGAGAAAAAGTCCCTCAGCCTTTGGAGGAGGCTCTTGGCAGCTGTGAAAGAAAGGTTTCCGTACAAGGACGATGTTACGAGTCGTTCGGCCAAGTGGACTACTATAGACAAAGGCATCCAGTCTCTGAGGGAATCGGCCATCGTAGAGATGATCTATCACATCAAGCCGAATAACGGGGATACACCTATAGATCCAGATGAAGTTGAATGTACACGACCCATGTGGCGAAAACTTACACGGAATGCACCGTCATCATATGCCCATTCATTGGCAACAGTGACCTGGAATGACATAGTACCACTAACAGTGGATGAAATGGTTCATAAACTCCGAGAGTTCGAAGACAATCTCACTCCTTCCATCATCTCAGCTGTGAAAAAACTGTCCCAGGACCTCGACAAATTGAGGGACGATGTATCTGATTTATCCAGCTCCTCACGTGTACCAACACGCGTCTCAGCTATTAACAAAAGACGTCCTATTATTCAAGAGAGGAGATACAGAAGGTATACGCCACGGGGTACCCTATGGTTTTACCTGCTGGATCACGGAGAAGACATGACAAAGTGGGATGGAAAACCTACTTCAGCTTTGGAGGAACGGGTGAGTGAACTGAAGAGGGGAGCAAGGGCCAAGACTGATCGTCCCATGAGAGCTACGGCTTCAGTCTCTGGTAAGCAGTTTCCCAGATGGAGTGGAAGAGCTGATTTTACTCCAGCTCCTGTGATAACGAAGAATAATCCCTTTCAACACGACTTAAGTGTCCAATGCTGTGACGACCATTAGAGGGGCCCTGCCTCCAGCCAGGTGGAGGTAGGGGACAATCGGATTTACTGGACTGTGTGGATCAGATGGCCTGGCACATCAGTCCCACAGAAGTATAAGGCTCTAGTAGATACCGGTGCACAGTGTACCCTGATGCCATCAAGCTGTCAAGGGGTGGAACCCATCTATATTTCTGGAGTAACAGGAGGATCCCAAGAGTTGACTGTGGTGGAGGCTGAAATCAGCCTGACTGGGAGGGAGTGGCAAAAGCACCCTATTGTGACTGGTCCAGAGGCTCCATGCATCCTCGGCATAGACTACCTCAAGAGAGGGTACTTCAAAGACCCAAAATGGTACCGGTGGGCTTTTGGTATTGCTGCTTTGGAGACTGAGGAAATTGAGCAGCTGTCCACCTTGCCTGGTCTCTCAGAAGATCCCTCTGCTGTGGGGTTGCTGAAAGTTGAAGAACAACAAGTGCCAGTTGCGACCACAACAGTGCACCGGCGGCAATATCGCACCAACCGATACTCCCTGATTCCCATCCATCAGCTGATCCGTAGACTGGAGAGTCAGGGGGTGATCAGCAGGACCCGCTCACCCTTCAATAGCCCCATATGGCCAGTGCGAAAGTCTAATGGAGAATGGAGACTAACAAACAGTAGACTATCGTGGCCTGAATGAAGTCACACCACCATTGAGTGCTGCCGTACCAGACATGCTAGAACTTCAGTATGAACTAGAGTCAAAGGCAGCCAAGTGGTATGCCACGATTGATATTGCCAATGCATTTTTCTCCATTCCTTTGGCAGCAGAGTGCAGGCCACAGTTTGCTTTTACTTGGAGGGGTGTCCAGTTCACTTGGAACCGACTGCCCCAGGGGTGGAAACACAGCCCTACCATTTGCCATGGACTGATCCAGACTGCACTGGAACAGGGGCAAGCTCCAGAACACCTGCAATACATTGATGACATTATTGTGTGGGGCGATACAGCGGAAGAAGTCTTTGAGAAAGGGAGGAAAATAATCCAAATCCTGCTGAAAGCCGGTTTTGCCATAAAACGGAGTAAGGTCAAGGGACCTGCACAGGAGATTCAGTTTTTGGGAATAAAATGGCAAGATGGACGTAGACAGATCCCCACAGATGTGATCAACAAGATAACAGCAATGTCTCCACCAACTAATAAGAAAGAAACGCAAGCTTTCTTGGGTGCAGTGGGGTTCTGGAGAATGCACATCCCAAATTACAGTTCGATTGTAAGCCCTCTCTATCATGTGACCCGGAAGAAGAATGATTTTAAATGGGGCCCTGAGCAGCAACAAGGCTTTGAGCAAATTAAACGCGAGATAGTTCATGCAGTAGCCCTTGGACCAGTCCGGACTGGGCCAGATGTAAAAAATGTGCTGTACACTGCAGCTGGGGAGAACGGTCCTACCTGGAGCCTCTGGCAGAAAGCTCCAGGGGAGACTCGAGGTCGACCCCTCGGCTTTTGGAGTCGGGGATACAAAGGATCTGAGGCCAGCTATACCCCAACTGAGAAAGAGATACTGGCAGCCTATGAAGGGGTTCGAGCTGCTTCGGAAGTGATTGGCACTGAAGCACAGCTCCTCCTGGCACCCCGGCTGCCCGTGCTGGGCTGGATGTTCAAAGGCAGGGTCTCCTCTACACATCATGCAACTGATGCTACATGGAGTAAATGGGCTGCACTAATTACACAACGAACTCGAATAGGAAATCCCAGTCGTCCAGGCATTCTAGAAGTCATCATGGACTGGCCAGAGGGCAAAGATTTCGGAATGTCACCAGAGGAGGAGGTGGTGCGTGCTGAAGAGGCCCCACCATATAATAAACTGTCAGAAAGTGAAAAGCAGTATGCCTTGTTTACTGATGGCTCTTGCCGTATTGTGGGAAAGCATCGGAGATGGAAGGCAGCTGTATGGAGTCCTGGACGACAAGTTGCAGAAACTGCAGAAGGAGAGGGTGAATCGAGTCAATTTGCCGAGGTGAAAGCCATCCAGCTGGCCCTGGACATTGCTGAACGAGAAAAGTGGCCAGTACTTTATCTCTATACTGACTCATGGATGGTGGCAAATGCCCTGTGGGGGTGGTTGAAGCAATGGAAGCAGAACAACTGGCAACGCAGAGGTAAACCCATCTGGGCTGCTGCACTGTGGAAAGATATTGCTGCCAGGGTGCAGAACCTGGTGGTGAAGGTACGTCATGTAGATGCCCATGTACCCAAGAGTCGGGCCACTGAGGAACACCAGAACAACCAACAAGTGGATAAAGCGGCTAAGATTGAAGTGGCTCAGATGGACTTAGATTGGCAACATAAAGGTGAATTATTTCTGGCCCGGTGGGCCCATGACACTTCAGGCCATCAGGGCAGAGATGCAACATACAGATGGGCCCGTGACCGAGGGGTGGACTTAACAATGGACACTATTGCCCAGGTTATTCATGAGTGTGAAACATGTGCTGCAATTAAACAAGCCAAGCGGTTAAAGCCTCTTTGGTATGGAGGACGATGGTTGAAGTATAAATATGGGGAGGCCTGGCAGATTGACTATATCACACTGCCACCAACCCGCCAAGGCAAGCGCCATGTGCTTACCATGGTGGAAGCAACCACCGGGTGGCTGGAAACATACGCTGTGCCCCATGCCACTGCCCGGAACACTATCCTGGGCCTTGAGAAACAGATTTTGTGGCGACACGGCACCCCAGAGAGAATTGAATCAGACAATGGGACTCATTTCCGGAATAACCTTATAGATATTTGGGCCAAAGAGCATGGCATTGAGTGGGTATATCACATCCCCTACCATGCACCAGCCTCTGGGAAAATCGAACGGTACAATGGGCTGTTAAAAACTACACTGAGAGCAATGGGTGGGGGAACTTTCAAGCATTGGGATACACATTTACCAAAGGCCACCTGGTTGGTCAACACCAGAGGATCTGCCAACAGGGCTGGCCCAGCCCAGTCAGAACTTTTACATATTGTAGAGGGGGACAAAGTTCCTGTGGTGCATATGAAGAATTTGCTGGGGAAGACAGTCTGGGTTATTCCTGCTTCAGGTAAAGGCAAACCCACTCGTGGGATTGCTTTTGCTCAGGGACCTGGATATACTTGGTGGGTAATGCGGGAAGATGGGGAAGTCCGATGTATACCTCAAGGGGATTTGATTTTAGGGGAAAACAGCCAGTGAACTCAATTGTATACTGTTGCCTGCTGTGTAATGCTTTTATAGCCCATCAACTAGATGTCTCCAGGTCACCAGCGACTGGCCCTGACTTCCCTCCAGCCATCATCCCAACAGAGAATGAACTTGGAACATCATGGACCGAATGGACTCGGCAGCATTATAGGGATTGGTCCATGCACTAAGAAAATGATTTTTTTCCTCTTGGTCTGTATGTATATGGATGTATATATGTGGGAGAGCGATGGTGTATTGAAAATGTGGGATCTGAGCACGACGTGAATGGTATGGAATAAGGGGTGGATAATGTCCTGGGTTCAGCAGTAGCAGTCATGTTTTTTCCTTTGTGTTAACTGGTGCAGTGCTGTGTTTTGACTTCTAGTTTGAGAGCAGCGTTGGTGAAGCCGATGTTTTCGGTTGTTGCTAAGTGATGTTTACCCTGACCAAGGACTCTGTGAGGCTCATGCTCTGCCAGGGAGGAGGGGAAGCTGTGAGGAGGCAGAGACGGGGCGCCTGACCCGGGCTAGCCGGGGAGGTATTCCATACCACAGCACGTCATGTCCGGGGTGGGGGGTAACTGGGAGTTACCCGGAAGGACAGGAGCTTCCGGGTGGAACTCGTTTTCTTGGCCGGTGGTATCGTATTCTCTTCCCTTGTTATTTTCCCTTATCATTGTTTTAGCTGATAGTAGCGGTGGTGATTTGTTGCTGGACTGTTCTTGTCTCAACCCGTAGGAGTTGCACTCTCTCGATCCTCCTCCCCGTTCCTCCGGGAGCGGGGAAGGGGAGAGCCCCGGTGCAGGGGGGGGGGAGACAGACACGGACCTTGATTGTTGTTAGCTCGGCACCACTCACTGGGAGTGAGTGAACAAGTTACCTGACTGGGTTTAAACCACGACAGGCATTGATGAAGGTTGAAGAACAACATGTGCTGATTGTGACCACAATGGTGCACCTGTGGCAATATCACACCAACCAAGACTCCCTGATTCCCATCCATAAGCTGATCCGTAGACTGGAGAGCCAAGGAGTGATCAGTAGGACCCACTCACCCTTTAATAGCCCCATATGGGTAGTGCAAAAGTCTAACATAGAGTTGAGACTTACAGTAGACTATCGTGGCCTGAATGAGGTCACACCACCACTGACTGCTGCCATACCAAATATGCTAGAACTTCAGTATGAGCTGGAGCTAAGTGGTATGTTACAATTGATATTTCTAATACATTTTTCTCAATCCCTTTGGTAGCAGAGTGCAGGCCACAGTTCACTTTTACTTGGAGGGGTGTCCAGTACACATGGAAACACAGCCCTACCATCTGCCATGGACTGATTCAGTATACAAATTTACCAAGGGTGCACTAGATCCCCTCATTCAGATTACTGATAAAGATATTAAACAGAACTAGCATCAATACTGAGCCCTGGGAAAAAACATTTGTGTCTAGCCGCCAACTGGATTCGAATCCATTCACCAGCACTCTTTGGGACTGGCCTTCCAGCCAGTCTTTTACCTAGTGAAGAGTGCACCCATCCAAGTCATGGGCAGTGAGTTTCTCCAGAAGAAAGCTGTGGGAAAGTCTTTACTAAAGTCTAGGTAAACAAGATCCTCATCCCTTCCCTCATTGACTAAGCTGGTCACCTTGTCATAGAAGGAGATCAGGTTAGTCAAGCAGGATTTGCCTTTCATAAACCCGTGCTGACTGGGCTGTGCTGTACATGCCACATGATGTCACTCAAGATGATCTTCTCCATAACCTTCCCAGTACCAAGGTCAGACTGACAGGCCTGTAGCTCCCTGGATCCTCTTTCCAGACCTTCTTTTGGATGGGCGTCACCTTTGCTAATCTTCAGTCACCTGGGACCTCCCCAGTTAGCCAGGACTGCTGATAAATGATGTAAAGTCTTTGTGAGCACTTCTGCCAGCTCCCTCACTACCCTTGGGTGGATCCCATCCAGCCCCATAGACTTGTGTATGTCTAAGTGGTGCAACAGGTCACTAACCATTTCCCCTTGGATTATGAGGGCTACATTCTGCTCCCTGTCTCTGTCTTCCAGCTCAGGGGGCTGGGTACCCCAGGAACAATTGGTCTTGCTATTAAAGATTGAGGCAAAGAAGGCATTAAGTACCTCATCCTTTTCCTCATCTGTTGGCACCATATTTCCTCCCTCATCCAATACTGGCTGGAAATTCTCCTTGGCCCACTTTTTGTTACTAATAAATATGTTTCTAGAAACATTCTTATTGTCTTTTATGGCAGGAGCCAGATTAAATTCTAATTGGGCATTGGCCCTTCTAATTTTCTCCCTGCATAACCTCATGACATCTTTGCAGTCCTCCTGAGTTGCCTGTTCCTTCTTCCAAAGGTCATAAACTCTCCTTTCTTTTTTTGAGTTTCAGCCAAAGCTCTTTGTTCAGCCAGATCAGTCTTCTTCCCCAACTGTCTCATCTTTCTGCACAAGGGGATGACAACCTGCTCTTGTGCCTTTAAGATTCCCTTCTTGAAAAATGTCCAGCCTTCCTGGACCCCTTTGCCCTGAATACTCACTAGAGGAATACTAGGGAACTGTGAAAATATTCAAAATGCTTTCAGATTTGGGACCTTATCCAACAGCTAAGCACCACACAGCCACACACTTAAGATACCCCCCACCCAAGCAGGACAAGTAAGAGAAAATTGATGCATGGATAGACTCCACAACTCGTTAAAGTTGTAAAGTAGGTATGCTTTATTCAGTGCTGAGGCGCATGGGGGATAGCTCCTCCAAAGGCATGCGTGCCTTAGCATCATTTCCCCTTAACATTTATCCTCTAAAGTTATACATATGCATGAGGTTGCACAACACGCCTGTACATATTTGTGTCCTATCCCTGCTTTGTATTATAATGAGCTAAGAAGTACTTTGCACCTGCGCAGTGCCTCCTAGTGGTCGTGGGCGAAGGTCTCAAGATGAAGTAAACAAGTCTTCCTTGATCCTGAACTTTTCACCTGTAGTCGTTACGCATGCTCCCTGGAGGCTTGGTCATTGTCCAAAGCGCAGAGCCAATTTCAGCCGGCCTAGGCATCCAAATGTCAGGAATCAAGTCATGGTCCCTGCCTCTTAACAATAGCCACTTCCTTATATCTTGTTCTAGCATATATGGCAAGTATGATAAGCATGAACGAGTAGTAACATTGTTAAGCAAGCGGCTTGATATACCCCCTTGTACATTGTATGTTCTATAAGCATGAGCAAGCAGTAACTCTTAAGCAAGCAGCTTGACCTACCCCCCCTGTACATTGGTTAACCCTTCTGTCGTGGTTTATACCCTAGCCAGACAGCTTGTTCACTCACTCCCAGTGAGTGGTGCTGGGCTGGAAGCAATCGAGGCCCCCCCCCCCCGGGGCTCTCCCCTTCCCCACTCCCATGAGGGATGGGGAGGAGGATCGAACGAGTGCAACTCCCACCGGTTGAGACAAAAACAGTCCAGCAACCAATGTACAACACGAATCACCACCACTGCCACCAACGACAACAATGATAAGAGAAAATAACAAGGGAAGAGAATACAGTACCACTCACCAAGAAACGAGTCCGACCCAGAAGCCCATGTCCTTCTGGGTAACTCCCAGTTACCCCCCACCCCAGACATGACGTGCTGTGGTATGGAATACCTCCTTGGCTAGCCTGGGTCAGGCACCCCGTCTCTGCTTCCTCCCGGCTTCCCCTCCTCCCTGGCAGAGCATGAGCCTCACAAAGTCCTTGGTCAGGGTAAACACCACTTAGCAACAACCAAAAACATCGGTATCACCAGCACTGTTCCCAGGCTGGAAGTCAAAACGCAGCACTGCACCAGCTACTACGAACGAGAAAAATGATTGCTACTGCTGAACCCAGGACACCTTCACATCACAATAGGAAGAATAAAATCAAGAAAACCCTGTGTGTCATGGTTTAAGCCCAGCCAGTAACTCAGAACCACACAACCACTCGCTCACTCCCCCTCTTCTTGCACCCTGCTCCTGGAGGGATGGGGAGGAGAATGGAAAGAATGTAAATCCCCCGGGTTGAGATAAGAACAGTCCAGTAACTAAGGTATAATACAAAACTACTACTGCTACCACCAATAATAATAATAATGGCAAGGGAAATAACAAGGGCAGAGACTACATAAGGGGAAAAGGAAAAGAAAACAATAAACACAAGTGATGCACAAGACAACTGATCACCACCTGCTGACGGATACTCAGCCTAACCTGAGCAGCAATCTGGGCCTTCCAGGTAT
Source organism: Pezoporus flaviventris (assembly GCF_033815535.1). Taxonomy (NCBI): domain Eukaryota; kingdom Metazoa; phylum Chordata; class Aves; order Psittaciformes; family Psittacidae; genus Pezoporus; species Pezoporus flaviventris. The sequence continues at coordinate 1,070,888 of NW_026892741.1, read as the reverse complement.
CTCCCCCAGGTTATATATTGGGCATGATGTGCTGTGTTATGGAATACCCCTTTGGCTAGTTTGGGTCAGGTGTCCTGTCTCTGCTTCCTCCCAGCTTCCCATGCTCCTCCTCACTGGCAGAGCATGAGACTGAAAGAGACCTTGATTGGAGTAAACATCACTTAGCAACAACTAAAAACATCGGTGTGTTATCAGCACTGTTCTCAGACTAAAGTTGAAAAACAGCACTGCACCAGCTACTAAGAAAGAGAAAAATGACTGCTACAGCTGAACCCAGGACAGTATCCACCCCTTATTCCATACCATTCATGTCATGCTCAGATCCCATATCCCATATTTTAAAATGTACCATTGCTTTTTGTCTTTTATATATATATATATATGTACATACACACACACACACACACAAAAAGAGAGAGATATCATTCCTTAGTGCATGGACCAATCCCTATAAATTTGCTGAATTCATTCAGTCCATGATGTCAGGCTTCATCTCTTGTAACAGTCTTTCAGGGCAGGAGAGACGGTGTGTGGTGCTGAATTGTTGCCTGCTGACAACACCACTGAACTTGTCTGATCACTGCTGAGCTTGTCTGGTTTCATTAAAAATCATTCTTTGTTGGGGTGGTGATTGGATAGAAGTCAGGGTCCGTTGATGGTGACCTGAGGACAGTTCTGCTGCTGCTGGCTTTTCCCATGACTTGAGTCTCAGCTGCTGATCATGACAGCACATATCTTCTTTTCAAAGCCCAGAGTGGTGGAGATGGGCATCTAGCTGATGGGCTATTAAAGTGTTATATATCAGGCAACAGCACACAATTGAGTTCATTGGCTGTTTTTTTTGCCAAAATTATGTCTCCTTGAGGTACACATCGGACTTCCCCATCTTCCCGCATTACCCATAAAGTATATCCTGGTCCCTGAGCAAAAGCAATCCCACAAGTGGGTTTGCCTTTTCTGAAACAAGAATAACCCAGACTGTCTTCCCAAGCAAATTCTTTATGTGCACCACAGGAACTTTATCCTCCTCTACGGTACATAAAAGTTCTGACTGGGCTGGGCCACCCCTGTTGGTAGATCCCCTAGTGTTGACCAATCAGGTGGCTTTTGCTAAATGTGTATCCCAATGTTTGAAAGTCCCACCACCCATTGCTCTCAGCATAGTTTTTAACAGCCAATTCTACCATTCAATTTTTCCAGAGGCTGGTCCATGATAGGGGATGTGATATACTCACTCGATGCCATGCTCTTTGGCCCAAGTGTCTATAATGTTGTTTGGTAAATGAGTCCCATTGTCTGACTCAATTCTCTGGTGTACCATGTGATACAAGGCTTTTTTCTCAAGGCCCAGGATAGTGTTCCAAGCAGTGGAATGGGGCAGAGCATATGTTTCCAGCCGTCCGGTTGTTGCTTCCACCACAGTAAGCACATGGCATTTGCCCTGGTGGGTATGTGATATAGTCAAGCTGCCAGGCCTCCCCATATTTATACTTCAGCCATTGTCCTCCATATTAGGGATGCTTTAACCGCTTGGCTTGCTTAAGTGCAGCACTTGTTTCACATTCATGAATAATCTGGGCAATAGTGTCCATTGCTAAGTCCACCCCTCGATCACAAGCCCATCTATATGTTGCATCTCAGGATAAGGATAGTTTAATAAGTAAAGGAAAGAAGAAAATGAAAGGATAAGAAAACAGAAAACAAGTGATGCAAAGACAATCACTCACCACTCTCATAGATTGATAGCCAGTCTATGAGCAATGGCTACCTCCCCCAAACCCCTCTCCTCTTAGTTGTTATTGCTGTGCATGACATTGGAATGGAATATTCCTTTGGCCAGTTTAGGTCAGCTGTCCTTGTTGTGTCCCCTCCCAGCCTTCATGTCCACCCCAGCCTACTTTCTGCAGGGGCAGGGTGGGAAAAAGAGAAAGCCTTGATGCTGTGCAAGCATTGCTCTGTAATATCTGAAATACTGGTGTGTTACCAACACTGGTTTAGCTACAAATCCAAAACACCATGCCATTAAGGCTGCTACAGAGAAAATTAAGTCCATAACAGCCACACCCTGTACACCTTGGTAAAGTGTTTCGGTGATAATTACCTTAATTTACATTAAAAATGAAAATTTTTATTTAAAGCAGTCCATTGATCCTGTGGCATCTTTGTCTATCACAATGAAGTATTCTCCCTTAAGCTGATTTAGACATAAGTGCTTCAGGAACAAACATAGTCTAATACAGCTTTTTTGTAGGTTTTGAAGCTGTTTTTCTTGTCTGAACACTTTCCTTTGCATTTTATTTTAATTCTAAGGCGGAAAAATATTCACTCTGTCTTTATCTCCTGAGTTTTTCAGGTATTTCTCTATGGTGCTTGAGTGACGGACTAATGCCTCACCTAGCCTCTGCTGCTTCAGTTTGGTTCCAAAACGGAGATGGAGTTGCTGTGTATAACAGCTGATCCAAACACTCAGTGGGCTGAAAGAGCAGCTGCAGGAAACCCCTGCAGCCCTGTTGAGGGACTGACAGGTGCCTTGGCTGTCCAGCTTTGCCCACCCTGGGGGGAAAAGCCATCAGATAAACTCTAGGCCAACATCTCTAGCTGACTCTGGCTCAGATGCTGGCTCCTGACCAACACAGCACTTCAAGTATGAACTGATTTGACAGCTACTGTGGCCATCTTGATCTGGACTCTTTTCTTTCAAGTCTTTCTTCCATGGGCAAACTGTATTTTCATATTTATTAATCTTGATTCAGAGAAATCTCAACCTCTTTTACTCCTGCAGGGTGCTGAAGAAGTCTGGTAACACATCCTGGTCACTAATGACCCCACAGTCTTCTCTAGCATGATGGAGTGTAATTTGTTGTATTTTGTTTGTAATGTGTTGTGGTTTAACCCCGGCTGGCAACTAAGCACCACAGAGGCAAAGAAGGCATTAAGTACCTCAGCTTTTTCCTCATCTGTTGTCACTATATTTCCCCCCTGATCCAACAAAGGCTGGAAATTCCCCTTGACATGTTGCAGAATGACTCTAAGAGCAGAACCATAGAGTTCTGGAGGACTGTGCAAGCAAGGCAGGGGGTGGCCCCCACAGGTGGCCAGAGACCGGACCTGGGAGGAGAATGTGGAGGAAGCTGTGGGGGGCTAACCAATACTGTTGTGCCAAGGAGTGGCTGAATACCACTCCTACATATGTGTGAACTGCGTCACAAATAAAGTAGAAGTTGCTTATCACCCATATTGGGTTGGCCTGTCTGCTTCTCCTCGCCGCTTACAAATGGCGCCCAACATGGGGCTCAGACTACAGGGCCCTGGTCACTGGGGACCTGGATTACAGGGCCCCGGTTACCGGGGACCCGGATACAGGGCCCCGGTCGACGGGGACCCGGGATACAGGGCCCCGACTATAGGGGACCCGGATACAGGGCCCCGGCCAACGGAGACCCGGAATAAAGGGCACCGACTAGCAGGGACCCGGATACAGGGCCCCGGCCGACGGGGACCCGGAATACAGGGCCCCGACTAGCGGGGACCCGGGATACAGGGCCCCGGGCGACGGGGACCCGGAACGGTGAGTGAGCGGCGCTGGCGGCAGCGGCCGGGAAGCGCGGGCAATGCTGCTGCGGTGGCGTGATGGACCTGGGTGCTTGGACTAACCGAAAGGAATCCGCCGCTGGGGCGAGCCAGACACTGCTGCGTCGGGAGGCCGATCCGGAGACCGAGGTTACAGGACGACCCAGAAGAAGACAATCCGGAAAAGGCTGGCCATGAAAATGGACCGAGAGGTAGCCCTGGACTTATTACAGTGCTTTTTATAAAAGGGGGGAACTGAGCCCTGAACTTTTACAGTGCTTTTTATAAAAGCGGGGAATTGAGCCTGAGACTCTAAAGCAGCTAGCAGGTCTAGTGGCTAGGGAAGGCTAAGGGATTTTTTTTGCAGATCCTAATACAATATTTGAGGAGAGTGAGTGGCGAAAGTTCGGTGATGAACTATTTGACTCAGTGCTTAATGATTATAAAAAGGCAAAGAAACTCGGTAAACCACGGAGGGAAGTAATGAACTGTATAAAAAGATACAAGGCAGAAAAGAAAACTGCCGCGGTAGCAACGGAGAAACTAGGAACAGACGTCCCCGGTCGGTTGAAACCGGGGGAAGATTACAACTCATTTCCCCCAACTCGCGGGAGCACAAAGTTTCCCACCCCACTATCCCCTTCCTTTTCTCCCCCTCCCTCCATCAGAAGGTGCCGCAGAGGAGGTGTAACCCCCTGTTCCCCCACCACCCCAGTTCCGAAAGTAGGGACTTTGAAAAGGACAGAGAAAGTGTATTAGAAGGGATACGTCTTAAAAGTCGAGGAATCCGAAGGAAAGAGGGCAGTGCCTCGGCGCCGGATCGATTGCGGCGCCACTGTGAAGCACGCAGTAGAAAATAGAGATCATGCGCGAGCGGGAGATTTAAAGGAACCGCGAGCCTCTCCAGCCCACTATGCCCTAGAGTGAAAAAATTTTTAACGCAGTCACGGAGGAGCCAGGTCTGCAGATGGCCACATACCGAACGAGATACACCTGATAAGAAAGACACAGCTGCGAGCAACGGAGACCCCGAGTTCGGCGCAGGATCAGCCCCCGAATCCCCTGAATCCGAGCCAGATTTATATCCTCTGCTTCCAGACCCTGACTGTCTCCCGGGTCGGTCTGCTCAGACTCACTGGCCCTGGAGACGCTCAGTTGTAACAATGGGTAACCAAATATGTGATCATTACTGGGGAGTTTTCTGCAATGGGCATCTCTGCATATCCTGTGTTTACTACACAGCAGGGGGCTAAAGAGTGGGAAGCTCTTGATCTCAAAATAGTTAAGGAGGCCTGACAAACAGTGACCGCGTATGCGTTAAAATCCTCTTATACTCAAGCTGTATATGTTATGATTTTTTCTTGCAGTTGACAGGGGGAGCCCATACAGTTTCTCTGTGATACTCATGTACTAGAAGTTGGTAAATATAAGTATGTCCAGGTTTCTATCAACCCTTGGAGACCTTTGTAGATACTGCTGGCCACTTCTTCCAGCACAGGCTGGCCACCTGTGTCGGAATGAGTGTGCATTTTGGTCAGTATAAAAGCCCAAGCCTCATACGATGTGGGGGAGGCAGAGCCTCTGCGGGGATGCCCGCTAAGGTTGAGCCTGCCACCTCGCACTGCAATGATGCTTCTTGGAGCTGGTTTGCTGTTAGTCTCCACAGGGTCCTTGTTCTGTACGTGGGACTGTAGTGGGAGTAATGATGGCTTTTGCAGGGACTAAAAAAAAAAAAAAGGGGGGGGACAGGGAGAGAGTAATGATGCTGCACTTAACCTGTCTAGCCTGTCTACCTCTCAAGAACTGAAGAACTGATAACCTGGGGGAGGGGGTATATTTGTGTCCTCCTGCCTACAGGTCCATGGTGACTGCCTGCAAAGTTTGTCAAGCCTTGCCATGAGCTGGACAGATGAATGGATAAACCTGATGCCTCAGCTACAGGAGCTGACCGTGATTACCCCAAGCAGAATGAGATAGAGGAAGAGAAAGAGCAAATAATTGCAAAACATCACTTGGGGGCAGATGAAAAGTAACATCCTGAATATGTGTGCTTGTAAAGTAGCTATTATTAGAGGTTGTGATGTTGTGTATAAAACCACCTGTATTTACTAGCTAGTTGCTAATAAGAAACTGCACTTTGTATTGTATAGATTTGTCACTTGTAAAAGAGAGATGTTAGAGTATGGAAATTTGCAGTAGCTGCTAGAAAATGCTAAGGCAAAAGCTAGAAAAATTTTAATACAATGGTGGTGTTATAAAGCAGGTGATGGAACAAATTAAGAGGGGGGGAGAATTCCACTGGTAAGAAATTTCTTTGGCTAGTCCTTCACTGCCATCAGCATCTTCAACATGCTGCTGCACCCTGTAATAGTTACTCTGCTAATGTAAATTTGTGTGTGCCTTGCTGTAGTAGCGACTTGTTACTGGATAAAACAAAAGGGGGAAGATGTGGAGACAGTGTTCTCACGGGAGAATGCATAATTGGTACATAAACTTTGAATAGTCCTGAAAGATACAGCAAGGCCATAAGAGGCCTGAAGAAGCTTAAGCAAGCAAGATAAGAGGCTGGAATTCACCAAGTTAATGGGAACTGTGGACTGTTGGCAAGCTTTCAAGGTTGAGTTCTCACACCTGTGTTTAACCAATTATATGTTAGTCACTAAGGGTCTTCAAAACATGTATCCAATCATAATATGCCAAATCACTGTAAGTGCTTCAGCCAGGGCCTTGGCTCAACTAAGCAGACTGGGTTGCTGAGTTGCTAAGCAGACAATTTTACATCGAAGGCAATTCCTGATTTGTTTTAATGTTGACTCTGTGTCCTGGGTTCAGCAGTAGCTGTCATGTTTTTTTTTCCTTTGTGTTACCTGGTGCAGTGCTGTGTTTTGACTTCCAGCCTGAGAACAGTGTTGGTGAAGTCAATGTTTTCGGTTGTTGCTAAGTGATGTTTACCCTGACCAAGGACTCTGTGAGGCTCATGCTCTGCCAGGGAGGAGGGGAAGCCGGGAGGAAGCAGAGACCAGGGGCGCCTGACCCGGGCTAGCCAGGGAGGTATTCCATACCACAGCACGTCATGGCCGGGGTGGGGGGTGACTGGGAGTTACCCGGAAGGACACGGGCTTCCGGGTGGAACTCGTTTCCTTGGCCGGTGGTATCGTATTCTCTTCCCTTGTTATTTTCCCTTATCATTGTTTTAGCTGATAGTAGCGGTGGTGATTTGTGTACATTGGTTGCTGGACTGTTCTTGTCTCAACCCGTAGGAGTTGCACTCTCTCGATCCTCCTCCCCGTTCCTCCGGGAGTGGGGAAGGGGAGAGCCCCGGTGCAGGGGGGGGGGAGACGGACACGGACCTTGATTGTTGTTAGCTCGGCACCACTCACTGGGAGTGAGTGAACAAGTTACCTGACTGGGTTTAAACCACGACAGTTCTTTTTGGCGCCCAACGTGGGGCACGAGGGGTTGAGATAAGAACAGATCTGACTGGATTGATAGTCACTCGTCACAATGCTGATTTATTGGCTCTCAAGGTTGTTCCTCTTGATCTCACAGTTTCAGTATATCGTATCTTACGTCCATCCGGTTTTTCCTGTATTAGTGTTTTTCAAGTGTGGGGCTTGGGCTAAGGTTTTTGTCCCATTGTACTTTATGGTAATGACTTGTAATACAATAGAATCATTGATCATGAAACTGATCTGGCTTATGTTCCCAGTGTGGTCACCACCTTTATACTTTGGGAGGTATATGATGGAGGTGCTTAGCAATTACACAGCTTTTTTCTCCTTCTCAGGTGCTCAACCTGTGAAGGAGACATCCTTTTACCCTCCCAGTCGTCCCCCCAGACCATTTACATTTGAGAGTTTTGAATTTTTTGAATGGCCTTTTAATGCTGTTGAGACTTGTTTGCTGATGGTGATGGGAATCACCATGCTAACACGCATACAGAGTGTGTTTTGCCCACTACTGATTTCAAGAGTTAAGCAGATTCAGGTTTGGGTCTTGTCTGGGGTCAAACGACGATGTAGGAGGACCGAGAGATTTTCCCAGAGGCTGGACAGCCATGAGTGGCAGGGTGTGTGGGATAGTATGGGCAAGTATCTAGGTCAGTGGGCCCCTCCAGTACTTTGGAATTTCACTACCGAACAACTGCAAAATCCAGAAGAATTAGTAAAACACTTAAATGAAGTGTGTGGTCATTCTAGCCATACCAGAGATGGACAAATCACGGCAACGTGCTGGGGCTTGGCCTATGCTTACAGGGCCTTGGTCAACACTATCCAGCACCTTCAAAAGGAAAAGAATGTTGGCGGATCTGAGGGCAAAGCAACAGTCGCTACTCAAACTTTGGCTGCAGTGAACTGCGCAGCTACCCCAGCGGCAAGTACAGCAGCTGCTCAAACTTCAACTGCAACAGACAGCGCGGTTACCCCAGCTCCAAGCACAGCAGCTGCACCACCCCCAGCAACAAGTACAGTCGCTACTCAAACCACAGTGATAATCACTGCAGCCAAACCAGAGGACCAATTCGTACCAATATCAGTTGCCCCTGTATGCAAGAGAACAAGCAAAAAAGAGGCAAGAAGGGTGAAGCGAGATGAAGAACCAATGAAATCACCACCCGGTCCAGAATCTGCTCAGGAGTCATCATCACATGACGAAGAAGAAGAAGAAGAGGTAACTTCTCGACCTCGGACCTGAACCGAGCTGCGGAATATGCAAAAAGGTTTTACCTGTCAACCAGGGGAGCACATCATCACCTGGTTACTCCGATGCTGGGACAATGGGGCCGATGGTCACGAACTAGAAGGTACAGAAGCCAAGCAGCTGGGATCACTTGCTAGAGAAGGGGCAATTGACAAAGCAATTGCAAGAGAGAAAACGTCCCTCAGCCTTTGGAGGCGGCTCTTGGCAGCTGTGAAAGAAAGGTTTCCGTACAAGGACGATGTTACGAGTCGTTCGGCCAAGTGGACTACTATAGACAAAGGCATCCAGTCTCTGAGGGAATCGGCCATCGTAGAGATGCTCTATCACATCAAGCCAAATAACGGGGATACACCTATAGATCCAGATGAAGTTGAATGTACACGACCCATGTGGCGAAAACTTACACGGAATGCAACGTCATCATATGCCCATTCATTGGCAACAGTAACCTGGAATGACATAGTACCACTAACAGTGGATGAAATGGTTTATAAACTCCGAGAGTTCGAAGACAATCTCACCCCTTCCATCATCTCAGCTGTGAAAAAACTGTCCCAGGACATCGAAAAATTGAGGGACGATCTATCTGATTTATCCAGCTCCTCACGTGTACCAACACACGTCTCAGCTATTAACAAAAGACGTCCTATTGTTCAAGAGAGGAGATACAGGAGGTATACGCCACGGGGTACCCTATGGTTTTACCTGCTGGATCACGGAGAAGACATGACAAAGTGGGATGGAAAACCTACTTCAGCTTTGGAGGAACGGGTGAGTGAACTGAAGAGGGGAGCAAGGGCCAAGACTGATCGTCCCATGAGAGCTACGGCTTCAGTCTCTGGTGAGCAGTTTCCCAGATGGAGTGGAAGAGCTGATTTTACTCCAGCTCCTGCGATAAAGAAGAATAATCCCTTTCACCACGACTTAAGTGTCCAGTGCTGTGACGACCATTAGAGGGCCCCTGCCTCCAGCCAGGTGTAGGGAGGGGACAATCGGATTTACTGGACTGTGTGGATCAGATGGCCTGGCACATCAGTCCCACAGAAGTATAAGGCTCTAGTAGATACCGGTGCACAGTGTACCCTGATGCCATCAAGCTGTCAAGGGGTGGAACCCATCTATATTTCTGGAGTAACAGGAGGATCCCAAGAGTTGACTGTGCTGGAGGCTGAAATCAGCCTGACTGGGAGGGAGTGGCAAAAGCACCCTATTGTGACTGGTCCAGAGGCTCCACGCATCCTCGGCATAGACTACCTCAAGAGAGGGTATTTCAAAGACCCAAAAGGGTACCGGTGGGCTTTTGGTATTGCTGCTTTGGAGACTGAGGAAATTGAGCAGCTGTCCACCTTGCCTGGTCTCTCAGAAGATCCCTCTGCTGTGGGGTTGCTGAAAGTTGAAGAACCACAAGTGCCAATTGCGACCACAACAGTGAACCGGCGGCAATATCGCACCAACCGAGACTCCCTGATTCCCATCCATCAGCTGATCCGTAGACTGGAGAGTCAGGGGGTGATCAGCAGGACCCGCTCGCACTTTAATAGCCCCATATGGCCAGTGCGAAAGTCTAATGGAGAATGGAGACTAACAGTAGACTATCGTGGCCTGAATGAAGTCACACCACTATTGAGTGCTGCCGTACTGGACATGCTAGAACTTCAGTATGAACTAGAGTCAAAGGCAGCCAAGTGGTATGCCACGACTGATATTGCCAATGCATTTTTCTCAATTCCTTTGGCAGCAGAGTGCAGGCCACTGTTCGCTTTTACTTGGAGGGGTGTCCACTTCACTTGGAACCGACTGCCCCAGGGGTGGAAACGCAGCCCTACCATTTGCCATGGACTGATCCAGACTGCACTGGAACAGGGGCAAGCTCCAGAACACCTGCAATACATTGATAACATTATTGTGTGGGGCGATACAGCGGAAGAAGTCTTTGAGAAAGGGAGGAAAATAATCCAAATCCTGCTGAAAGCCGGTTTTGCCATAAAACGAAGTAAGGTCAAGGGACCTGGATATACTTGGTGGGTAATGCGGGAAGATGGGGAAGTCAAATGTATACCTCAAGGGGATTTGATTTTAGGGGAAAACAGCCAGTGAACTCAATTGTATGCTGTTGCCTGCTGTGTAATGCTTTTATAGCCCATCAACTAGATGTCTCCAGGTCACCAGCGTCTGGCCCTGACTTCCCTCCAGCCATCATCCCAACAGAGAATGAACTTTGAACATCATGGACCGAATGGACACGGCAGCATTATAAGGATTGGTCCATGCTCTAAGAAAATGATTTTTTCCTCTTGGTCTGTATGTATATGGATGTATATATATGGGAGAGCGATGGTGTATTGAAAATGTGGGATCTGAGCACGACGTGAATGGTATGGAATAAGGGGTGGATAATGTCCTGGGTTCAGCAGTAGCAGTCATGTTTTTTTTTTCCTTTGTGTTAGCTGGTGCAGTGCTGTGTTTTGACTTCCAGCCTGAGAACAGTGTTGGTGAAGTCTATGTTTTCAGTTGTTGCTAAGTGATGTTTACCCTGACCAAGGACTTTGTGAGGCTCATGCTCTGCCAGGGAGGAGGGGAAGCTGGGAGGAAGCAGAGACCGGGGGCGCCTGACCTGGGCTAGCCAGGGAGGTATTCCATACCACAGCACGTTATGCCTGGGGTGGCGGGTGACTGGGAGTTACCCGGAAGGACAGGGGCTTCCGGGTGGAACTCGTTTCCTTGGCCGGTGGTATCGTATTCTCTTCCCTTGTTATTTTCCCTTATCATTGTTGTAGTTGATAGTAGCGGTGGTGATTTGTGTACATTGGTTGCTGGACTGTTCTTGTCTCAACCCGTGGGAGTTGCACTTTTTTACGATCCTCCTCCCTGTTCCTCCGGGAGTGGGGAAGGGGAGAACCCCGGTGGGGGGGGGGGACACGGACCTCGATTGTTGTCAGCTCGGCACCACTCACTGGGAGTGAGTGAACAAGTTACCTGACTGGGTTTAAACCACGACACTCTGTAAGACATGCAACACTGCAGAACCTTTTGTTGCTGGAACAGGGACATGGATGTCAGGAGTTTGATGGAATGTGTTGTATGAGTCTCTCTGATTATGCTAATTCGATGTATGCACAGCTGAGAACCCTGGCTCAGCTTACCCAGCAATAGTAAATGAGCAATATCCTAAGAATAACTAGATGGTTGTCTTCACGGGGCATTACAGGTTGAGTCAAACACTGTTGTTTGAAGTATTGCACTTATGTATCATTGTTAGGTTAATCATCGTAGCTATTAGACTTGCTTATAGTTGTGTGATGAAACAGGTGAACAGAATAACCCATAATGCCTTGCTTGCACAAAGAAAAAGGGGGGAATTGTTGCAGAATGACTCTAAGAGCAGAACCATAGAGTTCTGGAGGACTGTGCAAGCAAGGCAGGGGGTGTCCCCCACAGGTAGCCAGAGACCGGACCTGGGAGGAGAATGTGGAGGAAGCTGTGGGGGGCTAACCAATACTGTTGTGCCAAGAAGGAGTGGCTGAATACCACTCCTATATATGTGTGAACTGCGTCACAAATAAACTAGAAGTTGCTTATCACCCATATTGGGTTGGCCTGTCTGCTTCTCCTCGCCGCTTACATTGACACTCATTACCCACCTCTGCCCGCTGTGGGATGAGGGAGAAAATCGGAAGGGTAAAAGTGAGAAAACTCTGGGTTGAGACAAAGACAGTTTAATAAGTAAATCAAAAGCCACTCACACAAGCCAAGCAAAACAAGGAATATATTCATTACTTCCCATTGACAGGCAGGTGTTCAGCCATCTTCAGGAAAGCAGGGCTCCATCACCCATAATGTTTATTTGGGAAATGTCAACTCTGAATGTCCCCCCGCTTCTTTCTTCTTCCCCCAGCTTTATCCTGCTTAGCATGATGTCATAGGTATGGAATATCCCTTCGATCAGTTGTGGTCAGCTGTCCAAGCTGTGTCCCCTCCCAACTACTAGTGCACCCACAGCCTACTCACTGGTGGTGTGAAGAAGGGAGCACAGCCACAACAGCTTAATAGAACTGGCCGAAGGAATATTCCATAGCATAGAACATCATGCTTAGTATATAGAATCACAGAATAGTTAGGGTTGGAAAAGACCTTAAGATCATCTAGTTCCAACCCCCTGCCATGGGCAGGGACACCTTGCACTAAAACATGTCACCTAAGACTCCGGACACCTTGCACTAAAACATGTCACCTAAGACTCCATCCAACTTGGCCTTGAGCACTGCTGGGGGGGGGTGGGGGGAGGGGGAGTTAGACAGAAGGGGCCAATCGCTGCTTGGTGATGAGCTGAGCATCTGACAAGTATTTTACTGTAAACAATTTTATTGTGCATCATTTGGGTTTTTTTCCTCAGGGTGGGGCAAGGCTTATTCTTTCCTCTATTTATTTCCCAATATTATTATTATATTATTATATTTTACTATTTTTTTTTCAACTGTTAACCTTTTATTATCTCAACCTATGGGTTTTTACTTTTTTTTTGATTCTCCTCCCCATCCCCCTGTGGAGAGGGGAGGGAGTGTTCAGGTGGCTGCCTGGTACTTAGTTGCCAGCTGTGTTAAACTATGATTGTCCTTTTTGGCGACTAACATGGAGCTCAAAGGGTTAAGATAAAAACAGGTCTGACTGAAGCATGTTAAAAAAAAATGTAATCAGCATTCATTGTACTTGTTTAATGGTTGTTGGTAACGATGATTTATTTGCTCAGAGTTGTTGTGCTTGTTTTTAGAGTTTGCATTATGTAATATCTTGCTTGCAGTATGTGTTCCCTGTGGTGATGTTTATTGTCCTTGGGGCTGGGGCTAATAAGATTATAATTTTTTTGCACTTCATAACACTGGTTCATGATATGATAAAAACACTGGTCTTGAAACGAATCTGACGTGTACGCAGCATTGCCGTCGCCTCTATACTTTGGGAGCCATCTAACGGGAACTATTAATAATTACACCTTTTCCCCTTTCTTGGAAAGCCAACCTATGGGGGAGATATCTTCCTGCATCTTTCTTCCTTCCTTCCGATATCTTTCTTTTCCTCTAGGCTGATCACAGTAGCATTTGAGAATTTTAAAGATTTTAAATACCCTTGAAACCAACCCCATCAACAAGCACTGTGCCTGCTTAAACCCCAGCAACAGACACTGCAACTACTCCAAACTTGGTGACAGGCGCTGTGGTTGAAAGAACCAACCTGTGCCGGTATTGATCATCCATGTGGAAAAATGGGGGAAATCAGAAATCACTACCGCTGCCCTCCCAATATCCTCAAAATTATGTTCTAACACTGTCATGGTTTAAACCCAGCCAGCAACTAAGTACCTCACAGCAGCTCACTCACTCCTCCCTTCCCCATCCCAGGAGGGATTCAGAGGAGAATAGAAAGAATGTAAACTCCACAGACCGAGATAAGAACAGTTTAATAACTAAAATAAAGTACAGAAAACCAGGATTATAGGACTGTGTGGATAAGATGTCCTGGCACATCAGTCTCACGGGAGTACAGGGCTCTACTAGACACCGGTGCACAGTGTACCTTAATGTCATCAAGCTATCATGGGGCAGAACCCTTTTGTATTTCTAGAGTGACAGGGGGATCCCAAGAGCTGACAGTACTAGAGGCTGAAATAAGCCTAACTGGGAAGGAGTGCCAAAAGCACCCCATTGTGACAGGTCCAGACACTCCATGCATTCTTGGAAGACTGTCTCAGGAGAGGGTAATTCAAAGGCCCAAAAGGGTACCAATGGGCTTTTGGTATAGCTGCCTTGGAGACAGAGGAAATTAAGAAGATGTCTACCTTGCCTGGTCTCTCAGAGGATCCTTCTGTTGTGGGGTTGCTGAAGGTCAAAGAACAACAAGTGCAAATGGCACCCACAGCAGTGCACTGGCAGCAATATTGCACCAACTGAGACTCCCTGATCCCCATCCATAAGCTGATCCGTAGACTGGAGAGCCAAGGAGTGATCAGCAGGACCCACTCACCCTTTAATAGCCCCATATGGCCAGTGTGAAAGTCTAATGCAGAGTTGAGACTAAGAGTAGACTATTGTGGCCCACTTACTCCACGTAGCATCAGTTGCCCATCGGTACCCTTTTGGGTTCTTGAAATACCCTCTCCTGAGAGGTCTTCTTTTACGCCAAGTATGCATGGAGCATCTGGACCAGTCACGATGGGGTATTTTTACCACTCCTTCCCAGTCAGACTGATTTCATCCTCCAGTACAGTCAGTTTTTGAGATCCTCCTGTCACTCCAGAAATACAAATGGGTTCTACCCTTTGATAGGTTGATGGCATAAAGGTATGCTCTGCACTCTTGTCTGCTAGAGCCTGATATTACTGTGGTTCTGATGTGCCAGGCCATCTGATCCATACAGTGCAGTAAATCATGTTGTCCCTCTCCTCCACTTGGCTGGAGGCAGGGCCCCTCTAATAGTGATCATGACATTCTTCACTTACTGTTTGCAAAAAGGGATTAGAATTCCTTTTCATAGGAGCCAGAGTAAAATCAGCTCTTCCACTCCATCAGGGAAACTGCCCACCAAAGATTGGAGCAGCAACTTTCCTGGGGGATTTCCCTTCACAGTTGTTTTTCTTTGCAATTCATGTACGTGTTCCTCCAGAAGCAAAGTAGGTTTTCCATCCCGCTTTCTCACATCTTGTCCATGATCCTGAAGGTAATACCATAGGGTGCCCCGTGGCATGTACCTCCTATATCTTCCCTCTTGAGCAACAGGGCACTTACTGTTAATAGCTGGGATGTGGGTCTGTACAAGTAGATAGCCAGATATATCTCAATTGCTAGAATCCCGGGACAGTTTTTCCCACAGCTGAAATGTCGAAACAGGCGCTATTGTCTTCAAACTCCTGGACACGACGACTCACTTCAGCCACTGTTTGTGCCGCTGCATCACTCCAGGGCATTGTTGCCAATGAGTTGGCATATAATGATGGCGCACACCATACAAATTTCCACCACATGGGCTGTACGCATTCAACTACATCTAGATCTATGGGTGGATGCTCAGTGTCCGACTGTTCTGCTGACAGTCAGGGGATGCAACAAAACAACCACACTCTAGCTGTATAACATGCACAGTTTACTAAACCAGCACACTAAAGTGAATAAGAAAACTATCATGAATCAGGTATATATCTCTATATATAGTAAATAAGTACAATAAAGCAAATCAGATAAATATATAAGTACAGAGGAAAATTTGCAATGCATTAAATTATACCTGCATAGAGAGAGCAGAGATTAAGTAGAAATACATCACCAGCTACCACCAAATCATCATCCAACCCCACACTTGAGGCTGGAGGACTCATTGCAACTGATGCCAGGAGTCTCAGGAAACTGGGAAAATTCCTACACGGTGTGTCCACCCATACATGAGGCTTCCAATTCAGCTACAAGAAGGTCCTGCTTTTATACCCTTAGAAAAACAACCAGGGTTATGCCAGATCTCTAAATGTTTAC
Organism: Pezoporus flaviventris; assembly: GCF_033815535.1. Taxonomy (NCBI): domain Eukaryota; kingdom Metazoa; phylum Chordata; class Aves; order Psittaciformes; family Psittacidae; genus Pezoporus; species Pezoporus flaviventris. The sequence goes on along the minus strand of NW_026892741.1, from coordinate 1,055,100 downwards.
TCGTGGGGCCGTACAGTTTCTCATGATCTCACTGTTGTTCATACTGAGAGAGTTTGCAAGTCCAGAGGAGGGCCAAGAGGATGATCAGGGGACTGGAGCACCTCCCGTATGAGGACAGGCTGAGAAAGTTGGGGCTGTTCAGCCTGGAGAAGAGAAGGATGCGTGGAAACCTCATAGCAGCCTTCCAGTATCTGAAGAGGGCCTATAGTGATGCTGGGGAGGGACTCTTCATTAGGGACTGTAGTGATAGGACAAGGGGCAATGGGTTCAAACTTAAACAGGGGATGTTTTGGTTAGACATAAGGAAGAAGTTCTTTACTGTGAGGTTGGTGGGGCACTGGAATGGTTTGCCCAGGGAAGTTGTGAATGCTCCATCCCTGGATGTGCTCAAGGCCAGGTTGGACAGAGTCTTGGGTGACATGGTTTAGTGTGAAGGTTGAGATAACAACAGATCTGACTGGAGTTTGTCTAATCAATTAGACATCAAATTGGGACAAATGGGAGAGGAAGTTATCCGGGACAGCAGTGGCAAACAGACTTTTCTGAATTACCAAGAAAAGGGGGTTATCCATATTTGTTGGTGTTAACGGATACTTTTTCAGGCTGGCCAGAAGCATTCCCTTGTAGGATAAATAATGCAAGACAGGTGATTAAAACATTATTAAATGAAATAATACCTCATTTTGGAGTACCAGCGGCAATTTCTTCCAACCAGTGTTCACACTTTAGTGCAAAATTGTCACAAGAAATTAGCAAAAAATTAGAAATTGATTGGCAACTACATGTTCCATATAGGCCTCAGGCCAGTGGGCAAGTACGAAAGATGAACCATCTGATTAAACAACAGATTAATAAAATATGTCAGGAAACGAATTTCTAGTGGCACCAGGCGTTACCACTGGCTCTGTTAAGAATTCAAACTAAACCTCGGTCGAAAGAAGAAGTCAGTCCATTTGAGATTTTGTATGGAAGACCATATCAGTCCCAGTTTAAAGGAGAAAGTCTTCAGGAAGTGGGAGAAGGCTATCTCCAACAGTTTCTGATCTATCTGGGAAAACAATTGGAGGAGATAAATAAGAGAATAGTAGGGACAAGAGCAAGAGGTTTGGATTATCCGATTCACCCTTTCAGATCTGGAGACTGGGTTTATATTAAGAATTTTTCAGGAGATCCTCTACAGGAGAAGTGGAGTGGACCGTACCAGGTATTACTGACCGCCTTTACAGCAGTGAAGACAAAGGAACAACCTGCTTGGATACATTATTCAAGAACTGAGAAAGCACTAGAGACAGAGAAGACATGGCGGATTGAACCTTCAGGACCCTTATGTATGAAATTGCATCGGTCATAATTTGGACTCATATGATAACTGGCGCACAAGCTTGGGACCAGAACTTATACCTGAAATTAGTGCAGAATGTTACTAAGATTTTTAATCGTAGTGACCGTTAGGTGTGTGCACAGTTGCCTAAATCAGGAGAAAGCCTGGATCTCCCATTAATTGGAGTTCCAATTCCTAACACTGTCTCATGGACAAATTTGTGGGTGAACACTAGCAATCTGTATTCGAAGGAAAGGTTAAAATTTGGAATAGTTAATCCTAATCCAGGTAATAAATATTACACCTGTGCACAAAGATGTATTACACCAGGAACCAGGGTAGGAAATCTTGCTTAAATGCCACAGACGCAGGTCACCATTCAAATTGCAATCATACTATTAACACAGATGGTATCGTAGTTCAGTGATGGCCCGTTCCTAAAGGGAAAGGATGGTATTGGTTATGTGGAGAAAATGCTTATAAGACTCTACCCCCCAGCTGGAAGGGGGCATCCACCTTAGGTGCTGTAATACCCAATTTTAACCAGCCTCTCTAAAGTGGTATTACAAAACCGAATGGCTCTAGACATGTTCTTGGCATCACAAGGAGGGGGTTGTTCCATAATCAATGAAAGCTGTTGTTCCTATAGAGACCAAAGTGGCAGAATCGAAACAGATCTGGAGGAAATTTGGAAACAAACTAAGGTATTTCACGAAATGGCCATGGATGACACCTCCTGGGGTTTTGAAGAAATATGGGAAAAGTTAACTTCCTGGTTACCCAATCTCTCCTGGTTGAGGCAACTGTTTGCAGGAATATTGATGTTAATTAAGTTAATATTGATTACTTGTGGTATGATACAATGTTCCCTCTGGTGTTGTAAACGGTCTATGATTGGAAATGGAATGAAATTAAGCACCAAGTAGAAATGGGAAATTATTTCAAAAAGAATTTTGATGGTAATGGTAATATACAAAATGTTGCAAAAGAATTTGCAAAAGGACAGAAAAAGGGGGGAATTTGAGACAAGGGGGCACAAAATCACAAAATGGAATATAGAAACCTTTAGAATTAGTTTTAAGTAATGTTAAGTTTGATGGGTTTGTAACAGTAGCAATGGAAAAGTACTGAGGTGCACGATACATAGAGAAAAAAAACAGAGTACAGCTAGAGAACATACTGAGAATTCTCACAAGATAAATCGTTAGAGTTGTGACATAGTTTAAGAAAAACAGTCTAGAAGAACAGGACACAAGGATAAGAACAGGACACAGGGATAAGGAGTATCTGGGAACCGCAGGTGTCCAGGATGGGCTACGGTTAACCTAACTGATAAGTAGGTGGATAGGAGGATTATTATGTCTCTGGTTCTAACGAACCAATTAAACTGGTATAAGCATCTACTGCGCATGCTTCAAAGGCTGCCAGAAGTGATGAAGATTGTTGGAAGAAGCAAACGACCCTCAGAGACCGCCTCATGTACGTAGCCTCATGAATATGTATAGCCCAGTGGCTATAAAAGGATGGCTTGTGTGGCAATTGAGAGAAACACCTTAGGAGGAGCTATCTGCCGTGTCTCCCGGCGCCGCAATAAAGAATACCTGCTTGTCAGCTTGAAAACTTTGTTGTCAAGTTTGTTCCTGGAGTTTTCTCTGAATCAAGATTCTCCTTGAAGGCATGCACATGAAAAACAACAAGGTGGTTGGTGACAGCCTACATGGCCTCATTAAGGGGAAATCCTGTCTGACCAATTTGGTGGCCTTCTACGATGGGGCTATGGAACTGATGGACAGGGATAGAGCAGTTGATGTTATCTACCTGGACTTGTGTAAAGGGTTTGACACTGTTTAATTGAGAGACATCAGTTTGATAGATGGACCACTTGGTGGATAAAGAACTGGCTTGATGGCTGCATGCAAAAGAGCTGTGGTCAGTGCCTCAATGTCCAACTGGAGACCAGTAATATGAGCCGGCAGTGTGTGCTCGCAGCCCAGAAAGCCAGTCGTATCCTGGCCTGCATGAAAAGGAGCGTGACCAGAAGGTTGAACAAGGTGATTCTACCCCTCTGCTCTGCTCTTGTGAGACATCACTTGGAGTATTGTGTACAGTTCCCGTGTCCTCAACATAAGAAGTACATGGAACTGTTGGAACAAGTCCAGAGGAGGGCCACGAGGATGATCAGGGGGCTGGATCACCTCCTGTATGAAGATAGGCTGAGAAAGTTGGGGCTGTTCAGCCTGGAGAAGAGAAGGCTGTGTGGATACCTCATAGCAGCCTTCCATCATCTGAAGGGGGCCTATAGGGATCCTGAGGAGGGACTGTTTATTAGGGACTGTAGTAATAGGACAAGTGGTTAAGGGTTCAAACTTAAACAGGGGAAGTTTAGATTGGATATAAGGAGGAAGTTCTTTACTGTGAGGTTTGTGAGGGACTGGAATGTGTTGCCCAGGGAAGTTGTGAATGCTCCGTCCCTGGTGGTGTTCAAGGCTGAGGTGGACAAAGCCTTGGGTGACATGGTTTAGTGTGAGGTGTCCCTGCCCATGGCAGGGGGGGTGGAACTAGATGATCTTAAGGTCCTTTCCAACCCTAACTATTCTATGATTCTAAGATAACAATGCCCAGGTAGAAAACCTGGTTGTGAATGTATGCCACGTAGATGCTCATGTACCCAAGAGACTGCACGCTGGAGAACATCAGATCAACCAACTGGTTTATCAGGCTCTTAAGACTGAAGTGGCTCTGACGGATTTAGATTGGCAACATAAGGGTGAAGTATTTTTAGCCCAGTGGGCCCATGACACTTCAGGTCATCAGGGCAGAGATGCAATATATAGATGGGCCCGTGATCGAGGGGTGGACTTAGGAATGGACACTATTGCCCAGGTGTCGTGGTTTAAACCCAGTCAGGTAATTCGTTCGCTCACTTCCCCCCCTTTCTTGCCCTCCCCCTGCTCTCGGAGGGACGGAGAGGAGAATCAAAAGAATGCAACTCCCACGGGTTGAGATAAGAACAGTTTAGTAACTAAGGTATAACACAAATCACTACTGCTACCACCAATGATAATAATGATAAAGGAAATAACAAGGGAAGAGAATACAACACCTCACCACCCGCTGACCGATAACTCGCCCCCCAAGCCCGACCAAGCTCCGACCAATACCTCCTCCAACCCTGCAGTCTCCCAGCCCTTCCAGCTAACTCCCAGTTACATCCTGGGCATGACGTGCTGTGGTATGGAATACCTCTTTGGTCAGGTTGGGTCAGGTGTCCTGTCTCTGCTTCCTCCCAGCTTCCCCTCCTCCCTGGCAGAGCATGAGGCTCACAAAGTCCTTGGCCAAACCAAAACATCTCTATCAGCTCTGTTCCCGAGCCGAAAGTCAAAACACTGCACTGCACCAGCTACCAAGGAGGAGAAACATGACTGCTACTGCTGAACCCAGGACATTATCCACCCCTTATTCCATACCATTCACGTCATGCTCAGATCCCACATTTTCAATATACCATCACTCTTATCTCGGTGCACTCTTATCTTAGTGCATGGACCAGTCCCTATAAAGCTGCTGAGTCCATCTGGTCCATGTCAGGCTCCATCTCTTGTAACAGTCTTCCAGAGCAGGAGAGACTGTGTGCAGTGTTCACACTCGTGAATAACCTGGGCAATAGTGTCCATTGTAAGTCCACCCCTCGATCATGAGTCCATCTCTGTGTTGCATCTCTGCTCTGATGGCCTCAAGTGCCATGGGCCCACCAGGCTTAAAATAATTCACTGTCCCCTTAAGCAGTTTCTGCAGCTTGTTGCTGGGGACTCCATACAGCTGCCTTCCATCTCCGATGCTTCCAAAGCACTGGAGGGGCCCAGTGGACTAGATACTTGCCCATACTGTCCCACACACCCTGCCACTCATGACTCTCCAGCCTTGGGGAAAATCTCTTGGTCCCCCTATATTGTTGTCTAACCCCAGACAAGACCCAAACCTGACTCTGCTTAACTTTTGAGATCAGACAAAATGGTGGTGGGTAGAACACAGCCTGTGTGTGTGCCAACATGCTGATCCCCATCACAATCAGCAGGCAGGTCCCAAGGATACCCAAAGGCCATTCAGAGCCTTCAGAACTCTCAAACGATGCTGCTGTGCTTGTCACTGGGGCTGGTGTAGCTGCTGTGCTTGCCGGCTCTCCCACCACCGGCTTCTCTTTTCCTGAGTCCAGCTCTTCCTCCTCTGCCTTGCTGGGAAGTGCTGCGTGGTCTCCTGCATCCTCCTGGGGCTCGGCGGGCGGCTGCCGGGGAATGCTCTCGGCCGTCGCGGGGCTCGGCTCCTCCGCGGGGCTGGGCTCGGCCACCGGGCTCGGCTCGGCCGCGGGGCTCGGCTCCTCCGCCGCCTTCTCCCGCTGTTCGGCAGCCGCCTCCTTCCGCTCCTCGACCGCCCCGACCTCCTCCACCGGCAGCCGTCCCCTCGCGGCCTCAGGCCCCGCTCCCGCCGCCGCTTGGTCCCCGGGGCCGCTCTCCCGGGCCGCTTCAGCAGCCGCCGGCTCCCGGGGCCGCTCCCCCTCAGTTCCCCGCAGCCTCACGAAGATGGAGAGTAGGGCGAGGGCCAGGACGGTGAAGAGCAGCCGGACGGCCAGGTACAAGTCCACGGCCACGTCCGTCCCGCCCTGCTGCTGGAGCCCACCCGTATTACAAGCCATTGCCATAAAGCACAGTGAGACAAGAACCTTAGCCCAGGCCCCACACTTGATAAACACTATCACAGCAAATACCGGCTCTACGTAAGTTACAACGGTCTGAAGCTGTGAGATCAACAAGAACAACTCTGAGAGCCAATAAATCAGCATTGTGACGAATGACTATTAATCCAGTCAAATCTGTCGTTATCTCAACCCTTCGTGCCCCACGTTGGGCGCCAAAAAGAACTGTCGTGGTTTAAACCCAGTCAGGTAATTCGTTCGCTCACTTCCCCCCCTTTCTTGCCCTCCCCCTGCTCTCGGAGGGACGGAGAGGAGAATCAAAAGAATGCAACTCCCACGGGTTGAGATAAGAACAGTTTAGTAACTAAGGTATAACACAAATCACTACTGCTACCACCAATGATAATAATGATAAAGGAAATAACAAGGGAAGAGAATACAACACCTCACCACCCGCTGACCGATAACTCGCCCCCCAAGCCCGACCAAGCTCCGACCAATACCTCCTCCAACCCTGCAGTCTCCCAGCCCTTCCAGCTAACTCCCAGTTACATCCTGGGCATGACGTGCTGTGGTATGGAATACCTCTTTGGTCAGGTTGGGTCAGGTGTCCTGTCTCTGCTTCCTCCCAGCTTCCCCTCCTCCCTGGCAGAGCATGAGGCTCACAAAGTCCTTGGCCAAACCAAAACATCTCTATCAGCTCTGTTCCCGAGCCGAAAGTCAAAACACTGCACTGCACCAGCTACCAAGGAGGAGAAACATGACTGCTACTGCTGAACCCAGGACACCAGGTTATTCACGAATGTGAAGCATGTGCTGCAATTAATCAAGCCAAGCAGTTAAAGCCTCTCTGGTATGGAAGATGATGGCTGAAGTACAAATACAGGGAGTCCTGGCAGCTTGACTATATCACATACCCACCAACCCACCAAGGCAAGCGCCATGTGCTTACTATGGTGGAAGCAACCACCAGTTGGCTGGAAACATAGGCTGTGCCCCACAACACTGCCTGGAACACTGTTCTTGGCCTTGAGAAACAGTTCTTCTGGCAACACAGCACCCCTGAGAAAATTGAGTCAGACAGTGGGACTCATTTCCAGAATAACCGTATAGACATTTGGGCCAAAGAGCACAGTATTGTGGGTGTATCACTTCCCCTATCATGCACCAGACTCTGGGAAAATCAAATGATACAATGGACTGTTAAAATCCTATACAGAGAGCAATGGGTTGCGGGACCTTTGAATATATGAATATCCATTTAGCAAAATCCCCCTGGTTAGTCAACACTAGAGGATCTGCCAACTGGGCTGGCCCAGCCCAATCAAAACTACTGCATATTGTAGAGGGGGATAAAGTTCCTGTGGTGCATGTGAAGAACGTGCTAGGGAAAATAGTTTGGGTTATTTCTGCTTCAGGCAAAGGCAAACCCATTGGTGGGACTGCTTTTGCTCAAGGACCTGGGTGTTACTTGAGGAGTAATGCAGGAGGATGGGGAAGGCCAGTGTGTACTGGGATTTGATTTAGGTGAAAATATCCACTGAATTTAACTATGTGATGTTAATTGCTTTGTATTACTACATATTGTCACTTTGGCTATATGTCCGTTGGGGCTCTATGTCCATCACCACAGTCAGCCCCTCACAAAGCCCTTTTTTGCTACTCTGGATTTAAGGATCTGAACTTGGTTCCTTTTTGATCTCCACATTAAAGAATGAACTTTAATTAAACTGTACAAGCACAGTGGTAATGGAATCAGAACTGGGTTCAGCATGCAACAATCCAGCACCTCACACCACCTTTCCTGCCCTGAAAGACTGTTATAACAGATGGAGCCCCAGGTCATGGACTATATGTGCTCAACGTACTTTATTAGGGATAGTCCATGGACTAAGGGAATGATATCTGTATGTTTATATATGTCTCTATCAAAAGGCAGGAAAATTGATGGTTTTCTGGCATGATGTCAATGATATGGAGTAAGAGATGGATACTGTCCTGGTTTCAACTGCAAGAGTTAATTTTCTTTCTTGTAGCTGGTACAGTGCTGTGTTTTGACTTTAATCTGAGAATAATGTTGTTAACACGCCAATGTTTTAGCTTTTACTAAGTAGTGTTTACCCTGATCACAGACTTTTCAGCCTCTCATGCTCTGCTAGTGAGGAGGGGCACAAGAAGCCAGGAGGGATCATAGCCAGGACAGCTGACTCAGACTAACCAAAAGGATATTTTATGCCATAGAACATCATGCTTGGTATAGAAACTGGGGGGAGTTGGCCAGAATGGGCCAATTGCGGTTCAGGTTGGGGTCGGTATGTCGTTGGGTGAACAATTGTGTTATGCATCACTTGTTTTTTGTGTGGAGGGGGGTGTTTTATTCCTTCCTCCATTCCCCCCCCCAATAATATTGTATTATTATTCTATTTTACTTTGATTTCAATTATTAAACTGTTCTTATCTCAACCCATTGGTTTTTACATTGTTTTCCAATTCTCCTGCCTATCCCACTGTGGAGTGGGGGGGAAGTGAGCAAGCAGCTGCCTGGTACTTAGCTGCCAGCTGGGCTTAAACCACAACACTCAGTTCCCAGTCTTTCACTCAGGAGCCGCTACTTTCTTTTGCCATCCTGAGACCATGTAGACTACAGCAGTAGGACGATTAACATGTTTGGTTTTTTGTTTGTTTTTTTTTACTGAACACTAACCATCTTAAACAAACAGCTTTCTCATTATTCACTTTGAAACAACTTGAGTTAGATATCAGGAGAAAGAAAGGAGTGCTCTGCCTACAGCTGGGGGATGTCTTCCACATGGAAGCAGGTATGCTCTGTGCAGCTGCATGTCAAGCTTTCCTAAATACGCCCTAATGGAACTTTTAATCGCATAGAAAAACTGAGAAATATATATGTGTGTGGTAGGGGGCTTTAATATTAGACAGGAAAATCCTGAAACCAAATAAAACCACACACCACACTAAACAGTAACCTGTGGCCTAGGGCCAGGTTCCCTGCCACGCTGCATGGGTCATGGGCGTCCCTCAGGCCGGGTCGCCCCTTGTCCCTTGCCCCATGAGCTGCAGCGGGCACCAGGAACAGCACCGGCCCCAGCTCCCGTTCGCTGTGGCTGCGGCGGCGGGTGGAGAAGCGAGAGCCTGCTATCTCTGGCCCCGGCTGTATCCGGCACGGTAAGGAAGTCGCTTTGGCTTCACCACCCCCACTAAGCGGCCCTTCCTGCCGCCAAAGCCTGGCGGCGCTGTCCTCCTCCCAGTTGTTGCTCCTCCTCCCCTCACTGTCCCAGGGCGCAGGACTGACATCACACCCAGAGTTTCCATCCGACTAAGGTAGGAGGAGGAAGAGGTTGAGCGGAGTGGCAGCATGATGGCGGTGGTCGGTAGGACTTAGGAAACGGCGGCGGAGGAGGAATCCAGTACCTGCTCCCCAGACCTATTGTTCAAGCTGGTGGGGGCTGCGGGCTCGCCGTGTGGGGCCTTAAGGAGCCGGCGGCCCAGGCCCTGTGGTAGCCGCAGGAGCAGCCTCCGACCCTAGGTTGCAGCACAGACATCTTCGTGGGGTGTAGCGCCCTAGGGAGGCCGGGCCGGGCGCACACACGCAGGTAGGCAGAGGCCCACCATGGCTCCTTTCCTTGGTCCGGAGTTATGTGGTGGCTGTGGCTTTCAAAGATGGATGGTGAGGCGAACTGACGTTGAGAAGAAGGGGTTGGATGCCCAGCGCGCGCCTGGGCTCCTGGGCCCGCTCGCTGTTTTCCAGGGAGGGAGGGAGCTAGCTAGCTGTGAGAGCTGGAGGCGGGTTCTTTCGCTGGCTTCTACGGGGGGAGGTTGTGACGAGCAGGTTGGGAAGCAGGAGTGCCGCCTTCGCTCTTCTCTGGCCATGTGGGGGCGCTGAGAGAAGCGAGAACGGTGGACAGCGGCCGCCTTAGCAATACTGCCAGAGAGCCTTGGCCAGGAGCGGCGCCTGTGTGGATCGCGCTACCACCAGAGGGCCGTCTCTGGGGGCGGAAGGTGAATCCGCGGGAGGTAGGGAGGCAGCCCTAGCTTGCGGTCTCTCCAGGAGCGCGTTGGGAATGGTTGGTCGCGGGAGACCGCGAGAGCGTGGTGCGGGTGGTCGGGGAGGATCGTCGCGGAGCAGGGAGCGGGTGACAAGGAGGGAGTTTCGTGGCCGCTAAAGATGATTATTGGGGCTCGGGGATTGCCGGTCCCGGAGGCGGCAGGGTGTTCGCACCCTGGACGCGGGAGGGCAGGCAGCGCGGAGCTTGGCCTCGTTGGGCAGCAGCGGCCGATCCGCGAGGAACCACCTAGCTGCCCGGCTTGCCGCCGCGGGGCTTTAGCGTCGCTTCGCGGCCTCAGGTTACAGGGCTCTTTCCGATCACATTTCTGTCGTCATCGCCTTTGTTTGTTGGTTGGAGTGGCCTTGGTGTCTGAGATAGTGCCTCAGCGCAGGGCTTTTTCCATCCCGGAGAGAGGCGGCCCCCGCCTCCATCATGAGCTGTAGATCGGGCTGTATTAGAGAGCACCTTGAGGCAGGCAACCTGCAGGCGAGCCCCTAATCGATTTCACACCACTAAATCCATAAGATGTACTGCTGATTATCAATGAGTTTATACTTGCACTCCATTTAAAGTAAGCCTAAACTGTAAGCCTAAACTTTTTCTAGGTGCATCTGACACAGTAGATATCTGATTGAAGATGTTCATGTATATGAAACAATGATAATTCCATCTGTGGGATCTTGTCAGCTTGATGTAGCTGAGCCAGTTTTTAAAAATGGGAGTCTTTTCTTTTCCTGCCTCTACCCCCAGCTGGATGTTAACATTATGTCTGTGTTTGGAAATGTTTCTGATATGTTTGTGAATGTGCATGAAATAGTTTTGCTAATCAGATCTCAGAGCATTAATATCTATAATTTATATTTATGTAGTTGGGGAGGCTGTTTTCCTTTAAAAGTTAGATCTAGCTGTTAAGACAGGACTATGGCATGCCAGTAGTGATTTTTTTTTTTTTTTTTTAGTGAAAAAGAAGATGTCAAATATGATAGATACTCCCTTTCAGTGTTGTAGTGACAGGACAGGTTATTTTCATTATCTTTCAGTTGCAACCAGCAAATATTTCAAATTATGTTAACATTTTCCTTTACTATTTTAGGTAATTTGGGAAAAATCCTCAATACCTGCAGAGACCAGTTGAGTAAATAAGTCACCTGGAAAACAGAGTTCCAAGAAGTGGATTCTTGACATCTGCCTTCTAACCTGAGTGGACTTCTACTTCTCTTTTAAACTTTTTAATATTTATGATGAATGGACACAGTGATGAAGACATTGTAAGAAACAGTAGTGGAGAGTCAAGGTAAGCACTTTCAGTCCTTGGCTATGTATTCTGTATTTTGTTTATCAGAACAGGTTTATGTTTTAACTTTATGTCAAAGCTTCCCTGGTAAGCAAGTAGACCATTATTTAAGAGGACTGGCCATGCATTTTTACAGATGCTTAATTTGCTTTTTAAAATTTGCTAGATTCATTTAATAGCTGTAACAGTCATGTGTATATACTTTACATAATACAGTTTTAATACTATTTAAGCTCTATCAGCATCTATTACTCTTTTTCCTCAAAATTTGTCTGAAATGTCAAAAGGTAAAACAGATTAGATTGAAATATTAAACTTGTGTCTATGAAGTGCAGGGCATTCATGCATAATATATGCTATATAAACCCCAAACTAGGCTATCTCTAAAGTTGGAACAGTGGACTGTTAATTCTAATGAGGCTTCCTTTTTATGTTTAGTTGTCAAAGCAGTATAATGGAAAGTGTTGACTTCATGTTTGCTTTTTTCCAAAGTGAAAGTACAGTTTTCCCAGCTGTCGTCTTAATTAAAAATAAAAATTCTCCCCTCTAATGTTGATTGCTGGTGTTCTAGGATGTTTAGAGGGTTCACTTGGTTGGAAAAGCCTGGTTAGAACTTCCCTGCTACGAGATGAGGAAAACTGTGAACTTGGGGTGAAATTAAATTCTGATTCTAGAACACTGATAACTTCCTAGTGCAGCAGATATTTGTTGAACTTAATATTTCTAAAACTGGGAATATGATGAATGCTACAGATTTAAGAAGGCAGGGCAAACTTACAAATAGAAGTGTTTGTGATCATGCTGTCAGTTTACCCATCTGTCTCCTCGTCCTTCTGATCGCAGTCTTTTGCACCTGTTAGTTGATTCCATCAGTCAGAGGTCATAAAGAAAACTGAGTTCTGTGGGCTTCATGAAAACAGCCACTTGGATAGAGGGGATAGATCTAAGTAATTGCCCCAACTGAGGAAATCCAAGAATAATGTAGTGGCCAGACAGTCACTCAGCATGTGCTGGCCATTAAGCTTGCATGTAGCATAGTGAGTAATGGGGTGGGAAGAGGAAGTGTTTAGGTGATATTAGGTGCAAATCTCTAGGAAACCTATGAGCAGTAAAACTAAAGAAACTTTAACAACTTCTGTGGATTTTTTTTTTTTTTAAATGTTAAGCTTCCCTATTATATCTAGACAGTCAGTAAACTTTTAATCTTGTTAATAATTTGTAAGGGGTTTTTTGTTGTTAGATTTCTGCTTCCAGTAAAGATGGTGCTTGTCTAGTTAGCAAACAAATTTTGGGCTTCTTCTAGTAAGTAGCAAAATATTCCTGATTATTTATATTAAAAAAAAACAAAACAAACCCAAAACTCAAACCCAAATAACAACAACAAAACCCCAAATGAACCAAATCCATAGCAAGCCTTGCCAGTTGAGTACAGGAACATGAACAAAATAAAACAGTGTGAACAAAGCTAGTCTTCTGAACTTTTAGAGAGTTATAAGTAAGACCACCAATAAACATTAACGTGTTGGGGCCAACTCTGATGACTTTGTATTTAGGAAGTTTTTTTACTACTTGAAATGAGCCACCTAGCTAAAGATAATGTAGGAATAATACTGCTTATCAAACTATACAAAAAAAAAAACAAACCATCCAGACAACTTTATTATAAGTAAATATCAGGAAGATGCAAATTACTTAAAACGTTATAGTTGCCTGTGAAGTGAGTTTGGTTTTTTTTTGTGTGTGTGGTAGTTTTTTTTTTCTGTTGTTTTTTTTGGCCTTTTTTTTGTGTGTGTTTTTTTTTTGTTTTTTTTTTTTTAATCCTAAATGTGCTGCTTAGCACATTTTAACGCATTAATAAAGTTTTAAAAGGATTTTTTTTTTTTTTTCCCCTAGGCTTGTATCAGTCATTAATCCAGTAGCCTAATCACAGACAGATCTCAGAAAACCTATTTGTATGCTTGTCACTTGCTATCAGGAAACTCTATTTTTGTAAATGAAGGATGAAGGTTCCCATTATTAAAGAATTTAGCCTGTTTTCTGTCCAGTCTATTTTCATTATTAAAATAACTTTTGTGAAAGATGTTTGATAGTTATGGGGTACCTTATTATGAGTTGCCTCTGTTGTTGTGGTTTTTGTTTGTTGGTGTTGTGTGTTGTGTTCTCCACACACCCTTCTTCAAGTTTTCCAGAACTCTAAATGATTTTCACTAGGAGGAGAATTCTTTAAGCTAGCTGTGACTGCAGACAGATCTCTAAAACTATAACCAGGGAAAATCAGTAACAAAATAGCTAGTATTGATGGGAAATTATCATTACTAAGCTTTTAGTAAACCTATTCCATTCAGGAAGAGTTAGAGATCTTCAGGAATAAGAAAAGAGAGTGCAGCAAGCTCACTGCCCTGGATTTCAAGAGAGCAGACTTTGGTCTCTTCAGGAACCTGCTTAGTAAGGTTCCATGGGATACTGCCCTAGAGGGCAAGGGGGGGCCAAGACTCTTGGTTGATACTCCAGGATCACCTGCTACAAGCTCAGGAGTGTTGTGTTCTGACTAGAAGTGCAGCAGGAGGGCCAGGAGACCTCCTTGGATGGATAAGGAGCGGCTGAGGAAAATTTGAGGGGAAAAAAAGAGGCTTATAAAGGTGGAAGCAAGGACAGGCTGCCTGGGAAGAATACAGGGATGTTGTCTGGGAAGCCAGGGACCAGGTTAGGAAACCTAAGGTCCAGTTAGAATTAAACTTGGCTAGGGATGTGAAAGATAACAGGAAGGGATTCTATAGGTACGTAGTGAATAAAACACATACTAGGGACAACATGGGCCCTCTCCAGAAGCTATCAGGAGAACTGGCTACAATGGATTTGGAGAAGGTTGAGGTTCCTAATGACTTCTTTGCCTCAGTCTTCACTGGCGAAGGCTCTGACCACCCCACCCAAGTCTTGGAAGGCAGACGCAGGGACTGTGAGAATGAAGAACTTAGGCCCACTGTAGGAGAGGATCTGGTTCAAGACTGTCTTAAGAACCTGAATATGCACAAGTCCATGGGACCTGATGAAATCCATCTGCAGGTCCTGAAGGAGCTGGCGAACAAAGTTGCTAAACCACTGTCAATCATATTTGAAAAATCATGGCAGTCAGGCGAAGGTCCTGACGACTGGAAAAAGGGAAATATAACCCCCATTTTCAAGAAGGGGAAAATGGATGACCCTGGGAATTACAGACCTGTTAGTCTCACCTCTGTGCCTGGCAAAATCTTGGAGCAGATTCTCCTGGAAGGCATGCCAAGGCACATGAAAAACAACAAGGTGCTTGGTGACAGCCAGTATGGCTTCACTAAGGGGAAATCCTGACTGACTGGGAGGCCTCCTGTGATGGGGCTACAGAACTGATAGACAAGGGCAAAGCAGTTGATGTCACCTACCTGGACTTGTGCAAAGCATTTGACACTTTCCCACATGACAACCTTGTCTCTAAATTGGAGAGACATCAATTTGACAGATGGACCGCTTGGTGGATAAAGAACTGGCTGGATGGCCGCACACAAAGAGTTGTGGTCAATAGCTCGACATCCAGCTGGAGACCAGTAACGAGTGGTGTCCTTCAGGGATGAGTGTTGGACCGGACTTGTTCAACGTCTTTGTTGGCTACAAGGACAGTGTGATTGAGCGTGCCCTCAGCAAGTTTGCTGATGACACCATCATGTGGTTTGGTTGATACCCTGGAGGGAAGGAATGCTATCCAGAGGGAACCTGACACGCTTGTGAGGTGGGCCAATGCCAGCCTTATGAAGTTTAACAATGCCAGGTGCAAGGTTGTACACCTGGGTTGGAGCAATCCTAGGCCCAGCTACAGGTTGGGCAGAGAAGAGATTCAGAGCAGCCCTGTGGAGAAGGACTTGGGGGGGTTGGTCTATGAGAAACTTAACATGAGCCGGTAGCATGCTCTCGCAGCCTAGAAAGCCAGCCGTATACTGGGCCGCATCAAAAGGAGCGTGACCA
Organism: Pezoporus flaviventris; assembly: GCF_033815535.1. Taxonomy (NCBI): domain Eukaryota; kingdom Metazoa; phylum Chordata; class Aves; order Psittaciformes; family Psittacidae; genus Pezoporus; species Pezoporus flaviventris. The sequence continues at coordinate 1,039,738 of NW_026892741.1, read as the reverse complement.
GCAGGTCGAAGGAGGTGATCCTGCCCCTCTACTCTGCTCTCATGAGACCTCACTTGGAGTATTGTGTGCAGTTCTGGTGTCCTCAACATAAAAAGGACATGGAACTGTTGGAACAATTTCAGAGGAGGCCATGAGGATGATCAGGGGACTGGAGCACCTCCCGTATGAGGACAGGCTGAGAAAGTTGGGGCTGTTCAGCCTGGAGAAGAGAAGGCTGTGTGGATACCTCATAGCAGCCTTCCAGTATCTGAAGGGTGCCTATGAGGATGCTGGGGAGGGACTCTTCATTAGGGACTGTAGTGATAGGACAAGGGGTAACGGGTTCAAACTTAAACAGGGGAAGTTTTGGTTAGATATAAGGAAGAAGCTCTTTACTGTGAGGTTGGTGGGGCACTGGAATGGTTTGCCCAAGGAAGTTGTGAATGCTTCATCCCTGGTGTTGTTCATGGCCAGGTTGGACGAAGCCTTGGGTGACATGGTTTAGTGTGAGGTGTCCCTGCCCATGGCAGGGGGGTTGGAACTTGATGATCTTAAGGTCCTTTCCAACCCTAACTATTCTATGATTCTAAGAGAAACAAAACAAGTTAAAGTAATTTAGAATTGCTGCTGGGAAGAAACCACAGAGAAGGTCAGACTTTCAAAAGTAGGTAGAAAAGGAGTGATGTAGGCAGATACAGTGACAAATCTAGGCAGCAGCATTGGTGATAGAGTAGGTAACAATGAATCTTTGGATGTTATTTAAATAATATGACTGTTTACAAATCTAGTAAGGCCATTTTCCCCTCTTTGATGTCTGTGTAAGCTTCCATAGTTGTTGCTCCAGGGTGACAGTTCTGATCCCAATTAATTATAGCTGGGTATATGGTAGCCACTATCACTACTTTGAAAAGTAAAGTGAAGTAGTGGATCAGGGCTGGCTTTATAGAAATACACAGCCTCATGTATTTTGCTTTATATTGTTTTAAAGGAACTCTTACCATGAATTGCAGAAGTTTTGAAAAACTTGTATTCTCAGCAATAGGAGGACTAGAGAAGGGGCTAACTAAACCTTAGATTGTATACACTGACTAGCACTGTGGTAAGGAATTGTAGCTGTCTTCTGTTCCCTGTGACTAGCTGTGAAAAAGTATTTCTGAAGCATGTGGGAAAGAAATAGCCAATTTGCCATGCTCCTGTGTTCCTTTTCACCTGTGAGTCTCTTCATCTGGCTGGTAGATGTCCGGAAATCTTTTCATTGCTGCAGGTGCCGAGCCTGAAGTTCTGTTTGGCCACAAGTAGAAGTGAATCTCTTGTATTTTCGCAGTTTAAGAACTTCTTATTGCACCGTTTGGACTTTCCTTGGCTATGTTAGCAACCTCTGAAGCTATAAATCTGTGCTATTGCCAGGCATGGTGAAAATTGTAGGCTGACATAAACACTATTATCTTGCTGCTTGATGTTAGAATTTCTGTGTGGTAATTGCAGTGGAGTCTACTCTGCAGTTTATTTACTTGAAATCACTGTTCTTTAATGTTTCCAGTAGTTCTAGGTGAAATATCACAGATAATGTTTATCTAGATAGCAAGTAAATATAAGCATAAAAACTTTATAGCAATGCTCTGAGAAACTGACTTTAAGAAAAGCATTTTTTGTAGTGTTCTTGAAAGCACTGTTGCAAACTTCAATAGGAGAAAGTACATAGTTGTTAGCTAGCATTAAGAAAGCTTAATAAGCAAGGAAGGGTAGTTACAGCTCAACTGCAGCACAAGCTTCAGGTAGAACAGGGAATGCAGAAGTGAAACGTTGGTGTCAGTTGAATAGCAATCTGTTTTCTCATTTCTTTGCTCTTCCTATGTTTCCTGTAGAGAAAGACACGGAGCACTTGAGTAGGCCTTACCTGTTGGTAAAAAAGTGTGTGCTCAGTAGAGCTTATCTGTAAAGTGGCTGGGGTGCACTGTACTTCGTTTTTCCAGTAAGCAGAAAGTGGCTTCTTGTGCCAGGGTCCCTTATCATTGATTATGTTCTTGAAAGCTGATGTTAATACAAGACTGTAATTTCTGTGGATTTAATTGTCTTGATTTAATAGTCTCTGGACCACAAAAGATAGGTAAGTAAAGCCACCTCTTTGTCATCAGGCTTGAATTTGCTATATAAACTCATACCTTCCATGGAAGATTAAAAAGATAAATTGAAAGCCACTATTCGAAGTTCCTGCTTTCAAGAAACCTAAGAGTGAGTTAAAACAAAGTTTCCCCAAGCATAATTACAGAAGTATTCCCATCTATGTATGAAGAGAGTTGTATTGGGTTTATGTGGCAAGGTTTTGGTAATGAGGAGACTGCAGGGGTGGCCTCTATCAGAAGAGACCATGGGCTGCCCCTGTGCTGGGCAAAGCCAGTTCCAGCTGGCTCCAAAATGGACCTACTGCTGGCCAAACATGAATCAATCAGTAAAGCTGATGACACCTCTGTGGTAACATTTAAGAAGGGGTGAAATGGCTCTGCAGACACCAAGGTCAGTGAAGAAGGAAGGGGAGGAGGTGTTCCAGGTGCCAGAATGGAGAATCCCCTGCAGCCTGTGGAGAAGACCACCCTGGAGCAGATATCTGTCCTCCAGCCCATGGAAAGCCCCATGCCAGATGTCATGGTTCATGCCCAGCCAGTAACTCAGTAGCACCAGCTACTAGGAAGGTGAAAAATAACTGTTACAGTTGAACCCAGGACACCAGAGCAGGTGGATTTGTCCTGAATGAAGCTTTAGACTGTAGAGAGCACACACTGGAGCAGGCTTCTGGCCGTTAGAGAGGAGCCCATGTAGGACTAGATTTTCTGTCGGGAACTGCAGCCCTTGGGAGAGTTTAATACTCTTTGTTCCCTTTGCTTTATATTAGTGGTGATGAATAAGATGAATGTTTTTTACACGTCTCAATCAGATTGAGTAGTTCAGTTTTCTTTAATAAAAAAAAAGCCTACTTGCATTGTATTTGCTTAAATAATTTTACCTATGAACTTTTACTTTTAGGAGTTTGGCATTTAGTGTCTGTTACTTCCGTTCTTTCTGGAAGCGGCTCTTCAAATTCATGACCTTCCTTGGACTTCTGGTTTATTAAAATAACGGTGAACTGTCATTTCAGATGCTTTTTAAAGACATTGCAGAAATTAATAGTTTTTAGTTTTAATGGGTTAAACTTTTGTTTTGCTCAAATTGATATTCTGTGTAGCTAAACCTAAGACTACTGAAAAGAATTATTGATTCTGATAGAACACTTGCTTTTATTTGTTATTCTTTAAGTCTGTCTTCTGTCATCTCCCCAAATCATACTCTGGTTTTAGTCAACAGTTATTTGTTGGGGTTTGAAAAATTAACAGGTGCAAGCATGCAGCATTTGTCTCTCTGTAAGCTATCTTGCTTTTCTTGCAAAATAGTTTGAAAATAAATATTGCTTTTGTGGATTTTTCTTAAATATCCTCTTGAATATATTGAGAATATCCAGAGTCGGTGTCTATAAAATATAATACAGGCTAACTTCTTAGTTGTGTCATACTTTCATACCAAATCAGATTTAGCATATGCTGCTGTATAAAGGTAGCTATGTGACTCAAGGGCTGGGGGTGTGAGAAGCGTCTTTACTACATGTCCCGGAAGATATTCTCTGTAGACTTTACATTGGTTTGCCAAGATACATGAAAGTGTTTTTTCATATAGAAATCCCATCCTGAGAGCATGGTATTCATTCTTAGTATATATTACTGCATGGCTACTATTGCAGGTTAGCATTGTCAGTTCATTTTATTTTATCATCACTCCAGTGATTTTTCTTTTTTTTTTTTTTTTTTTTGCATGGTAGAGAAGTAGTCTCGCTTCAAAAGGACTGAAAAGGTCATTGTTATTGCTTTGTCCATCACTTTAGCTTCTTTTCTTCCATAGTTCTGTGATGCTCTTGTAACTTTTGTGCAGTCTCATGCATTCCTGTCTTTGTTTAGTGTTGTTGGTTTTGGTGGTTGTTTTGGTTGGGGTGTTTTTTCCAATTGAAAAATGACAGTTTATGTAATGTATAGTTTCTTAATCAAGAATACCTTTTATCAAATAATGCTGTTTTCATTTTACTGTTTTTATATGCATAATATATAAACAATATAAAAATACTTGAAGCAGGGGGAGTAAGGCTTATATGGCACATTTTGAAAGAAGGATTTATAAAAGTAGGAATTCTGTTTTGGATAACAGAATTAAGTATCTAAAAGAGGACAAATGTATTTCAACAGCAAATACTGAATATTCCCTTTCTGTATACATCATAATAACAGCATCTTTATTCTGTAGCTTGATTTGTTTTGGTCTGTTGTTTTAGATCTAGAGTTCTTCCAATTCTAATCTTGATAGTGTTTATAATTTCTTTTGATGTTTGGAGGAAATTACACCACAGGATAGAGTTGTTTGGTTGAAGACAGCAATGCAAGAGTAGAGTAAAAGGAGGACATAATGTGACAAGGTGGGATAGGGTAAATGGACAAATGCAGGTGAATAGTTCACTGAAAAGTAAGTTTTGTACAGTGTCTGTTTCATTATATGTACAGTATGTATTGGTTTTCTACCAGTCTTGAGTATATTCAGAAAGGATGAGGGAAAGACAGAAAGGTTCTAATTTAGACTTAGGTGTCTGAAGATTTCCTCCTGCCTTTTGGTTTCAAGCAGGCTTTTTTGAAAGAGGTGAAAAAAGGCTGGTTGTGTTGTACCCAAACGCTCTTTTTTAGGCTACTTCAGGTGTCCACAAGATGAGTATGGTGTCTTCTTTTCACCTTTTGCTGAACTGTACAAATAAAAGCATTTAAAGAAAAGGTACTGACACTGGACTGTACAGGAAGAGAAAGGGGCAATAAAGCAAGTGCTTTGCCTGCCCTCTTATGTAAGAGGAGAGGATCAAAATTGCTGCTCCTGAGATGATGCTTATGTAGCAGCATTAGGTAGCAGGTAATTATGACAGCATTCTGAGTCTTTGGTTGAAGAAATATTTGAGCTTTAATGTTCCTTGCATCCTAACACTAGAGATACAATACCAGAATCTCAGTAATTAGTAGTGCCAGTTCAAGTGATTAATCTTGTATAGGTCAGTGGTACCATTTTTTGTTAAAAGGCATTGCTCATTGTGAGAAAAGTTAGACAAATTATGAACTCTAGCTGGACAGCATCAGATAATATTTAGTGCTCTTTATCTAGAGGAGGAATTGCTTGGATAATACAACACAGATAATGCAGGGAAAATCAAAGATGCCCATAGGCAAAGAAGGAAAAGAAAACATGACTGTCTCACAGATATGTCAATGAATTTACATTTTATATGCTTTTATTATAGAACTTAGGTTCTGCTGCTTTTAATCAAAGAATGAAAACAGTCTTAGTGTCATGAAAATGTGTTGTATTTTGGGGTGCATGTGTTTTTTCTTTTTCCCCTAATAGAACAACTATTTTAAAAGTCAGATTTTGGTGTAGTCTGAAATGCTCTCACTTCTAGTTTTGTTATCAGTGATAGCTTGCAATGATCATTTCTAGAAAATGTACATGTTGTCTTAAACTGTATCTCCTTTCCTTTTCAACTTCAAGAAAGGTTAAACCACTTCTGGCATGCTTCCAATAGAAGTTTTTGGGGTGAGAGATTGCTTGTCTTTCAGTTTCTCAAAAGAATATGAACTTTTCTCAAGCTGATTATGATTGGTTTTGCCCTATAATAGCTGTTACAGTATTCATTTTAGCAGATCAGAAAAATGTCAGCTGAGCTGCTAGAAATGTGTATAAGACTTATGTATCTTGTATGACTTTTCCTACAATCTTCAAAAACTAAATTAGCTTTTTAAAACTATGACAAACAAGTTCTCTGAACTTAAAGTGCTGCTGGTAGATGTTGCAGTGTAATGAGTTCTGCAGTGATGTCTTATGTGGGGTTGGGGGGGGTTGGGGTTTTATTTATCTCAATAATTCTTGAAGAAAGGGTAAAAGGTATTAAACTACATAGCATTTTAAACACTTGGAAAAGCAACTGCAGTCTGTCATGCAATGTGGAATATGTGTGCGTGTACTAAAATTGAAAGCAACCACCAAAAAAACTTTTTAATTTGAAATTTAGTTAGTTTTCCTAAATTCTGTATTGTTTTGCGCCGTTTTATACTTTGGTTTCAGGACAGCAGTTTGAAGAAATATCATTCAGTTCAATTGTGCTTGCATGTTACACTGCTTTGTTGGGTCTGTAAGTTGGTAGGATGTTTTTCAAAAGCTGAATCTGTTCCTTGTACAGACTGCACAGACACCACTAAGGGGGTGCTGTGTTGGGGGAAGTTTGGAAAGAGCATTAATAGTAACGTCAAAATAAGTTATTCTTGTGGAGCATCACTCACCAGCAGGCAAATATACTGTTTGAAGACCAAGACTATTTTCAGGGTGCTTGGCTTCAGTTGTGATAGCTCATACTGCTGCTTTGTACCATTTTTCAAATCATGTGAAAATTGCTAAAATTCAGAGTAAATGTAGGAGCATTTAAAGTGAAATTTTGAAATTTTCTTCCATAGTTCCCCTTCTATTTGCAAGGAGATGATAGATGGAAGTTTTGTTTTAAACACATGCATGTGTATAACTGTGTACCTTAAATAATTCCACCCTTCTTCCTAGGGTTAGCATCTGAATTACTAGGGTTCAACCTGTATTACTGCTCATGTGCTAGAGGGTCACAGGTAATCCCATGACAGAGATTAGAGGTTAATATTCACTTTTAATAACTCAGGATTGCTTAATTTGTTTGTGTTAGGGAGAAGGAAGGCTGCTCTCTATTACTGGTCTTTACCCCTTAGCTTGCCAGTAGTTTTGTGTTTGCAGTAAAATGTGGGGGGGCTGGAGGAGGAGAGTTCTGTTACTGTTTGATGAATGCATTAGCTAAAGTACTGTAGCAAAAAAAGCTGGCTACAATTAAATCCTGAGGCAGGGTGTATCTGGGCCATGCTTAGGTAATAATGAGAAGTAATGACTGTTAAATTTTGACTAGGACAGCACTAGACAAGTGAAGCAAAAATAAAAAGCCAAGTACATATATATTCCAGTGAAGTTACATCTGCAAAAGCAAATTGCAAGGAAGGGACGCTTTTTTGGTTGTAAATTGATTTGGTGTAGCAAACTGCTAGTAGCTGTGTTGAAAAGAAGTTGAAAAGGAAAACTATTACTAAGGTAGCTTACTATAGTAGTTTTCCAGAAAGCCATAATGTCATGGTTTAAGCCCAGGTGGTAATTTGGAACCACACAGATGCTTGCTTACTCCCCCGAGTTCTCCCCCCACTTTCGGAGGGGATGGGGAGGAGAATCAAAAGAATGTAACTCCCAAGGGTTGAGATAAGAACAGTCCAGTAACTAAGGTATAACACAAATCACTACTGCTGCCACCAATAATAATAATGACAAGGGAAATAACAAGGGAAGAGAATATGAAACTAAAAGGGGAGAAGGAAAAGAAAACAATAAACACAAGTGATGCACAATACAACTGATTACCACCTGCCAACCGATGCCCAGCCCAGCCCAAGCAGTAAACTGTCTGGGCCTTCCAGGTAATTCCCCCCAGTTTATATACTGGGCATGACGTGCTGTGGCATGGAATACCCCTTTGGCTAGTTTGGGTCACGTGTCCTGTCTCTGCTTCCTCCCAGCTTCCCGTGCACCTCAGTGGCAGAGCTTGAGACTGAAAAGTCCTTGACTGGAGTAAGCATTACTTAGCAACAACTAAAACACTGATGTGCTATCAGCACTGTTCTCAGACTAAAGTCAGAACCACAGCACTGCACTAGCTACGAAGGAGAAAAATAACTTACAGCTGAACCCAGGACACATAATTTTCAAAATACTTAATTTTCAATACCCTAATTTTTATTGTGGGCACTGCTCAAGAGATGTGGCTAGAATGCTGCAGACAGTTTGGTGTGATGAAAAAAGTAGGTTTTTAGTTTCCTCTTTATATAATACTTCTTTCTTTTGGACACTTCCTTGTAATGTTTTTTAGAAAGTTCAATAGGTCTGTTGTCTTCGTTGTTGCTGCTTTTTTACAAGTATTACTTCAAAAGCAAGTCAAGCATTGCTTTATCTCGGAAGTAGATCATGCAAGTTGTTAGGCTGCCTGACGCTGACCTGTTTCTTATTCTACCTTGACTTCAGCAAAGCATTTGACACAGTCTCCCACAGCATCCTCACGGCTAAATTGAGGAAGTGTGGACTGGGTGATCAGGTAGTGAGGTGGACTGCGAACTGGCTGAAGGAGAGAAGCCAGAGAGTTGTAGTCTATGGGGCTGAGTCTAGTTGGAGGCCTGTAACTAGTGGAGTGCCTCAAGGGTCAGTACTGGGACCGGTATTATTTAATATATTCATCAACGATTTAGATGAGGGAATTGAGTGTACTCTCAGCAAGTTTGCTGATGACACTAAGCTGGGAGGAGTGGCTGACACGCCAGAAGGCTGTGCTGCCATCCAGTGAGACCTGGAGAGTTGGGCAGGGAGTAACTTGATGAAATATAACAAGGGAAAGTGTAGAGTCCTGCATCTGGGCAGGAACAACCCCAGCTTGCAGTATAGGTTGGGAAACGACCTGATAGAGAGCAGTGTAGGGGAGAGGGACCTGGGGGTCCTAGTGGACGACAGGATGACCATGAGCCAACACTGTGCCCTTGTGGCTAAGAAGGCCAATGGCATCCTGGGGTGTATTAGAAGGGGGGTGGTTAGTAGGTCGAGAGAGGTCCTCCTTCCCCTCTACTCTGCCCTGGTGAGACTGCATCTGGAATATTGTGTCCAGTTCTGGGCCCCTCAGTTCAAGAAGGACAGGGAGCTGCTGGAGAGAGTCCAGTGCAGGGCAACTAAGATGATTAAGGGAGTGGAGCATCTCCCTTATGAGGAAAGACTGAGGGAGTTGGGTCTCTATAGTTTGGAGAAGAGGAGACTGAGGGGTGACCTTATTAGTGTCTATAAATATATGAAGGGGGAGTGTCACGAGGATGGAGCCAGGCTCTACTCAGTGGCAAACAATGATAGGACAAGGGGTAATGGGTACAAAGTGGAACACAAGAGGTTCCACTTAAACTTGAGAAGAAACTTCTTCTCAGTGAGTGTGACGGAACACTGGAACAGGCTGCCCAGGGAGGTTGTGGAGTCTCCTTCCCTGGAGACATTCAAAACCCGCCTGGACACATTCCTGTGTAACATTATCTAGGTGTTCCTGCTCCGGCAGGGGGATTGGACTAGATGATCTTTCGAGGTCCCTTCCAATCTCTAGCATACTGTGATACTGTGATACATATTAGAATTTTAAACGTAATTGAGAAATAATTCTTAGGCTGAAAGTTTCCATTCAACTTCTTTTTGAATAGGTAGGTAGTCCTGTTAGGCAAGAGATTTTTTTGTGGTATTGACACAAAGATGTTTGCTTTGAACTGCTGCAGTCTTCAAATAGCTTGGTTCATAGGATACCAGGTTGGAAGGCATCTCAAAGATCATTTAGTCCAACCTTTCTTGCTAAAGCATGACCTAGACTAGATGCTCCTGCACCCTGTTCAGCCCAATCTTAAGTGTGTCCAGTGTTGACGAGTCTACCACATCCCTGGGGAGATTATTCCAATGTATGATTGTTCTCTTTGTGAAAAATTTTCCACTCATGTCAAACTGGAATCTCCCTGGGAGTAACTTGCACCTATTACCCCTCCTCTGTTCCATGTGACTCCTTGTAAAAAGGGAGTAAGTGAGTCTCTGTTTTCTTTGTAGCTACCCTTTAAATATTGGAACATGTTGATAAAGTCTCCTCTGAGCTTTCTTTTCTCTAGGCTGAAGAAACCCAGATCTCTCAGTCTTTCCTCAAAAGGCAGGCTTCCCAGTCCTTTGATAATCCTTGCGGTCCTTCTCTGGACCCTCTCCAGCCTGTTCGCATCTTTTTTGTGTAGTGGGGACTGAACATGGTATTCTAGGTGTGGCCTGACAGGCACCAAGTAGAGTGGGATAATGCTATCTTTCTCTCTGGCTGGTGATGCCCTTGTTGATGTAACCCAGCATCCTCTTGGCTTTCTTTGCTGCAGTGACACACTGTTCACTCATATTGAGCTGCTTGTCTACCAGGACCCCCAATTCCCTTTTCCACAGAGCTGCTCCCCAGCCAAGCAGATCCCAGCCTTTGCTGCACTCTTAGATTGTATTTACCAACAGTCTTGGATTGTGCAACCCCTATTTTTGACAGGTTGCCAATTTGAAAAGGAACTATTCACCACCACTTGGCAAGACCATAACACGATGGTTTATACAGGAAGAGGCTGTAGGAAACCATATCGAAAGCCTTGGAGAAATCCAGGTACACAATGTCTACCACTCACCCCACACCAACTGAGCAGGTTACTTTGTCTTAGAAGGCAGTCAGGTTTGTCAAGCATAATTTGACCTTGGTGAATCCGTGCTGGCTTTTCCCAATCATGTGCTTCACTTGACTTGTGATAGCCCCCAGGAGGGTTTGCTCCTTAAGTTTCCTGGTGACTGAAGTAATACTGATGGACCTATAATTTCCAGGATCCTCCTTTAAGCCCTTCTTGTAGCTAGGGGTGATGTTTGCCTTCTTCCAGTCTTCTGGGATGTCCCCTGATCTCCATAGCTTCTCAAAGATTGTGGAGAGTGGCTGTCAGGGTCCAACTGGAGAAAAACCCAGTGTTGGAAGTATTTTGTTTGTGATCCCCTGAGTGAAATTAAGATGCAAGCGAGGTCAAGTACTGCAATTGGTCAGTTTGTTTATTATAAAAAGCTGATTATTATAGAAAAGATAGCGATAGGACATGTCAGAAAAAAAGATAGAAATTAAGCAAGTGTTCGGAGCACAGAGAGAGATAGTCGCCATCATGGATCCAGCGGCCTCCCAAGGGTTCATAGTCATTGTCTTCGATGGTGGGAGCCCTCCAGGGTATGTAGTTGTCATCACAGGTGGGTGGCCACCACAGCAATTACCTTTTTCCCCTTTTATTATGTGTTGGGGGGAGCACCTCTGTTCTTAATGTCATGTACTGCACATTCCAGGTGGAGCATGTGCATCCAGTTTCGCTGGTCTTGCAGCCAGCTCTTCAACTGCACATGTCTGCCAGCAATCCTCGAGATAATGGACTGTGGAGTCTAATCTCTGCTCCTCCCACCCATCTCTCAGACAATGGAAGGTGGTGTCTTAAGTCTACTCCTCCCACCCATCTCTCAGACAGTGGGCAGTGGAGTCCCATCTCAGCTCCTCATACCCATCTTGGAGATACGGGACCTCAGCTTCTCATACCAATCTTTGAGACAATGGATGGTGGAGTCTGATTTCAGTTCAGTCTCTCACAGCCTCCTTGCAAGGATGTCAGCCAGCTCTCTTAACACTCTCAGGTGGATATTGTCAGGCCCCATCAATTTATAGAGGTCAAGCTCCTGTAGTTCATGTAGCAACTTTTCCTTCACTGACAGTGGATCTGTGTCTGTGTCAACCTGGATTTTGGAACTGAGGACTTGGGGCCCAACAGTCCTGGTAAAGACGAAGGTGAAGAAAGTGTTGAGAACCCCTGCCTTTTCAGCGTTGTTGGTGACTAATTCCTGCCTCCTGTTTAACAGCAGGTTGATATTTTCCTTTTGTTTCTGCTTGTTGTTTATGCACCTGAAGAACCCTTTATTGCAGGTTTTGACATCACTGGCCAGTTTCAATTGGAGCTGAGCTTGTGCTTTTCTAACTGCATCTCTGCACACCCTGGCAATTCCCTTGTAGTTCTCAATAGGAATTTGTCCACTTTTCCATCTCTGGTATGCTTCTCTTTTAGTTTTGAACAGAATCAGAAGCTCGTAGTTAAGCCAAGGGGGTTGGTAGGCCTTCCACAATCACAGAAGTTGACTTATATACATTCCAGGTTCTCCTTAACATAGACTGTGATGACTCCTCCTCTTCTTACCTGCCTGTCTTTAGGGAAAAGCCTATAGCCATCCATCACGATCCTCCAGTCATGTGACATGTCCCACCATGTTTCAGTTATTCCTATGATACTATAGCTTTCTGACTGGGCATGGCGCTCCAGTTCCTCCTGTTTGTTTACCAGACTTTGTGCATTGGTATACATAGACTTCAGTTGGTGTTGTGGCTTTGTTGTGGTTTAAGCCCAGCTGGCAACTCAGACCCACGCAGCCGCTCGCACACTCCCCCCACCACCTTCTTCTTCCCCGTTCTCCCAGAGGGAGGGGGAGGAGAATCAAAAGAATGTAACTCCCTCGGGTTGAGATAAGAACAGTCCAGTAACTAAGGTATAACACAAATCACTACTGCTGCCACCAATAATAATAATGACAAGGGAAATAACAAGGGAAGAGAATACAACAGCTCACCACACGCCGACTGATACCCAGCCCGACACAAGCAGCAATCTAGCCCTTCCGGGTAACTGCCCCCAATTTATATACTGGTCATGGCGTGCTGTAGTATGGAATACCTCTTTGGCTAGTTTGGGTCAGGTGTCCTGTCTCTGCTTCCTCCCAGCTACTAAGGAGACAAATGAATGCTACTGCTGAACCCAGGACAGTATCCACCCCTTATTCCATACCGTTCATATCATGCTCACATCTCACATTTTTCAACATACCATCACTCTTGTCTCATATATATATATATATATATACACACACACATCCACACAAAAAGAGAGAGATCATTCCTTAGTGCATGGACCAATCCCTATAAAGCTGCTGAGTTCATCTGGTCCATGAACCTAAGTTCTATAATAAAAGCATATAAAATGTAAATTCATTGACATATCTGTGAGACAGTCATGTTTTCTTTTCCTTCTTTGCCTATGGGCATCTTTGATTTTCCCTGCATTATCTGTGTTGTATTATCCAAGCAATTCCTCCTCTAGATAAAGAGCACTAAATATTATCTGATGCTGTCCAGCTAGAGTTCATAATTTGTCTAACTTTTCTCACAATGAGCAATGCCTTTTAACAAAAAATGGTACCACTGACCTATACAAGATTAATCACTTGAACTGGCACTACTAATTACTGAGATTCTGGTATTGTATCTCTAGTGTTAGGATGCAAGGAACATTAAAGCTCAAATATTTCTTCAACCAAAGACTCAGAATGCTGTCATAATTACCTGCTACCTAATGCTGCTACATAAGCATAACTTCATTCAGACAACAATAGTCTACTGTTAGTCTCCACTCTCAATTAGACTTTTTTACTGGCCCTATGGGGCTATTAAAGGGTGAGCGAGTCCTGCTGATCACTCCTTGGCTCTCCAGTCTATGGATCAGCTTATGGATGGGAATCAGGGAGTCTCGGTTGGTGCGATATTGCCACTGGTGCACTGTTGTGTTTGTGATTGTTACATTTTCTTTGACCCTACACCAGAAGGTTCCTCTGAGAGACCAGGCAAGGTGGACAGCTGCTTAATTTCCTCTGTGTCCAAAGCAGCAATATCAAAAGACCATCGGTACCCTTTTGGGTCTTTGAAGTACCCTCTCTTGAGGTAGTCTATGCCAAGGTTGCATGGAGCCTCTGGACCAGTAACAATGGGGTGCTTTTGCCATTCCCTTCCAGTCAGGCTGATTTCAGCCTCCAGTAGAGTCAACTCTTGGGATCCTCCTGTCAGTCCAGAAGTATAAATGGGTTCCACTCCTGTCCTGGCTTCAGCAGTAGTAGTCATTTTTCTCCTTCTTAATAACTGGTGCAGTGCTGTGTTTTTGACTCTCAGCCTGGGAACAATGCTGATAACACCGATGTTTTTAGTTGTTGCTCAGTAATGTTTACTCTGACCAAGGACTTTGTCAGTCTCATTTTCTGCCAGGGAGGAGGGTAAGCACTGAGGAAGCAGAGTCAGGACACCTGACCCAAACTAGCCAAGGAGGTATTCCATACCACGGCATGTCATGCCCAGTATAGAAACTGGGGGCAGTTTCCCAGAAGGGCTAGGTCACTTCTCAGGTCGGGCTGGGTATTGGTTGGTGTGTGGTGATCGATTGTATTCTCTTCCCTTCTTTTTACCCTTATCATTATTATTATTATTGGTGGCAGCTGTAGTGGTTTTGTGTTATGCCTTAGTTACTGAGCTGTTCTTATCTCAACCCGTGGGAGTTACATTCTTTCAATTCTCCTCCCATCCCTCTGGGAGCGTGAGAGCGACTGCGTGGTTCTGGGTTGCCAGCTGGGTTTAAATCACGCAGTTCTTTGTGGCGCCCAAGGGTTGAGATAACAACAGATCTGACTGGAGTTTGTCTAATCATATTTCTGATAGGAATTTATTGTTTTGGAATAACAATCACTCATCACAACGCTGATATATTTGCTCTCAAAGTTGTTGCTCTTGATCTCGAAGTTGCAGCATGTCGTACTTTACTTACAGCCGGTATTTGCTGTTTTAGTGTTTATCAGCTGGAGGGCTTGGGCTAAGGTTCTTGTTTCACTGTACTTTATGGTAATGACTTGTAATGCAATAGACTCATTAATCATGAAACTGATCTGTTTTGCATTCCCAGTGTGGTCAACACCTCAGTACTTTGGGAGGTATATAATGGAAGTGTTTAGGAATTACACATCTTTTTTCCCCTCCTCGGGTGGTCAAACTGTGAAAGAGACATTCCCTTACCTTCCCAGGCCCCCCACCAGATTATTTACAGCATCATTTGAGAGTTCTGAAGGTTTTGAATGGCCTTTGTGTACCCTTGAGACCTGCCTGCTGATTGTGATGGGGGTCACCATGTTGGCATGCATACAGAGTGTGTCTTGCCCATAACCATTTCGTCTGAACTCAAAAGTTAAGCAGGTTCGGGTTTGGGTCTTGTCTAGGGTTAGACGACGATATAGGAGGACCAAGAGATTTTCCCTGAGGCTGGACAGTCATGAGTGGCAGGGTGTGTGGGATAGTATGGGCAAGTATCTAGGTCAGTGGGCCCCTTCGGTGCTTTGGAACTTCCCCACCGAACAAGTGCAAAATGCAGAAAAAATAGTAAAACACTTAAATGAGGTGTGTTGTCATCTTGGTTATTTCAGAGCGGAACAAATCATGGCAATGTGCTGGGGCTTGACCTATGCCTACAGAGCCCTATTCAACACTATCCAGCACCTTCAAAGGGAAAAAAAAATCTCTGGATCTAATGGCAAAGCAACAGACAGCGCAGCTATTCCAACTCAATTGTATGCTGTTGCCTGCTCTGTAGCACTTTTATAGTCCACCGACTAGATGTCTTCAGGTCACCAGCGACTGGCCCTGACTTCCCTCCGACCATTATTCCAACAAAGAATGAACTTTGATGAAACCAGGCGGGTTCTGCCGTATCATCGGCAGGCAACAATCCAACACTGCACACAGCCTCTCCTGCTCTGAAAGACTGTTACAAGAGATGGAGCCTGACATCATGGACCGGATGAATTCAGCACCTTTATAGGGATTTGTCCACGCACTAAGGAATGATCTGTCTTTCTCTTTGTGTTTCTGTGGATGTATGTGTGTGTGTGTATATATATATATGTGTATATATATATATATGTATATATATATGAGACAAAAGTGATGATATGTTAAAAAATGTGAGATGTGAGCATGGTGTGAATGGTATGGAATAAGGGGTGGATACTGTCCTGGGTTCAGCAGTAGCAGTCATTTTTCTCCTTCTTAGTAGCTGGTGCAGTGCTGTGGTTTTTGACTTTCAGCCTGGGAACAGTGCTGATAACACCAGTGTTTTTAGTTGTTGCTCAGTAATGTTTACTCTGACCAAGGACTTTGTCGGTCTCATGTTCTGCCAGGGAGGTGGGTAAGCTCTGAGGAAGCAGAGACAGGACGCCTGACCCAAACTAGCCAAAGAGGTATTCTATACCACAGCACGTCATGCCCAGTATAGAAACTGGGGGCAGTTATCCGGAAGGGCTAGATCACTGCTCGGGTCAGGCGGGGTATTGGTTGGTGTGTGGTGAGCTGTTGTGTTCTCTCCCCTTGTTATTTCCCTTATCATTATTATTATTCGTGGCAGCTGTAGTGGTTTTGTGTTATGCCTTAGTTACTGAGCTGTTCTTATCTCAACCCATGGGAGTTACATTCTTTCAGTTTTCCTTCCCATCCCTCTGGGAGCAGGGGGAGGAAGGGGGCTAGTGAGTGAGTAGCTGTGTGGTTCTGGGTTGCCAGCTCGGCTTTAACCATGACAACCCCTTGACACCTTGATGGCCTCAGGGTACACTGTGCACCTTGGTCACTAGGTTTCTTCCAGTATCCTGTAAAGAGTGAAGATTGTCCTTGGCCTTCCTTTTATTGCTAATATATTTGTTAAAAGATTTTTTTATGGAAGTGGTCAGATTAAGTTCCAGCTGTGCCTTTGCATTTCTAATTATCACCCTGCCTAATGTAACAACATCCATATACTCGTGGCTTGGCAGTCCCTTTTTCCACAGGTGATAGATTCTTTTTTTTTTTTCCCCTCAGTTTCAGCAATATCTCCCTGTTCAGCCAGGCTGGTCTTCTTCCTCATCGGTCTGCTTTCGGCAGATGGGGCTTTCTCCTGTGTCCTCATTCTTCAAGAGTGTACAGCCTTCCTGAACCCCTTTGTCCTTCAGTAATGTATCCCAATGTATTCTCCCAACCAGTGTCCTGAAGAGGCCAAAGTTAGCCCTCTGGAAGTCTAAGGTGGAGGTTTTATTGACCTTCTCCCTGACTTCTCCAAGGATCAAAAATTTAGTAATTTACGATCTCTTTGCCCATGATAGCCTCCAACCATCACTTCACCCAGCAGTCCTTCTTTGTCTGTGAACAGCAGGTTTACCCAGGCATTTCCACTAGTTGGCTCATTCACCAGCTGGGTCAGGATGTTCTCTTTCACACCCTCCAAGAATGCCCTTTACTGTTTCCTCTCTACTTAATTGTACCTCCAGCAGACATCTCGTAGATTGAAATCTCTGTCTTGGTTTAAGCCCAGCCAGTAACTCAGAACCAAGCAGTCGCTCGCTCACTCCTCCCCTTCTTCGTCCCCCTTCTCCCAGAGGGATAGGGAGGAGACTCAAAAGAATGGAAATCCCACAGGTTGAGATAAGTACAGTCCAGTAACTAAGGTATAAGACAAAACTGCTACCACCAGTAATAAAAATAAGGGAAATAACAAGGGGAGAGAATACAATTGCTCACCACCTGCCAACCGATACCCAGCCTGACCCGAGCAGCAATCTGTCTGAGCCTTCCAGGTAACTCCCCCCAGTTTATATACTGGGCATGACGTACTGTGGTATGGAATACCCCTTTGGTTAGTTTGGTCAGGTGTTCTACCTCCGTTTCCTCCTGGCTTCCCCACCTCCCTGACAGAGCATGAGTCTCAGAAAGTCCTTGGTCAGAGTAAATGTTAGCAAGAACTAAAAACATCAGTGTGCTATTAGCGCTGTTCCCAGACTGAAGTCGAAAACACAGTACTGCACTAGCTACTAAGAAGGAGAAAAATGACTGCTACTGCTGAACCCAGGACATGGACATAAAGCCTGAGACTCTTACATGATACCTAGGGTGGAGAAACTTTAAAAGTGGGTGACTCTCCGTGACAGGACACTGAGGTGCTTGTCAGCTAGTCTGACAGGGAGTTATGCATTCTTAGAATCAACTAGATTGGAAAAGACCTTTAAGATCATCAAATCCAACCATTACCCCAGGACTGCCATGTCCACCAGTAAACCATGTCACTAAGAATCTATATATTTCTTTGAAAACTTCCAGGGATGGTGATTCCACCACTTCCCTGGGAAGCCTTTTCCAATGCCTGACCATCCTTTTGGTGAAGAAATTTTTCCTAATTTCCAGTCTAAACATTCCCTGGCGTAGCTTGAGGCCATTACCTCTTGTCCTATCACTTGTTACTTAGGAGAAGAGACCAGCCACCTCCTCACTCCATCCTCCTTTCAGGTAGCTATAGAGAGCTATAAGGTCCTCCTGAGACTTCTCTTTTCCAGCCTGAACAATTCTAGTTCCCTCAGCCATTCCTCATAAGACTTGTGTTCTAGGCCCTTCACCAACTTTGTTGCCCTTCTCTGGACCCATTCCAAGCAACTCAATATCTCTCTTGTAGTGAGGGGTCCCGAACTGAAAACAGTATTCATGCAAAATATGCTGCCTTCCAGGCATCTATGCCAATGCCTGCAGCATAGGCAACAAACAGGAGGAGAAGGAAAACATTGTGCAGCAGGAAAATCATGACATAAGTTGCCAGACTGGAGTGCTTCAGTGGATGGCTACAGGCTCTTCAGAAGGGACAGGTGAGGAAAGATAGGTGGTGGGGTTGCATTGTATGTCATGGACTGCCTTCAACTTGATGATGTGAGTGAGAAGGTTGAATGTTTGTGGGTGAACATTAGGGGGAAGGCCAACCAAGCAGATATACTGGTAGGAGTCTGTTATAGACCACCTAACCAGGATGAAGCATTCTTCAAGCAACTGGGAGAAGTTTCACGACCATGTACTATGGTGCCGTGTACCAAGTACCATGCAGCTGCTTGCTCATTCTCCCCCCAGGTGGGATGGGAAGGAGAACTGGAAGAAGGTAAAACCCTCAGGTTGAGATAAAAACAGTTTAACAATTGAAATTAAGTAAAATATAATAATGATAGACATCAACTTGATGGATGGGCCACTCGGTGGATGAAGAATTGTCTGGATGGTGGTATGCAAGGAATTGTGGTCAATGACTCAATATCCAGTGCAGGTGACATGGATTGAGTGTGCCCTCAGCAAGTTTGCTGATGACACCAAGCTGTGTGGTTCGGTTGAAACACTGGAGGGAAGGAATGCCTTCCAGAGGACCTTGACATGCTCGTAAGGTGGGCCAATGGCAACCTCATGAATTTCAACGAAGCCAAGTGCAAGGTCCTACACCTGGGGCGGAGCAATCCCAGGCACAGTTGAAGGTTGGGCAAGAAGAGATTCAGAGCAACCCTGCGAAGAAGGACTTTGGAGTGTTTGTTGTTCGATGAGAAACTTAACATGAGCCGGCAGCGTGCACTCGCAGCACAGAAAGCCAGCCATATCCTGGGCCGCATCAAAAGGAGCGTGACCAGCAGGTCGAAGAAGGTGATCCTGCCCCCGTACTCTGCTCTTGTGAGACCTCACCTGGAGTATTTTTTGCAGTTCTGGTGTCCTCAACATAAGAAGGACATGGAACTGTTGGAACAAGTCCAGAGGAGGGCCACGAGGATGATCAGGGGACTGGAGCACCTCCCGTATGAGGACAGGCTGAGAAAGTTGGGGCCTGGAGAAGAGAAGGCTGCGTGGAGACCTCATAGCAGCCTTCCAGTATCTGAAGGGGGCCTATAGGGATGCTGGGGAGGGACTGTTCATTAGGGACTGTAGTGATAGGGCAAGGGGTAACGGGTTCAAACTTAAACAGGGGAAGTTTTGGTTAGATATAAGGAAGAAGCTCTTTACTGTGAGGTTGGTGGGGCACTGGAATGGTTTGCCCAGGGAAGTTGTGAATGCTTCATCCCTGGATGTGCTCAAGGCCAGGTTGGACAGAGTCTTGGGTGATATGGTTTAGTGTGAGGTGTCCCTGCCCATGGCAGGGGGTTGGAACTAGATGATCTTAAGGCCCTTTCCAACCCTGTTTTATATTTCTATGTTTCTATACTGTGACAAAAAGCATACATTATGCCTCTCAGTCATGAGAGGGAATCAACTCTCAGCTGGGTTCCCATCGATTACATTCGGTCCTTTCTGTCTCCGTCAGGACTGGGAATCAAGACACAACACAGTGTTTCATGATTGGTACCATAGACAGCAATTCCATACTGTTAATGAGTATATCAACTCTTACGCAAACTGAAGGCTGCTAGAGTTGTTTGCATTTTCAGTGCTAGTAGCACAATGATTATAAGCACTTGAAAGTTTACAGCATTTAACAGCGACAGTGCGAGTATTAGATATAGTTACTACATCTTAATCGATTTGATTAACAGTCATCCGTAGAATCTTCCTGACAAACCGGTTGTCCACAGATGTATGCCTGGGGAAAATATTGAATTAGCTACAAAGGCAAGGTTCATTCACATTACAGGTGTAATTTATCTTGACTGCGAGGTCTGGTGCCGCTCTTCCATCTCCAGTGCCCAAGCAAGATGTTGGTCCTTTACAGATGTCTTCCTGGGGTAATGGCATCACCCAAAGGGACTATAAGACATATGAGGACAGCTAGGATCTGTAGTTTCTGTAAAATGCACAACTAAACCATAATAATATTATTCTCTCAAATAGCATCACACAAATCACTACTGCTAACACCAATGATAATACTGATAAAGGAAATAACAAGGGAAGAGAATACAACACCTCACCACCAGCCAACCGATCATTCGCCCCCCTAGCCAGACCAAGCTCTGACCGATACCTCCTCCAACCCCGCAGTCTCCCTGCCCTTCCAGCTAACTCCCAGTTACATCCCGGGCATGACGTGCTGTGGTATGGAATACCTCTTTGGCTAGCTTGGGTCAGGTGTCCTGTCTCTGCTTCCTCCCAGCTTCCCCTCCTCCCTGGCAGAGCATGAGGCTCACAAAGTCCTTGGCCAGACCAAAACATCGCTATCAGCTCTGTTCCCGAGCCAAAAGTCAAAACACAGCACTGCACCAGCTACCAAGAAGGAGAAAAATGGCTGCTACTGCTGAACCCAGGACAGACTCTTCATTAGGGACTGTAGTGACAGGACAAGGGGTAGCGGGTTAAAACTTAAACAGGGGAAGTTTAGATTGAATATAAGGAGGAAATTCTTTCCTGTTAGGGTGGTGAGGCACTGGAATGGGTTGCCCAGGGAGGTTGTGAATGCTCCATCCCTGGCAGTGTTCAAGGCCTGGTTCGACGAGGCCTTGGGTGATATGGTTTAGTGTGAGGTGTCCCTGCCCATGTCAGTGGGGTTGGAACTTGATGATCCTAAGGTCCAACCCTAACTATTTTATGATTCTCGATGTTGGTTTTAACACTCCCATATCTAATAAGTCTTTAATTGTCTCTGAAATCTCATCATGTCCTCCTGGTATGCAGTATTGTTTCATTGTGATTACCTTGGTGGCAGATGGGATTTGTAATCAGAGGCATTTTAACTTGCCGAACTAGAAGTGGCTGAGCTGATATATATGTCCTGGTTCTGAACTGATACTTACCATCAGGTAAGCTTGAAGTCAATCCTTTTAAAATGTCAATTCCAATTATATATTCAGGGATATGAACAATCAGCACTGAACAAGTTTGTTTTGGCAGAAAGCCAATTTTCATCTCAGTTTTTGTCTGTACTGCTTCAATTTGTTTGCCACCTAATCCAGTAATCAAAACCTTTTGCCCTTTAATTTTTTTTTTGGATTACCATAAAGAGGCCTCTGCTCCAGTATCAATGAGGGCCTTAACTGTTTGACAGGATTTATTTTTCCAATAAATTTGACGTTGTACATGAGGACGTTGATCTGTTCTCACCCATCTTTGTGCTGGAGCTTGGCCCTCATCTCAGTTTTCTTAACACTTTTACATTTGGCCACGGATAAAGATCGTCGTCCTGATCCCATCCCCTTTCATCCCCTGGAACTGTCGACTCGCCAATGGAGGGTCCTCCAGTATACTGTCCTGTTGAGGCTCGAAGGGGGGAGCAGGTGGTCGAATTACTTCATCCGTCATGTCAACAACTTTGTCTGAGTTTGAATTGTTTACTCTTTTCACAGATTTATGCAACCCACCTTGCTTGCACAGTCTCCACATTTCATTGGTGGAAATCCCATCAATCTTATCTCGAGCCATCCCATTTTCCAGCAAGGCATCAAACACCTCTCTCCAGGAGAGTCGATTCTCTTTCATCTCACCCCTCCGGTTATTGTCTCTCATGTTTTGGATGGGGCCCCATTCCCCCAAGTCTCCGAACTGCTGGATTTTTTCTATGATTTGTACTATGGGGTTTCCAGCTTCATTTATCAATAAAGTCATCATAATGCCTTTATATGCTGGCGGCACAATCCTAATAATCCTGTCTGAATTGGAACTGATAGTGGAGCCTGCAGCATAGCGTCTGTATCTCCAACAAAAATAGCAGTTTTCATCACTTCCTCCTTAACACGCTGAACACAAGTCTCACAAAGCATATCAAGGTCGATCTGCACCTCTACACATCAGGCAACCGATGCTACATGGAGTATGTGGGCCGCACTAATTATACAATGAGCTCTAATAAAAAATCCCAGTTGTCCAGGAATTTTGGAAGCAATTATGGACTGGTCAGAGGGCAAAGTTTGGGAATGTCACCAGAGGAGGAGGTGATGCATGCTGAAGAGGCCCCACCATATAATAAACTGTCAGAAAGGGATAAGCAATATGCCTTGTTTACTGATGGGTCCTGCTATATGAGTTGCAGAAACTGCTGAAGGAGAAGGTGAATTGAGTCAGATCGCAGAAATGAAAGTTATCCAGGTGGCTTTATACTTTGCAGAATGAGAAAAATGTCCAGTACATTATCTGACTCATGGATGGTGGCAAATGCCCTGTGGGGGTGGTTGCAGCAATGGAAGCATAGTAACTGGCAACACAGAGGTAAACCCACTGGGCTGCCGCATTGTGGCAAGATATCGCTGCCTGGGTGCAGAACCTGGTTGTGAAACACGGGGAGTCCTGGCAGATTGACTATATCACGCTCCCACAAACCTGCCAAAGCAAGCGCCATGTGCTTACAGTGGTGGAAGCAAAAGCTGGATGGCTGGAAACATAGGTTGTGCCCCATGACCATTTTGTCTGATCTCAAAAGTTAAGCAGAGTCTGGTTTGGGTCTTGGCTGGGGTTAGACGAGGATATAGGAGGACCAGGAGATTTTCCCCAAAGCTGGACAGTCATGAGTGGCAGGGTGTGTGGGACAGTATGGGCAAGTATCTAGTCCACTGGGCCCCTCCAGTGCTTTGGAAACCTCAGAGATGGAAGGCAGCTGTATAGAGCCCCCAGCAACATGCTTCAGAAACTGGTGAAGCGGACAGTGAATTATTTTGAGCCTGGTGGGCCCATGACACTTCAGGCCATCAGGGCAGAAATGCAACATAGAGATGGACTCATGATCGAGGGGTGGACTTAGCAATGGACGCTATTGCCAAGATTATTCACGAGTGCGAACACTGCACACAGTCTCTCCTGCTCTGAAAGACCGTTACAAGAGATGGAGCCTGGTATCATGGACCAGATGGCCTCGGCAGCTTTATAGGAACTGGTCCATGCACTAAGATAAGAGTGATGGTATATTGAAAATGTGGGATCTGAGCATGACGTGAATGGTATGGAATAAGGGGTGGATAATGTCCTGGGTTCAGCAGTCGCAGTCTTTTTTCTCCTTCTTGGTAGCTGGTGCAGTGCTGTGTTTTGACTTTCGGCCTGATGTTTTGGTCTGGCCAAGGACTTTATGAGCCTCATGCTCTGCCAGGGAGGAGGGGAAGCCAGGAGGAAGCAGAGACAGGACACCTGACCCAAACTGACCAAAGAGGTATTCCATACCACAGCACGTCATGCCCGGGATGTAACAGAGTTACCCGGAAGGGCTGGGACTGGGGGGTTGGAGGAGGTATCGGTCAGAGCTTGGTCGGGCTGGGGGGGGTGAGTTATCGGTTGGCTGGTGGTGAGGTGTTGTATTCTCTTCCCTTGTTATTTCCTTTATCATTGTTATTATTGGTGTTAGCAGTATTGATTTGTGTTATACCTTAGTTACTAAACTGTTCTTATCTCAACCCGTGGGAGTTGCATTCTTTTCAATTCTCTTCTCCATCCCTCTGGGAGTAGGGGGAGGGAAAGAAAGGGGGGAGTGAGTGAACGAGTTGCCTGACTGGGTTTAAACCATGACAATGATCCATGCCTGTTTACAGATTGGTGTTACTTAATGGAGAACTTAGATTCTAGCTAGCTGATTTTCATAAAAATTATACTAAAAAAAAATTAGATTTAGTTGAATTCGTTACAACTTGCTCCAGAGTAAATATTTGAAGCATCTATTAGACTTTTTCTTTCTATCTCACAGTCCTTTTGGTTTTGAACTTGCCACTTACTCCATGTGCTGGCATACGTTAAACTGATAAAGTTTCCCAACAACTATGAATCTTATGAGTTTTTATTAATCTAAACGTAGGATTTAATCATTTTTGGTGTCATTTTGTCACAAGGATTTGTCTTGCGGGTTTTTACTTGTGTTTCAAGGTTTCTTGCGTAATTTTCTTTTTTTCATGTACCGTCTTTCACAGTCCCTGTGACATTTACCTATGGTCCTGTGCTATGCTGAAAAATGCTATTGTTTTATAATGCTCTAATTGATCTAACGCTAAAGGTAAGGTAACAGTTGTGTACAATATTACTACTGTATTTAAAATATTTTTGGTGAATAGCGGTGGATGTTGCCCTCAAATTCTGGTAAATGAACTCCAGTCATATTCTGCAGTGGGTGCCTTGCTTTTATTTTTCAAGTCAAGATAACATGTTAGTGTTATAGCATCATCGAATCATAGAAAGGTTAGGGTTGGAAAGGACCTTAAGATCATCTACTTCCAACCCACCTTCCATGGTCAGGGACACCTCACACTAAACCGTGTCGCCCAAGGCACTGTCCAACCTGGCCTTGAACATCGCCAGGGATGGAGCTTTCTCAGCTTCCTTGGGCAACCTGTTCCAGTGTGTCACCGCCCTAACAGTAAAGAACTTCTTCCTTATATCTAACCTATATATCTCCCCTGTTTACATTTGAAGCCATTACCCCTTGTCCTATCACTACAGTCCCTAATGAAGTGTCCCTCTCTGGCATCCTTGTAGGCCCCCTTCAGATATTGGAAGGCTCCTATGAGGTCTCCATGCAGCCTTCTCCAGGCTGAACAGCTCAAATTCTATCAGACCGTCTTCATACGGGAGGTGCTCCAGTCCCCTGATCATCCTCGTGGCCCTCCTCTGGACTTGTTCCAACAGTTCCATTTCCTTCTTATGTTGGGGACACCAGAACCGTACACAGTACTCCAAGTGAGGTCTCACGAGAGCAGAGTAGAGGGGCAGGATCACCTCGTTCAACTTGCTGTTCATGCTTTTTTTGATGCAGCCCAGGATACAGTTGGCTTTCTGGGCTGCGAGCGCACACTGCTGGCTCACGTTCATTTTCTCATTGACCAACATCCCCAAGTCTTCCACAGGACTGCTCTGAATCAGGTCTATGCCCAACCCGCAGCTGTTGCTGGGATTGCTCCGACCCAGGTGTAGGACCTTGTACTTGGCTTTGTTGAACTTCATGAGGTTTGCATTGGCCCATCTCTCAAGCCTGTCAGGGTTCCTCTAGATGTCATCCCTTCCCTTCACCGTGTTGACCACAATGCATAGCTTGATGTAACTGAACAATTTGCTTAGGGTGCACTCAATCCCACTGTCCATGTCTCCAACAAAGAACAGGAACAGGATCAGTCCCAACACTGACCCCTGAGTGCCCCCACTCATCACTGGTCTCCACTTGGACATTGCGCCATTGACCACAATTCTTTGTGTATGGCCATCCAGCCTCTGTTCTTGTGAGACCTCACCTGGAGCATTGTATGCAGTTCTGGTGTCCTCAATATAAAAAGGACATGGAACTGTTGGAACAAGTCCAGAGAAGGCCCACGAGGATGATCAGGGGACTGGAGCACCTCCCGTATGAAGATAGGCTGAGAAATCTGGGGCTGTTCAGCCTGGAGAAGAGAAGGCTGTGTGGATACCTCATAGCAGCCTTCCATCATCTGAAGGGGGCCTATAGGGATCCTGAGGAGGGACTGTTCATTAGGGACTGTAGTGATAGGACAAGGGGTAATGGGTTAAAACTTAAACAGGGGAAGTTTAGATTGGATATAAGGAGGAAATTCTTTCCTGTTAGGGTGGTGAGGCACTGGAATGGGTTGCCCAGGGAGGTTGTGAATGCTCCATCCCTGGCAGTGTTCAAGGCCTGGTTGGACAAGGCCTTGGGTGATATGGTTTAGTGTGAGGTGTCCCTGCCCATGTCAGGGGGGTTGGAACTTGATGATCTTAAGGTCCTTTCCAACCCTAACTATTCTATGATTCTAATTCTCTATCTACTGGGCGGTCCATCCATCAAATCCATTTTACAGTCAAGGATGTCATGCGGTACAGCATCAAGCGCTTTGTGCAAGTCCAGGTAGATGACATCAGCTGCTCTGCCTCTATCCATCAGTTCTGTAGGCCCGTCGTAGGAGGCAAACAGATTGGTCAGGCATGATTTTCCCTTAGTGAAACCATGTTGGCTGTCACCAAGCACCTCGTTGTTTTCCATGTGCCTTAGCATGGCTTCCAGGACAATCTGCTGCATGATCTTGCCAGGCACAGAGGTGAGGCTGACCGGTCTGTAGCTCCCTGGGTCTTCCACTTTCCCCTTTTTAAAAAAGGGAGATATATTTCCCTTTTTCTAGTTGTTGGGAATTTCACCTGACTGCCATAACTTTTCAGAAATGATGGACAGTGGCTTAGCAACTTCATACACCTGAAGTAGGCCCTTGATGACAAGAACGGGAAGTTTGGAAGTAGCCTTGTTGCCTCCCAGTTTTATCCTCAGCAAGTGTAATTAAAACCAGCAGTTAGTTGTATTTCTTCATATCCCCCACTACAAAATAATGAAGCTTTTTCATGGTTTGTTTCTTTTATTCAAAGTTAACAGATGCAGATGGTTGATTGAGGAATTAGTTTGTGAATTGCTTCATTCATCTTTTTTCCCCTCACTAATACAATTTAACTGGTGTTAGCAAGAGGGAAAGTATTGGGTTTGGGTTTTGGCTTTAAATTTGTCAGTTAAGTGTGTTCTAGTGCAGGAGATGATCACCATACTACCACCACCCTTCCCCCCACCCCTTGCTGGTTGACAGTCAGATGAATTGTGCTGGCAGTGATAGGCTTAGACTTCGATATTAGAGTTTGGGGTTTTATTGTTTGGGATTTTGGTATTATCTTTACTGGGGGTTTGTTTCTTTTTTAAATGCTTACATCCCAAGTGTACATAATTTAAAATTATTTTGCTTGTGTGATAACTCCAATGTTTTCCATCACAATATCTGGTAGTTTTTAACCTAATGAGGAATTTGATTGAAGTTTTGTCCTGGGTTCAGCAGTAGCAGTCATTTTTCTCCTTCTTAGTAGCTGGTGCAGTGCTGTGTCTTTGACTTTCAGCCTGGGAACAGCGCTGATAACACCAATGTTTTTAGTTGTTGCTCAGTAATGTTTACTTTGACCAAGGACTTTCTGAGTCTCATGCTCTGCCAGGGAGGAGGGGAAGCCGGAAGGAAGCAGAGACAGGACACCTGACCCAAGCTAGCCAAAGAGGTATTCCATACCACAGCACGTCATGCCCAGGATGTAGAAGTGGGGGCAGTTACCTGGAAGGGGTAGACCACTGCTTGGGTCGGGCTGGGGATCTGTCGGCAGGCAGTGAGTGGTTGTATTCTCTCCCCTTGTTATTTCCCTTATCGTTGTTATTATTGGTGGCAGCAGTAGTGGTTTTGTGTTATACCTTAGTTACTGGACTGTTCTTATCTCAACCCGTGGGAGTTACATTCTTTCGATTCTCCCCCCCCATCCCTCCAGGAGCAGGGGGACAAGGAAGTTGGGGGAGTGAGCGAGTGGCTGCGTGGACCTGGGTTGCCGGCTGGGCTTAAACCACGACAAGTTTTCACTCAGTTCCTTTGTAAAAATGTTTTAGAAAACCAAATGTTTTGATGTTTTTGAATAGTCATGAAATACATGTTTAACTTTGTATATTATTCTACTTAGATATGTTAAATCTAGTGTGAAATGAATATATAGGTGGAATAATCCACTGGCTCAAGAATATGCTAAGGTCACTGGTCATGATTTGGCGCATGTCATATAATCTGTGACAAATTCATGGTTTGTCTGTGTGGGGAATTTATTGCTTTATTTTAACAGTATAAAATTGTATGAATTTATATTATGTGTGACATCATACTTCTGGTTTTCCAGTTACTTTTGTAAACACTTTATTTAATCAAGTATTTGGTGGTATTTTGTATATAGTTGGTCCAAATCACCACATGAAACGTAGTTTGCAAGTACTTTCATAAAGATACTTTTTCCCCCTCAGCGGGTGGTGAGGTGTTGTATTCTGTTCCCTTGTTATTTCCTTTATCATTATTATCATTGGTGGTAGCAGTAGTGATTTGTGTTATACCTTAGTTACTAAACTGTTCTTATCTCAACCCGTGGGAGTTGCATTCTTTTGATTCTCCTCTCCGTCCCTCCGAGAGCAGGGGGAGGGCAAGAAAGGGGGGGAAGTGAGCGAACGAATTACCTGACTGGGTTTAAACCACGACAGTATGAAAGAAGTAAGCCTAGGGAAACAAAACAGAGTTTATATTTGCTTTGAAAAAATGCATGCTCAAGAAAAAAATTATCCAAAAACAACTGGGAGAGGGGGTAATCTAAAAGTACTTAAAACAATTCTGTGTGTATGCACAAAAATACGTGGGGTTTGATGGAGCTAAGTAACAGTTTGGGTGGGTGAGAAATACCCTTGTTTAACTTATCTGCATTAATGATTAATGTTTTCCCTTCTTTCTCCCCTCTCTCCTTTTAAGGTTTAATGAAAAGTATCTGATTAAGCACTGAATTTTCATTCCTGATTTGTTTAATCCAGTGCATTCACTTGTATGCTATCCATGTGTCTGGGCTAACCTAACAGTTGATTTATAGGTGAAGCTAAAGTATTTTTAATGTGTTTTAAAAAAAATCCTATTTAATTAGATATTGTGATACTCATGTTAACTTCTAATTGCAGCCAAACAGATGATGATTCTGGGTCAGCATCAGCTTCGGGATCTGGTTCAAGCTCTGGAAGCAGTAGTGATGGAAGTAGCAGTCAGTCAGGTAGCAGTGACTCTGAATCTGGTTCAGAGTCAGGCAGTCAATCAGAATCAAAGTCTGACACATCTAGAGAGAAGAAACAAGTTCAAGCTAAACCACTACCAAAAGCTGATGGATCTGAGGTAAAACAAAGCATATAAATTAACTCTTTGTAGGGAAAACCACATTCTGTGCAGAGTAATTACAAGAGCATTTTTAATTTAAACAAACAAAACCGCTACAATATTTCCTTAGAATTTTAACTTGATCAGGTTAGTGAATGCACATGCTTAGCTTTCATAACAAACAATGGGCTCTTAAATTCTCATCTCTTTAAACACCTACAGTTAGATAATTGCCTAAATTGTATCACACAGAAGCACCTGTTAACTTATTGCATATTTTTGAAGACAAAGTCACACATAATGTTGTGACAGGCCAAGTAGGACTATAGGAACAGCGGTCAGGGTATGCAGGGATGAGACAAGGAAGGCCAAAGCCCACTTAGATTTGAGCCTGGCAAAGGACATCAAGGACAACAGGAAGAGCAGAAGAGCTTCTACAAGGAGAGGAGAGGAGAGGAGAGGAGACACAGCTACAGGTTGGGCGGAGAAGAGATTCAGAGCAGCCCTGCGGAGAAAGATTTGGGGGGGTTGGTCAATGAGAAGCTTAGCACGAGCTGGCAGTGTGCGCTCGCAGCCCAGAAAGCCAGCCGTATTCTGGGCTGCATCAAAAGGAGCGTGACCAGCAGGTCGAAGGAGGTGATCCTGCCCCTCTACTCTGCTCTTGTGAGACCTAGCTTAGAGTTCTGTGTACAGTTCTGGTGTCCTCAACATAAGAAGGACATGGAACTGTTGGAACAAGTCCAGAGGAGGGCCACGAGGATGATCAGGGGACTGGAGCACCTCCTGTATGAGGACAGACTGAGAAAGTTGAGGCTGTTCAGCCTGGAGAAGGCTGCATGAAGACCTCATGGCAGCCTTCCAGTATCTGAAGGGGGCCTGTAACACTGCTGGGGAGGGACTCTTCATTAGGGACTGTAGTGATAGGACACAGGGTAACGGGTTCAAACTTAAACAGGGGAAGTTCAGGTCAAATGTAAGGAAGAAGGTCTTTACTGTGAGGCTGGTGAAGGAGTGGAATGGTTTGCCCAAGGAAGTTGTGAATGCTCCATCCCTGACAGTGTTCAAGTCCGGGTTGGACGGAGCCACCATAAACCATATTGGTTTAGTGCGAGGTGTCCCTGCCCATGGCAGGGGGGGTGGAACTAGGTGATCTTAAGGTACTTTCCAACCCTAGCTATTCTATGATTCTATGCTTCTATCAGCAGCAAAAGGAAGATAAGGGAAAATATGGGGCTGCTGCTGAATCAGATGGGTGTCCTGGTAACAGAAGACACAGAGAAGGTGGAATTATTGAATGCCTTCTTTGCCTCAGTCTTTACCACTAAGAATGGCTCTCAGGAGTCCCAGACCTGGGAGGTTAGAGATGAAGGCTGGAGAAAGGAAGTCTTCAGCCTGGTCATAAAGGTTTGGGTTAGGGATAGCCTAGACAGACTTAACACCAGACTTAATAGATCCATGGGCCCTGATGGGTTGCACCCATGGGTACTGAGGGAGCTGGGAGATGTTGCTCTGACACTCTCCATCATCTTTGAAAAAGCATGGAGAATGAGAGAGGTGCCCGATGACTGCAGGAAGGCAAATGTTACTCCCATTTTCAAAAACGGCAAGAAGGAGAACCTGGGAAACTACTGCTACTCAGCCTCACCTCCATCCCTGGAAAGGTGATGGGACAGGTCATTCCGGAGGTCATTACCACACATGTAGAAGAAAAGCAGGTCATCAGGAGTAGTCAGCATGTATTCACCAAGGGAAATCATGCTTGACCAATCTAATAGCCTTCTATGATGACATGTCAAGATGGGTAAATGAGGTGAGAGCAGTGGTTGTTATCTTCCTTGACTTCAGCAAGGCTTTTGGCACTGTCTTCCATAACCTCCTCATAGGTAAGCTTAGGAAATGTGGGTTAGATGAATGGATAGAGAGGTGGATCAAAAACTGACTGAATGGCAGAGTTCAGAGAGACATGATCAGCGGAGTAGCATCCAGTTGGAGGCCTGTAGTCAGTGGTCTTCCCCAGGGATCAGTACTGGGTTCAGTCTTATTCAACTTGCATATCAATGACAACAAAGATGAAGGGCTGGAGTCTACCCTGAGCAAGTTTGCTGATGATACAAAGCTGGGGGGTGTGGCTGATACACCTGAAACCTGTGCTGCCATTCAGCAGGACCTTGATAGGCCTGAGGAGGGAGGAGAGAAACCTAATGAGGGATACTGTGGCAGCCAGTTACCAGTAGGGTTCCCCAGGGCTCAGTTTTAGGGCCAGTGCTCTTCAATGCTTTTATAAATGTTCTGGACACAGGAATCATATGTACATTAAGGTTGCTGATGACACTAAACTAGGAAGAGCTGTGGAATCCCTCAAGGGCAGAGAGGCCTTACAGAGAGATTTGGATAGATTAGAGAGCTGGGCAATCACCAGCTGTATGAAATTTAGCAAGAATAAGTGCCAGATTCTGTACCTAGGATGAGGTAATACTGGCTATATGTACAAGTTGGGGGACTAGAGGCTGGAGAGAAGCCTCCTGGAAAGAGATCTAGGGCTTTGGGTTGATGGCAAGTTGAACATGAGTCAACAGTGTGCTCTGGCAGCCAAACGGGCCAGCCATGTCCTGGGGTGCATCAAACACAGCTGAGGGAGGTGAGTGCTCCACTCTACATCGCACTGGTGTGGTCCCACCTCAAGTACTGTGTGAAGTTTTGGGCATCTCAGTATAAGAAGGACATCAAACTATTAGAATGTGTCCAGAGGAGGGCAACCAAGATGGTGAAAGGTCTTGAGGGCAAGATTTGCAAGGAGTGGCTGAGGTCACTTGGTTTGTTCAGCTTGGAGAAGAGGCAGCTGAAGGGTGACCTCATCACAGTCTACAACTTCCTCAAGAGGGGCAGTGGAAGGGGAAGTGCTGATCTCTTCTTTCTGGTGACCAGTGATAGGGCATGAGAAAATTGACTGAAATCGTGTCAGGAGAAGTTCAGATTGGGCATTAGGACAAGGTTCTTCACTGAGAGAGTGCTCAGTCACTAGAACAGGCTCCTCAGGGAAGTGGTCATGGCACCAAGCCTGTCAGAGTTCAATAAGTGCCTGGATAACACTCTTAGTCATAATGGCTTAGGTAGTCCTGCAAGGAGCAGGGAAATAAACTCGATCCTTTTCGGTCCCTTCCAACTTGATTCTATGATTCTATGTAATTCAGTATTCCCATATGAAGCAAAAATATATCAGATAAGTGGCCTGAAAGAAATTATCTAGATTATTTTAAAAAATTTCCTTTAAAAAGTTATGTTAATAATATAGAAGCCTGCACAATGATTATTATACTTACTGTAAAAATTGTGCCAGCGATTCTTATATAACAGTCCTTTCTGCAGAAGCATCACTAATTTAAAATACTATCATCATGCAGTATTTTATAGTGAGTTTTTTAATATTAATAAAAATGAGATTCATCTTAATAGGGATGCTGCTCATCTTAAGCAAAGTAAGAATGTGGTAAACTTTAAAGTTTCAGTATGTTTAAATGACTCTTGTGTCTGAATTCCGATTCAGGTTTGGAAGTCCAGTCCAAGTATACTTGCTGTGCAGAGATCAGCAGGGCTCAAGAAGCAACATCAGAAGGCAGCCTCATCAGGCAGTGGTTCAGAAGAGGTGAATAACATCTAAGTTAGTAAATAAAAAGTAAACATGCATGTCTCAGTACCCCATGTGTTAGAATAAAATTATGTAGAGCTAAGTTCTGTTCTCTTAGGTGTATGCATGTTTAAAAAGTCTAGGTTTAGTCTATAAAAGTAATATTTATGTAACTGACAAGTTTATGAGGAACCGGGGGGGGGGAATTTAGTTGCATGTTTTCAGGTGATTTGTGCCAAAATGATAGCAGTATAGATTAATATTCTTAGCTAGGTGTTCTGTGATGTATGGACAAAGTTTTCAAGTCATGTAGTATTGACTTTCATTGCATTTCTGCCTTCTGAGATGCATAAAGACAGTTAAAAATGCTAAAAGACTTTTCCACTATTGTCACTATATAAAGGTAGCTGCTGCAGTTTTCAAAAGCACTATATGGAGTTGAAAGATAGATTTTTATAACAGTTATAAATGAATGCTTGCATTTTAAGAACCATACTTCCATTTTAGAGATTTTTAAAACCTAAATCATGGGCTAAGCAAAAGTTGTCTTTGTGCAGTAGAAATATCTTTAAAGGACAAAGAACTTAATCATATATAGTTAAAATATTAATAGCTGTTGCTAAGTACTCTTTTCCTGAAGACTATTTTTCAGCATAAAAATGATCCAACATTAATCTCTATGAGATTGGTTTTAGGAAAATAATTTTAAGAGGGTTCGTCAATTTATGGTGCTTTTTTTTTGGGGGGGGGGAGGGGTGAGAGAAGAAACATACATGCTATTCTCAGAATTTTCTTAGTGATGTTTATGAGAGGATATGAAAAGTGAGAGAGCAGGAGATTTTATTAGGCTTTTGATAGGAACTTCATCTTGATTTATTGACTTGCAGCAGTATAAACTATGACTATATGTAGGCACAATTATTATATTTTAAGACAGGTTTTTTTTTTGTAGTGTTTTCTAGAGTTCTTATACGGTATATTCTTAGATGGAGAAATACAAACTCAACAGCAATCCTGATCTTATTCAATGTCAATGGGTACACTGAGGGGGATGAAGAGGATAAGACACGAAGAATAAGATTTCAGTTTGAAAGTGGGAGCTGAATTATCTTTTTAATAGTAAAAATACTTCATTGTTCTTCTTCATTCCGCAGGTTTCATCGAGCAGTGAAGATTCTGCAGATGACTCTTCCAGTGAAACCAAGAAGAAAAACCATAGAGAGTAAGATGTTTTTCATGAATAATATAATTTTTTGTTATGGCAACATAAGTCGGAATCCCATAGTTCATGGCAAATTTTTAAACACTTTAGAGGCACCACCCCCCCACCCCACCCCGCCATCAAATTATTACAGGTTTGACAGTAATAAACTGTTTTGGCTATTCAATAAATCAAAAAATTAAGTAAATTGTAATAAAGTTGAACTTGAGATGGTTTTAAGCTGTAGATTAAAAAGTTTGTGAAAAAGGTCATAGCTTCTCATTTGCAGTCACCTCTGTGTGTGTGGGTTGTTTGTGTTTGGTTTGGGGTTTGGGTTTGTTTGTTTTTTTTTATGAACGGTGTATAGGAATTCAATCATTCTCTCTTTTTTCTTCTTCAGTTAATTGAATCATCTCAATATTCAGGGTCGCCGCTATAATATCTTCAAGAAATGGGGGTGGGGTGGGGGGAGGCGGGCTTTGCTATGCAAAATAGTACTTCTCTAGTGATGAATTGTTATTCAGAGTTTTCTGTTACTTAAGAATGTGATTACACCTAATAACATACTCTGTTACAGGAAAGATATTCAAGTTTAGAATCTAGTAACCAAATAACCTCATATATCCAGTGATTCAATTTTGATTTATACCTATTTTGAACAAATATGTTTGCAGTTGTTATCTGACATACAGATCAGATTTATCTCTATATAACTTAGTACAGGATCCAAGCCCTAGAGTATGGTGTTTTATATGTTGTCTATATCTCCAAATAAATGCAGGCTGTGGATTTGCAGGGTGGGGGAGTTAGTTGTTTTGGGGTGGAGATTTTTTGTTTTTATTTGGGGGTGGGGGGTGTTGTTGTTTGGGTGGTTTTTAATTTACTGCTTGCAGAAAAATAATCTTTTAAGGAGAATGAAGATTCTATAGTATTTCCAAGACACACAGATGTATTGACCCTAATGAAAACGTAACTTCTAGGACCAATGCATATTTAAGTGAAAGAAGTATCATGGCAGTGATTCTTAGGCTTCCTGATCTGAAATTTAATGAAAATGTCTTTGAGTAATATTCCACCTTTGAAGGCCACTGTTTGAGCATCTTGGTCAAAGACCCCTAAACCTGATGATAGATGGTAGTAGATAATAGATGGTAATAGATTTAGTGACCTTTCAAGAATGCATGCCAGACCTTTCTCCCCCTTCCCCCCCCAAGCTATTAAGATTAAATATCTCTGTAAAATCTGAGCTAAGTGACTGTTGATCAGTGAGTCCATCTTTCCTGCTGTAAAGTAGATCTCAACTAAGCAGGAGTCACGAGTGGTTTACTCATAGTATCTTTCATGGGTGTGAAGAACTGATTTGGAAGCTCAGTGGGGGCGTTGGGGAGTCAGTGCCTCTCAAACTGCTACGGTCCAAGTCATTCTCAAATCTGATTCTGTATTATTTTTGGTTCCTATGCTGAAGTTCCTAATTATTCAAATGAGGCACAGGGAACATAGAATCATAGAATAGTTAAGGTTGGAAAGTACCTTAAGATCATCTAGTTCCACCCCCCCTGCCATGGGCAGGGGCATCTCACACTAAACCATGTCGCCCAAGGCTTTGCCCAACCCGGCCTTGAACACTGTCAGGGATGGAGCATTCACAACTTCCTTGGGCAAACCATTCCAGTCCTTCACCAGCCTCACAGTAAAGACCTTCTTCCTTATATCTAATCAAAACTTCCCCTGTTTAAGTTTGAACCCGTTACCCCTTGTCCTATCACTACAGTCCCTAATGAAGAGTCCCTCCCCAGCAGTCTTATAGGCCCCCTTCAGATACTGGAAGGCTGCTGTGAGGTCTCCACGCAGCCTTCTCTTCTCCAGGCTGCACAGCCCCAATTTTCTCAGCCTGTCTTCATACGGGAGGTGCTCCAGTCCCTGATCATCCTCGTGGCCTCCCCTGGACTTGCTCCAACAGTTCCATGTCCTTCTTCTGTTGAGGACACCAGAACTGCACACAATACTCCAAGTGAGGTCTCACGAGAGCAGAGTAGAGGGGCAGGATCACCTCCTTCGACCTGCTGGTCACGCTCCTTTTGATGCGGCCCAGTATACGGCTGGCTTTCTGGGCTGCGAGCGCACACTGCCAGCTCATGTTAAGTTTCTCATCGACCAACCCCCCCAAGTCCTTCTCCGCAGGGCTGCTCTGAATCTCTTCTCCGCCCAACCTGTAGCTGTGCCTGGGATTGCTGCGACCCAGGTGTAGGACCTTGCACTTGGCACGGTTAAACTTCATAAGGCTGTCACTGGCCCACCTCACAAGCGTGTCAGGTTCCCTCTGGATGGCATTTCTTCCCTCCAGCGGATCACTCAAACCACACAGCTTGTTGTCATCGTCAAACTTACTGAGGGCACACTCAATCCCACTGTCCTTGTAGCCAACAAAGACGTTGAACAAGTCCGGTCCAACACTCATCCCTGAAGGACACCACTCGTTACTGGTCTCCAGCTGGATGTCGAGCTATTGACCAGAACTCTTTGAGTGCGGCCATCCAGCCAGTTCTTTATCCACCAAGTTGTCCATCTATCAAATTGATGTCTCTCCAATTTAGAGACAAGGTTGTCATGTGGGAAAGTATCAAAATGCTTTGCACAAGTCCAGGTAGATGACATCAACTGCTTTGCCCTTGTCCATCAGTTCTGTAGCCCCATCACAGAAGGCCTCCCTGTCAGTCAGGATTTCCCCTTAGTGAAGCCATGCTGGCTGTCACCAAGCACCTTGTTGATTTTCATGTGCCTTGGCATGCCTTCCAGGAGAATCTGCTCCAAGATTTTGCCAGGCACAGAGGTGAGACTGACTGGTCTGTAGTTCCCTGGGTCATCCATTTTCCCCTTCTTGAAAATGGGGGTTATATTTCCCTTTTTCCAGTCGTCAGGACCTTCGCCTGACTGCCATGATTTTTCAAATATGATGGCCAGTGGCTTAGCAACATTGTTCGCCAGCTCCTTCAGGACCTGCAGATGGATTTCATCAGGTCCCATGGACTTGTGCATATTCAGGTTCTTAAGACGGTCTTGAACCAGATCCTCTCCTACAGTGGGCCTAAGTTCTTCATTCTCACAGTCCCTGCGTCTGCCTTCCAAGACTTGGGTGGTGTGGTCAGAGCCTTCGCCAGTGAAGACTGAGGCACAGAAGTCATTAAAACTTCAACCTTCTCCAAATCCATTGTAGCCAGTTCTCCTGATAGCTTCTGGAGAGGGCCCATGTTGTCCCTAGTATGTGTTTTATTCACTACGTACCTATAGAATCCCTTCCTGTTATCTTTCACATCCCTAGCCAAGTTTAATTCTAACTGGACCTTAGGTTTCCTAACCTGGTCCCTGGCTTCCCAGACAACATCCCTGTATTCTTCCCAGGCCGCCTGTCCTTGCTTCCACCTTTTATAAGCCTCTTTTTTCCTCTCAAATTTTCCTCAGCATCTCGTTATCCATCCATGGAGGTCTCCTGGCCCTCCAGCCATACTTCCTTCTAGTCGGGACACAACACTCCTGAGCTTGTAACCATAACTATTAGAGAATTTTGAATTTGGCAAAATATGATGTTATGGGTTTTTTTTGACTTGAGCATTGGTGAGTTACTGTAAATATGTATCTTTCCAGCTAAAGTCTTGTTAAGGACTTCAGGTTTTATTGATGTCAGGTTAACTCCATTATTAAAGCTGTAATTTATACATAAATCCAATTTTTTTTGTGTTTGGTTTTGTTTTTTTTTACATCTACCTCTGGATAACAGAAAGCTTAATTCAACTCTCTTTGAATCCATTGGGTATTTTTACCTGTTATCCATTCATGATAAGTTTCTGTCCTTCCAGCTGAAATTGCTATTTTAACATTTTTATTTCCATGAAGAATGTTGAAATTAACACAGCAAACTTGTGGTGAATACTTGATTTAAAACCAAAACAAACAAGGAAAACCCCAAACCCTAATGTGAGTTACTATTTTGTCTCTCAATATGTACAGTGAAGACTGGCAAATGTCTGGCTCAGGGTCAGTATCAGGAACTGGTTCTGATTCTGAATCAGAGGAAGATAGAGAGAAAAGCAGTTGTGAAGACAGAGAATCTGTCTATGAGCCAAAAAACAAGGTCAAAAGCCAGAAACCTCCAAGCAGGTAAGAAGTCTTGCATGTTAGATAATCTGATACTATTTCTAATTCATAATCAAGTACTGTACAGGCAAATGAAAGATTAATGAATGAAATGAAAACCAAGGCACTGAGCAGTCATGAAATATTTATATTTAGTAACAAATACAGGCAGCAACTCTACTGTTGTGTTGTATCTTATTGTCTTCAAGAATTGAGCCAAAAAGCTGCAAAAAGATTGCAGGACAGAAAAAGAGGTATCTTGATTCATCAGATGATGATGACTATGACAAGAGAGTGTCTCGTCGCCAGGCAACAGTCAATGTTAGTTACAAAGAAGCTGAAGAAACCAAGACAGATTCTGATGACTTGTTGGAAGTTTGTGGAGAAGATGTCCTACAGCCTGAAGAAGATGAATTTGAAACTATAGAGAAGTTTATGGATAGTCGAATTGGCCGAAAAGGAGGTATTTTTTTATCAGTGTTCTTAAGATGCTGTAGTTCATTGTGGTACAATGTAAACAGCAGTTGTTCTCAGCTGTATGTAACCTGTGATGTTTGTAAAGAATAAGTTTAAAAATACTATAAAATAATCTTATTTTGGTTTTCATACTCATAAGCATGTTTCTTTTGTAAGCCCTATAAAGTAAAACATAGAACTTAAGTAACTAATGGAAAAAGGTGAAATCGGTGTGCTCAGCTCGCTCCCTGAAATGCCTGTACACCAATGCGCGCAGCATGGGAAATAAGCAGGAGGAGTTGGAAACCTGTGTTAAGTCAGGAGATTATGATCTGGTGGCAATTACAGAGACGTGGTGGGACAGCTCACATGACTGGAATATAGTCATGGAAGGCTATGCCCTTTTCAGGAAAGACAGGCCAGCCAGGCGGGGTGGTGGGGTTGCTCTTTATGTGCGGGAGGAACTACAGTGCACAGAGTTCTGTCCAGGGACAGATGATGAGCGAGTTGAGAGTCTGTGGGTGAGAATTAAGGGGCAGGCTGGCAGGGGGGATACTGTTGTGGGTGTCTGTTACAGACCACCAGATCAGGGTGAGGAAGTTGACGAGACCTTCTACAGGCAGCTGAGAGCGGCCTCACAGTCACAGGCCGTGGTCGTCGTGGGGGATTTTAACTTCCCTGATGTTTGCTGGAAGGACCACTCGGCAACCCAGCCACAGTCCAGGAGGTTCCTCCAGTGTATGGATGATAACTTCCTCCTGCAAATGGTGGATGAGCCGACCAGGAGAGGAGCGCTGCTGGATCTCATCCTCACTAACAAGGAGGATCTGGTCGAAGCAGTAAGGGTTGAGGGCTGCCTTGGTTGCAGCGACCACGAGATGGTGGAGTTCAGGATCTTGTGTGGCAGGACTAGTAGAATAGCAAGTAGAATTGCAACCCTGGACTTTAGCAGGGCAAACTTTGGCCTTTTCAAGCAATTGCTAGGGGAAATCCCATGGGCAGGGCTGCTTGAAGGTAAAGGGGCCCAAGATAGTTGGTTGATATTCAAGGACTGCTTTTTCCGTGCTCAAGATTGGAGCATCCCGACACGTAGGAAGTCAAGGAAGAGGGCCAAGAGACCTGCGTGGCTAAATAGGGAATTGCTGGATATGCTCAAGTGGAAGAGGAGAGTTTACAGGTCATGGAAGGAGGGGCTGGCCACTTGGGAGGAATATAAGGCTGCTGCTAGAAGATGTAGGAAGGCAGCTAGGAGGACTAAGGCATCCTTAGAATTAAACCTGGCAAGAAGGGTCAAGGACAGCAAAAAGAGCTTTTTTAAATACATGGCAGACAAAACTAACACCAGAGGCAATGTAGGCCCACTGATGAACGGGATGGGTGCCCTGGTGACAGAAGATAAAGAGATGGCAGAGTTACTGAATGCCTTCTTTGTCTCTGTCTACTCTGCTGCGGGCAGTCCTGAAGAGCCCTGTACCCCTGAGACCTTAGATGAAGTCAGGTCGATGGAGTGGTTTGCCTTAGTCGATGAGGAATGGGTTAGAGACCAGTTGAGCAATCTGGACATCCATAAATCCATGGGTCCAGATGGGATGCACCCGCGGGTGCTGAGGGAACTGGCGGAAGTCATTGCTAGACCACTCTCCATCATCTTTACCAAGTCTTGGGAAACGGGAGAGGTGCCTGAGGACTGGAGGAAAGCAAATGTCACTCCAGTCTTCAAAAAGGGCAAGAAGGAGGACCCGGGTAACTACAGACCGGTCAGCCTCACCTCCATCCCTGGGAAAGTGATGGAACACCTTATCCTTGGTACCATCTTAAGGC
This sequence comes from Pezoporus flaviventris, assembly GCF_033815535.1. Classification (NCBI taxonomy): domain Eukaryota; kingdom Metazoa; phylum Chordata; class Aves; order Psittaciformes; family Psittacidae; genus Pezoporus; species Pezoporus flaviventris. The sequence continues at coordinate 999,515 of NW_026892741.1, read as the reverse complement.
ATATCAAGGATAAGAAGGTTATGAGGGGCAGTCAACATGGCTTCACCAGGGGGAAATCATGTTTGACCAATCTCTTAGCCTTTTATGAGGAAATAACACAGTGGATGGATGATGGCAGAGCGGTGGATGTGGTCTACCTTGACCTCAGCAAAGCATTTGACACAGTCTCCCACAGCATCCTCACGGCTAAAATGAGGAAGTGTGGACTGGATGATCAGGTAGTGAGGTGGACTGCGAACTGGCTGAAGGAGAGAAGCCAGAGAGTTGTAGTCTATGGGGCTGAGTCTAGTTGGAGGCCTGTGACTAGTGGAGTGCCTCAAGGGTCAGTACTGGGACCGGTATTATTTAATATATTCATCAATGATTTAGATGAGGGAATTGAGTGTACTATCAGCAAGTTTGCTGATGACACTAAGCTGGGAGGAGTGGCTGATACGCCAGAAGGCTGTGCTGCCATCCAGCGAGACCTGGATAGGCTGGAGAGTTGGGCAGGGAGTAACTTGATGAAATATAACAAGGGAAAGTGTAGAGTCCTGCATCTGGGCAGGAACAACCCCAGGTTCCAGTATAGGTTGGGGAACGACCTGTTAGAAAGCAGTGTAGGGGAGAGGGACCTGGGGGTCCTAGTGGACAACAGGATGACCATGAGCCAACACTGTGCCCTTGTGGCTAAGAAGGCCAATGGCATCCTGGGGTGTATTAGAAGGGCGGTGGTTAGTAGGTCGAGAGAGGTCCTCCTTCCCCTCTACTCTGCCCTGGTGAGACCGCATCTGGAGTATTGTGTCCAGTTCTGGGCCCCTCAGTTCAAGAAGGACAGGGAGCTGCTGGAGAGAGTCCAGCGCAGGGCAACAAAGATGATTAAGGGAGTGGAGCATCTCCCTTATGAGGAATGACTGAGGGAGCTGGGTCTCTATAGTTTGGAGAAGAGGAGACTGAGGGGTGACCTTATCAGTGTCTATAAATATATAAAGGGGGAGTGTCACGAGGACGGAGCCAGGCTCTACTCAGTGGCAAACAATGATAGGACAAGGGGTAATGGGTACAAAGTGGAACACAAGAGGTTCCACTTAAACTTGAGAAGAAACTTCTTCTCAGTGAGGGTGACAGAACACTGGAACAGGCTGCCCAGGGAGGTTGTGGAGTCTCCTTCCCTGGAGACATTCAAAACCCGCCTGGATGCATTCCTGTGTAACATTATCTAGGTGTTCCTGCTCTGGCAGGGGGATTGGACTAGATGATCTTTCGAGGTCCCTTCCAATCTCTAACATACTGTGATACTGTGATACTGTGAAAAAGTAAAAATTAATTAGAATATAGCTCCATATTGCATAAATGCATGCCATACTGTTAAATCACTATTTGTACTGTTTATTGATACCTGATAGGTATAAACTGCATGCAGAGGGGTGGAGAAAAAGTGGACTGGATAGGACAGCTAGCCAGTAGCCTGAATGCTGAAGTTGGGAAGTCTGAACCATTGAGATCGTGATTTCAGTTACTCCTGTACAAATAGTTACAATACAGTGCAGTGGATGGTGGAATCTAAAATTTCAGTGGTGTGTTTGCATGTGCACTTCTAAAAGTAATTTTATAAATGAGAGTGGGGTTGTTACGTAGGGGGTTTTGGAGGGTGGAATTTGGAGGTCAGGGGAGGTGATTCTGCCCATCTGCTCTGCTCTAGTGAGACCCCACCTGGAGTACTGTGTGAAGTCCTCAGTACAGGAAAGACATGGACCTGTTGGAGATCAGAGGGATGGAACACCTCTCCTATGGAGACAGACTGAGAGAGCTGGGTTTATTTAGCCTGGAGAGGGCTCCAGGGAAACCTTATTGTGGCCTTTCAGTACTTAAAAGGGGCCTGTAAGAAAGATGGGGAGAAACTTTTCAGCAGGGCCTAGTGCAGTAGGATGAGGGGTGATGGTTTTAAACTAAAAGAGGGGAGATTCAGGCTGGATGTGAGGAAAAAAGTCTTCATAATGAGGGTGGTAAAATATTGGAACAGGCTGGTGGATGCCCCATCCCTGGAGACATTCAAGGTCAGGCTGGATATGGTTCTGGGCAGCCTGATCTAGTTGAAGATGTCCTTGCTCATTGCAGGGGGGTTGGACTAGATGACCTTTGAAGGTCCCTTCCAGCACAGAAAATTCTATGATTCTATGTTTCCAGCATCTGGTGGGTTGCAGTTTCCTGCTTATGTGGGTTTGTTTTATTAGCCTGCAAATTAGGGTTCTGATTATAGAAAACTTGGGATTACTCATACTTCAGAACTGCTTTTCTCCATTAATTATACCTGATCTCTAGAGTTTCTGACCTATCTCAGAGCTTGCACTCTCTTTCCTCTCAACTTTCTTTTCCCATACTGTCTTAAATTCCAGTGTATTCTTACTCTAGCCCCTTACTCCAATGCAGTGTCACCATTGTGTTAAAAGTCTTCTGGAATAGATTTCTTATATTATGCATGCCCAGATGTTGTTACTGCTTGTGCAGTCCTTTGCTATTGCCATGCTCTGTTGCTATATCTGTCCCCTGCATCTGGTTGGGTCTACTTCCTTATTTGGCTCTCCTCACAGAAATGAGCCTGTTTCCTGCTGCTAGTCTGCCTCAGCTGTAATACTGACTGTATTTTATTAAAAATTGCCTCAAATAAGAGTTCAAATAAGGAGGGGGGGGGGGGGAAGTAGGGAAGTAGTAAAATGAGCTTAGGAAGAAATAGTTCAATAGCAGCTCATCCCAATGAGCTGCTATTGATGGGCAAAAATGCCCAAATGGGAAAGTCTGGAGCAAGGAGGATGCACCTTTGGTGGAAGAGGATCGGGCCAGGGAATACTTAAACAAACTGGACATACGTAAGTCCATGCGCCCAGATGGGATGCACCCATGAGTGCTGAGGGAGCTGGCAGCTGTAATTGTGAGACCACTCTCAATAATCTTTGATTGATAATGGCAACTGGGAGAAGTGTCTGAAGACTGGAGGAAAGCAAATGTCATAGTATCATGGTTTGGGTTGGAAGGGACCTTAAAAGGTCATCTAGTCCAACCCTCCCCCCCCCCAATGAACAGGGACGTCATCAACTAGATCAGGTTGCTTAATGCCCCATCCAACCTTGAATGTTTCCAGGGATGGGGCATCTACAACCCCTCTGTGCACCCTGTGCCAGTGTTTCACCACCCTCAGCTGCTTGCTCAGTCCCTGTCAGTGGGATGGGGGAGAGAATAATAAAAGTGACAACACTCGTGGGTTGAGATAAAGACATTTTAATACGTAAAGAAAAAGCCACACAAGCAAGCATCGGCAGCCAGGTGTTCAGCCTTCTTCAGAAAAGCAGGGCTGCTCTCAACCCATTCATGCCTCAGCCTGTATTGATATTGGGGATTGCCCCATCCCTGGTGCAGGACTTTGCACTTGGCCTTGTGAACCTCATGAGGTTCACATGGACCCACTCCTTGAGCTTGCCAAGTTTCCTCTGGATGGCATCGCTTCCTTCAAGCAATCAACTGCACCACTTGGCTTGGCGTCATTTGCAAACTTGATGAGGGTGCACTTGATCCCACTGTCTATGTCACTGATGAAGATATTCAACAGTTCTGGTCACACTACGGACCCCTGAGGGATGCCACTCATCACTGATCTCCATCAGAACATTGAGCTGTTAGCCACTACTCTCTGGATGCAACCATCCAACAAATTCCTTATCTACCAAACAGTCCATCCATCAAATTTTTCCCTCTCCAACTGGAGAGAAGGATGTTGTGGGGGACCATGTCAAAGGCCTTACAGTTAGCTCTTCCCTTGTCCACTGATGTAGTCACTCCATCATAGAAGGCCACTAGGTTGGTCAGGCAGGACTTGCCTTTGGTGAAGCCATGCTGGCTGTCTCAAGTCACCTCCCTGTCCTCCACGTGCCCTAACATAGCTTCTAGGAGGATCTGTTCCACGATCTTCCCAGGCACAAAGGTGAAGATGACAGGTTGGTAGTCCACAGGGTCCTCCTTTCTACCCTTTTTAAAAATGGATGCAGTGTTTCCCTTTTTCCAGTCACCAGGGACTTCTCCTGATGGCCATGACTTTTCAAATATCATGAAGAGTGGTTTGGCAACTACATTTCCTCAGGACTCTGGGATGCATCTTGTCAGGTTGCATAGACCTATATATGCTCAGGTTCCTCAGGTCATCTTGAATCTGATCTTCTCTTACAGTGGGAGGGACTCTGTAGTCCCTGTCTTGAGAGGTGTAGGAAGAGAGGTTGCCAGAGAAGACATAGGCAAAAAAGTTGCTGAATACCTCAGCCTTCTCCTCGTCTGTTGTTACCAGTTTGCATGTCATTTCTGTCTGCAAGAAGGAGGACCCAGAGATCTACTGGCTAGCCATCCTCACCTCAATCCCTTAGAAGTTGATGGAGCAGCTAATCCTGGAAATTATTTCCAGGCACATGAAAGACAAGAAGGTCATTAGGAGTAGCCAGCATGGCTTCACCAAGAGGAAATCATGTTTGACCAACTTGATAACCTTCTGCGATGAAGTGACTGGTTTTGTAGATGAGGGGAGAGCAGTGGATATAGTCAAACTGGTCTTAAGGAAGGCCTTTGACACTCTTCCATAAGTTTGTCATGGACAAGCTCTTGATTTATGGGCTGGATAAGCAGAGAGTGAGGCGGGTTGAAAACTGGCTGAACAGCTGGACCCAGAGGGTGGTGATCAGCAGTGCAAAGTTTAGTTGGAGGCCAGTAACTACTGGTGTACCCAAGGGGTACATACTGGGTCCAGTCCTTTGCAACATCTTCATCAATGGGCTGGATGACAGGGCAGAGTGTGCCTTCTGCATGTTTGCAGATTGACACCAAATTGGGAGGAGTGGCTGGTATGCCAGAGGGTGGTGCTGTCATCCAGAGGGACCTTGACAGGTTGGGGAAATGGCCTGAAAGGAACCTTATGAAGTTCAACAAGGGAAAATACCAGGTCCTGCACCTGGGGAGAACAACCCCATGCAGTACATGCTGTGGGGCCAAACATATGGAAAGCAGCTTTGCAGAAGGAAGTCGTGAGGTTCCTGGTAGACACCACATTGAACATGAGCCAGTAATGTGCCCTTGATACAAAGAAGGCTAATGGTATCCTGGGCTGCATTAGGCAAAGTATTGCCAACAGGTCGAGGAAGGTGATCTTTCCCTTCTGCTTACTGCTGGGGAGGCTGCATCTGGAATGTTATGTCCAGTATTGGGCTCCCCGGTACAAGAGACTGATGGCACTACTGGAGAGAGTCCAACAAAGGGCCACAAAGATGATCAAGGGACTGGAACATCTCTCCTATGAGGAAAAGCTGAGAGAGGTGGGACAGAGAAGAGAAGGCTCAGGGAGAAGAGCTCATTAATGTATATAAATACCTGAAGGGAGGGTTCAAAGAAGACAGAGCCAGGCTCTTTCCATTGGTGTCCAGTGACAGGACAAAAGGCAGTGGGCACAAACTGAAACACAGGAGGTTCCATCTGAACATAGGGAAAGACTTTTTTTGACCATGAGGGTGACTAAGCACTGGAATAGTTTGTCCAAAGAGGTGGTGGAGTTTCCTTCCCTGGAGATATTCAAGAGCCATCTGGACATGGTCCTGGGCAACTGGCTCTAGGTGAACTTGTTTGAGCATGGAGGTTGGAGCATATGAGCTCCAGAGGTCCTGTCCAACCTCAATCATTCTTCGATTCTGTGAATTGGATTTATAGAATGCATAGTAATGATTGAATAGTGTTTCAAGTCTCAAGGCTGATTAAGCACAATGTCAAATATCTGTTTTATTCTCATATAGCAAAGATGACAGCAAGCAGTGTTAGTGGAGCATTCTCTGTGAATCACTAGAAAAACTAGGAACGCTAAGAAAATTATCATTAAATGAGATACTATAGGTTAGATGCAGAGTGTTTTGGTTTGTTGTTTTTTTTTTAATCTCATTGTGCATGTTTTAATATAGCTACATCATAATTCTTCAAATAAGAGGAATAACATAAGAGCTGTAGATATAATTTGTCAAGTTACATGCTCATATAAGATTGTCACAAATTGCTTTCTGTGGTATGTTTTTTACTGATTAATTTATGGCAGTGCACACTTATTCAAGCCTTATGGTGTGATTTCTTTACCAGCCACTGGTGCTGCAACCACCATCTATGCTGTTGAGGCAGATGGTGACCCAAATACTGGGTTTGAAAAGTCAAAGGAGCTAGGAGAAGTACAGTATCTTATTAAATGGAAAGGTTGGTCACACATCCATAATACTTGGGAAACTGAAGAAACACTAAAGCAACAAAATGTTAAAGGAATGAAGAAACTGGACAACTATAAGAAAAAGGATCTGGAAACAAAACGCTGGTGAGTATTTTTATAACTACTTCCGCACTCCTTATTTTTTGTAATATAGATGTTTTATTGTGGGTTTGTGAGTTCTATCGCCTCTTTGTGAAGGCATAGTTTCAAGTGCCTATGCAACAGGAAGACAAGAGCTGTAAGATTCTGATCATAGAAACTTTACTTGAGCAAGTGAGAATGCTCACACATCTTGTAAAATGAGGCCTTTAAGGAAGCAGCTTCTGCACCTAGATTTTAATGTGTCTGTTAAAAATGAAGTTTTAACAGGATGGGTGGCGGGTTTTCTGGTTTTGTTTTAAATCTTACCTTTTACTAATTGTGCCATTGATTGATTGCATTTTGATCAGAGGTCTTCAGGAATTGCTGCAGAGATTAAAAAAAGAAATCAGAAATGCTTAAAGCACTCAAAACATTACAGCATTTAGTTTTCTTGGCTCAAACTTCTGTTAAAGCCTCAGAACCAAGAAGTCAAATAAATCCTTACGTTTTAGTGCTGTGTTTTAGGATTCCATTTCATTAGTATGTTTAATATAATCTATGAATAGTGGGCTTTTTAGTGATTCCTACTTATATGATAGATTTTTACAGTGAGCCATCAGTGATGTTCTGTGAAAATGCCATGTGAAAAACACTACTCAGTGTTGAGAATAGATATTGTAAATTAACTGTATGACTAGTACAAGGTGTAGCTGATAGCAGTGTCTTTTGATAAGCTTTCTCACTCATCAGTGATGAGGTACCTAGGCCAGATACAGGAATTTCAGAGTTGTGCCTTCTTCAAAGAAGCTCTTTAAGCAGCATTCCTATGGTGCTTATGTTCAGAGCTTTAAAATTGCCAGATTTTCTTAGTTTTAGAGATACACAATGTAATAAGTGCTACAAATAAATTCCCATTTCAGGCTGAAAAATGCTTCTCCAGAAGATGTGGAATATTATAACTGCCAGCAGGAACTTACAGATGATCTACATAAACAATATCAAATAGTGGAAAGGATAATTGGTATGTGACAAACTTCCAGATGGAAAAGTGTTGAGAATATTACAAGTTTATTGCTTGCATGTTGTTAAGAAATTTAGGTTATTAATATCCCTAACAACTTAGGGCAAAACAAAATCTCTGATGAAAAGAAAAGTTGTCATACTGTCTTTGCTGTGAAACTAGTTCATGTTGTCTTATCACCTAAAATGAGAGCTTTCTTAAAATACAGAAGGAAAATATTGATCTGGTATCTCTGATGCATTTCTGCAGCTCATTCAAATCAGAAATCAGAAGCTGGTTATCCAGATTACTATTGCAAATGGCAGGGTCTGCCTTACTCAGAATGTAGCTGGGAAGATGGTGCTCTCATTGCCAAAAAATTTCAGGCGTGTATTGATGAGTATTTTAGCAGAAATCTATCCAAGACTACTCCATTTAAGGACTGCAAGGTGAGTCTGTAATTTCAATGGATTTATGCAGTTGCAATAATAATAAAAAAAAAAGTTTGACATATTTTATGTATTAAAAAAGATGTACGATATAAAATATTTTTCAGATGTTGTCCAGAACAGTAATAATGATAGCTATAGTTATATTTGTTGCAAATATCATTATTAATAGTCTTTTTAGATATTTGTTCCCTGCTTATTTTATTGCCATTAACAGGTAGAATTGTTTAGTACCTCAGTTTGTTTTAAAACTGACCTTTGTGAATGAGTTCATGTCACTTCTGTTGTGGAATTTAGATTGGCAGCCAAGCTAATTTTAGCTTGCTAATGGGTTAATATTGTTATATAGTCTAGTTGTGATTAATAAAGTCTAGACTTGGTGACCAAACAGATTTCTACTGCTGCTTTGTTTCTATAAGACATGTTGCGTAACTTCACTTAGTAGTAGGAATGATGTTCAATTTGCTTTTGACAGATTCTAAAACAGAGGCCGAGGTTTGTTGCACTAAAGAAGCAACCGTCTTATATTGGAGGACATGAGAGTTTAGAATTAAGAGATTATCAGTTAAATGGACTGAACTGGCTTGCTCATTCATGGTGCAAGTAAGTATAGTCTTCAATTAGTCTTGCTGTTTTTAACTTGAAAGCATTTATAAATTTGTTTGTTTGTTTGTTTGTTTGTTTTTAGAGGGAATAGTTGTATTCTTGCAGATGAAATGGGTCTGGGTAAAACAATACAAACAATTTCTTTTCTGAACTACCTGTTTCACGAACACCAACTGTATGGGCCTTTCTTGCTAGTCGTGCCACTTTCTACCTTGACATCTTGGCAAAGAGAGATTCAAACTTGGGCTCCTCAGATGAATGCTGTTGTTTACTTAGGAGATATAACTAGCAGAAATATGGTGAGTATTTCTTTATATCATTGAAAAAGATTAGTGGTAAACAAGGCATACTTCATGTCCCTGTATTATGCTAATCTCCAATATTTTGATTAGGAATGAGCAAATACTCATTTCAAACATTGTATGTGTTAAAAATGCAAATTAAAAACATAAATTTTGAGCTGATATAAATGTATGTGAAAAATTTCATTCCTGCTTAATAATAAAAAGAATTAAAAATGCGACCTTGCATTTGAAAATAAATTGTCTTTTGTCATGTGATTATTTAGGTGCATAAAATAAATATTTAATCCAGACAGGCAATCTTAATTTGTTTTCTGAAAGGAGGAATGTAAGTAACCTTATCCATTAAAGGTTGAAAAAAAAAAGCAACCCCCCCAAAAAAAAACCCCAAAAAACCTAACTAAACAAAAATCAACAAACACCCCACCACCACTGTTGAATAACTTTTTTTTTAAAGCTTCATGTGTTGTGTTCCTTTTTTGTGATAAGAGTCTTATATGTCACTTAACATCTATATTGCTGTAGTACCTGAAGTCATCCCGATCAATAAGACCATTTTTCTCTACCTTATAGTTCACTTGATTTTTCTTGTAGATAAGAACTCATGAATGGATGCATCCACAGACAAAACGATTAAAATTTAATATACTTCTAACAACTTATGAAATTTTGCTGAAGGATAAGGTAATCACACGTCTTCAGGGAGATAATTTGTAGAATGTAAAACTCCTTTAGAGTTGGCACATATTTGGGTTCTGGGCCATTAAATGGATGGGGAGTATGACAACTTTACTCTTGGAAATATGACAGTGATGTTTTCTTTAAGCACTTCTAGATTCATGTATATATGGTGAGGCTTTCTGCCCCCCCCCCCCCATCAAGTGGGTTAAACTTTTTTTTTTCAGTTTGCTTGAGCTTCACATTGCTGTAATTTCTTTGCATCTCAAAATCTCTACTCTGTTAGGCCATCACCCTGGAACTGAAAAATCAAACCAATCCCTAGCCCCAAACACCTGTGATTCACAGTTCTGAAATCCCATGTTTTATCTTTGTATTTGCGTGTGCAGTATTATTTATATTACTACTCTCTTCATGATAGTAGCACATAGAGTTATTGTTAATCCTAACAGCATATGAAAATTTTAATTTAAAAGGTTGCTTGTTGGCTTTCTATTTCATTTGTTCATACATGCTGGAAAGAAGATAGTTAATAGTGGATTTTAACATTTTTTTTCTTTTGTCAATTGGAAATGTATAGATCAGTTTTTTGCCTACCTCCTCCCCCCCAAGTATAAACATGGGATGCCTGCATAGCCTTTTGTTGAATCTAGCAAACATAAAAACCGTAATTAATACTAAAAACATGTGTCCATTCATTATTAAAATAAAAGGAGTGATGGTGTATATATAACCTCATGTAAAATATCAGAAACTGCATAATATATTAACTTGTATAATGTTTCCCCCCCACCCCCAATTTCTTTAAGTCATTCCTTGGTGGTCTGCATTGGGTATTTATAGGAGTTGACGAAGCTCATCGTTTAAAAAATGATGATTCCCTTCTGTATAAGACTTTAATAGACTTTAAGTCTAATCATCGTCTTCTTATTACTGGAACCCCTCTACAAAACTCCCTCAGAGAGCTTTGGTCTTTGCTGCACTTCATCATGCCAGAAAAGTAAGGAACGTGAAATTTTTTTGTGTGTGTGGTCAAGTTTCTTACAGTGGAATATTGTAGTGATTGGATAATCTGTTAACAGAGATAAAGAATTGCATTGTGAAATAGTTTAAATATTTTATATAAAATAATTGAACACATTTTTCATTCTGCTCCTGATAATTTTGTTGGTAGCTGTTTTAGCAGTCCAAAAAAAAAAAAAAAGGATTGATGCATGACTCAAACCTGAAAAGACGTTTCATCTTAATCTAAAAGGAAACTCACATGGATTTACTCTAGGGAAATAGAATGGGGCTGGGAATGTCTTCTTTTCTTAGTACCATGAGTGAAAACAAGATTGCACTACACTGTCCGTATCCAAGTATCCAGTAGTTCAGTCAGGCAGTGAATTTGCCCTTATAGTTTGCATAGTATAGGTTTATTGTATTGATGTTACTCTACACTGACCTCTGTTTATATCCGAGATAAATAAGATCACATGTTCCTTTTGGATAGCTTGTAAATACATAGCACTGTAGTTCCAATTAGATTTGGAGTTATGCGTTGCATTCACTTCTTCAGAACCTTACAAGCAAGGCCACTAAATCTGTTGTCTGGCACCTATTCTTTATTTGATCGCAAAGTCCATTGTCTTAGTCTGTTAGCACATGGCAGAGAATAATTACATTTTATCTAGTCCATACAAGCTGCAAAAGGTATGCGGTCCGTTCTCTTGCACTTCCTCCAGCTATGCAACTAATTTTTCATGCTGATCTTTAGAAATATAATGGAATTTCTGCAACCTTCTACCATGCAGAAAAGTATAATGTTGGGTTTTTGCTGCAGAAGTTAAAATCCAGTAGTTTGTTTTGAATATTCATTCTGCAAAATTTTGGAAATTTCCATTCTCTTATTTGCATGCAAAATATTTGGAATTTCTTGTGAGATGCAAATTCACAAACTTATTAAATAAAACGGGTGTGGGGAAGAAGTCCGTATGTGTTTGTGCACATGTGGTATATTTATGGTCTTTGTGTGTCTATGATGTTCATGGTATGTCACTATTTTACCTTTATTCTTTCTTATGTTGAAGGTTTTCTTCCTGGGAAGATTTTGAAGAGGAGCATGGCAAAGGGAGAGAGTTTGGTTATGCAAGTCTTCACAAAGAACTTGAACCATTTCTACTCAGAAGAGTTAAAAAAGATGTAGAAAAATCTTTACCTGCCAAGGTTGAACAGATTTTGAGGATGGAAATGAGTGCATTACAGAAGCAATATTACAAGTAAGTAATGACACTTTTTAATTCCTGCAATTTTAATGATATATCTATATGAAAATTTCTGAAGTGTAATAGTTCTCATAATGCAATTTGAACTGGTATTTTGAGAGCTTACATCCTTCCTATTTCCACAAATGGTTAGAAATTACTTTCATTGCACATTCTATATCATAGGTGGATTTTAACCAGGAATTATAAAGCCCTGAGTAAAGGTTCAAAAGGCAGTACCTCAGGATTTTTGAACATCATGATGGAACTCAAGAAGTGTTGTAACCATTGCTACCTCATTAAACCACCAGGTGATAATGAATTCTGTAATAAACAGGAGGCCTTACAGGTAATACCTTTAAAAAAAACCTTTTACTATGCATGCAGTAATATAATTGATGCGGTTTATAACAACATAAATGTTTCTAAAGATCAGGGTTTTTTTTCTGTGACCTTTGAAGTTCATAATTTAAATACTTTCTAAAAACTACTAGATTGAAATCACAAGTTGTCGCTGCACAAGCTATTTTATATTATAAAGTGCTTATCAAAGCTAAAGGATGTTTCATTTGTAACTTGGCACACTAACTACTTAAATTTGTAGCTAAACTCATCAGAAGTGTTCAGAAATTATTGCTAATAATTGCATACTTGTAACAATTATTTCCTTGTCTCATCTGAATAATCTTTGTTAGCTCCAGTTATGAATGATACATCCTTCTTATTTCTGGCATAAAGAATAAAAGCACCTAACTCCAAATTTTTTTATTCCCCAAAATTCTATCCTGAGCCTCTTCAGCTAAAGAGGCCTAATATTGCCAACATTAAATTCAGCGTGCACATGAGTTTCTCTTCTAGTTGTTCCCGCTGGAGCTGAGAAGAGTTAACATTGTAACCTAGGTAAAGCCTGTTGCCCTCTACAAACAAGATTGCTCTCACTTTTATCTTGCCTAAGGAACCTGACTGATTAGGCATTGTTTAAAATTACTTAGCAGGTCAAGTAGCAGTGCTTATTTCTGTTCAAAAGAAAGGAAGTGAGGAGCAAGTAGTACTAAGGTAGTCAGGTAGTCTGTTGTTGTTTATTTGTTAGAAAAGAACTTGAGTCTACACTGTAACTGCTCTAACTCGTAGCACACTATATTTACTTAACATTTTAATGAAATGTTAAGATGCGGTTTTATGAGCCAGAACTGAGAAATGCATTTATTTGAAAAACATGCTAGTCAGTACTCCTGTTGATTTCACTTAGAGTGCTCAGTGCTTTTATGAGTTTTTACAAGATCAGGACTGACTAAATACTTATTAAACTTTCATGTCCCGTTAATGAATGTCTAACCATCTGCAGTGTATGTTAGTGTTGAGGTGAACTTATTTTGCAGTACACATTTTATTGTCTTGTAGCATTTAATACGTAGCAGTGGGAAACTAATCCTTCTTGACAAGCTACTGATTCGTCTACGAGAACGTGGCAACAGAGTACTGATTTTCTCTCAGATGGTGAGAATGCTAGACATCCTAGCGGAGTATTTGAAGTATCGTCAGTTTCCCTTTCAGGTAAGAATTTTGCTGGTAGTCACCAAGAAGCCTTGATCATTACCACTTTATCTTAAGTGTCCTTTTTGAAGAAAGATTTATGAAAATTTTATTTTATGTATAGGAAAAGACTGGCAATTACTCTATGCTAAATAGTATTTTGAAACAAAACTGATGAATTAGAAAGATTGTTGCATTACTCTTATTCCCCCCCTCCCCCCATTTTGGCAATTGAGATTTCAAGTTGCTCCAGTTAGAATATAGTAGTAGTTCCTTTTTAATTATGTTATTCAATATCTTTAGAGACTTGACGGATCAATAAAAGGAGAATTGAGGAAACAAGCCCTGGATCATTTTAATGCAGAAGGATCAGAGGTATGGTATTAGTGGGTGTGTTGTTTTTTTTTAATCTACTCAGCTTTAATTTTTTTCCCCAAGAAATATAACATATATTACACAAAACCTGAATATAGAATAAAGTGAGGGATGTATTGCATTGAAATTCTATTTCTGTTGCCTAGACTATAAGGTTTACAACTCTTAGCAAGCAAACAGAAAAACCCACAACCAAAAAAAAAAAATCAACCAAAACTAAGAGGAGGTTAAATAGGAAACACGGAATTTATGAAAATGGTGTGTAACTAATATAAATACATAGTTGGTTTTTGGTTGGTTTTTTTTAGATTTTTGTCAATGCTCTTTATCAAAGTAATTTTAAGTACTGTATAAAAATGGAATAATTGAATTTATTTTGTTGTGTAGGACTTAATCCTTCAATTTTTATAGGAGCACGAAACTTTTGCACAAGCTTTTGACATTGAAACCCTACTTAGGCAATGGGCAGAATTGCGATGTGTATATCTTTGCATGAAGAAAAGCTATCTTTATTAGCTTAAAAGAGCTAATCTGGCTTCTGTTATCTTAATTTTTTACCTGTTATTTCCTTGCCCCGGAAGAAACTGAAAAACTGATTTCTAGCCATTGTTTGTATACCACTTAAGATTCCTATTTTATTTAGGCTTCCTACTATGGAAGCCATTCCATACCTTTGATAATCTTAGGTCTTTTGTCCTGCACTGACACGGTTTTTCAGCAATAGGAGCATAGCATTTGTCAGTTGCTGCTGAGCTTATGTTTCTGCTATGGAGGAAGAACTTAATTTCATAACATAAATATCAGGTATTTGTTAAATACAAAATTTGGTTCTATTTTAAATATCTAGTCTAGACATCATTGCCTTTTTCTGGAATCCTTGTAGTTGTACTGTACAGTTTTTTAAGATGAAGGGGGGATCCAAACTTCACACTGTATTAAAGAATAGAGGCAAATGATGGAGTTGTGCAGCAATAAAATTATTTCCTGTTATATTCTCTATTTATTTCCTAATAATCAATAAAAAGCCATCTTTTTTTTTCTTTTTTTTTTTCTATTACTGATCTACAATATTAATGACAGTATCAATGACAACTCCAAGGACTTATTCCTAAGCAGTAATGGCTTGCTATTAACTTTTGCTGTATTTAAAACTCAAATTTATTTTCTATTTCACTATTTAATTTCATATGCTTTTTTATTGCCTGTCACATAAGATACTTCTGTAGTCCTTTTTAGTTGTCCCTGAATAACTCCGTATCATCTGCAGACTTTGTCACCCCATTGCTCATGCTCATCTCATTTTCATATTGTTTATGAATATGTTGAAGAGCACTGACCCCTTCAGAACACCTAATTTTCTCTTAACAAAAAAGCAGAGAGACTTGAGCACACATAAGGCTTAACAACAAGGGGGGTTGTATTTCTGGCCAGTGTTTTGCTTGGGTTTTTTCTCCCCAAGTGGCTTTTGCTCATCTTAGGATGCTGCTTCCATTAAACCACAGAGAAGTCAGTAATTGATATCAGTTTGCTTTATACTTATACTGGGTCTGGCTGGGCTGGAGTTAATTGTCTTTATAGCAGCTTGTATGGTGCTGTGGTTTAGTTTTGTGACAGAGCAATATTAATAACACACCAGTGTGTTAGCTGTTGCTGGACAGCGTTTGCATAGTGTCAAGGCCTTCTCACTCTCCCCCCAGTGAATAGATTGCGCAGTACACAAAAGGTTGGGAGGGGACATAACCAGGCAGATGACCCGAACTAAGCAAAGAGATATTCCATGTGAAGGTCCTCAAATGCGTCCAGAGGAGGGCAACAAAGCTGGTGGAAGGGCTGGAAGGCATGTCCTATGAGGGGTGGCTAAGGGCTCTGGGTTTGTCTAGTTTGGAGAAAAGGAGGCTGAGGGGCGACCTCATTGCTCTTTACAGCTTCCTGAGGAGGGGAATTGGAGAAGGAGGTGTTGATCTCTTCCTGGTATCCTGTGACAGAACATGTGGGAATGGTTCAAAGCTGCATCAAGGGGAGGTTCAGACATGACATTAGGAAGTAGGAAGCATTTCTTTACTGAGAGGGTGGTCAAACACTGGAATAGGCTTCCTAGAGAGATAGTTGATGCCCCAAGCCTGTCAGTTTTTAAGAGGCATTTGGACAATGCCCTTCATAACATACTTTAACTTTTGGTCCACCCTGAAGTGGTCAGGCAGTTGGATTACATGATTGATGTAGGTTCCTTCCAGCTGAAATAATCTAGTCTATTCTATTCTAATAGCGATCTACTGGCTCTAGCCATGACAAGCACCTTATTGTATTACAAGTCTAACAAATATTTATGACATACTTAAAGAATTGTATGAGTTCATAGTCTGCTTTAGAGAGCATATAATAAAGAAGTGTCATATTGGTTCCTTGAAGAATATTACATCTTATATATATAAAGCTATTTATTGTTTTATAATTTCAGGACTTCTGCTTTTTGCTGTCTACCAGAGCTGGAGGATTAGGTATAAATTTGGCATCTGCTGACACTGTAGTAATATTTGATTCTGACTGGAATCCACAGAATGATCTGCAAGCACAGGCTAGAGCTCATAGGATTGGACAGAAGAAACAGGTATGCAGATTTGTCTTTTAAACTCCAAACTTAAAGGAAGATTTCATATGGTAGCCATAAGCTGTCTGTCTGGGCGATTGCAGTCCTCATGTATTTTGAAAATAACTAATATTTGCCAAGAATTTCTAAAAAACTTTTAATAATGCTAATTTGCCTTTAAAAAGAATTGGCCAGCCCCAGGTTCAATCTGTGCATGAGATGAATCATGAGTTTCAAGCTCTTGCCCTAGAATCTCAGGGAATAAGAGAGGTAATTATTGACAGCTGAAAATCCAGTTGGTTGGAAATGTTGATAAAAATTAAGAAGTCTTAAATAATATGATGTGAATCAAAGGTCTTCTCTTAAGACCAAATTGATTTCTCAGGCAGCTGAAGATTTCTGTTCTAAGGTGAAGATAAACTAAGTACTTTGAAGAACGCTGGGATGGTTGTTCACTGGATCTGCTGCGGTACTGTGTCAGTCTGATTTTATAACTGATACTCTTGGGGAAGTGACAGGGTAATTTATTTGAAAGTTTGTGCAGTTCTGTGAAATGGGACATGTTCTCAGTGTCACTGTATCTAAGCTAGTGAAACAACTGCTTACTACCTCTGAGGAGCCAGAGACTGGGATTTGAAAAAGGTCTGACTTCAGAAAAAGTACAGCTGGCATACGCTAGCAGAAATGTGTGGTTATTTACTGGTAATTTTGCTGCTAATTACTCCTTAAAAGAAGATTTTTAACCAGGGTGAAGACTGCTATTATATAATTTAGCTATAGGGAAGAAGGACTTATTCGTTTGGTTTCTTTGTTGTGTTTTGCTTGGTTTGGGTTTTTTTTATAAAGCCAGTCTACTCGGAGGGATCAGGGAGGATGACTTGGCTCCTTCAAATGCAGTTCCGGGAACTGTTGAGAAAGTAATCAACGTGCATTAGGGTTACTTGCCCTGACAGGACATGGTAATGAAATAAATTCACATTGAACATTTTAGATTGGATATAAGGAAGGAGTTCTTTACTGTAAGGGTGGTGAGGCACTGGAATGGCTTGCCCAGGGAAGTTGTGAATGTTCCATCCCTGGCAGTGTTCAAAGCCAGGTTGAACAGAGCCTTGGGTGACATGGTTTAGTGTGAGGTGTCCCTGCCCATGGCAGGGGAGTTGGAACTAGATGATCTTAAGGTCCTTTCCAACCCTAATTATTCTATGATTCTATATGGAGAGATTGCACAGTGGCCATAGGATATGGATGGGTAGGGAGAAGAGTTGTGGACTTGTCCCATGTTCATTTGCATCATGTCATTCTAGAAAATAGCTGCTGTATTTGAGGCGCATCCATTTTACTTAAATACTTCATAGTTCTCTTTGGGTTTCTTTCTTGCAAAAGACTTCAAATAGTAATCAGTTATAACACATTTCCTTGTGGCTATGCTTGTGCCTAATCACAGAAGTTTAAAGAGGATTTCCTTCTTTTATTTTTTTTAAATAATTTATATAGAAACTGTGGTAACATGATTGACTGGTTTCATATATGAAATACTAGTTTAGTAAGATTTAGAAGATTTGTAATCACAACTAACTTTTCTCCCTGTTGTTGCTCGATTTATGAGCTTGTAAATAAAGCCTTTTTTATGATGCATAGGTTAATATTTATCGGCTAGTCACGAAAGGATCAGTAGAAGAAGACATTCTTGAAAGAGCCAAGAAAAAGATGGTGTTAGATCACTTAGTAATTCAGAGAATGGACACTACAGGGAAAACTGTACTACATACAGGCTCTACTCCTTCCAGGTATATTTGTTTATTCTTTCATATTTATGCTTAAGTATGCCTGACTATTTGAGTAAAAAATGCAAGTCATTTCACTTGGCTAATAAAAGCAAAAAATATGTGGTAAGGAGTTATGTAAGTAAAGACTGCAAAACATATTAAATATATTGTCTTTGTACATATGTTTTTACATATTAAATATAGCATTTATTTAAGTCAAAAAGTAGTTTTATTGACTCGGGGTTATAGGAATTTAAAAAAGTTCACAAAATTAAAGTGTTTATCTGAAATGTTCTGTATTTCAGCTCAACACCTTTTAATAAGGAAGAATTATCAGCAATTTTGAAGTTCGGTGCTGAGGAACTTTTTAAAGAACCTGAAGGGGAAGAAGAGGAGCCTCAGGTAAATGAAATGCTTCATCTACACTTGATGGACAGAGAAACTACAAATACATATGAATTGTTTTGTTGTAAAGAGAAACTTCTGTTTCAGGAAATGGATATAGATGAAATCCTGAAGAGGGCTGAAACTCGAGAAAATGAGCCAGGCCCAATAACTGTAGGAGATGAATTGCTTTCACAGTTCAAGGTATTGCTCTGTTCCTATTCATCCTCATTCTTATGAAACAGGTGCAGCAACAACTCAACTCTTTGGCATAGAATGTCTTTTCACTTATACAGGGTAATTACTGCCAGTGCAAGCATTTAAAAATACATGGCATATTTTCCTAACAAAATAAGAAAGAGATTTACAAATACATTAGTCTTTGATTCAGTTGTTGCAATACTGAGGAGGGCTGTTTTTCATTTAATGCTTTATGCTGTTGTCCTGGGTTCAGCAGTGGCAGTCATTTTTCTCCTTCTTGGTAGCTGGTGCAGTGCTGTGTTCTGACTTTCAGCCTGGGAACAGAGCTAAGCACCACTTAGCACTTTCAGAAGCGGTACTTCTGAAAACAGAGAATAAAGTTTGGATTTCTTAGTTTATGACTTTTAGAAATTCCTTTCAGCCCCCATGTAAATATGAATGCCAAAGAATGCTTAACACTTAACATTTAAAATATTAAGTGGGTCCAAATTGTGTGTGAGGGCATGGGGGGGGGGGGGGGGGGATCTTTTTGTTGTTGTTGTTTAGGTTTGGTGTGTGTGGTGTGGTTTTGCTTGGTTTTGTTTAAAGCAGTGCAGGAGGTTTTTTAGATCAGTAGAGTATTAAATCACTTTCCTAATCATTCATTTGCAATATATTGTGTTTTCTGTATTATTATAATTTCATATTAACTCAGGCGTTTGGTTAGACTTGCTTTCTGCTTTGAAGGAAATAAATAATAATCACAACTATTGGGGAGGCATTTCATAGTGCTTCTATTTTAGATTCTCATCTTTATATTCAGCCACGTTGCATGGAGTATGTGCGTTTCATATATGAAAATACTTTCATTAGAGACAGTGCTTCATGAAGCATTTTATATGTGTACATTTTGTGTATATATAAATAAATGAACTATGCCATTCTGGACTAAGTTTTCCTAAAATATTAATTACTGACTCTTTGTTTAAATAAAATCATGTATTAATTTGGTGAAAATACATACGTTCCAATACATAAGGTTGCTAACTTTTCCAATATGGATGAAGATGACATTGAGTTGGAACCAGAACAAAATTTAAGAAACTGGGAAGAAATCATTCCAGAAGTCCAGCGGCGACGAATAGAAGAGGAGGAAAGACAAAAAGAGCTCGAAGAAATATATATGCTCCCAAGGATGAGAAACTGTGCAAAACAGGTATCTCTGGGGTTTGACCAGTTAACTTTGTTTTTTGTTGGTGGTGATGGTTGGTTTGTTTTTTCATTACTCTTCTTTTGGCTTGTACTTTTGGGTTGGGTGATTTTCACACATGACACCCCCCACGCCTACTCCCTCCCTCATTTTTGGCAGGCTAGATAACACATTGAAAAAATGTTTTGGTCACATAGCTTTGAACTACCTAACCTGAAATTCCAGATCAGCTTTAATGGAAGTGAAAGGAGACACAGTAGGAGCAGAAGATATTCCGGATCTGATAGTGACTCCATCTCAGAAAGAAAACGACCAAGAAAACGTGGACGACCACGAACTATTCCTCGCGAAAATATTAAAGGATTTAGCGATGCAGAGATTAGGCGGTAAGATGGGGGGGAGGGACGTGCATGTTTAAAGGGACAAAACATATTTTTTTATAATTTTAGAGTTTGAAAATGTGGAAAACAGTCTGGTTATCCTGAACTTAGTTAAAAAGTTTTATTCTAGGCATTTAAGGCTTTACTCTGCAGTTTGGGGTGCTAGCATAAGGAACTGTTATGTCCATAATTCGGACATTTGGTTTGAAAAATGTTTCCAGTTGTTTTACAGTCTTCTAATAGGTATTATTCTTCCTGTATCCCCTGAAGGCAGTGATTTTAAAAAACAGTTTCAGTTTCTAAAATGGGTGAGTTTATTTTTTAACCCCACAAACAAAATATTGAAATTCCCATCGTTTGACCTAAAAACTGTAGTTGAAGAAACAATAGACATGTTTTTGTGGAAATGCCTACAAAAGATTTAGTGAGTTTTGTTTTAATTTTCTTGCCGTTGTAATTGAATTCATGTTATATAATGATTTTTAAACTAAAAGAAAAAAATAATCAATTTTGATAAGTTGTTGTGGTTTAACCTTGGTAGGCAGCTAAGCACTACACAGCTGCTCATTCAGTCTCCCCAGAAGGATTGGGGAGAGAATCAGAAGGGTAAAAATGAGAAAAAAAGTCGTGGGTTGAGATAAAGATAGTTTAATAGGCAAAGCAAAACAAGGAATTCATTCACTACTTCCCATGAGCAGGCAGGTAATATCCAGAAAGCAGGGCTCCATCATGCATAACAGTTACTTGGAAGGCAGATACCATAACACCAAACGTCCCCTCTCCCTCCTTCTTCCCCCAGCTTTCTATTGCTGAGCATGACATCATGTGATGTGGAATATCCCTTGGGTCAGTTGGAGTCAGCTGTCCTGGCTGTGTCTCCTCCTAACTTCTTGTGTACCCCCAGCCTACTTGCTGGTGGGATGGTGTGAGGAGCAGAAAAGGGCTTGACTCTGTGTAAGCACTGCTCAGCAATAACAAAAACATCCCTGTGTTAGCAATACTGCTTTGGTCAAAAATCCAAAACATACTAGCAGGTATGGTGCCCTGGAGAAAATTAACTTTATCTAAACAAAAAACAGTACATAACTGAATCTGTACATCTGGTCCCATCAATATTTGGTGCTAAAAAATGCTTCTGTGATAGAAGGAGGAGAAATTATTTTGCTTTACTTTGCTTGGTTTGTGAAATGCTACTTTGCTTCTGGAATTCAAGCATTCATGCTTCTCTAAAATAATGTAAAGCTTATAAAATATGTTTGATTATATAAATAGCCTTAAAGACCCTTGTTTCCTTTTCATCTAACATATGCTTTTTGTCATATGTTTGTCAAACAAAAAGCAGCTTTTTGTTTGCTGCTTTTGTCTGGGGTATTGTGCTTGCATTCCTTTATCTTTCATGTTATGTTTTCTTAAGTCTTAAAATCACCTTAAAGTTGTAGCTAGCTCCTCTTTATTATGAGAGGCCTAACATAATCTCTGATCTCTCAATTTACTGTAAATCCACATTTGTTTTTTTTTTTATTAGACACATCACATTGCTGAATTTTTTGTCTTCTGAAACTAATTAGTAATTTTTGAAATAAATTCTATCTTCTGTTGTTTTATTTGCATCATTTATTAAACCAAATAGAACTGGCTTTAAATGTGGGTTATCTTGGTATACTAAGCTGTCCTGCTCTCTAGTTCTTATTTTCTTTGCATTGTCCACATTGTTCCTTGTACTAAGACTTTACAAATACATTTTTAAAACCAGTGTAGTTAAGCATACATTTTTTAACTGCAAAATTATTTTCTGTTACTAGATTTATCAAGAGTTACAAAAAATTTGGTGGCCCACTTGAAAGGTAAACTTATTTTATTATATTTGTATAGCAACTTAAAACCTTGTTTTCATTAAAATTAGAACAGTGCACCAAGAAACCTTAGGCTGAAGAGAAAATGGTGTGCTTAATCTTTTGCCTTGACTATAACATGAATTTAATTTTTTTTTTCCCTTTCTTCATACATGGCATGTATGTAGACAGCCAGTTCAATCTTTAAATTTTGTAAGACTGCTTGGGGTTTTTTTATACTTCATGTACTGTCTTGTTCAGTCTACATTAGTGACAATTGTTCAGTTTTCTTGTTTGATAACAATGGATAAACCCATAGGCTTTCAACAGACTAACTGCTAGTTTTGCATTTTTCTCATTGTCAGTTCTTATTTTAAGCTTTCTGTATTACTCTGTATTTTGAGAATAACTTCCCACCTTCATTTTCTTTAATAGTATTTATAGCCTATATGATCTTATTATATAGTTCCTTTTCTATTTGAAAGAATGTGTAGTAATATAACTTAAAACTGTATAGTTAGGGACCTTTATAGTTCCTGTTGTATTGTCCTCTATGTGAAACACCCTTTTTTATAGTTTCTATATTCTTTTCTATAGCTGCTTTTAACTGCATGGATGAAAACTGTACACAGCATAGCAAGTGTGGGTGAATGATAAATTACACGTTCACTTCTCTAATTTCAAAATCTGAAGGACTCATTCATAATATTAAAGTTTTAGAGCTGTAAAGACATATTTGTTTTCTTACAGGTTAGATGCTATAGCTAGAGATGCTGAGCTAGTTGATAAATCTGAGATGGACCTTAGACGGCTGGGAGAACTTTTACATAATGGATGCATTAAGGCTTTAAATGACAATTCCTTTGGACAGGAAAGAGCAGGTAAAGTGTGCTTGGGGGGGTGGAGGAGAGGAATAAAAATTGTCAAGAGATCTGTTACTTTTAATAATAATTTAATTAATTTTAAATAATAATTTAATTATTAATTTTAATAACAATTTAATAATTTTGATAATAATTCTTTCACTCTGATTAGAACAAAACAATAGTGTTAGGGGAAAAGATTAACAAAGTGTTAACATGCTAGGTGATATAGAAAAAATTATTGTAGTAAAAACTCTTTAGTTTTGTTTATTGTCCCCTTTTCCCTAAGTGAATCATCGCAGTAGAATGCAGCATGCTTTTGCTTTACTGTGAAATTTAAAATTAGTCTTCTATTATTATCTGAAAGACCTTGAGATTCTGGAGATTAATTAAAGCATTTGATTATGAAGAAGTCTTTTACTAGAATTGAACGTCTGCTGCTATAGCATCGAACTTTTTTTTTTTTTTTGTGCTTGTTTATAATATACACATAGTGGCTAAATATTTTAATAATTTGGTCCTTTATTTTAAGTGGGTAGACTTGGGAAAGTTAAAGGCCCAACATTCCGAATATCAGGAGTGCAGGTGAACGCAAAGCTAGTCATCTCTCATGAAGAAGAGTTGGCACCATTGCACAAATCCATTCCTTCAGATCCAGAAGAAAGGAAAAGGTATTGTGTGGCATGTTCCTCTCTCCCTTGCTAAGGTTGAGAAGATTGCTCATTTATTTTTCTAATTTATTTCTACTAGGTATGTCATCCCATGCCACACTAAGGCAGCTCATTTTGATATTGATTGGTGTAAGGAAGATGATTCCAATCTGTTAATAGGTATCTATGAATATGGCTATGGCAGCTGGGAAATGATAAAAATGGACCCTGATCTCAGTTTGACACAGAAGGTATGTCATCTACAAAATTTCATCAAGGATTTTTTTTTTTTATTATTATTTTTTTACAGGTAACAATGCTAAAAGAACAATTACTGAAAGAGCTTATTTTATGATAACTGAAAATGCACAGAAGTTAGGTCAGTTGTACTCCTTTGTATTCTGGTAAATTATTAGATTTCAAGATTTTGTGTATTCAGTTGATGTATGCCTTCTTAGAACCTGTTATGTTTCTGTATTTCTATTTATTTGGATCTCTTGTCACTTGGGTTCTTTCTCTTCTATCTTTTGCTTCCCTAGTTTAAATGCTCTAGTTTTGTTAATTTTATTCTCGATCTTTTGGAGGGAAGGTTGTTTTGGGGTTTTACTTTGGTTTTCCTGTCCCTGGTTTCTTTGCTTGAAACTCATTCGCAACATGAGAATAGTTATACTCATCATATTAGAATTAGCGCAATAGCTGCTTAGAAGTAGTGAGAAACATAGGGAAAGACTGGAGTGAAGCAAACTCGGTGACATTGCCAGCAACCTGTAACTTTGGGATTTGAGGAGCCAGGGTTGTATACAAAGCTGTTTAATGATATCCTGCCCCTGCCTTCCATTTAGTTGCTTGTTTTATGAAACCACTAATTTATATTTTTGGCTTCTGAAATATCCTGTGTTAATGAGTTAATGCATTTAGACGCACAAAGCAGAGCTAGGAGACCTGTGTATGACAGTAATACAGGAGCTCTGCATTTTTTAGATAAACTATGAGAGTGGAAACAAAGCAGAGCTAGGAGACCTGTGTATGTATGACAGTAATACAGGAGCTCTGCACTTTTTAGATAAATTATGAGAGTGGAAACAAAAATCTGAGGCTAGTTTCTTGTAAACTTTGTGAGATCATTTCCAAGACTACATTATTTGTGTGTTTGGGGAAAAAATAAAACATTTCAGAAATTTTTCATTCCTTGAAGCATGTTGGCATATTGGTCAGTTATAGTTGGATTGGGGTTTTTTTTACCTTTTTTTTTTAATTCAGCTTTTCCTGTTCCCAGTGTTCAAGACTAGCAGCTTCCTAATTTGATAATGTGTACTTTTAGTCGATGCTACCATTGCTTTTCTCAGATTTTACCTGATGATCCAGATAAGAAACCCCAAGCCAAGCAGTTACAGACCCGTGCAGATTACCTCATTAAATTGCTGAATAAAGACCTTGCAAGAAAAGAAGCACAAAGACTTACTGGTGTAGTAAGTAAAGCTTGATATTCAGTACCGAGATAACATAATGTTTATGGGCATGTCAGCAGATACTTGTTTTATTCTTACTTCCACTCTTCTTCGCTTTGTGTAATTTTTCTCTGTATTGCTAATTATATTATATGAGGCTAATTCAAGGAGTGAATTGCAAGTTTAATATTGTTTTATTCTCTCTTATTTGTGTATATTCTCTACTGTTACATTAGGCTCAGTCTCCAGTCCTGAGAAAAGTCGTGGTCATTAGTGGCAATAAATAAAATTAATGCTTTCTTTAACATAAAAACCAAATCTTTTTCTGCAACTGTGGTTCAAAGACACTTGTTGGTTGACATACTAAAGGTACTAATTTGCATTCAGGGCAATTTAAAGAGGAGGAAAACAAGAACTAAGAAGAACAGAGCAACAAAGGCTGCAAAAATTAAGGAAGAAATAAAAAGTGACTCCTCATCACCACCCTCAGAAAAATCTGATGAAGATAACGAGGTAAACGTCCTTCATATGGTAAAAATGGCTATTCAGTTGCTTCTATTAGTAACGCTCTTTCTGTTTGATCTTCTGTTTGACTTAATAAAATTGAAGTGCTTGAATGGCATTCTCCTTCTGTGGTAGCTAATATTGCATCAATATAATCACATGGAAGATGATATCTACTTTAATTTAATAAGCTTGTAGTTCAGACATTATGATTAGTTTTCCAAATTATGATATCATAAAATAAAGTTGCCACCCAGTTACAAGTGATATTGTGCAATTTCAATATTCTTTAAAGACTTGAGCATTGTATCTGCTAGAAATACAATTTTTAATGTAACATCTGAAAATAAAACTAACATTTCTGACTAATCCATTATTACTACTGATGATGATTCTTCAGCTAGCAACTTAAGTTCAGGCTCAGGAAAAAAAATCAAGCTTGGTTAGTAAGAACAGCGCGAATAAATGATGTTTTGAGACATGCTAGTAAATGCTTCTGTTTATCTCAGAGTTTTCATTATACTAATAGACCACTTAACTTTGTTATGTTTTTATGATGTATTCCTTTACTCCTCTGTTTTTGTTGGGTCATTTATTTAAATTTATCACACAGCAGAAACCACTAGAGAGAAATAAAAAAACCCAACACAACAATAAAAAAAACAGATGATATTTAGGGGCCATGATGCACCTAATATTCTGATTTTGAAGTAGCTGAAAGAACAGCAGATTCTTCAGAACACCTCTAGAAAAAAAGAAAGTTGGAACTATGTTCCCTTTTCCTGTAGCTGTAAATGTTTAATTTGTGGTCAGTAAAAGGTTACTGGAACAAAGCTAACCAGAACACAGGTCTTTAATCATCACCATGCCCTGAAAAATCAGCTCAGTCTTGTGATGCCTACTTCCTTATTGTTTTTAGCTCTTTGCAGCTTAACTACCTTTTACAGGAGCAGATTTCTTTGGGGATTTGAAAGTTAAATGGACTTAATTTCTCACACCCCCCATTATCCCTGCCCAATCAGTACTTGTTTTGTGTCACATCAAGGAAATGAGTAGTCCTCATTTTGTTTCATAACTGCATCCAGTTCCATTTGATAGGTGTTAAACCAAAGTCTAAAGAGATCACACACAGATAAAAAGTACATTTTAATCTGATGGTTACAAAACTTGTATAGTTAGGAAATCAATTTGATGACATATATGCTTATGTATTGCAGAATGAGATTGTTACAGTGAAGCATCCACATAAAAAAATAAAAGCAGAAGAAGAAAATGAAGAAAAGCCTGAGCCAGATATTGGTATAAAAAAGGAAGCTGAAGAAAAAAGAGAGACAAAGGAAAAAGAAAATAAGAGGGATTTGAAAAGGGAGAAAAAAGAAAAAGAGGATAAGAAAGAATTAAAAAATATTAAAGAAAAGAGAGAAAACAAATTAAAAGAATTCACACTGAAAGAAAAAGAAGCAAAGGAAGTAAAGGTAACTAGGTTTATTTTTCTTATATAGTACTAGAAAAGGCCAACAGGTTTCTGTGAATGATTTTGAGTAGAAAAGGTATTTCGAATCATTTACTTTACAGCTCTCATTTCATTGAAATCTTTTTCATCATTTGAAGTTTTATTTTTGCTGCTTGTAACTCTAAGGGCAGGCAACTGAAATAGGAAATTGCCTCTTTAAGATGCATAGCTTAGTGGGACTTGAGAGTACAAGGGGTACAAGAAATTTGTCCATTCTCCTCTGTCCTTTGGAGAGAGAAAAGTAAAGGTGCTGTCACTGAATGTCAGATTTTTTTTTTGTTATTGAAGAGAATACGGAAATTACAGTGATTGCCTAATTGCAGTATAATTCCAACCCCCAAATAAGGTTTGCTTATCAGATACATTTTCATATTTTGTTCTTAGGTAAATGAAATCAAATCTGAAAATAAAGAAAAAAATAAAAAAGTTTCATTGTTGGATATTCCAGTTCATATTACTGCAACTAGTGAACCAGTTCCTATATCTGAAGAATCTGAAGAACTGGATCAGAAGACATTCAGTGTGGTATGTCCCTTGTTGATAACTTTTTTTACACTTGATATTCTAAATGAACACAATTTCTGATGTTCTTGATTCTGCTATTAGGCTTTATAACACAGATATCTCTTGCCAGTAAAAGATTAGATCTGTGAAGGTTTATCGACACTATACTAAAGTCAGCAGTTCTGTTTTATTGCATTCATGCAGTATAGTGAAGAGTATTTGTTTAGTTGTCTGTGCTCTAAATAGTTTTAAAATACAGACTGTGAAGATCCATCCTCAAGAATAATTCGTGGATACTGCTTCTTAAAGGACAGAAGTGAATGAATTTTAAAGCAGTTGCTGTGGTGTCTGGCTGGGCCTTATCAAGTACCTCTTTGTTCTTTGCAAGCTAACGAGAAATGAAGTTTCAAAGTTGCGCTTGAAGTATTACAGACTTGTTGCATTAGAGAGAGGAAGGAACAAATCTATTCTGGAAGGTATATTCTTCATTACGCCATAGTCAAATGTAATCTAATTAGCATGTTTACCTTTTTAAATGGAAATTACTGCTGTGGGTTGTTGAGGCTAACTCATTTAACTTCTTGTCTAACTTGTGACAGGTAAAACTGTGCATTTCATCTTTTTACCTTACCACTGTGACTAAATGTAATGAGTTGAGAGTTTATGGGTGAGAATTAACAGAGAGGCTAATATGGGAGACACTGTTGTGGGTGTTTACTATAGGCCACCTGATCAGGAGGAAGAAGTTGATGAGGCCTTCTATGGGCAGCTGGAAATAGCCTCACAGTCCAAGGCACTGGTTCTTCTGGGGGACTTAAACCACCCAGTTAGTTCTTGGAGGGGCAACATGGCCCAGCACACACAGTCCAGGGAGTTCTTGCACATCATGGAAGATAACTTTTTGTTACAAGTGGTAGAGGAGCCAAGGAGGAAAGGTGTGTTGCTGGACCTTGTACTAACAAATCAGGAGGGAATTGGTTGAAAACGGAAAGCTTGGGGGCAGCCTTAGCTGTAGTGATTATGAGATGGTGGATCCTGCGTGGGGGAAGCAAAACAGTAAGCAGAATTTGAACCTTAAGCTTCCCGAGAGCTAACATCAGTTTCTTCGAAGACCTACTTAGAGGAATCCCGTGGGATAGGGCTCTAGAAGAGAAGGAAGTCCGAGAGAGATGGTTGATATTTAAACACCACTTCCTCCAAGCTCAAGACCAGTGTATACCTATCATGAAGAAATCAAGCAAAGGGGGCAGGAGACCTGCATGGATGAGCAGACAGCTCCTAGTTAATTTCAAATAGAAGAAAGAAATTTATGACAAGTGGAAAAAGGGACAGACCACGTGTGAGGACTATAGGAAGGTCATCGGGGTATGCAGGGTGTCGTGGTTTAAACCCAGTCAGGCAACTTGTTCACTCACTCCCAGTGAGTGGTGCCGGGCTGACAACAATCGAGGGCCCCCCCCCCCTCCCCCCCGGGGCTCTCCCCTACCCCGCTCCCGGAGGAACGGGGAGGAGGATTGAAAGGGTGCAACTCCTACGAGTTGAGACAAGAACAGTCCAGCAACCAATGTACAACACAAATCACCACCGCTACTACCAACTACAACAATGATAAGAGAAAATAACAAGGGAAGAGAATACAGTACCACCGGCCAAGAAACGAGTCCCACCCGGAAGCCCGTGTCCTTCCGGGTAACTCCCAGTTACCCCCCACCCCGGGCATGACGTGCTGTGGTATGGAATACCTCCTTAGCTAGCCCGGGTCAGGCGCCTCAGCTCTGCTTCCTCACAGCTTCCCCTCCTCCCTGGCAGAGCATGAGCCTCACAAAGTCCTTGGTCAGGGTAAACATCACTTAGCAACAACCGAAAACATCGGTTTCACCAACACTGTTCCCAGGCTGGAAGTCAAAACACAGCACTGCACCAGCTACCACAAAGGAGAAACATGACTGCTACTGCCGAACCCAGGACATTATCCACCCCTTATTCCATACCATTCACGCCATGCTCAGATCCCACATTTTCAATACACCATCGCTCTCCCACATATATACATACATATACATAAAGACCAAGAGAAAAAAATCATTTTCTTAGTGCATGGACCAATCCCTATAATGCTGCCGAGTCCGTTCGATCCATGATGACAGGTTCCATCTCTTGTAACAATCTTTCAGGGCAGGAAAGGCTGTGTGCAGTATTGGATCGTTGCCTGCTGATGATGGTCGTTCCTTTACTGCAGAACTCATCTGGTTCTATCAGAATTCATTCTCTGTTGGGATGATGGTTGGAGGGAAGTCAGGGCCAGTCGCTGGTGACCTGAAGACATCTAGTTGATGGGCTATAAAAGTATTACACAGCAGGCAACAGCATACAATTGAGTTCACTGGCTGTTTTCCCCTAAAATCAAATCCCCTTGAGGTATACATCGGACTTCCCCATCTTCCCGCATTACCCACCAAGTATATCCAGGTCCCTGAGCAAAAGCAATCCCACGAGTGGGTTTGCCTTTACCTGAAGCAGGAATAACCCAGACTGTCTTCCCCAGCAAATTCTTCATATGCACCACAGGAACTTTGTCCCCCTCTTCAATATGTAAAAGTTCTGACTGGGCTGGGCCGGCCCTGTTGGCAGATCCTCTGGTGTTGACCAACCAGGTGGCCTTTGGTAAGTGTGTATCCCAATGCTTGAAAGTTCCCCCACGCATTGCTCTCAGTGTAGTTTTTAACAGCCCACTGTACCATTCGATTTTCCCAGAGGCTGGTGCATGGTAGGGGTGCACTCAATGCCATGCTCTTTGGCCCAAATGTCTATAATGTTATTCCGGAAATGAGTCCCATTGTCTGACTCAATTCTCTCTGGGGTGCCGTGTCGCCAC
The DNA here is from genome assembly GCF_033815535.1 of Pezoporus flaviventris. Lineage (NCBI taxonomy): Eukaryota > Metazoa > Chordata > Aves > Psittaciformes > Psittacidae > Pezoporus > Pezoporus flaviventris. The sequence goes on along the minus strand of NW_026892741.1, from coordinate 969,296 downwards.
AAAATCTGTTTCTCAAGGCCCAGGAAAGTGTTCCAGGCAGTGGCATGGGGCACAGCGTATGTTTCCAGCCACCCGGTGGTTGCTTCCACCATGATAAGCACATGGCGCTTGCCTTGGCGGGTTGTCGGCAGTGTGATATAGTCAATCTGCCAGGCTTCCCCATATTTATACTTCAACCATCGTCCTCCATACCAAAGAGGCTTTATCCGCTTGGCTTGTTTAATTGCAGCACATGTTTCACACTCATGAATAACCTGGGCAATAGTGTCCATTGTTAAGTCCACCCCTCGATCACGAGCCCATCTGTATGTTGCATCTCTACCCTGATAGCCTGAAGTGTCATGGGCCCACCGGGCCAAAAATAATTCACCTTTATGTTGCCCATCTAAGTCCATCTGAGCCACTTCAATCTTAGCCGCTTTATCCACTTGTTGGTTGTTCTGGTGTTCCTCAGTGGCCCGACTCTTGGGTACATGGGCATCTACATGACGTACCTTCACCGCCAGGTTCTGCACCCGGGCAGCAATATCTTTCCACAGTGCAGCAGCCCAGATGGGTTTACCTCTGCGTTGCCAGTTGCTCTGCTTCCATTGCTTCAACCACCCCCACAGGGCATTTGCCACCATCCATGAGTCAGTAATCGAGGTAATGTACTGGCCACTTTTCTCCTTCAGCAATGTCCAGGGCCAGCTGGATGGCTTTCACCTCGGCAAACTGACTCGATTAACCCTCTCCTTCAGCAGTTTCTGCAACTTGTCGTCCAGGACTCCATACAGCTGCCTTCCATCTCCGATGCTTTCCCACAATATGGCAAGATCCATCAGTAAACAAGGCATACTGCTTTTCACTTTCTGACAGTTTATTATATGGTGGGGCCTCTTCAGCATGCACCGCCTCCTCCTTTGGTGACATTCCAAAATCTTTGCCCTCTGGCCAGTCCATGATGACTTCTAGAATGCCTGGATGACTGGGATTTCCTATTTGAGTTCATTGTGTAATTAGTGCAGCCCATTTACTCCATGTAGCATCAGTTGCATGATGTGTAGACGAGACCCTGCCTTTGAACATCCAGCCCAGCACGGGCAACCGGGGTGCCAGGAGGAGCTGTGCTTCAGTGCCAGTCACTTCCGAAGCAGCTCGAACCCCTTCATAGGCTGCCAGTATCTCTTTCTCAGTTGGGGTATAGCTGGCCTCAGATCCTTTATATCCCCGACTCCAAAAGCCGAGAGGTTGACCTCGAGTCTCCCCTGGAGCTTTCTGCCAGAGGCTCCAGGTAGGACCGTTCTCCCCAGCTGCAGTGTACAGTACATTTTTTACATCTGGCCCGGTCCGGACTGGTCCAAGGGCTACTGCATGAACTATCTCGCGTTTAATTTGCTCAAAGGCTTGTTGCTGCTCAGGGCCCCATTTAAAATCATTCTTCTTCTAGGTCACATGATAGAGAGGGCTTACAATCGAACTGTAATTTGGGATGTGCATTCTCCAGAACCCCACAGCACCCAAGAAAGCTTGCGTTTCTTTCTTATTAGTTGGTGGAGAAATTGCTGCTATCTTGTTGATCACATCTGTGGGGATCTGTCTACGTCCATCTTGCCATTTTATTCCCAAAAATTGAATCTCCTGTGCAGATCCCTTGATCTTACTCCGTTTTATGGCAAAACCAGCTTTCAGCAGGATTTGGATTACTTTCCTTCCTTTCTCAAAGATTTTTTCCGCTGTATCGCCCCACACAATAATGTCATCAATGTATTGCAGGTGTTCTGGAGCTTGCCCCTGTTCCAGTGCAGTCTGGATCAGTCCATGGCAAATGGTAGGGCTGTGTTTCCACCCCTGGGGCAGTCGGTTCCAAGTGAAGTGGACACCCCTCCAAGTAAAAGCGAACTGTGGCCTGCACTCTGCTGCCAAAGGTATTGAGAAAAATGCATTGGCAATATCAGTCGTGACATACCATTTGGCTGCCTTTGACTCTAGTTCATACTGAAGTTCTAGCATGTCTGGTACGGCAGCACTCAATGGTGGTGTGACTTCATTCAGGCCACGATAGTCTACTGTTAGTCTCCATTCTCCATTAGACTTTCGCACTGGCCATATGGGGCTATTAAAGGGCGAGCGGGGCTGCTGATCACTCCCTGACTCTCCAGTCTACGGATCAGCTGATGGATGGGAATCAGGGAGTCTCGGTTGGTGTGATATTGCTGCCGGTGCACTGTTGTGGTCACAATTGGAGCTTGTTGTTCTTCAACTTTCAGCAACCCCACAGCAGAGGGATCTTCTGAGAGACCAGGCAAGGTGGACAGCTGCTCAATTTCCTCAGTCTCCAAAGCAGCAATACCAAAAGCCCACCGGTACCCTTTTGGGTCTTTGAAGTACCCTCTCTTGAGGTAGTCTATGCTGAGGTTGCGTGGAGCCTCTGGACCAGTCACAATAGGGTGCTTTTGCCACTCCCTCCCAGTCAGGCTGATTTCAGCCTCCAGCACAGTCAACTCTTGGGATCCTCCTGTCACTCCAGAAATATAGATGGGTTCCACCCCTTGACAGCTTGATGGCATCAGGGTACACTGTGCACCGGTATCTACTAGAGCCTTATACTTCTGTGGGACTGATGTGCCAGGCCATCTGATCCACACAGTCCAGTAAATCCGATTGTCCCCTACCTCCACCTGGCTGGAGGCAGGGCCCCTCTTATGGTCATCACAGCGTTGGACACTTAAGTCCTGGTAAAAGGGATTATTCTTCGTTAGCATACTGTGATACTGTGATACTGTGATATGATGACGGTGCATTCCGTGTAAGTTTTTGCCACATGGGTCGTGTACATTCAACTTCATCTGGATCTATAGGTGTATCCCCGTTATTTGGCTTGATGTGACAGATCATCTCTACGATGGCTGATTCCCTCAGAGACTGGATGCCTTTGTCTATAGTAGTCCACTTGGCCAAACGACTCGTAACATCGTCCTTGTACGGAAACCTTTCTTTCACAGCTGCCAAGAGCCGCCTCCAAAGGCTGAGGGACTTTTTCTCTCTTGCAATTGCTTTGTCAATTCCCCCTTCTCTAGCGAGTGATCCCAGCTGCTTGGCTTCTGTACCTTCTAGTTCGTGACCATCGGCCCCATTGTCCCAGCATCGGAGTAACCAGGTGATGATGTGCGCCCCTGGTTGACCAGTAAAATCTTTTCGCATATTCCGCAGCTCGGTTGAGGTCCGAGGTCGAGAAGTTACCTCTTCTTCTTTGTCATGTGATGATGACTCCTGATCAGATTCTGGACCGGGTGGTGAATTCATTGTTTCTTCATCTCGCTTCACCCTTCTTGCCTCCTTTTTGCTTGTTCTCTTGCGTACAGGGGCAACCGATATTGGTACGAATTGGTCCTCTGGTTTGGCTGCACTGATTATTACTGTGGTTTGAGTAGCAACTGTACTTGTTGCTGGGGGTGGTGCAGCTGCTGTGCTTGGAGCTGGGGTAACCGCGCTGTCTGTTGCAGTTGAAGTTTGAGCAGCTGCTGTACTTGCCACTGGGGTAGCTGCGCAGTTCATTGCAGCCAAAGTTTGAGTAGCGACTGTTGCTTTGCCCTCGGATCCGCCGACATTCTTTTCCTTTTGAAGGTGCTGGATAGTGTTGCTTTATGGCAATGACTTGTAATACGGGCGGGCTCCAGCAGCAGGGCGGGACGGACGTGGCCGTGGACTTGTACCTGGCCGTCCGGCTGCTCTTTAACGTCCTGGCCCTCGCCCTACTCTCCATCTTCGTGAGGCTGCGGGGAGCTGAGGGGGAGCGGCCCCGGGAGCCGGCGGCAGCCGAACCGGCCCGGGAGAGCGGCCCCGGGGACCAAGCGGCGGCGGGAGCGGGGCCGGAGGCCGCGATGAGCCGGCTGCCGGTGGAGGAGGTCGGGGCGGTCGAGGAGAGGAAGGAGGTGGCTGCCGAGCAGCGGGAGAAGGGGGCGGAGGAGCCGAGCCCCATGGAAGAGCCGAGCCCCGCGGAGGAGCCGAGCCCCGCGTAGGCGCCAAGCCCCGCGGCCGAGCCCAGCCCCGCGACGGCCAAGAGCATTCCCCGGAAGCCGCCAGCCGAGCCCCACGAGGACGCAGGAGATCACGCAGCATTTCCCGGCAAGGCAGAGGAGGAAGAGCTGGACTCCGGAAAAGAGAAGCCGGTGGTGGGAGAGCCAGCAAGCACAGCAGCTACACCAGCCCCAGTGACAAGTACAGCAGCATCAACTGAGAGTTCTGAAGGTTTTGAATGGCCTTTGGGTATCCTTGGGACCTGCCTGCTGACTGTGATGGGGATCAGCATGTTGGCACACACACAGACTGTGTTTTACCCACCACCATTTTGTCTGATCTCAAAAGTTAAGCAGAGTCAGGTTTGGGTCTTGTCTGGGGTTAGACGACGATGCAGGGGGACCAAGAGATTTTCCCCAAGGCTGGTCAGTCATGAAGTGGCAGGGTGTGTGGGACAGTATGGGCAAGTATCTAGTCCACTGGGCCCCTCCAGTGCTTTGGAAGCCTCAGAGATGGAAGGCAGCTGTATGGAGTCCCCAGCAACAAGCTGCAGAAACTGCCTAAGGGGACAGTGAATTATTTTGAGCCTGGTGGGCCCGTGGCACTTCAGGCCATCAGAGCAGAGCTGCAACGTAGAGATGGACGCATGATCGAGGGGTGGACATAGCAATGGACACTATTGCCCAGGTTGTTCACGAGTGTGAACATTGCACACAGTCTCTCCTGCTCTGGAAGACTGTTACAAGAGATGGAGCCTGCCATCATGGACCAGATGGACTCATCCGCTTTATAGCTACTGGTCCATGCACTAAGATAAGAGTATATTGAAAATGTGGGATCTGAGCATGACGTGAATGGTATGGAATAAGGGGTGGATAATGTCCTGGGTTCAGCAGTAGCAGTCATTTTTCTCCTTCTTGGTAGCTGGTGCAGTGCAGTGTTTTGACTTTCGGCCTGGGAACAGAGCCGATAGCAATGTTTTGGTTTGGCCAAGGACTTTGAGAGCCTCATGGTCTGCCAGGGAGGAGGGGAAGCCAGGAGGAAGCAGAGACAGGACACCTGACCCAAACCTGAGCACCTGAGAAGGAGAAAAAAGATGTGTAATTGCTAAGCACCTCTATCATATACCTCCCAAAGTATAAAGGTGGTGACCACACTGGGAACATAAGCCAGATCAGTTTCATGATCAATGATTCTATTGTATTACAAGTCATTACCATAAAGTACAATGGGACAAAAACCTTAGCCCAAGCCCCACACTTGAAAAACACTAATATAGCAAATACTGGATGGACGTAAAATACGATATACTGAAACTGTGAGATCAAGAGGAACAACCTTGAGAGCCAATAAATCAGCATTGTGACGAGTGACTATTAATCCGGTCAGATCTGTCATTAACTCAACCCCTCGAGCCCCACGTTGGGCGCCAAAAAGAACTGTCGTGGTTTAAACCCAGTCAGGCAACTTGTTCACTCACTCCCAGTGAGTGGTGCTGGGCTGACAACAATCGAGGGCCCCCCCCCCCCACCGGGGCTCTCCCTTTCCCCGCTCCTGGTCCTACTTAGAGGAATCCCGTGGGATAGGGCTCTAGAAGAGAAGGGAGTCCGAGAGAGATGGTTGATATTCAAACACCACTTCCTCCAAGCTCAAGACCAGTGTATACCCATCATGAAGAAATCAAGCAAAGGGGGCAGGAGACCTGCATGGATGAGCAGAGAGCTCCTTGTTAATTTCAAATAGAAGAAAGAAATTTATGAGAAGTGGAAAAAGGGACAGGCCACGTGAGAGGACTATAGGAAGGTCATCGGGGTATGCAGGGATATGACAAGGAAGGCCAAGGACCACTTAGAATTGAGCATGGCAAAGGACATCACGGACAACAAGAAGGGCTTCTACAAGTATATCAGCAGCAAAAGGAAGATGAGGGAAAATGTGGGGCCGCTGCTAAATCAAGATGGGTGTCCTAGTAACAGAAGACACAGAAAAGGCAGCCTTACTGAATGCCGCCTTTGCTTCAGTCTTTACTGCTGAGGATGGCTCTCAGGAGTCCCAGAAATCAGAGGTAAGAAAAAAGGCTATAGAAAGGAAGACTTCGCCCTAGTCATAGAGGGTTGGGTTAGAGATCAGCTAGACAGAATTAAGACTTATAAATCCATGGTCCCTGATGGGATGCACTCAAGGGTGCTGAGGGAGCCTGCAGATATTGTTCGTCTGCCGCTCTCCATCATCTTTGAGAAATCATGGAGAATGAGAGAGGTGCCTGATGACTGGAGGAAGGCAAATGTTACTCCCATTTTCAAAAACAGCAAGAAGGAGAACCTGGGAAACTACTGCTACTCAGCCTCACCTCCATCCCTAGAAAGGTGATGGGACAGGTCATTCTGGAGGTCATTACCACACATGTAGAAGAGAAGGTCATCAGGAGTTGTCAGCATGGATTCACCAAGGGTAAATCTTGCTTGACCAATCTGATAGCCTTTTATGATGACGTTGTAGGATGGGTCAAAGAGGAGAGAGCAATGGATGTTATCTTCCTTGACTTTAGCAAGGCTTTTGGCACTGTCTTCCATAACCTCCTCGTAGGTAAGCTTAGGAAATGTGGGTTAGATGAACGGACAGTGAAGTGGATCAAAAACTGCCTGAATGGCAGAGTTCACACATCAGCAGAGTAGCATCCAGTTGGAGGCCTGTAGTCTTCCCCAGGGATCAATACTGGGTTCAGTCTTATTCAACTTGTATATCAAAGATAACAAGGATGAAGGGCTGGAGTCTACCCTGAGCAAGTTTGCTGATGACACAAAGCTGTGGGGAGTGCTTGACAGACCTGAAGGCTGTGCTGCCATTCAGGGAGACCTTGATAGGCTGCAGAACTGGGAGGAGAAAAACCTAATGAGGTTCAACAGGGGGAAGCATATGGGCATCTGGGGAGAAAGAACCCCAATTACCAGTACAGGTTGGGGGCTGGCCTACTAGAGAGCAGTTCAGCTGAGAAGGATCTGGAAGTATTGGTAGATGATAAGTTGACTGAGCCTGCAGTGTGTCCTTGTGGCCAGGAAAACCAATGGTATCCTGAAGTGCCTTGAAAGGAGTGTGGCCAGCAAGTTGAGGGAGTTGATCATTCCCCTCTACTCAACCCTTGTGAGGCCACATCTGGAGTACTGTGTTCAGTTCTGGGCTCTTCAGTACAAGAAAGACAAGGAGCTACTGGAGAGGGTCCATCGGAGGGCCACAAGGCTATTCAGGGGTCTGGAGCATCTTTCTTAGGAGGAGAGATTGCGGGAGCTAGGTCTGTTTTAGTCAAGAGAAGACTAAGAGGGGGTCTCATATCTCAAAGGAGGGTGTCAGGAGGATAGTGCCCAGTGAGAGGATGAGGAGCAATGGCCATAAACTACAGCACAGAAAGTTTCACTTCAACATGAGGAAGAACTTCTTTACACTGAGGGTGGCAGAGCACTGGAACAGGCTGCCCCGGGGCCTTGTGGATTCTCCCTCTCTTTAGACATTCAAAATTCTTTTGGATGTGTTCCCGTGTAACCTGCTCTAGGTGGCCTTGCTGTGGCAAGTGGGTTGGACTAGATGATTTCCAGAGGTTTCTCCCAACCCTAATGATTCTGTGAAAGGTATTCGTTGCAGTTTAAAACCAGTCAGGCAGCTCGTTCACTCACTCCCCCCCTTCTTGGCCTCCCCCTACTTCCAGAGGGACGGAGAGGAGAATTGAACAGAATTCAACTCCCATGGGTTGAGATAAGAGCAGTTTAGTAACTAAGGTACAACACAAATCACTACTGCTACCACCAATAATAATAATGATAAAGGAAATAACAAGGGAAGAGAATACAACACCATCGCGCCAGCCGACTGATAACTCACCCCCCCAGCCCAACCAAGCACTGTCTGATACCTCGTCCAACCCCACAGTCCTCCTAGACCTTCCGGGTAACTCTCAGTTACATCCCGGGCATGACGTGCTGTGGTATGGAATACTTCTTTGGTCAGTTTGGGTCAGGTGTCCTGTCTCTGCTTCCTCCTGGCTTCCCCTCCTCCCTGGCAGACCATGAGGCTCAGAAAGTCCTTGGTCAGACTAAAACATCAGCGTTATCAGCTCTGTTCCCAGGCCAAAAGTCAAAACACAGCGCTGCACCAGCTACTAAGAAGGAGAAAAATGACTACTACTGCTGAATCCAGGGCATTATCCACCCCTTATTCCATACCATTCACGTCATGCTCAGATCCCACATTTTCAAGATACCGTTCGATCTTCCATATATATACATCCACATACACACACAGAAAGAGAGAAAGAGGTCATTTCTTAGTGCATGGACCAGTCCCTATAAAGCTGCTGAGTCCATCTGGTCCATGATGTCAGGCTCCATCTCTTGTAACAGTCTTCCAGAGCAGGAGAGGCTGTGTGCAGTGTTCACACTCGTGACTAACCTGGGCAATAGTGTCCATTCCTAAGTCCACCCCTCGATCATGAGTCCATCTCTATGATGTTTCATCTCTGCTCTGTTGGCCTGAAGTGCCATGGGCCCACCAGGCTCAAAATAATTCACCATCCCCTCCAGCAGTTTCAGCAGCTTGTTGCTGGGGACACCATACAGCTGCCTTCCATCTCTGAGGCTTCCAAAGCACTGGAGGGGCCCAGTGGACTAGATACTTGCCCATACTGTCCCGCACACCCTGCCACTTCATGACTGTCCAGCCTTGGGGAAACTCTCCTGGTCCTCCTATATCCTCGTCTAACCCCAGCCAAGACCCAAACCAGACTCTGCTTAACTTTTGAGATCAGACAAAATGGTCGTGGGTGGAACACACTCTGTGTATGTGGCAACATGCTGATCCCCATCACAATCATCGGCCAGGTCCCAAGGGTACCCAAAGGCCATTCAAAACCTTGAAAACTCTCAAATGATGCTGCCGTACTTGTCACGGGGCCTGGTGTAGCTGCTGTGCTTCCTGGCTCTTCCACCACCAGCTTCTCTTTTTCTGAGTCCAGAACTTCCTCCTCTGCCTTGCTGGGAAATGCTGCCTTGTCTCCTGCATCCTCGTGGGGCTCAGCGGACGGCTTCTGGGGAATGCTCTCGGCCGTCGCGGGGCTGGGCTCGGCCGCGGGGCTTGGCTCCTCTGTGGGGCTCGGTACCTCCGCCGCCTCCTCTCGCTTCTCGGCAGTCGCCTCCTTCTGCTCCTCGACTGCCTCGACCTCCTCCACCCGCAGCCTCTCCCTGCCAGCCTCCGGCCCCGCTCCCGCTTGGTCCCCGGGGCCGCTCTCCCGGGCCCCTTCAGCAGCTGCTGGGTGTTGGGGCCGCTCCCCTTCCGCTCCCCACATCCTCACGAAGACGGAGGCAAGGATGAGGGCCAGGATGGTAAAGAGCAGCGGGACGGCCAGGTACAAGTCCACAGCCACGTCCGTCCCGCCCTGCTGCTGGAGCCCACCCGTATTACAAGTCATTGCCATAAAGTACAGTGAGACAAGAACCTTCACCCCAGCCCCACACTTGATAAACACTAACACAGCAAATACCAGCTCTAAGTAAGTTACAAAATTCTGAAACTGAGATCAAGAGAAACAACTCTGAGAGCCATTAAATCAGCATTGTGATGAGTGACTTTTAATCTGGTCAGATCTGTCATTATCTCAACCAATCGTGCCCCACGTTGGGCGCCAAAAAGAACTGTTGTGGTTTAAAACCAGTCAGGCAGCTCGTTCACTCACTCCCCCGCTTATTGCCTTCCCCCTACTCCCAGAGGGACGGAGAGGAGAATCGAACAGAATTCAACTCCCACAGGTTGAGATAAGAACAGTTTAGTAACTAAGGTATAACACAAATCAATACTGCTACCACCAATAATAACAATGATAAAGGAAATAACAAGGGAAGAGATTACAACACCAGAGATCGGCACCAGCCGACCGATAACTCGCCCCCCCAGCCCGACCAAGCACTGACCGATTCCCTGTCTAGCCCCGCAGTCCTCCTAGACCTTCCGGGTAACTCTCAGTTACATCCCGGGCATGACGTGCTGTGGTATGGAATACTTCTTTGGTCAGTTTGGGTCAGGTGTCCTGTCTCTGCTTCCTCCTGGCTTCCCCTCCTCCCTGGCAGAGCATGAGGCTCAGAAAGTCCTTGGTCAGACTAAAACATCAGTGTAATCAGCGCTGTTCCCATTCCGAAAAGAAGTCAAAACACAGCGCTGCACCAGCTACTAAGAAGGAGAAAAATGACTGCTACTGCTGAACCCATGACAGTATTGCCAAGCAAGTGCCTATAATTTAAAATATGCTAACTGGTTTATCTGCATTTCCTATTAGCATGTCATGGTTTAAACCCAGTCAGGCAACCCGTTCACTCACTCACAGTGAGTGGTGCCGAGCTGACAACAATCGAGGTCCGTGTACCCCCCCACCGGGGTTCTCCCTTTCCCCACTCCCGGAGGAACGGGGAGGAGGATCGAAAAAGTGCAACTCCCACGGGTTGAGACAAGAACAGTCCAGCAACCAATGTACACAAATCAGCACCGCTACTATCAACTACAACCATGATAAGGGAAAATAACAAGGGAAGAGAATACGATACCACCGACCAAAAAAACGAGTTCCACCCGGAAGACCGTGTCCTTCCGGGTAACTCCCAGTCACCCCCCACCCCGGGCATGGTGTGCTGTGATATGGAATACCTCCCTGGCTAGCCTGGGTCAGGCGCCCCGTCTCTGCTTCCTCCCGGCTTCCCCTCCTTCCTGGCAGAGCATGAGCCTCAGAAAGTCCTTGGTCAGGGTAAACATCACTTAGCAACAACTGACAGAACACTGGAACAGGCTGCCCAGGGAGGTTGTGGAGTCTCCTTCCCTGGAGACATTCAAAACCCGCCTGGACACATTCCTGTGTAACATTATCTAGGTGTTCCTGCTCCGGCAGGGGGATTGGACTAGATGATCTTTCGAGGTCCCTTCCAATTTCTAGCATACTGTGATACTGTGATACTGTGAAAACATCGACTTCACCAACACTGTTCTCAGGCTGGAAGTCAAAACACAGCACTGCACCAGCTACCACAAAGGAAAAAAAAAACATGGCTGCTACTGCTGAACCCAGGACATTATCCACCCCTTATTCCATACCATTCACGTCGTGCGCAGATCCCACATTTTCAATACACCATCGCTCTCCCACATATATACATCCATATGCATACAGGCCAAGAGGAAAAGATCATTGTCTTAGTGCATGGAGCAATCCCTATAATGCTGCCGAGTCCATTCGGTCCATGATGTTCAAAGTTCATTCTCTGTTGGGATGATGGCTGGAGGGAAGTCAGGGCCAGTCGCTGGTGACCTGGAGACATCTAGTTGATGGGCTATAAAAGCATTACACAGCAGGCAACAGCATACAATTGAGTTCACTGGCTGTTTTCCCCTAAAATCAAATCCCCTTGAGGTATACATCGGACTTCCCCATCTTCCCGCATTACCCACCAAGTATATCCAGGTCCCTGAGCAAAAGCAATCCCACGAGTGGGTTTGCCTTTACCTGAAGCAGGAATTACCCAGACTGTCTTCCCCAGCAAATTCTTCATATGCACCACGGGAACTTTGTCCCCCTCTACAATATGTAAAAGTTCTGACAGGGCTGGGCCGGCCCTGTTGGCAGATCCTCTGGTGTTGACCAACCAGGTGGCCTTTGGTAAGTCTGTATCCCAATGCTTGAAAGTTCCCCCACCCATTGCTCTCAGTGTAGTTTTTAACAGCCCATTGTACCGTTCGATTTTCCCAGAGGCTGGTGCATGGTAGGGGATGTGATATACCCACTCAACGCCATGCTCTTTGGCCCAAATATCTATAAGGTTATTCTGGAAATGAGTCCCATTGTCTGACTCAATTCTCTCTGGGGTGCCGTGTCGCCACAAAAATCTGTTTCTCAAGGCCCAGGATAGTGTTCCGGGCAGTGGCGTGGGGCACAGCATGTGTTTCCGGCCACCCGGTGGTTGCTTCCACCATGGTAAGGACATGGCGCTTGCCTTGGCGGGTTGGTGGCAGTGTGATATAGTCCATCTGCCAGGCCTCCCCATATTTATACTTCAACCATCGTCCTCCATACCAAAGAGGCTTTAACCGCTTGGCTTGTTTAATTGCAGCACATGTTTCACACTCATGAATAACCTGGGCAATAGTGTCCATTGTTAAGTCCACCCCTCGATCACGGGCCCATCTATATGTTGCATCTCTGCCCTGATGGCCTGAAGTGTCATGGGCCCACCGGGCCAAAAATAATTCACCTTTATGTTGCCAATCTAAGTCCATCTGAGCCACTTCAATCTTAGCCGCTTTATCCACTTGTTGGTTGTTCTGGTGTTCCTCAGTGGCCCGACTCTTGGGTACATGGGCATCTACATGACGTACCTTCACCACCAGGTTCTGCACACGGGCAGCAATATCTTTCCACAGTGCAGCAGCCCAGATGGGTTTACCTCTGTGTTGCCAGTTGCTCTGCTTCCATTGCTTCAACCACCCCCACAGGGCATTTGCCACCATCCATTAGTCAGTATAGAGATAAAGTACTGGCCCCTTTTCTCGTTCAGCTATGTCCAGGGCCAGCTGGATGGCTTTCACCTCGGCAAACTGACTTGATTCACCCTGTCCTTCAGCAGTTTCTGCAACTTGTCGTCCAGGACTCCATACAGCTGCCTTCCATCTCCGATACTTTCCCACAATATGGCAAGATCCATCAGTAAACAAGGCATACTGCTTTTCACTTTCTGACAGTTTATTATATGGTGGGGCCTCTTCAGCACGCACTGCCTCCTCCTTTGGTGACATTCCGAAATCTTTGCCCCCTGGCCAGCCCATGATGACTTCTAGAATGCCTGGACGACTGAGATTTCCTATTTGAGTTCATTGTGTAATTAGTGCAGCCCATTTACTCCATGTAGCATCAGTTGCATGATGCGTAGAGGAGACCCTGCTTTTGAACATCCAGCCCAGCACGGGCAACTGGGGTGCCAGGAGGAGCTGTGCTTCAGTGCCAATCACTTCCGAAGCAGCTCGAACCCCTTCATACGCTGCCAGTATCTCTTTCTCAGTTGGGGTATAGCTGGCCTCAGATCCTTTATATCCCCGACTCCAAAAGCCGAGAGGTTGACCTCGAGTCTCCCCTGGAGCTTTCTGCCAGAGGCTCCAGGTAGGACCGTTCTCCCCAGCTGCAGTGTACAGTACATTTTTTACATCTGGCCCGGTCCGGACTGGTCCAAGGGCTACTGCATGAACTATCTCGCGTTTAATTTACTCAAAGGCTTGTTGCTGCTCAGGGCCCCATTTAAAATCATTCTTCTTCTAGGTCACATGATAGAGAGGGCTTACAATCGAACTGTAATTTGGGATGTGCATTCTCCAGAACCCCACAGCACCCAAGAAAGGTTGTGTTTCTTTCTTATTAGTTGGTGGAGACATTGCTGTTATCTTGTTGATCACATCTGTGGGGATCTGTCTACGTCCATCCTGCCGTTTTATTCCCAAGAATTGAATCTCCTGTGCAGGTCCCTTGACCTTACTCCGTTTTATGGCAAAACCAGCTTTCAGCAGGATTTGGATTATTTTCCTCCCTTTCTCAAAGACTTTTTCCGCTGTATCGCCCTACACAATAATGTCATCAATGTATTGCAGGTGTTCTGGAGCTTGCCCCTGTTCCAGTGCAGTCTGGATCAGTCCGTGGCAAATGGTAGGGCTGTGTTTCCACCCCTGGGGCAGTCGGTTCCAAGTGAAGTGGACACAGCCCTCCAAGTAAAACCAAACTGTGGCCTGCACTCTGCTGCCAAAGGAATTAATAAAATGCATTGGCAATATCAATCGTGGCATACCACTTGGCTGCCTTTGACTCTAGTTCATACTGAAGTTCTAGCATGTCTGGTACGGCAGCACTCAATGGTGGTGTGACTTCATTCAGGCCACGATAGTCTACTGTTAGTCTCCATTCTCCATTCTCCATTAGACTTTCGCACTGGCCATATGGGGCTATTAAAGGGTGAGCGGGTCCTGCTGATCACCCCCTGACTCTCCAGTCTACGGATCAGCTGATGGATGGGAATCAGGGAGTCTCGGTTGGTGCGATATTGCTGCCGGTGCACTGTTGTGGTCGCAATTGGCACTTGTGGTTCTTCAACTTTCAGCAACCCCACAGCAGAGGGATCTTCTGAGAGACCAGGCAAGGTGGACAGCTGCTCAATTTCCTCAGTCTCCAAAGCAGCAATACCAAAAGCCCACCGGTACCCTTTTGGGTCTTTGAAATACCCTCTCTTGAGGTAGTCTATGCCGAGGATGCGTGGAGCCTCTGGACCAGTCACAATAGGGTGCTTTTGCCACTCCCTCCCAGTCAGGCTGATTTCAGCCTCCAGCACAGTCAACTCTTGGGATCCTCCTGTCACTCCAGAAATATAGATGGGTTCCACCCCTTGACAGCTTGATGGCATCAGGGTACACTGTGCACAGGTGTCTACTAGAGCCTTATACTTCTGTGGGACCGACGTGCCAGGCCATCTGATCCACACAGTCCAGTAAATCCGATTTTCCCCTACCTCCACCTGGCTGGAGGCAGAGCCCCTCTAATGGTCGTCACAGCGTTGGACACTTAAGTCGTGCTGAAAGGGATTATTCTTCGTTATCACAGGAGCTGGAGTAAAATCAGCTCTTCCACTCCATCTGGGAAACTGCTCACCAGAGACTGAAGCCGTAGCTCTCATGGGACGATCAGTCTTGGCCCTTGCTCCCCTCTTCAGTTCACTCACCCGTTCCTCCAAAGCTGAAGTAGGTTTTCCATCCCACTTTGTCATGTCTTCTCCGTGATCCAGCAGGTAAAACCATAGGGTACCCCATGGCGTATACCTCCTGTATCTCCTCTCTTGAACGATAGGACGCCTTTTGTTAATAGCTGAGACGTGTGTTGGTACACGTGAGGAGCTGGATAAATCAGATAGATCGTCCCTCAATTTTTCGAGGTCCTGGGACAGTTTTTTCACAGCTGAGATGATGGAAGGGGTGAGGTTGTCTTCGAACTCTCGGAGTTTATAAACCATTTCATCCACTGTTAGTGGTACTATGTCATTCCAGGTTACTGTTGCCAATGAATGGGCATACGATGACGGTGCATTCCGTGTAAGTTTTCGCCACATGGGTCGTGTACATTCAACTTCATCTGGATCTATAGGTGTATCCCCGTTATTTGGCTTGATGTGATAGAGCATCTCTACGATGGCCGATTCCCTCAGAGACTGGATGCCTTTGTCTATAGTAGTCCACTTGGCCGAACGACTCATAACATCGTCCTTGTACGGAAACCTTTCTTTCACAGCTGCCAAGAGCCTCCTCCAAAGGCTGAGGGATGTTTTCTCTCTTGCAATTGCTTTGTCAATTGCCCCTTCTCTAGCAAGTGATCCCAGCTGCTTGGCTTCTGTACCTTCTAGTTCGTGACCATCGGCCCCATTGTCCCAGCATCGGAGTAACCAGGTGATGATGTGCTCCCCTGGTTGACGGATAAAATCTTTTCGCATATTCCGCAGCTCGCTTGAGGTCCGAAGTCGAGAAGTTACTTCTTCTTCTTCTTCGTCATGTGATGATGACTCCTGATCAGATTCTGGATCGGGTGGTGAATTCATTGTTTCTTCATCTCGCTTCACCCTTTTTGCCTCCTTTTTGCTTGTTCTCTTGCGTACAGGGGCAACTGATATTGGTACGATGTGGTCCTCTGGTTTGGCTGCAGTGATTATCACTGTGGTTTGAGTAGCGACTGTACTTGTTGCTGGGGGTGGTGTAGCTGCTGTGCTTGGAGCTGGGGTAACCGCGCTGTCTATTGCAGTTGAAGTTTGAGCAGCTGCTGTACTTGCCACTGGGGTAGCTGCTCTGTTTATTGAGGCCAAAGTTTGAGTAGCGACTGTACTTGTCGCTGGGGTAGGTGCAGCTGCTGTGCTTGGAGCTGGGGTAACCGCGCTGTCTGTTGCAGTTGAAGTTTGAGCAGCTGCTGTACTTGCCGCTGGGGTAGCTGCGCAGTTCATTGCAGCCAAAGTTTGAGTAGCGACTGTTGCTTTGCCCTCAGATCCGCCGACATTCTTTTCCTTTTGAAGGTGCTGGATAGTGTTGAACAAGGCCCTGTAAGCATAGGCCAAGCCCCAGCACGTTGCCATGATTTGTCCATCTCTGGTATGGCCAGAATGACCACACACCTCACATAAGTGTTTTACTAATTTTTCTGGATTTTGCAATTGTTTGGTAGTGAAATTCCAAAGTACTGGAGGGGCCCACTGACCTAGATACTTGCCCATACTATCCCACACACCCTGCCACTCATGGCTGTCCAGCCTCAGGGAAAATTTCTCGGTCATCCTACATCGTCGTTTGACCCCAGACAAGACCCAAACCTGACTCTGCTTAACTCTTGAAATCAGTAGTGGGCAAAACACACTCTGTATGCGTGTTAGCATGGTGATTCCCATCACCATCAGCAAACAAGTCTCAACAGCATTAAAATGCCATTCAAAAAATTCAAAACTCTCAAATGTAAATGGTCTGGGGGGACGACTGGGAGGGTAAAAGGATGTCTCCTTCACAGGTTGAGCACCTGAGAAGGAGAAAAAAGATGTGTAATTGCTAAGCACCTCCATCATATACCTCCCAAAGTATAAAGGTGGTGACCACACTGGGAACATAAGCCAGATCAGTTTCATGATCAATGATTCTATTGTATTACAAGTCATTACCATAAAGTACAATGGGACAAAAACCTTAGCCCAAGCCCCACACTTGAAAAACACTAATACAGCAAATACCGGATGGACGTAAGATACGATATACTGAAACTGTGAGTTCAAGAGGAACAACCTTGAGAGCCAATAAATCATCATTGTGACGAGTGACTATCAATCCAGTCAGATCTGTTCTTATCTCAACCCCTCGTGCCCCACGTTGGGCGCCAAAAAGAACTGTCGTGGTTTAAACCCAGTCAGGTAACTTGTTCACTCACTCCCAGTGAGTGGTCCCGAGCTGACAACAATCGAGGTCCGTGTCCCCCCCCCCACCGGGCTTCTCCCCTTCCCCACTCCCGGAGGAACGGGGAGGAGGATCGAAAAACTACAACTCCCACGGGCCGAGACAAGAACAGTCCAGCAACCAATGTACACAAATCACCACCGCCACCACCAACTACAACAACGACAAGGGAAAATAACAAGGGAAGAGAACACGACACCACCCGCCAAGAAAACGAGTCCCACCCGGAAGCCCGTGTCCTTCCGGGTAACTCCCAGTCACCCCCCACCCCGGCCATTACGTGCTGTGGTATGGAATACCTCCCTGGCTAGCCCGGGTCAGGCGCCCCGTCTCTGCTTCCTCCCGGCTTCCCCTCCTCCCTGGCAGAGCATGAGCCTCACAAAGTCCTTGGTCAGGGTAAACATCACTTAGCAACAACTGAAAACATCGACTTCACCAACACTGTTCTCAGGCTGGAAGTCAAAACACAGCACTGCACCAGCTACCACAAAGGAAATAAAACATGACTGCTACTGCTGAACCCAGGACATAGCATGTTTGAATTTCTGTGAAAATTCAAGAATGCACATATGAAATATATCTATGGGTACATCTGTGTTGTCGTCACTGTTACTAATTTTGTCACAGCTAAAGTAAATTTATCCTATGTGTCTCAGTTTCTGTCTGTATCTGCATAGAAGTAGGCTTTATAAGCTGCTCAGAGTAAGAATGCCGATCCTGTGTTGAATGCCAAGTTTAATTGTTTCATAAAGTATCTTGTCCTGGTTTCAGCTGGGATAGAGTTCATTTTCTTCCTCATCGCTGGTACAGTGCCATGTCTTGGCTTTAGTCTGGGAATAATGCTGATAACACACTGATGTTTTAGTTGTTGCTAAGTAGCACTTACCCTGATCAAAGACTTTTCAAGTCTCTCATGCTCTGCCAGTGAGGAGGGGCACAAGAAGCCCAGAGGAAGCAGAGACAAGACACCTGACCCAAATTAGCCGAAGGGATATTCCATACTGTGGCACATCATGCTCAGTATATAAATTAGGGAATGCTATGTGGAAGGGAGTGATCACTGCTTGGGTCGGGCTGGGTATCGGTTGGCCAGTGGTGAGCAACTGTGTTGTGCATCACTTGTAGTTTCTGAGCTTTCATTTCTTTTGTGTTTTTTTTCCTACTACTGTCATTATTGTTATTATTGGTATTCTTTCTATTGTCACTGCATTTTATTTTACTTATTAAGCTGTTCTTATCTCCACCTGCAGGTTTTCAGTTCTTTACATTCTTTATACTTTCAGGAGAGATTATTTCAGGAAATGGTACTTGAAAGACCCAAAAGGGTGCCGATGGGCTTTTGGTATAGCTGCCTTGGAGATGGAGGAAATTAAGCAGCTGCCCACATTGCGTAGTCTCTCAAAGGACCCTTCTGGTTTTGGGTTGCTGAAGGTCAAAGAACACAGCAGTGCACTGGTGGCAATATCGCACCAACCGAGACTTCCTGATTTGCTTCCATAAGCTGATCTGTAGACAGGAGAGCCAAGTAGTGATCAGCAGGACCTCTTCACCCTTTAATAGCCCCATATGGCCAACGCAGAAGTCGAATGGAGACTAACAGTAGACTGTTGTGTCCTGAATGAAGTCATGCTGCCGCTGAGTGCTGCTGTACCAGACATGCTAGAATTGGAGTCAAAGGCAGCTAAGTGGTATGCCACAAGTGATATCCCCAGTTCATTTTTCTCAATCCATTTGGCCACATTTTGCTTTTACTTGGAGGGGCGTTCAGTACTCAGGGGGAAGCTCCAGAATATGTGCAATACCTTGTTGACATCATTGTGTGAGGTGATACAGCAGAAGTTTTTGAGAAAGAGAAGAAAATAATCCAAATGCTTCTGAAAGCCATTTTTCTATAAAATAAAGTAATTTCAGGGGACCTGCACAGGTTATCCAGTTTTTACTAAGAAAATGGCAAGATGGACAACGTCAGATCCCAGTAGCTGTGATCAATAACAGTAATGTCTCTACCAACTAATATGAAAGAAACACAAGCTTTCTTAGGTGCTCTGGGGTTCTGGATAATGCACATCCCAAATTACAGTCTGATTGTAAGCCCTCTCTATAACTTGACAGAAGAAGAACCATTTCAAATGGGGTCCTGAGCAATAACAAGACTTTGAAAAAATGAATCGAGAGATAGTTTGTGCAGTAGCCCTTGAAAAATTCCTGACAGTTCAAGATATGAAAAATATGCTCTACACCGCAGCTAGGGAGAATGGTCCTATCTGGAGCTTCTGGCAGAAAGCACCGAGGGAGACTCTAGGTCAACCACTCAAATTTTGGAGCTGGAGATACAGAGGATGGCCCACTACATTCCAACTGAAAAAGATATATTGGCAGAATATGAAGGGGTTTGAGAAGCTTTGGAAGTGACTGGCATGGAAGCATAGCTCCTATGAACTGGCCAGAAGGCAAAGCATTTGGAATGTTTCCAGAGGAGGGGGTGACACTTGCTGAGGAGGCCTCACTGTACAACAAACTGACAGAAAGTTAGAAGCAATGTGTCTTGTTTACTGGTGGGTCCTGCCATATTGTAGGAAAGTATCAGAGACAGAATGTGGCTGTATGGAGTCATCTATGACAAGTTGCAGAAACTGCTGAAGGAGAGGGTGAATTGAGTCAGTTTGCAGAGGTAAAAGCCATCCAGCTGGCCTTGGACTTTGCTGAATGAGAAAAATGGCCAATACCAGCTCATGGATTGTGGCAAATGCCCTGTGGGGGTGGTTGCAGCAATGGAAGCAGAGGAACTGGCAATGCAGAGGTAAACCCATCTGGGCTGTTGCACTGTGGCAAGATATCACTGCCCAGGTGCAGAAGAACCTGGTGGTGAAGTTATGCCATGTAGATGTACCCAAGAGTTGGGCCACTGAGGAACATCAGAACAACTAACATCTGGATCAGGCTGCTAAGATTGAGGTGGCTCAGATGGATTTAAATTGGCAACATAAGGGGGAAATATTTTTAGCCCTGTGGGCCCATGACACCTCAGGCCATCAAGGCAGAGATGCAACATATGGATGGGCTTGTGATTGAGGGCTGGACTTAACAATGGACAATATTGGCTAGGTTATTCATGAAAGTGAAACGTGCTTCAATTAAGCAAGCCAAGCAGCTAAAGCCTCTCTGGTATGGAGGATGATGGCTGAAGTATAAATATGGGGAGACCTGGCAGATTGACTATATCACACTGCCACCAACCCGCCAAGGCAAACGCCATGTGCTTACCATGGTGGAAGCAACCACCAGATGGCTGAAAACATATGCTGTGCCCCACGCCACTGCCCGGAACACTATCCTGGGCCTTGAGAAATAGATTTTGTGGCCACAAGGCACCCCAGAGAGAACTGAGTCAGACAGTGGGACTCATTTCCAGAATAACCTTATGGACATTTGGGCCAAAGAGCATGGTATTGAGTGGTTATATCCAATCCCCTATCTTGCACCAGCCTCTGGGAAAATCCAGTGGTACAATGGGCTGTTAAAAACTACACTGAGAGCAATGTGTAGTGGAACTTTCAAACACTGGAATACTCAGTTAGCAAAAGTCAGGGGATCTGTCAACAGTGCTGACACAGCCCAATCAAAACTTTTCCATACCTTAGGGGAGAGGGGAAAGTTCCTCTAGTGTATGCAAAGAATCTGCTGAAGAGTCTGGCTTATTCCTGCCTTGGGCAAAGGCAGACCCACTTATGGATTGCTTTTACTCAAAGACCTGGTTGCACTTGGTAGTTAATGTGGGAGGATGGCTAAGTCCGATGTGTACCTCAAGGGGATTTAGTCTAGGATGAAAATAGCCAGTGAACTGGACTGTATAGTGCTGTATAACATCGGATATTGTCACTTCCATGGTGGCTATGCACCCATCTCCACCACTCTGGATTTGAGTATCTGAACCTGACTCCCTTTTGATCACCACATTAATGAAAAATGAAATTTGACAAAACTGGAGAAATGCAGCAGTGATGGAATTGGAACACGCTTCAGCATGCAACAATCCAACACCACGCACCATCCATCTTTTCTGCCCAGAAAGACTTTTATCACAGATGGAGCCCCAAGTCGTGGACTGAATGATTACAGCGAACTTTTGTAGGGATGTTCCATAGACTAAGGGAATGTTATCTGTGTGTGTATGTATATCTTTGTCTAAAGACAGGAAATGTGATTGTGGAAAGTGTGAGACCTGGCATGACATGACTGGTATGGAGTAAGGGGTGGATGCTCTCCTGGTTTGTGCTATGGGAAGGATAATTTTCTTCCTAGTAGCTCGTGCAGTGCTTTGTTTTGGCTTTAGTCTGAGAATAATGCTGATAGTACACTGATGGTTTTTGGTTTTTATGCCAGTAACACACTGCTGCTTATTGTTTTCTTTTCCTTTCCCCCTTTAGCTTTAGATTCTCTCCCCTTGTTATTTCCATTAGTACTAGTAGTAGTATATTGTACTTTAATTATTAAACTGTTCTTATCTCAGTTTGCAGGTTTTAAATTCTTTCAGTTCTCCCCATCCCACAGAGGGAGGGGGGAAGTGCAGGGGGTGAATGAGCAGCTGCACAGTACTCAGTTGCCAGCTTCATTTAAATGACAACAATCTACTTAAAATATATTTAATATTCTCGTACTTAATCCTTACACTGAGTTTGTATCACTTTCAATATCCTAAAAAGTAAAATAAGTCTTGCCCTGTATACTTGTGTTGAAAATTGAAGCCATGATTGTAAAACCTAGTTATAGTAATTCCTTTCCCTGAGAAAATCTTTTATAATAAAGTACTGCTTTCTTAAATCTTTAATAGTTGTTACATACAATCTAATGTTTTCATATAGGAGTGAATTTTCAAATGGATTTAAATTGCTACTTTTTCTAACTGTAACCTTGTAGTACAACTAAAAGAGCTGTTAGCAAAGACTTGTTTTGCATTTGGCTTGCAACAGTACTGTCTTTGCCTATATAAATAGCACAGTAAGGGTGGGTCATGTTTTACAATTTTTATTATCATTTATTTTCCTTTGAATTAATGTATTCCTTTCTTATATTTTATAGTGCAAAGAAAGAATGAGGCCTGTCAAAGCAGCATTGAAGCAACTGGATAGACCAGAGAAAGGCCTTTCTGAAAGGGAACAGCTTGAGCATACTAGACAGTGCCTAATAAAAATTGGGGACCACATTACTGAATGTCTAAAGGAGTACACAAATCCTGAACAAATTAAACAATGGAGGAAGTAAGTTATTCTGTATTATTTTTCTTGAAAAAGGAAAATCCATAATAGCTTCTATTAAGCAGAATATTTTTTAATTATTTCTCTTGTTTCTTCTTCTCCCTTTCTTGTATTTTTCTGTTGTATTAAATAAGGACTTATAAAAAAGATAGCTCCAGCTTTTAATGGATTCAGTTTTTCATACTTGTATAGCAATGCATTTTGTCCAGTAGGTGGAGTCATCTTCTTAAAACCAAAAGCAAACAGAAAATAACTGTATTTAGAATATATTTAATGTTTTGTGGAAAAGAATGTTTATCATTAAAGTATCTGGCTTTTTCAACTTTGAAGTTTGTTTTGTTTTGAGTTTTTTATTTATTCATGCTAAAAATATGCCGTTATAAATTTGTGTGTTGCAGATTGAATGATTTTGAGGTGCAGAATCCTTTATTATTTTTAAACATATACGCTAAAATGGAAACAGACATTAACTATGTCTTTATAACAAAACATTTAGCATACCATACACAGAGATATATTATTTTAAAATAAGAGTTTTAAGTGTTCTTGTGCATTTGTAAGGTGATAACTTCAGAAAGAAACAAGGAAAATGTTGGTTTATAAACTTGTTATATTTTGTTGGTATGTTCTTAATTCAGTTAGAGTTAGTTTTATGATAATGTGCACTGAAATACAAAAACAATATTAATGTCTTAAAGACACCTTGATAAACAGATTTTTTTCATGTGGAAATCCATAGTAGAGCAGCTATAATATTAACTCATAATAATGCTACAGTACCATATATATATTATTAAATTATGTATTTCATCTTTCTAATAAGACATAGAATTTAGTAAAGGTTTTCATTTTATATTTCTTATGCAGATGTCATTGGCACACCATTGGCTGGTTGTGTCTAATTTTGCCAACCTCTAGGCCAAAGCTATAATGTTTTGTCCTGGGTTCAGCAGTAGCAGTCATTTTTTCTCCTTCTTAGTATGTGATGCAGCGCTGTGTTTTTGACTTTCGGCCTGGGAACAGCACTGATAACACTGATATTTTAGTTACTGCTCAAATGTTTAGTCTGACCAAGGACTTTGTGAGCCTCATGCTCTGCCAGGGAGGAGGGGAAGCCATTATATAAACTGGGTGAGTTACCTGGAAGGCCAGATCACTGCTCGGGTCAGGTTGGGTTTTGGTTGGTGTGTGGTGAGCAATTCTATTCTCTCCCCTTGTTATTTCCCTTGTCATTATTATTTTTATTGGCAGTAGTAGTAGTGGTTTTGTATTATGCCTTAGTTACTGGACTGTTCTTATCTAAACCCATGGGAGTTACATTCTTTCGAATCTCCTTCACATCCCTCCTTTAGCGGAGGAAGGAAGAAAAGGGGGGAGTGGCGAGCAGCCAGGTGGTTCTGAGTTACTGGCTGGGCTTTAACCATGACAGTTCTTTTTTTGGCGCCCAAGGTGGAGCATGAAAGGTTGAGATAACGATAGATCTGACCAGAGTGTTTCTAATGGTATTTGTGATAAGCATTCATTGTTTTGGATTAATAGTCACTCGTCACAATGCTGATTTATTGGCTCTCAAAGTTGTTGTTCCTGATCTCACAGTTTCAGTATGTTGTACCTTACTTACAGCCGGTATTTTCTGTGTTAGTGTTTTTCAGGTGGGGGGCTTGAGCTAAGGTTCTTGTCTCATTGTACTTCATGCTAAAGACTTTTAATACAATAGAGTCACTGATCATTAAACTGATCTGGCTTATGTTCCCAGTGTGGTCACCACCTTTATACTTTGGGAGGTATATAATAAAAGTGCTTAGCAATTACACTTTGTTTTCTCCTTCTTGGGTGGTCAAACTGTGAAGGAGAAATTCTCTTACCCTCCCCCCCACCCCCCAAGACCGTTTGCAGCATCGTTTGAGAGTTTTGGGGGTTTTGATTGGCCTTTAAATACCCTTGAGACCTGTTTTCTGATTGTGATGAGGATCACCATGTTGTCAGGCATACAGAATGTATTTTGCCCACGACCATTTCATCTGATTTCAAAAGTTAAGCAGAGACAGGTTTGGGTCTTGTCTGGGGTTAGGCGGCAATATAGGAGGACCAAGAGATTTTCCTCAAGGCTAGACAGCCATGAGTGGCAGGGTGTGTGGGATAGTATGGGCAAGTATCTAGGTCAGCGGGCCTCTCCAGTACTTCGGAATTTCACCACCGAACAAGTACAAAATCCAGAAAAATTAGTAAAACACTTAAATGAGGAGTGTGATCATTCTGGCCATACCAGAGACGGACAAATCACGGCAATGTGCTGGGGCTCGGCCTATGCTTACAGGGCCTTGTTCAACACTATCCAGCACCGTCAAAAGGAAAAAAATGTCTCTGGATCTGAGGGCAAAGCAACAGTCAGCGCAGGTACTCCAGCTCCAAGCATAGCAGCTACACCACCCCCAGCAACAAGTACAGTCGCTACTCAAGCCACAGTGATATTCACTGCAGCTAAACCAGAGGACAATTCATACCAATAGTAGTTGTCCTTGTACACAAGAGGAAAAAAAGATGAAGCAAGATGAAGAAACAATGTGCTCGCCACCCTACGGAATAGATTTTACCTGTCAACCAGGGGAGCACATCATCTCCTGGTTGCTCCGATGCTGGGACAATGGGGCCGATGGTCATGAACTAGAAGGTAGGGAAGCCAAGCAGCTGGGATCACTTGCTAGAGAAGGGGGAATTGACAAAGCAATTGCAAGAGGGAAAAAGTCCCTCAGTCTTTGGAGGCGGCTCTTGGCAACTGTGAAAGAAAGGTTTCCATACAAGGATGATGTTATGAGTTGTTCGGCCATGTGGACTACTTTAGAGAAAGGCATACAGTCTCTGAGGGAATCGGCCATTGTCTGGATGATCTATCACATCAAGCCGAATAATGGGGATATACCTATAGATACAGATGAAGTCGAATGTACATGACCTCTGTGATGAAAACTTACACGGAATGCACCGTCATCATATGCCCATTCATTGGCAACAGTAACCTGGAATGACATAGTACCACTAACAGTGGATGAAATGATTCATAAACTTCGAGAGTTCGAAGACAATCTCACCCCTTCCATCATCTCAGCTGTAGAAAAACTGTCCCAGGACCTCAAACAATTGAGAGACGATCTGTCTGATCTATCCAGCTCCTCACATGTACCAACACACCTCTCAGCTATTAACAAAAGGCATCCTACACTTGGAGAGAGAGAAGATACAGAAGGCATACTCCACGGGCCACACTATGTCTTTACCTACAGGATCAGAGAGAAGAGGTCAGAAAGTGGAATGGAAAACCTACCTCAGGTCTTGAGGAACGGGTGCATGAATTGAAGAGAACAAAGGTCAAGGCTGATCATCCCATGAAAGCTGTGGCTTCAGTCTTTGGTGAGCAGTTTCTCAGATGGAGTGGAAGAGTTGATTTTACTCCTGTGATAAAGCCTAATCCCTGTCAACAAGACCTAAGTGACCAATGTGGTGATGACTATTACAGAGGACCTGCCTTCAGCTAGGCAGGGGTAAGGGACAGTCAGATTTACTGGACTTTGTGGATCAGATGGCCTGGCACATCAGACCCACAGAAGTATAAGGCTCTAGTAGATACTGGTGCACAGTGTACCCTGATGCCATCAAGCTGTCAAGGGGTGGAACCCACCTATATTTCTGGAGTGACAGGAGGATCCCAGGAGTTGACTGTGCTGGATGCTGAAATCAGCCTGAACTGGGAGTAAGTAGCAAAAGCACCCCATTGTGACGTCCAGAGGCTCCATGCATCCTCGGCATAGGCTACGTCAGGAGAGGGTACTTCAAAGACCCAGAAGGGTACTGATGGGCTTCTGGTATTGCTGCTTTGGAGACTGAGGAAAGTCAGCAGCTGTCCTCCTTGCCAGGTCTCTCAGAAGATTCTTCTGTTGTGGGGTTGCTGAGGGTTGAAGAACAACAAGTGCCAATCGCGACCATAACAGTGCACCAGCGGCAATATGGCACCAACCGAGACTCCTTGATTCCCATCCATAATCTGATCCATAGACTGGAGAGTCAAGGAGTGATCAGTAGGACCTGCTCACCCTTTAATAGCCCCATCTGGCCAGTACAAAAGTCTAACGGACAGTGGAGTCTAATGGAGAATGGAGACTAACAGTAGACTGATGTTACACCACCATTGAGTGCTGCTATACTAGACGTGCTAGAACTTCAGTATGCACTGGAGTCAAAGGCAGCCAAGTGGCATGCCACGATTAATATTGTCAATGCATTTTTTTCTCAATTCCTTTGGCAGCAGAGTGCAGGCCACAGTTTGCTTGTACTTGGAGGGGTGTCCAGTTCACTTGGAACCAACTGACCCAGGGGTGGAAACACAGCCCTACCATCTGCCGTGGACTGATCCAGACTGCACTGGAACAGGGGCAAGCTCCAGAACATCTGCAATACATTGATGATGTTATCGTGTAGGGCAATACAGCGAAAGACGTTTTGATTAAGGGAGGAAAATCCTGCTGAAAGCCAGTTTTGCCATAAAAAGGATAAGGTCAAGGGACCTGAACACGAGATTCAATTTTTGAGAATAAAATGGCAAGATGGACGTCGCCAGATCCCCACAGATGTGATCAACAAGATAACAGCAATGTCTCCGCCAACTAATAAGAAAGAAACACAATCTTTCTTGGGTGCAGTGGCGTTCTGGAGAATGTGCATCCCAAATTACAGTTCGATTGTAAGCCCTCTCTATCATGTGACCTGTAATAAAGATGATTTTAAATGGGGCCCTGAGCAACAACAAGCCTTTGAGCAAATTAAACACGAGGTAGTTCATGCAGTAGCCCTTGGACCAGTCTGGACCGGGCCAGATGTAAAAAATGTACTCTACACTGCAGCCAGGGTGAGTGGTCCTACCTGGAGCCTCTGGTAGAAAGCTCCAAGGAAGACTCGAAGTTGACCCCTCGGCTTTTGGAGTTGGGGATACAAGGGATGTGAGACCAGCTATACCCCAACTGAGAAGGAGATACTGGCATCCTATGAAGGGGGTTGAGCTGCTTCAGAAGTGATTGGCACTGAAGCACAGCTCCTCCTGGCACCCCAGTTGCCCGTGCTTGGCTGGATGTTCAAAGGCAGGGTCTCGTCTACACATCATGCAACTGATGCTACATGGAGTAAATGGGCTGCACTAATTACACAACAAACTCGAATAGGTTATCCCAGTCGTCCAGGCATTCTAGAAGTCATAATGGGCTGGCCAGAGAGCAAAGATTTTGGAATGTCACCAGAGGAGCAGGTGAAGCGTGCGGAAGAGGCCCCACCATGTAATAAACTGTCAGAAAGTGAAAAGCAGTATGCCTTGTTTACTGATGGATCTTGCCGTATTGTGGGAAAGCATCGGAGATGGAAGGCAGCTGTATGGAGTCCTGGACGACAAGTTGCAGAAACTGCTGAAGGAGAGGGTGAATCGAGTCAGTTTGCCGCGGTAAAATCCGTCCAGCTGGCCCTGGACATTGTTGAAGGAGAAAAGTGGCCAGTACTTTACCTCTATACTGACTCATGGATAGTGGCAAATGCCCTGTGGGGGTGGTTGAAGCAATGGAAGCAGAGCAACTGGCAAAGCAGAGGTAAACCCATCTGGGCTGCTGCACTGTGGAAAGATATTGCTGCCCGGGTGCAGAACCCGGTGGTGAAGGTACGTCATGTAGATGCTCATGTACCCAAGAGTCGGGCCACTGAGGAACCCCAGAACAACCAACAAGTGGATAAAGCGGCTAAGATTGAAGTGGCTCAGATGGACTTAGATTGGCAACATAAAGGTGAATTATTTTTGGCCCGGTGGGCCCATGACATTTCAGGCCATGAAGGCAGCGATGCAACATACAGATGGGCCCGTGATAGCTAAACGGTTAAAGCCTCTTTGGTATGGAGGACAATGGCCGAAGTATAAATATGGGGAAGCCTGGCAGGTTGACTATATCACACTGCCGACAACCCGCCAAGGCAAGCGCCATGTGCTTACCATGGTGGATGCAACCACCAGATGTCTGAAAACATACGCTGTGCCCCACGCCACTGCCTGGAACACTATCCTGGGCCTTGAGAAACAGATTTTGTGGCTACACGGCTCCCCGAGAGAGCTGAGTCAGACAGTGGGACTCATTCCCGGAATAAACTTATAGACACTTAGCCAAAGAGCATGGCATTGAGTGGGTATATTACATGCCCTACCATGCACCAGCCTCTGCTAAAATCTAGTGGTACAATGGGATACACATTTACCAAAGGCCACCTGGTTGGTCAACACCAGAGGATCTGCCAACAGGGCTGGCCCATCCCAGTCAGAGCTTTTACATATTGCAGAGGGAACAAAGTTCCTGTGGTGCACATGAAGAATTTGTTGAGGATGTCAATCTGGGTTATTCCTGCTTCAATTAAAGGCAAACCCACTTGTGGGATTGCTTTTGCTCTGGAACCCAGATATACTTGGTGGGTAATGCAGGAAGATGGGTAAGTCCGATGTATACCTCAAGGGGATTTGATTTCAGGGGAAAACAGCCAATGAACTTAATTGTATGCTGTTGCCTGCTATGTAATACATTTTTAGCCCACCAGCTAGATGTCTTCAGGTCACCAGTTATTGGCTCTGACTTCCCTTCGACCATCATCCCAACAGAGAATGAACTTTGATAGAACCAGACGAGTTCTGTGGTAAAGGAACAATCAGCATCAGCAGACAACGATCCCACACTGCACACAGCCTCTCCTGCCCCAAAAGACTGTTACAAGAGATGGAACCTGACATCATGGACCGTATGGACTCAGCAGCATTATAGGGATTGGTGCGCTAAGGAATGATCTCTCTCTCTGTCTGTGTGTGTTTTTATGTGTATATATATATATATATGTAAGAGCAATGGTATATTGAAAATTTGGGATCTGAGCATGACGCGAATGGTATGGAATAAGGGGTGGATATTGCCCTGGGTTCAGCAGTAGCAGTCATTTTTTCTTCTTCTTAGTAGCTGGTGCAGTGCTGTGTTTTAAACTTTCAGCCTGGGAACAGTGCTGATAATACTGATGTTTTCAGTTGTTGCTAAGTAATGTTTACCCTGACCAAGGACTTTGTGAGGCTCATGCTCTGCCAGGGAGGAGGGGAAACCGGGAGGAAGCAGAGACAGGACACCTGACCCAAAATGTCCAAAGAGGTATTCCATACCACAGCACGTCATACCCAGGATGTAACTGAGAGTTTCCCAGAAGGGCTAGTTCACTGCTTGGTTGGGCTGGGTATCAACGTGTGGTATTGTATTCTCTTCCCTTGTTATTTCCCTTATCATTATTATTATTGGTGGTAGCAGTAGTGGGTTTGTGTTATACCTTAGTTACTGGGCTGTTCTTATCTCAGCCCGTGGGAGTTTAGATTCTCCTCCCCATCCCTTGGGGGAGGCGGGTGGGGAGAAAGGCGGGGAGTAAGCAACCAGGCTGCGTGGGTTACTGACTGCACTTAAACCACTACATGTTTCAATCACCACAGTGAAAGAGCAGATAGATGCTTTTTGAGCCTACAAACTTGAGATGTTTCTGAACTAAACACTATTTAGTAGTATTCTGTAGTCTTTTAAGCACTTCAACTGTAAACTTTGCTAAAAGAATTCTAGACCTTAGATCTGGTATTGTCTTTAAGAGTTGATTTGTTTTCATTTCCTCTTTCATAACATAGATTAGGATAAAAGTTTTGCCAGGTTATTTCCATCCTCTTTCAGATTTCTCATTAGGTTTCAAAAGCTTTGACCAGGATTTGGAATTCTGTAGAAAAATCCTGGCACTGATATCTAGGAAATGAGGAATGTAGGTCAAATTTCTTACACTTCAAGATTTCAACTTTGGAAGAATCTTTACTGAGTTGTAAATACTCAAGTTTTCTGTCATATTTCAAACAATCTCTCAAAAGAATTGCGCAAGAAATTGAACTTTAGGTTTTTATGCAATTTCACAAATAATTCTATTAACAGAATTCTACTTTTCATGCACTTTGCATTCTGCAGTCATTGCAATAAATATTAGAAAATGACAAATTATTAAAGGAATTAATTTCTCAAATGCTTGAAATACAGCTAAGTACTATTTGCTGTGCAGCTTGGTAATTGTCAAGGTCTGACTGAATAAAACCAAGTGTCAGAAATAATTTGTTCCTGATCCCCAGAGTGAAATTAAGGCACAAACAAGGTCAAGTACTGCAATCAGTCAATTTGTTTATTATAAAAAGATAACTATTATAAAAATATTATTATTAAATATATAATTATTTAGTAGCAATAGGACAGTTTGGAAAAAAGGATAGAAATTAAGCAAGCATTTGGAACAGATAGTGCAGAGACATTGTCAAAACCATGGATCCAGTGGCGTCCTGAGGATCCATAGTCTTCGTTGGTGAGTGGCTACTCTGGTGATTAACTTTGTCACCTTTTATTATGTGTTAGGGGGAAGTACCTACTTCACATTCCTGGTTGATCACACACAATGGACAGTGGAATGTGATCTCAGTTACTCACACCAGTAATGGATGGTATAGTCTTAGTTCCTCACGCAGCAATCTTTGAGACAGTGGACAATGGAATGTGATCTCAGTTCAGTCTCTCACAGTAATATTCAGTGTATCGGACTTTATAATGATTTCAGTTTACTGAAGTACTGTTGAAATAGTTAAGTCCATGTTCCGTTGTATAATACAATAAGAATTAATATATGAAAGAATTATAACCTCTCTTTTCTTTTTCCTCAGGAACTTGTGGATTTTTGTCTCTAAGTTTACAGAATTTGATGCCAGAAAGCTGCACAAGCTGTATAAACATGCAATCAAAAAACGTCAAGAATCTCAGGTAATGCTTTCAAGCTCTCTAAATATATAAATATATATTCTAAGTTTATAATTGTTTTATTAAGTATAGATTGAGTACACTCGGTACATTTGAAGTTTATTCTACTGTATAGTAAGCTAGTCTGTTTCTTAGGACATTTTCTGAAGAATTCAGATGCAACTTTGGGATTTATCAATGACAATTTTCATATTTGTCTCTTTTAGCAACACAATGACCAGAATATTAGCAGCAGTGTGAGTACATGTGTAATTAGAAATCCAGGTAAGAAATCTTGAGCACATTATTGTGCTGGATATCTTAAATGATGGTATGGAAAATGAAATAAGCTTAAAACTGTCTCCTAGAACTCCCATATTGCTGGATATCATAGGGATAGCCCGACTTAGTGTAAATTCACTCGTTTGATGATGAAATACAGCTGAGCACAGACTGAGCTTGGTACTTACTGATTTTAGTAGCAAGTTATTTGGCCATTCTTTTTTTTGCATTTAATTTTGAGGAGGGAGAATGACCAGCTCAACACTTCTTGGAGGTTCTATACCTTTCTGTAGCAGTTGTAATGACACAATATCATAAGAAAGATATTCCCTGATGACATGGTTATCAACCAGTCATATGGGATGTCTTTTACTGTTGACAATAATACTGTTTTTCTATGCTCCCACGCTTGCCTTCTTATAATACTTGGTTGTCTATCATGTTATGTAAAACCTTGAGTATGTTATCATGGGTTTAAAATTAGTATAATGTATTTTAGTAATGCCACTAAAAACCTTTCATCAACAAGGTGTACCTCTAAAACTGGTGTTCATGCGAGGACTATCTCTCCTTAGAGAGGAACTTCCTACTGTTCTGTTTAAAATTGCTCTTCTAGAGCACCTGGCCTCTATTCACTGCTCATTTGGACCTCTCCAGTTTGTAAGGTGGAAAATTTTAGTTTTTCAGCCCTACATATCTATATTTCTGGCTTGCTTGCCTTCTATTTACTTCTGAGGTTTCTTTCGGTTCACTCACATTAATGCATTCGTCTTTCTATTATTTAGATCTTGTTTTTCTCAAATTATAATTCCGCTTTCACATTGCTTTAAATCTGACAGGTAGAAGTGCTATTTGAATTGGTAAAGAAAAAAATTTATTGTGTACGAGACTTCTTTATAACCTCTGCTTTATTAAACAGATGTAGAAAGACTGAAAGATAATACAAACCATGATGACAGCAGCAGGGACAGTTATTCTTCTGATAGACGTTTGCCACAATACCATGATCTTCATAAGGACAGGCATCAGCAAGATGCTCATAAGAAAAGTGACTCTAGGAAAAGGTCCTATTCATCCTTCAGCAATGGAAAAGACCACAGAGACTGGGATCACTATAAACAAGACAGCAGGTAAATTGCTTCAGCAATTGTAAAATCTGTTAAGAATTCCCTTCCTAGTTTTGCAGTATGCTTGTAGTAAGTACCAAAGTACCATTTCTGAGTAATGCAGAATTGCAAATAAATTTCTCTAATGCAGTTCTACTTAATGACATAATTGTAGTTCTTACTATGTGTTCAGTCATACTAATATAAGTAAATCTTTTCAGATACTATAGTGATAGTAAGCATAGAAAGTTGGATGACCACAGGAGCAGAGATCACAGGTCAAACCTGGAAGGAAGTTTAAAAGACAGTCGGCCTCATTCAGATCACCGTTCCCATTCAGATCACAGGATACTTTCAGATCACCGTTCCACTTCAGAGTACAGCCATCATAAATTTTCCAGAGATTATAGGTACCACTTAGACTGGCAAATGGACCACAGAGCTTCTGGTAGTGGCCCAAAATCACCATTAGATCAGAGGTCTCCTTATGGTTCAATGTCTCCTTTAGGACACAGATCTCCATTTGAACACTCGTCAGATCATAAAAGTACACCTGAACATACATGGAGTAGCCAGAGAACTTAACAAAGACTGCCATTTTTTGGATCTTCTTTTAGCCATATGCAGTAAGCTACACAGTGACATGAAAGCCTTACGTGACTTGAAAGATATGGACTGGGTATTCTGTCAGTAGCAGTATTGTTACTTCTTTCCGGAATGCATGATCTATCATCCCAACAATTGAAAAATATTTTTGTATTTAAAGTTTATGCTGCACATGTTGTGGCACTTATTTTTTTTTTTTTTCTTTTCCTCTCTTTAAGAAATGGAAAATGTTTACTTTTACTGGGTCCTCAACACTGCCCCATTCAGACTGGATCTTATAAGACTGTTTTTAGGCTGAGCACAGTTCAATTTATGTTTTTAAATGAATTTTTAAACACTGACCTGTAGTCATATTTCAGGAAAGAATTAAGAGTTTGTTTTGTTTTCTTAGTAAAGAGTTATCAAGGACTTTGTCTCACTTTCTAAAGCTATTTCTTTACGTTGTACACTGCAACCATGTTGCCGCTTTTCATCACAAGCTTGAATATTTAAGTTCTGTACCTATAGCTGTAAAATACCCAAGATTTCTCCTGTTTGTGATCAGTTGTAATAATGCCTTTTTACAAAACAAAATAAATGGCTGAAAATTATTGCAAACTAATTGAATGAGCTTTCTTTTTTTTTCCTTGTTCCATTCCCCACCAACTCAGGCCTTGTCACAAGTATGAAATAAAGTTACAAAGTACTAACAATTCTTAATAAAATATCTTTATGAAATCACTGTTGAGAATACAAAAATGGGGAAATGCAACATTTTTATTTCATTTAATGCCCTTCTTTTATCAGATGCTTCAGATATATGTTTTGTTTTTATTTTTCTATTGAACTGTCAATATTGTGATTTGTTGTAATGAAATGGTAGGAAATATTCAGCTAAACTATTTGAAAAGTTTTTTCCAGTCCATTGGTTTTACAGGAGTATTTAATATCCAAATCAGCCAAAATTTGTTGAAAATATATGTTTTCCCTCTTAAAATGGTCAATAATGTCAAATGTGCTATGCAGCCAATATTACATTTGAATGGCTTTCTATTAATTGATTGATGGCTTGGCTTCGCGAGCGAAGATTTGGGAAGGGCTTTAACCACGCTTACTACAAGCACAATGACCAAGGGCATGTGGGATATCCAAATCTGGTTGGAAAAGAAGGCTGCTTAGGCAATCAGAAAGTGTCCGACCACGACTGTCAACTCCTGAGCTAACTCAAGCTACCTATGTGCTGCTCCGCCCACATGCAACATTGGATCTGCAGCTTCCCATGCACCTTGTCACCTACCGTTTAGACGCTCACCCGTCCATACAGACAAGTGAGAGTAAGCCCTTCCAGCCTGCGCAGTGGATTTTTTAGGTGAAGCGCAGCTTGCGCAGAACTGGCCCCACCTTTTAAACCTGAGGTTTAACTACCACGGCCTAGTTACCTAGGATGGTGACAGCAAAGTCCACAGGTCATAGGTTTTGTAAGAGTGTGTCGTGGTTTAAACCCAGTCAGGTAACTTGTTCACTCACTCCCAGTGAGTGGTGCTGAGCTGACAACAATCGAGGTCCGTGTCCGTTTCCCCCCCCCCCCCCGCACCGGGGCTCTCCCCTTCCCCACTCCCGGAGGAACGGGGAGGAGGATCGAGAGAGTGCAACTCCTATGGGTTGAGACAAGAACAGTCCAGCAACAAATCGCCACCGCTACTATCAGCTAAAACAATGATAAGGGAAAATAACAAGGGAAGAGAATACGATACCACCGGCCAAGAAAGCGAGTTCCACCCGGAAGCCCCTGTCCTTCCGGGTAACTCCCAGTTACCCCCCCACCACGGGCATGACGTGCTGTGGTATGGAATACCTCCCCGGCTAGCCCGGGTCAGGCGCCCCGTCTCTGCTTCCTCACAGCTTCCCCTCCTCCCTGGCAGAGCATGAGCCTCACAGAGTCCTTGGTCAGGGTAAACATCACTTAGCAACAACCGAAAACATCGGCTTCACCAACACTGTTCTCAAGCTAGAAGTCAAAACACAGCACTGCACCAGTTAACACAAAGGAAAAACATGACTGCTACTGCTGAACCCAGGACAGAGTGTCTTTCTCTTTGATGGAAGACCATAAAAGGCTAGACAAGCTCCATCAGCCCGGGTTTGAAGATAGGAGTTTTCCTTCTCCTGTGAGGAAGGCCTGTCTACGCTAACAAAGATTCGGGAAGACCTTCACCCACGCATTCTGAACAAGACTGACTGAGCAGCAGGATTACTATTGCAACAACACATCATCAGTAGGGTAAAACTAACCTGTCTCACGACGGTCTAAACCCAGCTCACATTCCCTATTAGTGGGTGAACAATCCAACGCTTGGTGAATTCTGCTTCACAATGTGAGTAGCTGAGGTGAGTAGCTCGAGAGAGGACGCCTTTAACACCGGAGCAGGGGGGAGATCAGCGTCCAGGAGCCTCAACTCAGAGCGGCAAGAGCTACTGAGGGAGCCTCAAGTCCTCGACAGGACCTGCCCAGGAGCCAGCAGCTCAGCTGACGCACGCAGCTGACTCACAGGGGGCGGAGCCAGATGTTGCAGAATGGCTCTGAGCAGGGCCATGGAGCCTTAGAGACCTGTGCGAGCAAGGCAAGGGGTAGGCCCCACAGGTAACCAGAAACCGGAGGTGGGAGGAGAATGTGGAGGAAGCTGTGTGGGTCTAACCAATACTGTTGTGCCTAGGAGGTGTGGCTAAATTCCACGCCTATATAAGTGAACTGCGTCAAAAATAAAGTAGAAGTTTGCTTATAACCCACATTGGGTTGGCCTGTCTTGCTTCTCCTCGCTGCTTACAAATTGCGCCCGAACAGGGACCATGGACTAATGGGCCCCGGCTACTGGGGACCCGGATTACAGGGCCCCGGTTAACGGGGCCACGGATTACAGGGCCCCGACTAGCGGGGACCCGGAATACAGGGCCCCGGTTAGCGGGGACCTGGAAAACAGGGCCCCGAGTATCAGGGACCCGGAATGGCGAGTGAGTGGTGCCGGCGGCAGCGGCTGGGGAGCGCGGGCAATGCTGCTGCGGTGGCGTGACGGACCCGGGTGCTTGGACTAACCGGAAGGAGTCCACCACTGGGGCGAACCAGACACTGCTGCGTCAGGAGGCCGATACGGAGACCGAGGTTACAGGACGACCCAGAAGAAGACGATCCGGAAAAGACTGGCCATGAAAATGAACCAAGCGGTAGTCCTGGACTTATTACAGTGCTTTTTATAAAAGAGGGGAATTGAGCCTGAGACTCTAAAGCAGCTAGCAGGTCTAGTGGCTGTAGGGAAGGCTAAGGGATTTTTTGTAGATCCTAATACAGTTTTTGAGGAGAGGGAGTGGCGAAAGTTTGGTGATGAACTATTTGACTCAATGCTTAATGATGATAAAACGGCAAAGAAACTTGGTAAACCACGGAAAGAAGTAATAAACTATAAAAAGATACAAGGCGGAAAAGAAAACTGCCGCGGTAGCAACGGAGAAACTAGGAACAGACGTCCCCGTGTCGTGGTTTAAACCCAGTCAGGTAACTTGTTCACTCACTCCCAGTGAGTGGTGCCGAGCTGACAACAATCGAGGTCCGTGTCCCCCCCTCCCCCCGCCCCCACCGGGGCTCTCCGCTTCCCCGCTCCCGGAGGAACGGGGAGGAGGATCGAAAGAGTTCAACTCCTACAGGTTGAGACAAGAACAGTCCAGCAACCAATGTACACAAATCACCACCGCTACTATCAACTACAACAATGATAAGGGAAAATAACAAGGGAAAAGAATACGATACCACCGGCCAAGAAAACGAGTTCCACCCGGAAGCCCGTGTCCTTCCGGGTAACTCCCAGTTACCCCCCACCCCGGGCATGACGTGCTGTGGTATGGAATACCTCCCTGGCTAGCCCAGGTCAGGCGCCCCATCTCTGCTTCCTCACAGCTTCACCTCCTCCCTGGCAGAGCATGAGCCTCACAAAGTCCTTGGTCAGGGTAAACATCACTTAGCAACAACCGCAAACATTGGCTTCACCAACACTGTTCCCAGGCTGGAAGTCAAAACACAACACTGCACCAGCTAACACAAAGGAAAAACATGACTGCTACTGCTGAACCCAGGACACCCGGGTCGGTTGAAACCGGGGAGGATTACAACTCGTTTCCCCCAACTCGCGAAGCACAGTGTTCTCCCCCCTTCCTTTTCTCCCCCTCCTTCTTCATCAGAAGGTGCAGCGGAGGAGGGGCAACTCCCTGCTCCCCCACCACCCCAGTTCCGAAAGTAGGGACTTTGAAAAGGACAGAGAAAGTATATTAGAAGGGATGCGCATGATAAATGTCGAGGAATCCGAAAGAAAGAGGGCGGTGCCTCGGCGCCAAATCGATTGGGGCGCCATTTTGAAGCACTCAGTAGAAAATAGAGATCATGCTCTAGCGGGAGATTTAAAGGAACTGCGAGCCTTTCCAACCCACTATGCCCTAGAGTGGAAATTTTTAACTCGGTTACAGAGGAGCCAGGTCTGCAGATGGCTACATACCGAACGAGAGACATCTGATAAGAAAGACACAGCTGCGAGCAACGGAGACCCTGAGTTCGGCCCAGGATCAGCCCCCAAATCCCCTGAATCCGAGCCATATTTATATCCTCTGCTTCCAGACTCTGACTCTTCGTCTCCCGGGTAGGTCTGCTCAGACTCACTGGCCCTGGAGCTCAGCTGTAACAATGGGTAACCAAGGATGCGATCATTACTGGGGAATTTTCTACAATGGGCATCTTTGCATATCCCGTGTTTACTACACAGCAGGGGGCTAAAGAGTGGGAAGCTCTTGATCTCAAAATAGTTAAGGAGGCCTGACAAACAGTGACCACGTTAAAATCCTCTTACACTCAAGCTGTATATGTTATGATTTTTTCTTGCAATTGACAGGGGGAGCCCATACAGTTTCTCTGTGATACTCATGTACTAGAAGTTGGTAAATATAAGTATGTCCAGGTTTCTATCAACCCTTGGAGACCTTTGTAGATACTGCTGGCCACTTCTTCCAGCACAGGCTGGCCACCTGTGTCGGAACGAGTGTGCATTTTGGTCAGTATAAAAGCCCAAGCCTCATGCGATGTGGGGGAGGCAGAGCCTCTGCGGGGACGCCCGCTAAGGTTGAGCCTGCCACCTCGCACTGCAATGATGCTTCTTGGAGCTGTTTTTCTGTTAGTCTCCACAGGGTCCTTGTGCCACGTTCTGTACGTGGAACTGTAGTGGGAGTAATGATTGTCTGGATTTTGTGCTTCAAATATTGTAGTTGTGTGGAGTGTGCTTGTGGGATCCCATACGCGTGTGTGTGTGTGTGTGCTGAGGGCAGACGGTGTTCTGTGTATT
This sequence comes from Pezoporus flaviventris, assembly GCF_033815535.1. Classification (NCBI taxonomy): domain Eukaryota; kingdom Metazoa; phylum Chordata; class Aves; order Psittaciformes; family Psittacidae; genus Pezoporus; species Pezoporus flaviventris. The sequence goes on along the minus strand of NW_026892741.1, from coordinate 930,807 downwards.
TTTCTTGTTGGGTTCATGTAAAAGCTTTCAACGGGTAGCTGTTTAACATTTCGGTCATGAAAGGGTTAATGTAAAGGTGCCTTTGCCGGCAGGTATTTATGGTTGCTGCTGAAGCAGGCAGGCCCCTATAGCTGTTGCCCAGCAGGATGGAAAAACCTGATGCCTCAGCTACAGGAGCTGACCATGAATACCCCAAGCAGAATGAGATGAAGAGAAAGAACGAATAACTGCAAAACATCACTTGGGGACAACTGAAAAGTAACATCCTGAATATGTGTGCTTGTAAAGTAGCTATTATTAGAGGTTGTGATTTTGTGTATAAAACCACCTGTATTTACTAGCTAGTTGCCAATAAGAAACTGTACCTTCTATTGTACAGATTTGTCACTTGTAAAAGAGATGTTAGAGTATGGAAATTTGCAGTAGCTGCTAGAAAATGCTAAGGCAAAAGCTAGAAAGATTTCAGTACAATGGTAGTGTTATAAAGCAGGTGATAGAACAAATTAAGAGGGTGGGAGAATTCCACTGGTAAGAAATTTCTTTGGCTAGTCCCTCCCTGCCATCAGCATCTTCAACATGCTGTTGCACCCTGTAATAGTTACTCTGCTAATGTAAATGTGTGTTTGCCTTGCTGTAGTAGCGACTTGTTACTGGATAAAACAAAAGAGGGAAGATGTGGAGACCGTGTTCTCACGGGAGAATGCATAATTGGTACATAAACCTTGAATAGTCCTGAAAGATACAGCAAGGCCATGGGAGGCCTGAAGAAGCTTAAGCAAGCAAGATAAGAGGCTGGAATTCACCAAGTTAATGAGAACTGTGTACTGTTGGCAAGCTTTCAAGGTTGAGTTCTCACACCTGTGTTTAACCAATTACATGTTAGTCACTAAGGGTCTTCAAAACATGTATCCAATCATAATATGCCAAATCACTGTAAGTGCTTCAGCAGGGGCCTTGGCTCAACTAAGCAGACTGAGTTGCTAAGCAGACAAATACTACATCGAAGGCAATTTTTGATTTGTTGTTTAAATGTTGACTCTCTAAGACATGCAACACTCCAGAACCTTTTGCTGTTGGAACAGGGACATGGATGTGAAGAGTTTGATGGAATGTGTTGTATGAATCTTTCTGGTCATTTTAACTCAATACATGCACAGCTGAAAACCCTGGCTCAGCTTGCTCAGCTTACCCAGCAACTGCAAGTGAGCAGTGACCTAGGGATAACTAAATGGTTGTCCTCATGGGGCATTACAGGTTGACTTAAAACACTGCTATTTGAAGTACTGCGCTTATGTATCATTGTTAGGTTAATCATTGTAGCTATTAGACTTGCTTATAGTTGTGTGATAAAACAGGTGAACAGAATAACCCACAATGCCTTGCTTGCACAAAGAAAAAGGGGGGAATTGTTGCAGAATGGCTCTATGAGCAGGGCCATGGAGCCTTAGAGGCCTGTGCGAGCAAGGCAAGGGGTAGGCCCCACAGGTAACTGGAAACTGGAGTTGGGAGGAGAATGTGGAGGAAGCTGTGTATGTCTAACCAATACTGTTGCGCCTAGGAGGCGTGGCTAAATACCACTCCTATATAAGTGAACTGCGTCATAAATAAAGTGGAAGTTTGCTTATCACCCACATTGGGTTGGCCTGTCTTGCTTCTCCTTGCCACTTACAGCCAGAAGCAGCAGCACCAGCCCTGACTGGTTAAAAACCTGCCCTAGGGAGCGTGGGTGACCAGGAGCGCACGAACAGAGCGGGTCGAGGCAGAGTGGGCAAACAGAGCCGGTCGAGACAGTTTGCACAGCAGTTCGTGCGGGCAGGCAAGCGGGACGGTGAGCACTCGTCGTATGACATGGGCCCGGTCTGGGAGCTCTGCTGTGGCTGCCCCGGCAGTGGCCAGCATAGGCACCCAGACAGAGCAGACGAGAGGGGAGCCTGCAGTGCAGAGCTTGGAGAGTAGACAGTGCCTGCACTGGTCTTGTGAGGGAAAGGTGCACAATGGGCAGGGCTGCTCTCTGTGCTCCCTGGTGGAGGTCCTCCTGCAGCAGATGGCGATGCTGCGGGATGCTGTTAATAGGCTGCAAGATGTCAGGGTAGCTGAGAGGAAGCAGGAATGCTTGCTCCAGGCCCAAACTGAGCAGGGGCCTCAAGCTTCCCCTCTAGCTCATGAAGGAAAGAAGAAGGCCGTTAACCCGGGAAGCTGGGAATTAGTGACAAAAAAAAAAAAACAACAAAAAAAGGAGGAAAAGGACAATTAAAAGAAGGGGCTTCCTCCTAAATCTGTTGTCCCCACACAGAACCACTTTGCTGTCCTGCAGGAGGTTAATGAGGAAACGCACTTGCACCAGAAACAGCTGGCTGATGCACTGGTAAATATCTCTACTGGTGCTGCCCGGAAAAAGCGGGGGGTCGTAGTAGTACAGGACTCTACATTGAAAGGGACAGAAGCACTCATCTGTCAGCCTGACCCAGTCTCAAGGGAGGTGTGTTGCCTACCAGGGGCGCAGATCAGGGATGTAGCAGAGAGGCTGCCTGCTCTAGTAAGTCCCATGGACTATTACCCACTTCAAGTGATCCATGTAGGTGCTAGTGATATGGATAGCAGTAGCCTGGAGAACATTAAGAAGGACTACAGAGCCCTGGGAGAGGTGGTTAAGGGCTCTGGAGCTCAGACAGTCTTTTCATCAATTCTCCAGGATAAGGGGGAGGACCTAAAAAAGAGCTAGGAGGATTAGCCAGGTTAATAAATGGTTAAAAGGGTGGTGTCATAGTCAGGGGTTTGGGTGTCTTGAACACAGGACCCAAGTTTGTAGGCCAGATCTACTGGGGGCTGGTGGAGCTGGTCTGATGATAAAGAAGGGAAAGAGCAGTTTTGGTAGGAGGCTTGCCAGACTGGTCAAGGAGACTTTAAACTAGATCTGTTGAGAGAGGGGGGCATCATTCCGTTCCAACACTCCCAGTAAGTTGCCAGCACCTATAATAAATGCTCAGAGCAATGTAGATATATTCCAGCCGCTCCAGCCAATGAGCCGGCTTCATTTGGAGCTCGGCTCAGATGCCTCTATACAAATGACTGTAGCATGGGGAACAAACGAGGAATTAGAGATGTGTGCACGTCTACGGGGGTATGATATAATAGACATCGCAGAAATATGGTGGGATAGCTCCTATGACTAGAGTGTTGGAATGGAAGGTTACAGGCTCTTTGGAAAAGACAGGCCTGGCAGATGGGGAGAGGGAGTTGCCCTTTATGTTAGGGATAGGCTGGAGAGTATGGAACTCTGTCTGGGGACAGGGGAGCAGTTAACAGAGAGTTTGTGGGTCAGGGTTAAAGGGAATATAGCTATGGGAGACATTACTGTGGGGATCTGTTACAGACCGCCTGATCAAGAGGAACCTGCGGATGAAGCACTCTATAGACAGATAAGAAAAGCCTCACACTCACAGGCCCTTGTTCTCATGGGGGACTTCAACCACCCTGACATCTGTTGGAAGGACAGTAGGGCCTGGCACAAGCAATCCAGGAGATTCCTCGATTGTGTAGAAGACAACTTCCTTCTTCAAGTAATAGAGGAGCCGACAAGGAGAGGTGCCATGCTTGACCTCGTGCTCACCAACAGGGAAGGGCTCTTTGGAAACGTGCCACTCCAGGGCAGGCTTGGATGCAGCGATCATGAGATGGTCAAATTTGAGATCCTCAGGACAGTGAGAAGAGTGTGCAGCAAGCTCACTGCCCTGGACTTCAAAAGAGCAGACTTTGGCCTCTTCAGGAACCCGCTTAGTAAGGTTCCATGGGATATAGCCCTAGAGGCGGGGGAGCCCAAGACTCTTGGTTGATATTGAAGGATCACCTGCTACAAGCTCAGGAATGTTGCATCCCAACCAGAAGGAAGTGCCGCGGGGGGGGGCCCAAGACTCTTGGTTGATATTGAAGGATCACCTGCTACAAGCTCAGGAATGTTGCATCCCAACCAGAAGGAAGTGCAGCAGGAGGGCCAGGAGACCTCCTTGGATGGATAAGGAGCTGCTGAGGAAAATTCAAATGAAAAAAGAGACTTATAATAAGTGGAAGCAAGGACAGGCGGCCTGGGAAGAGTACAGGGATCTTGTCTGGGAAGGTAGGGACCAGGTTAGGAAAGCTAAGGCCCAGTTAGAATTAAACTTAGCTAGGGATGTTAAGGATATTAGGAAAAGATTCTACAGGTACATAGCAAATAAAAAACAGACTAGGGAGAACGTAGGCCCCCTCAGGAAGCTCTCGGGAGAACTGGCTACACAGGATTTGGAGAAGGCTGAGGTTCTGAATGACTTCTTTGCCTCGGTCTTCACTCTGACCATACCACCCAAGTCCTGGAAGGTAGACGCGGGGACTGTGAAAATGAAGACCTTGTGCCCACTGTAGCAGAGGACCTGGTTCGAGACCATCTTAAAAACCTGAACGTGCCTGAGTCCATGGGACCTGATGAAATCCATCCATGGGTCCTGAAGGACCTGGCAAATGAAGTTGCTCAGCCACTGGCTATCATATTTGAAAAATCATGGCATTCAGGTGAAGTTCCCGATGACTGGAAAAAGGGATATATAACCCCCATTTTCAAGAAGGGGAAAACGGATGACCTGGGGAATTACAGACCAGTCAGTCTCATCTCTGTGCCTGGCAAAATCTTGGAGCAGATACTCCTGGAAGGCATGCCAAGGCACATGAAAAACAACAAGGTGCTTGGTGAGAGCGAGTATGTCTTCACTAAGGGGAAATCCTGCCTGACCAATTTGGTGTCTTTCTATGATGGGACTACGGAACTGATGGACAGGGGTAGAGCAGTTGATGTCATCTACCTGGACTTGTGTAAAGCGTTTGACACTGTCCCACACAACATCCTTGTCTCTAAATTGGAGAGGCATTGATTTGATGGATGGACCACTCGGTGGATAAAGAACTGGCTGGATGGCCGCACTCAAAGAGTTGTGGTCAATGGCTCAATGTCCGGCTGGAGACCAGTAACGTGTGGTGTCCCTCAGGGATCGGTGTTAGGACCGGTCTTGTACAACATCTTCATTGCTGACATGAACAATGGGATTGAGTGTGCCCTCAGTAAGTTTGAGGATGACACCAAGCTGTGTGGTTCGAGTGATCCGCTGGAGGGAAGGAATGCCATCCAGAGGGACCTTGACACGCTTGTGAGGTGGGCTGATGCCAGTCTTATGAAGTTTAACCATGCCAAGTGCAAGGTCGTACACCTGGGCCGGAGCAATCCCAGGCACAACTACAAGTTGGGCAGAGAAGAGATAAAGAGCAGCCCTGCGGAAAAGGACTTGGGAGTGCTGGTTGATGAGAAAATGAACATGAGCCAGCAGTGTGCACTTGCATCCCAGAAAGCCAACCGTATCCTGGGCTGCCTCAAAAGGAGCATGACCAGCAGGTCGAAGGAGGTGATCCTGCCTCTCTACTCTGCTCTTGTGAGACCTCACCTGGAGTATTGTGTGCAGTTCTGGTGTCCTCAACATAAAAAGGACATGCAACTGTTGGAACAAGTCCAGAGGAGGGCCACGAGGATGATCAGGGGACTGGAGCACCTCCCGTATGAAGACAGGCTGAGAAAGTTGGGGCTGTTCAGCCTGGAGAAGAGCAGGCTGCATGGAGACCTCATAGCAGCCTTCCAGTATCTGAAGGGGGCCTATAGGGATGCTGGGGAGGCACTCTTCATTAGGGACTGTAGTGATAGGGCAAGGGGTAACGGGTTAAAACTTAAACAGGGGAAGTTTAGATTGGATATAAGGAGGAAATTCTTTCCTGTTAGGGTGGTGGGGCACTGGAATGGGTTGCCCAGGGAGGTTGTGAATGCTCCATCCCTGGCAGTGTTCAAGGCCTGGTTGGACGAAGCCTTGGGTGATATGGTTTAGTGTGAGGTGTCCCTGCCCATGTCAGGGGGGTTGGAACTTGATGATCTTAAGGTCCTTTCCAACCCTAACTATTCTGTGATTCTATGATTGTACATAGGTAACTTCTGTCTGACAAATTAAATTTAAAAGGATATATGGGCTTGTTTGCTGCTGTTGTTTTTCTAGTGTACCTTTCTCCTTTAACCATAAAAATAGCAAACTCTAAGTTCTAAATTTTAATACACAACATAATTAGGGAAGATAAATATCTACCCTGGCATCATGTGGTTGGAGCTAATATGTTGTGGTCTTCTATGAAGAGGTTACAGTATGGGTGGATAAGGGAAAAGCGAATGATGTCATCTATCTGGTCTTGTGCAAAGCCTTTGACACTCCCACATGACATCCTTGTCTCTAAACTGGACAAGCATGGATTTGATGGATGGACCACTCTGTGGATAAGGAATTGGCTGGCTAGTCACATTCAAAGAAAGAGTTGCGGCCAACAGCTCGATGTCCAAGTGGAGACCAGTAATGAGTGGCGTTCCCCAGGGGTCAGTCTTGGGACCAGCACTGTTCAACATCTTTGGCAACATGGACAGTGGGATTGAGTGCGCTCTCAACAAGTTTGTCGATGACACCAAGCTGTGTGGTGCAGTTGACGCAATGGAGGGATGCCATCCAGAGTGACCTTGATAGGCTTGAGAGGGGAGCCAGTGCAAAAAGTTCAACAAGGTCAAGTGAAAGGTCCTGCAGCAGAGTTGGGGCAATCCCAAGCACAAGTACAGGCTGGGCAGAGAGGGGATTAACAGCAGTCTCAAGGAGAAAGACTTGGGGGTGTTGGTTGATGAGAAGCTCAACATGACCCAGCAGTGTGCGCTTGCAACCCAGAAAGCCAAATGTAAGCTGGGCTACATCAAAAGGGGCAGGACCAGCAGGTTGAGTGACTCTGCTCTCGTGTGAGCCCACCTGGAGTACTGCATTCAGCTCTGGGACCCCCAGTGTAAGAGGAATGTGGACACACTTGAGCAAATCCAGAGGAGGGTCACAAGGATGATCAGAGCACTGGAGCACCCCTCCTATGAAGGCCGGCTGAGACAGTTGAGCTTGTTCTGCCTGGAGAAGAGAAGGCTCCTTTTAACAGCCTTCCAGTACTTAAAGGGGGCCTCCAAGAAATCTGGAGAGGTACTTTTAACAAGGGCATGTAGTGATAACACAAGGAGGAATGTCTTTTGACTGAAAGAGGGTGGATTTACATTAGATACTGGGAAAAAATATCTTCACAGTGAGGGTGCTGAGGAACTGGAAGAGGCTTCTGTCATGATTTAAGCCCATCTGATAACTCAGAACAACGCAGCCACTCGCTCACTCCCCCCCTTTCTTTCCCCCCCTCCCAGAGGGATGGGGAAGGGAATCGAAAGACTCAAGATCCCACAGGTTGAAATAAGAACAGTCCAGTAACTAAGGTATAATACAAAATTACTACTGCTACCACCAATGATAATAACGATAAGGGGAATAACAAGGGAACAGAATAGAATTGCTCACCACCTGCCGACCCAGCCCAACCTGAGCAGCGATCTGGGCCTTCCGGGTAACTGCATCCAGTTTATATACTGGGCATGATGTGCTGTGGTATGGAATACCCCTTTGGCTAGCTTGGGTCAGGTGCAAGGTCTTACACCTCAGCTGGGGCAATCCCAGGCACAGCTACAAGTTGGGTGGAGAAGTGATTCAGAGCATCCCTGTGGAGAAGGGCTTGGGTGTGCTTGTCAATGGGAAAGTGAACATGAGCAAGCAGTGGAAGAAGACTGTCCTGGGTTCAGCAGTAGCAGTCATGTTTTTCCTTTGTGTTAGCTGGTGCAGTGCTGTGTTTTGACTTCCAGCCGGGGAACAGTGTTGGTGAAGCCGATGTTTGCGGTTGTTGCTAAGTGATGTTTACCCTGACCAAGGACTTTGTGAGGCTCATGCTCTGCCAGGGAGGAGGGGAAGCTGTGAGGAAGCAGAGATGGGGCGCCTGACCCGGGCTAGCCAGGGAGGTATTCCATACCACAGCACGTCATGGCCGGGGTGGGGGGTGACTGGGAGTTACCCGGAAGGACACGGGCTTCCGGGTGGAACTCGTTTTCTTGGCCGGTGGTATCGTATTCTCTTCCCTTGTTATTTTCCCTTATCATTGTTGTAGTTGATAGTAGCGGTGGTGATTTGTTTTGTACATTGGTTGCTGGACTGTTCTTATCTCAACCCGTAGGAGTTGCACTCTTTCGATCCTCCTCCCCGTTCCTCCGGGAGCGGGGAAGGGGAGAGCCCCAGTGGGGGGGGGACACGGACCTCGATTGTTGTCAGCTCGGCACCACTCACTGGGAGTGAGTGAACAAGTTACCTGACTGGGTTTAAACCATGACAAAGACCCTTGCTTTTAATTGTCCTCCTCTTCCATTTTTTTTCTTTTTGGGGTGGTTTTTTTCTTGGTTGTTTTTTTTTTTTGTTACTATCTCCCAGCTTCCTGGATTAACACCCTCCTTCTTTTCTATATGTGCTAAGGTGGACGCTTGTCGCCTTTGCATAGTTTGGGCCTGGAGCAAGCAATCCAGCCCCTCTCAGCTTCCCTGACATCTTTTAGCCTACTGACAGTCTCCCGCAGCTCAGCCACTTACTGTAGGATGTCCTCTACCAGGGCTCACTGAGTTCAGCCCTGTCCATTATGCACCCTTGCCTCAAGGGACAAGTGGAGGCACTTGCTACACTTTGAGGACTGCACTGCAGCCTCCTCTATCAACCATCTGTCTGGGTGCTGATGCCCTCCATCCCCTGCAACTAAATCCCCTTGCAGGTTGGTGCAGCCCGAGTGGCACTCCTTTGGGTCTCTTACTACTGGGAACAAAGATCCTGCTGGAGCTTGGAGAGTGGAGAGCAACAAGCCCAACTACTGCAGTAAAATAACCTAGAAAAACCTCTTAAAGGAGTGCTGAGACTATGTCCTGGGTTCAGCAGTAGCAGTCATGTTTTTTCCTTTGTGTTAACTGGTGCAGTGCTGTGTTTTGACTTCTAGTTTTGAGAACAGCGTTGGTGAAGCCGATGTTTTCGGTTGTTGCTAAGTGATGTTTACCCTGACCAAGGACTTTGTGAGGCTCATGCTCTGCCAGGGAGGAGGGGAAGCTGTGAGGAAGCAGAGACGGGGCGCCTGACCCGGGCTAGCCGGGGAGGTATTCCATACCACAGCACGTCATGCCCGGGGTGGGGGGTAACTGGGAGTTGCCCGGAAGGACAGGGGCTTCCGGGTGGAACTCGTTTTCTTGGCCGGTGGTATCGTATTCTCTTCCCTTGTTATTTTCCCTTATCATTGTTTTAGCTGATAGTAGCGGTGGTGATTTGTTGCTGGACTGTTCTTGTCTCAACCCATAGGAGTTGCACTCTCTCGATCCTCCTCCCCGTTCCTCCGGGAGCGGGGAAGGGGAGAGCCCCGGTGCCGGGAGGGGGGGGAGACGAACACGGACCTTGATTGTTGTCAGCTTGGCACCACTCACTGGGAGTGAGTGAACAAGTTACCTGACTGGGTTTAAACCACGACAGTTCTTTTTGGCGCCCAACGTGGGGCCAAAAAGTCACACCACTCAATGGTGGTGTGACTTCATTCAGGCCACGATAGTCTACTGTTAGTCTCCATTCCTTTGGCAGCAGAGTGCAGGCCACAGTTTGCTTTTACTTGGAGGGGTGTCCAGTTCACTTGGAACCGACTGCCCCAGGGGTGGAAACACAGCCCTACCATTTGCCATGGACTGATCCAGACTGCACTGGAACAGGGGCAAGCTCCAGAACACCTGCAATACATTGATGACATTATTGTGTGGGGCGATACAGCGGAAGAAGTCTTTGAGAAAGGGAGGAAAATAATCCAAATCCTGCTGAAAGCCGGTTTTGCCATAAAACGGAGTAAGGTCAAGGGACCTGCACAGGAGATTCAATTTTTGGGAATAAAATGGCAAGATGGACGTAGACAGATCCCCACAGATGTGATCAACAAGATAACAGCAATGTCTCCAGAACCAACAGGGGCAGCCTTCTTCCAAGGTGTCGTGGTTTGAGTAGCGACTGTACTTGTTGCTGGGGGTGGTGTAGCTACCGTGCTTGGAGCTGGGGTAACCGTGCTGTCTGTTGCAGTTGAAGTTTGAGCAGCTGCTGTACTTGCCACTGGGGTAGCTGCGCAGTTCATTGCAGCCAAAGTTTGAGTAGCGACTGTCACTTTGCCCTCAAATCCGCCGACATTCTTTTCCTTTTGAAGGTGCTGAATAGTGTTGAACAAGGCCCTGTAAGCATAGGCCAAGCCCCAGCACGTTGCCGTGATTTGTCCATCTCTGGTATGGCCAGAATGACCACACACCTCATTTAAGTGTTTTACTAATTCTTCTGGATTTTGCAGTTGTTCGGTAGTGAAATTCCAAAATACTGGAGGGGCCCACTGACCTAGATACTTGCCCATACTATCCCACACACCCTGCCACTCATGGCTGTCCAGCCTCTGGGAAAATTGAACGGTACAATGGGCTGTTAAAAACTACACTGAGAGCGATGGGTGGGGGATATATGTGGGAGAGCGATGGTGTATTGAAAATGTGGGATCTGAGCACGACGTGAATGGTATGGAATAAGGGGTGGATAATGTCCTGGGTTCAGCAGTAGCAGTCATGTTTTTTCCTTTGTGTTAACTGGTGCAGTGCTGTGTTTTGACTTCTAGTTTTGAGAACAGCGTTGGTGAAGCCGATGTTTTCGGTTGTTGCTAAGTGATGTTTACCCTGACCAAGGACTTTGTGAGGCTCATGCTCTGCCAGGGAGGAGGGGAAGCTGTGAGGAAGCAGAGACGGGGCGCCTGACCCGGGCTAGCCGGGGAGGTATTCCATACCACAGCACGTCATGCCCGGGGTGGGGGGTAACTGGGAGTTGCCCGGAAGGACAGGGGCTTCCGGGTGGAACTCGTTTTCTTGGCCGGTGGTATCGTATTCTCTTCCCTTGTTATTTTCCCTTATCATTGTTTTAGCTGATAGTAGCGGTGGTGATTTGTTCCTGGACTGTTCTTGTCTCAACCCGTAGGAGTTGCACTCTCTCGATCCTCCTCCCCGTTCCTCCGGGAGCGGGGAAGGGGAGAGCCCCGGTGCCGGGAGGGGGGGGAGACGAACACGGACCTTGATTGTTGTCAGCTTGGCACCACTCACTGGGAGTGAGTGAACAAGTTACCTGACTGGGTTTAAACCACGACAGACTAGAATGTGAATCTTTTCAGGTGTCTTAAATTTAGTGGAACAGAGACTCTTCCAGAGGGCAGTTTCCATCATGCAGGTTTCCTGCTCTAGCAACACCAGATTTTTCTGTTGTTAGTGCCCAGCTGGCTCATTTAATGAGAAAGGCAGGAGGCTTAGGGTTGGTCTGCATTTGTAATACAACAGGAGATACAGATGAGAGAAGTCTTCTCTGGTTCTTCCTCTTGGCTTTTTGTACAGAGGTGTCCTCCATATAAATAGTCATTATCACTGCACTCTAATCGGTAAATGATATATACAAGTATAGGTCTCTGTATATTTACATATAGGCTCATTTACAGTGTGATCAAAAATATCAACTATATTAATAAGCTTCAAAAGGTAAAGCATGACAGCTGAGCTGCTAGTGAAACCAAAGAGGAATGAATCTCTGTGACAGGATTTCTTAGCACCCATTAGTAGTGGTGACACCTGAGCCATTGCCGAAGTAGCACTGGAGAAGGTGGCTTCAGTCCTTTTGGCTTGTGGATAATTGCTTCTCTGACATCTGGTGTAGAAGAACTGAAGCAATCAAAGCTGTAAAACACAAAACCCCTTTAACTGTGTCCTAATGCAGTAAACATTAGTAACAAGTCACAGGGCACTTTTACAACAGTGTTTAAAGAGTTTCCTGCAGTGTTTCAAAGTAGTGTATGTGGAAACTTTGTTATGCAAATGCAGTAAAGGAAAAATAAGTCTAAAACCTCAGGTGTTTGGGAAAAAAAAGTCACTCAACAGCCTACTAGATTTAAATGAAATAGGCTATGTGCTGGAGGAGAACAAAACTTTCTGACATTCTGGGTGTTCATTTTGTGCATTAAGCTGTATGCGATTTTTTCTGAATCTTTAATTAGCCAGGTCTAGGTGATGTTGCAAATTGCTTAGCAGAGAGACGCCAGGAGATCTGGACCTTTCCAGCCATAACCATTCTATGATTCCATGATAATAATAATAATAATAAGGGAAATAACAATGGGAGACAATTTAAAACAATTGTGGTTTAAACCCTGTCGGCAAGTCAGCCACGCAGTCTACTCCCCCCCCCCCCTTCTTCCCTTCCCCCCTTCCACCCCCACCCCCACCCCCCACGCCCCGAGCGATGGGGAGGAGAATGTCACTCCCACGGGTTGAGATAAGAACAGTCCAGTAACTACGGTATAACACAAATCACTACTGCTACCACCAATAATAATAATGATAAGAGAAATAACAAGGGAAGAGAATACAATACAACTTGCCAAAACGAGCCCGACCGAGCAGTGAGTGCCCTTCCAGGTAACTCCCAGCTACATCCTGGGCATGACGTGCTGTGGTATGGAATACCTCTTTGGCTAGTTTGGGTCAGGTGTCCTGTCTCTGCTTCCTCCCGGTTTCCCCTCCTCCCTGGCAGAGCATGGGCCTCACAAAGTCCTTGGTCAGGGTAAACATCATTGTTATCAGCATTGTTCCCAGGCTGAAACACAAAAACAGCTCTGCACCAGCTACTAAGAAGGAGAAAAAAAATGACTGCTACTAGTAAACCCAGGACAGTATCCTCCCCTTATTCCATACCATTCATGTCATGCTCAGATCCCACATTTTCAATATACCATCACTCTTACATATATGCATCCACATACATACACAGACAGAGAGAAAGAGATCATTTCTTAGTGCATGGACCAACCTCTATAATGCTGCTGAGTCCATACGGTCCATGATGTCAGGTTCCATCTCTTGTAACAGTCTTTTGGGGCAGGAGAGGCTGTGTGCAGTGTTGGATCGTTGCCTGCTGATGCTGATCGTTCCTTTACCACAGAACTCGTCTGGTTCTATCAAAGTTCATTCTCTGTTGGGATGATGGTAGGAGGGAAGTCAGAGCCAGTCACTGGTGACCTGAAGACATCTAGCTGGTGGGCTATAAAAGTATTACACAGCAGGCAACAGCATACAATGAAGTTCATTGGCTGTTTTCCCCTAAAATCAAATCCCCTTGAGGTATACGTCAGACTTCCCCATCTTCCCGCATTACCCACCAAGTATATCTGGGTTCCTGAGAAAAATCAATCCCATGAGTGGTTTTGCCTTTACCTGAAGCAGGAATAACCCAGACTGTCTTCCCCAGCAAATTCTTCATGTGCACCACAGGAACCTTGCCCCGCTCTACAATATGTAAAAGTTCAGACTGGGCTGGGCCAGCCCTGTTGGCAGATCCTCTGGTGTTGACCAACCAGGTGGCCTTTGGTAAGTGTGTATCCCAATGCTTGAAAGTTCCCCCACCCACTGCTCTCAGTGTATTTTTTAACAGCCCAATGTACCGTTGGATTTTCCCAGAAGCTGGTGCATGGTAGGGGATCTGATATACCCACTCAATGCCATGCTCTTTGGCCCAAGCGTCTATAAGTTTATTCCGGAAATGAGTCCAACCCCTTCATAGGCTCCCAGTCTCTCATTCTCAATTGGAGTATAGCTGGCCTCAGATCTTTTTGATTCAGAAAAAACTCCAGGAACAAACTGGCCAACAAAGTTTTCAAGCTGACAAGCAGGTATTCTTTATTGCCGCACCGGGAGACACAGGGGATAGCTCCTCCTAACGTGTGTCTCTCAATTGCCACACAAGCTGTCCTTTTATAGCCACTGGGCATACATACATATTCATGAGGCTACATACGGATTGCATAATTTTCCAGAAAGTTCTCCGCATGCATACAGAGTTGTGGTGGTGGTCTCTGAGGGTCGTTTACTTCTTCCAACAGTCTTCATCACTTCTGGCATGTGAGGTAGATGCTCATACCAGTTTAATTGGTTCGTTAGCACCAGAGACATAATAATCATCCTATCCTCCTACTTATCAGTTAATTTAACTGTAGCCCATCCTGTACACCTGCGGTTCCCAGATACTACTTATCCCTGTGTCCTGTTCTTCTAGACTGTTTTTCTTAAACTATGTCACAACTATAACGATTTATCTTGTGAGAATTCTCAGTATGTTCTCTAGCTGTACTCTCTTTTTTTCTCTATTTATCATGCGCCTCAGTAATTTTCCATTGCTACTGTTACAAAGGAATCAAACTTAACATTACTTTAAACTAATTCTAAAGGTTTCTATTCAGACAAGGAGGAACAAAAGTACAAAATGTAATCAGTTCTAAGTAATGTTAAGTTTGATGGCTTGTAATGGAAAATAACTGCAGTGCTTGAAGGTAGTTGACATAGTTTCAGGCCCTCAGGAACTTAGTACAAAAGGTGTGAGAAAAGCAGACTAGAAAAACAGGACCTGGGGATGGGGAGTACCTGGGACTAGCAGATGTCCAGGGTGGGCACAGATAAACTATCTGATAAGTAGGACAGGATGATTGCTATGTTTGTGGTGTGAATAAAGCCATTAAACTGGTGTAAACACCTACTGAGGAGTATCCCAGACTAGCTGATGTCCAGGATGGGAGCAGTTAAACTAACTGACAAGGGTAGGATGATTGCTATGTCTGTAATGTTAATTACTATAGTTGGGAAAAGTAAACGACCCTTAAAGACCACCATCACATTTTTGTATGTGTCGTGGTTTAAACCCAGTCAGGTAAACCCTCCAAGTAAAAGCAAACTGTGGCCTGCACTCTGCTGCCAAAGGAATTGAGAAAAATGCATTGCCAATATCAATCGTGGCATACCACTTGGCTGCCTTTGACTCTAGTTCATACTGAAGTTCTAGCATGTCCGGTACGGCAGCACTCAACGGTGGTGTGATTTCATTCAGGCCACGATAGTCTACTGTTAGTCTCCATTCTCCATTAGACTTTCGCACTGGCCATATGGGGCTATTAAAGGGTGAGCGGGTCCTGCTGATCACCCCCTGACTCTCCAGTCTACGGATCAGCTGATGGATGGGAATCAGGGAGTCTCGGTTGGTGCGATATTGCTGCCGGTGCACTGTTGTGGTCGCAATTGGCACTTGTTGTTCTTCAACTTTCAGCAACCCCACAGCAGAGGGATCTTCTGAGAGACCAGGCAAGGTGGACAGCTGCTCAATTTCCTCAGTCTCCAAAGCAGCAATACCAAAAGCCCACCGGTACCCTTTTGGGTCTTTGAAGTTCCCTCTCTTGAGGTAGTCTATGCCGAGGATGCGTGGAGCCTCTGGACCAGTCACAATAGGGTGCTTTTGCCATTCCCTCCCAGTCAGGCTGATTTCAGCCTCCAGGACAGTCAACTCTTGGGATCCTCCTGTTACTCCAGAAATATAGATGGGTTCCACCCCTTGACAGCTTGATGGCATCAGGGTACACTGTGCACAGGTGTCTACTAGAGCCTTATACTTCTGTGAGACTAATGTGCCAGGCCATCTGATCCACACAGTCCAGTAAATCCGATTGTCCCCTACCTCCACCTGGCTGGAGGCAGGGCCCCTCTAATGGTCGTCACAGTGTTGGACACTTAATTCGTGGTGAAAGGGATTATTCTTCGTTATCACAGGAGCTGGAGTAAAATCAGCTCTTCCACTCCATCTGGGAAACTGCTCACCAGAGACTGAAGCCGTAGCTCTCATGGGACGATCAGTCTTGGCCCTTGCTCCCCTCTTCAGTTCACTCACCCGTTCCTCCAAAGCTGAAGTAGGTTTTCCATCCCACTTTGTCATGTCTTCTCCGTGATCCAGCAGGTAAGACCATAGGGTACCCCGTGGCGTATACCTCCTGTATCTCCTCTCTTGAACAATAGGACGCCTTTTGTTAATAGCTGAGACGTGTGTTGGTACACGTGAGGAGCTGGATAAATCAGATAGATAGTCCGTCAATTGTTCGAGGTCCTGGGACAGTTTTTTCACAGCTGAGATGATGGAAGGGGTGAGATTGTCTTCGAACTCTCGGAGTTTATGAACCATTTCATCCACTGTTAGTGGTACTATGTCATTCCAGGTTACTGTTGCCAATGAATGGGCAAATGATGACGGTGGATTCCGTGTAAGTTTTCGCCACATGGGTCGTGTACATTCAACTTCATCTGGATCTATAGGTGTATCCCCGTTATTCGGATTGATGTGACAGATCATCTCTACGATGGCCGATTCCCTCAGAGACTGGATGCCTTTGTCTATAGTAGTCCACTTGGCCGAACGACTCGTAACATCGTCCTTGTACGGAAACCTTTCTTTCACAGCTGCCAAGAGCCTCCTCCAAAGGCTGAGGGACTTTTTCTCTCTTGCAATTGCTTTGTCAATTGCCCCTTCTCTAGCAAGTGATCCCAGCTGCTTGGCTTCTGTTCCTTCTAGTTCGTGACCATCGGCCCCATTGTCCCAGCATCGGAGTAACCAGGTGATGATGTGCTCCCCTGGTTGACGGGTAAAATCTTTTCGCATATTCCGCAGCTCGGTTGAGGTCCGAGGTCGAGAAGTTACCTCTTCTTCTTCTTCTTCGTCATGTGATGATGACTCCTGAGCAGATTCTGGGTCGGGTGGTGAATTCATTGTTTCTTCATCTCGCTTCACCCTTTTTGCCTCTTTTTTGATTGTTCTCTTGCGTACAGGGGCAACCGATATTGGTACGACTTGGTCCTCTGGTTTGGCTGCAGTGATTATTACTGTGGTTTGAGTAGCAACTGTACTTGTTGCTGGGGGTGGTGCAGCTGCTGTGCTTGTAGCTGGGGTAACTGCGCTGTCTGCTGCAGTTGAAGTTTGAGCAGCTGCTGTACTTGCCGCTGGGGTAGCTGTGCTGTTCATTGCAGCCAAAGTTTGAGTAGCAACTGTCGCTTTGCCCTCAGATCCGCTGACATTCTTTTCCTTTTGAAGGTGCTGGATAGTGTTGAACAAGGCCCTGTAAGCACAGGCCAAGCCCCAGCACGTTGCCGTGATTTGTCCATCTCTGGTATGGCCAGAATGACCACACACCTCATTTAAGTGTTTTACTAATTCTTCTGGATTTTGCAGTTGTTCGGTAGTGAAATTCCAAAGTACTGGAGGGGCCCACTGACCTAGATACTTGCCCATACTATCCCACACACCCTGCCACTCATGGCTGTCCAGCCTCTGGGAAAATCTCTCCGTCCTCCTACATCGTTGTCTGACCCCAGACAAGACCCAAACCTGACTCTGCTTAACTCTTGAAATCAGTAGTGGGCAAAACACACTCTGTATGCGTGTTAGCATGGTGATTCCCATCACCATCAGCAAACAAGTCTCAACAGCATTAAAAGGCCATTCAAAAAATTCAAAACTCTCAAATGTAAATGGTCTGGGGGGACGACTGGGAGGGTAAAAGGATGTCTCCTTCACAGGTTGAGCACCTGAGAAGGAGAAAAAAGATGTGTAATTGCTAAGCACCTCCATCATATACCTCTCAAAGTATAAAGGTGGTGACCACACTGGGAACATAAGCCAGATCAGTTTCATGATCAATGATTCTATTGTATTACAAGTCATTACCATAAAGTACAATGGGACAAAAACCTTAGCCCAAGCCCCACACTTGAAAATCACAAATACAGCAAATACCGGATGGACGTAAAATACGATATACTGAAACTGTGAGTTCAAGAGGAACAACCTTGAGAGCCAATAAATCATCATTGTGACGAGTGACTATCAATCCAGTCAGATCTGTTCTTATCTCAACCCCTCATGCCCCACGTTGGGTGCCAAAAAGAACTGTCGTGGTTTAAACCCAGTCAGGTAACTTGTTCACTCACTCCCAGTGAGTGGTGCCGAGCTGACAACAATCGAGGTCCGTGTCCCCCCCCCGCACCGGGGCTCTCCCCTTCCCCACTCCCGGAGGAACGGGGAGGAGGATCGAAAAAGTGCAACTCCTACGGGTTGAGACAAGAACAGTCCAGCAACAAATCACCACCGCTACTATCAACTACAACAATGATAAGGGAAAATAACAAGGGAAGAGAATACGATACCACCGGCCAAGAAAACGAGTTCCACCCGGAAGCCCGTGTCCTTCCAGGTAACTCCCAGTTACCCCCCACCCCGGCCATGACATGCTGTGGTATGGAATACCTCCCCGGCTAGCCCGGGTCAGGTGCCCCATCTCTGCTTCCTCACAGCTTCCCCTCCTCCCTGGCAGAGCATGAGCCTCACAAAGTCCTTGGTCAGGGTAAACATCACTTAGCAACAACTGCAAACATCGGCTTCACCAACACTGTTCCCCGGCTGGAAGTCAAAACACAGCACTGCACCAGCTAACACAAAGGAAAAACATGACTGCTACTGCTGAACCCAGGACATTCTGCATGTCGGAAACTTTTTGGAAAATGATGTAATATGCCCAGTGACCATATAAGGATGGCCTGCATGGCAGTACGGGGGCACACGTTAGGAGGAGCTATCCCCCATGTCTCCCGGCGCCGCAATAAAGAATACCTGCTTGTCAACTTGAAACTCTTGGTGAGTTTGTTCCTGGAGTTTTCTCCAAATCGATTTAGCACCCCAGATGGGACCCCCTGAGGACAGGGCTCCCTAGGGCCCTCGGGTGTTTTTCCTGGAGGGACCCCTCGACTCATTCGGATTGATACAGGAAGACTAGTTTACTTCATCTTGAATACCCCTACCCACAGGAGGAAGACTCATTTACTTCATTTTGAGACCCCTGCCCATGACCAGAGGGGGCACTGCGCAGGTGCAGAGGACCTTCTAGCTCATTATAATGCGAAGCGGGGATAGGACATGAATATGTATAGGCGTATTGTGCAACCTTATGAATATATATAACTTTAGAGAATAAATGTAGAGGGAAATAACACTGAGTTACGCATGACTTTGAGGAATTATCCCCATGCGTCTCAGTGCTGAATATAAAGCATACCTTCTTTACAACTTTAATGAGTTGTGGTGTCTATCCACGTGTCACTGGGAGATATAAATCAGGCTGCTTTTCCGGATCCATAGGCCTCAGGTCAAACAGACCATCCAGGTCAGCATCAGAATTATCATGCGGCAGAAGCACAGGACCAACAACAGAAGACTGATTTTTTGATCTCACGGCAGAGTCCGACAAAGAGGGTGGTGGTAAGGGAGCCGAAGATGCCACTTCTGCCCCCTGTGCTTGTGAGCTGGAATGAAGTTTTAAAGTTAAAGAAATAACTCGCCATGGTCTCAATAAAGTGTCAGCAACTTTATCATTGTTTGCAAAACGGTCCCACAAATTAACACCAATTTTATCCCAAAACTCCACGGTATAAATATTAGTAGAATTAATAGATCTCTGATGCCCAGAGAAGGATATGTTTCAATTCATCCTCATCAACTTTTTTCCCTTACTGCTTAAGAAATATAGCAAGATCTTCTAGAACATTTCCTTGCTCTTTTGTTAAAGCAGACCCCATAACTCTCAGCCGTTTACCCCCGTCCTGCGAGAGGCAATCCACATGGTTTGAATTCGCTTCCTTTCAGCGTACACCTTTACTTACTTTCAGCAAGCAGTTCGGCTGAGTCACGCTATCAGATTGACAACTAGTCGCTTTTCATGCCCCACATGGTGAGCGCCATTTGTGGCATTTCACGACAGAGACTCAAGTTGATGGGGAGACTCAAATCCAACTTTATTACAACTGAGCACTTTTTATCTCCCTGTTTGGTACTTTTCTAACCTGCACATACATACAATGTTCAATCTCATTGGCCCCTGTAAAACTCTCCAGGTAAATAGTCCAATCACAGTGCTGCAGACCCTCTCACAACCCCCATATCCTCTGGCCGTCAACTCATTGCCCCAGGGCTTGTCAAGCTCTAAGGCTTCAGAGCTCATTCCCAAACTGTTCTTCATGCAAATCTTATCGCCTTCATTTCCCACAGGCAGTTACCTGGAAAGGCTAGATGGCTGCTCAGGTCAGGTTGGGTATCGGTCGGTGGGTGGTGAGTGGCTGTATTCTCTTCCCTTGTTATTTCCCTTATCATTATTATTATTGGTGGTAGCAGTAGTGGTTTTGTGTTATACCTTAGTTACTGGACTGTTCTTATCTCAGCCCATGGGAGTTATTTTCCTTCGATTCTCCTCCCCATTCCTCCAGGAGCAGGGGGAGGAAGAAAGGGGGGAGTGAGCGAGTGGCTGCGTGGTTCTGAGTTACTGGCTGGACTTAAACTACGACAGCTTTTTGTGGCGCCCAACGTGGGGCATGAAGGGTTGAGTTAACGACAGATCTGACCAGAGTGTGTCTAATCGTATTTGTGATAAGCATTCGTTGTTTAGGATTAATAGTCACTCGTCACAACGCTGATTGATTGGCTCTCAAAGTTGTTGCTCTTGATCTTGGAGTTTCAGCATGTTGTACCTTACTTACAGCCGGTATTTGGTGTGTTAGTGTTTATCAGTTGGGGGGCCTGGGCTAAGGTTCTTGTTTCACTGTACTTTATGGTAATGACTTGTAATACAATAGACTCATTGATCATGAACCTGATCTGGTTTGCAATAAGCATTCATTGTTTCGGATTAATAGTCACTCTTTACAGTCCTGATTTATTGGATCTCAAAGTTGTTGCTCTTGATCTCAAGAGTTTCAGCATGTCGTTCCTTACTTACAGCCAATATTTGCTGTTTTAGTATTTATTGCCTGGGAGTTTGGGCTAAGGTTTTTGTTTCGCTGAACTTGATGGTAATGACTTGTAACACAATAGGTTCATTGATCATGAAACTGATATGGCTTATGTTCCCAGTGTGGTCATCAACTCTATACTTTGGGAGGTATGTAATGGAAGTGTTTAGCAATTACACATATTTTTTCCCCTCCTCGGGTGGTCATCCTATGAAGGAGACATTCCCTTACGTTCCCAGATCCCCCACCAGACTATTTACAGCGTCATTTGAGAGTTCTGAAGGTTTTGAATGGCCTTTGGGTACCCTTGAGACCTGCCTGCTGATTGTAATGAGGATCAGCACATTGACACACATACAGAGTGTGTTTTACCCACAACCATTTTGCCTGATCTCAAAAGTTAAGCAGGTTCAGGTTTAGGTCTTGTCTAGAGGACCAAGAGATTTTCCCTGAGGCTGGATAGACATGAGTGGCAGGGTGTGTGGGATAGTATGGGCAAGTATCTAGGCCAGCGGGCCCCTCCAGTGCTTTGGAACTTCACCACTGAACAAGTGCAAAATCCAGAAAAACTAGTAAAACAATTAAACGAGGTCTGTTGTCATCCTCGTCATACCAAAGAGGGACAAACCATGGCAACATGCTGGGGCTTGGCCTATGCCTACAGAGCCCTGTTCAACACTATCCAGCACCTTCTAAGGGAAAAAAATGTCTCTGGATCTGATGGCAAAGCAACAGAGCAAGCAGCTACTAAAACTGCAAATAAAGCAGCTACACCAACCTTAGTGACAAGTACATCATCTACTCAAACCCTGGCAGCAACAGACAGTGCAGCTGCAGGTGTTACTCGAGCCCCAAGCACAGCAGTCGCACCAACCCCGACAACAGATACTGTAGCCACTCCCACCCTAGTGGCAGACACTGCAGCCACTCCAACCACAGAGATAGTCACTGCAGTTAAATCAGAGGACCAATTTGTTCCAATATCGGTTGCCCCTGTACGCAAGGGGAAAAGCAAACAAGAGGCCCAAAAAACAACTCACATAGAGAAGAAAGATGAAGAAACAATGCACTTACTACATGGGACAGCATCTGAACAAGAGTTATTATTATGTGGATCAGAGGAAGAGGAAGAAGAAGAGGTGACATCTTGACCCCAGACCTCAACTGTGCTATGGAATATGAGAAAAGATGTCACCCATCACCTGGGGATCACGTCATCACCTGGTTGCTCTGATGCTGGGACAATGGGGCCAATGGTCACCAGCTAGAAGGTTAGGGAAGCTAAGCAGCTGGGATCACTTGCTAGGGAAGGGGAAATTGAGAAAGCACTTGTAAAAGAGAAACGGTCCCTCAACCTTTGGATGCAGCTCTTGGCAGCTGTGAAAGAAAGGTTTCCATACAAGGATGATGTTATGAGTCCTTCGGCCAAGTGGACTACTCTAGAGAAAGGCATCCAGTCTCTGAAGGAATCAGCCGTTGTAGAGATGATCTATCGCAGGCTGGATGCTGGAAATGCATCCATAGATCCAGGTGAAGTTGAATGTACATGACCCATGTGGTGGAAATTTACACAGAATCCAACATCATCACATGCCCACTCATTGGCAGCAATAACCAGACATGACAAATTACCAACAGTGGATGAAATGATTCATCAACTCCGAGAGTTCAAAGACAATCTCACCCCTTCCGTCATTTCAGCTCTGGAAAAACTGTTTCAGGAGCTCAAGCAATTTAGAGATTACCTATCCGATCTATCCAGCCCCCCACGTGTACCTGCCCATGTCTCAGCTATTAACAAAAGGCATCCTACTGCTTGACAGAGAAGATATAGGGGGTATAAGCCGTGGGCCACCTTATGGTTTTACCTGCAGGATCATAGAGAAGACGTGAGAAAGTGGGATGGAAAACCTACTTCAGCTTTGGAGGAACGGGTGAGTGAACAGAAGAGGAGAACAAAGGTCACGGATGTCCTGGGTTCAGCAGTAGCAGTCATATTTCTCCTTCTTGGTAGCTGGTGCAGTGCTGTGTTTTGACTTTCAGCTTGGGAACAGAGCTGATAGCGATGTTTTGGTTTGGCCAAGGACTTTGTGAGCCTCACGCTCTGCCAGGGAGGAGGGGAAGGCGGGAGGAAGCAGAGACAGGACACCTGACCCAAACTGACCAAAGAGGTATTCCATACCACAGCACGTCATGCCCAGGATGTAACTGGGAGTTAGCCGGAAGGGCTGGGAGACTGCAGGGTTGGAGGAGGTATGGGTCGGTGCTTGGTCGGGCTGAGGGGGGTGAGTTATCGGTCAGCTGGTGCTGAGGTGTTATATTCTCTTCCCTTGTTATTTCCTTTATCATTATTATCATTGGTGGTAGCAGTAGTGATCTGTGTGATACCTTAGTTACTGGGCGGTTCTTATCTCAGCCCGTGGGAGTTGCATTCTTTTCGATTCTCCTCTCCGTCCCTCCAGGAGTAGGGGGAGGGAAAGAAGGGGGGGGGGGGGGTGAGTGAACGAGTTACCTGACTGGGTTTAAATCACGACAACGGATGATCATCCCATGAAAGCTGCAGCTTCAGCCTCTGGTGAGCAGGTTCCCAGATGGAGAGGAAGAGCTGATTTTACTTCAGCTCCTGTGATAAAGACTAATCCCTGTCAACAAGATGGAAGTGATCAATGTTGCGATAACTATTAGAGGGGCCCTGCCTCCAGCCAGGTGGAGTTAGGGGACAATCGGATTTACTAGACTGTGTGGATCAGATGGCCTGGCACATCAGTCCCACAGAAATATTAGGCTCTAGTAAATGCCTGTGCACAGCATACCCTGAGGCCATCAAGCTGTCAAGGGGTGGAACCCATTTATATTTCTGGGGTGAAAGGAGGATCCCAACAGCTGACTCTACTGGAAGGTGAAATCAGGCTGACTGGGAGTAAGTGGCAAAAGCACCCATTGTGCATGGTAAAGAGGCTCCATGCATCCTTGGCATAGACTATCTCAAGAGAGGGTACTTCACAGACCCAAAAGGGTACCGATGGGCTTTTGGTGTTGATGCTTTGGAGACTGAGGAAATTAAGCAGCTGCCCACCTTGCCTGGTCTCTCAGAGGATCTTTCTGTTCTGGGGTTTCTGAAGGGTCGAAGAAAAACAAGTGACAATTGCGACCACAAAGGTGCACCGTCGGCAATATCGCACCAACCGAGACTCCTTGATTCCCATCCATAAGCTGATCCATAGACTGGAGAGCCAAGGAGTGATCAGTAAGAACAGCTCACCCATAAATAGGCCCATATGGCCAGTGCAAAAGTCTAACAGAAAGTGGAGACGAACAGTAGATTGTTGTGGCCTAAATGAAGTAACACCACCCTTGAGTGCTGCCATACCAGACATTCCAGAATTTCAGTATGAACTGGAGTCAAAGGCAGCCAAGTGGTATGCCACAAATGATATTGCCAATGCATTTTTCTCAATTCCTTTGGCAGCAGAGTGCAGGCCACAGTTTGCTTTTACTTGGAGGGGCATCCAGTACACTTGAAACTGACTGCCCCAGGGGTGGAAACACAGCCCTACCATCTGCCATGGACTGGTCCAGACTGCACTGGAACAGGGCAAGCTCCAGAGCACCGGCAATACCTTAATGACATTGTTGTGTGGGGAAATATAGCGGAAGAAGATTTTAAGAAAGTAGGAAAATATTCCAGTTCCTTCTGAAGACCAGTTTTGCCATAAAACAGGGTAATGTCAAGGGACCTGCACAGCAGATTCAATTTTTGGGAATAAAATGGCAAGATGGACGTCGCCATATCCCCACAGATGTGATCAACAAGATAACAGCAATGTCTCCGCCAACTAATAAGAAAGAAACACAGTCTTTCTTGGGTGCAGTGAGGTTCTGGAGAATGCACATCCCAAATTACAGTTCGATTGTAAGCCCTCTCTATCAGGTGACCCAGAAGAAGAATGATTTTAAATGGGACGCTGAGCAACACCAAGCCTTTGAGCAAATTAAACGCGAGATAGTTCATGCAGTAGCCCTTGGACCAGTCCGGATCAGGCCAGATGTAAAAAATGGACTCTACACCGCAGCCAGGGAGAATGGTTTTACCTGGAGCCTCTGGCAGAAAGCTCCAGGGGAGACTCGAGGTCGACCCCTCGGCTTTTGAAGTCGGGGTTGCAGAGGACCTGAGGCCATCTATACCCCAACTGAGAAAGAGATACTGGCAGCCTGTGAAGGCATTCGAGCTGCTTCAGAAGTGATTGGCACTGAAGCACAGCTCCTCCTGTCACCCCGGTTGCCAGTGCTGGGCTGGATGTTCAAAGTCAGGGTCTCCTCTACACATCATGCAACCGATGCTACATTAATGGGTTATGCTTATTACACAATGATCTGGAATAGGAAATCCCACTCGTCCAGGAATTCTAGAAGCCATCATGAACAGCCAGAGGGCAAAGATTTTGGAATGTCCCTAGAGGAGGAGACAATGCATGCTGAAGAGGCCTCACCACATAATAAACTGCCAGAAAGTGAAAAGCAACATGCCTTGTTTTCTGATGGGGCCTGCCATGTTTTTGGAAATCATCGGAGATGGAAAGCAGCTGCATGGAGTCCCCAGTGACAAGTTGCGGATACTGCAGAAACTGCTGAAGGAGAGGTTGAATAGAGTCAGTTTGCTGAGGTGAAAGACATCCAGCTGGCCTTGGGCATTGCTGAACGAGAAAAGTGGCCAGTGATAAAGTTCCTGTGGTGAACATAAAGAATTTGCTGGGGAAGACAGTCTGGGTTATTCCTCCTTCAGGTAAAGGCAAACCCACTCGTGGGATTGCTTTTGCTCAGGGACCTGGATATACTTGGTGGGTAATGTGGCAAGATGGGGAAGTCCGATGAGTACCTCAAGGCGATTTGATTTTAGAGGAAAACAGGCAATGAACTCAATTATGGTGTCGCCTGCTATGTAACACTTTTATCGCCCACCAACTAGATGTCTTCAGGTCACCAGCGACTGCCCCTGACTTCCCTCCAACCATCATTCCAACAAAGAGTGAACTTTGATGAAAGCAGAATGGCTCTGCAGTGACCAGACGAGTTCTGCAGTGTCATCATCAGGCAACAATTCAACAGTGCATACCGTCTCTCCTGCTCTGAAAGACTGTTACAAGAGATAGAGTCCAACATCATGGACCGGATGAACTCAGCAGCTTTATAGGGATTGATCCATGCACTAAGTCTGATATCTCTTTCTTTGTGTGTGTGTGTAGATATAAATATATATATATGAGACAAGAGTGATGGCATATTAAAAAATGTGGGATCTGAGCATGACATGAATGGTATGGAATAAGGGATGGATACTGTCCTGGGTTCAGAAATAGCAGTCATTTTTCTCTGTCTTAGCAGCTGGTGCAGTGCTGTGTTTTTGACTTTCGGCCTGGGAACAGGATAACAACCTTTTTAGTTGTTGCTATGTGATGTTTACTCCGACCAAGGACTTTCTGAGTCTCATGCTCTGCCAGGGAGGAGGATAAGCCAGAAGGAAGCAGAGACAGGACACCTGACCCAAACTAACCAAAGAGGTATTCCATACCACAGCATGTCATTCCCAGGATGTAGAAGTGGGGGCAGTTACCCGGAAGGGCTAGAACACTGCTCAGGTCGGGCTGTGTATTGGTCGGCGGGTGGTGAGCGGTTGTATTCTCTCTCCTTGTTATTTCCCTTATCATTATTATTTTTGGTGGTAACAGTAGTGATTTTGTGTTATACCTTAGTTACTGGACTGTTCTTATCTCAACCCATGGGAGTTACATTCTTTTGATTCTCCTCCCCATCCCTCCAGGAGCTGGGGGAGGAAAGTGGGAGAGTGAGTGAGTATCTGTGTGGTTCTGGGTTGCTGGCTGGGCTTAAACCACGACACAGAGGCATTCTGATGAAAAAGTAATATGAAGCAGCTGCAGAAGTAAACTGCACAGTGTTAACAGTCAAGGAGTTTGCTGTGTCATTACCCACAGTTAATGGGCCATGCAGGTTGGAATGCAACCTAATATGAGCAATAGAAACAGAATAATTATTGCATCAGCCAGTACAGAGGGCCTATGAGCCTCTGCTCTGACATCTTGACAGCAGATGAAGAGGAGCTTTGGTGCTGCTGGAGTGCAGAAGTGTCAGGCATTTTATGTTCACTGATGTACATGCAGAATCAAAAGCAGTACTTACTAACCCCTATGGCTCAGCCATATTGTCCTTCTACTTTAATTATCTACATAGTGGGAACAGGATGGCTTGCAGTTTTCTACTCTCCCCTGGTCCTGATCTGCTTTGTCCAAGCCCAGTCCTGGTAAATCCCTTAACTGGCTTAGCTTTTCAATCACTTGTTCAATGGGGTTTCCTTGTTCTGATACTAGTATGAGGTTGTTTGGGGGGTTTTTGTTTGTTTGCTTTGGTTTTGGTTTTGTTTGCCTTTTTTTTTTTTTCTCATCCACCCTGTCTTGCAATACGGTATCTGCTCCTTCCTCCATGAGGCAAACTGGCCAGTTCTGGGGTTCCTCCCCTGGCCTCTGCTTGTATTTATCCAATAAATTACTAATCTCCTCAGGACTATAGTCTGTCAATTCATCCTTTTTTACTTGTCTGTTTGCCCTGATGATCATCATACTTTTAAACGTAGAATCTGTGCTGGCTCCTTCCTTTTTCACGTCTGCCTTGTCTCTGGTATTTGATTCTGACTCACTAGTATCCCAAA
Source organism: Pezoporus flaviventris (assembly GCF_033815535.1). Classification (NCBI taxonomy): domain Eukaryota; kingdom Metazoa; phylum Chordata; class Aves; order Psittaciformes; family Psittacidae; genus Pezoporus; species Pezoporus flaviventris. The sequence continues at coordinate 903,418 of NW_026892741.1, read as the reverse complement.
TATCTCCATTCCATGTCTCTGTGTCCCAATCTGGTTGGGTATTCACACCAGGCTTTGGGCATCTCCGCCGCACAGCTCACATGGCATACAATATTGCTAATTTCTCTAGGTTGTTTTATTTTTCTTCTGCCACCCTGATGCTGCTTGGGTGGCAGCTAATAAAGCTTGCGGTTGCACTACCCCTCTCGCTTCTTCAGTTAGCAGTTCCTGTTTCAACTGATCTATATCTGTTCCTCCAAGTCTTGGATTCACCATCAGGTTATTATAAACACACTAAGCAGCGCTCCTCCCATGCACCCAGCATGTTGCAGGCATTCTTTAGGCTTTGTTTGTGGTGTCTCTACAAACTGTCCCCAGTACTTCAATAGGTCGAGAGGGCATTTTTCACTCCATGGCTCGAGCCCCACCTGAGTACAGGTTTTCCACCTATCCCAAAAAGTATTCCACGGCTCCTGGCCGTTCCACCAGTGGAGCACTGGGAGCCAAATCGTACGGCAGCTTCCTCTTGAACATGGTTACCCCACTCTATCAAATAACAAAAGAGGCCTTACTGTCTTTTAACTCCCCCCCCTTTTTTTTTCCCCTGCATCTACAAATGCCTGCCTGCTCAGCAGCAGTTACAATTGCCTGCCTGCTCAGCAGCAGCTATAAATGCCTGCCAGTAACTGCAATTCTGCTTTAACCCTTTCTTGCCCAGAATGTTAATCTGCTACCCATTAAAAACTGGGTCACGAGCCTGACAACAAAAAATACACAGAACACCGTCTCTTGGTGCAGCTACTCACTTCACTGACCAAGCCCTGCCCTCAACACGCACACACAAAGGATCCCACACTCTCCACACAACTACCATACTTGAAACAAAAAATCCAGACAGACAACCGTTACCCGCTACGCAGCCCCACATGCAGAAAGTGGCACAATCCAGTAGCAGTGCCTCTGGCCCCACGTACAGAACGTGGCAGAATTCGATACCTGTGCACCCCCACTAAAAGCCCCCATGTAAAGAATGCAGAGCAATCTGGAAGCATTTTGGTCAGTATAAAAGCCCAAGCCTCATACGATGTGGGGGAGGCAGAGCCTCTGCGGGGACACCCGCTAAGGTTGAGCCTGCCACCTCGCACTGCAGTGATGCTTCTCGGAACTGGTTTCCTGTTAGTCTCCACGGTGTCCTTGTGCCACGTTCTGTACATGGGACTGTAGTGGGAGTAATGATTGTCTGGATTTTGTGCTTCAAATATTGTAGTTGTGTGGAGTGTGCTTGTGGGATCCCATACGTGTGTGCATGTGCGTTGAGGGCAGACGGCGTTCTGTGTATTTTTTGTTGTCGGGTTTGCATTAAAGATTTAATGGGTAGCAGATTAACATTTTGGGCAAGAAAGGGTTAATGCAAAAGTGTGGTTGCTGGCAGGTATTTATGGCAGCTGCTGAGCAGGCAGGAAGCTGTAGCTGCTGTTGAGCAGGCAGGCGTTTATAGCTGCACCGAGCAGGCCGGCATCTGTAGCCGCACAAAAGAGGGTGAGCGACTTTGGAAAATAAAAAAAAAACCAAAAAAAACCCCCACGTTATTTGCTAGAGTTCAGTCCCCATGTTCAAAAGAAGCTGCCCTCCGATTCGGCTCCCAGTGCTCCACCGGTGGAACGGCCAGGATGGATACCGGAGCTGTGGAGTGAAGAAAGAAAAAAAAACAAAACAAAACAAAAAACCTCTCAATCTATTGAAGTATTGGGGCAGTTTGTAGAGACACTACAAGCAAAGCCTAAAGAGCACCTGCAACATGCTAGGTGCATGGCAGGAGCCTTGCTTAGTGTGTTTAAAGAAACCTGGGAGTAAATCCAAGACTTGGAGGAACAGATTGGTTGAAACAAGAACTGCTAACTTAAGAAGCGAGAGGGGTAGTGCAACCACAAGCTTTATCAGCAGTCACCCAAGCAGCATCAGGGTGGCAGAGAAAGAAGGAAAAAAATTCGGTAATGATACAGCAAACTCCTTGACTGTTAACACTGTGCAGTTTACTTCTGCAGCTGCTTCACATTCCTTTTGCATTAGAATGCCTCTGCTTTAAGGAATCACTTTAACCTGTCTACTTCTTAAGAACTGATAACCTGGAGGAGGGGGTATATTTGTGTCCTCCTACCTACAGGTCCATGGTGGCTGCCTGCACAGTTTGTCAAGCTTTGCCATGAGCTGGACAGACGACTGGAAGAACCGGATGCCTCAGGACCTGACCATGAATACCCCGAGCAGAATGAGATAGAGGAAGAGAAAAACAAATGATTGCAAAACATCACTTGGGGACAAGTAAAAAGTAAGACCTTGAATATGTGTGCTTGTAAAGTAGCTATTATTAGAGGCTGTGATTTCCTGTATAAAACCACGTGTATTTACTAGCCAGTTGCTAATTGTCGTGGTTTAAACCCAGTCAGGTAACTTGCGGCAGTGGCGTGGGGCACAGCATATGTTTCCAGCCACCCGGTGGTTGATTCCACCATAGTAAGCACATGGCGCTTGCCTTGGGGGGTTGGTGGCAGTGTGATATAGTCAATCTGCCAGGCCTCCCCATATTTATACTTCAACCATCGTCCTCCATACCAAAGAGGCTTTAACTGCTTGGCTTGTTTAATTGCAGCACATGTTTCACACTCATGAATAACCTGGGCAATAGTGTCCATTGTTAAGTCCACCCCTCGATCACGGGCCCATCTATATGTTGCATCTCTGCCCTGATGGCCTGAAGTGTCATGGGCCCACCGGGCCAAAAATAATTCACCTTTATGTTGCCAATCTAAGTCCATCTGAGCCACTTCAATCTTAGCCGCTTTATCCACTTGTTGGTTGTTCTGGTGTTCCTCAGGGGCCCGACGCTTGGGTACATGGGCATCTACATGACGTAACTTTACTACCAGGTTCTGCACCCGGGCAGCAATATCTTTCCACAGTGCAGCAGCCCAGATGGGTTGCCAGTTGCTCTGCTTCCATTGCTTCAACCACCCCCACAGGGCATTTGCCACCATCCATGAGTCAGTATAGAGATAAAGTACTGGCCACTTTTCTCGTTCAGCAATGTCCAGGGCCAGCTGGATGGCTTTCACCTCGGCAAATTGACTCGATTCACCCTCTCCGTCAGCAGTTTCTGCAACTTGTCGTCCAGGACTCCATACAGCTGCCTTCCATCTCCGATGCTTTCCCACAATACGGCAAGAGCCATCAGTAAACAAGGCATACTGCTTTTCACTTTCTGACAGTTTACTATATGGTGGGGCCTCTTCAGCGTGCACCACCTCCTCCTCTGGTGACATTCCAAAATCTTTGCCCTCTGGCCAGTCCATGATGACTTCTAGAATGCCTGGACGACTGAGATTTCCTATTCGAGTTCATTGTGTAATTAGTGCAGCCCATTTACTCCATGTAGCATCAGTTGCATGATGTGTAGAGGAGACCCTGCCTTTGAACATCCAGCCCAGCACGGGCAGCCGGGGTGCCAGAAGGAGCTGTGCTTCAGTGCAAATCACTTCCGAAGCAGCTCGAACCCCTTCATAGGCTGCCAGTATCTCTTTCTCAGTTGGGGTATAGCTGGCCTCAGATCCTTTATATCCCCGACTCCAAAAGCCGAGGGGTCGACCACGAGTCTCCCCTGGAGCTTTCTGCCAGAGGCTCCAAGTAGGACCGTTCTCCCCAGCTGCAGTGTACAGTACATTTTTTACATCTGGTCCGGTCCGGACTGGTCCAAGGGCTACTGCATGAACTATCTCGCGTTTAATTTGCTCAAAGGCTTGTTGCTGCTCAGGGCCCCATTTAAAATCATTCTTCTTCTAGGTCACATGATAGAGAGGGCTTACAATCGAACTGTAATTTGGGATGTGCATTCTCCAGAACCCCACTGCACCCAAGAAAGCTTGCGTTTCTTTCTTATTAGTTGGTGGAGACATTGCTGTTATCTTGTTGATCACATCTGTGGGGATCTGTCTACGTCCATCTTGCCGTTTTATTCCCAAGAATTGAATCTCCTGTGCAGGTCCCTTGACCTTACTCCGTTTTATGGCAAAAACGGCTTTCCGCAGGATTTGAATTATTTTCCTCCCTTTCTCAAAGACTTCTTCCGCTGTATCGCCCCACACAATAATGTCATCAATGTATTGCAGGTGTTCTGGAGCTTGCCCCTGTTCCAGTGCAGTCTGGATCAGTCCGTGGCAAATGGTAGGGCTGTGTTTCCACCCCTGGGGCAGTCGGTTCCAAGTGAACTGGACACCCCTCCAAGTAAAAGCAAACTGTGGCCTGCACTCTGCTGCCAAAGGAATTGAGAAAAATGAATTGGCAATATCAATCGTGGCATACCACTTGGCTGCCTTTGACTCTAGTTCATACTGAAGTTCTAGCATGTCCGGTACGGCAGCACTCAATGGTGGTGTGACTTCTGAAGTTCTAGCATGTCCGGTACGGCAGCACTCAATGGTGGTGTGACTTCATTCAGGCCATGATAGTCTACTGTTAGTCTCCATTCTCCATTAGACTTTCGCACTGGCCATATGGGGCTATTAAAGGGTGAGCGGGTCCTGCTGATCACCCCCTGACTCTCCAGTCTACGGATCAGCTGATGGATGGGAATCAGGGAGTCTAGGTTGGTGCGATATTGCCGCCGGTGCACTGTTGTGGTCGCAGTTGGCACTTGTTTTTCTTCAACTTTCAGCAACCCCACAGCAGAGGGATCTTCTGAGAGACCAGGCAAGGTGGACAGCTGCTCAATTTCCTCAGTCTCCAAAGCAGCAATACCAAAAGCCCACCAGTACCCTTTTGGGTCTTTGAAGTACCCTCTCTTGAGGTAGTCTATGCCAAGAATGCATGGAGCCTCTGGACCAGTCACAATAGGGTGCTTTTGCCATTCCCTCCCAGTCAGGCTGATTTCAGCCTCCAGGACAGTCAACTCTTGGGATCCTCCTGTTACTCCAGAAATATAGATGGGTTCCACCCCTTGACAGCTTGATGGCATCAGGGTACACTGTGCACCGGTATCTACTAGAGCCTTATACTTCTGTGGGACTGATGTGCCAGGCCATCTGATCCACACAGTCCAGTAAATCCGATTGTCCCCTACCTCCACCTGGCTGGAGGCAGGGCCCCTCTAATGGTCGTCACAGCATTGGACACTTAAGTCGTGCTGAAAGGGATTATTCTTCGTTATCACAGGAGCTGGAGTAAAATCAGCTCTTCCACTCCATCTGGGAAACTGCTCACCAGAGATTGAAGCCGTAGCTCTCCTGGGAGGATCAGTCTTGGCCCTTGCTCCCCTCTTCAGTTCACTCACCCATTCCTCCAAAGCTGAAGTAGGTTTTCCATCCCACTTTGTCATGTCTTCTCCGTGATCCAGCAGGTAAAACCATAGGGTACCCCGTGGCATATACCTTCTGTATCTCCTCTCTTGAACAATAGGACGCCTTTTGTTAATAGCTGAGACGTGTGTTGGTACACGTGAGGAGCTGGAAAAATCAGATAGATCGTCCCTCAATTGTTCGAGGTCTTGCGACAGTTTTTTCACAGCTGAGATGATGGAAGGGGTGAGATTGTCTTCGAACTCTCGGAGTTTATGAACCATTTCATCCATTGTTAGTGGTACTATGTCATTCCAGGTTACTGTTGCCAATGAATGGGCATACGATGACGGTGCATTCCGTGTAAGTTTTCGCCACATGGGTCGTGTACATTCAACTTCATCTGCATCTATAGGTGTATCCCCGTTATTCGGCTTGATGTGATAGAGCATCTCTACGATGGCCGATTCCCTCAGAGACTGGATGCCATTGTCTATAGTAGTCCACTTGGCCGAACGACTCGTAACATAGTCCTTGTACGGAAACCTTTCTTTCACAGCTGCCAAGAGCCGCCTCCAAAGGCTGAGGGACTTTTTCTCTCTTGCAATTGCTTTGTCAATTCCCCCTTCTCTAGCAAGTGATCCCAGCTGCTTGGCTTCTGTACCTTCTAGTTCGTGACCATCGGCCCCATTGTCCCAGCATCGGAGTAACCAGGTGATGATGTGCTCCCCTGGTTGACGGGTAAAATCTTTTCGCATATTCCGCAGCTCGGTTGAGGTCCGAGGTCGAGAAGTTACCTCTTCTTCTTCATCTTCGTCATGTGATGATGACTCCTGATCAGATTCTGGACCGGGTGGTGAATTCATTGGTTGTTCATCTCACTTCACCCTTTTTGCCTCCTTTTTGCTTGTTCTCTTGCGTACAGGGGCAACCGATATTGGTACGAATTGGTCCTCTGGTTTGGCTGCAGTGATTATCACTGTGGTTTGAGTAGCGACTGTACTTGTTGCTGGGGGTGGTGTAGCTGCTGTGCTTGGAGCTGGAGTGACCGCGCTGTCTGTTGCAGTTGAAGTATGAGCAGCTGCTGTTGTACTTGCCGCTGGGGTAGCTGTGCTGTTCATTGCAGCCAAAGTTTGAGTAGCGACTGTCGCTTTGCCCTCAGATCCGCCGACATTCTTTTCCTTTTGAAGGTGCTGGATAGTGTTGAACAAGGCCCTGTAAGCACAGGCCAAGCCCCAGCACGTTGCCGTGATTTGTCCATCTCTGGTATGGCCAGAATGACCACACACCTCATTTAAGTGTTTTACTAATTCTTCTGGATTTTGCAGTTGTTCGGTAGTGAAATTCCAAAGTACTGGAGGGGCCCACTGACCTAGATACTTGCCCATACTATCCCACACACCCTGCCACTCATGGCTGTCCAGCCTCAGGGAAAATCTCTCCGTCCTCCTACATCGTCGTTTGACCCCAGACAAGACCCAAACCTGACTCTGCTTGACTCTTGAAATTAGCAGTGGGCAAAACACACTCTGTATGAGTGTTAGCATGGTGATTCCCATCACCATCAGCAAACAAGTCTCAACAGCATTAAAAGGCCATTCAAAAAATTCAAAACTCTCAAATGCAAATGGTCTGGGGGGAAAACTAGGAGGGTAAAAGGATGTCTCCTTCACAGGTTGAGCACCTGAGAAGGAGAAAAAAGATGTGTAATTGCTAAACACCTCCATCATATACCTCCCAAAGTATAAAGGTGGTGACCACGCTGGGAACATAAGCCAGATCAGTTTCATGATCAATGATTCTATTGTATTACAAGTCATTACCATAAAGTACAATGGGACAAAAACCTTAGCCCAAGCCCCTCATTTGAAAAACACTAATACAGCAAATACCAGATGGACGTAAGATATGATATACTGAAACTGTGAGATCAAGAGGAAAAACCTTGAGAGCCAATAAATCATCATTGTGACGAGTGACTATCAATCCAGTCAGATCTGTCGTTATCTCAACACTTCGTGCCCCACGTTGGGCGCCAAAACGAACTGTCGTGGTTTAAACCCAGTCAGGTAACTTGTTCACTCACTCCCAGTGAGTGGTGCCAAGCTGACAACAATCGAGGTCCGTGTCCGTCCCCCCTCCCCCCCGCACCGGGGCTCTCCCCTTCCCCGCTCCCCGAGGAACGGGGAGGAGGATCGAGAGAGTGCAACTCCTACGGGTTGAGACAAGAACAGTCCAGCAACAAATCACCACCGCTACTATCAACTACAACAATGATAAGGGAAAATAACAAGGGAAGAGAATACGATACCACCGGCCAAGAAAACGAGTTCCACCCGGAAGCCCCTGTCCTTCCGGGTAACTCCCAGTTACCCCTCACCCCGGGCATGACGTGCTGTGGTATGGAATACCTCCCCGGCTAGCCCGGGTCAGGCGCCCCGTCCCTGCTTCCTCACAGCTTCCCCTCCTCCCTGGCAGAGCATGAGCCTCACAGAGTCCTTGGTCAGGGTAAACATCACTTAGCAACAACTGAAAACATCGGCTTCACCAACACTGTTCTCAAGCTGGAAGCCAAAACACAGCACTGCACCAGCTAGCACAAAGGAAAAACATGACTGCTACTGCCGAACCCAGGACACTAATAAGAAACTACACCTTGTATTGTATGGATTTGTCACTTGTAAAAGAGATGTTAGAGCATGCCAATTTGCAGCAGCTGCTAGAAAATGCTAAGGCAGAAGCCAGAAAGATTCTAATACAATGGTAGCGTTACAAAGTAGGTGATAGAACAAATTAAGAGGGTGGGAGAATTCCAGCTCGTCCCTCGCTGCCATCAGCATCTTCAACATGCTTCTGCACCCTATAATAGTTACTCTGCTAACGTAAATCTGTATGTGCTTTGACATAGTAGTGACTTGTTACTGGATGAAGCAGGTGAAACTCTGCATTGACAACGAGGTGCAAGGACTGAGGTTGGCCAAATGCCTGCTACCACAGTCAAGGGCAAGACTGGGTTGGCCTCTGTGTTTGCCGCCAAGAGGAACGTTTAACTCCGCTGTTGGCTGCTGTTGGCTGCAACCCGGCAGGCGTGGAGCGGTGGGGACACATGCCATGCCAGTCCTTGATGTGAGGGATGGCCTCCCCTGTTATCAGAGAGCTATCCAGGAGAAAAAGGGCAGACCAAGCAGCCTGTGATTGGCGTATGTAGGAGATATGATCTAGTCCAAATCCCCTGCTCAGGTAGGGTCATCCAAAAGATATATCGTGGGTTCAGCAGTAGCTGTCATGTTTCTCCTTCTTGGTAGCTGGTGCAGTGCTGTGTTTTGACTTTTGGCCTGGGAACAGAGCTGATAGCGATGTTTTGGTTTGGCCAAGGACTTTGTGAGCCTCATGCTCTGCCAGGGAGGAGGGGAAGCCAGGAGGAAGCAGAGACAGGACACCTGACCCAAACTAGCCAAAGAGGTATTCCATACCACAGCACGTCATGCCCAGGATGTAACTGGGAGTTAGCCGGAAGGGCTGGGAGACTGCGGGGTTGGAAGAGTTATGGGTCAGAGCTTGGTCGGGCTTGGGGGGTGAGTTATCGGTTGGCTGGTGGTGAGGTGTTGTATTCTCTTCCCTTGTTATTTCCTTTATCATTGTTATCATTGGTGGTAGCAGTAGTGATTTGTGTTATACCTTAGTTACTAAACTGTTCTTATCTCAACCCGTGGGAGTTGCATTCTTTTTGACTCTCCCTTCCATCCCTCTGGGAGCAGGGGGAGGGAAAGAAGGGGGGGAGTGAGTGAATTAATTGCCTGACTGGGTTTAAACCAGGACAAACAACAACAACAAAAAAATGAATGCAAGGATTTTCTCCACACGGACAGTTAGCAAAAGCGGAATTTGTACTAAATTCTTTAAATTTTTCTAGTTTTGATTCTCTTTCCACAATACAGTGATTGTGACATCTGATGGATGATTTCTTGCCCAAACCACTGGTTCTATATAAAGACCTACATGATAACGAGTGGAAAGGACCAGTGCCATTGCTGATATGGGGTCAAGGATACCGCTGAGTTGAGACAAGGAAGCACAAAAGTACAAAATGTAATCAGTTCTAAGTAATGTTAAGTTTGATGGCTTTGTAATGGAAAATAACTGGGGTGCTTGGAGGTAGTTGACATAGTTTCAGGCCCTCTGGGATTGTTTTGGGGCAATTGGGAGAGGAAGTTATTCAGGACAGCAGTGGCAAATAGATTTTTCTGAATTACCGAGAAAAGGAGGTTACCAATATTTGTTGGTATTAACGGATACTTTTTCAGGTTGGCCAGAAGCATTCCCTTGTAGGATAAATAATGCAAGACAAGTAATTAAAACATTATTAAATGAGATAATACATCGGTTTGGAGTACCAGCGGCAATTTCTTCCGACCGAGGCTCGCACTTTTGTGCAAAATTGTTACAAAAAAATAGCAAAAATTTAGAAATTGATTGGCAACTACATGTTCCATACAGGCCTCAGGCCAGTGGGCAAGTAGAAAAGATGAACCATCTGATTAAACAACAGATTAGTAAAATACGTCAAGAAACAAACTTATATTGGTACCAAGCTTTACCACTGGCCCTATTAAGAATTCGAACTAAACCTCGGTCGAAAGAAGGGGTTAGCCCATTTGAAATTTTATATGGAAGACCATATCAGTCCCAGTTTAAAGGAGAGAGCCTTCAGGAAGTGGGAGAAGGCTATCTCCAACAGTTTCTGGTCAATCTGGGAAAACAATTAGAATAAATAAAAAAGAGAATAGTAGGGACAAGAGCAAGAGGTTTGGATTACCCAATTCACCCTTTTAGATCCGGAGACTGGGTTTACATTAAGAATTTTTCAGGAGATCCTCTACAGGAAAAGTGGAGTGGACCGTATCAGATATTATTGACCACCTTTACAGCAGTGAAGATAAAGGAACAACCTGCTTGGATACATTATTCAAGAATAAAGAAAGCACCAGAACCTGAGAAGACATGGCGGATCGAACCTTCAGGACCCTTACATATGAAATTGTATCGGTCATAATTTGGACTTGTTTTATAACTGGTGTACTAGCTTGGGACCAAAACTTATACCTGATGTTAATGCAGAATGTTACTAATGTTTTTAATCGTAGCGACTGCTGGGTGTGTGCACAGTTGCCTAAATCAGGAGAAAGTCCGGACCTACCTTTAATTGGCGTTCCAATTCCCAATACTGTCTCATGGACTAATTTGTGGGTAAACACCAGCAACCTATATCCAAGGGAAAGGTTAAAATTTGGGATATGATACCTCCTGGGGGTTTGAAGAAATATGGAAAAAGTTAACCTCATGGTTACCTAATCTCTCCTGGTTAAGGCAACTGGTTGCAGGAATATTAATATTAATTGTTTTAATATTGATTACTTGTGCTATGATACAATTTTCTTTCTGGTATTGTAAACGATCTATGATAAGTTATGAAGATTGGAAAAGAAATGAAATCAAGCATCAAGTAGAAACAGGAAACTATTTCAAAAAGACTCTAGATGATAATGGTAGTATATAAAATGTTGCAAAAGAATTTGCAAAAGGACAGAAAAAGGGGGGATTTGAGACAAGGAGGCACAAAAGTACAAAATGTAATCAGTTCTAAGTAATGTTAAGTTTGATGGCTTTGTAATGGAAAATAACTGCGGTGCTTGGAGGTAGTTGACATAGTTTCAGGCCCTCAGGGCCTCAGTACAAAAGGTGTGAGAAAAGCAGAATAGAAGGACAGGACCCGGGGATGGGGATTATCCCGGACTAGCAGATGTCCAGGATGAGAGCAGTTAAACTAACTGATAAGTAGAAGGACAGGATGATTGCTGTGTCTGTAATGTTTATCAAGCTTGTTGGGAAAAGTAAACGACCCTTAAAGACCACCACATTTTGCATGCATGCCGGAAACTTTTGGGAAAATGATGTAATATGCTCAGTAACCATATAAGGATGACCTGTATAGCAGGAACTATCCCCCGTGTCTCCCGGTGCCGCAATAAAGAATACCTGCTTGTCAATTTGAAACTCTGTTGGCAAGTTTGTTCCTGGAGTTTTCTCCGAATCAGTGTACAGCTGTCAACAGGACCATACTGGCTGCGAGCAAAACATATAAAGACCCAGAACTCAGCAACATAAAAAAGTGACAATGACAGAAATCTTTGTAATATCTGTTCTATTATGTGTGACCATGGGTAATGGACAAGTATACTGGGCACATGTGTTAAATCCCCCATTATTACAACCTGTTACATGGTGCGTAGGATTCACTGGTATGCCACATGTTATAAACGTTCAAGTGACTTCAAATCAGACTAATCTTACTGAAATAATGTTGCCTGAAGTAGTGTGTGGTTATGTTAATTACACAGGTCAAGCAGTGATAGAGTGGGCACACCAAATTGTAAAAAAACAAAAACAAACAAAAACTTTTAGTAAAACAAAAATGGGGAATGATAGGGGAGACCCCAAATGCACTAATCAATAAAGCATTGGTTGTATAAATTTTCCAACGTTACCCAGTTCTGATTTACACACAGTCATGAATGTCCCCCCAATGATTAGGCATTTTTCTGCACTAATCTATGAAGGCCCAGATCCGATACCAGGGAAAGAACCCATTATGGTAACGCTAAAGTCTTTGGAAAATCATAACTGGCAAGGTCCTTTTAGGTTAATAACTTCGGGAAGAGTCTCTACAGAACAAGGACCCCGATGGATCCCCACACAATGTACCCATCCGTTTATACAAGGGACGGCTGCCAATGAAGATTGATGCTGATTCATCACTGGTTTGAAGTTAACCCGTAGGAACTGTACAAAGTTAACCAGTCTCTTTGGAGAACCAGTCAACGGAGAGCATATCCGTGCAGGAGCGTATCTCAGCTGGACTTTCCAGACACTAATAATAGACTGGGAACATTTGAGCCCTGAAATGGTACCACTGGACAACAGGGTTGCTTTTAGACATTGATTCTGTGAGGCATGCCTCACTACAGAACAGAATGACTGTTGATTTTTATTGTTAGCTCAAGACCATGGGTGTGAAGATTTTGCTGGTATGTGCTGCACGAATTTATCAGATCATCCATTAAAAGCATTCTGGACTTACTAACAAGGACAGCACACCTTCAGGAAGATGAGGGACTGAATTGGTTGAACATCGTGTTTTCTGGCTGAGCATTACAGGATGGCTTTACTTTTCTTAATCGTTTTGTTAGTCTTTTTAGGTATTCTAATCTGTGTGCCTTGATTGCTACAATAGTTAAAGGAGAATATAGAAACTTTGGCAAAAATAGATCTTAAATCTATAAAAGCTGTCTTTTAGTAAAACAAAAAGAGGGAGATGTGGGTGACGGATAGAAATAGTTAACGAAATGGATCCAGGCGTTATTGACCTGGTCCTGCTTAAGCCTCGGGAAGGGTAAAGAAAACACCAGGTGCTGTTGCCCTGGACAGGCTCAGGCCTTGGTAACTGTGAAGAAAACACCAGGTGTTAATGCCCTGCTTGGGCCTAAGCCTTGGGGACTCTAAAGAGAACAATGAAGGGTAAAGATCTGTTAGCAAAACAAAGCAGGCCGTTTGCAAGATAAAGCAGGATGTGCATCTCAAAGACAGATCAAGCAGTGTGAATATTTGTAACCCTTAGTAGTTTTGCTAAATCGGTATGATAAGGGAGTAAAAGAGTGGAAAGTTACTGCTTAGCACTTAGTAGAGTATAAAGGGATGCGAGACATGAAATAAAGGTCTTCAGATTTCACCAGAACTGGAGTCTGTCTTTGATACACCACATTTAAGCCAATGGGGAATACATTTAAGTATGGATTTTTCCTAGGGGCCACTATTTTGCAGCAGGTCCCACCTTTAACCTGGAAATCAGATGAGCCTGTGTGGGTAGATTAGTGGCCCCTCCCAAAAGAAAAAATGCTGCAATTACACAAATTGGTGGATGAACAGCTGAAAGCTGGTCACATAGTCCCCACAACCAGCCCATGGAACACACCTGTCTTTGTGATTCAGAAGAAAAATAATGCTTGGAGGCTTTTATATGACCTAAGAAATATAAATGAGGTCATGGAGGATATGGGAGCTTTGCAACCTGGGCTCCCCTCACCAACAATGTTACCACAAACATGGATTCTCATAGTCATTCATTTAAAAGACTGCTTTTTCATGATACCTCTTGCTCCACAAGATGCTTCGCAATTTGCCTTTGCTGTGCCTTCGATCAATGTTTCAGAGCCGCATAAAAGATATCATTGGAAAGTGTTGCCACAAGATATGAAAAACAGTCCTACACTATGCCAGCAATTTGTAGTGGCAGTTTTGAGCCCTATATGAGAGTGCTTTGAGAATGTTTTGATCTATCATTATATGTGTATATTAAGACAAGGAGGCACAAAAGTACAAAATGTAATCAGTTCTAAGTAATGTTAAGTTTGATGGCTTTGTAATGGAAAATAACCGCAGTACTTGAAGGTAGTTGACATAGTTTCAGGCCCTCTGGGCCTCAGTACAAAAGGTGTGAGAAAAGCAGAATAGAAGGACAGGACCTGGGATGGGGAGTATCCCGGACTAGCAGATGTCCAGGATGAGAGCAGTTAAACTAACTGATAAGTAGAAGGCCAGGATGGTTGCTATGTCTGTAATGTTAATTAAGCTTGTTGGGAAAAGTAAACGACCCTTAAAGACCACCACATTTTTGTATGCATGACGGAAACCTTTTGGGAAAATGATGTAATATGCTCAGTGATCATATAAGGATGACCTGTATAGCAATTCGGGGACACACGTTAGGAGGAGCTATCCCCCCCCCCCGGTGCTGCAATAAAGAATACCTGCTTGTCAACTTGAAACTGTTGGCAAGTTTGTTCCTGGAGTTTTCTCCGAATCAATTTGGCCACCCAGATGGGACCCTCTCTGCTCAGCTGCAGGACCCGCTGAGGACAGGGCTCCCTAGGGCCCGCGGGAGTTTTTCCCGGAGGGACCCCTCAACTCATTCTGATCACTGCAGGAGCAGACAAGGACCATCTCATAAAAGGTATTCTTTTCTTTTATATAGTCTTTAAGATGCAGGGGGCATCTCGGTTTGGTAAATTGGTTTGGTAAGCATATGAGCGGTGAGGAAGCTTTCCATAAATCGAGATAGGAAATCTCGTGGGTAAAGGCATATACCCGGCTGCTAGCGTCCGTTTGGTATACACCCACAAGAAGCAGTGGGCATCTTGTGGTTTGGGTCCGACAAGATGCAGTGGGCATCTTGCACTACGTTTTATTATACGCACAAGAAGCAGTGGGCATCTTGTGGTTTGGGTCCGACAAGATGCAGTGGGCGTCTTGCACTATTATACGCACAAGAAGCAGTGGGCATCTTGTGGTTTGGGTCCGACAAGACGTAGTGGGCGTCTTGCACTACGTTTTATTATACGCACAAGAAGCAGCGGGCATATTGCGGCTTGGGTCCGACAGGACGCAGTGGGCGTCTTGGACTAAAGGTTTTACGTTTTATTGGTATTGATTCGGAGAAAACTCCAGGAACAAACTTGCCAACAGAGTTTCAAGTTGACAAGCAGGTATTCTTTATTGCGACACCGGGAGACACGGGGGGATAGCTCCTCCTAACATTTGTCCCCGAATTGCTATACAGGTCATCCTGATATGGTCACTGAGCATATTACATCATTTTCCCAAAAGTTTCCGGCATGCATGCAAAATGTGGTGGTCTTTAAGGGTAGTTTACTTTTCCCAACAAGCTTGATTAACATTACAGACATAGCAACCATCCTGGCCTTCTACTTATCAGTTAGTTTAACTGCTCTCATCCTGGACATCTGCTAGTCCGGGATACTCCCCATCCCAGGTCCTGTCCTTCTATTCTGCTTTTCTCACACCTTTTGTACTGAGGCCCTGAGGGCCTGAAACTATGTCAACTACCTCCTAGCACCACAGTTATTTTCCATTTCAAAGCCATCAAAGGTAACATTACTTAGAACTGATTACATTTTGTACTTTTGTGCCTCCTTGTCTTAGTATATACGCACAAGTAGCAGAGGGCATCTTGTGGTTTGGGTCCTGCAAGACACAGTGGGCGTCTTGTAGAAAAAGTTTTGTATTTTACTGGTATATGACTTGTGTTGTGACTTGTTATACTTGTGATTTTGGTAGTGGTGACAGACTGTTATAATTGCATTATTAATTGTTGTCTTTGTTTCAAGTATGTTCTTGTGATTTTGGTGTTGGTGACAACTGTTAATTGTTAGTTTGATACAATGTTAGTATCTGCCTCGAGTGCTGTAACTGTGTGGAGTGTGTCTGTGGGATCCCGTGTGTGTGTGTGAATGCGAAACTGATACTAGGAAATCAGCAGAGTGAGAGATCTTGAAAAAGAGTCCTTTAAGGTGCATTTTCGCACACTGGAAAGAACTGGGTTTCCTGGGGGCTTGGTACATGAGAAAACGTTGATAAAATATTGTAACCAATGATGGCCTTTGTATACTTTGGAAGATCAGGAAAAATAGCCTAAAAATGAGATTTTGAACTATGATACATTGTTACAATTAATGTTTTTGAGGGGGCAAGGAAAATGGGATGCAGTAATATATACAGATATGTTTTTCACTTTAAGAAACCGCCCCATGTGATGGAATGCAAAACTAATATAGCTCCAACAGATCCCTTAATTTTGGCTTTGGAAAAGGACAGAAAAAGAAAAAAAAAAAAAACAAAAATACCCCTGAAAGCTAAGATGGAGAGATGTTCAGATTGTGGTACCGGGGAACGATGCTTAAAGTTAAGGAAAACCAAGGGGGAAAGGAGGGGAGCTCGGGCAGCTCCTGTGTTTGAGCGTGGGATGAGTGCTGGGAAGGCAGAGGTGGAGGGATGTAGGGCGAAGGGGGAGTGAGTTCTTCTCCTATGGGACCGGATCGGTGTGTGTGTGTGCTGTGGGGAGTTTTGGACGTTGGAACTGAGACTGCCCTGGGGGAGGGAGAATGCCATTGGGTGGCTCCGGTGGCTGGGTGGCTGAATTGGAACTAGACTAACAAGGGACCTGGGGAATCTACCCTAGCAGATCCACTGGTTAAATTAAAACTAGGGACTAGAGGGAATAAAGTGGAATTTTAGTGGATACAGGAGCAACTTATTCGGCGTTATATTGGAGGGAAAAGAATTTCTTATAGATGTGGGAGCTACTGGCCACCAAGGAAAAGGAAAAAAAAAAGGAAAAAAAAGAGGCATTCTTTCTGAAACTCTTAAAGTACAAATTGGGAAAACAAATAGGAATGCATAAAATTTTTATGCATGCTAAATTCTCCGAAATCTTTATTAGGGCAAGAAGCAACATTTAAAGAAGGCAAAATGGAATTAAGAGTTAAAAATCAATTAATTGCAGTTTTGAGTTTATCTTTAATTCAACAGAAAAGCGAACAGGAGGACCTCCCTGAAATAGAAGAAATCCTTAATCCAGGTATATCTGGGAGTATGGGCATCTGAAGTTCCAGGTAAGGCAAAAAATACTTTGCCTGTTAAAGTAGAAAGAAAAAGGGGGGGGGGGGGGCGGGCTGCCCAATTAGAATAAAACAATATCCCCTAAAATTGAAGGAAAGGGAATTAAAAAATCATTGATAAATTTTAAAATATAAATTCTTAATTGAATGTGAATTGGAATATAGTACTCCTATCTTGCCAGTAAAGAAAAGTTGCAGATTGGTTCAATATCTCAGGAATCAACAAATTTGTAGAGGATATTCAGTAATAGCTAATCTGTATACCATATTGACTAAATTGAATCCGAAATGGTTTGCTGTCTTGGATTTAAAGGACTCTTTTGCTTACCATTGGCCAAAGAAAACCAGAATTTATTTGTTTCCGAATGGGAACATCCTGACACAGTAAAGAAAACCCAATGAACTTGGACAGTATTACCTAAGGGGTTTAAAACAGTCCAATGATTTTTTGAAATCAGTTGGCACTGGAACTAGAGTCATGGAAACCACCCACTCAGACGGGGACTCTTACAATATGTGGATAACCTATTAATTGCCACAGAAACAAAGGAAGAATGTGTCCAGTGAATGGTGGGATTATTGAATTTTCTGGGACTGAATGGTTATTGGGTAACCAGACAAAAGGCCCAACTAATTCAAACCTGAGTTTCCTACCTAGGATGACAGAGAGAACTTGGAACTGCCAGAAAAGAAGCTATTTGCCAAACTCCACGGCCGTCGACCATCAAGGAGCTCCGGATGTTCCTGGGAATGACTGGATGGTGCAGACTTTGGATCCATGATTATGGTGTTTTGGTAAGACCACTATATGAACTGTTGAAGGGAAACCATCCCTCTTTAGAATGGACTGATTCAGCAGAGGAGGCTTTTAGAAATTTAAAAGCAGAGCTAATGAGAGCTGCAGCTCTGACTTCTGGATGTGACTAAACTCTTTTGGCTATATTCCTATGAAGAACAGGGAATAGCTTTGGTGGTCCTTATTCAGAAACTAAGACCCTGTAAGAGAACAGTGGTGTATTTTTCAAAATAGCTGAATGAAGCGAGCAAAGGAAGGCCCGGATGCCTAAGAGCTGTGACAGCAGTTGTCATGAATATTGAAGAGGCCCGCATATTTATCTTGGGACAAAAATTACTGTACTAGTGTCCTGTGTTGTATCAGCATTCCTGGAACAGAAAGAAGCCCACTGGTTATCTCCTTAATGTTTTTTTTTTTAATCCAGCAAGTATTAGACCAGATTTGAAAGACTGATTCTAAATATGCATTTGGTGTGGTCCATGCACACAGTGCCATCTGGAAAGAACGAGGACATTTGAACACACAGGAGAAACAGAATAAACATGCTATGATTACTGAGAGCTGTTCAGATACCTGAGGAAGTAGCTATTATTTATTGTCAAGGATATCAACAAGGTGAAATTTGGCTGATTTTAACCCATTCCTTTAATCCCTGATGGCAAACTAACAATTGAGAAATCTAAACCTAGAAAATCAAAGGAGGATAGAAAATTTATTGAAGATCTCAGAGGAGGAGAGGAAAACAAAGAATATTGGGTTCAGGTACCTGATGGGCAAATTATAATCCCCTATAACCAACTCTGGATGCTAGTTCAGGAGGAACATAATAAAACTCATTGAGATAGCAAGTCCTTATATAAATACTTAGATGAACAAATTGAAGGAAGGAATCTATATATAATAGTTCAATTAGACAAATAAATTTTTACCAATATTCGTTGGTGTTAACAAATACTTTTTTAGGGTGGCCAGAAGCATTCCCTTGTAGGTTTTGGAGTACCAGAAATACTTTCTTCCGACCAAGACTCACCCTTTAGTGCAAAATAATTACAAGGGCAACTACTAAACCTTGATAGAAAGAAGAGGCTATCCTATGTAAAAATTTTATAGGAAAGACCATATCAGTCCCAGTTTAAAGGAGAAAGTCTTCTGGAAGTGGGAGAAGGCTATCTCCTAAAATTTCTGGTCAATCTGGGAAAACAATTAGAAAAAATAAGAGAATACTGAGGACAAGAGTGAGAGGCATGGATTACCCGACTCACCCTTTTAGATCCATAGACTGGGTTTATGTTAAGAATTTTTCAGGAGATCCTCTACAGGAGAAGTGGAGCAGACTGTACCAGATAATATTGACCACTTTTAAGCAGTGAAGATAAAGGAACAACCTGCTTGGATACATTATTCAAGAATAAAGAAAGCACCAGAACCTGAGAAGACATGGCAGATCGAACCTTCAGGACCCTCGCATATGAAATTATATCAGTCATAATTTGGATTTATGTGATAACTGACATACTGTTAGCGAGGAGAAGCAAGACACGCCAACCCAATATGGGTGATAAGCAAGCTTCTACTTTATTTGTGGCGCACATCACTTATATCTGCGTGGTGTTAGCCACGCCTACTAGTCACAACAGTATTGGTTAGTTTTACATGGCTTCCTTTACATTCTCCCCCCACATCCGGTTTCCGGTTACCTGTGAGGCCTACACTTTGCTTTGCTCGCACAAGGCCTCTAAGGATCCATGGCCTTGCTCTTGGAGCCATTCTGCAACAATTCCCCCCTTTTTCTTTTGTGCGAGCAAAACATTGTGGGTCGTTCTGTTCACTTGTTTTCATCATGCAACCATAAGGAAGTCCAACAACTACAATGATTAAAATAACAATGATACATAGGCGCAATCCTTCATATAGCAGTGTTTTAAGCCAACCTGTAATGCCCCATGAGGACAACCATTTAGTTATCCCTAGGTCATTGCTCACTTGCAATTGCTGGGTAAGCTGAGCCAGGGTTTTCAGCTGTGCATGTATCAAATTAGAATGATCAGAAAGATTCATACAACACATTCCATCATACTCTTCACATCCATGTCCCTGTTCCAAGAACAAAAGGTCTATAGCAGCTCTGTTCTGCAGTGTTGCATGTCTTACAGAGTCAACATCAAACAACAAATCAGAAATTGCCTTCAATGTAGCCTTTGTCTGCTTAGCAAGCCAGCAGCCTAGCTTGTTTAACTGAGCCAAGGCCCCTGCTGAAGCACTTACAGTGATTTGGCATATTATGATTGGATACATGTCTTGAAGACACTTAGTGACTAACATATAATTGGCTAAACACAGGTGTGAGAACTCAACCTTGAAAGCTTGCCAACAGTCCACAGTTCTCATTAACTTGGTGAATTCCAGCCTCTTATCTTGCTTGCTTAAGCTTCTTCAGGCCTCTCATGGCCTTCCTGTATCTTTCAGGATTATTCAGAATTTATGTACCAATTATCCATTCTCCCGTGAGAACACTGTCTCCACACCTCCCCCCTTTTGTTTTATATCCAGTAACAAGTCGCTACTACAGCAAGGCACACACACATTTACATTAGCAGAGTAACTATTACAGGGTGCAGCAGCATGTTGAAGATGCTGGTGGTAGCGAGGGACCAGCCAAAGAAATTTCTTACCAGTGGAATTCTCCCACCCTCTTAATTTGTTCCATCACCTGCTTTATAAGGCTACCATTGTATTAAAATCTTTCTAGCTTTTGCCTTAGCATTTTTCTAGCAGCTACTGCAAATTTCCATACTCTAACATCTCTTTTACAAGTGACAAATCTGTACAATAGATGGTACAGTTTCTTATTGGCAACTAGCTAGTAAATACAGGTGGTTTTATACACAAAATCACAACCTCTAATAATAGCTACTTTACAAGCACACATATTCAGGATGTTACTTTTCAGTTGTCCCCAAGTGATGTTTTGCAGTTATTCGTTCTTTCTCTTCCTCTATCTCATTCTGCTTGGGGTATTCACGGTCAGCTCCTGTAGCTGAGGCATCAGGTTTTCCATTCGTCTCTCCAGCTCATGGCAAGGCTTGACAAACTTTGTAGGCAGTCGCCATGGACCTGTAGGCAGGAGGACACAAATATACCCCCTCCCCCAGGTTATCAGTTCTTGAGAAGTAGACAGGTTAAACTGCATATTTGCAGCATCATTACTCTCACTGTCGTCCCCCCCCCCCCTTATTTTTTTTTTTAATCCCTGCAAAAGCCGTCCTGCTGGGCAGCAGCTATAGGGGCCTGCCTGCTTCAGCAGCAACCATAAATACCTGCTGGCAGCCGCACTTTCACATTAACCCTTTCATGCCCGAAATATTAAGCAGCTACCTGTTAAAAGCTTTAACATGAACCCAACAACAAAAAAAATACACAGAACGCCGTCTGCCCTCAACACACATACACACACGTATGGGATCCCACAAGCGCACTCCACACAACTACAATATTTGAAGCACAAAATCCAGACAATCATTACTCCCACTACAGTCCCACATACAGAACGTGGCACAAGGACCCTGTGGAGACTAATAGCAAATCAGCTCCGAGAAGCATCATTGCAGTGCGAGGTGGCAGGCTCAACCTTAGCGGGCGTCCCCACAGAAGCTCTGCCTTCCCCACATTCCATGAGGCTTGGGCTTTTATACTGACCAAAATGCACACTCATTCCGATACAGGTGGCCAGCCTGTGCTGGAAGAAGTGGCCAGCAGTATCTACAGAGGTCTCCAAAGGTTGATAGAAACCTGGACATACTTATATTTACCAACTTCTAGTACATGAGTATCACAGAGAAACTGTATGGGCTCCCCCTGTCAATTGCAAGAAAAAATCATAACATATACAGCTTGAGTATAAGAGGATTTTAACCCATACGTGGTCACTGCTTGTCAGGCCTCCTTAACTATTTTGAGATCAAGAGCTTCCCACTCTTTAGCCCCCTGCTGTGTAGTAAACACAGGATATGCAGAGATGCCCATTGCAGAAAATTCCCCAGTAATGTTCACCTCTTTGGTTACCCATTGTTACAACTGAGCGTCTCCAGGGCCAGTAAGTCTGAGCAGACCGACCCGGGAGACGAAGAGTCAGGGTCTGGAAGCAGAGGATATAAATCTGGATTGGATTCAGGGGATTCGGGGGCTGATCCTGCGCCGAACTCGGGGTCTCCGTTGCTCGCAGCTGTGTCTTTCTTATCAGATGTCTCTCGTTCGGTATGTAGCCATCTGCAGACCTGGCTCCTCCGTGACTGAGTTAAAATATATATTTTTTTTTTTTTTCACTCTAGGGCATAGTGGGCTGGAGAGGCTCGCGGTTCCTTTAAATCTCCCGCTAGCGCATGATCCCTATTTTCTACTCCGTGCTTCAAAACGGCGCCGCAATCGATCCGGCGCCGAGGCACCGCCCTCTTTCTTTCGGATTTCTCGACATTTATCATGTGTATACCTTCTAATATACTTTCTCTGTCCTTTTCAAAGTCCCTACTTTCGGAACTGGGGTGGTGGGGGAGCAGAGGGTTACACCTCCTCCGCGGCACCTTCTGATGGATGGGGAGAAAAGGAAGTGGGGGGTGGGAAACCCTGTGGTCCCGCGAGCTGGGGGGGGAACGAGTTGTAATCTTCCCCCGGTTTCAACCGACCGGGGACGTCTGTTCCTAGTTTCTCCGTTGCTACCGCGGCAGTTTTCTTTTCTGCCTTGTATCTTTTTATACAGTTCATTACTTCCCTCCGTGGTTTACCAAGTTTCTTTGCCTTTTTATAATCATTAAGCAGTGAGTCAAATAGTTCATCACCAAACTTTCGCCACACACTCTCCTCAAATATTGTATTAGGATCTGAAAAAAAAAATCTCTTAGCCTTCCCTAGCCACTAGACCTGCTAGCTGCTTTAAGAGTCTCAGGCTCAATTCCCCGCTTTTATAAAAAGCACTGCAAAAAGTTCAGGGCTCAGTTCCCCCCTTTTATAAAAAGCACTGTAATAAGTCCAGGGCTACCTCTCGGTCCATTTTCATGGCCAGCCTTTTCCGGATCGTCTTCTTCTGGGTCGTCCTGTAACCTCGGTCTCCGGATCGGCCTCCTGACGCAGCAGTGTCTGGTTCGCCCCAGCGGCGGATTCCTTTCGGTTAGTCCAAGCACCCAGGTCCATCACGCCACCGCAGCAGCATTGCCCGCGCTTCCCGGCCGCTGCCGCCGGCGCCGCTCACTCGCCGTTCCGGATCCCCGTCGACCGGGGCCCTGTATCCCGGGTCCCCGCTAGTCGGGGCCCTGTATTCCGGGTCCCCCTCAACCGGGGCCCTGTATTCCGGGTCCCCGTTAAACCGGGGCCCTGTATCCCGGGTCCCCGCTAGTCGGGGCCCTGTAGTCCGCGTCTTGACGCAGTTCACAAATATATAGGAGTGGTATCCAGCCACTCCTTCTTGGCATAACAGTATTGGTTAGCCCCCACAGCTTCCTCCACATTCTCCCAGGTCCGGTCTCTGGCCACCTGTGGGGGCCGCCTCCTGCCTTGCTTGCACAGTCCTCCAGAACTCTATGGTCCTGCTCTTAGAGTCATTCTGCAACACAACAGCTTCTGTCCAAAGAGAAGCAAACAGGATTATGTGAATTCCCTTTTGAAAATGAAAGAAGTTGCCTCTTTCTGTACAAAAAACAGAAAGTTTTTTTACACAGAAGAGGTGTGAGGTCTATTAATTTGGAGAAGAGCGGCTATTCTCTTTAAGTCATGGATGGCTTAAAAGTTTCCAGGGAAGACTTGCAGTAGATTGAAGACCTTGTTCTGGTTAGCAGCCAGGTATGCGATACAGGGTGAAGGCTCAGGCAAAAAAGAAAATGATGTTTGAATTTGGTGGGGTTTTATCTTGTTTATTGAGAAATTGATATCCTGCAGTGTATATTTTGCTTTGTCCAGGTAATGGCTCCTGAAGGAGAACAAATCTTATTAATTAGCAGTTTTGCATACTGCTTTTAATTGACTGTTCCAAGGTACAGCCTTTGTATTGCACATGCAGTGTCGTGGTGAGTGGCCTCTCTCCCTGCATTTCTGGAGAGTTTGAAATGATCTGGTACCTGTGCAGTTTGTCCCTGTAGAGAAATATTTTAGAATATGCTTTTGGGCATTAAATTCACTCAGTGCCTGAGTCCTCATCACCTTTCAGAAGTAGGCATGTCCTAGACATAGATGTGTGTAATAGTTTTACAGTTCAATTTCCCCAAATTAGGTCAACTTTACCAGTTCTTTGGACCTTGTTACCAGCACAGGTGGTTCCTGTGTGAGGTTAATACATCTCCATGCAGCCACGTGGAACAGTCTGGGGTATCAGCTTTACTTGAAACCCCCTGTTTGAAATTTTTCCTCTAGCTGAAATACACAGGCCTCTCTCTCTCCATTACTGTTAGGTATTATCCTTTGAATAATCATAGAATCATAGAATAATTAGGGTTGGAAAGGACCTTAAGATCATCTAGTTCCACCCCTCCTGCCGTGGGCAGGGACACCTTACGCTACATCATATCACCCAAGGCCTCGTCCAACCTGGTCTTGAACACTGCCAGGGATGGAGCATTCACAACCTCCCTGGGCAACCTATTCCAGTGCCTCACCACCCTAACAGGAAAGAAATTCCTCCTTATATCCAATCTAAACTTCCCCTGTTTAAGTTTTAACCTGTTACCTCTTGTCCTATCACTTCTAGAATGTAATGAAATATCTCCTCTTTATATCATGCATTTCAACAATAAATCTTTAAGAGCTTCGCAAAGGATGCCAGCTGAAGAGGTGGAGAAAAATTAGAGAAATTGATGTTAGTATGAATTCAGCTCCTATTGGTGGGAGGCAGTCAGCTTCATCATTTGCGTATGTGACTTCAGAATGTCAGATTATAGGTAGGTCTCGAGTTCAAAAGAATGATGTGCTAGTTGTGTATTTAAGGGTCAAGTAATATATGACGTTAGCAGATTGTGAGAGCTCTGTGAGTTTATTCTTGCATTCTTTTAAATTTATAGTCTATCAAAATTTCTTTATTTCCCTCAAATCCCATACATTTGAATGTGAATCCCTAACCAAAGTGTTCTCAGAGTATAAATGCTTTCACCAGTCAGCTGCCCCGAAATTAGCTAGTATCAATAGAGAAGGTTGGCAGCTGGAGCAAAAAGTATGAAAATGTGTCCAGCCCTGGTTTATGACAAGCCTGTGCATGTGAGATGTGTGTGAATACAACTGGAAGGCACTTCGGAAGAGTTTCGGTCACATACTATAGAGACATACAGGTTTGAAAAATACTGGAATCATGCAAGTCTTCTGAAATTAGGACGCCAGAAAGAGGAGAGGTATGTGACTTAGGCCTCTGCTAAAGGATAAGTTATTAAGTGCCACCCTTTTCAAATGTCAAATTAATGGGAAAAAGTTGTTGGAAGCCAGTTTCTGCTAAGGCTGCTGCTCACAGGACCTATGTTTTGTTAGATGCTTGTGCAAAACCACCTCACTGCTCGGACTGTGAGACCAGACATGACTCGGGCTATCAGCATGTAACATGGTTTTGGGTTGTTGTCTTACTGCTTTTGTGCTAAAATTCTGTAAAGACGCATTTGCTTTGTTCTCACACTTCATTTATTTAATGTCATAAGTGTTATTGTTATTTAAATTTAGCTTCTGACTGGTAACCATTAAATATTTATAGAAAAATTGATAGCAGTGAGATTTTTGCTCTAGTAAATATATATCACATATGTATTCAAAACCAAAGAAAACTGCAGTGCATTCCAGGAAAATTCGAAGGAAAAAAGAGGCTTATAAAAGGTGGAAGCAAGGACAGGCAGCCTGGGAAAAATACAGGGATGTTGTCTGGGAAGAATACAGGGATGATGTCCGGGAAGCTAGGGACCAGGTTAGGAAAGCTAAGGCCCAGTTAGTATTAAACTTGGCTAGGGATGTGAAAGGTAACAGGATGGGATTCTATAGGTGTCGGGTGGTTATTGAGTCAGAGTCCCAGACCCGCAAGCAGTGTCATCTTTCATCGGCGGAGGAAGAATGCAATCAGACTCAATATGAGTGATAAGCAGACTTCGTTTATTGATTCAACTTGCCATCTTTTATACTCTTACAATGATTTACGCCTACTAGTCAGTTGCTGATAGGCTGCAAGCCTAAAGGTTACATTAATATACTTCTCCTACTTGCGGTTTACTTGCGGTTTAACGGCAGGCTAACATCCTTATTCCTGAGAGGGCACTTCCTCAAAGTTGTTTATCATACTTGTCCTCAACCGAACTTGACCTAGGGTTATTAGCGGTCGGTACTTTTCCACTGCCACGTCAATCTCGTAGCAGTAGAGATGTCAAGGCCGCTGAACCAGACTAGGCCGCAATCATCAAAACTGACTTTCTCGATACAGAGGGTCACTAGACCCACTGTGCCCTTTCTTTCTAAGCCATTCTCCAACAATTCCCCCTTTTTCTTTTTGGGCTATCAAAATCTGATCAGATGCCTTCATGAGCCCCCTTTTGATACACTTAAAAGCTATACAAATACAAATTCCTATTAAGCTAATTATGATTAAAAAGCGTATGCCTTCGATTAATAATCCTTTCAGCCACCCCGTTATACCCCAATTGCCAAGGTTGATTCCAAAAAATCCATTATCTTCCTGTAGCAATTGTACTCGTTGTTGCAAGGTTCAGATCCTCGCGTGGATAGACTCCGAATGGTCAGATAGATTAAAACAACACATTCCATCAAAATCCTCACACCCATGTCCATGTGCTAACAATAAAAAAAATCTATAGCAGCGCGATTCTGTAATATAGCCTTGCGATTGCTACTAACATCCTTCATCAAATCGGTTAAAATTTCAGAAGTGAGGTTAGCTTGCTTGGCAGCCCAGCATGCCAATTTTTGTAGGTTAGCATTAGCAATTGCTGCCGAGCAGCCAGGACAAAATATACTGGCAAACAAATTTTCTGTCTTCCCTATCAAGGTTACTGAATCCTGACAGGTGTCTGACAGAGCGTTCACACTGCGCTTGCTTCGAGTGCTATTTTTTGCCTTGATTTGTTCCATTGAAGGCGCTAAGAGGCCAAGCCTTCCCAAATAACATGGCCCTCCAAGTGGGAATCGCGGGATGCCTTGCCAAGCGCGATCACCACAGATCAAAAAGATTCCTTTAGGCAGGGCTAATGACCTGTCTGGGAAAAGTTCATATCGGTAACTTTCTTCTAATCCCACAGCCCCTCCACACCATGCTTGGGCGTCAGAGGCATTTTGTATCCCATAGACACCTGATCCAGACACATCTGTCCATGCCTTAAGTGGCTCACATATTGTGCCCGTCGTGGTAGAGTTACATCTAACTTTACCTATTGGGGTGTCGGTTATCTTAGCACTAAAGCCAAAGCACAAGCCATCTCTGGTTTTGTTTACAGATCCTGCTAAATGCAATTCTTGTGGGTCCCATGGTAAGGGCTTATTTAGATGTTCGATTAGCCGGACAGACATCCAAGCCAAGGTTCGATTTGCAATATTACCAAGGGTGCAGCCTCCACACCAGACCTGTCGATTAGCCCCGGGCTGTCGGCAGGCTGTCTGATTTCCGTGACACCAGTCATCAGCGTCATTAGCCCTTTTTCCTTCCTGTCTTAATATAGTTAGATTGGTTAAGGAGACGTTGCTTACATACCCCACAAATTTTTCAGGCTCTAAAAAGGGTATACCAATTAGACAAGTGCGAAATGGGTCGGACACAGCTGTTAAGGACATACAAAAACTAGAAGTGTTGGTTTCTTTTGCCCAAGTTACCCACATGTTAGGCCTGTGGAGATGCTCCGGGCCAGCTTCCGTCCCCCGGGCTTCCACAACCGGGACGGAAGCGGCGACAAGTGCGATCCCAATCACTAGGCCTAATTTGCCACATGGTGGGGATGCCCACATTTTGACCACACTTTGAATCTAAGATTGTGGTGGCGGCTGCGGCCTGAAGACAATTAAGCTGTTGTTGTACCCGCCACTTCAGGTATCGTAAATTTAGATCCTCTCTGTTCTCAATTATTGGGTAGGCCGATAAAAAGAGAGCTCCAGTTTCCACAAAAAATGCTCTAAGGGGAGTGTTATCGTTACTGTGCTGCAATTCCCAACTACAATCTATGCAACAATTAAGTAGCCTCAACTGATGTTGAGAGACCCACCACCCTTTATGACACTTCCCACAGTTGATTTTTACCCAGGCAAGATGCGTTTCTTTCAAGCAAGCAAAACAATATCGCGGCAGAGCAAACTTATCACAAAGGGAGTTGAGTTCCCAGCTTAGGCATGTTTCTGCTTCTTCTTCCGTTCTATATGATAACCGGACCCCAAAGTGTCTCTCAATCGGTTCCAACAGCGGTCGTAGTACACTCTGCAGACGACGTCGCCTCGCTTCCGGGCTGTTCATTCAGGTGAACCGCGCGGGTCCACTTGGCCGGAATCCACTTGGGTCCTGTTGGTGTAAGCACGCACATATAACCCCTGCCTACATATTGTACCTCAACAGGCCCTTGCCATTGTCCAGTTTCTGGATCCTTGTATAACACTTTCATCTGAACCTGTCGTCGTTCCTGCACCCCGGCATGTATTCTGACTGGTGGCTCTTCCTCAGGGCCAAAGATACATAAATAATTCAATACAAACAATGTTTTTGAGACCCGTTCATGGACATCCTTTACATCTACAAACTTATCAAAATAACGCTTCAGCGTTTGGTTCATCCTTTCTACTATGGCCTGCCCTGTGGGAGAATGTGGGATTCCTGTCACATGTCGGACTCCCCACTGTTGACAGAATTTTCTCATTTTCTCAGAGGTATAGGCTGGACCATTATCTGTTTTAATTTCTTTTGGCACCCCCATGACTGCAAAACAGCTCGTTAGGTGCCGTATCACATGAATAGCCTTTTCTCCCGCCTGTGCGGTGGCCCATACAAAATGACTGTAAGTATCAATGGTAACGTGCACATATTTTAGCCTTCCAAATTCAGATACATGCGTAACATCCATCTGCCATATCTCACAGGACCTCAACCCCCGAGGATTGACTCCAACCCCCAGGCCAGGCCCATGATGACTACATTGCGGACAAGTTTTCACAATTCCCTTTGCCTCTTCTATGGTGATATTGAACTGAGACCTTAACCCTCGTGCATTCTGATGGAATATGTTATGCGCTTCCCTGGCCCTTACAAAGTCATTTAAAGGTACTGCATGCATGACTAATTGATCCGCCTTGTCATTTCCTTCCCCTAGCCCCACTGTCCACATATGGCTCCTTATATGGATGACCGAATAAGGGACCGACCGAAGGCTCAGTGCAGTCTGCAATTGTCTAAAAAGTTCATTAAGTCTGGGATTGGCAACTTCTTTTACTCGAGCATCCTCTATCCTTTCCATCACCCCAGCTACATAAAGTGAATCTGTCACGACGTTGAGTGGTACGGTAATCCAGTACTCTACGGCCCACGTTACTGCGGCAAGTTCCAGCGTCTGCAGCGAGTCCCCAGGGACAGCATTCAGCAAATGGTGGTGCCATTCACCGTCAGCCATCCAGGTAATTGCTGCTCGCATAGACCTCTTGCCTGCATCTGTAAAGACCGTGAGCGCATCCTTTACTGGAGTCTCACTCCTTAGTGGCCGCCGTATCCACTCATTGCGACTGATCCACTGCACTATGGGTGATTTTACCGGCTCTATGATAATTGGAGAATATTCTGACAGCAGGCTGTCTCGTAGCCCTGGGCTGTGTTGCAGGTACCAGTCAATGTCCTCCTTGGATATCGGCAACTGTATAGAATGTGGTTCTTTTCCTGTTATTTGTAAAATTCTGGTTCGGCCCTTTTTAATTAACTCTGCTAAGTTTTCTACTTTGGGCTGAATCGACTTTTTTGGCTGCAAACTTGTAAATACCCACTCCAAGATCTTAAGCTCGCTTTTCTCCCCCTTTTTCTTTTTAAATTGCGTCAAGGCGCCTAATAACTGATGGTGAGTATGCCAAATAGTAAGATCGATGGGGAGAGCAAGACTGCGTCTTGAAACAAAATGTTCTGTGATCTGTTCAGCAAGTGTCTGAATTACAGTAGCTTGTTCCATTGTAACGTCCACCTTGGCAGCAGGATCCGTGCCTTTGAGTAGCGGACGAAGAACCTCAAGCTGATGGGTGGGAATGCCAACTACCGGGCGAATCCACTGGATATCTCCTAACAATTTCTGCGCATCGTTGAGGGTTTTTATTTCCGTCCTAAGTTGTATCTTTTGAGGACGTATTTGAGAGTCCGTAATCTTCCAGCCAAGATAAAGCCACGGCGCTTTCTGTTGGATTTTTTCTTCTGCTACGACCAGGCCTTTGGAGTTTAACTGTTGTCGCAAGGTCTGTAATTGGTGTTGGTCAAATGGCTGCTGTTGTGCAAACAAAATATCATCCATATAATGATATATAAAGACGCCCTTCCATAGTTGCCTGATGGGTTGTAAAGCGTTGTCGACAAACAACTGACATAAGGTGGGACTGTTCTTCATCCCTTGAGGCAGCACCGTCCATTCGAAGCGCTGAGCAGGCGCTTCCCTATTAATTGCTGGCAAGGTAAAAGCAAAACGCTGGGTATCTTGTGGATGTAAACTGATGGTAAAGAAGCAGTCCTTGAGATC
The DNA here is from genome assembly GCF_033815535.1 of Pezoporus flaviventris. Lineage (NCBI taxonomy): Eukaryota > Metazoa > Chordata > Aves > Psittaciformes > Psittacidae > Pezoporus > Pezoporus flaviventris. Next base: position 873,084 of record NW_026892741.1, on the reverse strand, counting down.
AATCACCAAAAGGTGCCAAGATTCCGGCAGCATTGCAGGATTAGGTAGACCAGGCTGTAGCGCCCCCATGGCTTGCATCTGGTCGTTAACAGCTCGGAGGTTGTGTAACAGACGGTACTTCCCAGATTTTTTCCCGATCACAAAAATTGGAGTATTCCAAGGGCTCGTAGACAGTTTTAGGTGTCCCTGACTGAACTGTTCTTGCACTAAGTGATGTGCAGCTTGCAGGCTTTCCAATTTTAACGGCCACTGTTCGATCCATACTGGGTTATCGGTAGTCCATTTTAGCGGGATCGGGAAAGCCCATTGTGCAGTGGCCGTCAGCCAAAATTTGGACCTTGGTCGGTAGTTAGAATTGCTCCCATCTGATCGAGCACATCTCTACCAACGAGTCCTTGCACTCCCTCAGGTAATTTCATTACAGTAACAAAGGTGTTAGCTTGACATCCACCTATGTATATCTGGACTCTATCGACACTTTGTTGAACTGATGAATGGCCTCCAACCCCTTCCACTCCTCTGGTGGAAGATCGGAGGGGCCAGCGCTGGGGCCAATAGTTGCTGTCTATGATAGTCAAGTCCGCACCCGTATCGAGAAGTAATGCAAGGGTCACAGTCTCATTCCGAGCACATAGTTGCGCAGTCACAATTGGCCTCTTTTTCATAGAGAGGGTGAGCATAGCCGCTACCCCTGTAGATCCAAACCCCTGATCATTTCTTTCTTGGTTACTAAGAGACGTCATGCCCTTTGTGACTTGTGCTATTGGGACTAGCTGTGCAACGCGGCTCCCCGCCGGGATATGGAGCGGCGGAAATAAGGTGTACATCACAATGTCAATTCGTCCCTGGTAATCGGCATCGATGACTCCCGGCAAAATCATTAGTCCTTTGAGTCCGGTAGATGATCGCCCTAACAATAGTGCTCCAACAGCTTGCCCGTTGATGATGAGCGGACCATAAACTGGCGATGCGACGCGTTGTGGTTTGCTGTCAATCAAGGTAATATCTACTGCTGTTGCCAGGTCCAGCCCGAGGCTCCCTCTGGTAGCTGGTTGTAGCTGGCAGGAGGGCCTTGCGGGTCCGGTGGCCCTTGTTGCTGCATCACGGGAGTTTGAAGCGCTGGAGCAGCTACTGTTGTCTGGGCGCGGCGGCTCGACGCGCTCTGCTGGCCGTTTCCCGAGCGATAACAGGCTGCGGTATTATGGTTGCTCGACTTGCAGTTTTCACACCACACTTGACCTGCGCGACAGTCTCGCCGAATATGCCCGTCACGGCCACAGCGAAAACATTTATTGTGTCGTCTGCCAGAAGAGCCCTTTCGTTGCTCGCCTTTATCTGGAGGCCTCAGCGGAGCTAACGCAGCAAAAACTTGTTGTGTCGCTTGCTGCTGTGCTACGAGGGCTTGCTGTTGGGCTTGCAGGAAATCTTTCCCTAGATTTTTCACCGCCTCTACTAACATCGCTTGCGCACCTACCGGCACCCTGCTCATTCTTTCTAACATCATCTCGATAGTCGCATCAACCGGCAACGTCACTAGCACACTCCTTGTTGATGAATTTGCATTCTGTAAAACACACTGCCTGAGTAGTGCCCCATGCATCCAGTCGGGAACATCTGATTGTTCTATGGCACTGGTCAATCTGTCTACGAATGCAGAGAAAGGCTCCTCTCTTCCCTGTTTAATATTCATATATGATGGGGACGGGGGTGTCGTTTTAACTAACTCTATGGCTGCCTTAGCTGTTCTCATTGCTTCTAGGCACCTCTCCGGTCCCATCTCCAGCTGTGCTCTAACCGTAATAAAGGGTCCTGACCCCATCAGCTGTTCAACAGTGACCCCCCTCAGTGGATCATTATCTCCTCTGGGCTGCTGCACTGAGGCTTCACAGAGTCGCTGCCAATGTGCTTGCCACAATAAAATCTGCGACTGCGTCATTATCATTCTCATTATTACCTTAATGTCTTCGGGACACAATAGCGTGCTTCCCCATATATAATTCATGAACTGCTTCGTTGGCTCCCCATGCAGCCCAGCGTCATTTACTGTCTGCCTTAATTGTGATAACATTTTCCAACTAATTGGATTATGCTCCCCGTGCACATCCCCATGTTCGTTAATATTGAACATTACTGGGAAGGCTAAACTTGACAGTATCCCTGTTCCTTCCTCAGTTATCGCATCTTCCATAACCTTCTGCCAATTCGTCCCTGTCACTCGCCTCCTAATAGAATCTGATTCCGTGACCGGTTCCGTTTTATCCTCCGTATCACTATCTGTCTCTTGTCTTGGCTCCTTTGAGTGTTTACTCACAGGCACCTTTTGCCAGCATGGCTCTGGAGGTATCCGTGTACCACTAAACATCACCCCTCCTCCTGTCGGAGCCTGCGTGGCGCTACTAGAGAATGTAGAGAGGCCACAGTCGGCTGTGGAGGATGGGGAAGGCCCCCTCTGCTCCAGTTTTGCCGAGGCGACTGCCGCAAGACCTTTTTCAATCTTATAACGTTTTATATTGTTAATGATTTCACGCCAAGGTTTCATCAGTTTCCTTGCTGTTTTGTCATCATCTATCACCCTGTCCCACAAATAATCTCCTAGCTTACGCCACTCCTCCTCTTCAAATATATCCTCTGAGCTCCTAAAACACCCCTGTGTACGCCCTGTTGCCACTAGTCCCGCTAGTGCTTTAACGCAACTTTTATCAACCCCCCGCTTTTCTAAAAAGCCTTCTAACATTTCTAGGGCTACTTCTAGATCCATAACCTCTTATCTTTTATAAAGCGCGCTGTCTTACCCTAACGTCCCGTTCCTGCAGCCCCTCAGCCTGTAGCCCTGGCAGCGGCGGTCTTCAGTCGGACCGGACCTCGGAGTCGACACACCGCAACAGTGTTGAGTCGCTCTTGCCCACCGGTGGCTGCTCCCGGTGCCGTGCTCCTGTCCGCCGATCCGTCGTGGTGACACCGACTTCGGGTCCCTGTTCGGGCGCCAAATGTCGGGTGGTTATTGAGTCAGAGTCCCAGACCCGCAAGCAGTGTCATCTTTCATCGGCGGAGGAAGAATGCAATCAGACTCAATATGAGTGATAAGCAGACTTCGTTTATTGATTCAACTTGCCATCTTTTATACTCTTACAATGATTTATGCCTACTAGTCAGTTGCTGATAGGCTGCAAGCCTAAAGGTTACATTAATATACTTCTCCTACTTGCGGTTTACTTGCGGTTTAACGGCAGGCTAACATCCTCATTCCTGAGAGGGCACTTCCTCAAAGTTGTTTATCATACTTGTCCTCAACCGAACATGACCTAGGGTTATTAGCGGTCGGTACTTTTCCACTGCCACGTCAGTCTCGTAGCAGTAGAGATGTCAAGGCCGCTGAACCAGACTAGGCCGCAATCATCAAAACTTTCTCGATACAGAGGGTCACTAGACCCACTGTGCCCTTTCTTTCTAAGCCATTCTCCAACACAGTACTCCAGGTGAGGTCTCACAAGAGCAGAGTAGAGGAGCAGGATCACCTCCTTCGACCTTCCGGTCACGCTGCTTTTGATGCAGCCCAGGATACGGTTGGCTTTCTGGGCTGCAAGTGCACACTGCTGGCTCATGTTCTTTTTCTCATAAAACAACACCCCCAAGTCCTTCTCCGCAGGGCTGCTTTGAATCTCTTCTCTGCCCAACCCGTAGCTGTGCCTGGGATTGCTCCGACCCGGGTGTAGGACCTTGCACTTGTCATGGTTAAACCTCATGAGGTTGGCATCAGCCCACCCCACAAGTGTGTCAAGGTCCCTCTGGATGGCATTCCTTTCCTCCAGGGTATCAACCGAACCACAGAGCTTGGTGTCATTGGAAAACTTGCTGAGGGCGCACTCAATCCCACTGTCCATATCAGCGAGGAAGATGTTAAACAAGACCGGTCCCAACACCGATCCCTGAGGGACGCCACTCATTACTGGTCTCCAGCCGTACAATGAACCATTGACCACAACTCTTTGCGTGCGGACATCCAGCCAGTTCTTTTTCCACCGAGTGGTCCATACATCAAATTGATGTCTCTCCAATTTAGAGACAAGGATGCCGTGTGGGACAGTGTCGAATGCTTTGCACAAATCCAGGTAGATGACATCAACTGCTCTACCCCTGTCCATCAGTTCTGTAGCCCCATCCTAGAAGGCCACGAAATTGGTCAGGCAGGATTTCCCCTTAGTGAAGCCATGCTGGCTGTCACCCATCACCTTGTTGATTTTCATGTGCCTTAGCACGCCTTCCAGGAGAATCTGCTCCAAGATTTTGCCAGGCACAGAGGTGAGACTGACTGCTCTGTAATTCTCAGGGTCAGCCATTTTCCCCTTCTTGAAAATGGGGTTATATTTCCCTTTTTCCAGTCATCGGGAACTTCACCTGACTGCCATGATTTCTCAAATATGATGGCCAGCGGCTTCGCAACTTCATTCGCCAGCTCCTTCAGGATCCGCGGATGGATCTCATCAGGACCCATGGACTTGTGCATGTTCAGATTTTCAAGATGGTCTCGAACCAGTTCCCCTCCCACAGTGGGCCCAAGGTCTTCATTCTCACAGTCCCTGTATCTGCCAAGTCTTGGGTGGTTTGGTCAGAGCCTTTGCCAGTGAAGACTGAGGCAAAGAAGTCATTCAGAACCTCAGCCTTCTCCAAATCCTGTGTAGCCAGTTCTCCCGAGAGCTTCCTGAGGGGGCCCACATTGTCCCTAGTCTGTTTTTTATTTGCTATGTATCTGTAGAATCCCTTTCTGTTGTCTTTAATGCCTCTAGCTAAGTTTAATTCAAAGTAGAAACATGACTGCTACTGCTGAACCCAGAACAACTTGCCAGAGGCAAAGATTTTGGAATGTCACCAGAGGAGAAGGTGATGCGTGCTGAAGAGGCCCCACCATATAATAAACTGTCAGAAAGTGAAAAGCAATGTGCCTTGTTTACTGATGGGTTCTGCTGTACTGTAGGAAAGCATTGGAGATGGAAGGCAGTTGTATGGAGTCCTCGATGGCTTGTTGCAGAAACTGCTGAAGGAGAGAGTGAATTGAGTCAGTTTGCCGAGGTGAAAGCCATCCAGCTGGCCTTGGGCATTGCTGAACGAGAACAGTGCCCAGTACTTTATCTCTCTACTGACTCATGGATGGTGGCAAATGCCCTGTGGGGGTGGTTGCAGCGATGGAAACAGAGCAACTGGCAACACAGTGGTAAACCCATCTGTGCTGCTGCACTGTGGCAAGATAGCGATGCCCGGGTGCAGAACCTGGTGGTGAGGGTACGCCATGTAGATGCTCATGTACCCAAGTGTTGGGCCACTGAGGAACACCAGAACAAGCAACAAGTGGATAAAGCTGCTAAGATTGAAGTGGCTCAGATGGACTTAGATTGGCAACATAAGGGTGAACTATTTTTTGCCTGGTGGGCCCATGAATCCTGAGGCCATCATGGCAGAGATGCAACATACAGATGGGGTCCTGATCGAGGGGTGGATTTAACAATGGACGCTACTGCCCAGGTTATTCACGACTGTGAAACATGTGCTGCAATAAAGCAAGCTAAGCAGTTAAAGCCACTTTGGTATGGAGGACAATGGCTGAAGTATAAATATGGGGATTCCTGGTAGATTGATTATATCACACTCCCTCCAGCCTGCCAAGACAAGTGCCATGTGCTTACCATGGTGGAAGCAACCACCGGGTGGCTGGAAACATGCGCTGTGCCCCATGCCACTGCCCGGAACACTATCCTGGGCCTTGAGAAACAAGTTTTGTGGCAATATGGCACCCCAGAGAGAATTGAGTCAGACAATGGTACTCATTTCCAGAATAACCGTATAGACACTTGGGCCAAAGAGCATGTGTCTTGGTTTAAACCCAGTCAGGCAATTCGTTCGCTCACTTCCCCCCCCTTTCTTGCCCTCCCCCTGCTCCCGGAGGGACGGAGAGGAGAATCGAAAAGAATGCAACTCCCACGGGTTGAGATAAGAACAGTTTAGTAACCAAGGTATAACACAAATCACTACTGCTACCACCAATGATAATAATGATAAAGGAAGTAACAAGGGAAGAGAATACAACACCTCAGCACCAGCCGACCGATAACTCGACCCCCAAGCCCGACCAAGCTCCGACCGATACCTCCTCCAACCCTGCAGTCTCCCCGCCCTTCCGGCTAACTCCCAGTTACATCCTGGGCATGACGTGCTGTGGTATGGAATACCTCTTTGGTCAGTTTGGGTCAGGTGTCCTGTCTCTGCTTCCTCCCAGCTTCCCCTCCTCCCTGGCAGAGCATGAGGCTCACAAAGTCCTTGGCCAAACCAAAACATCTCTATCAGCTCTGTTCCCGAGCCGAAAGTCAAAACACTGCACTGCACCAGCTACCAAGGAGGAGAAACATGACTGCTACTGCTGAACCCAGGACATTATCCACCCCTTATTCCATACCATTCACATCATGCTCAGATCCCACATTTTCAATATACCATCACTCTTATCTCGGTGCACTCTTATCTTAGTGCATGGACCAGTCCCTATAAAGCTGCTGCGTCCATCTGGTCCATGTCAGGCTCCATCTCTTGTAACAGTCTTCCAGAGCAGGCCAGAGCAGGAGAGACTGTATGCAGTGTTCACACTCATGAATAACCTGGGCAATAGTGTCCATTGTTAAGTCCACCCCTCAATCATGAGTCCATCTCTGTGTTGCATCTCTGCTCTGATGGCGTGAAGTGCCATGGGCCCACCAGGCTTAAAATAATTCACTGTCCCCTTAAGCAGTTTCTGCAGCTTGTTGCTGGGGACTCCATACAGCTGCCTTCCATCTCCGATGCTTCCAAAGCACTGGAGGGGCCCAGTGGACTAGATACTTGCCCATACTGTCCCACACACCCTGCCACTCATGACTCTCCAGCCTTGGGGAAAACCTCTTGGTCCCCCTATATTGTTGTCTAACCCCAGACAAGACCCAAACCTGACTCTGCTTAACTTTTGAGATCAGACAAAATGGTTGTGGGTAGAACACAGCCTGTGTGTGTGCCAACATGCTGATCCCCATCACAATCAGCAGGCAGGTCCCAAGGATACCCAAAGGCCATTCAGAGCCTTCAGAACTCTCAAACGATGCTGCTGTACTTGTCACTGGGGCTGGTGTAGCTGCTGTGCTTGCCGGCTCTCCCACCACCGGCTTCTCTTTTCCTGAGTCCAGCTCTTCCTCCTCTGCCTTGCTGGGAAGTGCTGCGTGGTCTCCTGCATCCTCCTGGGGCTCGGCGGGTGGCTGCCGGGGAATGCTCTCGGCCGTCGCGGGGCTCGGCTCGGCCGCAGGGCTCGGCTCCTCCGCGGGGCTCGGCTCTGCCGCGGGGCTCGGCTCCTCCGCCGCCTTATCCTGCTGCTCGGCAGCTGCTTCCTTCTGCTCCTCGACCGCCCCGGCCTCCTCCACCGGCAGCCGTCCCCTGGCGGCCTCCGGCCACGCTCCCGCCGCCGCTTGGTCCCCGGGGCCGCTCTCCCGGGCCGCTTCAGCAGCCGCCGGCTCCCGGGACCGCTCCCCCTCAGTTGCCCGCAGCCTCACGAAGATGGAGGCGAGGCCGATGGCCAGGACGGTGAAGAGCAGCCGGACGGCCAGGTACAAATCCACGGCCACGTCCGTCCCGCCCTGCTGCTGGAGCCCACCCGTATTACAAGCCATTGCCATAAAGCACAGTGAGACAAGAACCTTAGCCCAGGCCCCACACTTGATAAACACTATCACAGCAAATACCGGCTCTACGTAAGTTACAACGGTCTGAAGCTGTGAGATCAAGAAGAACAACTCTGATACCCAATATATCAGCATTGTGAAGAATGACTATTAATCCAGTCAAATCTGTCGTTATCTCAACCCTTTGTGCCCCACGTTGGGCGCCAAAAAGAACTGTCTTGGTTTAAACCCAGTCAGGCAATTCGTTCGCTCACTTCCCCCCCCTTTCTTGCCCTCCCCCTGCTCCCGGAGGGACGGAGAGGAGAATCGAAAAGAATGCAACTCCCACGGGTTGAGATAAGAACAGTTTAGTAACCAAGGTATAACACAAATCACTACTGCTACCACCAATGATAATAATGATAAAGGAAATAACAAGGGAAGAGAATACAACACCTCAGCACCAGCCGACCGATAACTCGACCCCCAAGCCCGACCAAGCTCCGACCGATACCTCCTCCAACCCTTCATTCTCCCCGCCCTTCCGGCTAACTCCCAGTTACATCCTGGGCATGACGTGCTGTGGTATGGAATACCTCTTTGGTCAGTTTGGGTCAGGTGTCCTGTCTCTGCTTCCTCCTGGCTTCCCCTCCTCCCTGGCAGAGCATGAGGCTCACAAAGTCCTTGGCCAAACCAAAACATCTCTATCAGCTCTGTTCCCGAGCCGAAAGTCAAAACACTGCACTGCACCAGCTACCAAGGAGGAGAAACATGACTGCTACTGCTGAACCCAGGACAGCATGGTATTGAGTGGGTGCATCACATCCCCTACCATGTACCAGCCTCTGGGAAAATCAAACCTACAATGGGTTGTTAAAAACTACACTGAAGCAATGTGTGGTGGGACTTTCAGACACTGGGATACATATTTACCAAAAGCCACCTTGTTGGTTAACACCAGAGGATCTGCCAACAGGGCTGGTCTACCCCAGTCAGAACTTTTACATACTGTAGAAGGGGATAAAGTTCCGGTGGTGCACATAAAGAATTTGCTCAGGAAGACAGTCTGGGTTATTTCTACTTCAGGTAAAGGCAAACCCACTCGTGGGATTGCTTTTGCTTAGGGACCTGGATATACTTGGTGGGTAATGTGGCAAGATGGGGAAGTCCATTGTGTACCTCAAGGGGATTTGATTTTGGGGAAAACAGCCAATGAATTCAATTGTATGCTGTTGCTTGCTGTGTAGAACTTTTATAGCCCACCACCTAGATGTTTTCAGGTTAGCAACAACTAGCCCTGACTTCCCTCCAACCATCATTCCAACAGAGACTGAACTTTCATGAAACAAGATGAGCTCAGCAGTGACCAGATGAGTTCTGCAGTGTCATCAGCAGGCAACAATCCAAGACTGCACACAGCCTCCCCTGCTCTGAAAGACTGTTTCAAGAGATGGAGCCTGACATCATGGACCATATGAACTTAACAGCTTTATAGGGATTGGTCCATGCACTAAGTTATGATCTCTTTCTCTCTCTCTATGTGTATTTATATTTGAGACAAGAGTGATGGTATATTGAAAAATGTAGGATCTGAGAATGATGTGAATGGTATGGAATAAGGGGCGGTTATTGTCCTGGGTTCAGCAGTAGCAGTCATTTTTCTCCTTCTTAGTAGCTGGTGCAGTGCTGTGGTTTTGACTTTCAGCCTGGGAACAGCACTGATTACACTATTGGTTTTAGTTGTTGCTAAGTAATGTTTGCTCTGACCAAGAACTTTTCTGAGTTTCATGCTCTGCCAGGGAGGAGGGGAAGCCAGGAGAAAGCAGAGACAGGACATCTGACACAAGCTAGCCAAAGGGGTATTCCATGCCACAGCATGTCATGCCCAGTGTACGAACTGTGGGCAGTTACCTGGAAGGGCTAGATCGCTGCTCGGGTCGGGCTGGGTATTGGTCGGCAGGTGGTGAGTGGTTGTATTCTCTTCCCTTGTTATTTCCCTTATCATTATTATTATTGTTGTTAGCAACAGTGGTTTGTGTTATCCCTTAAGCTACTGTACTGTTCTTATCTCAGCCCGTGGGAATTACATTCTTTCGAATGAGGGGGGGATTGAGTGAGTGGCTGCATTGTTCTGATTTACCAGCTGTGCTTAAACCACAACATCTATCTTTGTTACTGGATTTCTATATGTGCCACCATCCACAGTATGTGAACGGTCACTATTCATGTAGGTATTAACGTGTCTTGCCTAATAAGCACTGTCCTGCTTCTGAGTTAATCTTAAGTAAATATGACTAATTTTCTGTGAAAAGAAAACCCTCACTTCTTACAAAACTAGGGGTATAGCTCTTTGCAACCTTCTTGAGGCAGTGCTGAAGATGGGGACATTGCAGAATTTGCATGACAAAGTCCAAATTTGACTACAATGTGTTTATCCATCTTTAATTGTGCCTGTGCTGTAAGTGAAGAAACATTTTAATTCTCAGCAAAAAGGCACTCATAAAGCATTTATGGCAGCACAGCTCACTTGCAGTGTGCTCTTGGGCCATTACAACTTGAAGATGAGTTTGGTTACTCTCGCTAGAACAAGGTGAAGACTAAAACATACATCACTTTCTACTCTATAGAGCCATCAGAGAGCAGCTGTTTTTCAAGACCACTGTAGACTTGTTACCGTAAAAGTCAGTTGGAGAAACTCTAACACTCAATTAGGAGTTTTAGAAAACAGGCATTCTTTATTGCAGTGCTGGGCACACATGCAAATAGCTTTGCAAAGGTGAGCACACCCGTTACTTGCCAGCAGCAGCTCTATCTTTAGCATACTCATGCATATTTACAGCTTTTCCAAGTAATTATTTAACATATTCATGATATTCCCATGATCTAATTGCAGCATTTGCATTCTAATTACTCATGCACTTTTTTGCTGAGAGGGGGACTCTAGTGGTCGCGGATAATCTTCCTCACTGTTTTTACTGAATGACCGCAGTGATTGTGCATGCTCGCAAGGTCCTAGTGCTGAGTTAGCAGTTGGTATATCCTTGCTTCTGTTCTGTTCCAGTCTCTCTTCACATTGGGCGCCACTCTGTTATCTTGAAGGCTAGCATCCTTGGTCTTATCTACTGTCTCCTCAGTCGTTATCAATCCTCTGATGTTCCTTCCCCCATCAGACAGACATTCTTTACTCCTTACATGTTAGCAAGTTTGAACAGTTTGCTGTATTATACTATGTTAGTTTAAAGCCACACACACACTACTGTTAATTTAAACCTATAATTTAAGCCTACAGACTAGATCAGCAAAGTGAGAATTCACTAGAGAAGGTGTGAAACTGATTAAACAGCATCCTCCTGTTCCTCTTGATTTAATCTGAAAATCATACATTTAACACTTCTAAAAATCAGAGCTCAGATTGCTACATTTCATTTCGAGTGTTCTAAATCAAGATGTCATTTCCTTGTAGATTAATTATTTCAGAATTTTTATTAAGAAGTTTAGATAAATTGCTACCTATTTGAATGACCTGAGAAAAATAAGCCACACCTACAAGGGTTAGAACATTGTTTTGCTCTATCTGTTTGTATTGGAGCACTTTGAGGAAATAAAAACGTGAAAAATTACCATCATGGTTTCACAGTTGGAGATGCTCAAATGGCTTTTCCAATGAGAGTGCTTTAATTACCAAAGTATTCACTCAGCAGGAAGTATTTCACCTCTGGGATGTGTAAGAACATGCCAGTTCATGCCATGTCTTCCATACACCTTCATGGTGTGGGGTCAAGGTATCACATCACTTCTTGAGAGAACAGTGAGATGTCTATTCCCAGAAAACCCCATGTGATCTTATCAAAACTCTGTGGTTTGAGAAGCCCTGCCTTGTGGGTGATGGGATAGAAATAGTTAACAAAATGGAATATCGCCCTGGTCCGGCTCAAGCCTTGGAAACCTGAAGAAACCACCAGGTGTTAATGCCCTGCTTGGGCCTAAGCCTTGGGAACTCTAAAGAGATCTATGAAGGGTAAAGATCGGTTAGCAAAACAAAGCAGGTGGTTTGCAAGATAAAGCAGGATGTGCATCTCAAAGACAGATCAAGCAGTGTGAATATTTGTAACCCCTAGTAGTGTTGCTAAATCAGGATGATAAGGGAATAAAAGAGTGGAAAGTTACTGCTTAGCACTTAGTAGAGCATAAAAAGGATGCAAGATGAGAAATAAACAATTTCAGATTTCACCAGAACTGGAGTCCGTACTTGCAATGCCACACTGCCTTATATTATTTGCAAAGACGTTTAAAATCAAGCCTTTTAAATGTTTTTTTAGGTATCATTTTTTCAGCACTCCCTGCTACACCACACTGCATTATTACCATCTGACATTTCACAAAATACATACTTTGCACTCTGGATTCAGCACTCCCTCTGTGATCAGCTAGTATTCAGAGATGTTCATCTGTGGTTCAACAATGTTGTACAGCATTCAAAATCTTCCCTGATCTTTTGTTGCACCTTATACAGATTTAAACGTTCTCTTAGGCTAGGGAGAGAGTTACCCAGAAGGGAGGGATCACTGCTCGGGTTGGGCTGGGTTATCAGTCAGCTGGTGGTGAGCAACTGAATTGTGCATCACTTGTGTTTATTGTTTTTTTCTATTTCCCCTTTTAGTTTTATATTCTATCCCCTTGTTATTTCCGTTATCATTATTATTAGTAGTAGTACTATACTGTACTTTAGCTATTGAACTGTTCTTATCTCAACCAGCAGGTTTTACCTTCATTCGATTCTACTCCCCATCCTGCCTGCCAGGGAGGGGGGAATTACAGTATCACAGTATCACAGTATGTTAGAGATTGGAAGGGACCTCAAAAGATCATCTAGTCCAATCCCCCTGCCGGAGCAGGAACACCTAGATAATGTTACACAGGAATGCGTCCAGGCGGGTTTTGAATGTCTCCAGGGAAGGAGACTCCACAACCTCCCTGGGCAGCCTGTTCCAGTGTTCCGTCACCCTCACTGAGAAGAAGTTTCTTCTCAAGTTTAAGTGGAACCTCTTGTGTTCCACTTTGTACCCATTACCCCTTGTCCTATCATTGTTTGCCACTGAGTAGAGCCTGGCTCCATCCTCGTGACACTCCCCCTTTATATATTTATAGACACTGATAAGGTCACCCCTCAGTCTCCTCTTCTCCAAACTATAGAGACCCAGCTCCCTCAGTCTTTCCTCATAAGGGAGATGTTCCACTCCCCTAATAATCTTCGATGCCCTGCGCTGGACTCTCTCCAGCAGCTCCCTGTCCTTCTTGAACTGAGGGGCCCAGAACTGGACACAATACTCCAGATGCAGTCTCACCAGGGCAGAGTAGAGGGGAAGGAGGACCTCTCTCGACCTACTAACCACCGCCCTTCTAATACACCCCAGGATGCCATTGGCCTTCTTAGCCACAAGGGCACAGTGTTGGCTCATGGTCATCCTGTCATCCACTAGGACCCCCAGGTCCCTCTCCCCTACACTGCTCTCTAACAGGTCGTTCCCCAACCTATACTGGAACCTGGGTTTGTTCCTGCCCAGATGCAGGACTCTACACTTTCCCTCGTTATATTTCATCAAGTTACTCCCTGCCCAACTCTCCAGCCTGTCCAGGTCTCGCTGGATGGCAGCACAGCCTTCTGGCATATCAGCCACTCCTCCCAGCTTAGTGTCATCAGCAAACTTGCTGATAGTACACTCAATTCCCTCATCTAAATCTTGATGAATATATTAAATAATACCAGTCCCAGTACTGACCCTTGAGGCACTCCACTAGTTACAGGCCTCCAACTAGACTCAGCCCCATAGACTACAACTCTCTGGCTTCTCTCCTTCAGCCAGTTCGCAGTCCACCTCACTACCTGATCATCCAGTCCACACTTCCTCATTTTAGCCGTGAGGATGTTGTGGGAGACTGTGTCAAATGCTTTGCTGAGGTCAAGGTAGACCACATCCACCGCTCTGCCATCATCCATCCACCGTGTTATTTCCTCATAAAAGGCTAAGAGATTGGTCAAACATGATTTCCCCCTGGTGAAGCCATGTTGACTGCCCCTCATAACCTTCTTATCCTTGATATGCCTTAAGATGGTACCAAGGATAAGGTGTTCCATCACTTTCCCAGGGATGGAGGTGAGGCTGACCGGTCTATAGTTACCCGGGTCCTCCTTCTTGCCCTTTTTGAAGACTGGAGTGACATTTGCTTTCCTCCAGTCCTCAGGCACCTCTCCCGTTTCCCAAGACTTGGTAAAGATGATGGAGAGTGGTCTAGCAATGACTTCCGCCAGTTCCCTCAGCACCCGCGGGTGCATCCCATCTGGACCCATGGATTTATGGATGTCCAGATTGCTCAACTGATCTCTAACCCATTCCTCATCGACTAAGGCAAACCGCTCCGTCGACCTGACTTCATCTAAGGTCTCAGGGGTACAGGGCTCTTCAGGACTGCCCGCAGCAGAGTAGACAGAGACAAAGAAGGCATTCAGTAACTCTGCCATCTCTTTATCTTCTGTCACCAGGGCACCCATCCCATTCATCAGTGGGCCTACATTGCCTCTGGTGTTAGTTTTGTCTGCCATGTATTTGAAAAAGCTCTTTTTGCTGTCCTTGACCCTTCTTGCCAGGTTTAATTCTAAGGAGGCCTTAGTCATCCTAGCTGCCTTCCTACATCCTCTAGCAGCAGCCTTATATTCCTCCCAAGTGGCCAGCCCCTCCTTCCATGACCTGTAAAATCTCCTCTTCCACTTGAGCATACCCAGCAATTCCCTATTTAGCCACGCAGGTCTCTTGGCCCTCTTCCTTGACTTCCTACGTGTCGGGATGCTCCGATCTTGAGCACAGAAAAAGCAGTCCTTGAATGTCAACCAACTATCTTGGGCCCCTTTACCTTCAAACAGCCTTGCCCATGGGATTTCCCCTAGCAATTGCTTGAAAAGGCCAAAGTTTGCCCTGCTAAAGTCCAGGGTTGCAATTCTACTTGGTATTCTACTAGTCCTACCACACAAGATCCTGAACTCCACCATCTCGTGGTCGCTGCAACCAAGGCAGCCCTCAACCCTTACTGCTTCAACCAGATCCTCCTTGTTAGTGAGGATGAGATCCAGCAGCGCTCCTCTCCTGGTCGGCTCATCCACCATTTGCAGGAGGAAGTTATCATCCATACACTGGAGGAACCTCCTGGACTGCGGCTGGGTTGCCGAGTGGTCCTTCCAGCAAACATCAGGGAAGTTAAAATCCCCCACGACAACCACAGCCTGTGACTGTGAGGCCGCTCTCAGCTGCCTGTAGAAGGCCTCGTCAACTTCCTCACCCTGATCTGGTGGTCTGTAACAGACACCTACAACAGTATCCCCCCTGCCAGCCTGCCCCTTAATTCTCACCCACAGACTCTCAACTCACTCGTCATCTGTCCCTGGACAGAACTCGGTGCATTGTAGTTCCTCCCGCATATAAAGAGCAACCCCACCACCCCGCCTGGCTGGCCTGTCTTTCCTGAAAAGGACATAGCCCTCCATGACTATATTCCAGTCATGTGAGCTGTCCCACCACGTCTCTGTAATTGCCACCAGATCATAGTCTCATGACTTAACACAGGTTTCCAACTCCTCCTGCTTATTTCCCATGCTGCGCGCATTGGTGTACAGGCATTTCAGGGAGCGAGCTGAGCACACCGATTTCACCCTAGGATTGTAGGAGGCCTCCCAGTCTTCATTAATTCTGGAGCGCTGCCCCACTGGGGCAAGCCCAGCTACAAGCCCATCCCCCTTCGAATCTAGTTTAAAGCTCTCCAAATGAGCCCTGCTAATTCGTGCCCCAGCATCCTTTTCCCTCTGTGAGGCAAACCTTTCTCACTTGTCATTGTCCAGACTGGTGCCCTATAAAACCAGCCGTTATCAAAGAATCCAAAGCCCTGCCTGTAGCACCAGTCTCAAAGCCAATTGTTCATGAACTGAATCTTCCCATTCCTTCCCACATCAGTGGAAGATGGAAGGAGAGAGGAGAAGATCACTTGAGCCCCAGACTCTTTCACCATCCGCCCCAAGGCCCTGTAGTCTTTCTTCATCCCCCTCAGACTGCGGGAAGCAGCTTCCTCCCTACCTGTCTGGAAGACCAGCAACGGGTAGTAGTCTGTTGGGTGCACCAGGTTGGGGAGCGCCCTGGTGATATCCCTGATCCAGGCTCCAGGCAGACTACACACTTCCCTATGATGAGGGTCAACTCTGCATATCAGGCCCTCTGTTCCTCTCAGAAGGGAATCCCCTACTACAATGACCCTTCTTTCTTTCTTAACAGAGGCAGTCTTGAGGTGCAAAGTCAACCCCCTTTTCCTATGTGGCCTTGTGGGCTGGCCTTGCCCCACATTCTCACCTACCTCTCCTTCAAGATCCAGGGCCTCAAACCTATTACGGAGGGACACCTGGGAAAGCAGGGCAGGAAGGGGGGAAGGTTTCCCACGACGTCGAACTGGAACTCGCTTCCAACCCTCGTCGTCTTTTTGGTCCCCTACCTCTGCGCAACAGCTACAGGGCAGGGGCTGCCTCGGGCCATCCCCCTCTGTGTGAGGGGGCAGGGGGTCCTTCCCCTTTTGGGGGGTATCTCCCTGGAACCGTTTCGACTGGCCCGCCAGGGAGTTACTCCACCAGTCGATCTCCCTTTCACACTCCCTGATGGTCCTCAGGGTCTCAACCTCCTCCTTAAGTCTTGCCACCAGGCTAAGCAGATCTTCTACCTGCTCACACCTCACACAGGTGGAATGCTGTCCTCCCTCCCCCGGCAGCAGCAGGCTCTGGCACTCCCTACACCCAGAGACCTGAACAGCCACAGTTTGGGACGGGGTCTCTGTCTGAGTTGCTGTAGTCACCTTACTGCAAGCTCTCTTTCAGGAGGCAACCATATTGGTGCGCAGTCTGGGACACCAGCAACACGACCTGCTTGCTCCTCCCTGTGCCCGGTGGGCAGCGACCGGTCACTGCTCTCTCAAAGGCTTTTTCAAGGCAAGCAGCAGGGGAGTGGTCGCCGTCACCGTGGGAACGCCCCCCGCCACGTCAGCCGCTCTCTCTCGCAAGGGCTGCTGGGGCTTCGGGGATCGGGAGATGTCGGGAATCGCGATGTCTCTGCGCTATCCCCTCTGATTTTCCTAATCTCCGTTGACCCTCGCGTCGCTGAAGCGTGCCGGCTGTGGCTCTAGCTAGGCTAGCTCCGATCAGCTGACTGAATTGGGTGTATGTGAGCAAATGTCTGCATGGTACTTGGTTTCTAGCTGGGTTTAAACCATGACACATGGGCTCCCAGGCTTAGATGATTCAGATGTTTCCAAGAAAATTATTTGCTCCAAAGGGGTTCTTTGGTTGCTAATAGGTATAGTAATCATATTTAAAATGCTTTCACTCACAGTCAGACTCCTATAGCTTCAGTCACACAGGATTTACTAGAGGGTTTATCCTTGGGCTGCTCTGTTGAGTGTAGAGAATTCAGCTGGGTGTTTTCAGAGGGATAGGCTGCCAAGGCATACAAAGTAAAACCCCAACATGATTAGAGGAGAAATATTTTGCTTTTGCCATTTTGGAAATAATTTATTTCCTGCTTTTGCAGTACGTCATTATTTGCCACTCCTAAATTCTGGAGAAATTCAAAGGGGAGAGACATAACAGGTAGGATTTCTGTTTGTTCATTTATTGTGTGAGAAAAAGGTACCTGGGTTGCTGAGAAGAAGGTGGCAAAGTCTTCACACCTGGCTCAGGATGAATGCGAAAATTAATTTACAAAATAGTGAAATGTTTCTAAGTTCTCCATAGGCCAAGTCCCCTTGTGTCCTGGGTTCATCTGTAGCAGTCATTTTTTTCCTTCTTAGTAGCTGGTGCAGTGCTGTGTTTTCGACTTTAGTCTGAGAACAGTGCTGATAACACACCAATGTTTTCAGCTGTTGCTAAGTAATGTTTACTCTGATCAAGGACTTTTCCGTCTCTCATGCTCTGCCAATGAGGAGGGGCAGGGGAAGCTGCAACAAAGCAGAGACAGGACACCTGACCCAAAGTAGACAAAGAAGTATTCCATACCACAGCACATTTGATACTGTCTCCCACAGCATCCTCATAGATAAGCTAAGGAAGTGTGGGTTTGATGATCAGGTAGTGAGGTGGATCAAGAACTGGTTGGAAGGAAGAAGGCAGAGAGTTGTGGTCAATGGGGCAGAATCTAGCTGGAGGTCTGTGACTTGTGGAGTCCCTCAGGGGTCGGTGCTGGGACCAGTGCTGTTTAATATTTTCATCAACGACCTGGATGAGGGAACTGAATGTACCCTCAGCAAGTTTGCTGATGATACTAAACTGGGAGGAGTGGCTGACACACCAGAGGGCTGTGTTGCCATTCAGTGAGACCTGGACAGGTTGGAGAGTTGGGCGGAGAGGAACTTGATGAAATTCAACAAGGCAAGTGTAGAGTCTTGCATCTGGGGAAGAACAACCCCATGTACCAGTACAGGTTGGGGGCTGACCTGCTGGACAGTAGTGAAGGGGAAAGGGACCTGGGGGTCCTGGTGGATAGGAGGATGACCATGAGCCAGCAATGTGCCCTTGTGGCCAAGAAGGCCAATGGCATCCTAGGGTGCATTAGAAAGGGTGTGGTTAGTAGGTCAAGAGAGGTTCTCCTCCCCCTCTACTCTGCCTTGGTGAGGCCGCATCTGGAATATTGTGTGCAGTTCTGGGCCCCACAGTTCAAGAAGGACAGGGAATTGCTTGAAAGAGTCCAGCGCAGAGCTACAAAGATGATTAAGGGAATGGAACATCTCTCTTATGAGGAGAGGCTGAGGGAGCTGGGACTCTTTAGCTTGGAGAAGAGGAGACTGAGGGGTGACCTCATCAATGTTTACAAATATGTAAAGGGTGAGTGTCAGGATGATGGAGCTAGGTTTTTTTTCAGTGATGTCCAGTGATAGGACAAGGGGCAATGGGTGTAAACTGGAGCATAGGAGGTTCCATGTGAACATCAGGAAAAATTTCTTTACTGTGAGAGTGACAGATCACTGGAACAGGTTTCCCAGGGGGGTTGTGGAGTCTCCTACGTTGGAGATATTCAAGGCCCGCCTGGACAAGTTCTTGTGTGATGTACTCTAGGTTACCCTGCTCTTTCAGGAGGGTTGGACTAGATGATCTTTTGAGGTCCCTTCCAACCCTTAGGATTCTGTGATTCTGTGATCATGCCTAGGATATAAACTGTGGGGAGTTACCCGGAAGGCCCAGATCGCTGCTAGGGTCAGGCTGGGTATTGGTCAGTGGGTGGTGAGAAATTGTATTCTCTCCCCTTCTTATTTCCTTTATCGTTATTATTATTGGTGGTGGTAGTAGTGGTAGTTTTGTATTATACCTTAGTTACTGAACTGTTCTTATCTCAACCCGTGGGACTTACATTCTTCTGATTCTCCTTCCCATCCCTCCAGGAGTGGGGGGGAGGGGGAGAAGGGGGGAGGGTGAGCAGACGGCTGTGTGGTTCTGAGTTACTGGCTGAGCTTAAACCATGACACCTTGAGAAGAAGGAATAAAATGATATATTTTTATTTGAGAGAAAAAAATAAAAGGGACTCCAAACCAGAGAAGAGAATAGGACATTTCATATGTTACACCAGTAAGAAAATATATCAGATACAACCCATCATAGCATCCTGTATTCCTGGATGTCCATGCAGCTCTGCCTCAAAACATGCAGAATCCAAAACCATAAATGATGCTCTGCTCACACATACAGCTTAGCGCCTCCTTTGAGCTAAATAATGAAACAACCATTTGCACAAAGGGGGAACCTATATGCTGGAAAGGGAAGATACATGGATATCATTGGTACTGACGTAGCTCTTGCAAAGTAACTAGTTATGTTGGATGCCTCAGCTATGGGACTACAAACGTGCCAGGTTGTCCTGGGTTCAGCAGTAGCAGTCATGTTTTTTCCTTTGTGTTAACTGGTGCAGTGCTGTGTTTTGACTTCTAGTTTGAGAACAGTGTTGGTGAAGCCGATGTTGTCGGTTGTTGCTAAGTGATGTTTACCCTGACCAAGGACTCTGTGAGGCTCATGCTCTGCCAGGGAGGAGGGGAAGCTGTGAGGAAGCAGAGACGGGGCGCCTGACCCGGGCTAGCCGGGGAGGTATTCCATACCACAGCACGTCATGCCCGGGGTGGGGGGTAACTGGGAGTTACCCGGAAGGACAGGAGCTTCCGGGTGGAACTCGTTTTCTTGGCCGGTGGTATCGTATTCTCTTCCCTTGTTATTTTCCCTTATCATTGTTTTAGCTGATAGTAGCGGTGGTGATTTGTTGCTGGACTGTTCTTGTCTCAACCCGTAGGAGTTGCACTCTCTCGATCCTCCTCCCCGTTCCTCCGGGAGCGGGGAAGGGGAGAGCCCCGGTGCAGGGGGGGGGGAGACGGACACGGACCTTGATTGTTGTCAGCTCGGCACCACTCACTGGGAGTGAGTGAACAAGTTACCTGACTGGGTTTAAACCACGACAGTTCTTTTTGGCGCCCAACGTGGGGCACGAGGGGTTGAGATAAGAACAGATCTGACTGGATTGATAGTCACTCGTCACAATGCTGATTTATTGGCTCTCAAGGTTTTTCCTCTTGATCTCACAGTTTCAGTATACCATATCTTACGTCCATCCGGCATTGGCTGTATTAGTGTTTTTCAAGTGTGGGACTTGGGCTAAGGTTTTTATCCCATTGTACTTTATGGTAATGACTTGTAATACAATAGAATCATTGATCATGAAACTGATCTGGTTTATGTTCCCAGTGTGGTCACCACCTTTATACTTTGGGAGGTATATGATGGAGGTGCTTAGCAATTACACATCTTTTTTCTCCTTCTCAGGTGCTCAACCTGTGAAGGAGACATCCTTTTACCCTCCTAGTCGTCCCCCCAGACCATTTACATTTGAGAGTTTTGAATTTTTTGAATGGCCTTTTAATGCTGTTGAGACTTGTTTGCTGATGGTGATGGGAATCACCATGCTAACACGCATACAGAGTGTGTTTTGCCCACTACTGATTTCAAGAGTTAAGCAGATTCAGGTTTGGGTCTTGTCTGGGGTCAAACGACGATGTAGGAGGACCGAGAGATTTTCCCAGAGGCTGGACAGCCATGAGTGGCAGGGTGTGTGGGATAGTATGGGCAAGTATCTAGGTCAGTGGGCCCCTCCAGTATTTTGGAATTTCACTACCGAACAACTGCAAAATCCAGAAGAATTAGTAAAACACTTAAATGAGGTGTGTGGTCATTCTGGCCATACCAGAGATGGACAAGTCACGGCAACGTGCTGGGGCTTGGCCTATGCTTACAGGGCCTTGTTCAACACTATCCAGCACCTTCAAAAGGAAAAGAATATCGGCGGATTTGAGGGCAAAGCGACAGTCGCTACTCAAACTTTGGCTGCAATGAACTGCGCAGCTACCCCAGTGGCAAGTACAGCAGCTGCTCAAACTTCAACTGCAACAGACAGCGCGGTTACCCCAGCTCCAAGCACGGTAGCTACACCACCCCCAGCAACAAGTACAGTCGCTACTCAAACCACAGTGATAATCACTGCAGCCAAACCAGAGGACCAATTCGTACCAATATCAGTTGCCCCTGTACGCAAGAGAACAAGCAAAAAGGAGGCAAAAAGGGTGAAGCGAGATGAAGAACCAATGAATTCACCAGCCAGGTGGAGGTAGGGGACAATCGGATTTACTGGACTGTGTGGATCAGATGGCCTGGCACATCAGTCCCACAGAAGTATAAGGCTCTAGTAGATACCGGTGCACAGTGTACCCTGATGCCATCAAGCTGTCAAGGGGTGGAACCCATCTATATTTCTGGAGTAACAGGAGGATCCCAAGAGTTGACTGTGCTGGAGGCTGAAATCAGTCTGACTGGGAGGGAGTGGCAAAAGCACCCTATTGTGACTGGTCCAGAGGCTCCATGCATCCTCGGCATAGACTACCTCAAGAGAGGGTACTTCAAAGACCCAAAAGGGTACCGGTGGGCTTTTGGTATTGCTGCTTTGGAGACTGAGGAAATTGAGCAGCTGTCCACCTTGCCTGGTCTCTCAGAAGATCCCTCTGCTGTGGGGTTGCTGAAAGTTGAAGAACAACAAGTGCCAATTGCTACCACAACAGTGCACCGGCGGCAATATCGCACCAACCTAGACTCCCTGATTCCCATCCATCAGCTGATCCGTAGACTGGAGAGTCAGGGGGTGATCAGCAGGACCCGCTCACCCTTCAATAGCCCCATATGGCCAGTGCGAAAGTCTAATGGAGAATGGAGACTAACAGTAGACTATCGTGGCCTGAATGAAGTCACACCACCATTGAGTGCTGCCGTACCGGACATGCTAGAACTTCAGTATGAACTAGAGTCAAAGGCAGCCAAGTGGTATGCCACGATTGATATTGCCAATGCATTTTTCTCCATTCCTTTGGCAGCAGAGTGCAGGCCACAGTTTGCTTTTACTTGGAGGGGTGTCCAGTTCACTTGGAACCGACTGCCCCAGGGGTGGAAACACAGCCCTACCATTTGCCACGGACTGATCCAGACTGCACTGGAACAGGGGCAAGCTCCAGAACACCTGCAATACATTGATGACATTATTGTGTGGGGCGATACAGCGGAAGAAGTCTTTGAGAAAGGGAGGAAAATAATCCAAATCCTGCTGAAAGCTGGTTTTGCCATAAAACGGAGTAAGGTCAAGGGACCTGCGCAGGAGATTCAATTTTTGGGAATAAAACGGCAAGATGGACGTAGACAGATCCCCACAGATGTGATCAACAAGATAACAGCAATGTCTCCACCAACTAATAAGAAAGAAACGCAAGCTTTCTTGGGTGCAGTGGGGTTCTGGAGAATGCACATCCCAAATTACAGTTCGATTGTAAGCCCTCTCTATCATGTGACCCGGAAGAAGAATGATTTGAAATGGGGCCCTGAGCAGCAACAAGCCTTTGAGCAAATTAAACGTGAGATAGTTCATGCAGTAGCCCTTGGACCAGTCCGGACCGGGCCAGATGTAAAAAATGTGCTGTACACTGCAGCTGGGGAGAACGGTCCTACCTGGAGCCTCTGGCAGAAAGCTCCAGGGGAGACTCGAGGTCGACCCCTCGGCTTTTGGAGTCGGGGATACAAAGGATCTGAGGCCAGCTATACCCCAACTGAGAAAGAGATACTGGCAGCGTATGAAGGGGTTCGAGCTGCTTCGGAAGTGATTGGCACTGAAGCACAGCTCCTCCTGGCACCCCGGCTGCCCGTGCTGGGCTGGATGTTCAAAGGCAGGGTCTCCTCTACACATCATGCAACTGATGCTACATGGAGTAAATGGGCTGCACTAATTACACAACGAACTCGAATAGGAAATCCCAGTCGTCCAGGCATTCTAGAAGTCATCATGGACTGGCCAGAGGGCAAAGATTTCGGAATGTCACCAGAGGAGGAGGTGGTGCGCGCTGAAGAGGCCCCACCATATAATAAACTCTCAGAAAGTGAAAAGCAGTATGCCTTGTTTACTGATGGCTCTTGCCGTATTGTGGGAAAGCATCGGAGATGGAAGGCAGCTGTATGGAGTCCTGGACGACAAGTTGCAGAAACTGCTGAAGGAGAGGGTGAATCGAGTCAATTTGCCGAGGTGAAAGCCATCCAGCTGGCCCTGGACATTGCTGAACGAGAAAAGTGGCCAGTACTTTATCTCTATACTGACTCATGGATGGTGGCAAATGCCCTGTGGGGGTGGTTGAAGCAATGGAAGCAGAGCAACTGGCAACGCAGAGGTAAACCCATCTGGGCTGCTGCACTGTGGAAAGATATTGCTGCCCGGGTGCAGAACCTGGTGGTGAAGGTACGTCATGTAGATGCCCATGTACCCAAGAGTCGGGCCACTGAGGAACACCAGAACAACCAACAAGTGGATAAAGCGGCTAAGATTGAAGTGGCTCAGATGGACTTAGATTGGCAACATAAAGGTGAATTATTTTTGGCCCGGTGGGCCCATGACACTTCAGGCCATCAGGGCAGAGATGCAACATATAGATGGGCCCGTGACCGAGGGGTGGACTTAACAATGGACACTATTGCCCAGGTTATTCATGAGTGTGAAACATGTGCTGCAATTAAACAAGCCAAGCGGTTAAAGCCTCTTTGGTATGGAGGACGATGGTTGAAGTATAAATATGGGGAGGCCTGGCAGATTGACTATATCACACTGCCACCAACCCGCCAAGGCAAGCACCATGTGCTTACCATGGTGGAAGCAACCACCGGGTGGCTGGAAACATACGCTGTGCCCCATGCCACTGCCCGGAACACTATCCTGGGCCTTGAGAAACAGATTTTGTGGCGACACGGCACCCCAGAGAGAATTGAGTCAGACAATGGGACTCATTTCCGGAATAACCTTATAGATATTTGGGCCAAAGAGCATGGCATTGAGTGGGTATATCAGATCCCCTACCATGCACCAGCCTCTGGGAAAATCGAACGGTACAATGGGCTGTTAAAAACTACACTGAGAGCGATGGGTGGGGGAACTTTCAAGCATTGGGATACACATTTACCAAAGGCCACCTGGTTGGTCAACACCAGAGGATCTGCCAACAGGGCTGGCCCAGCCCAGTCAGAACTTTTACATATTGTAGAGGGGGACAAAGTTCCCGTGGTGCATATGAAGAATTTGCTGGGGAAGACAGTCTGGGTTATTCCTGCTTCAGGTAAAGGCAAACCCACTCGTGGGATTGCTTTTGCTCAGGGACCTGGATATACTTGGTGGGTAATGCGGGAAGATGGGGAAGTCCGATGTATACCTCAAGGGGATTTGATTTTAGGGGAAAACAGACAGTGAACTCAATTGTATGCTGTTGCCTGCTGTGTAATGCTTTTATAGCCCATCAACTAGATGTCTCCAGGTCACCAGCGACTGGCCCTGACTTCCCTCCAGCCATCATCCCAACAGAGAATGAACTTTGAACATCATGGACCGAATGGACTCGGCAGCATTATAGGGATTGGTCCATGCACTAAGAAAATGATTTTTTCCTCTTGGTCTGTATGTATATGGATGTATATATGTGGGAGAGCGATGGTGTATTGAAAATGTGGGATCTGAGCACGACGTGAATGGTATGGAATAAGGGGTGGATAATGTCCTGGGTTCAGCAGTAGCAGTCATGTTTTTTCCTTTGTGTTAACTGGTGCAGTGCTGTGTTTTGACTTCTAGTTTGAGAACAGTGTTGGTGAAGCCGATGTTGTCGGTTGTTGCTAAGTGATGTTTACCCTGACCAAGGACTCTGTGAGGCTCATGCTCTGCCAGGGAGGAGGGGAAGCTGTGAGGAAGCAGAGACGGGGCGCCTGACTCGGGCTAGCCGGGGAGGTATTCCATACCACAGCACGTCATGCCCGGGGTGGGGGGTAACTGGGAGTTACCCGGAAGGACAGGAGCTTCCGGGTGGAACTCGTTTTCTTGGCCGGTGGTATCGTATTCTCTTCCCTTGTTATTTTCCCTTATCATTGTTTTAGCTGATAGTAGCGGTGGTGATTTGTTGCTGGACTGTTCTTGTCTCAACCCGTAGGAGTTGCACTCTCTCGATCCTCCTCCCCGTTCCTCCGGGAGCGGGGAAGGGGAGAGCCCCGGTGCAGGGGGGGGGGAGACGGACACGGACCTTGATTGTTGTCAGCTTGGCACCACTCACTGGGAGTGAGTGAACAAGTTACCTGACTGGGTTTAAACCACGACACAGGTCTACAAGGCACTTAGTTTGCAGAATACAGGGTATTCACTGCTTTGAGCATTTTGGCTGTCCAAAGGTGCTACAGAAGAAGCACCTGAGAATCAATGAAGCAGAAGTCAGTACTACTGTAGATTTATTTTTCTGTGTTGGTTTTGAGAGTGTCTTTTTTTATTGTGTGTGAGAAAACCAAAGCTTTCTCATTTTAAACTTGAGAATATGAGAAATGTTAAGAATAGAGAGGTGGAAGGGGGATGTAGGACAGTGAAACGATAGGAAGATCCTTCATTTCCTTTTGGTGAAATACTGGCAGCATGATCAGTAAGGAAGAATTTGGATGAGAAAGGGTGAGTGACTTTCATACTGAATGGCAGAGGGTGTTATGTGAGCCGATGATAGTGCTGGCATATCTGCACAAGTGACTATGGGAAGTTAGGTGCAAAAAGGGCACTAAAGCAAAATCACTGAGGGTCATTCAATATCTCAGCTAGATTGGGTGTGTCAGCACCACTCATCACTGATCTCCATTTGGACATGAAGCCATTGACCACAACTCTTTGAGTGTGACCATCCAGTCAATTCCAGTGGTCCCTCTATCAAATCCATGCCTCTCCATTTTAGAGACAAGGATGCCATGCGGGACAGTGTCAGATGCGTTGCTGTTGTGGTTTAAGCCCAGCCGGTAACTCAGAACCACACAGCCACTCACTCACTCCCCCTCCTTTTTTTCTCCCCCCCCTCCCAGAGGGATGGGGAGGAGAACTGAAAGAATGTAACTCCCATGGGTTGATATAAGAACAGTCCAGTAACTAAGGTATAACACAAATCACTACTGCTACCACCAATAATAATAATGATAAGGGAAATAATAAGGGAAGAGAATACAACTGCTCACCACTCGCCGACCAATGCCCAGCCCGACCCGAGCAGTGACCTAACCCTTCTGGTTAACTGCCCCCAGTTTATATACTGGGCATGATGTGATGTGGTATGGAATAACCCTTTGGCTAGTTTGGGTCAGGTGTCCTGTCTCTCCTTTCTCGCAGCTTCCCCTCCTCCCTGGCAGAGCATGAGATTCAGAAAGTCCCTGGTCAGAGTAAACATTTAGCAACAACTAAAAACATCAGTGTTATCAGTGTTGTTCCCAGGCTGAAAGTCAAAACCACAGCACTGCACCAGCTACTAAGAAGGAGAAAAATGACTGCTGCTGCTGAACCCAGGACACTTGCACAAGTCCACAATCTTTCCTGAGCTGTGCATTTTATATGAACATTATATAGCTGGCTCATGGGCAGCCACTCACTGGCCAGGTATCTAAAAGCAGTATTTACTTGTTTGTGACTTTTTTTTTTTAAGAGCTAGGCTGCATGTGCAAAACATGAGTTGCATTTCACCATTGTCAACAATTGCAATCATTCTCATGGATGACTTATTGCTCTGGGTTTGAACCTTTAGCCACCATGCTATTACCTCTGTGCCTACCTTTCTATTGCTGTTGATCCACCATCCATCCCCCTGATTCCCTGGCAGAGCAGCCTGGACTTAGGAAGGTATGCTTCACCTCACCTGCTGCAAGCATTTTCATTTTTGTTTTGTGAAAAGCTGTTGGTCTAGGTTTCTTTTAAAATGTTCTGTGTTGAAGAGAGGAAATGAGGCTGAGCTGTATAGCCTGGGAGCTCCATTCACGCTTAACTTCAGGTCAACTGCCAACAGCTATCAACACTTTGTCTTCCAGCATCTGCTGTTGGAGGCTGATTTTGTAAAGCGCTCCATCACATGCCTCCCTGTAAACCCATGAGTCGTCCTGATTTCAGTGGGACTATTCAAATCATTTATATGCCTCAGCTGTAAATGGAGGTGGCAAATGGAAACCAAATGAAGTATAGAGGTATTTCCATTTTTAGAGCCCTGCTTTATGAATATAGTACTTGCCATTGGCACATGCTCTAGCAATAAAGTATCATCTGTGAGATGTCACTCACTGACATTGAGTGCCACATAATGAAGCAGGCCACGCTTTTGCTGAGCTGAGTATGTTCTCTAGAGGGAGGTATATAACTAGAGATGGATGACCTGGATAACATTTGATAGGATTATGCCTTCATACATGTTTACTCAGTACCTTATGCATGGAAGCTCCCCCAGTCTGGAGCCACAGGACATTACTGCAACCCAAGTATTATTTATGTTGGCAACTGAGAGATAGATTGTGGGTGAAGAAAGAGAAAAAGAAACATTGATAGCAGTTTTGTATTATACCTTAATTACTGGACTGTTCTTATCTCAACCCATGAGATTTACATTCCTTTGATTCTCCTCCCCATCCCTCCGGGAGCGGGGGGGGGGGGGGGGGGGAAACGGTGGGGAGTGAGCGAGCAGCAGTGTGGTTCTGAGTTACCAGCTGGGCTTAAACCACAACACCATTCCTTCTCTCTCTGTTTAAACATATGTTTCTCTGACTGTGATTCTGCAGTGGCAGAAAGGTGTCAATCTCTCTGTAAAATACAGATTCATCCAAGCTTTTCTAGCTCTTTCCTGCTGATGGTAATTATCCAGAAGTTAGCAGCAGTCCCAGAAAACTGCAGTTCCTGCTATAGCCTTGCTTCACAAAGACAGCATGCTAAGAGGATCCCCTGCCATGATGCCCAGGAAATGACAAACAGAAAAAGTCATATGTACTCCACAAAGATATACTTCTTGTCATATTTAAGTGACATTGTTCAGCTTTTTAGAATGTCCCTGCAGACATTCTAGCATTTAACAGATTCAAGCAAAGAAAAGGAAAATAACAGGGCTTTAGAGAAAGGGCAGAAAATATACATTCTGTTCCCCTGAAATAATTTTTTCATTCTTTGGTAATATCCTTTCACATAGTCTGCTGGTTCAGAAGGAAGACCAGGGAAACTACAGACCAATCAGTCTCTCCTCTGTGCCTGGCAGGATCTTGGAACAGATTCTCCTGGAAAACATGCTAAGGCACATGAAAAACAGACAACATAGCTTCACTAAGTGCAAATCATGCCTGACCAATCTGGTGGCCTTCTATGATGGGTCTACAGAAGTGATGGATAGGAGCAAAGCAGTTGACGTCATCTACCTGGACTTGTACAAAGAATTTGATGCTGTACTGAACGACATTATTTTCTCTGAACTGGAGGGACATAAATTTGATGGATGGACCACATGATGGTGTTGTGGTTTAACCCCAGGTGGAAAGCAAGAACCACACAGCTGCTTGCTCACTCCCACCTCATTTTTTCTCCCCCCGCACCTGGAGGGATGGGGAAGAGAAATGAAAGAATGAAACTCACACGAGTTGAGATAAGAACATTCCAGTAACTAAGGTATAACACAAAACCACTACTGCTACCACCAATAATAATAATGATAAGGGAAATAACAAGGGAAGAGAATACAACTACTCACCACCCACTGACCGATACCCAGCCCAACTCAAGCAGTGATCTAGCCCTTCCGGGTTACTGCCCCAGTTTATATACTGGGCATGAAGTGCTGTGGTATGGAATACCTCTTTGGCTAGTTTGGGTCAGGTGTCCTGTCTCTGCTTCCTCCTGGCTTCCCATCCTCCATGTCAGAACGTGAGACTCAGAAAAGTCCTTGGTCAGAGGAAACATTAGAATCATAGAATAGTTAGGGTTGGAAAGGACCTCATCTAGTTCCAACTCCCCTACCATGGGCAGGGACACCACACACTAAACCATGTCACCCAAGCCTCTGTCCAACCTGACCTTGAACACTGCCAGGAATGGATCATTCACAACTTCCCTGGACAACCCGTTCCAGTGCCTCACCACACTTACAGAAAAGAACTTCCTCCTTATATTCAATCTAAAATTCCCCTCTTTAAGTTTTAACCCTTTACCCCTTGTCCTGTCACTAAAATCCCTAATGAAGAGTCCCTCCCCTCCATCCTTAGAAGCCCCCTTCAGATACTGGAAGGCTGCTATGAGGTCTCCATGCAGCCTTCTCTTCTCCAGGCTGAACAGCCCCGACTTTCTTAGCCTGTCTTCATACGGGAGGTGCTCCAGTCCCCTGATCATCCTCGTGGCCCTCCTCTGGATTTGTTCCAACAGTTCCATGTCCTTTTTATGTTGAGGATACCAGAACTGTACACAGTACTCCAAGCGAGGTCTCACAAGAGCAGAGTAGAGGGGCAGGATCACCTCCTTTGACTTGCTACTCATGCTGCTTTTGATGCGGTCGAGGATGCGGTTGGCTTTCTGGGCTACGATCGCACACTGGTAGATCCTGTTCATTTTCTCACTGACCAACACCCTCAAGTCCTTCTCCGCAGTGCTGCTCTGAATCTCTTCTTGGTCTAACCTGTATCTGTTCCTAGGATTGCTCCGACCCAGGTGTAGGACCTTGCACTTGGCATGGTTAAACTTCATGAGGTTGGCATCAGCCCACCTCACAAGCGTGTCAGGGTTCCTCTGGATGGCATTCCTTCCCTCCAGCATATCACCTGAACCACACATTGGCAAGATTGCTGAGGGCGCACTCAATCCCACTGTAAATGTCACCAACGAAGATGCTGAACAAGACCGGCCCCACACCGATCCCTTAGTGACACCCCTTGTTACTGGTCTCCAGCCGGACATTGAGCCATTGACCACAACTCTTTGTGTGCGGCCATCCAGCCGGTTCTTTATCCACCAAGTGTCCACCTATCAAATTGATGTCTGTCTAATTTAGAGGCAAGGATGTCGTGTGGGACAGTGTCGAACACTTTACACAAATCCAGGTTGATGACATCAACTGCTCTACCCCTGTCCATAAGTTCTGTAGCCCCATCCTAGAAGGCCACCAAATTGGTCAGGCCGGATTTCCCCTTAGTGAAGCCATGCTGGCTGTCACCAAGCACCTTGTTGATTTTCATGTGCCCCGGGATACAGGGCCCCGACTAGCGGGGACCCGGGATACAGGGCCCCGACATACAGGGCCCCGACTAGCGGGGACCCGGATACAGGGCCCCGGCCGACAGGGACCCGGAATACAGGGCCCCGGTTTAACGGGGACCCGGATACAGGGCCCCGGTCGACGGGGACCCGGAACGGCGAGTGAGCGGCGCCGGCGGCAGCGGCCGGGAAGCGCGGGCAATGCTGCTGCGGTGGCGTGACGGACCCGGGTGCTTGGACTAACTGAAAGAAATCTGCCGCTGGGGCGAACCAGACACTGCTGCGTCAGGAGGCCGATCCGGAGACCGAGGTTACAGGACGACCCAGAAGAAGACGATCCGGAAAAGGCTGGCCATGAAAATGGACTGAGAGGTAGCCCTGGACTTATTACAGTGCTTTTTATAAAAGGGGGGAACTGAGCCCTGAACTTTTTGCAGTGCTTTTTATAAAAGCGGGGAATTGAGCCTGAGACTCTAAAGCAGCTAGCAGGTCTAGTGGCTAGGGAAGGCTAAGAGATTTTTTTTGCAGATCCTAATACAATATTTGAGGAGAGTGAGTGGCGAAAGTTTGGTGATGAACTATTTGACTCAGTGCTTAATGATTATAAAAAGGCAAAGAAACTCGGTAAACCACGGAGGGAAGTAATGAACTGTATAAAAAGATACAAGGCAGAAAAGAAAACTGCCGCAGTAGCAACGGAGAAACTAGGAACAGACGTCCCCGGTCGGTTGAAATCGGGGGAAGATTACAACTCGTTCCCCCCCTCAACTCGCGGGAGCACAGGGTTTCCCACCCCCCCCACCCCGCACCCCCCCCCTATCCTTTTCTCCCCCTCCATCAGAAGGTGCCGCGGAGGAGGTGTAACCCCCTGCTCCCCCACCACCCCAGTTCCGAAAGTAGGGACTTTGAAAAGGACAGAGAAAGTACATTAGAAGGTATACACATGATAAATGTCGAGAAATCCGAAAGAAAGAGGGCGGTGCCTCGGCGCCGGATCGATTGCGGCGCCACTGTGAAGCACGCAGTAGAAAATAGGGATCATGCGCGAGCTGGAGATTTAAAGGAACTGCGAGCCTCTCCAACCCACTACGCCCTAGAGTGAAAAAATTTTTAACTCAAGTCAGGGAAGAGCCAGGTCTGCAGATGACTACATACCGAACGAGATACATCTGATAAGAAAGACACAGCTGCAAGCAACGGAGACCCCGAGTTCGGAGCAGGATCAGCCCCTGAATCCGAGCCAGATTTATATCCTCTGCTTCCAGACCCTGACTCTTCGTCTCCCGGGTCGGTCTGCTCAGACTTACTGGCCCTGGAGACGCTCAGTTGTAACAATGGGTAACCAGATATGTGATCATTACTGGGGAATTTTCTGCAATGGGCATCTTTGCATATCCTGTGTTTACTACACAGCAGGGGGCTAAGGAGTGGGAAGCTCTTGATCTCAAAATAGTTAAGGAGGCCTGACAAACAGTGACCACGTATGCGTTAAAATCCTCTTATACTCAAGCTGTATATGTTATGATTTTTTCTTGCAATTGACAGGGAGAGCCCATACAGTTTCTCTGTGATAATCATGTATTAGAAGTTGCTAAATATAAGTATGTCCAGGTTTCTATCAACCCTTGGAGACCTCTGTAGATACTGCTGGCCACTTCTTCCAGCACAGGCTGGTCACCTGTGTCGGAATGAGTGTGCATTTTGGTCAGTATAAAAGCCCAAGCCTCATGCGATGTGGGGGAGGCAGACTCTCTGCGGGGATGCCCGCTAAGGTTGAGCCTGCCACCTCACACTGCAATGATGCTTCTTGGAGCTGGTTTGCTGTTAAGTCTCCACAGGGTCCTTGGTCTGTACGTGAGACTGTAGTGGGAGTAATGATGGCTTTTGCAGGGACTTAAAAAAAAAAAAAAAAAAGAGAGAAGGGGGGGGGGAGAGAGAGAGTAATGATGTTACATTTAACTTTAACCTGTCTACTTCTGAAGAACTGATAACCTGGGGGAGGGGGTATATTTGTGTCCTCCTGCCTACAGGTCCATGGTGACTGCCTGCAAAGTTTGTCAAGCCCTGCCATGAGCTGGACAGACGAATGGATAAACCTGATGCCTCAGCTACAGGAGCTGACCGTGATTACCCCAAGCAGAATGAGATAGAGGAAGAGAAAGAACAAATAACTGCAAAACATCACTTGGGAACAACTGAAAAGTAACATCCTGAATATGTGTGCTTGTAAAGTAGCTATATTAGAGGTTGTGATTTTGTGTATAAAACCACCTGTATTTACTAGCTAGTTGCCAATAAGAAACTGCACCTTGTATGGTATTGATTTGTCACTTGTAAAAGAGATGTTAGAGTATGAAAATTTGCAGTAGCTGCTAGAAAATGCTAAGGCAAAAGCTAGAAAAAATTTAATACAATGGTAGTGTTATAAAACAGGTGATGGAACAAATTAAGAGGGTGGGAGAATTCCACTGGTAAGAAATTTCTTTGGCTAGTCCTTCACTGCCATCAGCATCTTCAACATGCTGCTGCACCCTGTAATAGTTACTCTGCTAATGTAAATGTGTGTTTGCCTTGCTGTAGTAGCGACTTGTTACTGGATAAAACAAAAGGGGGAAGATGTGGAGACAGTGTTCTCACAGGAGAATGCATAATTCCTACATAAACTTTGAATAGTCCTGAAAGATACAGCAAGGCCATGAGAGGCCTGAAGAAGCTTAAGCAAGCAAGATAAGAGGCTGGAATTCACCAAGTTAATGGGAACTGTGGACTGTTGGCAAGCTTTCAAGGTTGAGTTCTCACACCTGTGTTTAACCAATTATATGTTAGTCACTAAGGGTCTTCAGGACATGTATCCAATCATAATATGCCAAATCACTGTAAGTGCTTCAGCAGGGGCCTTGGCTCAACTAAGCAGACTGGGTTGCTGAGTTGCTAAGCAGACAATTCTACATCGAAGGCAATTCCTGATTTGTTTTAATGTTGACTCTGTAAGACATGCAACACTGCAGAACCTGTTGTTGTTGGAACAGGGACATGGATGTGAAGAGTTTGATGGAATGTGTTGTATGAGTCTCTCTGATTATGCTAATTCGATGCACGCACAGCTGAGAACCCTGGCTCAGCTTACCCAGCAATAGTAAATGAGCAATATTCTAATAACTAGATGGTTGTCTTCACGGGGCATTACAGGTTGAGTCAAACACTGTTGTTTGAAGTATTGCACTTATGTATCATTGAATAGGTTAATCATCGTAGCTATTAGACTTGTTTGTAGTTGTGTGATAAAACAGGTGAACAGAATAACCCATAATGCCTTGCTTGCACAAAGAAAAAGGGGGGAATTGTTGCAGAATGACTCTAAGAGCAGAACCATAGAGTTCTGGAGGACTGTGCAAGCAAGGCAGGGGGTGGCCCCCACAGGTGGCTGGAGACCGGACCTGGGAGGAGAATGTGGAGGAAGCTGTGGGGGCTAACCAATACTGTTATGCCAAGAAGGAGTGGCTGAATACCACTCCTATATATGTGTGAACTGCGTCACAAATAAAGTAGAAGCTGCTTATCACCCATATTGGGTTGGCCTGTCTGCTTCTCCTCGGGCTTACACGTTCACACATCTTTAATTCCTCTTGTTTGTTCCCCATGCTACGGGCGTTTGTATAAAGGCATCTGAGCCATGCTCCAAATGAAGCTATCTCATTGGGTGGAGCGGCTGGAATATCTCTACGTTGCTCCAAGCATTTATTATAGGTGCTGGCAGCTGACTGGGAGTGTTGGGATGGAATGATGCCCCCCTCCCCCAACACATCTAGTTTAAAGCTTTCTTGACCAGCCTGGGAAGCTTCCTACCAAAGCAGCTCTTCCCCTTCTTTGTCAGACCAGCTCCACCAGCCCCCAGTAAAACTGGCCTCCCAAATCGAGTCCCATGTTCTAAATACCCAAACCCCTGACTATGGCACCACTGTTCTGACCATTTATTAACCTGCCAAATCTGCCTAGCCTTTTTAAGGTCCTCCCCTTTATCCTGGAGACTTGACGAAAAGTCTATCTGAGCTCCAGAGCCCATAACCACCTCTCCCAGGGCTCTGTAGTCCTTCTTAATGTTCTCTGGGCTACTGATATCTATATCACTAGCACCCACATGGACAACTAGAAGTGGGTAATAGTCCGTGGGACTTACTAGAGCAGGCAGCCTCTCTGCAACATCCCTGATCTGTGCCCCTGGTAGGCAACACGCCTCTCTTGAGACTGAATCAGGACGTCTGATGGGTGCCTCTGTGCCTTTCAAATTAGAGTCCCCTGCCACTATGACCCGCTGCTTTTCCCTGCTTTGCAACAACTAAAAGCATTGGTGTAATCAGTGTTGTTCCCAGGCTGAAAGTCAAAAATGCAGCACTGCACCAGCTACTAAGAAGGAGAAAAATGACTGCTACTGCTGAACGCAGGACAGGTGGATAAATAATTGGGTGGATGGCCGCACTCAGAGAGTTGTGGTCAATGCCGCAATGTCCAACTTGGGACAGGTAATGAGTGGTGTCCCTCAGGGATCGGTGTTGGTACTGATCCTGTTCAACATCTTTGTCAGTGACATGGACAATGAAAATGAGTAGAATTCTACTACTACTACTGTGTGGGCAGCTCATAGCAGCATTCCAGTATCTGAAGGGGGCCTATAAGGATGCTGGGGAGGGAGTCTTCATTAGGGACTGTAGTGGCAGGACAAGGGTTAATGGGTTCAAACTTAAACGGGGGAAGTTTAGATTGGATATAAGGAAGTTCTTTACTGTGAGGCTGGTGAGGCACTTGAATGGGCTGCCCAGGGAAGTTGTGAAGTCACGGCTGTTCAAGGGCAGGTTGGACAGAGGCTTGGGTGACATGGTTTAGTGTGAGGTGTCCCTGCCCATGGCAGGGGGTTTGGAACTAGATGACCTTAAGGTCCTTTCCAACCCTCACTATTCTATGATTCTACTAAAGGAAATAACAATTGGAGAGAACATAGATCTAAAAAGGGAAAAGAAAAAACACAACCAACAAACATGAGTGAGGCACATTAAAATTGCTCGCCATACACTGACCGATACCCAGCCTAACCCTAGCAGTGATCTGGCCCTTCCGGGTAACTCCCCCAGTTTACATACTGGGCATGATGTGCTGTGGTATGCAATACCCCTTTGGCTAGTTTGGGTCAGGTGTCCTGTCTTTGCTCCCTCCAGGTTTCTTGTGCCCCTCCTCACTGACAGAGCTTGAGACTGACTCTTGATTGGATTAAACATTAATTAGCAGCAACTAAAAACATTGGTGTGTTATCAGCACTTTTCTCAGACTAGAGCCAAAACACAGCACTGCAACTGCTACTACAAAGGAGAAAAAAATATAACTTCTATAGCTGAAACCAGGACAGTATCCACCCCTCATTCCATACCATTTAAGTCATGCTAAGGACCCACATATACCATCACATTTTGTGTTGATATATGTGTGTATGTATATATATATATACACACACAGATAGATAAAATTTCTGAGTCCATGGATTATCCCTAAAAAGTTTTTTGGCTTCATATGGTTTATGATGTCCTGCTTCCCCTGTCATGACAGCGCTTCAGGGCAGGAGACATGGTGCGTGGTGTTGGATTGTTGCCTGTCAGTGTCACCCCTGAACTTGTCACCACTGAGCTCATCTGGTTTCATAAAAGTTCATTTCTTTACTAAGGAGGTGATCAAGGGGAGGTCAGGTTCCATCAATGCTGATCTGAGGACAGTACTGAGAGACTCCTACTGCTGCTGCTGAATTTTCCCATGACTTTATTCTCTGTTTATTATCAAAGAATCATAGAATAGTTAGGGTTGGAAAGGACCTCATCTAGTTCTGACCCCCTGTCATGTGCAGGGACACCACACACTAAACCATGTTACTCAAGACTCAGTCCAACCTGGCCTTGAACACCACCAGGGATAGAGCATTCACAACTTCCCTGGGCAACACATTCCAGTGCCCCACTACCCTTACAGTAAAAAACTTCCTCCTTACATCCAATCTAAACTTCCCCTCTTTAAGTTTTAACCCATTACCCCTTGCCCTATCACTACAGTCCCTAATGAAGAGTCCCTCCCCAGCATCCCTATAGGCCCCCTTCAGATACTGGAAAGCTGCTATGAGGTCTCCACGCAGCCTTCTCTTCTCCAGGCTGAACAGCCCCAACTTTCTCAGCCTATCTTCATACAGGAGGTGCTCCAGTCCCCTGATCATCCTTATGGCCCTCCTCTGGACTTGTTCCAACGGTTCCATGTCCTTTTTATGTTGAGGACACCAGAACTGTACACAGTACTCCAGGTGAGGTCTCACAAGAGCAGAGTAGAGGGGCAGGATCACCTCCTTCGACTTGCTAGTCACAGTATCACAGTATGCTAGAGATTGGAAGGGACCTCGAAAGATCATCTAGTCCAATCCCCCTGCCGGAGCAGGAACACTTAGGTAATGTTACACAGGAATGTGTCCAGGCGGGTTTTGAATGTCTCCAGGGAAGGAGACTCCACAACCCCCCTGGGCAGCCTGTTCCACTGTTCCGTCACCCTCACCGAGAAGAAGTTTCTTCTCAAGTTTAAGTGGAACCTCTTGTGTTCCACTTTGTACCCATTACCCCTTGTCCTATCATTGTTTGCCACTGAGTAGAGCCTGGCTCCATCCTCGTGACACTCCCCCTTTATATATTTATATACACTAATAAGGTCACCCCTCAGTCTCCTCTTCTCCAAACTATAGAGACCCAGCCCCCTCAGTGTTTCCTCATAAGGGAGATGCTCCACTCCCTTAATCATCTTAGTTGCCCTGCGCTGGACTCTCTCCAGCAGCTCCCTGTCCTTCTTGAACTGAGGGGCCCAGAACTGGACACAATATTCCAGATGCGGCCTCACCAGGGCAGAGTAGAGGGGAAGGAGGACCTCTCTCGACCTACTAACCACCGCCCTTCTAATACACCCCAGGATGCCATTGGCCTTCTTAGCCGCAAGGGCACAGTGTTGGCTCATGGTCATCCTGTCATCCACTAGGACCCCCAGGTCCCTCTCCCCTACACTGCTCTCTAACAGGTCGTTTCCCAACCTATACTGGAAGCTGGGGTTGTTCCTGCCCAGATGCAGGACTCTACACTTTCCCTTGTTATACTTCATCAAGTTATTCCCTGCCCAACTCTCCAGCCTGTCCAGGTGTCGCTGGATGGCAGCACAGCCTTCAGGCATGTCAGCCACTCCTCCCAGCTTAGTGTCATCAGCAAACTTGCTGATAGTACACTCAATTCCCTCATCTAAATCGTTGATGAATATATTAAATAATACTGGTCCCAGTACTGACCCTTGAGGCACTCCACTAGTTACAGGCCTCCAACTAGACTCAGCCCCATAGACTACAACTCTCTGGCTTCTCTCCTTCAGCCAGTTCGCAGTCCACCTCACTACCTGATCATCCAGACCACACTTCCTCAATTTAGCTGTGAGGATGCTGTGGGAGACTGTGTCAAATGCTTTGCTGAAGTCAAGGTAGACCACATCCACCACTCTGCCATCATCCATCCACCGTGTTATTTCCTCATAAAAGGCTAAGAGATTGGTCAAACATGATTCCCCCTTGGTGAAGCCATGTTGATTGCCCCTCATAACCTTCTTATCCTTGATATGCCTTAAGATGGCACTAAGGATAAGGTGTTCCATCACTTTCCCAGGGATGGAGGTGAGGCTGACCGGTCTATAGTTACCCGGGTCCTCCTTCTTGCCTTTTTGAAGACTGGAGTGACATTTGCTTTCCTCCAGTCCTCAGGCACCTCTCCCGTTTCCCAAGACTTGGTAAAGATGATGGAGAGTGGTCTAGCAATGACTTCCACCAGTTCCCTCAGCACCCGCGGGTGCATCCCATCTGGACCCATGGATTTATGGATGTCCAGATTGCTCAACTGGTCTCTAACCCATTCCTCATCGACTAAGGCAAACCGCTCCGTCGACCTGACTTCATCTAAGGTCTCAGGGGTACAGGGCTCTTCAGGACTGCCTGCAGCAGAGTAGACAGAGACAAAGAAGGCATTCAGTAACTCTGCCATCTCTGTATCTTCTGTCACCAGGGCACCCATCCCGTTCATCAGTGGGCCTGCATTGCCTCTGGTGTTAGTTTTATCTGCCATGTATTTGAAAAAGCTCTTTTTGCTGTCCTTGACCCTTCTTGCCAGGTTTAATTCTAAGGAGGCCTTAGTCATCCTAGCTGCCTTCCTACATCCTCTAGCAGCAGCCTTATATTCCTCCCAAGTGGCCAGCCCCTCCTTCCATGACCTGTAAAATCTCCTCTTCCACTTGAGCATACCCAGCAATTCCCTATTTAGCCACGCAGGTCTCTTGGCCCTCTTCCTTGACTTCCTACGTGTCGGGATGCTCCGATCTTGAGCACAGAAAAAGCAATCCTTGAATGTCAACCAACTATCTTGGGCCCCTTTACCTTCAAACAGCCTTGCCCATGGGATTTCCCCTAGCAATTGCTTGAAAAGGCCAAAGTTTGCCCTGCTAAAGTCCAGGGTTGCAATTCTACTTGGTATTCTACTAGTCCTACCACACAAGATCCTGAACTCCACCATCTCGTGGTCGCTGCAACCAAGGCAGCCCTCAACCCTTACTGCTTCGACCAGATCCTCCTTGTTAGTGAGGATGAGATCCAGCAGAGCTCCTTTCCTGGTCGGCTCATCCACCATTTGCAGGAGGATGTTATCATCCATAAAAGCATTCACGCTGCTTTTGATGCTGCCGAGGATACGGTTGGCTTTCTGGGCTGCGAGGGCACACTGATAGCTCATGTTCATTTTGTCATCAACCAGCACCCCCAAGTCCTTCTCCGCAGGGCTGCTCTGAATCTCTTCTTTGCCCAACCTGTAGCTGTGCCTGGGATTGCTCCGACCCGGGTGTAGGACCTTGCACTTGTCATGGTTCAACTTCAAGAGGTTGGCATCAGGCCACCTCACAAGTGTGTCAAGGTTCCTCTGGATGGCATTCCTTTCCTCCAGGGTATCAACCGAACCACACAGCTTGGTGTCATCGGCAAACTTGCTGAGGGCGCACTCAATCGCACTGTCCATGTCAGTCACGAAGATGTTAAACAAGACCGGTCCCAACACCGATCCCTGAGGGACACCACTCATTAATGGTCTCCAATGGAACATTGCTTCCTTGACCACAGCTCTTTGTGTCTGGCCATCCAGCCAATTTTTTTTCCACCGAGTGGTCCATGACAGCACATATTTTCCTTTTAAAGTCTGAAGGGGAAGAGATATGCATTTAGCTGCCACTGAAGTGTTATACAGGAGGCAACAGCAGATAGTTAAATTTTTGGCTGTTTTCACCCATAATTAAGTCCCCTGGAGGTACACGCTGGAATTCCCCATATTTGCACATTACTCACCATGTGCACCCAGGTCCTTGAGAAAAAGCAAACCCACAAGTTAGTTTGCCTTTACCTGAAGCGGGAATAGCACAGACTGTCTTCCCCAGCAGATTTTTTATGTGCATCACAGGAACTTTATCCCCCTCTGCAATGCATAAATGTGCAGTGCATAAATTTACTGGGCTGGGCCAGCCTGGTTAGATCACCAGGTGATGACTAGTCAGGTGGCTTTTGGTAAAGGTGTATCCCAATGTTTTAAAGTCCCACCACCCATTGCTCTCAGTTTCGTTTTTAGCAGTCCATTGCACCATTTGATTTTGCCAGATGCTGGTGCATGGTAGGGGATGTGTTATGCCCACTCAGTGCCATGCTCTTTGGCCCAAGTGACAATGAAGTTGCTTCAAAAATCAGTCCCGCTGTCTGACTCAGTTCTTTCTGGGGTGCCATGTTGCCACAAGACTTGTTTCTCAAAGCCCAGGAGAGTGTTCGGGGCAGTGGCGTAGGGCATAGCATATGTTTCCAGCCATCCGGTGATAGCTTCCACCATGGTAAGCACATGGCACTTGCCTTGGCAGGTTGGTGGGAGTGTGATATAATCAATCTGCCATGCCTCCCCATACTTGTACTTTAGCCATCGTCCTCCATACCAAACAGGCTTTAATAGCTTGGCTTGCTTAATTGCAATAAAAACCTGGGTAATAGTGTCCATTGTTAAGTCCACCCTTTGATCATGAGCCTGTCCCTGCCTAGGTGTCCTGAAGTGTTTTGCCCACCAGGCAAAAATAATTCACCTTTATGTTGCCAATCTAAGTCCATCTGAGCCACTTTAATCTTAGCAGCTTTATCCACTTGTTGGTTGTTCTGGTGTTCCTCAGTGGCCCAGCTCTTGGGTACATGAGGATCTACATGGCGTACCTTCACCACCAGGTGCTGCACCCGGGCAGCACTGTCTTGCCACAGTGCAGAAGCCCAGATGGGTTTACCTCTGTGTTGCCAGTTGCTCTGATTCCACTGCTGCAACAACCCCCACAGGGCATTTGCCACCATCCATGAGTCAGTATAAAGTACTGGCCACTGTTCTCGTTCAGCAATGCCCAAGGCCAGCTGGATGGCTTTCACCTCTGCCAACTGACTCAATTCACCCTCTCCTTCAGCAGTTTCTACAACTTGTAGTCCAGGACTCCATACAGCTGCCTTCCATCTCCGATGCTTTCCCACAATACGGCATTACCCATCAGTAAACAAGGCATACTGCTTTTCACTTTCTGACAGTTTATTATATGGTGGGGCCTCTTCAGCATGCATCACCTCCTCCTGTGGTGACATTCCAGAATCTTTGCCTCTTGGCAGTCCATGATGGCTTCTAGAATTCCTGGATGACTGGGATTTCCTATTTGAGCTCGTGTAATTAGTGCAGCCCATTTACTCCATGTAGCATCAGTTGCATGATGTGTAGATGAGACCCTGCCTTTGAACATCCAGCCCAGCAATGGCAACCGGGGTGACAAGAGGAGCTGTGCTTCAGTGCCAATCACTTCAGAAGCATCTTGAACCCCTTCATAGGCTGCCAGTATCTCTTTCTCAGTTGGGGTATAGCTGGCCTTAGATCCTTTGTATCCCTGACTCCAAAAGCCAAGGGGTTGACCTTGAGTCTCCCCTGGAGCTTTCTGCCAGAGGTTCCAGGTAGGACCATTCTCCCCAGCTGCAGTGCCGAGTCCATTTTTCACATCTGGCCTGGTCCAGACTGCTCCAAGGGCTACTGCATTAATTATCTCTTGTTTACTTTGCTCAAAGGCTTGTTGTTGCTCTGGGTCCCATTTAAAATCACTTTTCTTCCAGGTCACCTGATAGAGAGGGCTTACAATCGAACTGTCGTTTGGGATGTGCATTCTCCAGAACCCTGCAACACCCAAGAAAGCTTGTGTTTCTTTCTTATTAGCAGGTGGAGACTTTGCTGTTATCTTGTTGATCACATCTGTGGGGATCTGTCTACGTCCTTCTTATTCTCAGAAGTTGAATCTTGTGTGCAGGTCCCTTGACATTACTCTGTTCTATGGCAAAACTGGCCTTCCAAAGGATTTGGATTATTTTCTTCCTTTTCTCCAAAACTTCTTCCACACAGTAATGTCATCAATGTTTTGCAGGTGTTCTGGAGCTTGCCCCTGTTCCAGTGCAGTCTGGATCAGTCCATGGCAGATGGTAGGGCTGTGTTTTCACCCATGGGTGGTCGATTCCAGGTGTACTGGACGCCCCTCCAAGTTAAAGCTAGCTGTAGCCTGCACTCTGCTGCCAAAGGATTGACAAAAACGCACTGGCAATATCATTTGTGGCATGCCAATGTGGATGCCTTTGACACCATTTCATACTATCTTTCTAGCATGTGAGGTATGGTAGCATTCAGTGGTGGCGTGACCACAAGTGCACTGTTGTGGACATGATTGTCAGTTTTTGTTCTTCTACCCTTGGCAACTCCACAGAAGAAGGATCTTCTGAGAGACCATGTAAGGTAGACAGCTGTTTAATTCTCTTGATCTCCAAGGCACCTAATATCCATTTCTTAATATCCATTCTAAACCTCCCCTGGTGCAGCCTGAGTCCATTGCCTTTGTCATATCACTTGTTACTTGGTAGAAGAGACTGACCCCACCTCACTTATACCTGCCTGTAAGAGAGCAAAAAACCCTCTACCATCTCCAGAGATGACACTTAAAAAATCCTTCTGATGGGATGAATCAATATCAACTGAATTGCCATTAGTAATATTAGCAACTACATCCTTTTTTATTTCTGGCATTTCTGTCAAGAGTTCATTGCATCAATTTGAAGAAAAAGTTAGTTTCTCAGTTTCTATTGAAATCCTCTTTGTCATGTAGCACAGATGGATTTCATATGGATATCTAACATCGCTGCAGTATATGAGATATTCTTGAGCGATCAGTGTCCTGAACCATCTGCATGCAGGGTTGGGTCTGTGGCTTCCAGTGCACCTTATCACCTATCCTTTCGTCCCTCGCCTATCGCTACAGGGCTTTGCAAGTGTGAGTAAACCTTTCACACCTGCGCAGTGGATCTTTTAGGTGAGGCACAGCATGCACAGAACTGGCCCCACCCGTTACACCTGAGATTTATCTGCCAGAGCCTAGCTAGCTAGGACGGTGACAGCAAAGTCCTCAGGTAAAGCCCTTCCCAAATCTTTGGGAAACAGCACACTGCCGGCTCACATTCATTTTCTCATTGACCAACACCCCCAAGTCCTTCTCCGCAGGGCTGCTCTGAATCTCTTATTTTCCCAACCTGTAGCTGTGCCTGGGATTGCTCCAACCCAGGTATAGGACCTTGCACTTGTCCTTGTACTTCTTCCCCTCTTCCAGCCCACCGATTTCAGTAGCTATTTGCCTCTCACAATTTTAATCTAGCTTAAAGCAAACTTTAAAGTAGTCATCTATTTCCAATGGAAATCTTAACATTTTGCTCTTTAAGACACTTTTCAAACTCTTAATAAATTGTCTCAGGCTGTAGACTTACTAATAACTCTAAATATCTAAATAGTGGAGGGCTTTTATGAAATGTTCTGAACCTCAGTTCTCACCCTTTCATTTGCCCACTGCTCCTTGCATTTTTGCAGAATTTCAACAATTGCTCATTCAGGAGGAATAGATGCCTTTATTCTCCCACAAAAGAATTTAGGAAATTTGATAGAAAAATGGAGATAAAGAGGGATGTTTAAACACGATTAGCGGAAGTAGAACTGGATCTTGAAAGAGCAGTAAATACTTACCTCTCACAAAGTATTTTTATTGGCAAGAATAATTTTTTCAGGGAGAGAACGAAATCAGAAGGTGGCTTTATGTTAGTGAATTTACCTCCTGCTGCTGCTTTACAATCAGTGTTTTCAGTGAATTGGAAGGTTTTGAAAGCTAGGTAGGGTAAGCTCTGTAGGAACACACCTTGTAGAACTGTTGGAGATGAGAGCTGACCTCAAACGATAGGAGACCAGGATTCATACTCTAAAGTCTGTTGAAGCATCTGTCTGAAACTCAAGCTGCACCAGCTACTAAGAAGGAGAAAAATGACTGTTACAGCTGAACACAGGACAATATCCTCCCCTATTCTATACCATTCACATCATGCTCAGATTCCATATTTTTCAATAAACCATCGCATTTTGTCTCATAAGTATATATATACACACACACGCACAAACACAGAGATATATCATTCCTTAGTCCATGGACCATCCCTATAAAGTTTACTGAATTCATTTGGTCCCTGATGTCAGGCTA
The DNA here is from genome assembly GCF_033815535.1 of Pezoporus flaviventris. NCBI lineage: Eukaryota > Metazoa > Chordata > Aves > Psittaciformes > Psittacidae > Pezoporus > Pezoporus flaviventris. Next base: position 829,039 of record NW_026892741.1, on the reverse strand, counting down.
CATCACTTGTAACAGTCTTTCAGGGCAGGAGAGGCTGTGTGCAGTGTTGGATTGATGACTGCTGACAGCACCGTTGAACTCATCTGGTCACTGCTGTGCTCATCTGGTTTCATCAAAGCTCATTCTTCGTTGGAGTGATGATCAGAGGGAAGTCAGGGTCAGTCAATGGTGACCTGAGGACACTTCTGCTGCTGCTGGCTTTTCCCATGACTTTATTCTCCACTGATGATCATGACAGCACACATCTTTTCAAATCCGAGAGTGGTGGAGATGGGTATCTAGCTGATGGACTATAGAAGTGTTATATAGCAAGCAACAGCATATAATTGAGTTCATTGGCTGTTTTGCTCCAAAATTAAATCCCCTTGAGGTACACACCAGAATTTCTTATCTTCCCACATTACCCACCAAGTATATCCAGCTCCCTGAGCAAAAGCAATCTCACGAGAGGGTTTGCCTTTACTGAAGCAGGAATAACCCAGACCGTCTTCCCCAGGAAATCATCATATGAACCACAGGATCTTTATCCCCCTCTACAGCATGTAAAAGTTCTGATTGGGCTGGGCCAGCCCTGTTGGCAGATTCTCTAGTGTTAACCAACCAGGTGCCTTTTTGTAAATGTCTATCCCAATGTCTGAAAGTCCCACCACCCATTGTTCTCAGTGTAGTTTTGAACAGCCCATTGTACTGTTCAATTTTTCCAGAGGCTGGTGCATGGTATGGGATGTGATACAACAGCTACAGGTTGGGCAGAGAAGAGATTCAAAGCAGCCCTGCGGAGAAGGACTTGGGGGTATTGGTCAATGAGAAACAACATGAGCCAGCAGTGTGCACTCGCAGCCCAGAAAGCCAACCATATCCTGTGTTGCATCAAAAGAAGCGTGACCAGCAAGTTGAAGGAGGTGATCGTGCCCCTCTACTCTGCTCTTGTGAGACCTCACCTGGAGTATTGTGTACAATTCTGGTGTCCTCAACATAAAAAGGACATGGAACTGTTGGAACAAGTCCAGAGGAGGGCCACGAGGATGATCAGGGGACTGGAGCACCTCCCGTATGAAGACAGGCTGAGGAAGTTGGGGCTGTTCAGCCTGGAGAAGAGAAGGCTGCGTGGAGACCTCGTAGCAGCCTTCCAGTATCTGAAGGGGGCTTATAAGGATACAGGGGAGGGACTCTTCATTAGGGACTGTAGTGATAGGACAAGAGGTAACGGGCTCAAACTTAAACGGGGGAAGTTTAGACTGGAGATAAGGAAGAAATTCTTTCCTGTTAGGGTGGTGAGGCACTGAAATGTGTTGCCCACAGAAGTTGTGAATGCTCCATCCCTGGCGGTGTTCAAGGCCTGGTTGGACGAAGCCTTGGGTGGCATGGTTTAATGTGAGGTATCCCTGCAGATGGCAAGGGGGTCGGAACTAGATGGTCTTAAGGTCCTTTCCAGCTCTAACTATTCTATGATTCTATCATTACATGCTAATGCACATCCATTGCTGATGGAAATGTTAATCCTTGGTTAGGATCCTTCAAGGCACAAGCCACCGAGATCAGCAGAAGTAGACACAGGGACTTGTACTTTTGAAATATTAATCACTCAATCATAGAATCATAGAATCATAGAATCGTTAGGGTTGGAAAGGACCTTAAGATCATCTAGTTCCAATCCCCTTGCCACGGCTTTTATATCTGCCCTTATCTCCTGTGCTTTTTGTCCCTTTTCCCCACAGTGACAAGGGTGTCTTTTGAATGTGCAGAATTCATTCAACATGTGACAAGAAATTCCAACCTACCAGCATGGAGAGATATGCTTTTTCCATTTCTAAAATATGTGTAATATTCAGGGGCTTTACAGGGATGAATTTAGAGGAGAAAGTTCAAATGGTCCAAACTTACTCTTCCAGCACTGCCTTTCATGGCCTGCACACTTCTACATTGCCATATGTGGCTGTGCATTACTTTACAGCATTATCTAGCCAAGCCAGAAGCATCACAAAGGTCATGCAACAAAAAGGACGACTACAGAGGGAGGAAGTAAGGACAAGTAGCATGGGAGGAATACAGAGAATTTGTCCAAAACAGCAGGGATCAGGTTAGGAAAGCTAAAGCCCCAATGGATTTAAATTTGGCCAGGGATGTCAAGGGCAACAAGAAAAGCTTCTACAGGTACGTTGGGGATAAAATGTAGAGTAGGGAAAATGCGGGCTCTCTCGAGAAGCAAACAGGAGATCTGGTTACTCAGCACATGGAGAAGGCTGAGGTACTCAATGACATTTTTGCCTCAGTCTTCACCAGCAAGAGCTCCAACCGCACTGCCCAAGTCACAGAAGGCAAAGGCAGGGTCTGGGAGAATGAAGAACTGCCTGCTGTAGAAGATCAGATTCAAAAGCATCTAAGGAACCTGAAGGTGCACAAAACATAGAATCATAGAATCATAGAATCATAGAATAGTTAGGGCTGGAAAGGACCTTAAGATCATCTAGTTCCACCCCCCCTGCCATGGGCAGGGACACCTCGCACTAAACCATGTCGCCTATGGCTCTGTCCAACCTGGCCTTGAACACTGCCCCAGATAGAGCATTCACAACTTCCTTGGGCAACCCATTCCAGTCCTTCACCAGCCTCACAGTAAAGACCTTCTTCCTTACATCTGACCTGAACTTCTCCTGTTTAAGTTTGAACCCATTACCCTGTGTCCTATCACTACAGTCCCTAATGAACAGTCCCATGGGACCTGATGAGATGCATCTGCAGGTCCTGAGGGAACTGGCAGATGAAGTTGCCAAGCCATTATCCATCATATTTCAGAAGTCGTGGCAGTGCAGTGAAGTTCCTGCTGACTGGAAAAGGGGAAATATAACCCTCATTTTTAAAAAAGGGGTAAAAGGAAAATCCAGAGAACTTGCCAGCCAGTCTCACCTCTGTGCCTGGCAAGATCATGGAGCAGATCCTCCTGGAAGCTGCTAAGGCACATGGACAATAAGGAGGTGACCGGTGTCAGCCAACATAGCTTCACTAAGGTAAATTGTGCCTGACAAATTTGGTGGCCTTTGACAATGTGGCTACAGTGTTGGTGGATAAGGGAAGAGCAACTGACATCATCTACCTGGTCTTGTGCAAGGCACTTGACCATTTGACACTGTCCTGCACAACATACTTGTCTCTAAACTAGAGAGACATAGATTTGACAGATGGACCATTCAGTGGATAAAGATTTAGCTAGATGGTCACATTCAGAGAGTTGTGGTCAATGGATCAATGTCCAAGTGGAGACCAGTGACAAGTGGTGCTCCCCAGGGGTCGGTATTGGGACTGGCACTGTTCAACATCCTTATTGGCGACATGGACAGTGGGGTTGAGCGCACCTTCAGCAAGTTTGCCAATGATAACAAGCTATGTTGTGCTGTCGACATGCCGGAGTGAAAGGATGCCATCTAGAAGGACCTTGACAGGCTTGAGATGTGCCCATGAATTTCAAGAACGCCAAGTGCAAGGTCCTGCATGTGGTTTGGGGCAATCCCAAGCACAACTGCAGACTGGGAGGAGCCTATATTGAGAGCAGCCCTGAGGAGAAGGACTTGGGAAGCTCAACATGACCCAGCAATGTACACTTGAAGCCCAGAAAGACAACCAAATCCCGGGCTGCATAAAAAGGAACATAACCATCACATTGAGGGAGGGGATTCTTCCCCTCTACTCTGCCTCATAAGACCCCACCTGGAGTACTGTGTCAACTCTGGGATTCCCAACATAAGAAGGACATGGACCTGTTGGAGTGAGTCCAGAGGAGGCCACAAAGATGATCAGAGGGCTGAACCACCTCTCCTATGATGACAGGCTGAGAGAGTTGGGCTTGTTCAGCCTGGAGAAGGGAAGACTCAGGGTGTTATCACAAGACTGTCAAAAAACTCTCTAAGACTTGATTTGGAGTTTTAGAAATCAGGCATTCTTTATTGAAGCAAATAATTTCACAAACGTGAGCGCACCCATTACTTGCTGGCAGCGGCTATATATTTAGCATGCTAATGAATATTTACAGCTTTCCCTGGAAGTTATTTACATATTCATGCTATTTCCATGAACTAATTATAATATCTGCATTCTAATTAAGCATGCGCTTTCTTGCTGAGTGGAGGTCTCTGGTGGTCACAGATAGTCTTCCTCACTGTGTTTACTGACCTCGGTGCTTGCGCGTGCTCACAAGGTCCTAGTGCTGAGTTAGCAGTGGTATGTCCTTGCTTTTGTTCTGTTCCAGTCTGTTATCTTGAAGGCTAGTATCCTTGGTCTTATTTACTGTCTCCTCAATCGTTATCAATCCTGTGATGTTCCTTCCTCCATCAGCCTTACTCCCTACATGTCATTAAGTTAGAACAACTTACTGTATTTTACTACATTAGTTTAGTCATACACATTATTGTTAGTTTAAACCTATAACTTAAGCCTACAAGGGTGTCGTGGTTTAAACCCAGTCAGGCAACTTGTTCACTCACTCCCAGTGAGTGGTGCTGGGCTGACAACAATCGAGGCCCCCCCTCCCCCACGGGGCTCTCCCCTTCCCTGCTCCCGGAGGAACTGGGAGGAGGATCGAAAGGGTGCAACTCCTACGGGTTGAGACAAGAACAGTCCAGCAACCAATGTACAACACAAATCACCACTGCTACTACTAACTACAACAATGATAAGGGAAAATAACAAGGGAAGAGAATACGATACCACCGGCCAAGAAACGAGTCCCACCCGGAAGCCCGTGTCCTTCCGGGTAACTCCCAGTTACCCCCCACCCCGGGCATGACGTGCTGTGGTATGGAATACCTCCCTGGCTAGCCCGGGTCAGGCGCCCCATCTCTGCTTCCTCACAGCTTCCCCTCCTCCCTGGCAGAGCATGAGCCTCACAAAGTCCTTGGTCAGGGTAAACATCACTTAGCAACAACCGAAAACATCGGCTTCACCACCACTGTTCCCAGGCTGGACGTCAAAACACAGCACTGCACCAGCTAACACAAAGGTAAAACATGAATGCTACTGCTGAACCCAGGACAAAGGGGAGACCTTATAGAAGTCTTCCAGTACCTAAAGGGGGGCGATAAAGAAGCTGGAGGGATTTTTCACAAGGTCATTTAGTGATAGGACAAGGAGAAATGGCTTTAAACTGAAAGAGGGCAGATTTAGATCAGATATAAGGAAAAAAGTCTTTACTGTGAGTGTGGTGAGGCACTGAACAGGTGTTCCAGGTTCATAGGTTTCCCATGTACAAAGACTGGACACCAAACACAATATAAATAATTAAATGCTCTTCTCTATTTATTGAGGTATTAATGTAAAACAAATATATATATATGTTAATGTGAATCAGGTTACATACATACCGACCCCATGGTTGAATGGGATACCACCGAGCAGGAGAAAGAGATAGAACATCTTGCCTAGTTGGAGGGGTGGCAGGCAGTGTGTCATCAGGGCGTCTCCCTAATCAAGATGTGCATCTGGTCTTCTCACCCATCCGTCCCTCCACAGATCCTTATAGCCCCCCTCGGGTTGGAGTGAAAAATTACTAGTTGCAACATCAGCGCACACATGGCCAGTGTGTGAACAGATGTTTACTGGTATAAGACTCCCTTTTGCTAACAGCAGTGTTAACTCCCCTGTTTTCAAGGTTATGATCCCACAACCCATGCCAAACAGTACTTTTCTATTCTTGTGTGTTTCACCACGGACCATTATTTATTGTCACTGACACAACACGTTGCCCAGGGAAGCTGTGGCTGCCCCATCCCTGGAAGTGTTCAATTTCAGGTTGGATGGGGCTTTGAGCAACCTGGTCTAGTGGAAGGTATCCATTCCCATGGCAGGGGAAGTGGAAACAGATGATCTTGAAGGTCCCTTCCAACCCAAACCAGTCTATGTTTCATGGTTCTATAAACTCTCTGAAAGTATCTGTTGAAGCACTATCAGCCCAGGTTTGGACAGGGCTACTAAAGACAGCATGTGTGCACCTCTAAGTGCACAGTTTTAATCTACCCTTAAAATGTTTAATTTTCTCCTCTGTTTTCAGATCTATCCTCAAATAAATGCTCCACAGCAATGAATTCCACAGGCAGACTTCACTGTAGGGTATTTCCTTTATATGTTTTAAAGTTACCTACCATTTATTTTAACATATGAGCCCCAGTTCTCATATTACTGTGGAGTGTAAAGATAAGGAATGATCAGCTTTTCTTATGCCAGTCATCATCTTAAATAGGCCAAGTAAGCCAATGCAATTATCCTTCCTTCAAAGTTAAATAATCCATGTATTTGCAGCTTCTCATATGGAAAGTCCATCATGCCTCTAAACCACTGAAAATTACGCAGTGCCAATTTAGAACACAGCTACTTGTAACATGTATATCTACGTCTATTTCTACTGACACTATGATTGTCAAGATTGGCATCTTCCAGAGGGCTAGGAGCCATGGACACTTACAAAATTGTTGTATATATTTTATTCCCTGACCTATAGAGACAGGGGACTCTGGCTATGTCCACACTATCCTGTGCCTAAGTGACTTGTGCAGCTTCTTGGACAGCTGCTCTTGGAGGGAGCCAGAAATGGGACCCAGTTTGGAGGGTCTTGGGCCAGTGGGTTAGCTACTGGGCTGTCCTGCTTCACATTTTCTCATAGAAAATGACATTTTAACCACCATGTCTTGAAAGCAGCTGGTCAGAAAGAGCGTAGGGGACAGAGAACTTAAAATACAGCTACTTGGCATCTCAGCACCCTTGTGTTGCATCTGCTGCTGTTGTGGATAGAGCCAGCACAATAGTTTTAAAGAAGACCCAATGTTGTAAAGGGCACACTGAAAAAAAATGCAATGTCTCCTGTGTTTGCATGTTACTGATTTATGTTAAACTCAGAATTCAGGTTACATGAAAGCTTTGTCAAACTTTTGAGCAAATGAGCACTATTAACTCATTTAGCACCAAAACTAAAAGAGGTCTTTGACACAAAATCTTAGGAACATTTAAATTTCGAACTAGATTTTAGTGTGTCTGCACTCAAGTGCAGGGAGCTCTCTGGTTCTCTGTGTTGAATGAGCTATCACAGCATCTCACAGTTTCCATACAATGTTGACTAATAAATGAGAGGAAATAGATGAAAGTCTGTTAGTGAGGAGCTTTCACTGTCAGGGACATACAGTTTCACTCCCTGTAGTCTTTCCTTGGCAGACTAATGTCTCTGCTAAGAGCTGGTGAAAGCTGTTTGGGAGTCTCTAGCCTTGCCTATATTGAATATCCAGGTAGAGATCCATTTTTGCCACTTTGAGGTGTGCCTCCCATGAAGTTTTATAAGCAGTACTAAAATGTTACTCTTCTTCAGGCTGCAAAATTTGATAGATTTCCTACTTATGAATAAATTGGTCATACATATAAACATAATTTTATTTGCTTTACCCACTGCAGAGTGCCAGCCCAGTTCCCCAGTGTCCCAGGAAGACCTCCTAAAGTAGGGATACATGGTGGGCAGACAAGACCAGCCAGGGTGCTTCCTATGATTACCTGCAGTCTTCGGTCACTCCTCATTTGAGGTATTTTTCCTGTCTGACTGAATTTCTGAGGGACAGAGCAGTGCAAGAGCCATAGGGTTTGCTGTGATCTCTGCAGAAGATCCCCTCTTCTGAGGCTCTTTTTCCACCCTCTTGCTTGAAGCTGCTTCAAGAGACAGACTTTTCCCTCCTATCCTCTTTGAGATGGAAATGACTGATCCAGCTCATAATTGATTTTTTTCAATAGGTAGTATGCTTTTCTGCTTGTGTGCACTGCCTGGGTCTTTGTATCACACTCCCCACCCCAAGCACCTGCCAGCAAACTTGGTAGCCTCACAGCTTTAGAACTAGCAAATTCATTGCCAGTGGCACAGGAGGAACATCTTTCACAACAGCACTTACTTACAAGCAGGTACACGGTACATTAAGACAGTATATTTACAATAACCGGCACATAAGATTTTATAGCCCCTCATGCCTTTCAATAAGCACATTGGATTTGGGGCTCATTTTTCCTTAGGACTGCATTACAGCCTTCCTGATGAAACCTTCAATTTTATCTCAGTGTATTTTCCTTCTCCTCTTTAAATCATAGCTAAAAAATATCATACAAAACCTAGTTTCTCAGTCTGGACAAAACCCCTATATAACTACACCCAGGCAAAAAGCATGAACACCTTATGGAAACATCCCTGACATATTCATATGTTTTCTAGGATGTACTCAAATTATGTTAGTATGTGTGTCTTCTGTCATCTCAAATGTGATCGCCTGACATAGGTGCACAAGGAACCATGTTTATTGCTTCTAGCCACTGACATACCCTCTACAGTCACAGGAGAGAAAAGGATACTTCTCCAAGGTGACACTGTACATCTTAGATCTCATCCACACTCCAGAGGAACCATAGTCCCCCACCCATATGTTGTGGTTTAAACCCAGCCAGCAGCTCAGTACCATGCAGCTGCCTGCTCACACCTCACACCCCACCCCACCTCCACCCAGACAGGATGGGGAGGAGAATCGAAAGAATGCAAAACCTGTGGGTTAAGAGCAGTTTAATAACTAAAAGTAAAATACAGTGATAATAAAAAGGATACCAACAATAACAATAATAATAATAGGAAACAGCAACAACAAAAAAGTGAAAGCTCACAAAATACAAGTGATGCACAATACAATTGCTTACCACCCACTGACCAATACCCAACTCAACCTGAGCAGTGATCAGTCCCTTCCAGGTAACTCCTCCCAGTTTACATATTTGGCATAGTACTGACATACTATGGTATGGAATACCCCCTTGACTAGTTTGGGTCAGGTGTCCTGTCTCTGCTTCCTCCCAACTTCTTGTGCCCCTCCTCACTGGCAGAACATGAGAGACTGAAAAGTCCTTGATTGGGGCAAGTGCTACTTAGCAACAACTAAACCATTGGTGTGTTATCAGCATTGTTCTCAGACTAAAGTGAAAACACAGCAATGTACCAGCTACTAAGAAGAAAAAGAACTGTTACAGAAGAACCTAAGGAACCTTATTATCTAGTAAGGAAGTCAAGACTAATATGGTCCTGACACACAGGCTGATGCTTAGTAGCTGAAGTTGGGTGAAATGATGCCAGCCTTGGGAAGGATCCTACTAGTGTGTCTTTGTTCCATTGCTGCTATACTACACAGCACTCTCCTAGCAAAGACAATATGAAAGCCCTTGGAAGCCAGTAACCTCATTGAACAGCATAGCTGTGTCTACAGTAGGATTTTATTGGCAAAGATAGATTGGCTGGGTGCATCTGATTTTTTTCATGCTCTTAGCTAAAGAAGCTATGCTAGCAGCATGTCATAACATAGGCTTCATGGCAAGTAGTCTATCACAAATGTATTCACAGAGGCATGCAGAATGGTCATTAAAAAAGATGTTCCTCAGTTCTCTGCTAAGTTCTTGTTGGCCACAGATATGACAGCCACTTAATGTGAGCAATCAGCTGCCTTTCTGCTAGTAGGAACTCTGATCAGAGGTCATGATGTAGAATAATTTTAGCAGCAAAAAGTGCTTTCACTAGCAACTTTTCCTGGGACAAACTCACTCCAGAGAGTGAATTACCTTGACAGAATTATGTGACTGCTTCACAGAACAAGATACTTTCCCTGGGTTAATAATTTAAAGAGTTAATTTTCATCTTATAAAAATAGTTCACACTGTAACAGAGAGTATTTTCAGAGTTTATCCTCTTCCTCTTTTTAAAGTGATTTTAAATTCACTGTTACTCAGTGTCACTTCTATTCATGGAGCACAGTCAAGTGAAACCAGGACCTCTATGCCACTGATTTACACTACAGAACCATTATTAACTGAGTTCTGCATTGTCATTCCAGGCATTCCAGCATGCAGCCAGTCTCCTGTGTATTTATTTATTCGAAATAATGACAGGGCTGGCAAAAGATGCTGGAGTGACAGGAGTAAAGAGGTCCTTCACAAAGCTGTGGAATTGGAACAGCAGACCCAGTGCGCACATCCTCTCCCCATACCTCCCATATCCTCCCTTGGTCCTAATGTGAAGGCTGTCTGCATCTTGCAGAGTTAAAATGGAAGTCAAAGTATTCACAAGGCCTAGTTAGTTTTTGATGAGAAGTGCAACAAATGTGCAATTTCTGCTCTCACTGTCAGTGGTCTTTCATCATTCTTGGAATCACAGAATCATAGAATCTACTAGGTTGGAAAAGACCTTTAAGATCATCAAGTCCAACCATTACCCCAGGACTGCCAAGACCACCACTAAGCCATATTACTGAGGGCTTCATCTACATGTTTTTTAAACACTTCCAGGGATGGTGACTCCACCACTTCCCTGGGAAGCCTGTTCCAATAACTGATCACCCTTTCAGTAAAGAAATTTTTCCTAATATACATTCTAAACCTTGCCTGGTGCAGCTTGAGGCTGTTACCTCTTGTCCTATCACTTGGTAAAAGAGACCAGCCACTTCCTTTCTCTATCCTCCTTTCAGCTAGTTGTAGAGAGCAGTAAGGTCCCTGCTGAGCCTTCTCTTCTCCAGACTAAACAACCCCAGTTCCCTCAGCCATTCCTCATCAGACTTGTGCTCTAGGCCCTGAGACAAGGGGGCACAAAATCACAAACTGGAATATAGAAACCTTTAGAATTAGTTTTAAGTAATGTTAAGTTTGATGGCTTTGTAACAGTAGCAATGGAAAATTACTGAGGTGCATGATACATAGAGGAAAAAAAGATAGAATACAGCTAGAGAACATACTGAGAATTCTCACAAGATAAATTGTTATAGTTGACATAGTTTTAAGAAAAACAGTCTAGAAGAACAGGACGCAGGGATAAGGAGTATCTGGGAACTGCAGGTGTCCAGGATGGGCTACAGTTAACCTAACTGATAAGTAGGAGGATAGGAGGATTATTATGTCTGTGGTGCTAACGAACCAATTAAACTGGTAGGAGCATCTACTGTGCGTGCTTCAAAGGCTGCCAGAAGTGATGAAGATTGTTGGAAGAAGTAAACGACCTTCAGAGACTACCACCACAATTCTGTACCCATGCGGGGAACTTTCTGGAAAATGATGTAATGAATATGTAGCCTCATGAATATGTATGCATGCCCAGTGGCTATAAAAGGCCAGCTTGTGTGGCAATTGAGAGACACACGTTAGGAGGAGCTATCCACCGTGTCTCCCGGCACCGCAATAAAGAATACCTGCTTGTCAGCTTGAAAACTTTGTTGGCAAGTTCGTTCCTGGAGTTTTCTCTGAATCAGCCCTTCACCAGCTTTGTTGCACTTCTGTGGACCTGCTCCAGGAACAAAATATCTCTCTTGTAGTGAGGGGCCCAGAACTGAACACAGTATTTGAGATGTGGCCTCACCAGTGCCTTTGAGGAAGGCAGTACCTCTTGCTTGCCGTGGTTAGAAGAAGCCACTGGGGCTTGTGTCTGCAGGAACCACCTTCCAGCACTCAAGAGCAGCTTGCACATCGCAGTTGTGTTTTCTTCTATGCCTGGTCTAACAGTATCTACTTATTTCCTATCAGCTTTAGTCAACTGAGGCTTGCAAAGCACTCAGAGGCCCTCAGATTAAATGTGCTAATGGAAGAGCAAAGTGCTATAAAAGCGCATGATACGGCTGCCATCATGCACTTCCCCTCCTTCTTGGTGAGCTGCTGTGCATGGATGCTGATCCACCATGATCTTCTACCGTGGTGCTGTGGCAGCCTTTTTCTTAATGGGGGCGTTTGGGCTGACAATGTGAAGTGTCTTTTCCCACATAACTGAAAGGGATTTCTGACTATATACAGGGATATCAGAAGCATGAGGAGCTTGGACACCTTCCAGCCACAGATGTATCCAATGACAGTGCTACTATTTCTCCTTTTTTTGGCACTTTACAAAAATTTCTCTGGTTGTGCTAAACAGTTGAATATCCTCTTTCCCCAGTGACTTCAGTCTACTGAAGATGTTTCTGTAACATCCGAATTGTATTGTCACTAAAATCTGGGAAATAAACTCTAACCAGAATGATAGGTTAGAAAGCTGACATTATTATGGTACCATGTGCATGGAGGATTGCTCCACCTACCATGCATAGCGAGAAGAGACAGTTTACAGCTTATATACCTTTATTATATACATATCCATCATAATTCCATGAAGTGCCCACCCAATTACTGTTACTCATTGCATATGGTAATCTGGGTAGATAAGGCCACAGTGCAGGCGCTGTGAATTCAAGGGGTGGTCTTTGGCAGTCATGGTGGTTGTGTCAGGAGAAATACCCCCACTCATTTTACCCTTTTATGGAAATCTGTTATTTAAGGACATTGGGATACTTGTTTAATCTTGCCAATTAACTCCATGTTCTTGTTTGGGCAAGCTCCTTTAGCTGTTTTCTTTTACAGCTGTTTACCTATTTCTCAAGCTTTATTGACAGGAGGAAGGCCCACACCCATTTGAAGGAAGACATCTGGTCCCTTTGTTGCATGCGTTCATTATCTTGTGGGTCCTTGTAGCCTTGTCCATGACTATGTCTCTATACAAAATGGAATACTTGTTTAATTTGGTATCAGTATTATTCAGGTATTTCAACGCTCTCTCATAGCACCTCCAGAAAGGTGGGACAGTGCTGCTGTCCCCATTTCACAGGTGGGGAATGGGGAACTGAGGCACAGAACTTTTCTAAGACAGGCCAGGTGAGTTACATTTTGAATATATCTGTTCCTCCCTACTACTTATAAAGGTAAATCATTGATGTCTTATAGGATTGCATCTATAGTCCTGTATAGCTGCAATCAACTGAGATGAATACCGCTCTTTCAGACAGCAAAGTCACCCAGGAAGCATAGAGCAAAGCAGTGAAACGAGCCTTGGCATTTTGCAAATGACCTGGTGAATGTGCACCCCCTTATGAGGTGTTAGTTCCTGAAATGTTCAGATGGCACTGCTGGGGTTGGTCTTGGACTGTGTTTCAGCCTTGGTTTCTCCCTGGCTAACCTAGGGACACCAAAGCAATTCTGTGGTGCTCACTGTCCTTAGCTAACAGGGTGTTTCAGTTCTTCAGGTTGCATCTAGAAAGGGAACAGTGCTGACAGATCTGCCTATGCTCAGCTGCACATTTCTCATCATCTTGGAAAGTCAAATTGCAAATGCTCATTTCTAGGGGTTGTGGCTCAGACCCTTCCTCTCCAAGGAGAATGCATCAGAAGACTGACTTGAAAAACTTGCAATTTATCTTGTTCTTGTTTATATTTTGCTGGTTGCATCTGCAGGAGTCTCAAACTTCCTCTCACTATAAGCTTTTCAAAATTACTTCTGGCAATTTCAGGTAACCTGATTCCAGGTACTGAGGCCTAAGGAATAGCTTTTGCATATCGAGGGATGTAAAGTCAAATGATGACTGGGGGGGGCTAAGATATAATGCTTTCTTATGAGGACTGCATAGAATCATCCTAAAGGTCAGGACTGGAAAATGTTTGCACAACTCTTTCATGATGCTTTGAGTATTTCAGCACAAAACCACATGCTTTGGCTGTAATTATATACCCTAACTAAGCACTACCAAGTATCAGATAGGACTAGCATTCAAAGCAGAAAGGAAGTTGATGACTGGATTATCCCTGAGCCTGGGTCCCTGCACAAAGGCTGTGATTGAAATGACTTTATATACTGTCAGTCACAGGAGTCAAACTTCTCCTCAGCAATGACTGTTCTGGGGTGATGTGAAGTCCTTTGCATTGTCTCAGAAATCAGAGTGACAAAGACATGCAGGCTGGTTGAGGAAATTATATTTTATTCAACTTACCAGCATCTGAAAGATAACAGAAATGAGGTGAACTGTCATGTTTTAAAACCAGCTGGTAACTCAGAACCACGCAGCCACTCGCTCACTTCCCCCCACTTCCTCCCCCCGCTCCCAGAGGGATAGGGAGGAGAATCGAAAGAATGTAACTCCCATGGGTTGCGAAAAGAGCAGTCCAGTAATTAAGGTATAACACAAAACCACTACTGCTGCCACCAATAATAATAATGATAAGGGAAATAACAAGGGAAGAGAATACAATCGTTCACCACCCGCCGATCAATACCCAGCCCGACCCAAGCAGCAATATAGCTCTTCTGGGTAACTGCCCCCAGTTTATATACTGGGCATGGCATGCTATGGTATGGAATACCTCTTTGGCTAGTTTGGGTCAGGTGTCCTGACTCTGCTTCCTCGCAGCTTCCCCTCCTCCCTGGCAGAGCATGAGACTCACAAAATCCTTAGTCAGAGTAAACATTACTTAGCAAAAAATAAAAACATCGGTGTTATCAGCACTGTTCCCAGGCCAAAAGTCAAAAACACAGCACTGCACCAGCTACTAGGACAGAGAAAAATGACTGCTACTGCTGAACCCAGGAGAGTATCCACCCCTTATTCCATACCATTCACATCAAGCTCAGATCCTACATTTTTCAATATATCATCACTCTTCTCTCATATACATATGTATATATACACACACATCCATACACACACAAAGAGAGAGATATCATTCCTTAGTGCATGGACCAATCCCTACAAAGCTGCTGAGTTCATCCGGTCCATGATGTCGGACTCCATCTCTTGTAACAGTCTTTCAGAGCAGGAGAGACAGTGTGCAGTGTTGGATTGTTGCCTGCTGATGACACCGTGAAACTCGTCTGGTCACTGCTGAGCTCATCTGGTTTGTCAAAGTTCAGTCTTCATTGGGATGATGGCAGGAGGGAAGTCAGTGCCAGTGACTGGTGACCTGAAGACATCTAATTGGTGGGCTATAAAAGAGGCACATAGCAGGCAACAGCATACAATTGAGTTCATTGGCAGTTTTCCCCTAAAATAAAATCCCCTTGAGGTACACATCGGACTTCCCCGTCTTGCCACATTACCCACCAAGTATATATGGGTCCCTGAGCAAAAGCAATCCCACAAGCCTTTACCTGAAGGAAGACTAACTCAGACTGTCTTCCCTAGCAAATTTGTTATGTGCACCACAGGAATATTGTCCCCTTCTACAGTATGTAAAAGTTCTGACTGGGCTGGGCTAGCCCTGTTGGCAGATACTCTTGTGAGGTGGGCTGATGCCAACCTTATGAAGTTTAACCATGACAAGTGAAAGGTCCTATACCTGGGTTGGAACAATCCCAGGCACAGCTACAGGTTGGGCAAAGAAGAGATTCAGGGCAGCCCTGCAGAGAAGGACTTGGGGGTGATGGTTGATGAGAAACATAGCATGAGCTGGCAGTGTGCACTCGCAGCCCAGAAAGCCAACCATATCCTGTGTTGCATCAAAAGAAGGGTGACCAGCAAGTTGAAGGAGGTGATCGTGCCCCTCTACTCTGCTCTTGTGAGACCTCACCTGGAGTATTGTGTACAGTTCTGGTGTCCTCAACATAAAAAGGACATGGAACTGTTGGAACAAGTCCAGAGGAGGGCCACGAGGATGATCAGGGGACTGGAGCACCTCCCGTATGAAGACAGGCTGAGGAAGTTGGGGCTGTTCAGCCTGGAGAAGAGAAGGCTGCGTGGAGACCTCATAGCAGCCTTCCAGTATCTGAAGGGGGCCTATAGGGATTCTGTGGAGGGACTCTTCATTAAGGACTGTACTGATAGGACAAGGGGTAATGGGTTAATACTTAAAGAGGGGAAGTTTAGATTGGAAATAAGGAAGAAGTTCTTTACTGTAAGGGTGGTGAGGCACTGGAATGTGTTGCCCAAGGAAGTTGTGAATGCTCCATCCCTGGCAGTGTTCAAGGCCAAGCTGGACAGAGCCTTGGGTGACATAGTTTAGTGGGAGGTGCTCCTGCCCATGGCAGGGGGGTTGGAACTAGATGATCTTCAGGTCCTTTCCAACCCTAACGATTCTATGATTCTATGATCTGGTCATTGCTTCTGCCACGGTAAGCACATGGTGCTTGCCTTGGCGTGTTGGTGGGAGTGTGATAGAGTCAATATGCCAGGCCTCTCCATATTTGTACTTCAGCCATCGTCCTACACACCAAAGAGGCTTTGTACCGTGCATTGTACAGTTTGATTTTCCCAGAATATGATGCATGATAGGGGATGTGATATACTCGCTCAATGCCATGGTCTAGTCAATCTGCCATGCCTCCCCATATTTGTACTTCAGCCGTTGTCCTCCATATCAGAGAGATTTTAACTGTTTTGATTCCTTGATTGCAGCACATGTTTCACATTCCTAAATAACCTAGTCGATAGTGTCCGTTGTTAAGTCCACCCCTCAATCACGAGCCCATCTATATGTTCAGTCTCTGCCTTGATGGCCTGCGGTGTCATGGGCCCACCAGGGAAAAATTAATTCACCCTTACGTTGCCACTCTAAATCAATCTGTGCCACTTCAGTCTTCGCAGCCTTATCCACCTGTTGGTTGTTCTGGTGTTCCTCAGTGGCCCGACTTTTCGGTTCATGAGCATCTACATGGCGTACCTTCACTACCAGGTTCTGCACACGGGCATCGCCATCTTGCCACTGTGCAGCAGCCCAGATGGCTTTACCTCTGAGTTGCCAGTTGCTCTGATTCCACTGCTGCAACCGCCTCCACAGGGTATTTGCCACCATCCATGAGTCAGTATAGAGGTAAAGTACTGGCCACTTTTCTCGTTCAGCAATGTCCAGGGCCAGCTGGATGGCTTTCACCTCTGCCAACTGACTCAATTCACACTCTCCTTCAGCATTTTCTGCAATCTGTCGCCGGGGATTCCATAGAGCTGCCTTCCATCTCCGATGTTTCCCAACAATACAGCAGGACCCATCAGTAAACAAGGCATACTGCTTTTCACTTTCTGACAGTTTATTATATGGTGGGGCCTCTTCAGCCGCATCGTCTCCTGCTCTGTGACATTCCAAAATCTTTGCCCTCTGGCCAGTCCATGACATCTTCTAGGATTCATGGATGATTGGGATTTCGTATTTGAGCTCGTTGTGTAATTAGTGCAGCCCATTTACTCCACGTACCATCGATTGCATGATGTGTAGAGGAGACCCTGCCTTTGAACGTCCAGCCCAGCACAGGCAGCCAGGGTGCCAGGAGGAGCTGTGCTTCAGTGCCAGTAACTTCTCAAGCAGCTCAAACCTTTTCATAGTTTGCCAGTATATCTTTTTCACTTAGGGTATAGCTGGCCTCAGATCCTCTGTATCCCCGACTCCAAAAGCCAAGGGGTTGACCTCAAGTGTCCCCTGCAGCTTTCTGCCAGAGGCTCCAGGTAGGACCACTCTCCCCGGTTTCAGTGCAGAGTCCATTTCTCACACCTGGCCCGGTCCAGACTGCTCCAAGGGCTACTGCATGAACTATGTCTTGTTTAATTTGCTCAAAGGCTTGTTGTTGCTCAGGGACCATTTGAAATCATTCTTCTTCCGGGTCACGTGATAGAGACTGCTTACAATTGAACTGTAATTTAGGATGTACATTCTCCAGAACCTCGGAACACCCAAGAAAGCTTGCCTTTCTTTCTTATTAGCAGGTGGAGACTTCACTGTTATCTTGTTGATCACATCTGTGGGGATCTGGCAAGATCTATCTTGCCATTTTATTCACAAAAATTGAGTCTTCTGTGCAAGTCCCTTGACATTACTCCATTTTCATATAATCATAGAATCGTTAGGGTTGGAAAGGACCTTAAGATCATCTAGTTCCAACCCCCCTGCCATGGGCAGGGACACCTTACGCTAAATCATATCACCCAAGGCCTCGTCCAACCTGGCCTTGAACACTGCCAGGGATGGAGCATTCACAACCTCCCTGGACAACCTATGTGCCTCACCACCCTAACAGGAAAGAATTTCCTCCTTATATCCAACCTAAACTTCCCCTGTTTAAGTTTTTACCCATTACCCCTTGTCCTATCACTACAGTCCCTAATGAAGAGTCCCTCCCCAGCATCCCTATAGGCCCCCTTCAGATACTGGAAGGCTGCTATGAGGTCTCCACACAGCCTTCTCTTCTCCAGGCTGAACAGCCCCAACTTCCTCAGCCTGTCTTCATACGGGAGGTGCTCCAGTCCCTGATCATCCTCGTGGCCCTCCTCTGGACTTGTTCCAACAGTTCCATGTCCTTTTTATGTTGAGGACACCAGAACTGCACACAACACTCCAGGTGAGGTCTCACAAGAGCAGAGTAGAAGAGCAGGATCACCTCCTTCGACCTGCTGGTCACACTACTTTTGATGCAGCCCAGGATACGGTTGGCTTTCTGGGCTGCAAGTGCACACTGCCAGCTCATGTTCATTTTGTCATCAACCAACACCCGCAAGTCCTTCTCTGCAGGGCTGCTTTGAATCTCTTCTCTGCCCAACCCGTAGCTGTGTCTGGGATTGCTCTGACCCGGGTGTAGGACCTTGCACTTCACATCTTTAAACCTCATGAGTTTGGCATCAGCCCACCTCACAAGTGTGTCAAGGTCCCTCTGGATGGCATTCCTTCCCTCCAGGGTATCAACCGAACCACACAGCTTGGTGTCATCGGCAAACTTGCTGCAGGCGCACTCAATCCCACTGTCCATGTCAGTGACAAATTGTTAAACAAGACCAGTCCCAACACCGATCCCTGAGGGACACCACTCGTTACTGGTCTCCAGCCGGACATTGAACCATTGACTACAACTCTTTGCGTGCGGCCATCCAGCCAGTTCTTTATCCACCGAGTGGTCCATCCATCAAATTGATGTCTCACCAATTTAGAGACAAGGATGTTGTGTGGGACAGTGTCGAATGCTTTGCACAAGTCCATGTAGATGACATCAACTGCTTTGCCCCTGTCCATCAGTTCTGTAGCCCCATCATAGAAGGCCACCAAATTGGTCAGGCAGGATTTCCCCTTAGTGAAGCCATTCTGGCTTCAATCCTTGCAAGATTACTATTGAACAGATTAGTCCTCGCTATCACAGAAGATCTTCTACCTGAAAGTCAGTGTGGTTTTAGAGCTAATAGAAGTGCCACAGACATATTATTTGTTCTCAGACAACTGCAAGAAAAGTGTAGAGAACAGAATAAGGGGCTCTATGTAACTTTTGTTGACCTCACCAAAGCTTATGGCACTGTGAGTAGAAAAAGCCTGTGGCTGATTTTGGAATGATTAGGTTGTGCCCCCAAGTTCCTCAAAATTATTATTCTGTTCCATGAGGATCAGTATGGCCAAGTCAGATATGGCAATGCACCCTGTGAGCCCTTCCCAATAACCAGTGGTGTGAAACAAGGTTGCGTTCTCGCACCAACTTTATTCACAGTCTTCTTCAGCATGATGCTCCAAAAGGCTATGGTAGACCTCAACGAACAAAACTGTAGGAAAAGAGGAGTTTGAACTCGGTCAGAGTATGCTGAGCGACCTTAATTTTTTGGGGAATTAACTTTGAGCCAGACTCTGTAATTTTAGCTCTGTGGTTAACTAACCTCAAGCAAGAAAAGTGAAGCAAAAGAAGCGGAACAAAAGGGGGATGAAAACGAGAAGTAGAAGAAGGAACTGAGAAGTTCGAGAGGTCATAGAATCATAGAATAGAATCATAGAATAATTAGGGTTGGAAAGGACCTTAACATCATCTAGTTCCTACCCCCCTGCTGTAGGCTGGGACACCTGATGCTAAATCATATCACCCAAGGCCTCATCCAACCTGGTCTTGATCACTGCCAGGGATGGAGCAGTCACAACCTCCTTGGGCAACCTATTCCAGTGCCTCACCACCCTAACAGGAAATAATTTCCTCCTTATATCCAACCTAAACTTCCCCTCTTTAAGTTTTAACCCATTACCGCTTTTCCTATCACTACAGTCTCTAATGAAGAGTCTCGAAAGGATGGTGTCGAAAAAGCAGACTAATCAATTATAATTTTAGATTATGTGGACAGACAGCAGCAACTAACCAATTGTATTGTAGCTTTAAGTGTGTGGATATGATCAAAACCATATATAAACCGTGTAATCTAAAGTAAAAAGGTCTTTGACCAGCAATCAGAGTCTGTGCCTTAAATCTCCTCACAAAATGGCATTTATTTTCGGTATTGTGCTGTGGGAGCCTATTCAACCTAAGGCAACTGAAGGCCTACACTAAGACCTTAAATCATCTTGTCTGTGAACTGCTTTTTGCTGATGATGCTGCCCTTGTTTCCCACACAGAAGCAGCTCTGCAGCGCTTAAGATCTTGCTTTGCGGAGGCGGCTGAGCTTTTTGGGCTGGAAGTCAGCTTGAAGAAGCCAGTAATTCTCTACCAACCTGCACCACAAGAAGATTATCATCATCCCCACATTACCATTGGTGAATCAAAGCTTAAGTCAGTTCAGCAGTTCAGCTATCTGGAAGCATTATTTCCTCGGATGCCACTATCGACAAAGAGACAACAGAATAGCAAAGGCATATAGAGCCTTCGGAAAACTCCATAAAAGAGTCTGGTGCAATAAACACCTGAAGAAAAGTACAAAGATTAGTGTCTATAGAGCCATTGTACTGTCTACTCTTTTATATGGGCCTGAACCATGGGTTATCTACCGCCATCATCTGTGACTCCTCGAACACTTTCATCAGCGCTGCCTCTGTACAATTCTGAACATTCACTGGACTGACTATGTGTCAAATGTTACTGCCCTTGAACAGGCAGGGGTCACCAGTATCAAGGCCATATTGCTGAATTTGCAGCTGTGCTGGGCAGGGCACATGTCTAGGATGAAGGATCATCGCCTCCGTAAGATTGCGTTTTACAGTGAACTTGCCACTGGTTAAAGCAAGAGAAGTGCCCCAAAGAAGAGATATAAGGACTTCCTGAAACAATACCTTAGCCTTGGCCATATTGACTACCATCAGTGGTCCACCTTGGCCTCCAATCGGGAGACTTGGAGATACACCATGTCTCCTTTGAGAATACACGCAGAACTAGTCTCGAGGAGAAAAGACAGCGTAGAAAGAATCGCCCCCCGCCTATACCACCCAAGGAGACCTTTCGTTATGCTTTTTGAAATAGGATTTGCCTAACCCGCATTGGCCTTTTTAGTCACCAGTGCGCTTGCAGTAAGCGTGGGTAAAGCCCTTCCCAAATCTTTGTTCACCAAGTGTTGTGGTTTAAACAAAGTCAGCCATAAATCATGAAGTTGCTCTCTCACTCCCCTCCTTTTTGCCCTCCCCCTGCTCCCGGAGGGATGGGAAAGAGAATCAAAAGAATGCAACTCCCATGGGTTGAGATAAGAACAGTTTAGTAACTAAGGTATAACACAAATCACTACTGCTACCACCAATGATAATAATGATAAAAGAAATAACAAGGGAAGATAATACAACGCCTCACCATCTGCTGATTGATAACACGTCCCCCCCCCAGCCTATCCAAGCACCGACCTATACCTTGTCCAACCCCCAGTGAACTAGCCCTTACGGGTAACTCTCAGTTACATCCTGGGCATGACATGCTGTGGTATGGAATACTTTGATCAGTTTGGGTCAGGTGTCCTGTCTCTGCTTCCTCCCGGCTTCCCCTCCTCCCTGGCAGAGCATGAGACTCAGAAAGTCTTTGGCCAGATCAAACATTTGAGCAGTAACTAAAAACATCAGAGCTGTCAGCACCATTCCCAGGCCGAAAGTCAAAAACACAGCCCTGCACCAACTACTAAGAAGGAGAAAAAATGACTGCTACTGCTAAACCCAGGACACCAAGTCAAGCCATTTATTTCTACATACATAACAGTGCCTTGTCCTTCCCTCACCTAAGATAATATGTAATAGCTGTATACAACCTCGGAAATGACACGGTTGTACTTCAAATATATATCTGTCTGCACTATTTTAATTAAAAAGAAAGTCAAGTAAGTTATTTATATGGTTTAGCACTGACAACAATGCAGCACACAAAAAGGATTAAAAAAAAAGTAAAAGGTAGAAGTCACATTAAAATATATAAAGCAAAGAGGAAAGCTGAGTGGGCTTTGTGCATAATTTTTCCTCCTGTTTTAGCACACAATACAGAAATACAGTGTGGAAGTCTAAGTCAGTTTAGTTTTATCATGTATTTCCTCTCTCATTTGGGAGCAGACAGGTTCTACGGAGAGACTTGGGCGAAACTGTTCCCTCAAACCTGTATATCTACCAATGCCATAAGCCTTAAAGCTTATCCTTAGTTGTGTCTTATGTTGTGATAATTAAGTCTTTGTCACCCCAAAGACTTAGTGAAAAATGCAAAACCAAATCTCTTACTGTTTCTCAATGAGATGTTTATATTTAAATTAGATTAAGAAAGAATAACTCTGAGGTGCACATTAAAAGGTAAATAGTAAAATTTGGCATTGCTGAAGAACTTCCAGCAACCTTTTATATATGGCTTCATATGACCGAGTGTGTTTTTTTCTGAACCAAAAGCAATTAAATGTGGTGGGACTTTGTCCTGGATTCAGCAGTAGCAGTCATTTTTCTCCTTAGTAGCTGGTGCAGTGCTGTGTTTTGACTTTCGGCCTGGGAACAGAGCTGATAACACCAATGTTTTGGTCTGGCCAAGGACGTTCTGAGCCTCATGCTCTGCCAGGGAGGAGGGGAAGGTGGGAGGAAGCAGAGACAGGACACCTCACCCAAACTGACCAAAGAAGTATTCCATACCACAGCATGTCATGCCCGGGATGTAACTGAGAGTACCCCGGAAGGGCTGGTAGAGTGCAGGGCTGGAGGAGGTATCGGTCAGTGCTCAGTCTGGTGGGGTGGGGCGAGTTATCAGTCTGCTGGTGCTGAGGTGTGGTATTCTCTTCCCTTGTTATTTCCTTTATCATTATTATTATTGGTGGTAACAGTAGCGATTTGTGTTACACCTTAGTTACTAAACTGTTCTTATCTCAACCCATGGGAGTTGCATTCTTTTTGATTCTCCTCTCCATCCTTCTGGGAGTAGGGGGAGGGCAAGAAGTGGGGGGAGTAAGTGAACAAGTTGCCTGACTGGGTTTAAACCACAACAGTCTTTCAAGCATTGGGATACACATTTAGCCAAAGCCACCTGGTTGGTCAACACCAGAGGATCTGCCAACAGGGCTGACCCAGCCCAGTCAGAACTTTTACATACTGTAGAAGGGGATAAAGTTCCTGTGGTGCACGTAAAGAATTTGCTGGGGAAGACAGTCTGGTTTATTCCTGCTTCAGGTAAAGGCAAGCCCACTTGCGGGATTGCTTTTGCTCAGGGACTCGGATATGCTTGGTGGGTAATTTGCAAAGATGGGGAAGTCTAATGTGTACCTCAAGGGGATTTGATTTTGAGGGAAAACAGCCAATGAACTCAGTTATATGCTGTTGCCTGCTATATAACTCTTTTATAGCCCATCAGCTAGAGGCCTATCTCCACCACTCTGGGCTTTCAAAAGAAGATATATGCAGTCTCTGTAAAGAAAGAGGCTAAACACACACACACACTGCTTTTACAACTAGTTCTACTTTATTAACTCAAGCATATAGTAATATATAGCATACAGATACGGGTCTGAGCCATGAAGCCAAACAGCAACTACATCATTCCCAGTGACTGTTTTCAGTCACTATAAATTCCATTCTATAAACAATCACTCCCCAGGCTGCCACCCAGCCCAACCTTGAACCCAAACACTTCCTGGCTTACTCAAGACCCAGGTGCACTATCAGCAATTATTCTTCTTCTTTAATTATCCACATAACAGGAAAAGGATGCCTTGTAGTTCCCACATCTCCCCCATTATTTTATTTTTTTTTTGCACAGCACTTTGGCTTCGGTTCTTCTCAAGTTGGCAACAAGTCTCTAGATGACATAGAGGAAAATCAAAGCCAAGTGGTGATGTCCAGGCTCCAAAATCAAGATGTCATCAATTTGTTGGCCAGACGTACTGGGAGTCTTGGGAACCTGGAGATAGATCCTGTTACTTCAAAAAACACAGTCCTTGGCTTTCCTTATCCCCTTCTCTACTTGAGGAGTCTTAAATCATACAAGAGCAGTTTCTTGACATTAGCATTTAAAGATGTAAAGTTCAAATACAATACTTATTATATTATTATTACTTATAATAGTTACTTATGCTAACTTTTGCTTTTTTACTGTGAGGGTGATGAAACCTGCTTTAGGTGACCCTTCTTGAGCAGGGGATTTGGACTAAATCATCTCTCGTTCCATCATCTCTCTGCTTAGCTGCCCTTCCCTCCTGGATGGCCCTCTTATAACAGAGGTTGCCATCCCTCACATCAAGGTCTGGCATAGTACGTGTCCCCACCGCTCAGTGCCTGCAGCGCTGTTGCAGCCAACAGCGAAGCTAAAGGTTCTTGGTGGCAAAGACAGAGGCCAACCCAGTCTTGTCCTTGACTATGGTAGGAGGCATTTGGCCAATGTCAGTCCTTGCAGCTCATTGTCAATGAAGAGTTTCACCTGCCTCATCCAGTAACAAGTCGCTACCATGGCAAAGCACACACAGATTTACATTAGCAGTATAACTACTGCAGGGTGCTGCAGCACTTTGAGGATGCTCATGGCAGTGAAGGACCAGCCAAAGAAACTTTCCCACCAGTGGTGTTCTCCCACCCTCTTAATTTGTTCCATTACCTGCTTTATAACACTACCATCATGATGTACTAGAATCCTAAAAGCATTAGGATTTTTCTAGACTTAGCATTTTCAAGCAGCTGCTGCAAATTTGCATCTCTTTTACAAGTGACAAATCCATACCAATAGGGGTTGGAGTTATACTACGATACATGGTGTAGTTTCTTATTAGCAATTGGCTAGTAAATACAGGTGGGTTTATACACAAAATCACTTGTGCTAATAATAGCTACGTTGCAAGCACTTATATTCAAGTCATTAAACACAGTCTGGTTATAGAGACTTTTCAGTTGCCCCCAAGTGATGTTTTACAAATCATGCCTTTCCTCTGTCTCATTCTGCTTGGGGTCTTCAGGGTCAGCTCCTGCAGTTGAGGCATTGGGTTCTTTAACTTGTCTGTTAAGCTCATGATATGGCTTGACAAACTTTGCAGGCAGCCATTGCGGACCTGTAGGTAGGAGGACATAAGCATACCCCCTACCCCAGGTTATTAGTTCCACAGGCCCTTCCCATTTCTGCGGGACCAAAGGATCATAATACCACATTTTAGCACATTCTGAAGGTGGACTATCAGAGCCAAAATGTCGCACTGCAACAACAGGAGTATTAATGTAAGATTGAGTGCAATTAAAAAAATTCAATGTGTAGATGGCATTGACTACTTTTTCTTTAGGGACCATATTCCCCCTTTTTTGTTTTTGTAGCATGGATTTCAGAACAGTGTAAGTTCGTTCCACAATCCCCTGGCCTGAAGGGGAGTGGGGAATACCAGTGACGTGTGACACCCCATTGCTGTAAAAATCCTGGTAATGCTAATGAATTATATTCAGGGCCATTATCTGTTTTCAACTGGGAAGGGACTCCTAAGGTAGCAAATGCATGTGTTAAATGGCAGGTAACATCACGGGCCTTCTCTCCTTTATGGGCAGAGGCTGAAATCATATGTGAAAATGCGTCAACAGACACATGCACATATTTAAAGGCACCAAAGGAAGCAATGTGTGTAACATCTGTTTGCCAAATCTCATTCGCCTTTAAGCCATGAGGATTTACGTACAGGGCAAATGAGGACTGAGCTGGGACTGACAGTCAGACCTGACAATTTGCTTTGCGTGAGAAGAAGACAGGTTAAACTGTTTCTTTAAAGTAGAAGAATTCTGATGAAAAAAGGAATGTGAAGCAGCTGCAGAAGTAAACTACACAGTGCTAACAGTCAAGGAGTCTGCTTTGTCATTACCCGCAGTTAAAGGGCCAGGCAGGCTGGAATGTGATCTAATATGTCCAATAAAAACAGAATATTTCCTAGTTTCCAAACAATGTTTTATCTTCAGCAGAATGTCAAAAAGTGCACAGTTTTTGACTTTCAGCCTGGGAACAGCACTGATAACACTGATGTTTTTAGTTACTGCTCAAATGTTTAGTCTGACCAAGGACTTTCTGAGTCGCATGCTCTGACATGGAGGGGAAGTCGGGAGGAAGCAGAAACAGGACACCTGACCCAAACTAGCCAAAGAAGTATTCCATACCACAGGACGTCATGCCCAGGATGTAGAACTGGGGGCAGTTACCCAGAAGGGGGAGTTCACTGCTGGGGGCTGGGTATTATCGGTCAGCAGGTGGTGAGGTGTTGTGTTCTCTTCACTCATTATTTCCTTTATCATTATTATTATTATTGGTAGTAGCAGTAGTGATTTGTGTTATAGCTTAAACTGTTCTTATCTTGACCCATGGGAGTTACATTCTTTCAGTTCTCCTTCCCATCCCTCCGGGAGTGGAGGGAAGAAACTGGGGGGGGAGTAGACAGCGCAGTTCTGATTTATGGCCTGGGCTTAAACCACAACAAACATCAAAATGTTTTAATATAAGAAGATTGAATTCCTATGAAGAACTTTCTAAACTTAAACAGGGAAAGTTCAGATTAGATATAAGGAAGAACTTCTTTACTGTAAGGTTGGTAAGGCACTGCCAAAATAAATTGCAATTGCTCCACCCCTGAAAGTGTTCAAGGCCAGGGTGACATGGTCTAGTGTGAGGTCTCCCTGCCCATGGCAGGGGGTTGGAACTAGATGATCCTAACGTCTTTTCCAACCCTAACTGTTCTATGATTCTATGATTCTATTTTGGTCTGATGCACTTGCAAGTAGTCAGTGTCTTCAGTTCTGTTCTCTTTTGTCCCCTGCCACATGCTGACCCACATCAAAGACTTGAACGTGGGCACCAAAGGCTACAGATGCGATAAAGTGCATGTGGAAAGCATGCAAGTAATCCGAGGGAAAAAAATCCATTTTTATACTAGCAGTTTTCACTTTAATCCTTTGTCTTTGAAGATTTCATTTCCATAGAAGAAAGGGGAGGATGGGAATGGATAATCACTCTCTAGTTCCATTTCTGTTGTTGCAGGGCTCTGATTCCGAGGTCACATTTCTCAAGCTTTATTGACTTTGATAAAAGCCTTTGACTTGCTGAACTTGGTCTCACTTTAGACATACTATAGAATTATGGATTTCCTGACAAAATAGTTATTCTTTCTCTTCCTTGCTCTTTCTTTACATATGAATGGGAACCCAATAAAGTCATTGTCCTGGGTTCACCAGTAGCAGTCATGTTTCTCCTTCGTGGTAGCTGGTGCAGTGCTGTGTTTTGACTTCCACCCTGGGAACAATGTTGGTGAAGCCGATGCTTTCGGTTGTTGCTAAGTGATGTTTACCCTGACCAAGGACTTTGTGAGGCTCATGCTCTGCCAGGGAGGAGGGGAAGCTGTGAGGAAGCAGAGCTGGGGCACCTGACCCGGGCTAGCCAGGGAGGTATTCCATACCACAGCACGTCATGCCCGGGATGGGGGGTAACTGGGAGTTACCCGGAAGGACACGGGCTTCCGGGTGGGACTCGTTTCTTGGCCGGTGGTATCGTATTCTCTTCCCTTGTTATTTTCCCTTATCATTGTTGTAGTTGGTAGTAGCAGTGGTGATTTGTGTTGTACATTGGTTGCTGGACTGTTCTTGTCTCAACCCGTAGGAGTTGCACCCTTTCGATCCTCCTCCCCGTTCCTCTGGGAGCGGGGAAGGAGAGAGCCCCCGTGGGGGGAGCGGCCCTCGATTGTTGTCAGCTCGGCACCACTCACTGGGAGTGAGTGAACAAGTTGCCTGACTGGGTTTAAACCACGACAGTTCTTTTTGGCACCCAACGTGGGGCAGGAGGGGTTGAGATAACGACAGATCTGACTGGATTAATAGTCACTCATCACAGTGCTGTTTTATTGGCTCTCAAGGTTGTTCCTCTTGATCTCACAGTTTCAGTATATCATATCTTACTTCCATCTGGTATTTGCTGTATTAGTGTTTTTCAAGTGTGGGCCTTGGGCTAAGGTTTTTGTCTCGTACTTTATGGTAATGACTTGTAATACAATAGAATCATTGATCATGAAACTGATCTGGCTTATGTTCCCAGTGTGGTCACCACCTTTATACTTTGGGAGGTATATAATAGAAGTGCTTAGCAATTACACATCTTTTTTCTCCTTCTCAGGTGCTCAACCTGTGAAGGTGACATCCTTTTACCCTCCCAGTCGTCCCCCCAGACCATTTACATTTGAGAGTTTTGAAGTTTTTGAATGGCCTTTTAATGCTGTTGAGACTTGTTTGCTGATGGTGATGGGAATCACCATGCTAGCACGCATACAGAGTGTGTTTTGCCCATGACTGATTTCAAGAGTTAAACAGAGTCAGGTTTGGGTCTTGTCTGGGGTTAAACGACGATGTAGGAGGACCGAGAGATTTTCCCTGAGGCTGGACAGCCATGAGTGGCAGGGTGTGTGGGATAGTATGGGCAAGTATCTAGGTCAGAGGGCCCCTCCAGTACTTTGGAATTTCACTACCGAACAACTGCAAAATCCAGAAGAATTAGTAAAACACTTAAATGAGGTGTGTGGTCATTCTGGCCATACCAGAGATGGACAAATCATGGCAACGTGCTGGGGCTTGACCCATGCTTACAGGGCCTTGTTCAACACTATCCAGCACCTTCAAAAGGAAAAGAATGTCAGCGGATCTGAGGGCAAAGTGACAGTTGCTACTCAAACTTTGGCTGCAATGAACTGCACAGCTACCCCAGCGGCAAGTACAGCAGCTGCTCAAACTTCAACTGCAACAGACAGCGCGGTTACCCCAGCTCCAAGCACAGCAGCTGCACCACCCCCAGCAACAAGTACAGTTGCTACTCAAACCACAGTGATGATCACTGCAGCCAAACCAGAGGACCAATTCGTACCAATATCGGTTGCCCCTGTACGCAAGAGAACAAGCAAAAAGGAGGCAAGAAGGGTGAAGCGAGATGAAGAACCAATGAATTCACCACCCGGTCCAGAATCTGATCAGGAGTCATCATCACATGACGAAGAAGAAGAAGAAGAGGTAACTTCTCGACCTCGGACCTCAACCGAGCTGCGGAATATGCGAAAAGATTTTACCCGTCAACCAGGGGAGCACATCATCACCTGGTTACTCCGATGCTGGGACAATGGGGCCGATGGTCACGAACTAGAAGGTACAGAAGCCAAGCAGCTGGGATCACTTGCTAGAGAAGGGGGAATTGACAAAGCAATTGCAAGAGAGAAAAAGTCCCTCAGCCTTTGGAGGCGGCTCTTGGCAGCTGTGAAAGAAAGGTTTCTGTACAAGGACGATGTTACGAGTCGTTCGGCCAAGTGGACTACTATAGACAAAGGCATCCAGTCTCTGAGGGAATCGGCCATCGTAGAGATGCTCTATCACATCAAGCCGAATAACGGGGATACACCTATAGATCCAGATGAAGTTGAATGTACACGACCCATGTGGCGAAAACTTACACGGAATGCACCGTCATCATATGCCCATTCATTGGCAACAGTAACCTGGAATGACATAGTACCACTAACAGTGGATGAAATGGTTCATAAACTCCAAGAGGTCGAAGACAATCTCACCCCTTCCATCATCCCAGCTGTGGAAAAACTGTCCCAGGACCTCGAACAATTGAGGGACGATCTATCTGATTTATCCAGCTCCTCACGTGTACCAACACATGTCTCAGCTATTAGCAAAAGGCGTCCTATAGTTCGAGAGAGGAGATACAGGAGGTATACGCCACGGGGTACCCTCTGTTTTTACATGCTGGATCACGGAGAAGACATGACAAAGTGGGATGGAAAACCCACTTCAGCTTTGGAGGAACTGGTGAGTGAACTGAAGAGGGGAGCAAGGGCCAAGACTGATCATCCCATGAGAGCTACGGCTTCAGTCTCTGGTGAGCAGTTTCCCAGATGGAATGGAAGAGCTGATTTTTACTCCAGCTCCTGTGATAACGAAGAATAATCCCTTTTACCATGACTTAAGTGTCCAACGCTGTGATGACCATTAGAGGGGCCCTGCCTCCAGCCAGGTGGAGGTAGGGGACAATCGGATTTACTTGACTGTGTGGATCAGATGGCCTGGCACATCAGTCCAGGTGATGAGTTATTTGACTCGATGCTTGATGATGATAAAACGGCAAGGAAATTTGGTAAACCTTGGAGAGAAGTAAAAAATTGCATAAAAAAATATAAGGCGGAAAATAAAATCGCCGCTATAGCAACAGAGAATCTAGGAACAGACGTCCCCGGTCGGTTAAGGTCAGGGGAAGATTATAACTCGTTTCCCCCAACTTGTGGGGCACTCCCTGTGCTTGGAGCGCAGGGTTTTTCCCCTCCCTTTCTCCCGCTCCCTCCTCATCCGAAGGATGCGCAACTCCCTGCCCCCCCACCCCCCCCAGTCGAGCTCTGAAAAGCAGAGGGATTCCGACAGCAGGGACTTTGAAAAGGACAGAGAGAGTGTGTTAGAAGGCATACGCATGATAAATGTCGAGGAATCCGAAAGAAAGAGGGCGGTGCCTCGGTGCCAGATCGACTGGGGCGCCATTTTGAAACACGCAGTAGAAAATAAAGACTACGCCCTAATGAGAGATCTGGAAGACTTGCGAGCCTTCCCAGTCTGGTACGAGCCAGATGGACTGGGAGGGACACAGGGAGCCCATTACGCCCTAGATTGGAAATTTTTAACTCAGTTACGTAGTACGGTGAACGAATCGGGATTGCACGGTGAGCCTACTAAACAGATGTTAGGTTATATTTGGAGAGGTACAGTTTTATGCCCTGAAGACATTAAGGGAATAATTAGAATGATCATGACACAGGCACAGCAGCTATTGTGGCAGGCCATTGGCAACAGCTCTGTGACAGATCATCAAACCTGCCCAGAGGCCAAAACGACCCCTTGTTTGGTGTTACAACAGAACAGTTGATGGGAATGGGCGATTTGCTAGCGCAGACATTCAGGTGCAAATGGGACCAGAAGTCTGTCTGGAATCCATTCGTACTGCCCGGGAAGCCATGCAGAAAGTGCACACGGCGCCCCCCCACCCCCTCGTACATGTCCATTAAACAGGGAAAAGATGAAACATTTGCTGATTTCATGGATAGACTAACCACAGCCATCGGCCTAGCAGACACTCCGGACTATATGAGGGGTCCGCTGCTGCGCCAGTGTGTCATGGAAAATAGCAACACTTACACAAAGGGCATTTTAGTCACCCTACCCGCAGATGCCACCATAGAACTTATGTTAGAACGCATGAGCAGGGTGCCAGTAGGAGCTCAGGCACTACTTGTAGAAACTGTTAGGGAAATGGGAAAAGAGATAGCTCAGGCACAGAGGGAGGCAGCGCAGGCTCAGGTACAGGCTTTTGCAGCGCTGGGTCCTTTCCAGTCCAACAACGTAGTGCCAGCACAACCAAGAAGTGAATGCAAGCCGCAGATTCGTTGCTACAGATGTGGCGGAAGACATTTGAAACGAAACTGCAGAAGGGCTGTTTGGTGTTCTAATTGTCACCGAAACAGCCATAGCACAGAATCCTGCAGCTGCTCGGGAAACGGACAGATGAGCGCGAATGGCCGCCGCGCGCAGACAACATGCTCATGCCCCTGCTCAGGCCGCCACCCAGTGGTCAGGGCTAAGTGCGACACCGTCGGCTGCCGCCCAGTGTCCAGCACCAAGCGCGACACCAGCAGCCGGGAGCTGCGGCCCGCAGCCGACCTGCAGCCCGCCACTAGAGGGAGCCTCGGCCTGGACCTGGCAACCGCAGTAGATGCGACCCTCATTGATCAACGGCCGCGTAAGATCCCCACAGCAGTCCGAGGACCACTAATGATAAATGGACAAGCCCATGGAGCATTGCTGCTTGGGCGATCCTCCAGTGGACTGAAGGGTCTGTTTATATTACCTGGACTGATTGATGCAGACTTTACTGGAGAAATTTGCATTGTAGCTCAAACATCATTTCCCCTGATTCATATCCCTGTAGGGAGCAAGATTGCCCAGCTAGTCCCCTTGCCGCAATTAACTGCTGCAATGCAAGATACTGGTTCCTTGGCCAAGCGGGGGTCCCAAGGATTTGGCTCCACGGGAGGCCTTGTTATGCTAACTGTCCCAATGACTACCAGGCCCGTAGTGGACTCCACATGGTTTCAAGGGAACGAGCGTCTAAATTTACCGGCATTACTGGACACTGGAGCAGATATCACCATAATAAACACTGACAAGTGGCCACACTGTTGGCCGTGCCACCCCACCCTGGGCGGAGTTGAAGGCGTTGGTGGCACTGCTTCTGTGCAATGCAGCTCTGATTTAATACAGGTGGCCGATGAAGGTCAGGTTGCTTCTATCTATGCAACCATTATGCCGCTGCCCACTGGGGTGAATGCCCTAATCGGCCGAGATGTGCTAGACCAGCTGGGACTGGTGCTGACTAACCAGCATTTTTAGGAGCGGTCGCTGCACAATGGACTTTCCCAATCCAGCTCACACGGACTACTAACACGACGGACCAAGAGACTCTACTGGAGTAGCAACTGAGCAAACAAGGACTCGTTATCGCGGCAGAAAAAATTCAGCACGGCCCTGCTTGGAAATATTTAGGTTGGCATATTACAGAAGGCCAGGTGCAACTACAGAAACTGCAACTTCACATTCAAATTTCGACCCTACATGACGCACAGTGCTTACTTGGAGATATACAATGGCTGCGTCCTGTCGTGGGCATTTCAAACAATGATATTGACACTTTGAGACCCCTGTTGCAGGGCACCGACCCAGCACGACCGGTGCGACCCACGTCGGAACAGCGGCTAACCATCCAGCGCATCAGCACACAAATCGTACAGAGATGGGTTGACCGTAGAGACCCAGACCTTCCTGTAGACCTTACAATACTACAAGGCCCTACGCAACTTTTGGGTGCACTGACACAGTGCAAAAAGAAAAGGGGGGAGGAGGTGAAGATATTGGAGTGGCTTTTTACTGCTGTCCGGCCCAAAACTACTATTCAACAGAAAATAGAAAATTTAGCAGAATTGGTCCAAAAGGGCCGAATGAGGGTGTTGCAATTAACAGCCCAGGAACCCGGAATTATTTACCTGCCAATAAAACAGCAGGATCTTGAGTGGTATCTCCAGCACTCACAGGCGTTACAAGTCAGCCTGCTGTCTCAGGTTGCGGAGCTTAAGGTAGAGCAACTGCAATCCACTACCTTGCGCTGGATCAGCCAGCAAGAATGGATCAAGATCCCAAAAAGGAGTGAGTGCCCGCTGGCCAATGCAGTAACGGTTTTTACAGACGCTGGAAAGAAGTCTCGGCGTGCCGCCGCGACCTGGATGCAGGGTGAGACATGGCACCAGCAGATATTGGCCGTGGAAGCAGAGGACTCACTGCAGACTTTAGAGCTAGCGGGGGTCATCTGGACCTTTTTGAACTGGCATCACACAGAGATAAATGTAATCTCTGATTCTATGTACGTCACAGGTGTGGTTCAGCGTATTGAGGATGCTCGGCTCAGAGAGTGTCGAAACCGGCGGTTGTTTGACCTGCTGCGTCAGCTGCAGGCAGCCATTCATCAGCGGGAGTGTGCTTACGCCATCATCCACATATGGAGTCACAGGGGTTGGGGGAAGGCAATGACAGAGCAGATCAATTAGTTTCCATTGTTGCACCCCTGAGCGACTTCGTAAAGGCCAGGGAGGCCCACAGCACCTTTCACCAGAATGCTAAGGGACTATTCCGTCAATTTAAGGTTACGATGGAGGAAGCGAGAGGCATTGTCAGGGCCTGCCCCAGCTGCAGCCATCATGGACCAGGGCTGGGAATTGGGGTTAACCCTCGGGGTTTGGGCCCTTGTGAAGTATGGCAGATGGATGTCACACACGTGCCTTAAGTATGTGCATGTCACAATTGACACACATAGCAGATTCCTGTGGGCCACAGCCCAGACAGGAGAAAGGGGTTCCCATGTAGTGCGGCATCTAACTAGCTGCTTTGCCGTTATGGGAGTCCCTCAGCAAATAAAAACGGACAATGGGCCTGCCTATGTAGGTGAGAGAATGGGGAGTAAAACGTGTGACTGGCATTCCCCATTCACCAACGTGACAGGCAATAGTTGAGCGGGCGCATCAAACCCTGAAACGGTACCTTGAAAAGTTCAGTGATGTTTGCGACATGCAAGAAAGACTGTCTAAGGCACTGTTTGTTCTGAACTACTTGTGCATTTTTTCAGATCAGGACTCTCCTCCTGCTCAAGTGCACGACCGAGCCGCGGTGTCCGAATCGGAGGCACCCATGATGGTCATGTACCGTGATCCCAGCACAGGCTTATGGCAGGGCCCGGCAGAAGTGAAGTACATGGGGCGAGGTTATATTTGTGTGCTTACATCCACAGGTACTCAATGGGTCCCTGCGAAGTGGACCAAAACAGTATCCTTATCATCTCCCGCTCTTCCTGACAGTAATGAAGACTCCGGAAACTGCCAGCCGTCTACCTCCGTAGCCCAGGAACAACGGGTGGGAGATGATGGTTAAGTTTGCAGGGTAGAACACCATTTGCGTCGCCTTACCTTCCCCTGGTAAACCATTTCCAATATGTTTGGTTGGTATTCTTATAAGCAACTGGCCCTTGCCGGTCTGCCATGTCATATGTAGCACTACCAACCTCAACAACTCAACAGACAATTGGGATGCTTGGGTACCTTATTCGCCTATTGCCCCAAATGGACCTCGGGAGTAGAATTATTTGGGGCCGTGCGAATGGGTACATGCGTAATATTTAGCTGAACAAGTGCCTAAGCCAAGGTGAATGGTGCTGCAAAAAACGTAAATTCTAATCCTTTAGATTACAGGAACGTCAGAGTGTGGTTCAGGTAAGCTTCCCGCAATACTTCCCGCTCTACCTATCATCCCTTGAGGCCGCTCAGGGGAATGTTCGGATCTTCAGCGATCCAGCCTGGCCTGGCAATCCCTCAAAAAGAAAAAAGGGACCTTGTCACTGGAAGACTGACCCTGCCGACCCTTAACACTTCAGTGACAGCACCGCTTAAGGTGCTTAAAACGCCTTATGTTTAGTCTCACTGCTAACTGTAGATCTCATGTAAGTTTTACTCACCTGACACTATTATAACAGTTTCTTTCCTCGCGCCAGGTACGGCGTCGGCCGGGGCCTTGGCGCAGCTAAACAGACTGGGTTGCTGAGTTGCTAAGCAGACAATTCTACATCGAAGGCAATTTCTGATTTGTTTTAATGTTGACTCTGTAAGACATGCGACGCTGCAGAACCTTTTGCTGTTGGAACAGGGACATGGATGTGAAGAGTTTGATGGAATGTGTTGTATGAGTCTCTCTGATCATGCTAATTCAATGCACACACAGCTGAGAACCCTGACTCAGCTTACCCAGCAATAGTAAGTGAGCAATATCCTAGGAATAACTAGATGGTTGTCTTCACGGGGCATTACAGGTTGAGTTAAACACCGCTGTTTGAAATACTGCACTTATGTATCATTGTTAGGTTAATCATTGTAGCTATTAGACTTGCTTATAGTTGTGTGATACAACAGGTGAACTGAATAACCCACAATGTCTTGCTTGCACAAAGAAAAAGGGGGGAATTGTTGCAGAATGACTCTAAGAGCGGGGCCATGGAGCCCTGGAGGCCTGTGCGAGCAAGGCAGGGGGTGGCCCCCACAGGTAACCAGAAACCGGAGGTGGGAGGAGAATGTGGAGGAAGCTGTGTGGGTCTAACCAATACTGTTGTGCCTAGGAGGAGTGGCTGAATACCACTCCTATATATGTGAACTGCGTCACAAATAAAGTAGTAGTTTGCTTATCACCCATATTGGGTTGGCCTATCTGCTTCTCCTCGCCGCTTACACTCAGGGACCTGGATATACTTGGTGGGTAATGCGGAAAGATGGGGAAGTCCGATGTATACCTCAAGGGGATTTGATTTTAGGGGAAAACAGCCAGTGAACTCAATTGTATGCTGTTGCCTGCTGTGTAATACTTTTATAGCCCATCAACTAGATGTCTTCAGGTCACCAGCGACTGGCCCTGACTTCCCTCCAACCATCATCCCAACAGAGAATGAATTTTGAACATCATGGACCGAATGGACTCGGAAGCATTATAGGGATTGGTCCATGCACTAAGAAAATTATCTTTTTCTCTTGGTCTGTATGTATATGGATGTATATATGTGGGAGAGCGATGGTGTATTGAAAATGTGGGATCTGAGCATGACATGAATGGTATGGAATAAGGGGTGGATAATGTCCTGGGTTCAGCAGTAGCAGTCATGTTTCTCCTTTGTGTTAGCTGGTGCAGTGCTGTGTTTTGACTTCCACCCTGGGAACAATGTTGGTGAAACTGATGTTTTTGGTTGTTGCTAAGTGATGTTTACCCTGACCAAGGACTTTGTGAGGCTCATGCTCTGCCAGGGAGGAGGGGAAGCTGTGAGGAAGCAGAGACAGGGCGCCTGTCCCACGCTGGCCAAGGAGGTATTCCATACCACAGCACGTCATGCCCCGGGTGGAGGGTGACTGGGAGTTACCCGGAAGGACACGGGCGTCCGGGTGGGACTCATTTCTTGGCCAGTGGTATCGTATTCTCTTCCCTTGTTATTTTCCCTTATCATTGTTGTAGTTGGTAGTAGCAGTGGTGATTTGTGTTGTACATTGGTTGCTGGACTGTTCTTGTCTCAACCCGTAGGAGTTGCACCCTTTCGATCCTCCTCCCCGTTCCTCTGGGAGCGGGGAAGGAGAGAGCCCCGGTGGGGGGGACGGCCCTCGATTGTTGTCAGCTCGGCACCACTCACTGGGAGTGAGTGAACAAGTTGCCTGACTGGGTTTAAACCACGACAGTCACTTATAAAATGGTTTTATGCAACTTCTATCTAAAGACAGTAACATTTTTTTTTGGCTCATAAACTTCCAGGAGAAACGGACAAGATGATCTCTGCCTTGCTATGCTTGATACAAGAAGACATCATAACTTTTGCCGTTGTATAAGTCACTCTAACATCCTTGCAGGACAGCTTGACAATGCAGTTAAGAAACAGATAGACAACTGGAATGAAATCTCACTTTTGATAAAACAGCTAAACAGAGAGGGGCAAATTCAAGATTCCACCCAAACCTTTTTCAAATCCCTACTGTTACTTTATTTAGGGAAAGACTATAAAAAATTAATTCAGTTTAGCATCGAATTGTGAGATGTAGCGAGACTGCTGCTCCACCCCTTCAGTGCTGTATTTGATGACCATAGTATATCTGGACTTGGAAAGAAATGCATTATGATCTTAATGTATTTATTATTTTATCACCTTTTGAAAATCTATTGGGACAGAATATATTCTGGATATAAACATCTTTAGGCAGAAAGAAGATTGTATTGCAGCTGGAGAATTGTGTAGTCATTCTAAAAACTTGGAAACTGGAGCCAAACTTCTTGAGTCACATAGGAAAGCTGTTGCAATACCAAGAAATTTATATCTTGGTTAAATTCTATGACTCAGACATTTAAGGTTCTACTACAGTTTAACAAGTTTCTGTGGGTCAGCTGATCTGTGACTATTATTGTCTGAGTGTACACTTTTAGCCCACATGCAAGGGAAGATAATGCAGTTTATCTTAATGCTCTACACTGCAGTCTAAGTCGAGGATCCCACATCAGCAGCAGACTAAGAGCATACTCAAGGATGGTAACTCTGTAAGCCATGGCAAACTGGTTTGATGTGTGACCCCTCAGTCCGGTGAGCAGTGCGTGAGACTGTTTCTCCTTTCTTTTACCAGGC
Organism: Pezoporus flaviventris; assembly: GCF_033815535.1. Taxonomy (NCBI): domain Eukaryota; kingdom Metazoa; phylum Chordata; class Aves; order Psittaciformes; family Psittacidae; genus Pezoporus; species Pezoporus flaviventris. The sequence continues at coordinate 791,292 of NW_026892741.1, read as the reverse complement.
ACCCCAAAGAGACAGATCCTAACTCTGTTGATGTCATCACTGCTCAAAGAAGGGAATGTCCTGATGGATGCTGACCCACGTGGAAAACAAAATCTAAACTGATATTTCAATAGTGAAGTGATAAGAGTTTTTAGTAACCCTTCTGGGTTGGTGTTCAAGGTTTCCAGACATTGCCTTCAGAACTTGCAACAAATCCCCTTGCCTCCACTTACACATGACAAGAAATTCGATGTGTAATGATATTATTGGTAAGATAATTTTTTTTATTGAACTTGTGAAAAAACATCATAAAAATTAGAATCAGGAATTCCAGAAAAAGGAATATCAATGAAAATGAATGAAACAGATACAATGGGTTTACCTCTGAGTCCAGAGATTGCCTTTTCACAAGGATGCAATTTCAGTGTTTCAGGTGCCAAAGTTAACTTTCACTATTAATCTCTTAAGTCCATCTGTTTTTCACAATGGAAACAGAGCAACTGGCAACACAGAGGTAGACCCATCTGGGCTGCTGCACTGTGGCAAGATATCACTGCCCGGGTGCAGAACCTGGTGGTGAAGGCACTCCACATAGATGCTCATGTACCCAAGAGTCAGGCCACTGAGGAACACCAGAACAACCAACAAGTGGATAAAGCTGCTAAGATTGAAGTGGCTCAGATGGACGTAGATTGGCAACAAAAGGGTGACTTATTTTTTGCCTGGTGGGCCCATGACACTTCATGCCATGAGGGCAGGGATGCAACATATAGATGGGCTCATGATTGAGGGGTGGACTTAACAATGAACACTATTGCCCAAGTTATTCATGAGTATGAAACGTGCTGCAATTAAGCAAGGCAAGCAGTTAAAAACTCATTCGTATGGAGGACAATATGGCTGAAGTACAAATATGGGGAGGCCTGGCAGATTCACTATGTTACACTCCCACCAACCGGCCAAGGCAAGTGCCATGTGCTTACCATGGTGGAAGCAACCACTGGATGGCTGGAAACATACACTTTGCCCCACGCCACTGCCCAGAACACTATCCTGGGCCTTGAGAAACAGATTTTGTGGCGACACGACACCCCAGAGAGAATTGAGTCAGATGCTGGGACTCATTTCCGGAACAACCTTATAGACACTTGGGCTAAAGAGCATGGCATTGAGTGGGTATATCACATCCCCTACCATGCACCTGCCTCTGGGAAAATTGAATGGTACAATGGGCTGTTAAAAACTACACTGAGAGCAGTGGGTGGTGGGACTTTCAAACACTGGGATACACATTTAGCCAAAGCCACCTGGTTGGTCAACACTAGGAGATCTGCCAACAGGGCTGGCCCAGCCCAGTCGGAACTTTTACGTACTGTAGAAGAGGACAAAGATCCTGTGGTGCACATCATAAAGAATTTGCTCGGGAAGACAGTCTGGTTTATTCCTGCTTCAGGTAAAGGCAAACCCACTTGTGGGATTGCTTTTGCTCAGGGACCCAGATATACTTGGTGGGTAATGCAGGAAGATGGGGAAGTCCAATGTGTACCTCAAGAGGATTTAATTTTTGGGGAAAACAGACAATTAACTCCATCATACGCTGTTGCTTGCTATATAACACTTTTATAGACCACAGTCTCCACCACTCTGGGCTTTGAAAAGAAGATATATGCTGTCATGGTCATCAGCAGAGAATAAAATCATGGGAAAAGCCAGCAGCAGCACCAGAACTGTCCTCAGATCACCATCGACTGCCCCGACTTACCTCTGATCATCACCCCAACGAAGAATTAACTTTGACAAAACTAGACAAGCTCAGCAGTGACCAGATGAGTTCAGTCGTGTCGTCATCATACAACAATCCAGCACTACACACCACCTCTCCTGCCCTGAAAGACTATTATAAGAGATGGAGCCTAACCTCATGGACTGAATGAATTCAGCAAACTTTATAGCAATGGTCCATGGTCTAAGGAATGATGTCTGTGTGTGTGTATATATATATTTCTTGGTCAAATCTTTCACACACAAGCCATCTTGGCTGAGGGTTTCCATATCTTTTCATGTTTTCGTTAGTTTCCTCCATTTGAGAAACTCATACGCTAGTTTATTTTCATATTTTCAATGTGCAAAGTTTTCTAGATTAGAAATCAGCCTTATACATCCCATTTCATTATACATGATACTGCAGGTTCAGTAACATGCATTGAACTCATGCTGAAAATGGGGTTTAGCTATTTTAATTTCAAACGGTTCCCCTTCCCTGAAAAGGACATACCTTCTTTGTGTACATACAAATCCATACAAATCTTATCAGATGTCCCTTGGAGGCAATGATACCACATGCTTCACTCAGGCCTCTCTGCGTAGCCTCTTTGTCCATATCATCTCAGCATGGATAGCTGGCCAGCAGTTTTTTGAGACATGAGTCGGATGAATCAACTAACCATTTTATGGACCACCTTTATAAGAAGCTTAGAAGATGCTGACTTCATAAGTCCTAACAGTAATAATAATTTTAATGTTTCTGATATATTTGATATAACAATTCTATATTTTGGGAAGCATTGGAAGCATTGGAGCAGATGAAGTGTTTGATCTAAATCATACCTCAACCAGTTGCAACCTTGTCTTAATTTTGTTTGCATTAAATTTCAAATGTATGTGGTGACTTGTTCTTGCAAACAGATGGGATTGTGATTTTGACCTGCCACAGCATCTGTCATGCTGCCTCTGTGGGCTATGCATGGATGTAGATGGATTTACATACATACTTATATTGATTCGGAGAAAACTCCAGGAACAAACTTGCCAACAAAGTTTTCAAGCTGACAAGCAGGTATTCTTTAATGCAGTGCCGGGAGACACGGGGGATAGCTCCTCCTAACGTGTGTCCCCGTATTGCTACACAAGCTGTCCTTATATAGTCCCTGGGCATACACACATATTCATGAGGCTACATATGCATTACATCATTTTCCAGAAAGTTCCCCACATGCATACAGAATTGTAGTGGTGGTCTCTGAGGATCGTTTACTTCTTCCAACAATCTTCATCACTTCTGGCGGCCTTTGGAGCACGTGTAGTAGATGCTTATACCAGCTTAATTGGTTTGTTAGCACCAGAGACATAATAATCCTCCTGTCCTCCTACTTATCAGTTAGTTTAACTGTAGCCCATCCTGGACACCTGCCATTCCCAGATACTCCTTATCCCTGAGTCCTATTCTTCTGGACTGTTTTTCTTAAAACTATGTCAACTATAACGATTTATCTTGTACAAGAATTCTCAGTATATTCTCTAGCTGTGCTCTACTTTTTTCTCTATGTATCATGCACCTCAGTAATTTTCCATTGCTACTGTTACAAAGCCATCAAACTTAACATTACTTAAAACTTATTCTAAAGGTTTATATATTCCATTTTGTAATTTTGTGCTCCCCCTTGTCGCAAAATGAATAAGTGCTAAGCTAGAGACAGTGATGAGTGATTCATAGAACTCCCAGTCAGGGTCACTAGTGCTTGTTTTCCTTTACAGTCATGGAAAGAAATGGGAACCAACCTGTTGTAGGAGCTTAACTGAGGTATAGCAATATATCTCTGGTAAAGGTAAGGAAGTTTGCTTCTTGGACCCTCAGCCACTGCTTGTTAGTGAGCTGATATCCCATTAATTCCTCCAGAAAAATGAAGGCAAAGAGACCAATTGCAAAAAAAAACATAACCCTAAGGAGAGCTTTAGAAAAAGAAAATGGAAATGGATCTTGAACCTCCAAAGCCAAGACTAGTCCCAAACAAATTGAGGCAGAAAAGGTGAAAAAAAAATCTCAGCCTGTGCCTGCTTAACTCTGCAAAGAATCAGGTCTAACTCATGGTGCACGAGAATGAGCTATAAAAGTGTCATAGTTTAAGCCCAGCCAGTAACTCAAAACCAATCAGATGCTCACTCAATCTCCCTGCTTCTTCCCCCCCCTGCTCCTAGAGGGATGGGGAGGAGAACTGAGTTACTAAGGTACAATAAGGTACAATAAAAACTACTACTACCACCAATAATAATAATAATAATGATAAGGGAAATAAGAAGGGGAGAGAATACAATTGCTCACCACCTGCTGACCAATACCCACCCTGACCAGAGCAGCAATCTGGGCCTTCTGGGTAAGTCCCTTCATTTAGAGTACTGGGAATGACATGCTGGCCCTTTGGGTACTTTGGGTCAGGTGTCCTGTCTATGCTTCCTCTTGGCTTCTTGTGCCCTTCCTCACTGGCAGAGAATGAGACTTACAGTCCTTGATCAAAGTAAACATTACTTAGCAACAACTAAAAACATTGGTGTGTTATCAGCACTGTTCTCACAGTGTCGAAAACACAGCACTGCACCAGCTACTAAGGAGAAAAAAGACTGCTACAGCTGAACCCAGGACATTTACTCTGAGAAACTAAAGAGGTGTGTAAGCAGAGAGGAAACAGTGCTGTGAAATTCAATACTTCAGTCTGAAAAAGTTGAGAAGTCAGGGAATGACAAGGTAAGTGCTGTTTCTGAATAAGGACAAGGTTATAGAGTTGATGTATGTCCTGGGTATGTCCCTCTCCCCAGTTGCTGCTTTAGGGGGAGGGAAAGAAGGGGGGGGGGGGGGGTGAGTGAACGAGTTACCTGACTGGGTTTAAACCACGACAATGTACTACCCTGGAAAAGTGCAAATTTCAAAGAGCTTATGCTTAGGAATAAAGTAGTCATTGGCAGTTGGAAAGCTAAGAGTGGCATAGGAAGAAGTGAAAGACTAACCAGATTAGGGGTACTCAATGGAGAAAGAAGAGCTCCCAGACTGTTTAGTTTAGGTGTTCATATGAAGGTGTATATGTGTGAATTAGGTGCCTAAGCAATTGGTACCTTAAACTAATGTCAACAGAGAGGGAATTTTTACAGTCAGTAGAGGCTGGTGTAAGATTCAGGTCAACATATGGTTGCACTGGTTGCCTCAACAGTCATATTTAGCAAAGTGTACTGATAAGAATCTTGATTCAGTTACCAGAACAGTGGCCATTTTTTGCCATCAGGGATGCCCTATATTATTTGAAACATTCCCTGGGGCTGGCAGATATGACCCAGGACTATAGGAGATATATACCCTTTAGATCAAAAATTAGAGACCATATTATAGTCCAGAAAATATTAGACAACATTTGGTACATACTTTAGTCAACTGAATTGGACTTTAAAATGTACAGAGATCACAGATACTTGTCTCATTTGTACACACCTAAGCGTAGGTGTCTCAATCCGTGATTGGAATCCCATTTTAGATAATCAGCTATACTGAGATAAATTTGAACTCTGGACTTCCCAAGCAAATAGGACTTGTATAAGTAGGAACATACAAAGATTTAAGCCTCACAACAGGATGTCTTTCGTATCAGCTAGTGTATAAGTCCCAAACTGTAGCTGTGCCTGGGATTGCTCTGACCCGGGTGTAGGACCTTGCACTTGTCATGGTTAAACTTCATGAGGTTGGCATCAGCCCACCTCACAAGCGTGCTAAGGTCCCTCTGGATGGCATTCATTCCGTCCAGGTTATCAACCGAACCACACAGCTTGGTGTCATTGGAAAACTTGCTGAGGGTTCACTCAATCCCACTGTCCAGGTCAGCGACAAAGATGTTAAACAAGATCGGTCCCAACACCGATCCGTGAGGGACACCACTCGTTAATGGTCTCCAGCCGGTCATTGAGCCATTGACCACAACTCTTTGCATGCAGCCATCCAGCCAGTTCTTTATCCACCGAGTGGTCCATACATCAAATCGATGCCTCTCCAATTTAGAGACAAGGATGTCATGTGGGACAGTGTCGAACGCTTTGCACAAGTCCAGGTAGATGACATCAACTGCTCTACCCCTGTCCATCAGTTCTGTAGCCCCATCATAGAAGGCCACCAAATTGGTCAGGCCGGATTTCCCCTTAGTGAAGCCATGCTGGCTGTCACCAATCACCTTGATGATTTTCATGTGCCTTAGCATGCCTTCCAGGAGAATCTGCTCCAAGATTTTGCCAGGCACAGAGGTGAGACTGACTGGTCTGTAATTCCCCGGGTCATCCATTTTCCCCTTCTTGAAAATGGGGGTTATATTTCCCTTTTTCCAGTCATCGGGAACTTCACTTGACTGCCATGATTACTCAAATATGATGGCGTGGCTTAGCAACTTCATTTGCCAGCTCCTTCAGGACCAGCAGATGGATTTCATGAGGACCCATGGACTTGTGCATGTTCATATTTTTCAGATCGTCTCAAACCAGATCCTCTCCTACAGTGGGCTCAAGGACTTCATTCTCACAGTCCCTGCGTCTTCCTTCCAAGACTTGGGTGCTGTGGTCAGAGCCTTTGCCACTGAAGACCGAGTCAAAGAAGTCATTCAGAACCTCAGCCTTCTCCAAATCCTGTGCAGCTAGCTCTCCCAAGAGCTTCCTGAGGGGGCCTACGTTCTCCCTAGTCTGTCTTTTATTTGCTATGTACCTGTAGAATACCTTCCTGTTATCCTTAAAAACCCTAGCTTCCCGGACAACATCCCTGTATTCTTCCAGGCCGCCTGTCCTTGCTTCCACTTATTATAAGCCTCTTTTTTCATTTGAATTTTGCTCAGGAGCTCCTTATCCATCCAAGGAGGTCTCCTGGCCCTCCTGCTGCACTTCCTTCTGGTTGGGATGCAACACTCCTGAGCTTGTAGCAGGTGATCCTTGAATATGAACCAAGTGTCTTGGACCCCCCTGCCTCTAGGGCTATATTCCCATGGAACCTTACTAAGCAGTTTCCTGAAGAGGCCAAATCTGCTCTTTTGAAGTCCAGGGCAGTGAGCTTGCTGCACGCTCTTCTCACTGTCCTGAGGATCTCAAATTCGACCATCTTGTGATCGCTTCATCCAAGGCTGCCCTGGAGAGTCACATTTCCAACGAGCCCTTCCCTGTTGGTGATCACGAGGTCAAGCACGGCACCTCTCCTTGTCGGCTCCTCTATTACTTGAAGAAGGAAGTTGTCTTCCACACAATCGAGGAACCTCCTGGATTGCTTTTGCCGGGCCATACTGTCATTCCAGCAGATGTCAGGGTGGTTGAAGTCCCCCATGAGAACAAGGGCCTGCGAGCGTGACGCTTTTCCTATCTGTCTATAGAGTGCTTCATCCACAGGTTCTCCTTGATCAGGCGGTCTGTAACAGATCCCCACAGTATTGTCTCCCATAGCTATATTCCCTTTAACCCTGACCCACAAACTCTCTGTTAACTGCTCCCCTGTCCCCAGACAGAGTTCCATACTCTCCAGCCTATCCCTAACATAAAGGGCAACTCCCTCTCCCCATCTGCCAGGCCTGTCTTTTCTAAAAAGCCTGTAACCTTCCATTCCAACACTCCAGTCATAGGAGCCATCCCACCATGTTTCTGCGATGCCTATTATATCATACCCCTGTAGACGTGCGCACATCTCTAATTCCTCTTGTTTGTTCCCCATGCTACAGGCATTTGTATAGAGGAATCTGAGCCAAGGTCCAAATGAAGCCAGCTCCTTATCTGGAGTGGTTGGAATATCTCTACATTGCTCCGAGCATTTATTATAGATGCTGGCAACTGATTGGGTGTGTTGGGATGGAATGATGGACCTGTTTCTGGCTCGAGTGCGATTTCTTTCAGAAAATTGCAATATTCTTTCAGGAGAGTTCTGATGTTTCTTTCTGCATGTACAGGTAATTTATGGGAAATTATCTTCACAAAATGAAAGATGATGATTGTGGTGTTTTTTCCCCTCTAAAAGATTTAAAACTATTTGTGTCTATTTCTCAGACAGCTTTACTAGTCAGTATCATTCTGTTTTGCCAATGCTGTCATATGGCAAGAGCTGAAGCATGATTAATATTATAATATTTATAATTATTTATAATTATTTATAACTATTTAATATATTTTTATAATATAGACTCATGGAAGCATAGAATAGTTAGGGTTGGAATGGACCTTAAGATCATCAAGATCCAAACCCCCTGCCATGGGCAGGGACACCTCACGCTAAACCATATCACCCAAGGCCTCGTCCCACCTGGTCTTGAACTCTGTCAGGGATGGAGCATTCACATCCTCCCTGGGCAACCTATTCCAGTGCCTCACCACCCTAATTTTGTGCTACCGTTGGGAAATGAATGGTTAGATTCCCTCTGCTCATAATGTTCCCTGTCTTCTGTGACATGTCCTGTCCGTTTGGCTTCCCAACAGAAGTTTTGAACAGCTTATGTTTAGTCTTATTATTATTTCTTGCTGCCTGTGCTTTCAAGTTTCCCTCTGACTTTAATTAAAGTGACCTTAGGCTTGTGCATTGTCCTGGGTTCAGCAGTAGCAGTCATGTTTCTCCTTCTTGGTGGCTGGTGCAGTGCTGTGTTTTGACTTTTGGCCTGGGAACAGAACTGATAGAGATGTTTTGGTTTGGCCAAGGACTTTGTGAGCCTCATGCTCTGCCAGGGAGGAGGGGAAGCCAGGAGGAAGCAGAGACAGGACACCTGACCCAAACTGACCAAAGAGGTATTCCATACCACAGCACGTCATGCCCAGAATGTAACTGGGAGTTAGCCGGAAGGGCTGGGAGACTGCAGGGTTGGAGGAGGTATCGGTCGGAGCTTGGTCGGGCTTGGGGGGCAAGTTATCGGTCGGCTGGTGCTGAGGTGTTGTATTCTCTTCCCTTGTTATTTCCTTTATCATTATTATCATTGGTGGTAGCAGTAGTGATCTGTGTCATACCATAGTTACTAAACTGTTCTTATCTCAACCCGTGGGAGTTGCATTCTTTTCGATTCTCCTCTCCGTCCCTCCGGGAGCAGGGGGAGGGCAAGAAAGGGGGGGAAGTGAGTGAATGAATTACCTGACTGGGTTTAAACCACGACAGTTCTTTTTGGCGCCCAACGTGGGGCACGAGGGGTTGAGATAACGACAGATTTGACTGGATTAATAGTCACTCGTCACAATGCTGATTTATTGGCTCTCAGAGTTGTTCACAGTATCACAGTATCACAGTATGTTAGAGATTGGAAGGGACCTCGAAAGATCATCTAGTCCAATCCCCCTGCCGGAGCAGGAACACCTAGATAATGTTACACAGGAATGCATCCAGGCGGGTTTTGAATGTCTCCAGGGAAGGAGACTCCACAACCTCCCTGGGCAGCCTGTTCCAGTGTTCCGTCACCCTCACTGAGAAGAAGTTTCTTCTCAAGTTTAAGTGGAACCTCTTGTGTTCCACTTTGTACCCATTACCCCTTGTCCTATCATTGTTTGCCACTGAGTAGAGCCTGGCTCCGTCCTCGTGACACTCCCCCTTTATATATTTATAGACACTTATAAGGTCACCCCTCAGTCTCCTCTTCTCCAAACTATAGAGACCCAGCTCCCTCAGTCATTCCTCATAAGGGAGATGCTCCACTCCCTTAATCATCTTAGTTGCCCTGCGCTGGACTCTCTCCAGCAGCTCCCTGTCCTTCTTGAACTGAGGGGCCCAGAACTGGACACAATACTCCAGATGCGGTCTCACCAGGGCAGAGTAGAGGGGAAGGAGGACCTCTCTCGACCTACTAACCACCGCCCTTCTAATACACCCCAGGATGCCATTGGCCTTCTTAGCCACAAGGGCACAGTGTTGGCCCATGGTCATCCTGTCGTCCACTAGGACCCCCAGGTCCCTCTCCCCTACACTGCTCTCTAACAGGTCGTTCCCCAACCTATACTGGAAGCTGGGGTTGTTCCTGCCCAGATGCAGGACTCTACACTTTCCCTTGTTATATTTCATCAAGTTACTCCCTGCCCAACTCTCCAGCCTGTCCAGGTCTCGCTGGATGGCAGCACAGCCTTCTGGCGTATCAGCCACTCCTCCCAGCTTAGTGTCATCAGCAAACTTGCTGATAGTACACTCAATTCCCTCATCTAAATCATTGATGAATATATTAAATAATACTGGTCCCAGTACTGACCCTTGAGGCACTCCACTAGTTACAGGCCTCCAACTAGACTCAGCCCCATAGACTACAACTCTCTGGCTTCTCTCTGGCTCAGAATGTTGTAACTTACGTAGAGCCGGAATTTGCTGTGTTAGTGTTTATCAAGTGTGGGGCCTGGGCTAAGGTTCTTGTCTCACTGTGCTTTATGGCAATGGCTTGTAATACGGGCGGGCCCCAGCAGCAGGGCGGAACGGACGTGGCCGTGGACTTGAATCTGGCCGTCCGGCTGCTCTTCACCGTCCTGGCCCTCGCCCTACTCTCCATCTTCGTGAGGCTGCGGGGAGCCGAGGGGGAGCGGCCCCGGGAGCCGGCGGCAGCCGAACCGGCCCGGGAGAGCGGCCCCGGGGACCAAGCGGCGGCGGGAGCAGGGCCGGAGGCCGCGAGGGGACGGCTGCCGGTGGAGGAGGTCGGGGCGGTCGAGGAGAGGAAGGAGGCGGCTGCCGAGCAGCCGGAGAAGGCGGCGGAGGAGCCGAGCCCCGCGGAGGAGCCGAGCCCCGCGGCCGAGCCCCGCCCTGAGACGGCCGAGAGCATTCCCCGGCAGCCGCCCGCCGAGCCCCAGGAGGACGCAGGAGACCACGCAACATTTCCCAGCAAGGCAGAGGAGGAAGAGCTGGGCTCAGGAAAAGAGAAGCTGGTGGTGGGAGAGCCGGCAAGCACAGCAGCTACACCAGCCCCAGTGACAAGTACAGCAGCATCGTTTGAGAGTTCTGAAGGTTTTGAATGGCCTTTGGGTATCCTTGGGACCTGCCTGCTGATTGTGATGGGGATCAGCATGTTGGCACACACACAGGCTGTGTTCTACCCACAACCATTTTGTCTGATCTCAAAAGTTAAGCAGAGTCGGGTTTGGGTCTTGTCTGGGGTTAGACAACAATATAGGGAGACCAAGAGGTTTTCCCCAAGGCTGGACAGTCATGAGTGGCAGGGCATGTGGGACAGTATGGGCAAGTATCTAGTCCACTGGGCCCCTCCAGTGCTTTGGAAGCATTGGAGATGGAAGGCAGCTGTATGGAGTCCCCAGCAACAAGCTGCAGAAACTGCTGAAGGGGACAGTGAATTATTTTGAGCCTGGTGGGCCCATGGCACTTCAGGCCATCAGAGCAGAGATGCAACATAGAGGTGGACTCATGATTGAGGGGTGGACTTAGCAATGGACACTATTGCCCAGGTTATTCACGAGTGTGAACACTGCACACAGTCTCTCCTGCTCTGAAAGACTGTTACAAGAGATGGAGCCTGGCATCATGGACCAGATGGACTCAGCAGCTTTATAGCTACTGGTCCATGCACTAAGATAAGAGTGATGGTATATTGAAAATGTGGGATCTGAGCATGACGTGAATGGTATGGAATAAGGGGTGGATAATGTCCTGGGTTCAGCAGTAGCAGTCATGTTTCTCCTTCTTGGTGGCTGGTGCAGTGCTGTGTTTTGACTTTTGGCCTGGGAACAGAACTGATAGAGATGTTTTGGTTTGGCCAAGGACTTTGTGAGCCTCATGCTCTGCCAGGGAGGAGGGGAAGCCGGGAGGAAGCAGAGACAGGACACCTGACCCAAACTGACCAAAGAGGTATTCCATACCACAGCACGTCATGCCCAGAATGTAACTGGGAGTTAGCCAGAAGGGCTGGGAGACTGCAGGGTTGGAGGAGGTATCGGTCGGAGCTTGGTCGGGCTTGGGGGGCAAGTTATCGGTCGGCTGGTGCTGAGGTGTTGTATTCTCTTCCCTTGTTATTTCCTTTATCATTATTATCATTGGTGGTAGCAGTAGTGATCTGTGTTATACCCTAGTTACTAAACTGTTCTTATCTCAACCCATGGGAGTTGCATTCTTTTCGATTCTCCTCTCCGTCCCTCCGGGAGCAGGGGGAGGGCAAGAAAGGGGGGGAAGTGAGTGAATGAATTACCTGACTGGGTTTAAACCACGACAGCATGTAAAAAGCTAACAAGTTGTTGTGGTTTAAGCCCAGCCGGCAACCCAGGTCCACGCAGCCACTTGCTCACTCTCCCCCCCCTTCCTCCCCCTGTTCCCGGAGGGATGGAGAGGAGAATCAAAAGAATGTAACTCCCATGGGCTGAGATAAGAACAGTCCAGTAACTAAGGTATAACACAAACCACTACTGCTACCACCACTAATAATAATGATAAGGGAAATAACAAGGAAAGAGAATACAACCGCTCACCACCTGCTGACTGATACCCAGCCTGACCCGAGCAGCAATCTAGCTCTTCTGGGTAACTGCCCCCAGTTTATATACTGGGCATGATGTGCTGTGGTATGGAATACCCGTTTGGTTAGTTTGGGTCAGGTGTCCTGTCTCTGCTTCCTCACAGTTTCCCGTCCTCCCGGCTGAAACTCATCATGCCAAGAGGCTTCATTTTTTTCCCACTGTTTGCAAGAAGAGTCAAAGGTGACTAGCTTAGATGTCAACACTGTAAGCATCTTCACTTAGTCACATGAGCCCCACCAGTGTACCAATACCTCTGTATTTTCTATGTCCTCTCTTAAAATTTTAGCTCTCCAAATATGCATATAGTATGTAAACTAGTTGAGGAAGAAGACAAGCTGGGACTGGGAAAAAGGAAGAAGAGAGGGTAGATATGATTAGTGTATACTATCAGAGCCAAAACAAACAGTCAGTTTTTATTGAGCTTTTCTCTTTCTATGGAACATTTGTCACCATTGCAAAAATTGGAATTTTCTTGGAAAATATAGTTTGGTTGAGGTCTTGAGATACTGCAAATAAGTTCAAGAAACAGCACAAGATGTGTGAAGAAAACGTCAGTGAAAAGTATGAGAGGTTAATTTCCTGACCTTCAGCTCTAGTCATAACTTGCCTTCATCAGCAATTCCGAGAGTACCCTGCAGTCAGAGCTGACACTACGATATCAGGAATGGGTGAGTCAAGTCCTGTGGGTGTGCAGATGACTGTACAGGATTCCTGCATTACAAGCACCTCTTATTTTACCATTCATGGTGCTACTCAGCAGTGATCTCTTCAGTTGCAAGATCAATACACTAAATGAGAAAAGGTGGAGAAAGGAGGACTGTAAGAGAAAGAACAGAAATGCATAGAACAACAGAGAAGGAAAAGGAAGGTATGGGATCTACAATGTGAAAATGGCATGAGTTTTTCTTAATAGTTGCACAGGATCAAACATACACCTTTTTGGCTAAGGGTGACATTTCTGGGAGATTCCCACAGCATCTCAGGTGCAATTTCTGCATTCCACTGTCAAAATGAAGGCAATATTAATAGTAAAATTATTTCATAAAGTATATTGCAGCTTAAATACTTAAAACAGCCTAACTGCAGAGTATCTGAGCTGCTAAACAGCCACTTGTCTGAGCAAAAACTGACTGAAAAGCAGAGGTATTCTGCATTGCCTCACAATTCAAGCCAAAAGGAAGCAACAGTCACCAAATTTTGCTTTCTGCACATCCTTGTCTGAGAAAAGCAACAATTTCCTTAGAATTGGATACAAGCACAAAATATGCTTGGAAGCAAAATAATGTGCAGAGACTAGAAACAGTGTCTCGTATCTTAGAACAACTTAGGCATCCATTATTAGCACTGCATTTACTTGAACATATTTCAGTGTGAATTGTCTTGTAAACCATGTTGTAGTAATTGTGACAGCCACAGGGCTTCCCTGAATGGCATAGCATAACATAATGTACTTAATGTTAAGAGAGTGGTGTGGTGGGGGAACATGGCATGACACAGGTAGTATTTGGATCCCTTTTAATACCCTGCAACATCAGTCTTTACCTGTAGTTACAGAATGCGCTATACAATCCTCTTCCAAGAAAAACTGTATTCAGATGGTTGATATAGCATAGAATAATGCTTCAACTGGCATCACTCAATAATAATAAAGAAAAGCTTAGATAACATAATATTATTTTCATCCCACATTCCCAAAGATCTTTATAGGTTATAAACCGAATTACCAATTCAATGCCAAAACAGAAATCCTTTATAATCAACCTTTCAGAGCAGAAGAAAGGGACATGAAGATTTGGTGACAAGTTTAGTCATAAAGGCAACATTTCTTGAACAAAATAGATCAGGCACTCCATTTAGGGATTGGCAGGATCACTGGGTTAATGCCTTTTCCTATAGAAAAAGAGCTATAGGATTTTAAAGTTTATCGTGTAATTAGGATTCTTGTCTTAGGGCTGAAAAATGTCTTTCTGTGTTCTGGTAGGGCACTGTCCGTCATGCTAAATTTCTATTCTATAAATCCATACACAAAGGTAAAGAAAATAAAAATAATAATTGTGGGTGACGTATAGAAATAGTTAACAAAATGGATCCAGGCGTTATCACCCTGGTCTGGCTTAAGCCTTGGGAACAAGAAAACACCAGGTGCTATTGCCCTAGTTGGGCTTAAGTCTTGGGAACGGTAAAGAGAACAATGAAGGGGAAAGATTGGCTCGCAGAACAAAGCAGGTGGTTTGCAAGATAAAGCAGGATGTGCATTTGTAACCCTTAGTAGTGTTGCTGAATCAGGATGATAAGGAAAGAAGAGAGTAGAAAGTTACTGCTTAGCACTTAGTAGACTATAAAAGGGATGCGAGATGTGAAATAAAGGTCTTCAGATTTCACCAGAACCGGAGTCCATCTTTGATACGCCACAAATGGCGCCCGAACAGGAGGAACTCAGGCTAATTCTTTGGAGTCAGTGACCAGTGGCATAGCTGGCTGATCTCAGAGGAGTCCGGTGGGGGAGCACCGAAGTCATCCAGACACAAACCTATCATCTGGGAGAGGTGAGGAGGCAGGTGGGGGAGCACCGAAGAAGTCCAGACATAACGATCACCTGGAAAAGGTGAGCAGCTGGGAATGGGAATATGGGGGGAATATTACTAAGGAAGAAGCCTCTGTTTTATGGATGTTTTCAGTCCTTCTTGAGATGAAGGGAGCAACCTTTAAAGAGACAGATTTAAGTTAATGTTGAAATGGTAGAAGACGCATTATCCAGAGATTGATGAGTCCACCGTATTTGAAGTCTCTTTGTGGGATGGGGCAGGAGTTCAGTTGTGGGATGCAAACACAAAAGGCAATGACACTGCGAAAAATCTGTTAGTCATTTGGAGATCTATTTTAGAGACGTTAAAGTCAAAAAATGAGATCGTGGAGCCCAGTGCCCCACCCCCTCCCCCCGTCACCCCTCCCCAACCTCTGGCAGTCACCGCCGTGGCTGCGAAGACTGAGGACAAGGATGAAGACAGTCCTTCTGACCCAGGCCCTATTGACCCCAAGAAGGAGCCTGTGCACGTTCATCAGACTGCTGTTGCTGCTCCTGAGGTTCTGATGCTTAATAATTCTGATGCTGACCTGGATGGTCCTTTTGAACCCAGGGCCTATTGATCCAGAAAAGGAGACTGATTTGTATCCCCCAGATCCTCATGATAAATGGGCAGCTGTAAAGGGAGAAGCGAGATGGGTGGGGGATGCAGATGTTTTGTGTGCTTTCCCTGTGATGTATGTACTGGATCAAGACCTGCAGTGGGAAGGTCTCTCTTATGCTCTTATCGGGGATATCGGGCGGACTGTGCTGGACCCCCTATACAACTCATTTGATACATTCATTCTGTGATACTCATGTACTAGAAGTTGGCAAATACAAATATGTCCATGTTTCTATTGACCCTTGGAGACCTTTATAAATATTGCTGGCCACTTCTTCTGACGTAGGCTGGTCACCTGTGTCGGAATGAGTGTGCGTTTTGGTCAACATAAAAGCCCAAGCCTCATGCAATGTGGGGGAGGCAGAGCCTCTGCGGGGACATCCATTAAAGTTGGGCCTGCCACCTTGCACTGCAATGATGCTTCTTGGAGCTGGTTTCCTGGTTGTCTTCCCAGTGTCCTTACACTGCATTCTGTATTTGGGGCCATGTAGTAGGAGCAATGTTTGTCTGGATTTTGTGTTTCAAATATTGTAGTTAGGTGGAGTGTGCTTGTGGGATCCCATACTTGTGTGTGTGTGTGTGTGTGTGTGTGTGTGTGTGTGTGTGTGTTGAGGGCAGACGGTGTTCTGTGAATTTTTTGTTATCGGGTTTACGTAAAAGTTTTCAAGGTGTAGCAGATTAACATTTCGGGCAAGAAAGGGTTAATGCAAAAGTGCGGTTGCTGGCAGGTATTTATGGCAGCGGCTGAGCAGGCAGGCAGCTGTAGCTGCTGTTGAGCAGGCAGGCATTTATAGCTGCTGCCGAGCAGACTGTGGTGTTTGTAGCCTTGCAAAGCAGGGTGAGTGACTTTGGAAAGAAAAAAAAAAGTTATTTGATAACAGTTCAGTCCCCATGTTCAAAAGAAACTGCCCTCCGATTCGGCTCCCAGTGCTCCACCAGTGGAATGGCCAGGATGGATGCTGGAGCCAAGGAGTGAAGAAAAACAAACAAAAAAAAACCAAACAAAAAACCAAACCTCTGTATCTATTGAAGTATTGGGGCAGTTTGGAGAGACACCACAAAGAAAGCCTAAAGAACATCTGCAACATGCTGGGCGCATGGTAGGAGCCTTGTTTACTGTGTTTAAAGTAACCTGGGGGTAAATCCAAGACTTGGAGGAAAAGATTGGTTGAAACAACAACTGCTAACTGAAAAAGCGAGAGGGGGTAGCGTAACCACAAGCTTTATCAGCCATCAGCCAAGCAGCATCAGGGTGGCAAAGAAGATTAAAAAAAAAGGGTAATTGCTAGCGGCGAGGAGAAGCAAGACACACCAACCCAATATGGGTGATAAGCAAACTTCTTTATTTGTGGCGCACTTCGCTTATATCCACGTGGTGTTTAGCCACGCCTACTAGTCAGAACAGTACACAGCTTCCTTCACATTCTCCTCCCACATCCGGTATCCGGTTACCTGTGAGGCCTACACCTTGCTTTGCTCGCACAAGGCCTCTAAGGATCCATGGCCTTGCTCTTGGAGCCATTCTGCAACAATTCCCCCCTTTTTCTTCTGTGCGAGCAAAACATTGTGGGTCGTTCTGTTCACTTGTTTTCATCACGCAACCATAAGCCAGTCTAACACCTACAATGATTGAAATAACAATGATACATAAGCGCAGTCCTTCAAATAGCAGTGTTTTAAGCCAATTTGTAATGCCCCATGAGGACAACCATTTAGTTATCCCTTGGTCATTGCTCACTTGCAATTGCTGGGTAAGCTGAGCCAGGGTTTTCAGCTGTGCGTTTATCAAATTAGAATGATCAGAAAGATTCATACAACACATTCCATCAAACTCTTCACATCCATGTCCCTGTTCCAACAACACAAGGTTCTGCAGTGTTGCATGTCTTACAGAGTCAACATCAAACAACAAATCAGAAATTGCCTTCGATGTAGCCTTTGTCTGCTTAGCAAGCCAGCAGCCTAGCTTGTTTAACTGAGAAAAGGCCCCGGCCGAAGCACTTACAGTGATTTGGCATATTATGATTGGATACATGTCTTGAAGACCCTTAGTGACTAGCATATAATTGGTTAAACACAGGTGTGGGAACTTGACCTCGAAAGCTTGCCAACAGTCCACAGTTCTCATTAACTTGGTGAATTCCAGTCTCTTATCTTGCTTGCTTAAGCTTCTTTGGGCCTCTCATGGCCTTCCTGTATCTTTCAGGATTATTCAGAGTTTATGTACCAATTATGCATTCTCCCGTGAGAACTCTGTCTCCACATCTCCCCCCTTTTTGTTTCATCCAGTAACAAGTCGCTACTACAGCAAGGCACACAAATTTACATTAGCAGAGTAACTATTACGGGGGCAGCAGCATGTTGAACATGCTGATGGCAGTGAGGGACTAGCCAAAGAAATTTCCTACCAGTGGAATTCTCCCACCCTCTTAATATGTTCCATCACCTGCTTTATAACACTACCATTGTATTAAAATATTTCTAGCCTTTGCCTTAGCATTTTTCTAGCAGCTACTGCAAATTTCCATACTCTAACATCTCTCTTTTACAAGTGACGAATCTATACAAGGTGTAGTTTCTTATTAGCAACTAGCTAGTAAATACAGGTGGTTTCATATACAAAATCACAACCTCTAATAATAGCTACTTTACAAGCACACATACTCAGGATGTTACTTTTCAGTTGCCCCAAGTGATGTTTTGAAGCTATTCGCTCTTTCTCTTCCTCTATCTCATTCTGCTTGGGGTATTCACGGTCAGCTCCTGTAGCTGAGGCATCAGGTTTTTCCATTCATCTGTCCAGCTCATGGCAAGGCTTCACAAATTTTGCAGGCAGTCGCCATGGACCTGTAGGCAGGAGGACACAAATATACCCCCTCCCCCAGGTTATCAGTTCTTGAGAAGTAGACAGGTTAAACAGGTTGAATGCAGCATCATTACTCTCTCTCCCCCCCCCTTTTTTTTTTTTCCTGCAAAAGCCGGCCTGCTGGGCAGCAACTATAGCGGCCTGCTTGCTTCAGCAGCAACCATTAATACCTGCCGGCAGCCGCACTTTTTCATTAACCCTTTCATGCCCGAAATGTTAAACAGCTACCCGTTAAAAGATTTTACATGAACCCAACAACAAAAAAAATACACAGAACACCTTCTGCCCTCAGCACACACACACACACGCGTATAGGATCCCACAAGAACACGCCACACAACTACGATATTTGAAGCACAAAATCCAGACAATCATTACTCCCACTACAGTTCCACGTACAGAATGTGGCACAAGGACCCTGTGGAGACTAATAGCAAACCAGCTCCGAGAAGCATCATTGCAGTGCGAGGTAGCAGTGCTCAACCTCAGCGGGCGTCCCCGCAGAGGCTCTGCCTCCCCCACATTCCATGAGGCTTGGGCTTTTATACTGACCAAAATGCACACTCATTCCGACACAGGTGGCCAGCCTGTGCTGGAAGAAGTGACCAGCAGTATCTACAGAGGTCTCCAAAGGTTGATAGAAACCTGGACATACTTATATTTACCAACTTCTAGTACATCAGTGTCACAGAGAAACTGTATGGGCTCCCCCTGTCAATTGCAAGAAAAAATCATAACATATACAGCTTGAGTATAAGAGGATTTTAACCCATACGTGGTCACTGCTTGTCAGGCCTCCTTAACTATTTTGAGATCAAGAGCTTCCCACTCTTTAGCCCCCTGCTGTGTAGTAAACACAGGATATGCTGAGATGCCCATTGCAAAATTCACCAGTAATGATCGCATCTTTGATTAACCATTGTTGCAGCTGAGCGTCTCCAGGGCCAGTGAGTCTGAGCAGAACAACCCAGGACACGAAGAGTCAGAGTCTGGCAGCAGAGGATATAAATATGGCTCGGATTCAGGGGATTCGGGGTCTGATCCTGTGCCGAACTCAGGGTCTCCGTTGCTCGCAGCTGTGTCTTTCTTGTCAGATGTCTCTCGTTCGGCATGTGACCATCTGCAGACATGGCTCCTCCGTAACCGAGTTAAAAATTTCCACTCTAGGTCATAATGGTTTGGAAAGGCTCGCAGTTCCTTTAAATCTCCCGCTAACGCATAATCTCTATTTTCTACTGCGTGCTTCAAAATGGCGCCCCAATCGATCCGGCGCCGAGGCACTACCCTCTTCCTTTTAGCTTCCTCGACATTCATCATGCGCATCCCTTCTAATATACTTTCTCTGTCCTTTTCAAAGTCCCTACTTTCGGAACTGGGGTGGTGGGGGAGCAGGGAGTTGCACCTCCTCCGCTGCACCTTCTGATGAAGAAGGAGGGGGAGAAAAGGAAGGGGGGGGGGGGAAACCCTGTGCTCCAAGCACAGGGAGCGCCCTGCAAGTTGGGGGAAATGAGTTGTAATCTTCCCCCGGCTTCAACCGACCGAGGACGTCTGTTCCTAGTTTCTGTGTTGCTACAGCGGCAGTTTTCTTTTCCGCTTTGCATCTTTTGTACAGTTTATTACTTCTCTCCGTGGTTTACCGAGTTTCTTTGCCGTTTTATCATCATTAAGCATTGAGTCAAATACTTTATCACCAAACTTTCGCCATTCACTCTCCTCAAAAACTGTATTAGGATCTACAAAAAATCCCTTAGCCTTCCCTACAGCCACTAGACCTGCTAGCTGCTTTAGAGTCTCAGGCTCAATCCCCCGCTTTTATAAAAAGCACTGTAATAAATCAGGGGCTACCTCTCGGCCCATTTTCATGGCTGGCCTTTTCCGGATCGTCCTCTTCTGGATCGTCCTCTTCTGGATCGTCCTCTAACCTCGGTCTCCGGATCCGCCTCCCGATGCAGCAGTGTCTGGTTTGCCCCAGCGGCGGACTCCTTTCGGTCAGTCCAAGCACCCGGGTCCGTCATGCCACCGCAGTAGCATTGCCCGCGCTCCCTGGCCGCTGCTGCTGGCGCCACTCACTCGCTGTTCCAGGTCACTGATACTCAGGGCCCTGTATTCCGGGTCCCCGGTGACTGGGGCCCTATATTCCGGGGCCCCGGTGACCGGGGCCCTGTATTCCGGGTCCCTGTTTGGGCGCCATTTGTTAGCGGTGGGGAAAAGCAAGACACGCCAACCCATATATGGGTGATAAGCAAACTTCTACTTTATTTGTGGCGCACTTCGCTTATATCCATGTGGTGTTTAGCCACGCCTACTAGTCAGAACAGTATTGGTTAGTTCTACACAGCTTCCTTCACATTCTCCTCCCACATCCGGTATCCGGTTACCTGTGAGGCCTACACCTTGCTTTGCTCGCACAAGGCCTCTAAGGATCCATGGCCTTGCTCTTGGAGCCATTCTGCAACAGGTAATGACAGCAAATTCCTTGACTATTAACACTGTGCAGTTTACTTCTGCAAGCTGCTTCACATTCCCTTTTAATCAAAATACCTCTACTTTAAGGAATCACTTTAATCTGTCTACTTCTTAAGAAATGATAACCTGGAGGAGGGGGTATATTTGTGTCCTCCTACCTACAGGTCCATGGCAGCTGCCTGAAAGTTTGTCAAGCCTTCCCATAAGCTGGAAAGTCGAGTGGAAGAACGCGATGCCTCAGCTACAGGAGCTGACTGTGAGCAAGCAGAATGAGATAGAGAAAGTGAAAAATGAATGATTGCAAAACATTACTTGGGGGCAACTGAAAAGTAACACCCTGAATATGTGTGCTTGTAAAATAGCTATTATTAGAGGCTGTGATTTTGTGTATAAAACCACCTGTATTTACTAGGCAGTTGCTAATAAGAAACTACACCTTGTATTGCATGGATTTGTTGCTTGTAAAAGAGATGTTAGAGCATGTGTTGTGGTTTAAACCCAGTCAGGCAACTCGTTCACTCACTCCCCCCCTTCTTTCTGTCCCCCTACTCCCAGAGGGACGGAGAGGAGAATCAAAAAGAATGCAACTCCCACTGGCTGAGAATAGAACAGTTTAGTAACTAAGGTATAACACAAATCACTACTGCTACCACCAATAATAACAATGATAAAGGAAATAACAAGGGAAGAGGATACAACACCTCAGCACCAGCTGACCGATAACTCGCCCCACCCCACCTGACCAAGCACCCACCGATACCTCCTCCAACCCTGCCCTCCTAGCCCTTCTGGGTTACTCTCAGTTACATCCTGAGCATGATGTGCTGTGGTATGGAATACCTCTTTGGTCAGTTTGGGTCAGGTGTCCTGTCTCTGCTTCCTCCTGGCTTCCCCTCTTCCCTGGCAGAGCATGAGACTCACAAAGTCCTTGGCCAAACCAAAACATCGGTGTTATCAGCTCTGTTCCCAGGCCAAAAGTCAAAACACAGCACTGCACCAGCTGCCAAGGAGGAGAAAAATGGCTACTATTGCTGAACCCAGGACAGCATGTGAATTTGCAGCAGCTGCTTGAAAATGCTAAGGCAAAAGCTAGAAAGATTCTAATACAATGGTAGTATTATAAAGCAGGTAATGGAACAAATTAAGACAGTGGGAGAACTCCACTGGTAGGAAATTTCTTTGGCTGATCCCTTGCTGCCATCAGAATCCTCATCACGCTGCTACACCTGTAATAGTCACTCTGCCAATGTAAACCTGTATCTGCTTTGCCATAGTAGTGACTTGTTACTGGATGAAGCAGGTGAAACTCTGCATTGACAATGAGGTGCAAGGATTGAGGTTGGCCAAATGCCTGCTACCACAGTCAAGGGCAAGACTAGGTTGGCCTCTGCCTTTGCTACCAAGAAGAACCTTTAGCTCCGCTGTTGGCTTCAACCCAGCAGGCGTGGAGCGGTGGGGACACATGCCATGCCAGACCGTGATGTGAAGGATGGCCTCCCCTGTTATCAGAGAGCCATCCATGAGAAAAAGGGCAGGCCCAGCAGCCTGTGGTTGGCATATGTTGGAGATATGATCTAGTCCAAATCCCCTGCTCAAGTAGGGTCATCTAAAAGATAAATATGTAAAAAAAAGGAAATGCAAGGATTTTCTCCACATGATGGGAAATTACTTGCCCAAACCACTGGTTCTATATAAAGACCTGCAGGATAATGTGTGGAAAGGACCAGTGCCATTGCTGACATGTGGTCAAGGATAGGGCTGTGTACAGCTGTTGACAGGACCATACTGGCTGCCAGCGAAACATATAAAGCCCCAGAACTCAACAACATAAAGAAACGACGACAGAAATCTTTTTAATATCTGTTTTATTATGTGTGACCATGGGTAATGGACAAGTATACTGGGCACATTTGTTAAATCCCACATTGTTCCGACCTGTTACATGGTGTGTAGGATTCACTGGTATGCCACATGTTATAAAGGTTCAAGTGACTTCAAATCAGACTAATCTTACTAAAATAATGCTGCTTGGAGTACTGGGTGATTATGTTAATTACACAGGTCAAGCAGTGTTAGAGCGGGCACACCAAATTGTAAAAAAAACCAAAAAAATCCCAAAAAACCTTTTAGTAAAAAAAAACCACGGGGAATGATAGGGGAGACCCCAAATGCACAAATCAATAAAGCATTGCTTGTCTTAATTTTTTTAACATTATCCAGTTCTGATTTACACACAGTCATGAATGTCCCCCCAATGATTAGGCATTTTTCTGCACTAACCCATGTAGGATCAGATCCGATACCAGGGAAAGAACCTTTTATGGTAATGGCAAAGTCTTTGGAAAAGCATAACTGCGAAGGTCCTTTTAGGTTTAGACTTGGGGAAGAGTCTATGCTTGTGTCTCTACAGAACGAGGACCCCGATGGATCCCCGTGCGATGTACCCATCCATTTATACAAGTGACGGCTGACAATGAAGATTGATTTGGAGAAAACTCCAGGAACAAACTCGCCAACAGAGTTTCAAGTTGACAAGCAGGTATTCTTTATTGCTGCGCCGGGAGACACGGGGGATAGCTCCTCCTTATGTGTGTCCCCGAATTGCTATACAGGTCATCCTTATATGGTCACTGAGCATATTACATAATTTTCCAAAAAGTTTCCGGCATGCATACAAAAATGTGGTGGCCTTTAAGGGTCGTTTACTTTTCCCAACAGGCTTAATTAACATTACAGACATAGCAATCATCCTGACCTTCTACCCATCAGCTAGTTTAACTGCTCTCATCCTGGACATCTGCTAGTCTGGGATACTCCCCTGTAGATGCTTACACCAGCTTAATGGCTTTATTAACACCCCAAACATAGCAATCATCCTGTCCTTTTACTTATCAGTTAGTTTATCTGTGCCCACCCTGGACATCTGCTAGTCCAAGATACTCCCCATCCCCAGGTCCTGTCCTTCTATTTTGCTTTTCTCACACCTTTTGTACTGAGGTCCTGAGGGCCTGAAACTATGTCAACTACCTTCAAGCACCGCAGCTATTTTCCATTACAAAGCCATCAAACTTAACATTACTTAGAACTGATTACATTTTGTACTTTTGTGCCTCCTTGTCTCAGTGCATATTATAATTTGGGGTTTGTTTTTCTATATTTAGACAAAACAATTTTGGTTTGTTTCATAAGAATACCCAAGATATTTTATATATGGTTACATTGGTATGCCAAATGTCATAAATAACACCTAATATTTGATAGCAATTTCCTTCAGTATAGTACTTATTGGGTGGCATTGTGTCTTGAGTCAGACTCTTTGCATCACTCAGATGCAAAAACACCTGAAACCATTAGAAATGGCCAAATAATGCAAAACAGCAGATTCACATATACCAGTCTAAACTGGCATGAACCAACACTGCTATTGAAAGAAGTAGTCATGTCTCCCATAATTTATTCCTACCCCGGCTGTACAATCAAGGCAACAAAACCTAGTCATTGAATTGATTAGTTTCAATCAGCTACCTAAACCTGTTCATATCAGCGAGGAAGATGTTGAACAAGACCGGTCCCAACCCCATCATAGAAGGCCACCAAATTGGTCAGGCAGGATTTCCCCTTAGTGAAGCCATGCTGGCTGTCACCAAGCACCTTGTTGATTTTCATGTGCCTTAGCATGCCTTCCAGGAGAATCTGCTCCAAGGTTTAGCCAGGCACAGAGGTGAGACTGACTGGTCTGTAATTCCCCCGGTCATCCATTTTCCCCCTCTTGAAAATGGGGGTTACATTTCCCTTTTTGCAGTTGTCAGGAACTTCACCTGACTGCCATGATTTTTCAAACATGATAGACAGTGGCTTAGTAACTTCATTTACCAGCTCCTTCAGCTTCTTCCCAGGATGCCTGTCCTTTCTTCCACCTTTTATACGCCTTCTTTTTTCCTTTGAATTTTCCTCAGCAGTTCCTTATCCATCCAAGGAGGACTCCTGGCCCTCCTGCTGCACTTCCTTGTCAGATCTTGGAAGTTAAGCGCAGTTGGGTTTGGGTCTTCTCTAGGGTTAGACGACGATATAGGAGGACCAGGAGATTTTCCCCAAGGCTGGATAGCCACGAGTGGCAGGGTGTGTGGGATAGTATGGGTGAGCATCTAGTCCACTGGACCCCTCCAGTGCTTTGGAATCATCGGCGATGGAAGGCAGCTCTATGGAGTCCCCAACGACAAGTTGCAGAAACGGATGAATGGGAGGGTGAATTATTTTGAGCCTGGTGGGACCATGACACTTCAGGCCATCAGAGCAGAGATGCAACATAGAGATGGACTCATGATCGAGGGGTGGACTTAGGAATGGATGCTATTGCCCAGGTTATTCACGAGTGTGAACACTGCACACAGCCTCTCCTGCTCTGAAAGGCTGTTACAAGAGATGGAACCCGACATCATGGACCAAATGGACTCAGCAGCTTTATAACGGTTGGTCCATGCACTCACTGTGTGGATGTATATATATGTATTTATATGAGGTAAGAGTGACGGTTTACTGAAAATGTGGGATCTGAGCATGATTCCATGAATGGTATGGAATAAAAAAAAGGAACTTGCAGATGATGTACTGGTAGATCCCAGACAGCGTGAGCCTTGCAGTCCACTCCCCCCCCCCTTTTCTTCCCCCTGCTCCCCGAGCCTTGGGGAGGAGAACTGGAAGAATGTCACTCTCACAGGCTGAGATAAGAACAGTCCAGTAACTAAGGTATAACACAAGCCAGTACTGCTACCACCAATAATTATAATGATAAGAGAAATAACAAGGGAAGAGAACACAACTGCTCACCACCAATAATACCCAGCCTGACTCCACAGTGAACTAGGCCTTCCAGGGAACTCTCATTTTACATCCTAGGTATGACGTGCTGTGGTATGGAATACCTCTTTGGTTAGTTTGGGTCATGTGACCTGTCTCTGCTTCCTCCCAGCTTCCCCTCCTCCCTGACAGAGAATGAGATCCTGAAAGTCCTTGGTCAGACTAAACATTTGAGCAGTAACTAAAAACATTGGTGTTATCAGCTCTTTTCCCAGGCCAAAAGTCAAAAACACAGCGCTGCATCAGCTACTAAGAAGGAGAAAAAATGACTGCTACTGCTGAACCCAGGACAGGTACCCTGAGCAAAAACCTAATAGCTGGCTTCAAGCCAGATTCTCCATTTTTAATTTTTTCTCACTTAAAAAAAAAAAAAAAAATCACCCAGATCCACATTTTGGAATGCTTGTCTCTACTAGACCCTTCCACTAACTCCATGTCCTCTTCTTAAAATATTTGGAAAATACAGAGCTATGCGTGGTACTTGAAATTGGAAGCACCCAATTACACTGTACAGCTTGGATGATATAGGAGTCATTTTCTTGATGTTTTATTTGCCTTCTCTAGCGAATGGGGTTACACAATGGCTTCTTCTTGGGTACAAAGCACTTTGTATCCCCATGAAAAAGTAAGTTGCTGAGATGCATAGCAGGTAGAAGTATTTGACCCTTGGGGTAGATGTTTAGTCAGCGTAAATTGTCCATGAGAAGCTATGGGATCAGTAGCACCTAAACATTATTGCAATATTGTTGTCCCGAAAATGGGATTGTTACCTGGTGTGCAAAACAGCAGTCTACAAACAGAGTTGAGCTATTTTATTGCCAGCTATTTTGTAAAATAGGGTGCTAGGTGGAAGCTCCACAAAGCTAGCACACCTTAGTTTTGAGTACATCAGATTATATACATTTCAGTGAACAAATAAATTATTTTTGATTGATCAAAAGTTACCGAATATATTATTAATTAGTACTCTATCTTCTATTGGGTAAATTGTCCTCACTTGCCATGTAAATCAGCACATAAGCTCTGTGAAGGGGGGGGGGGGGGGCAAGCATTTCATGGTCAATTCCTGAATTGATTCAGTGGTCCTGATCTCCCCCTGCCACCTTTACCTTTCACCCAGTTACTGCTGTTTCTCGTTGACTACTTGTTTTTCTAGCACTTGTTTTACCTTTGGCACCTTCTGGTGCAGATGTTCTCCTTTCATCAGTCCTTTAGCTCTTCTTCCAAGGTTAAAGTGGTTAGTAAGGAATGCATTGCTTACACAAAATCTTGTTTTTCTAAGTGATGTTAATCAAGCCTGACACGGCTATCACCATGGCAAATTTCATTCTCATTGTACCTCAATATCATTGAAGTAAGTGAAACCCAATTATATCAGAGAGGGCATCTCTTTGAAGTCCCATCTTTGTAAGCAGACTTACAACTGTTGCTTTACTGTCAGACCTCTGTTTTCATTTGCTGATACTTGACCAGGATTTGGTGAAACTGTAAGTATCAATAATTCAAGCAAAGAAAGTTTTACTTCTTGCAGTAACTATCTATGTATCTTCAGTTTAAAGAAAGAGAAACTCCCAAAGGTTGAGATAAGAACAGTCCAGTAACTGAGGTACAACACATAACCACTACTGCTACAACCAATAATAATAATGATAAGGGAAATAATAAGGGAAGAGAATGCAACCGCTCACCACCCACCAACCGATACCCAGCCGACCCAAGCAGCGATCTAGCCCTTCTGAGTAGCTGCCCCCAGTTTATATACTGGGCATGATGTGCTGTGGTATGGAATACCCCTTTGGCTGGTTTGGATCAGGTGCCCTGTCTATGCTTCCTCCTGACTTCCCCTCCTCCAAGTCAGAGCATGAGACTCAGAAAGTCCTTGGTCAGAGTAAACATTACTTAGCAGCAACTAAAAACATCGGTGTGTTATCAGCTCTGTTACCAGAATAAAGTCAAAAACACAGCACTGCACCAGCTACTAAGGAGTAAAATTACTGCTATTGCAGAACCCAGGACAAATGGTCACTAACTATGCTGTAATGGTACCTGTTTTATGAGGAAAAATGATGTTCACAGCAAATCAAACAATTATACCTGTGATTTTTTTTAATTGGGTTTGAACAATAAATATAATAACAGATTAGCCTCAATTTATTAGTTCTGTAAGATTTAAATTGGCGTAGTCAGCAGGATTTCCATAGAGGAATTGTTGCAGAGGCATGGATGCACCGCTTCTCCCCCATGTGTACAGTGGGTGAAGGAGAAGTGGTTTGGCTCAGGAGCAGTCCTAGAGATAATAGAAGGGTGTTGTAGATGGGACGGTGTGTGTGGGGGGGTGGTGGTAAAGAAAGCATGTGTACCATCTTGGGCACCTGCTTGGTACAGGCACAGAACTATTGAAAAAAGGTGTAATTTGGAGAAGCAGTTGGATATGGGCTGTTTAAAAGAGGAATTAAAAAAAATAAAGAGAGCAAACACATTTATTGGTACAAATAATTGAAAGTATGTTGGCATGAACAAAAAAAAAACCAACCAGGTATTCTCCAAATTGGGAAACTGATCGCGGGCACAGACCCAGAGTATTGGGACAGGGATATCTGGGGAGATTTTGATGAGAGTATTTCTGAAGAGTGGAAGGAACTGGAGGAAAGGAATGTGCAACCTCTTATTAAAACTGAAAGGCAGATGGGTCTTCAAGACAGCAACCCCCAAACCACAGTTCACATGTGTCCTGGGTTCAGCAGTAGCAGTCATGTTTTTTTTTCCTTTGTGTTAGCTGGTGCAGTGCTGTGTTTTGACTTCCAGCCTGAGAACAGTGTTGGTGAAGTCGATGTTTTCAGTTGTTGCTAAGTGATGTCTACCCTGACCAAGGACTTTGTGAGGCTCATGCTCTGCCAGGGAGGAGGGGAAGCCGGGAGGAAGCAGAGACCGGGGGCAGTTAGGCCCTGAGCTAATACAGACTTAATACTGAATAACACTGTCAAATCAGGAGAGGACGTGTCTGAAGAAAGTGCTGTGTCCTCTTCTGTGGCAAGAGAGACACCACCTGCAGTACTGCCACCAGCAAAGACTGGAACAGCATTAAATACAGTCAGAACCAACAGGCAACTTGCTCCCACATTCTAGAGAAAAAGCAGGGGTTTTCTGCCTGCCTCTACTGATTGTCTTTGCTCTATCTCAGTGATGGTATCTATGTGGCCCTTCAAGAACTCTCCAAAAGCAAAGCTTTTTACACTTGGCCTCTACAAAATGCACAGAGCATCGAAGGAAAAACAAAGGGCAGCTGAGTTCCAGTCTCTTGGCTGAGTCGTGGCAACTCAGGGTTAACACAATCTATTTAAAATCTTTAACCAGGACTTGGAATTAGATGATCTTTGAAGTCCCTTCCAACCCAAACCATTCTATGACTTGAATTAACACATTTAATTTCACATCTGCTAAAACAAGGTGCAGGGGAGGCTGAGGATCACGAGTCTGGTCATTTGCACTGAACTGCTTGACTCTGAAAGGGCAGTAGCTCATCTAACACTGTCCCTCAGACAGGAGCAGACCCAAGAAAATGAGTTCCACCCAGAAGCCCGTGTCCTTCCGGGTAACTCCCAGTCACCCCCCACCCTGGGCACGACGTGCTGTGGTATGGAATACCTCCCTGGCTAGCCCGGGTCAGGCGCCCCCGGTCTCTGCTTCCTCCCGGCTTCCCCTCCTCCCTGGCAGAGCATGAGCCTCACAAAGTCCTTGGTCAGGGTAAACATCACTTAGCAACAACTGAAAACATCGACTTCACCAACACTGTTCTCAGGCTGGAAGTCAAAACACAGCACTGCACCAGCTAACACAAAGGAAAAAAAAACATGACTGCTACTGCTGAACCCAGGACATTATGACTCCCTCTTTGGGACCTGAGCTCAGTGAATTGCAAATGAAGTTTTCACATAAACCAGGCAAAATGAAATGGAGTATTTATGGAGAGTCTCTCTGATGGGGGGAGATTGGATATTGTTAAATGATAAAGGAGTGAGTGGGTTTTGTGGTCCAGGACTGATTTTTATCAATTAACCTCTCAAGCAGCTTATTGGTCTGAGGGCATAGACCCCAGGGCTGAGGAGAGCCTGTCACTATTAAAGTGAAAGGACTGTCAAAGCTACCAGAGGGAGTACAAAAGGCTGTGCTTGCATGCAAGCAGTGTATTAGAGAGGGCTGCTCCAGTAGATCCCAGACACATTATACCCCTCATTAAAGGATTACCAGATGTCCTGAAAATATTCATTCAGTGTCTTAGGGAGAGAATTCAGGCAGCCACTGAGTACAATCAGCAAGCCCTTCAGAACCCCCCATGAACTTCTGTCTTGGGTGGAGACATTGCACAATATAGTTACCCATGGGCGTGAGCTGGGCTAGACAGAATCTGAGAGTGGCGCGGACAGGAGCAGAAGAGTCTAATAGGCTGGTGACAAACCCTGCCCCAGTCAGGCACGGTTTGATGGAATCATGGAATCATAGAATCATTCTATGATTCTATTAATTATTTCAGGCCAGAGAAGAATAATTAAAGTATTCTAAGTAAATTTGTAAAACACTGAGCTCATGCAAAATGAGACAAGAGAACAATATCTCATTAAATAAAGAGTACCTAAAAAAAGCTACAACCTACCAGAGCTTGCGAATTTCCTAAACTTTGTTTCTAAGACTTTCAAAAGTTTTTCTCAGAGGTTGTTTAATCCATAGGAGGAGACAGTGCTGGAGTAGTTACCAGGGATGAAACAGTTACAGAGAGATCCTAACAAGAGCCTGACTTCAACCTGAGAGTGCAGATGGGGGTGCTGATCAAAGATTCCTCCCTGCCCAGGGGGAGACTGGTGAGGAATATGGTGCTCTAACACTGTAAGTGGTGTCAACCATCTGGTGAAAAAAAGAGATCAGAGGCAAGAAAGCATGAAAACCTCACAGACAGAGTCCCTCATACCTGCCCCCCCCTCCAATGACAGAAACTCTCCCTGGTGGTTGCTCTTCCAGTCCTGCTCCATCATGCCTGAAGGGTGACACCACAAAAGTACAGCACAGATCAATGGTGGTGGTAGGTAAATCTCAAGAGCCGGCAGGAGGGGAGATCAGTCCTGAGATACTGCAGCAGCATGTACAAAACATGACAGTTAACAGACACTTCCAAGGGAGCCTTATTGCATGCCTTTTACAAAAATTTGGATAGAGTTGGAGACCAGTAGCTTATACATGACAGACCCTGATAAAAACAATGAGCGGAGATGTCAGCATTTTTGCAAACTGTTTTCAAAAGCTGGGCCTATGGCACAGCCCATTTTTAACTTTTAAGGAAATTCTGGAAAAAACAAACAAACAAACAAAACAAAACCAAAAAAACCCAACACAGAATCGAAGCATGGTGTTCTCCATTTCTGTCAAGAGAGCTTGTGAATGCACGGTAGTATCCCAAAACCTATTAAACTCTTTAATGATGGGAAAGAGATGGAAAATAAGAAAAAAGAATTCATGATTCATGTTAGACTGAACTGAACTCCTTTAATTTCACACAATGAATAATATATGAATAGGATTAACTTTTTTTTTCTTTTTTTCATTAAAAAATTACATAAGTGCTTTATGCTGTGCTAACCTGATTTGGTAGCAAAAACACTGATCTTCAATTTAGAAAAAAATGCTTAAAAAACAACATCTAAGATAATGAAGAAGCATGACATTAAAACATGCCAGATGTATCTAAGCCTCAAAAAACGTTAAGTCTATATCCATTTCTAAATGTACAAAAATGCTTCATGAATAAAAAATGTTACAAAAAGGACATTTCAAACAATGTACAAGTTTTTTTCTTGCCTCTATATTCAATAAAATACAAATACTTTTTTTCTCTAAAATATGTTTACATACAATCAAAGTAGAACATGCAAATTACACTTTTAAAAAGGCTTTTAAAAAACACGAATACACACTAAAAATTAGCCAGCACGACTTACAGAACAATCTTGCACCCCATTCGTTTGATTTTTAACTTTTTAAAATACAGCATATACATCTCTAAAAATTCATGTTCATTTATTATTTAAGAAATAGCTTTAAAAATAAAGTAAAACAAAAAATATGGTGTTGAACAGCTTCCATATCTTGTTCAATTGGCAGGTTTTTTCATGGTTTTCATGGTTTTCCTTTTTCCTTTTTCTTTTTTGATTTTTTCCAGGTAGTGGAACAACTTAGGAAAGCATCTTAAGGAGATCTCAAATATGTGTTCCTTATACTCTTCAGGATGCTATTTGGAATCATAGAATCATAGGTTAGGGTTGGAAAGGACCTTAAGATCATCTAGTTCCAACCCCCCTGCCATGGGTAGAGACACCTCACACTAAACCATATCACCCAAGGCTCTATCCAACCTGGACTTGAACACCGCCACGGATGGGGCATTCACGGATTCCCTGGGCAACTCATTCCAGTGCCTCATCGCCATTACAATAAAGAACTTCTTCCTTATATCCAGTCTAAACTTCCCCTGCTTAAGTTTTAACCCATTACCCCTTCTCCTATCACTACAGTACTGAGTGAAGAGCCCCTCCCCAGCATCCCTAGAGGCCCCCTTCACATACTGGAACACTGCTATGAGGTCTCCACAAGCCTTCTCTTCTCCAGGCTGAACAGCCCCAACTTTCTCAGCCTATCTTCATACGGGAGGTGCTCCAGTCCCCTGATCATCCTCGTGGCCCTCCTCTGGACTTTTTCCAACAGTTCCATGTCCTTCTTATGTTGAGGACACCAGAACTGCACACAATGTTCCAGGTGAGCTCTCACAAGAGCAGAGAAGAGGGGTAGGATCACCTCCTTCGACCTCCTGGTCATGCTCCTTTTGATGCAGCTCAGGATATGGTTGGCTTTCTTAGCTGCAAGTGCACACTGTTGGCTCATTTTAAGTTTCTCATCAACCATCACCCCCAAGTCCATCTCTGCAGGGCTGCTCTGAATCTCTTCTCTGCCCAACCTGCAGCTGTGCCTGGGATTGTTCCCACCCAGGTGTAGGACCTTGCACTTGGCATGGTTAAACTTCATAAGGTTGGCATCAGCCCACCTCACAAGTGTGCCAAGGTCCCTCTGGATAGCCTTCCTTCCTTCCAGTGTATCAACTGACCCACACATCTTTGTGTCATTGGCAAACTTGCTGAGGGCGCATTCAATCCCACTGTCCATGTCGCTGACAAAGATGTTGAACAATACCAGTCACAACACCGATCCGTGAGGGACACCACTCACTAATGGTCTCCAGCCAGACACTGAGCCACTGACCACAACTCTTTGTGTGCGGCCATACAGCCAGTTCTTTATCCACCGAGTGGTCCACCTATCAAATTGATGTCTCTCCAATTTAGAGACAAGGATGTTGTGTGGGACAGTGTCGAACACTTTGCACAAGTCCAGGTAGATGATGTCAACCGCTCCACCCCTGTCCATCAGTTCCATAGCCCCATCATAAAAGGCCACCAAATTGGTCAGGCAGGATTTCCCCTTAGTGAAGCCATGCTGGCTGTCACCAAGCACCTTGTTGTTTTTCACGTGCCTTAGCATGCCTTCCAGGAGAATCTGCTCCAAGATTTTGCCAGGTGAGACTGACTGGTCAGTAATTCCCCAGGTCATCCATTTTCCCCTTCTTGAAAATGGGGGTTATATTTCCCTTTTTCCAGTCGTCGGGAAATTCACCAGACTGCCATGATTTTTCAAATATAATGGACAGGGGCTTAGCAACTTTATTTGCAGCTCCTTCAGGACCCGCAGATGGATTTCATCCGGTCCCATGGACTTGTGCACGTTCAGGCTCTTAAGACGGTCTCAAACCAGATCCTCTCCTAGAGTGGGCCCAATTTCTTCATTCTCACAGTCCCTGCGTCTGCCTTTTAAGACTTGGGTGGTGTGGTCAGAGCCTTTTCCAGTGGAGTCCAAGGCAAAGAAGTCATCCAGAACCTCAGCCTTCTCCAAACCCAGGGTAGCAAGCTCTCCTGATATCTTCCGGAGAGGGCCCACATTGTCCCTTGTCTGTCTTTTAATCGCTACGTACCTATAGAATCCCTTCCTGTTATCCTTAACATCTGTAGCCAAGTTTAATTATAACAGGGCCTTAGCTTTCCTAACCTGGTCCCTGGCTTCCCGGACAACATCCCTGTATTCTTACCAGGTCACCTGTCCTTGCTTCCACCTTTTATAAGCCTCTTTTTTCCTTTGAATTTTCCTCAGCAGTTCCTTATCCATCCAAGAAGGTCTCCTGTCCCTCCTGCTGCACTTCCTTCTAATTGGTATGCAACACTCCTGAGCTTGCAGTAGGTGATCCTTGAATATCATTCAACAGTCTTGGTCCCCCCCTGCCCTATAGGACATATATATCCCATGGAACCTTGCTAAGCAGGTTCCTGAAGAGGCCAGTGTCTGCTCTCCTGAAGTCCAGGGCAGTGAGCTTGCTGCACACTCTTCTCACTTAAATGTGCTTAAGTGCAGTCCTGAATCAGGGCCTGTGAAAATAAGAGATGGGGAAATCCTTGCGTGTGAACAATGATTCCTGTTTATTCATTGTACTTCTGTAGCAATCAGAAGCCCAAGTGATGAACCAGCACCTCATTGTACCAGACACTAACCCTGTCATGGTTTAAACCCAGTCAGGAAACTCGTTCACTCACTCCCCCCCCTTCTTTTCCTTCCCCCTACTCCCGGAGGGACGGAGATGAGAATCAAAAGAATGCAACTCCCACAGGTTGAGATAAGAACAGTTTAGTAACTAAGGTATAACACAAATCACTACTGCTACCACCAATAATAATAATGATAAAGGAAATTGTTGCAGAATGACTCTAAGAGCAGGACCATAGAGTTCTGGAGGACTGTGCAAGCAAGGCAGGGGGTGGCCCCCACAGGTGGCCGGAGACCGGACCTGGGAGGAGAATGTGGAGGAAGCTGTGGGGGCTAACCAATACTGTTATGCCAAGAAGGAGTGGCTGAATACCACTCCTATATATGTGTGAACTGCGTCACAAATAAAGTAGAAGTTGCTTATCACCCATATTGGGTTGGCCAGTCTGCTTCTCCTCGCCGCTTACAAATGGCGCCCAAACAGGGACGCGGACTACAGGGCCCTGGTCGCTGGGGACCCGGATTACAGGGCTCCGACTAGCGGGGACCCGGAATACAGGGCCCTGAATAGCGGGGACCCGGAATACAGGGCCCTGGTCGACGGGGACCCGGGATACAGGGCCCCGACTAGCGGGGACCCGGGATACAGGGCCCCGGTCGACGGGGACCCGGATACAGGGCCCCGGCCGACGGGGACCCGGGATACAGGGCCCCGGTCGACGGGGACCCAGAATAAAGGGACCCGACTAGTGGGGACCCGGATACAGGGCCCCGACTAGTGGGGACCCGGAATAAAGGGCCCCGACTAGCGGGGACCCGGGATACAGGGCCCCGGTCGACGGGGACCCGGAACGGCGAGTGAGCGGCGCCGGCGGCAGCGGCTGGGAAGCGCGGGCAATGCTGCTGCGGTGGCGTGACGGACCCGGGTGCTTGGACTAACCGAAAGAATCCGCCGCTGGGGCGAACCAGACACTGCTGCGTCGGGAGGCCGATCCGGAGACCGAGGTAACAGGACGATCAAGGAGAAGACGATCCGGAAAAAGCTGCCATGAAAATGGACCGAGAGGTAGCCCTGGACTTATTATAGCGCTTTTTAGAAAAGCGGGGACTTAAGCCTGAAACTCTAAAGCAGCTAGCGGGTCTGGTGTCTTTAGGGGAGGCTAAGGGATTCTTTGCAGATCCTAATACAATATTTGAGGAGAGTGAGTGGCGAAAGTTTGGTGATGAGTTATTTGATTCAATGCTTAATGATGATAAAATGGCAAAGAAACTCGGTAAACCGTGGAGAGAAGTGATAAATTGCATAAAAAAATACAAGGAAGAAAAGAAAATCGCCGCTGAAGCAACAGCGAAGCTAGGGACAGACGTCCCCGGTCGGTTAAGGCCAGGGAAAGATTATAACTCATTTCCCCCGACTTGCGGGGCTCTGCCTGTGCTCGGAGCGCAGGGTTTTTCCCCCTCCCTTTCTCCCCCTCCCTCCTCATCAGAAGGTGCAGCGGAGGATGTGCAACTCCCTGCCCCCCCACCCCCCCAGTCGAGCTCTGAAAAGCAGAGGGATTCCGACAGCAGGGACTTTTAAAAAGACAGAGAGAGTGTGATAGAAGGTATACGTATCATAAATGTCGAGGAATCCGGAAGAAAGAGGGCGGTGTCCCGATACCGGATCGACTGGGACGCCATTTTAAAATACACAGTAGAAAATAAAGACTGCACCCTAACGAGAGATCTGGAAGATCTGCAAGCCTTCCCAGTTCGATACGAACCAGATGGACTGGGAGGAACACAGGGAACTCACTATGCCCTAGATTGGAAATTTTTAACTCAGTTACGAAGTATGGTGAACGAATCAGGACTGCACGGTGAGCCCACTAAACAGATGTTAAGTTATATTTGGAGTGGTACAGTGCTATGTCCTGAGGATATTAAGGGTATAATTAGAATGATAATGACACAAGCGCAGCTTGGGACCAGATGTCTGTCTGGAATCAATGGGTACTGCCCGGGAAGCCATGCAAAGAGTGCGCACGGCGCCCCCTACCCCCTCGTACATGTCCATTAAACAGGGAAAAGATGAAACATTTGCTGATTTTGTGGACAAAGTAACCACAGCCATCGGCTTAGCAGACACTCCGGAATATATGAGGGGTCCGCTGCTGCGCCAGTGTGTCATGGAAAATAGCAACGCTTATACAAAGAGCATTTTAGTTACCCTACCCGCAGATGCCACCCTAGAACTTATGTTAGAACGCATAAGCAGGGTGACAGTAGGACCGCAGGCACTACTTGTAGAAACTGTTAAGGAAATGGGAAAAGAGATAGCTCAGGCACAGAGGGAGGCAGCGCAGGCTCAGGTACAGGCTTTTGCAGCGCTGGGTCCTCTCCGGACCAACAACGTAGTGCCAGCACAACCAAGAAGTGAATACAAGCCGCAGATTCGTTGCTACAGATGTGGCGGAAGAAACTTGAAACGGTACTGCAGAAGGCCTGTTTGGTGTTCTAATTGTCACCGAAATAGCCACAGCACAGAAGCTTGCAGCTGCTCGGGAAACGGACAGATGAGCGCGAATGGCCGCCGCGCGCAGATAACAATTGCGGCCCATGCTCAGGCCGCCACCCAGTGGTCAGCGCCAAGTGCGACACCGTCGACTGCCGCCCAGTGGCCAGCACCAAGCGCGACACCAGCAGCCGGGAGCTGCGGCCCGCAGCCAACCTGCAGCCCGCCACTAGAGGGAGCCTCGGCCTGGACCTGGCAACCGCAGTAGATGAGACCCTCATTGATCAACGGCCGCGTAAGATCCCCACAGCAGTCCGAGGACCACTAATGATAAATGGACAAGCCCATGGAGCATTGCTGCTTGGGCGATCCTCCAGTGGACTGAAGGGTCTGTTCATATTACCTGGACTGATTGATGCAGACTTTACTGGAGAAATGTGCATTGTAGCTCAAACATTATTTCCCCTGATTCATATCCCTGTAGGGAGCAAGATTGCCCAGCTAGTCCCCTTGCCACAATTAACTGCTGCAATGCAAGATACTGGTTCCTTGGCCAAGCGGGGGTCCCAAGGATTTGGCTCCACGGGAGGCCTGGTAATGCTAATTCCAATGACTACCAGACCTGTAGTGGACTCCACATGGTCTCGAGGGAACGAGCGTCTAAATTTACCGGCATTACTGGACACTGGAGCAGATATCACCATAATAAACACTGACAAGTGGCCACACTGTTGGCCGTGCCACCCCACCCTGGGTGGAGTTGAGGGCGTTGGTGGCACTGCTTCTGTGCAATGAAGCTCTGATTTAATACAGGTGTCCGTTGAAGGTCAGGTTGCTTCTATCTATGCAACCATTATGCCGCTCCCCACTGGGGTAAATGCCCTAATCGGCGGAGATGTGCTAGACCAGCTGGGACTGGTGCTGACTAACCAGCATTTTTAGGAGCGGTCGAAAGGAAGTCTGGAGCAAGCACAGCTTTTAGTACAGGAACAATTACAACAGGGACACCTACGACCTTCCATGAGCCCCTGGAATACGCCAATTTTTGTTATAAAAAAGAAATCAGGGAAATATAGACTGCTACAGGACTTGAGAGCTGTGAATGCACAGATACAAGCGATGGGTGCCTTGCAGCCAGGATTGCCCAACCCTGCTATGCTCCCAGAGGGTTGGCACCTGCTGGTTATTGATCTTAAAGACTGTTTTTTCACAATTAAGCTGCATCGATTAGATACTGCACGATTCGCTTTTACCTTGCCAATGCCAAATAAAGCAGCACCTTTTCGCCGTTTTGAATAGACAGTACTGCCACAGGGTATGAAAAATAGCCCTGCCCTGTGTCAGCTATTTGTGGCCAATGCGCTCCAGCCCTTTCGCCGGATGTGGCCGGGAACATTAATTTATCATTATATGGACGATATTCTATTCGCCCAAAATCAGCCCTTCACGACGGACCAAGAGACTCTACTGGAGCAGCAACTGAGCAAACAAGGACTTGTTATTGCGGCAGAAAAAATTCAGCACGGCCCTGCTTGGAAATATTTAGGTTGGCATATTACAGAAGGCCAGGTGCGACCACAGAAACTGCAACTTCACATTCAAATCTCGACCCTACATGACGCACAGCGTTTACTTGGAGATATACAATGGCTGCGTCCTGTCGTGGGCATTTCAAAAGATGATATTGACACTTTGAGACCCCTGTTGCAGGGCACTGATCCAGCACGACCGGTGCGACCCACGTCGGAACAGCGGCTAACCATCCAGCGCATCAGCACACAAATCGTACAGAGATGGGTTGACCGTAGAGACCCAGACCTTCCTGTAGACCTTACAATACTACAAGGCCCTAAGCAACTCTTAGGTGCACTGACACAGTGCAAAAAGAAAAGGGGGGAGGAGGTGAAGATATTGGAGTGGCTTTTTACTGCTGTCCGGCCCAAAACTACTATTCAACAGAAAATAGAAAATTTAGCAGAATTGGTTCAAAAGGGCCGAATGAGGGTGTTGCAATTAACGGCCCAGGAACCCGGAACTATTTACCTGCCAATAAAACGGCAGGATCTTGAGTGGTATCTCCAGCACTCACAGGCATTACAAGTCAGCCTGCTGTCTCAGGTTGCGGACCTTAAGGTAGAGCAACTGCAATCCACTACCTTGCGCTGGATCAGCCAGCAAGAATGGATCAAGATCCCAAAAAGGAGTGAGTGCCCGCTGGCCAATGCAGTAACGGTTTTTACAGATGCTGGAAAGAAGTCTCGGCGCGCC
This sequence comes from Pezoporus flaviventris, assembly GCF_033815535.1. Taxonomy (NCBI): domain Eukaryota; kingdom Metazoa; phylum Chordata; class Aves; order Psittaciformes; family Psittacidae; genus Pezoporus; species Pezoporus flaviventris. The sequence continues at coordinate 752,300 of NW_026892741.1, read as the reverse complement.
GCTGTGACTTGGATCCAGGGTGAGACATGGCACCAGCAGATACTGGCCGCGGAAGCGGAGGACTCACTGCAGACTTTAGAGCTAGCGGCGGTTGTCTGGACCTTCTTGAACTGGCATCACACAGAGATAAATGTAATCTCTGATTCTATGTACGTCACAGGTGTGGTTCAGCGTATTGCGGATGCTCGGCTCAGAGAGTGTCGAAACCGGCGGTTGTTTGACCTGCTGCGTCAGCTGCAGGCAGCCATTCATCAGCGGGAGTGTGCTTACGCCATCATCCACATACGGAGTCATAAATGGTCTCAGGGGTTGGGGGAAGGCAATGACAGAGCAGATCAATTAGTTTCCATTGTTGCACCCCTGAGTGACTTCATAAAAGCCAGAGAGGCCCACAACATCTTTCACCAGAATGCTAAGGGACTATTCCGTCAATTTAAGATTACGATGGAGGAAGCGAGAGGCATTGTCAGGGCCTGCCCCAGCTGCAGCCATCATGGACCAGGACTGGGAATTGGGGTTAACCCTCGGGGTTTGGGCCCTTGTGAAGTATGGCAGATGGATGTCACACACGTGCCTTAAGTATGTGCATGTCACAATTGACACACATAGCAGATTCCTGTGGGCCACAGCCCAGACAGGAGAAAGGGGTTCCCATGTAGTGCGGCATCTAACTAGCTGCTTTGCCGTTATGGGAGTCCCTCAGCAAATAAAAACGGACAATGGGCCCACCTATATAGGTGTCAAAAATGGGGAGTCAAACATGTGACTGGCATTCCCCATTCGCCAACAGGACAGGCAATAGTTGAGCGGGCGCATCAAACCCTGAAACGGTACCTTGAAAAATTCAGTGATGTTTGCGACGTGCAAGAAAGACTGTCTAAGGCGCTGTTTGTTCTGAACTACTTGTGCATTTTTGCAGATCAGGACTCTCCCCCTGCTCAAGTGCACGGCCGAGCTGCGGCATCCGAATCGGAGGCGCCTATGATGGTCATGTACCGTGATCCCAGCACGGGCTTATGGCAGGGCCCGGCAGAAGTGAAGTACATGGGGCGAGGTTATATGTGTGTGCGTACATCCACAGGTACACAATGGGTTCCTGCGAAGTGGACCAAAACAGTATCCTTATCTTCTTCTGCTCTTCCTGACAGGAATAAAGACTCCGGAAACGATCAACCGTCTACCTCCGCGGCCCAGGAACAACGGGTGGGGGATGATGGTTGAGTTGCAGGGTAGAACACCATTTGCCTCGCCTTACCTTCCCCTGGTAAACCATTTCCAATATGTTTGGTTGGTATTGTGATAAGCAATTGACTCTTGCCGGTCTGCCATGTCGTTTGTAGCACTACCAACCTCAACAACTCAACAGACAATTGGGACGCTGGGGTACCATATTCGCTTATTGCCCAAAATGGACCTTGGGAGTAGAATTATTAAGGGCCGTGCGAATGGGTACATGCGTAATGCTTAGCTGAACAAGTGCCTAAGCCAAGGTGAATAGTGCTATAAAGGGTGTAAGTTCTAATCTTTTAGATTACAGGAACGTCAGTGTGTGGTTCAGGTAAGCTTCCCTCAATACTTCCCGCTCTACCGATCATCCCTTGAGGCTGCTCAGCAGAATGTTCGGATCTGCAGCGATCCAGCCTGGCCAAGCAATCCTTCAATAAGGAAAAGGGACCTTGTTACTGGAGGACTGACCTCGCCGACCCTTAACACTTCAGTGATAGCACCGCTCAAGGTGCTTAAAGTGCCTTATTTTTAGCCTCACTGTTAAACTGTAGATCTTATGTAAGTTTTGCTCACTTGACTCTATTATATCAGTTTCTTTCCTCCTACCAGGCACGGCGTGAGCCGGGGCCTTGGCTCAACTAAGCAGGCTGGGTTGCTGAGTTGCTAAGCAGACAATTCTACATGGAAGGCAATTTCTGATTTGTCTTAAGGTTGACTGTAAGACATGCAACACTGCAGAACCTTTTGTTGTTGGAACAGGGACATGGCTGAGAAGTTTGTTGGAATGTGTTGTAGAGTCTCTGATTATACTAATTCGATGTACGTACAGCTGAGAACCCTGGCTCAGCTTACCCAGCAATAGTAAATGAGCAATATCCTAAGAATAACTAGATGGTTGTCTTCACGGGGCATTACAGGTTGAGTCAAAAACTGTTGTTTGAAGTATTGCACTTATGTATCATTGTTAGGTTAATCATCGTAGCTATTAGACTTGTTTATAGTTGTGTGATAAAACAGGTGAACAGAATAACCCATAATGCCTTGCTTGCACAAAGAAAAAGGGGGGAATTGTTGCAGAATGACTCTAAGAGCAGAACCATAGAGTTCTGGAGGACTGTGCAAGCAAGGCAGGGGGTGGCCCCCACAGGTGGCCGGAGACTGGGCCTGGGAGGAGAATGTGGAGGAAGCTGTGGGGGCTAACCAATACTGTTATGCCAAGGAGTGGCTGAATACCACTCCTATATATGTGTGAACTGCGTCACAAATAAACTAGAAGTTGCTTATCACCCATATTGGGTTGGCCTGTCTGCTTCTCCTCGCCGCTTACAGGAAATAACAAGGGAAGAGAATACAACACCTCAGCACCAGCTGACCGATAACTTGCCCCCCCCCAGCCCGACCAAGCACCGACCGATGCCTCCTCCAACCCTGTAGTCTACCAGCCCTTCCAGGTAACTCCCAGTTACATCCCGGGCATGACGTGCTCTGGTATGGAATACCTCTTTGGTCAGTTTGGGTCAGGTGTCCTGTCTCTGCTTCCTCCCGGCTTCCCCTCCTCCCTGGAAGAGCATGAGACTCACAAAGTCCTTGGCCAAACCAAAACATCATTGTTATCAGCTCTGTTCCCAGGACAAAAGTCAAAACACAGCACTGCACCAGCTACCAAGGAAAAAAATGACTACTACTGCTGAACCCAGGACAACCCCAAAAAATGTAATTACACAAACTGAATATTCTACACAAATGGTCCAAATCATTGTTGTCAAGTGAAGAGTCATGGGCCATGCTGTAGGATAATCTAGTAGATGATGACTGTTACAACTTTTTTTTTTTTCTCATGACAGTTTCCCAAATACTTGCAAGGTTCGGTTCTTCACAGAAAATTTAATATTGAAGGGCTCAAGAAACTGGCAGTATGAAGCTCTTGGAGGCACAAGTGTCTGGTTTTTTTCTCTCTCTCTGCACACTTGTCCCCATTCCTGGTTTTATGCTGGGTTGACAAATACAAGACCCACAGAGAGGATGCAAACCGATGGCATTATTTCATATGGTTCACAGCCATGTGATTTTTTTTCACATTTTTATTGAAGCATGCTTTGATCTGTGCGCTAATCTGTGACACAGTGGAGGTGTTTGAAAGGTCTTTTTGGTTTTAAGAAGCAAAAGGGCTTTTACCCCAGTTTTATGCAGTCCTTGGAAGTGTGTGGAGAGAATTTAGAGAGTTCCTCAGTAAATCCTCCTAGCAGTAGGGGGAAAATAATTAGAAATTTCATTGCTCGCATATTGTTGGGTAATCAGCTGCAGGAGTGGGATTTTAGCCGTAAGCCCTAAAACTAAATCCTTTATGATCTGCATGTGGTGCATCACCTTATGATATTATTCTGTCATCAACTTATCATCTTTATAGACTATGAAACATGCAGAACACAAATTCTGAGTGCCATTTAACAGTATTTTCAACCTGTTTTCATAAGAATTAACAAGCTAATGTTCCTGACAACCAGGACTGGCTGTACTGGCTGTTGCTTGGACAAACAGCCAAGGCTTTACAGCATCACCGTGCTCCACCAACACCTCTTTGCCACGAAAAACAAACCTTAGGCATCTGAATATAGTTCATCTTGTGCTGACAGTTTGCAGCTACCAAATCTTGAACACTACCCTTAGTTTCTCTAGGACCAAAAAGACATCTTAATTTTTTTTACTCAGTGAAGCATATATGGGGTTGTACCCTCTGAGCGGACACTCTCCTTAGCACCATGCTTCTAGCAGCATTTTTGAATATGATTTTTTAGAAGGATAAGAGCATTTTTTCCCCCAAGCTCGGAATCATGGGAGGCAGCAGCCATTCAGTGATCCTGAATGAACCACTGGGGAGATTGCATCCCAGTGCACCCAGAAAGGTCCAGCCCAAATCCAACCCTTATCAGTGCTCTGTAAGGTCTGACATCTCTTGAAGATGAATTTGGTCTTTTCAGACCTCTGCTCCGCTCACTACACATTGAAATGTCCTTCAGTGTTAATACAGTGATCGATGAAGATAAAGCTAACAATGAGTTGTTGCCTGGCTTAGTTTCATCTTATAGGCTACCTGGCATACCAAACTTTCTTGCATTTTAGGCAACACTGTCACATATTTCAGGCCCAAAGGAGAGATTGAAAAAAGAGATTTCTGAATTAACTAAATGTTAGTCCAATGATTTTGAAGGAAGAAGGGAGGAGCTTGAGGAAGCTTCAGCAATTTTTTCTGCAGACCTTCAACTTCAGTCAGTAACAGTGTGCTAAATTCAAGAGAACTGAAAAGCAAAATTAGTTGTAACAGAATGAGCAACCAGACAATTTATTTCTAAGCTGCATTAATTGTAAAACAAAAGGTGCAAATGAGTATAATGAATGATGCAAAACAAATTTGAAAAAAAATTCTGTGATCCCTCTTATCAGTTTTAAGGAGATAGGATATCAGGATTTGTTTCAGACTTTAAAATAAAAGCAACCCTCTTCACTCTCCCCAACCGAATCAAACCCCCAAATGCATTCAATTTTAATAAAATAAGGTGATATCACAGAAAAAAAATTAGCCTCTAAAAATAATGAGCTGCATGCTTACAGTGTTCCTTTAACACTATAGTCTTGATATGAGTTTTGTAAATAAATAACAGGATCACAGAATCCCAAGGGTTGGAAGGGACCTCAAAAGATCATCTAGTCCAACCCCCCTGCAAGAGCAGGGTAACCTAGAGTACATCACACAGAAACTTGTCCAGGCGGGCCTTGAATATCTCCAATGTAGGAAACTCCACAACCCTCCTGGGCAACCTGTTCCAGTGGTCTGTCACTCTCACAGTAAAGAAATTTTTCCTGATGTTCACATGGAACCTCCTATGCTCCAGTTTACACCCATTGCCCCTTGTCCTATCACTGGACTTCACTGACAAAAACCTAGCTCCATCATCCTGACACTCACCCTTTACATATTTGTAAACATTGATGAGGTCACCCCTCAGTCTCCTCTTCTCCAAGCTAAAGAGACCCAGCTCCCTCAGCCTCTCCTCATAAGGGAGATGAATAAAAGCACAGTGTTTGTTCTTCAGGGACTTTTTTTTGTTTGTTTTGTTCTTTTGGTTTGTTTGTTTACTTTTAGTATCAGCAATAAGCCAGTTCACAGATTTCTCAAAAAAAAAAAAGGAGTAACTGCTGGCTTGTGAATCATTTAATTGATACAATCCCCACTCCCTTGCTGGAATTTTCCCTTTCTCCTCCAATTTCAATGTCTATCTTGCCATGTCAGGTGTTGAGTGTACTGAAGAACGTTAAAAAGAAATGAAATACAGTTGAAAGTACCTATTTGAGATTTCAACAACTGACTTCTTTTCTAAACACTGTTACTGCAATGGAACAGTTTCACATTCGGTCTTTGCTTTATTTAAACATTTTAATTGAACTGTGGAAATGGAGTTTAGGCATTTTACCCAAGTTAAATCAATGACTAATTTACAATTTGAATGAGAAATGTGCAATTTGAACTGATCATTTAAAGAGATGATTTGTCACACAGTTTGCATCCATGAAGACTGAGAGCATTATAATTGCATTATGTATAAAAAAAAAAAAATTTTTAAAGTTTATTAAGGCAACTACAATTTGGAGAACATGTCCAAAGTGGCATTAATACAATTGCAGTGGTGATACATTTTGAACATTGTTATTTTCAGATATGAACACTTTTTAAAAAAAAGAAATAATTGCCAAGGAAGAACCTATTTTCCATAACATTTTGTTCTCCACTTTTTTAAAAAGTTCTACTTTACCTATTTTCTTTAAAAGAACACATCAAGGCATTGCTGCCAAGTGCAAATTATTCAGATTGTGGGTTTCCCATCAATTTAATTCAGAATTGCAGGTGGTAAGAACTGGTAGGTTTGGGCCCTGTCTTTTTACTCTTTTTTTTTATATCCTATTTTTTGATCTTTTATCTTTATAATATCATTTTTGGCAATTTTGTCCATGTTTACTGTAACTCTGTTCCCCAGAAGTGTCTTGCTGTTGACTACTTGTGTACTGAGTATCAAAACAGCTTGGTTGACAGGTGGTCCTTTTTTCACATGCCATTGTAAACGCCAAGTTGCTTCATAGAAATGTGCAGTCATAACTGAATATCCATGTACACCTTATTTTAAATGCTGTGATATTTCGTTGTTCCTTGGGATAGCACTTGAATGAGTTTGCATGCATGTAAGGCTCTACTTTTCTATTGCCTATATTGCAGCTAGTTGTAACTAGGCAAGTAAATGAGAAATATATGGGTCTATCAGGAATCAGGCATTTTGGGTTATGCTGCCCCAAAGCCTGGTAGGTATATAAAACTGGGAATAAAGAAAAACAAAAACAAAAAAAAACAACAGATTATAACCAAGATCACAGTTGAGAAAATACTATTTTTTTTTTTTTTTTGGAGGGGGGGGTGCCTCTTTTTTTTTTACTTTTTAACTTTTTTTATAGTGATTTCTACTGTGGTATGGTTACTCTTAGTTTCACCTGACCCACCAAACAGAATCAGAGTCAAGCTTGCAGCCCTAGTGACAATGTTCAGCTCTTTGTGAGGATGATCTCCTGCCTCTGGGTACAGCATGAGAACAGCAATGCCGAGATGCTGACTAGTTTTGGAAACTCTGCAAAGTAGAAAGTAGACGCTCTCCCCAACTTTGACACCCACTCCCCATGCCCCCCTTACCCCCCAAATTCTCACACCCTTTCCCCCTCTTCCCTGGGGGGGCTGGGGCCAAATCAATGAAGAGGAAGATGTGAACCCCAGCTGGCAAAGCTCTCCATGAAGGGTTCCAGCCACTGAAGGGATGAGTGAGTCTGGTGCTGCCACAGGAGCAAAGGTGGACCACATGCCTCCAGTCCCTCAGTCCCAGCATGCCCTGCTACTGGCACCCAACATTCAACAAGGTGTGCTGGCCTTAGGGAAAGCCTTTGCTTTCACTCTGTCTGATTTTCTGGTGCCGCTTCACTTTCACGTTTTCCTCTTCCACCTGCAGGGACTTGCTTTTCATTTTCCCAACCTGGGATGTCTGGGGCAGAGGAAGAGGGGGCAAAGGATAGGGAAGAGGGAGAGGAGGTGGTGGGGGTGGCATCTCTTGAGCCATGTGTATGACAGCCTCAATCGTGGCCATGATTGTATCTTGTGTGGCCGATTGCTCTAATATCAAAGAATTGAATGTTGATTCCTGACCTCTTTTGCTGGGAAGGTCAATGCATTTTTCCAGAAAGGGCATTTGGTCTCTGGAGTCTTCGTCGAAGGAAAGGGGTTCCTTCCGAGGATGCTCCCTCCGCTTCTTGATGAAGTTATTGTCTGTCTTTGATTGTCTCTGTCGCCGCTTGGCTCTCAAAATCTTGTTCACGTGATCCAGGTTCTTCTTTGTGGACAGGATCTTCGTGTAGTTGTACATCTTGCGCACCTCACACTGGATTGCTTCAATTTCGCAGCTCTTGAACCTTTTTTTAAGTGGTGAGCTGGCTGATGGGAGACATGAAGAGAAACAGGGGTAGGTCACATAACAGTGAATGGAAACTCTCCTTTGCCTGCTTTCAGCATCATGAATACTAAATACTTTCAAGCCCTGTAGGCTGAATATGACTACTGAAGAAGTGATGGCTGTGAGAAAGGACTATGCATAGAAAAGCAACTACAAAAACTTTAAAAGATTATTTGGGTCCCAAAATGGTTGCTACCTTCTTTTTTTACTGTCCTAGATGAAAATACAACTTTGACTATTAAGCAGTCTTCAGAGATTTCTCTCCATCTCTTCCCCCTTCTAAAGCAACAAAGCTTTTTCTACAGCAATCTTTTACCGTAACTATTAAACCTTTTATATACAAAATATATACTCCTGATGTCTTTACCCCAGCCTTTTATCCTTGCCATGGATGCCAGTTAGTATAAAAAGTGGTTTTTTTTTACTGAAACTAGTGGGCACAGACTAGCTGTTGGGTCACTTCACCTGTGGCAAATTTATTATCCCTGCCTGTGTTTCTTTACTATCATTTCTGCAGATACTAGCTGAAACTCCTCAATCATATAACTGACTTTAATGGCCCCCAAAGTAAGCTTACTCCTGGTTTGGATCACTTGCTTTAGATCTGAGTAAAGTCCAAAGTAATTAAGTGTCTTGCCAAGGTCACATTGTGAGTCACTGTCAGAGCTGGAAAGAGCACACAGCATTTCTTGGCTCCTGGTCCTTTGATTAGGAGCAAGACCTTGCTTGTTTTTCTTAAATTGTCTCATTGTGCTTTACTGAATGTGGCATCTGTTCAGAGTTCAGGATTTGCACACAGATTAAAACTACCTACCCCTTCGTGAGAGAAACAGAATGTATTAATTCTGCTGTTGCAATAACTGGTGCTCTCACTCCTAACATATCTGTTCTGCAATGTTGGAAAAGAAATGATGGAGTAAAGTATTTCATAGAATCATCTAGGTTGGAAAAGACCTTTAAGATCATCAAGTCCAACCATCATTTCTTTTCAGTAAAGAATAAAGCATCCCACTAAATTAACCACAGCTACTTGCAAACTTAATTTACATCTGACTGTCAAGCAGTCATTTGGGTTTGAAATCCTTGAAGTTCCCAGAGCAGCCAAGATTTCAACAATTCATGGCTAACAGGCTAATAATCTAATGGTAATTTAAATAAAGTGGCTATTGTGGCATTTTCTGTAGGTAACCAGGTGCTGCTGAATCTCCTCTTGCTCTCTATGGGCGATGACAGATTCAGCATACAAACCTCACTCACTGACCTCCCCTCTTTGAGAAAATAAATTATTGGCTCTTATAGCACCACTGTTTGGATTCAACAAAGAGCTTGCATAAATATACCCAACTAACAATGCAAGAAGTAGATGTGAGTCATAAACAAAACACAGACACATACTGTCTTATAAATAAAGACCTGGATCTTCCCTAAGTCTGGCTTCAATAACAAAAAAAAAAATAAAATCGATTTTCCATATGTAATCCACTCCCCACACCAAAAGGAAAAATAAAACTCGCTTGCAGGTTGTGATTCACAAAGGACAAAAGAAGAATGCAGTCATTTTGGTACCAAAGAAAAAGAGAAAGGAAATGGAATATCCAAATTACTCAGGAGAAGATAATTAGTTGCACAAAATTCCTCTCAAGTAGGTCACCCATAAATTGTGTGGATGCAAGACTCCTTAGGGCAAGAATCAGTGAGCAATTCCACAGAAATCTGATAAAAAAAAGTTTAAATCCCTGTCACACTAGAGGATTACTCTCATCTGGCCTCACTGGTGATTGACATATAAAGTAACAATATTTCCAGCCCTAAGCATTTGACTCCTTTGAGTTCCCCCTTCCAAACTGTCGTGGTTTAAACCCAGCCAGAAAGCTCGTTCACTCATTCTCCCACTTCCTGTCCTCCCCCCTACTCCCAGAGGGACGGAGAGGAGAATCAAAAGAATGAAACTCCCATGGGTTGAGATAAGAACAGTTTAGTAACTAAGGTAGAACACAAATCACTACTGCTACCACCAATAATAATAAGGATAAAGGAAATAACAAGGGAAGAGAATACAACACCTCAGCACCAGCTGACCAATAACTCGCCCCCCCCAACCCGACCAAGCACCAACTGATAGCTCCTCCAACCCTGTAGTCATTACGGGTAACTCCCAATTAAATTCTGGGCATGACGTGCTGTGGTATGGAATACCTCTTTGGTAAGTTTGGGTCAGGTGTCCTGTTTCTGCTTCCTCCTGGCTTCCCCTCCTCCCCGGCAGAGCACGAAGCTCAGAAAGTCCTTGGCCAGACCAAAATATAGAATCATAGTATAGTTAGGGTTGGAAAGGACCTTAAGATCATCTAGTTCCAACCCCCCTGACATGGGCAGGGACACCTTACACTAAATCATATCACCCAAGGGCTCGTCCAACATGGTCTTGAACGCTGCCAGGGATGGAGCATTCACAACCTCCCTGGGCAACCTATTCCAGTTCCTCACCACCCTAACAGGAAAAAAAATCCTTCTTATATCCAACCTAAAATTCCCCTGTTTAAGTTTTAAACCGTTACCCCTTGTCCTATCACTACAGTCTCTAATGAAAAGTCCCTCTGCAGCATCCCTATAAGCCCCCTTCAGATACTGGAAGGCTGCTATGAGGCCTCCATGCAGCCTTCTCATCTCCAGGCTGAACAGCCCCAACTTTCTCAGCCTGTCTTCATATGGGAGGGGCTCCAGTCCCCTGATCATCCTCGTGGCCCTCCTCTGGACTTGTTCCAACAGTTCCATGTCCTTTTTATGTTGAGGACACCAGAACTGCACACGACACTCCAGGTGAGGTCTCACAAGAGCAGAGTAGAAGAGCAGGATCACCTCCTTTGACCTGCTGGTCACACTACTTTTGATGCAGCCCAGGATACGGTTGGCTTTCTGGGCTGCAAGTGCACACTGCTGGCCCATGTTCATTTTCTCATCAACCAACACCCACAAGTCCTTCTCCACAGGGCTGCTCTGAATCTCTTCTCTGCCCAACCTGCAGCTGTGCCTGGGATTGCTCCGACCCAGGTGTAGAACCTTGTGCTTGGCATGCTTAAACTTCATATGACTGGCATCAGCCCACCTCACAAGCGTAACGAGGTCCCTCTGGATGGCATTCCTTCCCTCCAGGGTATCAACATTGTCCCTAGTCTGTCTTTTAATCACTACGTACCTATAGAATCCCTTCCTGTTATCCTTAACATCTGTAGTCAAGTTTAATTATAACTGGGCCTTAACTTTCCTAACCTGGTCCCTGGCTTCCCGGACAACATCCCTGTATTCCTACCAGGTCACCTGTCCTTGCTTCCATCTTTTATAAGCCTCTTTTTTCCTTTGAATTTTGCTCAGGAGCTCCTTATCCATCCAAGGAGGTCTCCTGGCCCTGCTGCTGCACTTCCTTCTGGTTGGGATGCAACACTCCTGAGCTTGTAGCAGGTGATCCTTGAATATCAAACAACAGTCTTGGGCCTCCTGCCCTCTAGGGCTATATCCCATGGAACCTTACTAAGCAGGTTCCTGAAGAGGCCAAAGTCTGCTCTTTTGAAGTCCAGGGCAGTGAGCTTGCTGCACGCTCTTCTCACTGTCCTGAGGATCTCAAATTTGACCATCTCGTTATCGCTGCATCCAAGGCTGCCCTGGAGAGTCACATTTCCAACGAGCCCTTCCCTGTGGGTGAGCATGAGGTCAAGCATGGCACCTCTCCTTGTCGGCTCCTCTATTACTTGAAGAGGGAAGTTGTCTTCCACACAATCGAGGAACCTCCTGGATTGCTTGTGCCGGGCCGTACCATCCTTCCAACAGATGTCAGGGTGGTTGAAGTCCCCCATGAGAACAAGGGCCTGCGAGCGTGACGCTTTTCCTATCTGTCTATATAGTGCTTCATCCACAGGTTCCTCTTGATCAGGCGGTCTGTAACAGATCCCCACAGTAATGTCTCCCATAGCTATATTCCCTTTAACCCTGTCCCACAAACTCTCTGTTAACTGCTCCCCTGTCCCCAGACAGAGTTCCATACTCTCCAGCCTATCCCTAACATAAAGGGCAACTACCCCTCCCCATCTGCCAGGCCTGTCTTTCCTAAGAGCCTGTAACCTTCCATTCCAACACTCCAGTCATAGGAGCCATCCCACCCTGTTTCTGTGATGCCTATTATATCGTACCCCCCGTAGACATGCACACATCTCTAATTCCTCTTGTTTGTTCCCCATGCTACGGGCATTTGTATAGAGGCATCTGAGCTGAGCTCCAAATGAAGCCGGCTCATTGGCTGGAGTGGCTGGAATATCTCTACATTGCTCCAAGCATTTATTATAGGTGCTGGCAACTGATTGGGTGTGTTGGAATGGAATGATGCCCCCCTCCCCCAACACATCTAGTTTAAAGCCTCCTTGACTAGTCTGGCAAGCCTCCTGCCAAAACTGCTCTTTCCCTTCTTTATCAGACCAGCTCCACCAGCCCCCACCGGCAGCCGTCCCCTCGCGGCCTCTGGCCCCGCTCCCTCCGCAGTTTGGTCCCCGGGGCCGCTCTCCCGGGTCGCTTCGGCAGCCACCGGCTCCCGGAGCCCCTCCCCCTCGGCTCCCTGCGGCCTCACGAAGACGAAGGCGAGGACGAGGGCCAGGACGGTAAAGAGCAGCCGGGCGGCCAGGTACAAGTCCACGGCCACGTCTGTCTCGCCCTGCTGCTGGAGCCCGCCCATATTACAAGTCATTGTCATAAAGTACAGTGAGACAAGAACCTTAGCCCAAGCCCCACACTTGATAAACACTAACACAGCAAATACCAGCTCTAAGTAAGTTACAACATTCTGAAGCTGTGAGATCAAGAGGAACAACTCTGAGAACCAATAAATCAGCACAGTGACGAGTGACTATTAATCCGGACAGATCTGTCATTATCTCAACCCTTCGTGCCCCACGTTGTGTGCCAAAAAGAACTGTCATAGTTTAAACCCAGTCAGGCAACTGTTCACTCACTCCCCCCCCCCACTTCTTTTCTTCCCCTCTACTCCCGGAGGGATGGAGAGGAGAATCAAAAGAATGCAACTCCCATGGGTTAAGAACAGTTTAGTAACTAAGGTATAATGCAAATCACTACTGCTACTGATGCAGAGAGTTGACCAATGTACAGGGGGGTTGTACAAGGGGGTTGTATAGGGGGGTTGTACAAGAGGGTTAGAGGAATTTGCTTGCTTAAACAAAAGTATTGTCTGTTGTAAATGCCTGCTAAGCAGAACAAAGACACCTGGTCCTATTGATAAGGAAAAGCAGACACTTGGTCCTATTGATAAGGAAAAGCAGACACTTTGTTCTATTGATAAGCAGCTATTGATAAGGAAAAGCAGACGCCTGAATCTACTGATAAGGGGGAGAAGCAGATGGTTTATGGCTGGGATACGGACCAAACCCTAAGGCCATACGTGAAGACTAAAAGGTGAAAAGTGCAAGAAGAGGAAGACTCATTTACTTCATCTTGAAGACCCCTACCCACAGGAGGAAGAGTCATTTACTTCATCTTGAGACCCCTGCCCATGACCAGAGGGGGCACTGCGCAGGTGCAGAGGACCTTCTGGCTCATTATAATACGAAGTGGGGATAGGACATGAATATGTATAGGCGTGTTGTGCAACCTTATAAATGTAGAAGGAAACAACACTGAGGCACGCATAACTTTGAGGAATTATCCCCGTGCATCTCAGCGCTGAATAAAAAGCATACCTACTTTACAACTTTAATGAGTTGTGGAGTCAATCCGCGCATCACTACCACCAATAACAATAATGATAAAGGAAATAACAAGGGAAGAGAATACAACATCTCACCACCATCCGACTGATAATTCGCCCCCCCCCCAGCCCGACCAAGCACCGACTGATACCTCCTCCAACCCTGCAGTCCTAGCCCTTTCAGGTAACTCTCAGTTACATTCTGGGCATGACGTGCTGTGGTATGGAATAGCTCTTTGGTAAGTTTGGGTCAGGTGTCCTGTCTCTGCTTCCTCCTGGCTTCCCCTCCTCCCCGGCAGAGCATGAGGCTCAGAAAGTCCTTGGCCAGACTAAAACATCAGTGTTATCAGCTCTGTTCCCAGGCCAAAAGTCAAAACACAGCGCTGCTCCTGCTACTAAGGAGGAGAAAAATGATTGCTACTGCTGAACCCAGGACACCCCCCTCAATCCTGAGAGTAGTTTCAGGTCAGAACCTTTAAGAAATGTAATATTTGACACACTCTTCATATTCTCTGTCCACCTTTTGCCTTTTATCACTATTGTCAGGACACATTTTCAAGACCTTTTTTTTTTAATTCCCATCTTCAAGGTGCAATTTTTTTTCTAGAAAGTAAAGCTGAATTTTTTCAAGTTCTGATGGAAATTTTGAGGATGTGAAATTTAGCAAAAATACAGGAAAAATTGCAAGGTTCGTGGTGAAATCAGATTCCGCATTGCTCTTGACTTTCATTGGAAAGAAAGTAAGCCAAAGGACAGGAAACCAATCTGAAATACAGCATTAGCTGAGTATCTGCAAAGATTTTATGTTTTTACTGAGATTTATTGCAGGTGGTTGTTTCTGCAGCTTAGCATCACCCCCCCCCCCCATTGCAGTCAATGTAGATCTGCTCTGTATAGTTGGCAGAGGATGACCTCCATTTCTAAAATGGGAACTCAATGTAATTTAAGGTGACCATGGACATCCTTCTGTGGTGGTGCACCTCCCCCTCTCCTGGACCTCTCTGCTTCCCCAGGAATTCCTGTTAAGTACCAGCCTTTGCACAGGTGCAAGGAGTCGGACAGCTAGGCACTCCCTGGCCATACCAAGAACTCTAGTTGCCTGGCAAAGGTAGGGAGCAGCACACGCAGATCTGGATGGTTAGGTTCAGGAAGTCACACTGGATTGATGTGATGCTGGAAATAGCTTCTGAGGCAAAAATAGAAATATACAAAAAAGTGTACATTTCCAATGGGAGGACCCACTCCAGCACAGTGGTGTTAAACAAGGTAGATCCGACCCCTTGGAAATTCTCCATTGGTCCCCTAACTTTATTCTGGATAGCTTTGCTATGCAAGCAGTACTAAAATCCTACTTACTGCCTGCCATTCTCCATCCCTTCAGTGTTGCCTGAGACCACCTGCCAGAACACAGCACAGATAAGACTGTTCAACAGCTGGGCTCAGTTTCTTGACTTGGCTTGAATGGAGGAATTTTCAAGGAGCAACCTATTAATTACAGGAAACCCATAGCACTGTCCTTTTTTCCCATTAACACAGTTTCTTTCAGTTTTCAACTAAGTTATTTCAACAACTGGGCTACAGATAAACTAACAATTTAATTAGGCTTCTGAAAATAGAAAGAATTAACTATGCAGTCAAGTGTGCAATTTCATCTTGAAACTGATCATAAAATATTTGTGTGCTTTCATTCTCTGATGCATTAAAAATCTGTCCTCAGTTTATATATAGGAAAGTATTAAAGACTAAACAGAGAATCCTGATTTTTAATACAAAATTTTATCTTTATAGAGATCACTTTGCAGCATGGGACACCGTTCAGGAAATGAGAGGAAAATCAAAAGGAGTGCACTGAAACATTCCATACCTCAGTGATATAAATACATATATTGTGCATATGGAATCAAAGGTTTGAGAAAACTATGAGATTCCTAATGGCTGCATGTAGGGTAATGTACTGTGGGTTCCCCATTCACTGGAAATTAAGACACAACCCAAGATTAACTTTTTTATCCATGTCTAAGAAAAGTCATGATGATGCCTGAATGACTTGGCTCAATTTCTTACTGCATAAAGCTATCACCTTTCTTATCTGATTCAAAATGAAAGCACAAAATAAGTTGATTGAAAAACACACTATTATGACTTATTTATTCTGATATATTTTAAATCACTGCTGATTGCCCCAGACAATTTTGCATTTGCAAGACAGAATATTATGCTAAAATTGCTGAAGTATGCAGAAAGAAATCTCAGATGCTTCTTAGCTGTTCACTGTGTATTTGGCATGTTTGTGTTACGGGGATGGGAACATTCAAATAAATGAACAATGGGGCTGAGAAAGGAACCCAAGGGTCTTGCTTTAGAGTCCCCTGCTAGACCATACGGGCTGTTGTTACTTGTGTCCTCATTATTGCACAAGTGGCAGTATGTGAATAAAATAGATTTAATAATCATGATAAGAAAGTGTTAGAAAAATTATAGCCTGATTATCACATTAGATATGCACACTTGTAGCTACTTCTCCAATCAGGAAGACCAATACAAGCTCATGTTCATTGCAGTGCCAGAAGGAAAAAGATGGGAAAGAAATAGAGGAGATGGAGGGAAACATTACCTGCTTCAGATGTTGCTGATGATGAAGGTATGAGAGAAAATACTGGAGTCGGCATTGCAACACTGTCAACAGCTGCTGGTATTCTTCTGGTCAACATGTTACAGGCAGAACTTTCCATTTTGTCATGAACTGAAGTCTGGTCCCCTTTTAAGTGGGAACCTGCAATTCCTTAGAAGGAAGCAAAATTTGGATGAATATTGGTAAAGTAACATGTCTGGGGAATATCTGGAAAAGAGTAGTCAGCTGCTGTCCTTGCACAGCCTCAATATGCAATTCTCTGTCTAAAGCACATTACACTCATATTGTTTAGACATTCCCTTCCTAATTAAAATTTCCCCTACAATTCATCAGAGATAGGAGTTTAAAAAAACAAACAGAAAAAACGAAACAAAACCCACCACCCTGTCATATCTATTTCTACCTAGGGATTACAATGCAGAATAAATAAGTAGGAGAAATAGACCAAAGAGGTCAAATATTCTAGAGAAAAAATTAAAGTTATGCACTCAGGCCTGGTAGATTCCTCCCTTAACAATGTTTCTCAAACTCTCCTATGTAACTTCCTGCTTTTTGCTGCTTATCTACCTTTAGAAACATTTTTTGTTACCCTTATGCTCTTGTTAGATTCAAATACAGATAGGTCTTGGCTTCCTAAGCCCGTCCCTGCATGTTTAGATATTGTTTATATAGTTGTCTGGGTCGCCTGTTCCTGCTTCCACCTCTTTTTTTTAACTTCCTTTTTATGTCTGACATTACTCAGGAGCTCCTTGGTAATTCATGCAAGTCTCCTGCCAACTTTGATTTGCCACTCAGATTTGGTTTGGTATGTATCCACAATTTCCCTGATCCAAGCCCCAGGGCAGCAGCAAACCTCCCTGGATATCAGGTCAGGTCAGCAGGTCATTTAGGTTGAAAAACACCTTTAAGATCGAGTCCAACCATAAACCTAACACTGCCAAGTCCATCACTAAACCATGTTCCCAAACACCATGTCTACACATCTTTTAAATATTTAAATACCTCCAGGAATGTTGACACAATCACTTCCCTGGGCATCCTGTTCCAATGCTTGACAACCCTTGCTGTGAAGAATTTCTTTCTAATATCCATTCTAAACCTCCCCTGGCACAACTTTAGGCCATTTCCTCTTGTCCTATCACTTGTTACTTGGGAGAAGAGACTGACCCCCACCTCTCTACAACCTCCTTTCAGGTAGTTGTAGAGAGTGACAAGGTCTCCCCTGAGCCTCCTTTTCTCCAGGCTAAACAATCCTGGTTCTCTCAGCCATTCCTCATAAGATTTATGTTTCAGGCCCTTCAACAGCTTTGTTGCCTGTCATTAGACACACTCCAGCACCTCAATGTCTTTCGCAGAGTCAGTGACACAAAACTGAACACAGTAGTTGAGGTGTGGCCTCACCAGTGCTGAGAACAGGGGGACAGTCACTTGCTAGTCCTGCTAGCCACACTATTTCTGATTGTCCTGGGTTCAGCAGTAGCAGTCACTTTTCTCCTCCTTGGTATCCGGATGCAGTGCTGTGTTTTGACTTTCGGCCTGGGAACAGAGCTGATAACAATGATGTTTTGTTCTGGCCAAGGACTTTCTGAGCCTCATGCTCTGCTAGGGAGGAAGGGAAGCCGGGAGAAAGCAGAGACAGAACACCTGACCCAAACTAACCAAAGAGCTATTCCATACGACAGCACGTCATGCCCAGGATGTAACTGAGAGTTACCTGGAAGGGCTAGGAGACGACGGGGTTGGAGCAGGTATCAGTTGGTGCTTGGTCGGGCTGGGGGGGAGAGCTATCCGTCGGCTGGTGGTAAGGTGTTGTGTTCTCTTCCCTTGTTATTTTCTTTATCATTATTATTATTGGTGGTAGCAGTAGTGATTTGTGTTCTACCTTAGTTACTAAACTGTTCTTATCTCAACCAGTGGGAGTTGCATTCTTTTTGATTCTCCTCTCCGTCCCTCCGGGAGCAGGGGGAGGGCAAGAAAGGGGGGGAAGTGAGCGAACGAGTTACCCGACGGGGTTTAAACCACGACAGTTCTTTTTGGCGCCCAACGTGGGGCACGAAGGGTTGAGATAACGACAGATTTGACTGGATTAATAGTCACTCGTCACAATGCTGATTTACTGGCTCTCAGAGTTGTTCTTGTTGATATCACAGCTTCAGAATGTTGTAACTTACGTAGAGCCGGAATTTGCTGTGTTAGTGTTTATCAAGTGTGGGGCCTGGGCTAAGGTTCTTGTCTCACTGTGCTTTATGGCAATGGCTTGTAATACGGGCGGGCCCCAGCAGCAGGGCGGGACGGACGTGGCCGTGGACTTGTACCTGGCCGTCCGGCTGCTCTTCACCGTCCTGGCCCTCGCCCTACTCTCCATCTTCGTGAGGCTGCGGGGAGCCGAGGGGGAGCGGCCCCGGGAGCCGGCGGCAGCCGAACCGGCCTGGGAGAGCGGCCGCGGGGACCAAGCGGCGGCGGGAGCGGGGCCGGAGGCCGCGAGGGGACGGCTGCCGGTGGAGGAGGTCGGGGCGGTCGAGGAGAGGAAGGAGGCGGCTGCCGAGCAGCGGGAGAAGGCGGCGGAGGAGCCCAGCCCCGCGGAGGAGTCGAGCCCCGCGGAAGAGCCGAGCCCCGCGGAGGAGCCGAGCCCCACGGAGGAGCCCAGCCCCGCGACGGCCGAGACCATCCACCGGCAGCCGCCCGCCGAGCCCCAGGAGGATGCAGGAGACCACGCAGCATTTCCCAGCAAGGCAGAGGAGGAAGAGCTGGACTCAGGAAAAGAGAAGCCGGTGGTGGGAGAGCCGGCAAGCACAGCAGCTACGCCAGCCCCAGTGACAAGTACAGCAGCATCGTTTGAGAGTTCTGGAGGTTTTGAATGGCCTTTGGGTATCCTTGGGACCTGCCTGCTGATTGTGATGGGGATCAGCATGTTGGCACACACACAGACTGTGTGCTACCCACAACCATTTTGTCTGATCTCAAAAGTTAAGCAGAGTCAGGTTTGGGTCTTGTCTGGGGTTAGACGACAATATAGGGGGACCAAGAGGTTTTCCCCAAGGCTGGACAGTCATGAGTGGCAGGGTGTGTGGGACGGTATGGGCAAGTATCTAGTCCACTGGACCCCTCCAGTGCTTTGGAAGCGTCGGAGATGGAAGGCAGATGTATGGAGTCCCCAGCAACAAGCTGCAGAAACTGCTTAAGGGGACAGTGAATTATTTTAAGTCTGCTGGGCCCATGGCACTTCAGGCCATCAGAGCAGAGATGCAACACAGAGATGGACTCATGATCGAGGGGTGGACTTAGCAATGGACACTATTGCCCAGGTTATTCACGAGTGTGAACACTGCACACAGTCCTGCTCTGGAAGACTGCTACAAGAGATGAAGCCTGACATCATGGACCAGATGGACACAGCAGCTTTATAGGGACTGGTCCGTGCACTAAGATAAGAGTGCACCGAGATAAGAGTGATGGTATATTGAAAATGTGGGATCTGAGCATGACGTGAATGGTATGGAATAAGGGGTGGATAATGTCCTGGGTTCAGCAGTAGCAGTCATGTTTCTCCTCCTTGGTAGCTGGTGCAGTGCAGTGTTTTGACTTTCGGCTCGAGAACAGAGCTGATAAAGATGTTTTGGTTTGGCCAAGGACTTTGTGAGCCTCATGCTCTGCCAGGGAGGAGGCGAAGCTGGGAGGAAGCAGAGACAGGACACCTGACCCAAACTGACCAAAGAGCTATTCCATACCACAGCACGTCATGCCCAGGATGTAACTGGGAGTTAGCCGGAAGGGCAGGGAGACTGCAGGGTTGGAAGAGGTATCGGTTGGTGCTTGGTTGGGCTGAGGGGGGCGAGTTATCGGTCGGCTGGTGCTGAGGTGTTGTATTCTCTTCCCTTGTTATTTCCTTTATCATTATTTTCATTGGTGGTAGCAGTAGTGATCTGTGTTATACCTTAGTTACTAAACTGTTCTTATCTCAACCCGTGGGAGTTGCATTCTTTTTGATTCTCCTCTCCGTCCCTCCGGGAGCAGGGGGAGGGCAAGAAAGGGGGGGAAGTGAGCGAACGAATTACCTGACTGGGTTTAAACCACGACAATCAGTGAATTCTAGCTTCTTCTTATCTTGCTTGCTTAAGCTTCCTTGGGCCTCTCACGGCCTTGCTGTATCTTTCAGGATTATTCAGAGTTTATGTACCAATTATCCATTCTCCCATGAGAACACTGTCTCCACATCAACCCGTGGGAGTTACATTCTTTCAGTTCTCCTCCCCATCCATCCAGGAGCAACAGGGGGGGGAAGAGGTGGGTGAGTGAGCGAGCAGCTACATGGTTCTGAATTACCGGCTGGGCTTAAACCATATACAGGCACCTGGTTGTATTTGAGATGCCCTGAGATATTAGAAAAATCTGAAGGAAGCTGGCAGATATGATAAAGGGTTTCAGGCAATACCTCTGCCCTTCTGCAAGAGCAGCTGGAGGATATCCTAGGCATCTCAAAAGACAGTTGACAACTACGTGTGGCCAAATGAATCGATCCCTGAGTCTTCATCTTCACTTGTCCTGAAGTCTCTTGTGGGTAGGGAAATATCAGCGTAAATATCCCCTTGTCACCCATGAAGGAGCAGCACAAACAAGTCCTGTCAACTCTTCCCTGAATGGGAAGCAAAATGGCTGCAAGGCAAGGCATCAAAGTATATGTGCAGTAAACTTAAAACCGTGGAAATTTCCCATGATCCTTTAGGATGCGGTTGTGACCCAGGAAGAAAATTGGAAATATTTTTTTCTGTCCCAAGACAAAGGTCTTTTGCTTGACATTACAAAGAAGCAATTTTTTTTTTCTTACAGTAAAGAGAACATAGAAATAAAAAATAAAAATCCAACAATCCAGCAAATCAAAACTGCAGATGAGAGAAAAACACAGCAACGTATGGGGCACAGATCTGTAATTGCTAGTATGTACAGAAGGAATAAACAAAATAAATATAACCTATCCAATAGATACAAGAACAAGCCACATCAGGTGCATTATTTGCTTCATCTGTGTTTGAAGCTAACTCAAAACAAAGAGGGCAAAATGTCTCAGAATGATTAGACAACTAACTAAGCTTAACATTTTCTCTCCCTTCTTGTTTATCCATTGTTCGTAGTTCATTTAGTGTTGGGGAAAGGCTCTGAAAGAAAAACCATCATGGTGGCTTACACACATTGTTGTGGTTTCAGCCCAGTCGGCAACCCAGAACCACGCAGCCGCTCGCTCACTACCCCCATCCTACCCCTGCTCCTGGAGGGATGGGGAGGCGAATCTAAAGAATGTAACTCCCACAGGTTGCGATCAGAACAGTCCAGTAACTAAGGTATAACACAAAACCACTGCTGCTACCACCAATAATAATAATGATAAGGGAAATAACAAGGGGAGAGAACACAACAGCTCACCACATGCCAACCAATACCCAGCCCGACCCGAGCAGTTGATCGAGCCCTTCTGGGTAACTGCCCCCAGTTTATATACAGGGCATGACGTGCTGTGGTATAGAAGACCTCTTTGGCTAGTTTGGGTCAGGTGTCCTGCCTCTGCTTCCTCCCGGCTTCCCCTCCACCCTGGAAGAGCATGAGACTCAGAAAGTCCTTGGTCAGAGTAAACATTACTGAGCAACAACTAAAAACATCAGTGTTATCAGCGCTGTTCCCAGGCTAGAAGTCAAAACACAGCACTGCACCAGCTACTAAGAAGGAAACAAATGACTGCTACTGCTGAACCCAGGACAGTATCCACCCCTTTTCCATACCATTCACGCTCAGATCTCACATTTTTCACTATACCATCACTCTTGTCTCATATATATATATATACATACACACACACACAAAGAGAGAGATATCATTCCTTAGTGCATGGATTAATCACAGAATCATAGAAAAGTTAGGGTTGGAAAGGACCTTAAGATCATCTAGTTCCTACCCCCCTGCCATGGGCAGGGACACCACACACTAAAACATATCACCCAAGGCCTCATCCAACCTGGCCTTGAACACTGCCAGGGATGGAGCATTCACAACCTCCCTAGGCAACCTCTTCCAGTGCCTCACCACCCTAACAGGAAAGAATTTCCTCCTTATATCTGTCGTGGTTTAAACCCAGTCAGTTAACTTGTTCACTCACTCCCAGTGAGTGGTGCTGAGCTGACAGCAATCCGTGTCCCCCCCCCCACCAGGGCTCTCCCCTTCCCCGCTCCCGGAGGAACGGGGAGGAGGATCGAAAGAGTGCAACTCCTACGGGTTGAGACAAGAACAGTCCAGCAACCAATGTACAACACAAATCACCACCGCTACTATCAACTACAACAATGATAAGGGAAAATAACAAGAGAAGAGAATACGATACCACCGGCCAAGAAAAACGAGTTCCACCCGGAAGCCCGTGTCCTTCCGGGTAACTCCCAGTTACCCCTCACCCCGGCCATGATGTGCTGTGGTATGGAAGACCTCCCTGGCTAGCCCGGGTCAGGCGCCCCATCTCTGCTTCCTCACAGCTTCCCCTCCTCCCTGGCAGAGCATGAGCCTCACAAAGTCCTTGGTCAGGGTAAACATCACTTAGCAACAACTGAAAACATCGGCTTCACCAACACTGTTCTCAGGCTGGAAGTCAAAACACAGCACTGCACCAGCTACCACAAAGGAAAAAACATGACTGCTACTGCTGAACCCAGGACAATATCCAATCTAAACTTCCCCTGTTTAAGTTTTAACCCGTCACCCCTTTTCCTGTCACTACAGTCTCTAATGAAGAGGCCCTCCTCAGCATCCCTATAGGCCCCCTTCAGATACTGGAAGGCTGCTCTGAGGTCTCCACGCAGCCTTCTCTTCTCCAGGCTGAACAGCCCCAACTTTCTCAGCCTGTCTTCATACGGGAGGTGCTCCAGTCTCCTGATCATCCTCGTGGCCCTCCTCTGGACTTGTTCCAACAGTTCCATGTCCTTTTTATGTTGAGGACACCAGAACTGCACACAATACTCCAGGTGAGGTCTCACGAGAGGAGAGTAGGGGCAGGACCACCTCCTTCGACCTGCTGGTCACGCTCCTTTTGATGCAGCCCAGGATACAGTTGGCTTTCTGGGATGCAAGTGCACACTGCCAGCTCATGTTCATTTTCTCATCAACCAACACCCCCAAGTCCTTTTCCACAGGGCTGCTTTGAATCTCTTCTCTGCCCAACCTGTAGTTGTGCCTGGGATTGCTCCGACCCAGGTGTATGACCTTGCACTTGGCATGGTTAAACTTCATAAGACTGGCATCAGCCCACCTCACAAGCGTAACGAGGTCCCTCTGGATGGCATTCCTTCCCTCCAGCGTGTCAACCAAACCACAGAGCTTGGTGTCATCAGCAAACTTGCTGAGGGCACACTCAATCCCACTGTCCATGTCAGCGATGAAGATGTTAAACAAGACCGGTCCCAACACCGATCCCTGAGGGACACCAGTCGTTAATGGTCTCCAGCCGGATATTGAGCCATTGACCACAACTCTTTGCGTGTGGCCATCCAGCCGGTTATTTATCCACTGAGTGGTCCATCCATCAAATTGATGTCTCTCTGTCCTGGGTTCAGCAGTAGCAGTCATGTTTCTCCTCCTTGGTAGCTGGTGCAGTGCAGTGTTTTGACTTTCAGCTCGGGAACAGAGCTGATAGAGATGTTTTGGTTTGGCCAAGGACTTTGTGAGCCTCATGCTCTGCCAGGGAGGAGGGGAAGCTGGGAGGAAGCAGAGACAGGACACCTGACCCAAACTGACCAAAGAGCTATTCCATACCACAGCACGTCATGCCCAGGATGTAACTGGGAGTTAGCCGGAAGGGCTGGGAGACTGCAGGGTTGGAGGAGGTATCGGTCGGAGCTTGGTCGGGCTTGGGGGGCGAGTTATCGGTCGGCTGGTGCTGAGGTGTTGTATTCTCTTCCCTTGTTGTTTCCTTTATCATTATTATCATTGGTGGTAGCAGTAGTGATTTGTGTTATACCTTAGTTACTAAACTGTTCTTATCTCAACCCGTGGGAGTTGCATTCTTTTCGATTCTCCTCTCTGTCCCTCCGAGAGCAGGGGGAGGGCAAGAAAGGGGGGGGAAGTGAGGGAACGAATTACCTGACTGGGTTTAAACCACGACACTCTCCAATTTAGAGACAAGGATGTCGTGTGGGACAGCGTCAAACGCTTTGCACAAGTCCAGGTAGATGACATCAACTGCTCTACCCCTGTCCATCAGTTCTGTAGCCCCATCATAGAAGGCCACCAAATTGGTCAGGCAGGATATCCCCTTAGTGCAGCCATGCTGGCTGTCACTAAGCACCTTATTTATTTTCATGTGCCTTAGCATGCCTTCCAGGAGAATCTGCTCCAAGATTTTGCCAGGCACTGAAGTGAGACTGACTGGTCAGTAATTCCCCAGGTCATCCATTTTCCCCTTCTTGAAAATGGGGGTTATATTTCCCTTTTTCCAGTCATCGGGAACTTCACCAGACTGCCAAGATTTCTCAAGTATGATGGCCAGTGGCTTAGCAACCTCATTTGCCAGCTCCTTCAGGACCTGCGGATAGATTTCATGAGGACCCATGGACTTGTGCACGTTCAGGTTCTTAAGATGGTCTCGAACCAGTTCCTTTCCTACAGTGGGCGCAAGGTCTTCATTCTCACAGTCCCTGCGTCTGCCTTCCTAGACTTGGGTGGTTTTGTCAGAGCCTTTGCCAGTGAAGAGCGAGGCAAAGAAGTCATTCAGAACCTCAGCCTTCTCCAAATCCTGTGTAGCTAGTTCTCCCGAGAGCTTCCTGAGAGGGCCTATGTTCTCCCCTAGTCTGTTTTTTATTTGCTATGTACCTGTAGAATCCCTTCCTGTTATCCTTAATATCCCTAGACCAGTTTAATTCTAACTGGGCCTTAGCTTTCCTAACCTGGTCCCTAGCGTCCCGGACAACATCCCTGTACTCTTCCCATGCCACCTGTCCTTGCTTCCACTTATTATAAGCCTCTTTTTTTCATTTGAATTTTCCTCAGGAGCTCCTTATCCATCCAAGGAGGTCTCCTGGCCCTCCTGCTGCTCTTCCTTCTGGTTGGGATGCAACACTCCTGAGCTTGTAGCAGGTGATCCTTGAATATCAACCAACAGTCTTGGGCCCTGCTGCCCTATATGGCTATATCCCATGGAACCTTACTAAGAAGGTTCCTGAAGATGCCAAAGTCTGCTCTTTTGAAGTCCAGGGCAGTGAGCTTGCTGCACGCTCTTCTCACTGTCCTGAGGATCTCAAATTCGACCATCCTGCTCCTGGCCTACAATCTTGGGTCCTGTGTTCAAGACACCCAAACCCCTGACTATGACACCACCCTTTTAACCATTTATTAACCTGGCTGATCATCCTAGCTTTTTTTAGGTCCTCCTCTTTATCCTGGAGAATTGACAAAAAGACTGTCTGAGCTCCAGAGCCATTAACCACCTCCCCATGGGCTCTGTAGTCCTTCTTTATGTTCCCCAGGCTACTACTATCTTTATCCCTAGAACCCACATGTATCACCAGAAGTGGGTAATAGTCCATGGGACTTACTAGAGCAGGCAGCCTCTCTGCCACATCCCTGATCTGTGCCCCTGGTAGGCAACACACCTCCCTTGAGACGGGGTCAGGCCGACAGACGAGTGCTTCTGTCCCTTTCAATGTAGAGTCCCCTACTACTATGACATGCTGCTTTTTCCTGGCAGCACCAGTAGAGATCTTCTTTACCAGGGCATCAGCCAGCTGTTTCCGGCTCGAGTGCGTTTCCTCATTAGCCCCCTGAAGTACAGCAAAGCGGTTCTGCGTGGGGACAACAGTTTTAGGGGGAAGCCCCTTGCTTTTGATTGTCCTTTTCCTCCTTTTTTTGTTGTTATTTTTGTCACTAATTCCCAGCTTCCCAGGTTAAAGGCCTCCTTCTTTCCTTCATGAGCTAGAGGAGAAGCTTGAGGCCCCGGATATCTCGCAGTCTATTAACAGCATCCCGCAGCTCAGCCACCTGCTGCAGGAGGACCTCCACCAGGGAGCACCGAGTGCAGCCCTGCCCATTGTGCACCCTCCCCTCACCAGACTAGTGCACGCACCCGCTACACTCCAAGCTGTGCACTGCAGCCTACCCTCTCATCGGCTATGTCTGGGTGCCTGCGCTGGCCACCGCCAGGGCAGCCAGAGCAGAGCTCCCGGACCGGGCCCTGGTCATGCGACCAGCGCTCACCATCCCGCTCGCCTGCCGGCTCGAACTGCCACGCAAACATCCTCGACCCACTCTGTTTGCCGCACTCCTGGTCACTCGCGCTCCCTGGGGTAGGTTTTCAACCAGTCAGGGCTGGTGCCGCTGCTTCTGGCTTCGCCCCGTGTGAGTCAGCTGCTCATGTCAGCTGAGCTGCCGGCTCCTGGACAGGTCCTGTCTAGGACTTGAGGCTCCCTCAGTTCCTCTTGTTGCTCTGAGTTGAGGCTCCTGGACACCGATCTTCCCCCTGCTCCGGTGTTGAAGGCGTCCTCTCTCGAGCTACTCACCACAGCAATCTCTACAAAGCTGCTGAGTTCATCCGGTCCATGATGTCGGGCTTCATCTCTTGTAACAGTCTTTCAGAGCAGGAGAGATGGTGTGCAGTGTTGGACTGTTGCCTGCTGATGATACCGCAGAACTTGTCTGGTTTCATCAAAGTTCATTCATTGTGGGATGATGTTTGCCACCATCCATGAGTCAGTAGAGAGATAAAGTACTGGCCACTTTTCTCGTTCAGCAATGTCCAAGGCCAGCATCAAGAGGAGCTGCATCAAAAGAAGCATGACCAGCTGGTCGAAGGAGGTGGTCCTGCCCCTCTACTCTGCTCTCATGAGACCTCACTTGGAGTACTGAGCACAGCTCTGGTGTCCTCAACATGAAAAGGACATAGAACTGTTGAAACAAGTCCAGACGAAGGACACGGGGATGATCAGGGACATGGAGCGCCTCCCATATGACAACAGCCTGTGAAAGTTGGGGCTGGACTAACTATTCTATGATTCTATGATCTCTGAAGGTAAAGAAATCAGTGCTGACACAGAACACGCTTCATTACTTATCTGTCACTATGAAAAGTAGCTAAACCTCCATCCATCACATCCAGCTACATTTTGCACAGAAGTCTTGATCCATTTTCCCTACTTTTTTTTTTTCTGCTGAATCTAGCATCTAGTCAACCCAGTTGGCAAGCAGATCAAATGCCCACATACATCCAAGCAGTATCAAATTCACCCCATTGATTTCTAATGAGTTGCCAGCTCCCGGTTGCCAAAATTTCTACTAAAATTGGCCTAGAAGTTCCTAGACCACACAGAGGTATCATATGGTTTTTTGACGAGATTTGTTTTTTATGGAGAGGCAGGGGTGTCCCTGAGATAAAAGCAAGCACTTCCCAGGAGTCTGATTTTAAGTGACATTATTCATGTAGGAAAGCCTTTCCTCTTTTTCTTTCCTTTTCTTTAAAATGTTATTTAAAATAAATGGTATGTCTCCAGAGCACACTCTGATCTGTCACTTTGGATGCCAATCACCACACACTCCTGATGTTATTAATTTTTAAAACAAACTTGCTGTTTGGGGTTCTGACAGCTTTTAAATTGTCTCTATAAGGAGACTGCATACTAATTAACCCACAGGGTGATTAGAATATGAAAATGAAGAGCTCAATGGTGCAGATAGTTTAAAATCACAGCAGACAGCAATTAGTGACATGGTGTCCTGATTTCAGCAGTAGCAGTCATTTGTTTCCTTCTTAGCAGCTGGTGCAGTGCTGTGTTTTGACTTTTGGCCTGGGAACAGTGCTGATAACACCAATGTTTTCATTTGTCGTTCAGTAATGTTTACTCTGACCAAGGACTTTCTGAGTCTCATGCTCTGCCAGGGAGGAGGGGAAGCCGGGAGGAAGCAGAGACAGGATACCTGACCCAAACTAACCAAAGAGGTATTCCATACCACAGCACCTCATGCCCAGTATATAAACTGGGGGCAGTTACCCGGAAGGGCTCGATCACTGCTCAGGTCGGGATGGGTATTGGTCGGCGGGTGGTGAGCCGTTGCATTTTCTTCCCTTGTTATTTCCCTTATCATTATCATTATTGGTGGTAGCAGTAGTGGTTTTGTGTTATGTCTTAGTTACTGGACTGTTCTTATCTCAGCCCGTGGGAGTTACATTCTTTTGATTCTCCATCCCTCTGGGAGACGGGGGAGGAAGGGGGGGGTGGGGGCAGTGAACGAATGTCTGTGTGGTTTCTGGGTTGCCAGCTGTGCTTAAACCACGACAGTTCTTTCTGGCACCCAGTGTAGGGCACAAAGGTTTGAGATAATGACAGATCTGACCGGAGTGTGTCAAATCATATTTGTGATAAGCATTCATCGTTTCAGATTAATAGTAAC
This sequence comes from Pezoporus flaviventris, assembly GCF_033815535.1. Lineage (NCBI taxonomy): Eukaryota > Metazoa > Chordata > Aves > Psittaciformes > Psittacidae > Pezoporus > Pezoporus flaviventris. The sequence goes on along the minus strand of NW_026892741.1, from coordinate 723,748 downwards.
TCATCACAATGCTGATTTATTGGCTCTCAAAGTTGTTGCTCTTGATCTCAGAGTTTCAGCATGTCGTACCTTACTTACAGTCAGTATTTGCTGTCTTAGTGTTTATCAGCTGGGGCCCTTGGGCTAAGGTTCTTGTTTCATTGTACTTCATGGTAATGACTTGTAATACAATAGAATCGTTGATCATGAAACTGATCTGGCTTGCGTTCCCAGTGTGGTCACCACATCTATACTTTGGGAGGTATATAATAGAAGTGTTTAGCAATTACACATTTCTTTCCCCCTCCTCGAGTAGTCAGCCTATGAAAGAGACATTGCCTTACCTTCCCAGGCCCCCCACCAGGGCATTCACAGCATCATTTGAGAGTTCTGAAGGTTTTGAATGGCCTTTGAGTACCCTTGAGGCCTGCTTGCTGATTGTGATGGGGATCACCATGTTGGCACTCATACAGAGTTTGTTTTACCCACGACCATTTCATCTGATCTCGAAAGTTAAGCAGAGTCGGGTTTGGTCCTTGTCTAGGGTTAGACGACAATATAGGAGGACCAAGAGATTTTCCCTGAGGCGGCACAGTCATGAGTGGCAGGGTGTGTGGGATAGAATGGGCAAGTATCTAGGCCAGTGGGCCCCTCCAGTGCTTTGGAACTTCAACACTGAACAAGTGCAAAATCCAGAAAAAGTAGTAAAACATTTAAATGAGGAGTGTTGTCCTCCCGGTCATACCAGAGTGACAAATCATGGCAACGTGCTGGGGCTTTTCCTATGCTTACAGAGCCCTGTTCAACATCGTTCAGCACCTTCAAAGGGAAAAAAATTGTCTCTGGATGTGATGGCAAAGCAACCGACAATGCAGCTACTCCAACTCCAAATACAGCAGCTACACCAACCCTAGTGACAAGTACAGCAGCTACTCAAACTCCGACTGCAACAGATAACACAGCTACTCCAACTCCAAGTACAGCAGCTACACCACCCCCAAGTACAGCAGCTACACCAACCCCAGCGACAAGTACAGCAGCTACTCAAACTCCGACTGCAACAGACAGTGCAGCTAATCCATTTCTAAGCACAGCAGCTACACCAGCCCCAGTGATAAGTACAGCAGCCACCCAAAGCCTGGTAACAGATACTGCAGCCACTCCGACCACAGTGATAATCACTGCAGCTAAACTAGAGGACCAATTCGTGCCAATATCAGTTGCCCCTGTAGGCAAGGGGAAAAGCAAAAAAGAGGCAAGAAAGATGAAGCAAGATGAAGAAACAATGTACTTACCACCCGGGACAGCATCTGGCCTGGAGTTATTAGTACGTGAAACAGAGGAAGAAGAGGAAGAATAGGTGACTTTTCGCCCCCAGCCTTCAACTGAGCTATGAAATACACAAAAGGATTTTACCCGTCAAGCAGGGAAGCACCTCATCACCCGGTTGCTCCAATGCTGGGGCAATGGGGCCGATGGTCACGAACTAGAAGGTAGAGAAGCCAAGCAGCTGGGATAACTTGCTAGGGAAGGGGGAATTGACAAAGCAATTGCAAAAGAGAAACAGTCCCTCAGCCTTTGGAGGTGGCTCTCGGCAGCTGTGAAAAAAAGGTTTCCATAGAAGGATGATGCTATGAGTTGAAAAATCTCTTGGTCCTCCTATATTGTTGTCTAACCCTAGACAAGGCCCAAACCCAGCTCTGCTTAACTTTCAATATCAGACGTGGTTTCTGGTTTGCTGGCTGGGCTTAAACCACAACACATGGGAATCAGCTGCTTATCTCTCCAGATAAAGCCTCTTAATAGGGAATTACACTTGAGGAGCCATTACACAGATAGATCTGAAAATGATTTAAGAGGGGGCATTATAGTATTAACTTTTATTTGCAAGCCAGGTTCTTGACAAGCTGTAGGTTTGTTATTTCTTCAAAAAAGTTTGCTAGCATCTCCTCCCACTTCTTGCTTTGGGACTGGAAGCAGGATTTAGATTTAGATAGAATCTCAGGCAAGGGAATGGGGAGGCAGAGTGAAAAATCCAGTAGGTTTTTTTGTAAAAGAGTCCCTGAGGGATGGATTCTGCTGCTGGGTACTGCTTGCTTATCATGGGACTGATACAGTCCCATCCCCTCAGTTGCAAGGGCTGCATGACAGAATAAAGCTGTTAAGAGGAGAAATCACCTCTGCAGGTGCAGGGTTGCAGAAGTCTAACAAGGCAGGTATAAAAACACGGTTCCACCTCCTCTACTTGCTTGTCAGGGTTCTTCAGTTGCCAGTAAATGGGATGTATCCTGCTCATAGGTCTACCCACCATTGCTAAAGCTGAGGACTGGACCTCGTGAGTTTGGCATTAAAATTGCATACTAGTAATGGGGATTATTCAAACTAATTTTTAGTCAAAGGTTTAGCATTTGCTGGATCATGTTGCTTAAATTTCTTTACAGTTACAAAAGTTTTTTTATGTGTATTTTATTTTCTTTAAAGTAAAGATGGGATTATTACCCACTAAGCACATCCAGTAAACTGAATATCAATGGAATATTGACCAAGTCTGGCAAGATGTGATAAAATTGCACGGGTTAAGTTACATTTCTTCTTTCACAAAAGAAGGAGGAGCAAACTCCCAGAACAGAATAGCTAGCTGCTGAAGAAAATCACATTTAATGAAAGGGCAAACTACAGAGGCAGGCACTGAAGTTTGAAGTATTTTTAGGGTCTCATAAACCAAACAGTAAGTAAATCTATATCTTTCCATTTTCATGAAAAAGCCCTTTTTTGATGCTGTTCTCAGCTGTGCTGCCATAGAAACTCTATTCAAATCAACAGCCCTTTGCCAAGACCTCTGGAGCTGCAGTATATTGCACACTTATTGACGAATAAAGTAATGAATTTGTGTATCATCAAGATACAGGTTTCTGAAGAGCCCTGTTTGCCCTCACCCTACCAACAGCTCTGGCATCCTCAGATAGCTCAGCAGAGGCTTAGATAAGCTGAGCTGGGGCTTGTTGGCTTCTTAGGGTGGTTCTCACCCAGCAGGGAAAGTTGAAGCCTAAACATTAGGACCAATGGGATCAGACAGCAACCCAGATGGATGGATGAAGAATAAAATACAGTTGGCTGCATTACTTTCAATTGATTTGAAAGTGATTTTAGGTAAACTGTCCCCACATATACATTTCAGCCACTGAAATCCAACCTGCTGCAGCCAGATGATCTCTGGTTGCTTTGCTGCAGGATTGTTTTGGGGTGATATGGATGTGTCTGGTAAGGTAGAGCAAATAGTAAATGTTATTTTGGAAGAAGATGCATGAGTGTCCTGGGTTCAGCAGTAGCAGTCATGTTTTTTCCTTTGTGTTAACTGGTGCAGTGCTGTGTTTTGACTTCTAGTTTGAGAACAGTGTTGGTGAAGCCGATGTTTTCGGTTGTTGCTAAGTGATGTTTACCCTGACCAAGGACTCTGTGAGGCTCATGCTCTGCCAGGGAGGAGGGGAGGCTGTGAGGAAGCAGAGACGGGGCGCCTGACCCGAGCTAGCCGGGGAGGTATTCCATACCACAGCACATCATGCCCGGGGTGGGGGGTAACTGGGAGTTACCCGGAAGGACAGGGGCTTCCGGGTGGAACTCGCTTTCTTGGCCGGTGGTATCGTATTCTCTTCTCTTGTTATTTTCCCTTATCATTGTTTTAGCTGATAGTAGCGGTGGTGATTTGTTGCTGGACTGTTCTTGTCTCAACCCGTAGGAGTTGCACTCTCTCGATCCTCCTCCCCGTTCCTCCGGGAGCGGGGAAGGGGAGAGCCCCGGTGCAGGGGGGGGGGAGACGGACACGGACCTTGATTGTTGTCAGCTCGGCACCACTCACTGGGAGTGAGTGAACAAGTTACCTGACTGGGTTTAAACCACGACAGTTCTTTTTGGCGCCCAACGTGGGGCATGAGGGGTTGAGATAAGAACAGATCTGACTGGATTGATAGTCACTCGTCACAATGCTGATTTATTGGCTCTCAAGGTTTTTCCTCTTGATCTCACAGTTTCAGTATATCATATCTTACGTCCATCCGGTATTGGCTGTATTAGTGTTTTTCAAGTGTGGGGCTTGGGCTAAGGTTTTTATCCCATTGTACTTTATGGTAATGACTTGTAATACAATAGAATCATTGATCATGAAACTGATCTGGCTTATGTTCCCAGTGTGGTCACCACCTTTATACTTTGGGAGGTATATGATGGAGGTGCTTAGCAATTACACATCTTTTTTCTCCTTCTCAGGTGCTCAACCTGTGAAGGAGACATCCTTTTACCCTCCTAGTCGTCCCCCCAGACCATTTACATTTGAGAGTTTTGAATTTTTTGAATGGCCTTTTAATGCTGTTGAGACTTGTTTGCTGATGGTGATGGGAATCACCATGCTAACACGCATACAGAGTGTGTTTTGCCCACTACTGATTTCAAGAGTTAAGCAGATTCAGGTTTGGGTCTTGTCTGGGGTCAAACGACGATGTAGGAGGACCGAGAGATTTTCCCAGAGGCTGGACAGCCATGAGTGGCAGGGTGTGTGGGATAGTATGGGCAAGTATCTAGGTCAGTGGGCCCCTCCAGTATTTTGGAATTTCACTACCGAACAACTGCAAAATCCAGAAGAATTAGTAAAACACTTAAATGAGGTGTGTGGTCATTCTGGCCATACCAGAGATGGACAAATCACGGCAACGTGCTGGGGCTTGGCCTATGCTTCCAGGGCCTTGTTCAACACTATCCAGCACCTTCAAAAGGAAAAGAATGTCGGCGGATTTGAGGGCAAAGTGACAGTCGCTACTCAAACTTTGGCTGCAATGAACTGCGCAGCTACCCCAGTGGCAAGTACAGCAGCTGCTCAAACTTCAACTGCAACAGACAGCGCGGTTACCCCAGCTCCAAGCACAGCAGCTACACCACCCCCAGCAACAAGTACAGTCGCTACTCAAACCACAGTGATAATCACTGCAGCCAAACCAGAGGACCAATTCGTACCAATATCGGTTGCCCCTGTACGCAAGAGAACAAGCAAAAAGGAGGCAAAAAGGGTGAAGCGAGATGAAGAACCAATGAATTCACCACCCGGTCCAGAATCTGATCAGGAGTCATCATCACATGACGAAGAAGAAGAAGAAGAGGTAACTTCTCGACCTCGGACCTCAACCGAGCTGCGGAATATGCGAAAAGATTTTACCCGTCAACCAGGGGAGCACATCATCACCTGGTTACTCCGATGCTGGGACAATGGGGCCGATGGTCACGAACTAGAAGGTACAGAAGCCAAGCAGCTGGGATCACTTGCTAGAGAAGGGGGAATTAACAAAGCAATTGCAAGAGAGAAAAAGTCCCTCAGCCTTTGGAGGAGGCTCTTGGCAGCTGTGAAAGAAAGGTTTCCGTACAAGGACGATGTTACGAGTCGTTCGGCCAAGTGGACTACTATAGACAAAGGCATCCAGTCTCTGAGGGAATCGGCCATCGTAGAGATGCTCTATCACATCAAGCCGAATGACGGGGATACACCTATAGATCCAGATGAAGTTGAATGTACACGACCCATGTGGCGAAAACTTACACGGAATGCACCGTCATCATATGCCCATTCATTGGCAACAGTGACCTGGAATGACATAGTACCACTAACAGTGGATGAAATGGTTCATAAACTCCGAGAGTTCGAAGACAATCTCACTCCTTCCATCATCTCAGCTGTGAAAAAACTGTCCCAGGACCTCGACAAATTGAGGGACGATGTATCTGATTTATCCAGCTCCTCACGTGTACCAACACATGTCTCAGCTATTAACAAAAGACGTCCTATTGTTCAAGAGAGGAGATACAGAAGGTATACGCCACGGGGTACCCTATGGTTTTACCTGCTGGATCACGGAGAAGACATGACAAAGTGGGATGGAAAACCTACTTCAGCTTTGGAGGAACGGGTGAGTGAACTGAAGAGGGGAGCAAGGGCCAAGACTGATCGTCCCATGAGAGCTACGGCTTCAGTCTCTGGTGAGCAGTTTCCCAGGTGGAGTGGAAGAGCTGATTTTACTCCAGCTCCTGTGATAATGAAGAATAATCCCTTTCAACACGACTTAAGTGTCCAATGCTGTGACGACCATTAGAGGGGCCCTGCCTCCAGCCAGGTGGAGGTAGGGGACAATCGGATTTACTGGACTGTGTGGATCAGATGGCCTGGCACATCAGTCCCACAGAAGTATAAGGCTCTAGTAGATACCGGTGCACAGTGTACCCTGATGCCATCAAGCTGTCAAGGGGTGGAACCCATCTATATTTCTGGAGTAACAGGAGGATCCCAAGAGTTGACTGTGCTGGAGGCTGAAATCAGCCTGACTGGGAGGGAGTGGCAAAAGCACCCTATTGTGACTGGTCCAGAGGCTCCATGCATCCTCGGCATAGACTACCTCAAGAGAGGGTACTTCAAAGACCCAAAAGGGTACCGGTGGGCTTTTGGTATTGCTGCTTTGGAGACTGAGGAAATTGAGCAGCTGTCCACCTTGCCTGGTCTCTCAGAAGATCCCTCTGCTGTGGGGTTGCTGAAAGTTGAAGAACAACAAGTGCCAATTGCGACCACAACAGTGCACCGGCGGCAAAATCGCACCAACCGAGACTCCCTGATTCCCATCCATCATCTGATCCGTAGACTGGAGAGTCAGGGGGTGATCAGCAGGACCCGCTCACCCTTCAATAGCCCCATATGGCCAGTGCGAAAGTCTAATGGAGAATGCAGACTAACAGTAGACTATCGTGGCCTGAATGAAGTCACACCACCATTGAGTGCTGCCGTACCGGACATGCTAGAACTTCAGTATGAACTAGAGTCAAAGGCAGCCAAGTGGTATGCCACGATTGATATTGCCAATGCATTTTTCTCAATTCCTTTGGCAGCAGAGTGCAGGCCACAGTTTGCTTTTACTTGGAGGGGTGTCCAGTTCACTTGGAACCGACTGCCCCAGGGGTGGAAACACAGCCCTACCATTTGCCATGGACTGATCCAGACTGCACTGGAACAGGGGCAAGCTCCAGAACACCTGCAATACATTGATGACATTATTGTGTGGGGCGATACAGCGGAAGAAGTCTTTGAGAAAGGGAGGAAAATAATCCAAATCCTGCTGAAAGCCGGTTTTGCCATAAAACGGAGTAAGGTCAAAGGACCTGCACGGGAGATTCAATTTTTGGGAATAAAATGGCAAGATGGACGTAGACAGATCCCCACAGATGTGATCAACAAGATAACAGCAATGTCTCCACCAACTAATAAGAAAGAAACGCAAGCTTTCTTGGGTGCAGTGGGGTTCTGGAGAATGCACATCCCAAATTACAGTTCGATTGTAAGCCCTCTCTATCATGTGACCCGGAAGAAGAATGATTTTAAATGGGGCCCTGAGCAGCAACAAGCCTTTGAGCAAATTAAACGCGAGATAGTTCATGCAGTAGCCCTTGGACCAGTCCGGACTGGGCCAGATGTAAAAAATGTACTGTACACTGCAGCTGGGGAGAACGGTCCTACCTGGAGCCTCTGGCAGAAAGCTCCAGGGGAGACTCGAGGTCGACCCCTCGGCTTTTGGAGTCGGGGATACAAAGGATCTGAGGCCAGCTGTACCCCAACTGAGAAAGAGATACTGGCAGCCTATGAAGGGGTTCGAGCTGCTTCGGAAGTGATTGGCACTGAAGCACAGCTCCTCCTGGCACCCTGGCTGCCCGTGCTGGGCTGGATGTTCAAAGGCAGGGTCTCCTCTACACATCATGCAACTGATGCTACATGGAGTAAATGGGCTGCACTAATTACACAACGAACTCGAATAGGAAATCCCAGTCGTCCAGGCATTCTAGAAGTCATCATGGACTGGCCAGAGGGCAAAGATTTCAGAATGTCACCAGAGGAGGAGGTGGTGCGCGCTGAAGAGGCCCCACCATATAATAAACTGTCAGAAAGTGAAAAGCAGTATGCCTTGTTTACTGATGGCTCTTGCCGTATTGTGGGAAAGCATCGGAGATGGAAGGCAGCTGTATGGAGACCTGGACGACAAGTTGCAGAAACTGCTGAAGGAGAGGGTGAATCGAGTCAATTTGCCGAGGTGAAAGCCATCCAGCTGGCCCTGGACATTGCTGAACGAGAAAAGTGGCCAGTACTTTATACTGACTCATGGATGGTGGCAAATGCCCTGTGGGGGTGGTTGAAGCAATGGAAGCAGAGCAACTGGCAACACAGAGGTAAACCCATCTGGGCTGCTGCACTGTGGAAAGATATTGCTGCCCGTGTGCAGAACCTGGTGGTGAAGGTACGTCATGTAGATGCCCATGTACCCAAGAGTCGGGCCACTGAGGAACACCAGAACAACCAACAAGTGGATAAAGCGGCTAAGATTGAAGTGGCTCAGATGGACTTAGATTGGCAACATAAAGGTGAATTATTTTTGGCCCGGTGGGCCCATGACACTTCAGGCCATCAGGGCAGAGATGCAACATATAGATGGGCCCGTGACCGAGGGGTGGACTTAACAATGGACACTATTGCCCAGGTTATTCATGAGTGTGAAACATGTGCTGCAATTAAACAAGCCAAGCGGTTAAAGCCTCTTTGGTATGGAGGACGATGGTTGAAGTATAAATATGGGGAGGCCTGGCAGATTGACTATATCACACTGCCACCAACCCGCCAAGGCAAGCGCCATGTGCTTACCATGGGGGAAGCAACCACCGGGTGGCTGGAAACATACGCTGTGCCCCATGCCATTGCCCGGAACACCATCCTGGGCCTTGAGAAACAGATTTTGTGGCGACACGGCACCCCAGAGAGAATTGAGTCAGACAATGGGACTCATTTCCGGAATAACCTTATAGATATTTGGGCCAAAGAGCATGGCATTGAGTGGGTATATCACATCCCCTACCATGCACCAGCCTCTGGGAAAATCGAACGGTACAATGGGCTGTTAAAAACTACACTGAGAGCGATGGGTGGGGGAACTTTCAAGCATTGGGATACACATTTACCAAAGGCCACCTGGTTGGTCAACACCAGAGGATCTGCCAACAGGGCTGGCCCAGCCCAGTCTGAACTTTTACATATTGTAGAGGGGGACAAAGTTCCCGTGGTGCATATGAAGAATTTGCTGGGGAAGACAGTCTGGGTTATTCCTGCTTCAGGTAAAGGCAAACCCACTCGTGGGATTGCTTTTGCTCAGGGACCTGGATATACTTGGTGGGTAATGCGGGAAGATGGGGAAGTCCGATGTATACCTCAAGGGGATTTGATTTTAGGGGAAAACAGCCAGTGAACTCAATTGTATGCTGTTGCCTGCTGTGTAATGCTTTTATAGCCCATCAACTAGATGTCTCCAGGTCACCAGCGACTGGCCCTGACTTCCCTCCAGCCATCATCCCAACAGAGAATGAACTTGGAACATCATGGACCGAATGGACTCAGCAGCATTATAGGGATTGGTCCATGCACTAAGAAAATGATTTTTTCCTCTTGGTCTGTATGTATATGGATGTATATATGTGGGAGAGCGATGGTGTATTGAAAATGTGGGATCTGAGCACGACGTGAATGGTATGGAATAAGGGGTGGATAATGTCCTGGGTTCAGCAGTAGCAGTCATGTTTTTTCCTTTGTGTTAACTGGTGCAGTGCTGTGTTTTGACTTCTAGTTTGAGAACAGTGTTGGTGAAGCCGATGTTTTCGGTTGTTGCTAAGTGATGTTTACCCTGACCAAGGACTCTGTGAGGCTCATGCTCTGCCAGGGAGGAGGGGAGGCTGTGAGGAAGCAGAGACGGGGCGCCTGACCCGGGCTAGCCGGGGAGGTATTCCATACCACAGCACGTCATGCCCGGGGTGGGGGGTAACTGGGAGTTACCCGGAAGGACAGGGGCTTCCGGGTGGAACTCGCTTTCTTGGCCGGTGGTATCGTATTCTCTTCTCTTGTTATTTTCCCTTATCATTGTTTTAGCTGATAGTAGCGGTGGTGATTTGTTGCTGGACTGTTCTTGTCTCAACCCGTAGGAGTTGCACTCTTTCGATCCTCCTCCCCGTTCCTCCGGGAGCGGGGAAGGGGAGAGCCCCGGTGCTGGGGGGGGGGAGACGGACACGGACCTTGATTGTTGTCAGCTCGGTACCACTCACTGGGAGTGAGTGAACAAGTTACCTGACTGGGTTTAAACCACGACAATGAGGAAAGCCAGTAGACCCAAATTACTGTTGAAATTGGAGTGCCTTCAGAGTCGGCACTTTTGATGACATAGGCATATACTTCTCATGAATTTTAAGATAGATGTTGTGGTGGCCCATTGTGCTGGAGTAAGGACAGGGCTATCATTAGGGATATGTTGGAAGTTGCCTCAACTGATGGAATCGAGCATCATCAAGGCTGAGGAAATTAAGTTGGAGAGCCAAGCAATATATCACTGATACATAGATGGCCTCTCAGTTCTGAGCCCTTATTCACTGCCTTAAAATATAGATTAGAGATTATTACTCCTTTTAAACTTGAGAACTCCGTGTGTGTGGTGGACTTGTAGGGACCAGGGTGTTGCCAGCATGTGATGTTTTCACTCACTGATGCAACTGTCTGTGTGGGGTTTTTTTGTTTCTTCCAAATGAAATTTTTCAGGTAATTTAGTTTCACAGCTCAGCATTTTGAAATAATGATTGCATCTGTAAGGCCAGGATCTGTGCAGAAATAGCCTGCCCCTGCCTTGGTGTGGGTCCTGGGGGGGGCAAGAGAAGCCTCAGCCTATCATTTCCAGGGCTTTTCCAAGTCAAAAATCATGATACCTCAGGAAGATGATGTTTCATGTGAACCTTGGGTGGAAGTCACCCACCTCCACTCCAGTAGGACCTCATCAGGGGATGGCTGCCTCCCACACACCTCCTCATGCCCAGATGGCAACTCACCCAGGTTGGTGGCCTGGGGGCAGGAGAAGCCCCAAGTGGCTGAGGTAAAATGAAGCTCAGGAGCTTTGTGATCAGTTTTAAAAAAAAGAAAAGAAAACCAAACTATTGAATTTCAGTGCTGCTGATTTCATTTCAACCCCTCCCTGGCCTCATCCCAAGGATGTGGATATGGGTAGGTCTCCATTTTCCAAAGGAGGGCATCAGCAGTGTGGGTCATGGCCACTGCACGCTGTGTGGCTGGGAGGCTGCTGTGAGGAGGAGGTGGAACCGATTCGTTCCCCAAAGGCTGTTTATGCTTTCAGCTCTTTTCTCAGGCTAAAGAAACCAGGAGTCACTTGCTCGCAATATGTGCAGCTCCACCACAGATGCATGTTTTCATTTTCTCAGTCCACAATTCCTGGAAATCTCTCCTTTCCTTGAACAAGGCTAGTCCATGTCCACGACAGCTGAACTGTCCACAGGATTTATGTCCCTGATTGATTACTTCTCAGACAGTGGACCATACCAGCTTCATCATTATTGCCTATTCCAGAAAAGCCACATACCCATTTGTATATGTGCATGAAACATCAATTTGCCAATAACATGTATGCATGTTTGCTGGTCACTAAATAATGGTCACTAAATAATGCACCATGGACTTGGGGGTGTTAAGCATCAAGATCTGTGAGGGATTATTTTTTAGAGGAAAACGATTCTCACCAGGAGGCTGAGTTGCACCATTCATCCATTGAAAAAGAATATTTTACTTGTGGTTTAAATTGAAAATCGATAGAATATGTTTCCTTAGCAATTTTGCATTTATAGATATTCAGAAATATTTATAAATATTTTTGTTGTGTATAAAGTGGGAAAACAAAACTTGTTTACAGTGCATGAATCTAAATGCAAATTTGGCTCAAGTATAAGAATACTTTATAAAGGCTCCTAAGCCTTACAAGGACATTGGTTAAGAAGAGTTGTCATTCACTGTACAAATAAAAAGTTGCAGCCAGGGTTTATGAACGGTTGGATAAACTATTTTTTTCCCCCTATTTGTTTTCTGCTACTTTCCAGGTTTATGACAGGCCACAAAAATATTCTGCTCTGCACTATGAACTGGGCCTCCAACAAAACTTCACCAGTGACACCTTAAAATCAAAGCACCAGCAGATAAGTAGCAACCAGCACCATCTTGACTGGTCAGCGAGCTCCAATTCTGGATCTGCTTCTCAAAGTTTCTTCAACACAGAACCCAGTCAAGAAGCAGTTAGTGCCATCAAGGTCTCCACCTCAGAGCCAGTAGTTTCCTTCAGCAAATCCCAAGCAAAGAAGTCCTGCACCAGCAGCACATGGGGGAAGCTGTCAGCCAGTAGTAAGGAGCTTGCTATTTGCAGTGCAGTCCCATCACCCAACAGCATCAGTATGGCTGCCCAGCCAAGCAGCTCCTCCGAGTGCAATTGGCTTTTGACTCTCAATGATCAAGAGGGAGGTGTGCAGCTGGAGGTCTCCGATCAGCCCACTGGGAGTACAAAGTCCAGCAAAAAGGACTTACTAAGTCAAACCATCCAAACTGCAGACAACAAATGGGTGAAGAGTGCCCAGAAAGCATTTGACAGCAAATCCCATGACAACATGGAAGGGAAAAAGGAGTCTTACTTGATGGACAGAGTGTTAGATACATCACCCTCTAAGCAGAATCCCACTTCTGCTAGCAGTTGTGAAAGTGACACCAGTCATGTACGAATTACTATCCCAATAAAGTCTTCAACAACAGATACATATGGCCACAAAAGGAAAAAAAGGCAAACCACAAAATCTTCCAAAGAGAAAACTATCCAGGAGAAAAGCCTTCATCCTGGACTTGCTATGATCAGTAAAGAAGCAAATAGGACTAGCTCTCAACCAGAGAGGAGTAAAAAAGATCTTCGAGCCACAAAGCCAGGGAAAATGATTGAAAATGAACCCCCCTAATATCTATTGACAATGGTGTGCTCACTGACAAAGTTTCCCCTAACAGTGCTATCAGACTCAGAAAATCTGTAGCTGTGACATCCACTCTCCTACCCATCAATCATTTCACATCTGACAAATTATATGAACTCCAGCACCCCAAACATGCAGGTAAGTGGCGATGGACCTGCAGCAAACCTAAATCTATCCTTCGGGAGACCTCCATGATGACATCTGAGAAGCTGATGGTGGAGCCTCCTTCAGCCTATCCCATCACACCATCCAGCCCTCTGTATACCAATACAGGCAGTCTTACCGTGATCACACCTGTCAAGAAAAAAAGAGGACGACCAAAGAAACAGCCTTTGCTCACTGTTGAAACCATTCACGAGGGAACCTCCACCAGCCCAGTGAGTCCAATCAATTATGAATTTCCAGGAACAAAGAAAAGGAAGAGGAGACAGAATCTGGCCAAGTTGGCCCAGATGGTCCCAAGAGAGGACAAGTCCATCAGTGAACTCAAGTTTCACAAAAAGGTTGGGAAGCTTGGGGTCTTGGATAAGAAGACTATCAAGACTATTAATAAAATGAGGACCCTCAAGAGGAAGAATATTCTTAATCAGATCTTGTCCTCCTGCTCTAGCAGCATAGCTCTGAAAGCAAAAGTCCAGCCACCATCTAGTGTGGGGCCAACCACCACTGATGCCAGACTAGGGAAACAGATCAATGTCAGCAAGAGAGGGACTATCTACATTGGTAAAAAACGGGGCAGAAAGCCAAGAGTAGAGCTGCAGCCTCAGCTAGAAGAACCTAAGACAGCCATCAGGCATTCAAGGCCTGTTTCCAGCCAGCCAGTGGTTACTTCCACCATGGTGGAAGCACATGACATTTTCCTCGGCGGGTTGGTGGCAGTGTGATATAGTGAATCTGCCAGGCCTCCCCATAATTGTACTTCAGCCATGGTCTTCCATACCAAAGAGGCTTTAACCGTTTGGCTTGTTTAATTGCAGCACATGTTTCACACTCATGAATAACCTGGGCAGTAGTGTCCATTGTTAAGTCCACCCCTCGATCATGTGTCCATCTGTAGGTTGCATCTCTGCTCTGATGGCCTGAAATGTCATGGGCCCACCGGCAACACCCTTATGTTGCCAATCTATGCCCATCTGAGCCACTTCAATCTTAGCAGCTTTATCCACTTGTTGGTTGTTCTGGTGTTCCTCAGTGGCCTGACTCTTGGGTACATGGGCATCTACGTGGTGTACCTTCACCACCAGGTTCTGTATCACAGTATCACAGTATCGCAGTATCACAGTATGCTAGAGATTGGAAGGGACCTCGAAAGATCATCTAGTCCAATCCCCCTGCCGGAGCAGGAACACCTAGAATATGTTACACAGGAATGTGTCCAGGCGGGTTTTGAATGTCTCCAGGGAAGGAGACTCCACAGCCTCCCTGGGCAGCCTGTTCCAGTGTTCCGTCACACTCACTGAGAAGAAGTTTCTTCTCAAGTTTAAGTGGAACCTCTTGTGTTCCAGTTTGTACCCATTACCCCTTGTCCTATCATTGTTTGCCACTGAGTAGAGCCTGGCTCCATCCTCGTGACACTCCCCCTTCATATATTTATAGACACTTATAAGGTCACCCCTCAGTCTCCTCTTCTCCAAACTATAGAGACCCAGCTCCCTCAGTCTTTCCTCATAAGGGAGATGTTCCACTCCCCTAATCATCTTAGTTGCCCTGCGCTGGACTCTCTCCAGCAGCTCCCTGTCCTTCTTGAACTGAGGGGCCCAGAACTGGACACAATACTCCAGATGCGGTCTCACCAGGGCAGAGTAGAGGGGAAGGAGGACCTCTCTCGACCTACTAACCACCCCCCTTCTAATACACCCCAGGATGCCATTGGCCTTCTTAGCCACAAGGGCACAGTGCTGGCTCATGGTCATCCTGTTGTCCACTAGGACCCCCAGGTCCCTCTCCCCTACACTGCTCTCTAACAGGTCGTTCCCCAACCTATACTGGAAGCTGGGGTTGTTCCTGCCCAGATGCAGGACTCTACACTTTCCCTTGTTATATTTCATCAAGTTACTCCCTGCCCAACTCTCCAGCCTGTCCAGGTCTCGCTGGATGGCAGCACAGCCTTCTGGCATGTCAGCCACTCCTCCCAGCTTAGTGTCATCAGCAAACTTGCTGATAGTACACTCAATTCCCTCATCTAAATCGTTGATGAATATATTAAATAATACCGGTCCCAGTACTGACCCTTGAGGCACTCCACTAGTTACAGGCCTCCAACTAGACTCAGCCCCATAGACTACAACTCTCTGGCTTCTCTCCTTCAGCCAGTTCGCAGTCCACCTCACTACCTGATCATCCAGTCCACACTTCCTCAATTTAGCTGTGAGGATGCTGTGGGAGACTGTGTCAAATGCTTTGCTGAGGGCAAGGTCGACCACATCCACCGCTCTGCCATCATCCATCCACCGTGTTATTTCCTCATAAAAGGCTAAGAGATTGGTCAAACATGATTTCCCCCTGGTGAAGCCATGTTGACTGCCCCTCATAACCTTCTTATCCTTGATATGCCTTAAGATGGTACCAAGGATAAGGTGTTCCATCACTTTCCCAGGGATGGAGGTGAGGCTGACCGGTCTATAGTTACCCGGGTCCTCCTTCTTGCCCTTTTTGAAGACTGGAGTGACATTTGCTTTCCTCCAGTCCTCAGGCACCTCTCCCGTTTCCCAAGACTTGGTAAAGATGATGGAGAGTGGTCTAGCAATGACTTCCGCCAGTTCCCTCAGCACCCACGGGTGTATCCCATCTGGATCCATGGATTTATGGATGTCCAGATTGCTCAACTGGTCTCTAACCCATTCCTCATCGACTAAGGCAAACCGCTCTGTCGACCTGACTTCATCTAAGGTCTCAGGGGTACAGGGCTCTTCAGGACTGCCCGCAGCAGAGTAGACAGAGACAAAGAAGGCATTCAGTAACTCTGCCATCTCTGTATCTTCTGTCACCAGGGCACCCATCTTGTTCATCAGTGGGCCTACATTGCCTCTGGTGTTAGTTTTGTCTGCCATGTATTTGAAAAAGCTCTTTTTGCTGTCCTTGACCCTTCTTGCCAGGTTTAATTCTAAGGAGGCCTTAGTCCTCCTAGCTGCCTTCCTACATCTTCTAGCAGCAGCCTTATATTCCTCCCAAGTGGCCAGCCCCTCCTTCCATGACCTGTAAACTCTCCTCTTCCACTTGAGCATACCCAGCAATTACCTATTTAGCCACGCAGGTCTCTTGGCCCTCTTCCTTGACTTCCTACGTGTCGGGATGCTCCGATCTTGAGCACGGAAAAAGCAGTCCTTGAATGTCAACCAACTATCTTGGGCCCCTTTACCTTCAAGCAGCCCTGCCCATGGGATTTCCCCTAGCAATTGCTTGAAAAGGCCAAAGTTTGCCCTGCTAAAGTCCAGGGTTGCAATTCTACTTGGTATTCTACTAGTCCTGCCACACAAGATCCTGAACTCCACCATCTCGTGGTCGCTGCAACCAAGGCAGCCCTCAACCCTTACTGCTTCGACCAGATCCTCCTTGTTAGTGAGGATGAGATCCAGCAGCGCTCCTCTCCTGGTCGGCTCATCCACCATTTGCAGGAGGAAGTTATCATCCATACACTGGAGGAACCTCCTGGACTGCCCCTGGGTTGCCGAGTGGTCCTTCCAGCAAACATCAGGGAAGTTAAAATCCCCCACGACAACCACGGCCTGTGACTGTGAGGCCGCTCTCAGCTGCCTGTAGAAGGCCTCGTCAACTTCCTCACCCTGATCCAGTGGTCTGTAACAGGCACCTACAACAGTATCCCCCCTGCCAGCCTGCCCCTTAATTCTCACCCACAGACTCTCAACTCGCTCATCATCTGTCCCTGGACAGAACTCGGTGCATTGTAGTTCCTCCCGCATATAAAGAGCAACCCCACCACCCCGCCTGGCTGGCCTGTCTTTCCTGAAAAGGACATAGCCTTCCATGACTATATTCCAGTCATGTGAGCTGTCCCACCACGTCTCTGTAATTGCCACCAGATCATAATCTCCTGACTTAACACAGGTTTCCAACTCCTCCTGCTTATTTCCCATGCTGCGCGCATTGGTGTACAGGCATTTCAGGGAGCGAGCTGAGCACACTGATTTCACCCTAGGATTGTAGGAGGCCTCCCAGTCTTCATTAATTCTGGAGCGCTGCCCCACTGGGGCAAGCCCAGCTACAAGCCCATCCCCCTTCGAATCTAGTTTAAAGCTCTCCAAATGAGCCCTGCTAATTCGTGCCCCAGCATCCTTTTCCCTCTGTGAGACAAACCTTTCTCACTTGTCATTGTCCAGACTGGTGCCCTATAAAACCAGCCGTTATCAAAGAATCCAAAGCCCTGCCTGTAGCACCAGTCTCAAAGCCAATTGTTCATGAACTGAATCTTCCCATTCTTTCCCACATCAGTGGAAGATGGAAGGAGAGAGGAGAAGATCACTTGAGCCCCAGACTCTTTCACCATCCGCCCCAAGGCCCTGTAGTCTTTCTTCATCCCCCTCAGACTGCGGGAAGCAGCTTCCTCCCCACCTGTCTGGAAGACCAGCAGCAGGTAGTAGCCTGTTGGGTGCACCAGGTTGGGGAGCGCCCTGGTGATATCCCTGATCCGGGCTCCAGGCAGACTACACACTTCCCTATGATGAGGGTCAACTCTGCATATCGGGCCCTCTGTTCCTTTCAGAAGGGAATCCCCTACTACAATGACCCTTCTTTCTTTCTTTCTTAACAGAGGCAGTCTTGAGGTGCAAAGTCGACTCCCTTTTCCTATGTGGCCTTGTGGGCTAGCCTTGCCCCACCTTCTCACCTACCTCTCCTTCAAGATCCAGGGCCTCAAACCTATTACGGAGGGACACCTGGGGAAGCAGGGCAGGAAGGGGGGAGGGTTTCCCACGACGTCGAACTGGAACTCGCTTCCAACCCTCATCGTCTTTTTGGTCCCCTACCTCTGCACAACAGCTACAGGGCAGGGGCTGCTTCGGGCCATCCCCCTCTGTGTGAGAAGGCAGGGGGTCCTTCCCCTTTTGGGGGGTATCTCCCTGGAACCGTTTCGACTGGCCCGCCAGGGAGTTACTCCACCAGTCGATCTCCCTTTCACACTCCCTGATGGTCCTCAGGGTCTCAACCTCCTCCTTAAGTCTTGCCACCAGGCTAAGCAGATCTTCTACCTGCTCACACCTCACACAGGTGGAATGCTGTCCTCCCTCCCCCGGTAGCAGCAGGCTCTGGCACTCCCTGCACCCAGAGACCTGAACAGCCACGGTCTGGGACGGAGTCTCTGTCTGAGTTGCTGTAGTCACCATACTGCAAGCTCTCTTTCTGGAGGCAACCATATTGGCGCGCAGTCTGGGACACCAGCAACACAAACTGCTTGTTCCTCCCTGTACCCGGTGGGCAGCGACCGGTCGCTGCTCTCTCAAAGGCTTTTTCAAGGCAAGCAGCAGGGGAGTGGTCGCCGTCACCGTGGGAACGCCCCCGCCACGTCAGCCTCTCTCTCGCAAGGGCTGCTGGGGCTTCGGGGATCGGGAGATGTCGGGAATCGCGATGTCTCTGCGCTATCCCCTCTGATTTTCCTAATCTCCGTTGACCCTCGCGTCGCTGAAGCGTGCCGGCTGTGGCTCTAGCTAGGCTAGCTCCGATCAGCTGACTGAATGCTAGTAGCGAGTTTAGGCCGCTTTTAAATCTCCCGCCGTCACCGTGGAAACGCCCCCCGCCACGTCAGCCTCTCTCTCGCAAGGGCTGCTGGGGCTTCGGGGATCGGGAGATGTCGGGAATCGCGATGACTCTGCGCTATCCCCTCTGATTTTCCTAATCTCCGTTGACCCTCGCGTCGCTGAAGCGTGCCGGCTGTGGCTCTAGCTAGGCTAGCTCCGATCAGCTGACTAATAACTCCAGGCCAGATGCTGTCCCGGGTGGTAAGTACATTGTTTCTTCATCTTGCTTCATCTTTCTTGCCTCTTTTTTGCTTTTCCCCTTGCCTACAGGGGCAACTGATATTGGCACGAATTGGTCCTCTAGTTTAGCTGCAGTGATTATCACTGTGGTCGGAGTGCCTGCAGTATCTGTTACCAGGCTTTGGGTGGCTGCTGTACTTATCACTGGGGCTGGTGTAGCTGCTGTGCTTAGAAATGGATTAGCTGCACTGTCTGTTGCAGTCGGAGTTTGAGTAGCTGCTGTACTTGTCGCTGGGGTTGGTGTAGCTGCTGTACTTGGGGGTGGTGTAGCTGCTGTACTTGGAGTTGGAGTAGCTGTGTTATCTGTTGCAGTCGGAGTTTGAGTAGCTGCTGTACTTGTCACTAGGGTTGGTGTAGCTGCTGTATTTGGAGTTGGAGTAGCTGCATTGTCGGTTGCTTTGCCATCACATCCAGAGACAATTTTTATCCCTTTGAAGGTGCTGAACGATGTTGAACAGGGCTCTGTAAGCATAGGAAAAGCCCCAGCACGTTGCCATGATTTGTCACTCTGGTATGACCGGGAGGACAACACTCCTCATTTAAATGTTTTACTACTTTTTCTGGATTTTGCACTTGTTCAGTGTTGAAGTTCCAAAGCACTGGAGGGGCCCACTGGCCTAGATACTTGCCCATTCTATCCCACACACCCTGCCACTCATGACTGTGCCGCCTCAGGGAAAATCTCTTGGTCCTCCTATATTGTCGTCTAACCCTAGACAAGGACCAAACCCGACTCTGCTTAACTTTCGAGATCAGATGAAATGGTCGTGGGTAAAACAAACTCTGTATGAGTGCCAACATGGTGATCCCCATCACAATCAGCAAGCAGGCCTCAAGGGTACTCAAAGGCCATTCAAAACCTTCAGAACTCTCAAATGATGCTGTGAATGCCCTGGTGGGGGGCCTGGGAAGGTAAGGCAATGTCTCTTTCATAGGCTGACTACTCGAGGAGGGGGAAAGAAATGTGTAATTGCTAAACACTTCTATTATATACCTCCCAAAGTATAGATGTGGTGACCACACTGGGAACGCAAGCCAGATCAGTTTCATGGTCAACGATTCTATTGTATTACAAGTCATTACCATGAAGTACAATGAAACAAGAACCTTAGCCCAAGGGCCCCAGCTGATAAACACTAAGACAGCAAATACTGACTGTAAGTAAGGTACGACATGCTGAAACTCTGAGATCAAGAGCAACAACTTTGAGAGCCAATAAATCAGCATTGTGATGAGTTACTATTAATCTGAAACGATGAATGCTTATCACAAATATGATTTGACACACTCCGGTCAGATCTGTCATTATCTCAAACCTTTGTGCCCTACACTGGGTGCCAGAAAGAACTGTCGTGGTTTAAGCACAGCTGGCAACCCAGAAACCACACAGACATTCGTTCACTGCCCCCACCCCCCCCTTCCTCCCCCGTCTCCCAGAGGGATGGAGAATCAAAAGAATGTAACTCCCACGGGCTGAGATAAGAACAGTCCAGTAACTAAGACATAACACAAAACCACTACTGCTACCACCAATAATGATAATGATAAGGGAAATAACAAGGGAAGAAAATGCAACGGCTCACCACCCGCCGACCAATACCCATCCCGACCTGAGCAGTGATCGAGCCCTTCCGGGTAACTGCCCCCAGTTTATATACTGGGCATGAGGTGCTGTGGTATGGAATACCTCTTTGGTTAGTTTGGGTCAGGTATCCTGTCTCTGCTTCCTCCCGGCTTCCCCTCCTCCCTGGCAGAGCATGAGACTCAGAAAGTCCTTGGTCAGAGTAAACATTACTGAACGACAAATGAAAACATTGGTGTTATCAGCACTGTTCCCAGGCCAAAAGTCAAAACACAGCACTGCACCAGCTGCTAAGAAGGAAACAAATGACTGCTACTGCTGAAATCAGGACACCATGTCACTAATTGCTGTCTGCTGTGATTTTAAACTATCTGCACCATTGAGCTCTTCATTTTCATATTCTAATCACCCTGTGGGTTAATTAGTATGCAGTCTCCTTATAGAGACAATTTAAAAGCTGTCAGAACCCCAAACAGCAAGTTTGTTTTAAAAATTAATAACATCAGGAGTGTGTGGTGATTGGCATCCAAAGTGACAGATCAGAGTGTGCTCTGGAGACATACCATTTATTTTAAATAACATTTTAAAGAAAAGGAAAGAAAAAGAGGAAAGGCTTTCCTACATGAATAATGTCACTTAAAATCAGACTCCTGGGAAGTGCTTGCTTTTATCTCAGGGACACCCCTGCCTCTCCATAAAAAACAAATCTCGTCAAAAAACCATATGATACCTCTGTGTGGTCTAGGAACTTCTAGGCCAATTTTAGTAGAAATTTTGGCAACCGGGAGCTGGCAACTCATTAGAAATCAATGGGGTGAATTTGATACTGCTTGGATGTATGTGGGCATTTGATCTGCTTGCCAACTGGGTTGACTAGATGCTAGATTCAGCAGAAAAAAAAAAAGTAGGGAAAATGGATCAAGACTTCTGTGCAAAATGTAGCTGGATGTGATGGATGGAGGTTTAGCTACTTTTCATAGTGACAGATAAGTAATGAAGCGTGTTCTGTGTCAGCACTGATTTCTTTACCTTCAGAGATCATAGAATCATAGAATAGTTAGTCCAGCCCCAACTTTCACAGGCTGTTGTCATATGGGAGGCGCTCCATGTCCCTGATCATCCCCGTGTCCTTCGTCTGGACTTGTTTCAACAGTTCTATGTCCTTTTCATGTTGAGGACACCAGAGCTGTGCTCAGTACTCCAAGTGAGGTCTCATGAGAGCAGAGTAGAGGGGCAGGACCACCTCCTTCGACCAGCTGGTCATGCTTCTTTTGATGCAGCTCCTCTTGATGCTGGCCTTGGACATTGCTGAACGAGAAAAGTGGCCAGTACTTTATCTCTCTACTGACTCATGGATGGTGGCAAACATCATCCCACAATGAATGAACTTTGATGAAACCAGACAAGTTCTGCGGTATCATCAGCAGGCAACAGTCCAACACTGCACACCATCTCTCCTGCTCTGAAAGACTGTTACAAGAGATGAAGCCCGACATCATGGACCGGATGAACTCAGCAGCTTTGTAGAGATTGCTGTGGTGAGTAGCTCGAGAGAGGACGCCTTCAACACCGGAGCAGGGGGAAGATCGGTGTCCAGGAGCCTCAACTCAGAGCAACAAGAGGAACTGAGGGAGCCTCAAGTCCTAGACAGGACCTGTCCAGGAGCCGGCAGCTCAGCTGACATGAGCAGCTGACTCACACGGGGCGAAGCCAGAAGCAGCGGCACCAGCCCTGACTGGTTGAAAACCTACCCCAGGGAGCGCGAGTGACCAGGAGTGCGGCAAACAGAGTGGGTCGAGGATGTTTGCGTGGCAGTTCGAGCCGGCAGGCGAGCGGGATGGTGAGCGCTGGTCGCATGACCAGGGCCCGGTCCGGGAGCTCTGCTCTGGCTGCCCTGGCGGTGGCCAGCGCAGGCACCCAGACATAGCCGATGAGAGGGTAGGCTGCAGTGCACAGCTTGGAGTGTAGCGGGTGCGTGCACTAGTCTGGTGAGGGGAGGGTGCACAATGGGCAGGGCTGCACTCGGTGCTCCCTGGTGGAGGTCCTCCTGCAGCAGGTGGCTGAGCTGCGGGATGCTGTTAATAGACTGCGAGATATCCGGGGCCTCAAGCTTCTCCTCTAGCTCATGAAGGAAAGAAGGAGGCCTTTAACCTGGGAAGCTGGGAATTAGTGACAAAAAAAACAACAAAAAAAGGAGGAAAAGGACAATCAAAAGCAAGGGGCTTCCCCCTAAAACTGTTGTCCCCACGCAGAACCGCTTTGCTGTACTTCAGGGGGCTAATGAGGAAACGCACTCGAGCCGGAAACAGCTGGCTGATGCCCTGGTAAAGAAGATCTCTACTGGTGCTGCCAGGAAAAAGCAGCGTGTCATAGTAGTAGGGGACTCTACATTGAAAGGGACAGAAGCACTCGTCTGTCGGCCTGACCCCGTCTCAAGGGAGGTGTGTTGCCTACCAGGGGCACAGATCAGGGATGTGGCAGAGAGGCTGCCTGCTCTAGTAAGTCCCATGGACTATTACCCACTTCTGGTGATACATGTGGGTTCTAGGGATAAAGATAGTAGTAGCCTGGGGAACATAAAGAAGGACTACAGAGCCCATGGGGAGGTGGTTAATGGCTCTGGAGCTCAGACAGTCTTTTTGTCAATTCTCCAGGATAAAGAGGAGGACCTAAAAAAAGCTAGGATGATCAGCCAGGTTAATAAATGGTTAAAAGGGTGGTGTCATAGTCAGGGGTTTGGGTGTCTTGAACACAGGACCCAAGATTGTAGGCCAGGAGCAGGATGGTCGAATTTGAGATCCTCAGGACAGTGAGAAGAGCGTGCAGCAAGCTCACTGCCCTGGACTTCAAAAGAGCAGACTTTGGCATCTTCAGGAACCTTCTTAGTAAGGTTCCATGGGATATAGCCATATAGGGCAGCAGGGCCCAAGACTGTTGGTTGATATTCAAGGATCACCTGCTACAAGCTCAGGAGTGTTGCATCCCAACCAGAAGGAAGAGCAGCAGGAGGGCCAGGAGACCTCCTTGGATGGATAAGGAGCTCCTGAGGAAAATTCAAATGAAAAAAAGAGGCTTATAATAAGTGGAAGCAAGGACAGGTGGCATGGGAAGAGTACAGGGATGTTGTCCGGGACGCTAGGGACCAGGTTAGGAAAGCTAAGGCCCAGTTAGAATTAAACTGGTCTAGGGATATTAAGGATAACAGGAAGGGATTCTACAGGTACATAGCAAATAAAAAACAGACTAGGGGAGAACATAGGCCCTCTCAGGAAGCTCTCGGGAGAACTAGCTACACAGGATTTGGAGAAGGCTGAGGTTCTGAATGACTTCTTTGCCTCGCTCTTCACTGGCAAAGGCTCTGACAAAACCACCCAAGTCTAGGAAGGCAGACGCAGGGACTGTGAGAATGAAGACCTTGCGCCCACTGTAGGAAAGGAACTGGTCCGAGACCATCTTAAGAACCTGAACGTGCACAAGTCCATGGGTCCTCATGAAATCTATCCGCAGGTCCTGAAGGAGCTGGCAAATGAGGTTGCTAAGCCACTGGCCATCATACTTGAGAAATCTTGGCAGTCTGGTGAAGTTCCCGATGACTGGAAAAAGGGAAATATAACCCCCATTTTCAAGAAGGGGAAAATGGATGACCCGGGGAATTACTGACCAGTCAGTCTCACTTCAGTGCCTGGCAAAATCTTGGAGCAGATTCTCCTGGAAGGCATGCTAAGGCACATGAAAATAAATAAGGTGCTTAGTGACAGCCAGCATGGCTGCACTAAGGGGATATCCTGCCTGACCAATTTGGTGGCCTTCTATGATGGGGCTACAGAACTGATGGACAGGGGTAGAGCAGTTGATGTCATCTACCTGGACTTGTGCAAAGCGTTTGACGCTGTCCCACACGACATCCTTGTCTCTAAATTGGAGAGTGTCGTGGTTTAAACCCAGTCAGGTAATTCGTTCCCTCACTTCCCCCCCCTTTCTTGCCCTCCCCCTGCTCTCGGAGGGACAGAGAGGAGAATCGAAAAGAATGCAACTCCCACGGGTTGAGATAAGAACAGTTTAGTAACTAAGGTATAACACAAATCACTACTGCTACCACCAATGATAATAATGATAAAGGAAACAACAAGGGAAGAGAATACAACACCTCAGCACCAGCCGACTGATAACTCGCCCCCCAAGCCCCCCGACCAAGCTCCGACCGATACCTCCTCCAACCCTGCAGTCTCCCAGCCCTTCCGGCTAACTCCCAGTTACATCCTGGGCATGACGTGCTGTGGTATGGAATAGCTCTTTGGTCAGTTTGGGTCAGGTGTCCTGTCTCTGCTTCCTCCCAGCTTCCCCTCCTCCCTGGCAGAGCATGAGGCTCACAAAGTCCTTGGCCAAACCAAAACATCTCTATCAGCTCTGTTCCCGAGCTGAAAGTCAAAACACTGCACTGCACCAGCTACCAAGGAGGAGAAACATGACTGCTACTGCTGAACCCAGGACAGAGAGACATCAATTTGATGGATGGACCACTCAGTGGATAAATAACCGGATGGATGGCCGCACGCAAAGAGTTGTGGTCAATGGCTCAATATCCGGCTGGAGACCATTAACGACTGGTGTCCCTCAGGGATCGGTGTTGGGACCGGTCTTGTTTAACATCTTCATCGCTGACATGGACAGTGGGATTGAGTGTGCCCTCAGCAAGTTTGCTGATGACACCAAGCTCTGTGGTTTGGTTGACACGCTGGAGGGAAGGAATGCCATCCAGAGGGACCTCGTTACGCTTGTGAGGTGGGCTGATGCCAGTCTTATGAAGTTTAACCATGCCAAGTGCAAGGTCATACACCTGGGTCGGAGCAATCCCAGGCACAACTACAGGTTGGGCAGAGAAGAGATTCAAAGCAGCCCTGTGGAAAAGGACTTGGGGGTGTTGGTTGATGAGAAAATGAACATGAGCTGGCAGTGTGCACTTGCATCCCAGAAAGCCAACTGTATCCTGGGCTGCATCAAAAGGAGCGTGACCAGCAGGTCGAAGGAGGTGGTCCTGCCCCTACTCTCCTCTCGTGAGACCTCACCTGGAGTATTGTGTGCAGTTCTGGTGTCCTCCACATAAAAAGGACATGGAACTGTTGGAACAAGTCCAGAGGAGGGCCACGAGGACGATCAGGGGACTGGAGCACCTCCCGTATGAAGACAGGCTGAGAAAGTTGGGGCTGTTCAGCCTGGAGAAGAGAAGGCTGCGTGGAGACCTCAGAGCAGCCTTCCAGTATCTGAAGGGGGCCTATAGGGATGCTGAGGAGGGCCTCTTCATTAGAGACTGTAGTGACAGGAAAAGGGGTGACGGGTTAAAACTTAAACAGGGGAAGTTTAGATTGGATATTGTCCTGGGTTCAGCAGTAGCAGTCATGTTTTTTCCTTTGTGGTAGCTGGTGCAGTGCTGTGTTTTGACTTCCAGCCTGAGAACAGTGTTGGTGAAGCCGATGTTTTCAGTTGTTGCTAAGTGATGTTTACCCTGACCAAGGACTTTGTGAGGCTCATGCTCTGCCAGGGAGGAGGGGAAGCTGTGAGGAAGCAGAGATGGGGCGCCTGACCCGGGCTAGCCAGGGAGGTCTTCCATACCACAGCACATCATGGCCGGGGTGAGGGGTAACTGGGAGTTACCCGGAAGGACACGGGCTTCCGGGTGGAACTCGTTTTTCTTGGCCGGTGGTATCGTATTCTCTTCCCTTGTTATTTTCCCTTATCATTGTTGTAGTTGCTAGTAGCGGTGGTGATTTGTGTTGTACATTGGTTGCTGGACTGTTCTTGTCTCAACCCGTAGGAGTTGCACTCTTTCGATCCTCCTCCCCGTTCCTCCGGGAGCGGGGAAGGGGAGAGAGCCCCGGTGGGGGGGGGACACGGATTGTTGTCAGCTCGGCACCACTCACTGGGAGTGAGTGAACAAGTTAACTGACTGGGTTTAAACCACGACAGATATAAGGAGGAAATTCTTTCCTGTTAGGGTGGTGAGGCACTGGAATAGGTTGCCTAGGGAGGTTGTGAATGCTCCATCCCTGGCAGTGTTCAAGGCCAGGTTGGATGAGGCCTTGGGTGATATGTTTTAGTGTGTGGTGTCCCTGCCCATGGCAGGGGGGTAGGAACTAGATGATCTTAAGGTCCTTTCCAACCCTAACTTTTCTATGATTCTGTGATTAATCCATGCACTAAGGAATGATATCTCTCTCTTTGTGTGTGTGTGTATGTATATATATATATATGAGACAAGAGTGATGGTATAGTGAAAAATGTGAGATCTGAGCGTGAATGGTATGGAAAAGGGGTGGATACTGTCCTGGGTTCAGCAGTAGCAGTCATTTGTTTCCTTCTTAGTAGCTGGTGCAGTGCTGTGTTTTGACTTCTAGCCTGGGAACAGCGCTGATAACACTGATGTTTTTAGTTGTTGCTCAGTAATGTTTACTCTGACCAAGGACTTTCTGAGTCTCATGCTCTTCCAGGGTGGAGGGGAAGCCGGGAGGAAGCAGAGGCAGGACACCTGACCCAAACTAGCCAAAGAGGTCTTCTATACCACAGCACGTCATGCCCTGTATATAAACTGGGGGCAGTTACCCAGAAGGGCTCGATCAACTGCTCGGGTCGGGCTGGGTATTGGTTGGCATGTGGTGAGCTGTTGTGTTCTCTCCCCTTGTTATTTCCCTTATCATTATTATTATTGGTGGTAGCAGCAGTGGTTTTGTGTTATACCTTAGTTACTGGACTGTTCTGATCGCAACCTGTGGGAGTTACATTCTTTAGATTCGCCTCCCCATCCCTCCAGGAGCAGGGGTAGGATGGGGGTAGTGAGCGAGCGGCTGCGTGGTTCTGGGTTGCCGACTGGGCTGAAACCACAACAATGTGTGTAAGCCACCATGATGGTTTTTCTTTCAGAGCCTTTCCCCAACACTAAATGAACTACGAACAATGGATAAACAAGAAGGGAGAGAAAATGTTAAGCTTAGTTAGTTGTCTAATCATTCTGAGACATTTTGCCCTCTTTGTTTTGAGTTAGCTTCAAACACAGATGAAGCAAATAATGCACCTGATGTGGCTTGTTCTTGTATCTATTGGATGGGTTATATTTATTTTGTTTATTCCTTCTGTACATACTAGCAATTACAGATCTGTGCCCCATACGTTGCTGTGTTTTTCTCTCATCTGCAGTTTTGATTTGCTGGATTGTTGGATTTTTATTTTTTATTTCTATGTTCTCTTTACTGTAAGAAAAAAAAAATTGCTTCTTTGTAATGTCAAGCAAAAGACCTTTGTCTTGGGACAGAAAAAAATATTTCCAATTTTCTTCCTGGGTCACAACCGCATCCTAAAGGATCATGGGAAATTTCCACGGTTTTAAGTTTACTGCACATATACTTTGATGCCTTGCCTTGCAGCCATTTTGCTTCCCATTCAGGGAAGAGTTGACAGGACTTGTTTGTGCTGCTCCTTCATGGGTGACAAGGGGATATTTACGCTGATATTTCCCTACCCACAAGAGACTTCAGGACAAGTGAAGATGAAGACTCAGGGATCGATTCATTTGGCCACACGTAGTTGTCAACTGTCTTTTGAGATGCCTAGGATATCCTCCAGCTGCTCTTGCAGAAGGGCAGAGGTATTGCCTGAAACCCTTTATCATATCTGCCAGCTTCCCTCAGATTTTTCTAATATCTCAGGGCATCTCAAATACAACCAGGTGCCTGTATATGGTTTAAGCTCAGCCGGTAATTCAGAACCATGTAGCTGCTCGCTCACTCACCCACCTCTTCCCCCCCCCGTTGCTCCTGGATGGATGGGGAGGAGAACTGAAAGAATGTAACTCCCACGGGTTGATGTGGAGACAGTGTTCTCATGGGAGAATGGATAATTGGTACATAAACTCTGAATAATCCTGAAAGATACAGCAAGGCCGTGAGAGGCCCAAGGAAGCTTAAGCAAGCAAGATAAGAAGCAGCTAGAATTCACTGATTGTCGTGGTTTAAACCCAGTCAGGTAATTCGTTCGCTCACTTCCCCCCCTTTCTTGCCCTCCCCCTGCTCCCGGAGGGACGGAGAGGAGAATCAAAAAGAATGCAACTCCCACGGGTTGAGATAAGAACAGTTTAGTAACTAAGGTATAACACAGATCACTACTGCTACCACCAATGAAAATAATGATAAAGGAAATAACAAGGGAAGAGAATACAACACCTCAGCACCAGCCGACCGATAACTCGCCCCCCAAGCCCAACCAAGCACCGACCGATACCTCCTCCAACCCTGCAGTCTCCCAGCCCTTCCGGCTAACTCCCAGTTACATCCTGGGCATGACGTGCTGTGGTATGGAATACCTCTTTGGTCAGTTTGGGTCAGGTGTCCTGTCTCTGCTTCCTCCTGGCTTCCCCTCCTCCCTGGCAGAGCATGAGGCTCACAAAGTCCTTGGCCAAACCAAAACATCTTTATCAGCTCTGTTCTCGAGCCGAAAGTCAAAACACTGCACTGCACCAGCTACCAAGGAGGAGAAACATGACTGCTACTGCTGAACCCAGGACATTATCCACCCCTTATTCCATACCATTCACGTCATGCTCAGATCCCACATTTTCAATATACCATCACTCTTATCTCAGTGCACTCTTATCTTAGTGCATGGACCAGTCCCTATAAAGCTGCTGCGTCCATCTGGTCCATGTCAGGCTCCATCTCTTGTAACAGTCTTCCAGAGCAGGAGAGACTGTGTGCAGTGTTCACACTCGTGAATAACCTGGGCAATAGTGTCCATTGCTAAGTCCACCCCTCGATCATGAGTCCATCTCTATGTTGCATCTCTGCTCTGATGGCCTGAAGTGCCATGGGCCCAGCAGACTTAAAATAATTCACTGTCCCCTTAAGCAGTTTCTGCAGCTTGTTGCCGGGGACTCCATACATCTGCCTTCCATCTCCGACGCTTCCAAAGCACTGGAGGGGCCCAGTGGACGAGATACTTGCCCATACTGTCCCACACACCCTGCCACTCATGACTGTCCAGCCTTGGGGAAAACCTCTTGGTCCCCCTATATTGTCGTCTAACCCCAGACAAGACCCAAACCTGACTCTGCTTAACTTTTGAGATCAGACAAAATGGTTGTGGGTAGCACACAGTCTGTGTGTGTGCCAACATGCTGATCCCCATCACAATCAGCAGGCAGGTCCCAAGGATACCCAAAGGCCATTCAAAACCTCCAGAACTCTCAAACGATGCTGCTGTACTTGTCACTGGGGCTGGCGTAGCTGCTGTGCTTGCCGGCTCTCCCACCACCGGCTTCTCTTTTCCTGAGTCCAGCTCTTCCTCCTCTGCCTTGCTGGGAAATGCTGCGTGGTCTCCTGCATCCTCCTGGGGCTCGGCGGGCGGCTGCCGGTGGATGCTCTCGGCCGTCGCGGGGCTCGGCTCCTCCGCGGGGCTCGGCTCCTCCGCCCCCTTCTCCCGCTGCTCGGCAGCCGCCTCCTTCCTCTCCTCGACCGCCCCGACCTCCTCCACCGGCAGCCGTCCCCTCGCGGCCTCCGGCCCTGCTCCCGCCGCCGCTTGGTCCCCGCGGCCGCTCTCCCAGGCCGGTTCGGCTGCCGCCGGCTCCCGAGGCCGCTCCCCCTCGGCTCCCCGCAGCCTCACGAAGATGGAGAGTAGGGTGAGGGCCAGGACGGTGAAGAGCAGCCGGACGGCCAGGTACAAGTCCACGGCCACGTCCGTCCCGCCCTGCTGCTGGGGCCCGCCCGTATTACAAGCCATTGCCATAAAGCACAGTGAGACAAGAACCTTAGCCCAGGCCCCACACTTGATAAACACTAACACAGCAAATACTGGCTCTACGTAAGTTACAACATTCTGAAGCTGTGATATCAACAGGAACAACTCTGAGAGCCAGTAAATCAGCATTGTGACAAGTGACTATTAATCCAGTCAAATCTGTCGTTATCTCAACCCTTCGTGCCCCACGTTGGGCGCCAAAAAGAACTGTCGTGGTTTAAACCCCGTCAGGTAACTCGTTCGCTCACTTCCCCCCCTTTCTTGCCCTCCCCCTGCTCCCAGAGGGACGGAGAGGAGAATCAAAAAGAATGCAACTCCCACTGGTTGAGATAAGAACAGTTTAGTAACTAAGGTATTACACAGATCACTAGTGCTACCACCAATGAAAATAATGATAAAGGAAATAACAAGGGAAGAGAATACAACACCTCAGCACCAGCCGACCGATAACTCGCCCCCCTCAGCCCAACCAAGCACCGACCGATACCTCCTCCAACCCTGCAGTCTCCCAGCCCTTCCAGGTAACTCCCAGTTACATCCTGGGCATGACGTGCTGTGGTATGGAATAGCTCTTTGGTCAGTTTGGGTCAGGTGTCCTGTCTCTGCTTCCTCCCAGCTTCCCCTCCTCCCTGGCAGAGCATGAGGCTCACAAAGTCCTTGGCCAAACCAAAACATCGCTATCAGCTCTGTTCCCAAGCTGAAAGTCAAAACACTGCACTGCACCAGCCACCAAGAAGGGGAAAAATGACTGCTACTGCTGAACCCAGGACACTGATGTAATGAGAACTGTGGACTGTTGGCAAGCTTTCGAGGTCAAGTTCCCACACCTGTGCTTAACCAATTATATGCTAGTTGCAAAGGGTCTTCAGGACATGTATCCAATCATAATATGCCAAATCACTGTAAGTGCATGTAAGAAATAGCATTTAAGGGGTTAAGGCTTTGTAATAAACGGCTTTTGTCTGATCATATTGATTTCTGACTGAGTCCATATATTTTCTGCGGCAAATGGCGCCCGAACAGGGACCCCCCATATTTTTCATATTGAAACTGAAGGAATTAAAGCGTGTAGCACCGAAGAAAGTGGAAAACTCGGAGCCGCAGGGTCGGCTGGGTTCGATCCGCCAGGACCAGGATTGGGAGGTAGTCGCCTCGGAACGGAGCCTAGTGAGCCCGGAAGACACTGCGCAGTGGAAATAAGGTAACAGCCGACGG
Organism: Pezoporus flaviventris; assembly: GCF_033815535.1. Taxonomy (NCBI): domain Eukaryota; kingdom Metazoa; phylum Chordata; class Aves; order Psittaciformes; family Psittacidae; genus Pezoporus; species Pezoporus flaviventris. The sequence continues at coordinate 692,308 of NW_026892741.1, read as the reverse complement.
GGTCTGGAAGAGGGTTAGGATGAGGAATCAATTAAGTAAAGAAAAAATGGTCATCCTTAAGCTCTTTCAGCATATCCTCTCAGTGAGAGGGATCGAATATGATGATAATCTGTTAAAAAGATTGTTGCTCTGGAGTAAAGAAAAAGAGCTGATCAAGGGGCTTAATGAAGCTTTTGATCTTGGGACTTGGAAAAAAAATTGGGGCACACCTGTGGGATCAAGTTACTTGTGGGTTTAAGGAGGCTGCCCCCTGGTTACTACAAAAAGGGACTCTAGCCGCAATGAAGGCTGAGAAACAGGTGGCAAAATCCGTTTTTACAGCTCTCTCTGACTCGCCTTCACAACAGCAGGGCTTGGCACCTACATTAGATTCAGCACCCGGTGCTACAGCCATGGTAGTGTTGTCTGTTTCGGGCATAAAACATTCTGGTCAAAAAACGGCGCGCAGTACTGTACAAAAGTTTGAGGACCCTGCGCCTTTCCCCTATCCTGTGTCGACAACGCCTTTACCGGCGGTAGCTCCAACTGATACTCAGGAGCCAGTAGCGGCTACTGAGCAACCGAAACAAACTGATGTTAACCCTTTTCATGCTGCTACTGCCCCTAAACTTAATCTCCAAGAATTTTTGCCGGGGTGGGAGTCTCCTAAGGAGGAGAGTGTAACTCCAAATAAATACCCACCTCCGCCACATACACCACCGCTTGCATCGCTCCCACTGGAGCTGCAAAATGAGGGGAACTGGGGGCAATGGACAAAATCCTTAGATAGGCAATTGCAGGACTTGCGGGACCGTCTGGATAAGTTGGGGGAGGAGAGGGAGCAAGCCTCAGAAAAAACGGAAAAAACGGAAAAACCGGAGAGCCCAGCTAAGATCAGTCCGTGTGATGTGCCGTTACCACCTACTCCTACATCTAATAAAGCTAATCCGAGTGCCATGAGATGGCGAGTCTGCATTCAGGATGCAATTATAGACGGTACTATTTTACCGATAGATGTTCCCGCTGCATTCCCTGTTATTATAAATTCTCAGGGACAGTCTGTCTGGACTCCTATGGACTGGAAAGCTATGAAAGAAATTAAGGGAGCAATTACTCAGTATGGGTTGTCTTCCTCATATACACAGCAAATGTTATCTGCTTTCTTTTCTAGTAATGTTCTAACTCCAAATGATTGTCTCAATTTTATTAACTCCTTCACAGCTCCTGCATTTTAAAAGTGGGTTTGAGGAGCTTGCTGCAAGGGCTGCAGATGAGAATTTAGAGTGTAATCCTCATCACCCTTTGCATGGTGTTTCATCTGAAATGTTATTGGGAAAGGGACAATTTCACCCTGATGGAGTACAAGCTTGTATGAAAATTGAAGTTTTACAGCAAGCACAGCAATTGGCTTTAGCTGCTCTGAAAGCTGTGCCGGAAGCGGGAAAACCTAATCCTTCATATACATCAGTAAAGCAGGGACCTACTGAGCCCTATATGCAATTTATTGACAGATTGACAGAGGCTATCAAAAAGAATATTGATCTGGCATCTAATGCTAAAGAATCCATGCTTATGTCTCTGGCTACGGAAAATGCTAACCCAGCTTGTAAGCGTATTTTGCAGGTTTTGCCAAAATCTGCTGGTCTTCAAGAAATGATGGATGCATGTTCTAAAGTGGGCACAGCAGAGGAAAAGGCTGGATACATGGCTACTGCCTTCACCGCTGCTGTTAAACCCCTTCTACAACAAGGTCAGGGTGATCGTGGGGGTACTAAAGGACAAACTATTATTGAACGAACACATCAAACTTCGAAACAACTGTTGGAAAAACAAAAAATCGGGGGAAGAAGGACGTACACCAGTAGCAAGGATACAGAAAGCTGTATATGTTATGAATTTTGTGCAATTGACAGGAGACTTTAATGACCCCCCTGCTATAATACATGGTCAGGCATTAGGTTCAGGTTATATGACTAAAACTCCGGGTATTTTGGCCCAGTACAAGGATTTGGAAACCAGCATTTGGAAAGGTCCTGTGAAAGTAAAACTAACTGTTCAAGGTTATATGTGTATAATTAGAGATTCCGGTCTGTGGTGGGTGCCGGCTCGATGGGTGAAACCCTGGAAAGAGCCAGCACCACCCCAGGACAACCCCCTTGTCAGTGATTGGATTAATTGAAATTTCAGCTTAGGACTTCCGTTTTATGGATGTTTTCAGTCCTTCTTAAAGTGAAGGGAGCAATCTTTTTTACGTTAAAGTAAAAAAGAAAAAAAAAACCAACAAAAAAAATGAAAAACAAAAAAAAAAGAAAAAAAAAAAAAGAAAAAGAAAACCCACCATCCACCACCCGCCACCCACCCCCCCGAACCTACAGCGAGACAAACATGGAATACAGGCGTATTGTGTGCGTTTTCGGTGGTGGGAAGGTCTTTCATATGTTCTTATCAGGGGTGTTGGGCATACTGTGAGTCATTTAATACAGTCTCTCTGTGATACTTATGAACTAGAAGTTGGTAAAAATAAGTATATCCAGGTTTCTATCAACCTTTGGAGACCTTTGCAGATATTGCTGGCCACTTCTTTCAGCACAGGCTGGCCACCTGTGTCGGAATGAGTGTGCATTTTGGTCAGTATAAAAGCCCAAGCCTCATGCGCTGTGGGGGAGGCAGAGCCTCTGCGGGGACGCCTGCTAAGAATGAGCCTGCCACCTCGCACTGCAATGATGCTTCTCGGAGCTGGTTTCCTGTTAGTCTCCACAGGGTCCTTATGCCACATTCTGTACGTGGGACTGTAGTGGAAGTAATGATTGTCTGGATTTTGTGCTTCAGATATTGTAGTTGTGTGGAGTGTGCTTGTGGGATCCTACACGCGTGTGTGTGTGTGTTGAGGGCATTCGGTGTTTTATGTATTGTTGGGTTCATGTAAAAGTTTTTAACCGGTAGCTTTTAACATTTCGGGCATGAAAGAGTTAATGTAAAAGTGCGGCTGCCGGCAGGTATTTATAGTTGCTGCTGAAGCAGGCAGGCGGCTGTAGCTGCTGTCGAGCAGGCAGGCTTTTGCAGGGGAAAAGAAAAAAAAAAAGAGAGAAAAGAGCAGTGATGCAGCAAACTTCTCGACAGTTAACAATGTGCAGTTTAACCTGTCTGCTTCTCAAAAACTGATAACCATGGTCCATGGCGACTGCCTGCGAAGTTTGTCAAGCCTTGCTATGAGCTGGGCAGACGAATGGATAAACCTGATGCCTCAGCTACAGGAGCTGACCGTGAATACCCCAAGCAGAATGAGATAGAGGAAGAGAAAAACGAATGATTGCAAAACATCACTTGGGGGCAAATGAAAAGTAACATCCTAAATATGTGTGCTTGTAAAGTAGCTATTATTAGAGATTGTGATTTTGTGTATAAAACCACTTGTATTTACTAGCTGGTTGCTAATATGAAACTATGCCTTGTATTGTATAGATTTGTCACTTGTAAAAGAGATGTTAGACTATGGAAATTTGCAGTAGCTGCTAGAAAATGCTAAGGCAAAAGCTAGAAAGATTTTAATACAATGGTAGTGTTATAAAGCAGGTGATGGAACAAATTAAGAGGGTGGGAGAATTCCACTGGTAAGAAATTTCTTTGGCTGGTCCCTCGCTACCATCAGCATCTTCAGCATGCTGCTGCACCCTGTAATAGTTACTCTGCTAATGTAAATTTGTGTGTGCCTTGCTGTAGTAGCGACTTGTCACTGGATGAAGCAGGTGAAACTCTGCACTGACAACAAGGTGCAAGGACTGAGGCTGACAAAATGCCTGCTACCACAGTCAAGGGCAAGACTGGGTTGGCCTCTGTGTTTGCCACCAAGAAGAACCTTTAGCTCTGCTGTTGGCTGCAACCCAGCAGGTGTGGAGCGGTGGGGACACAAGCCATGCCAGACCTTGTTGTGAAGGATGGCCTCCCCTGTTACCAGAGAGCCATACAGCAGAAAAAAGGGGCAGGCCCAGCAGCCTGTAGTTGGCATATGTTGGAGATATGATCTAGCCCAAATCCCCTGCTCAAGTAGAGTCATCCAAAACATATAAAAAACAAAAAGGGGGAGATGTGGAGACAGTGTTCTCACGGGAGAATGCATAAGTAGTACATAAACTCTGAATAATCCTGAAAGATACAGCAAGGCCGTGAGAGGCCCAAGGAAGCTTAAGCAAGCAAGATAAGAAGAAGCTAGAATTCACTGATGTAATGAGAACTGTGGACTGTTGGCAAGCTTTCGAGGTCAAGTTCCCACACCTGTGCTTAACCAATTATATGCTAGTTGCAAAGGGTCTTCAGGACATGTATCCAATCATAATATGCCAAATCACACTGGAAGTGCATGTAAGAAATAGTATTTAAGGGGTTAAGGCTTTGTAATAAACGGCTTTTGTCTGATCATATTGATCTCTGACTGAGTCCATATATTTTCTGCAGCAGGTTGAGATAAGATCAGTCCAGTAACTAAGGTATAATACAAAACTACTACTACCACCACCAATAATAATAACGATAAGGGAAATAACAAGGGGAGAGAATACAATTGCTCACCACCCTCCGACCGATACCCAGCCTGACCTGAGCAGCGATATGGGCCTTTCAGGTAATTCCCCCCATTTTATATACTGGGCATGATGTGCTGTGGTATGGAATACCCCTTTGGCTAGTTTGGGTCCGGTGCCCTGTCTCTGCTTACTCCCAGCTTCCTGTGACACTCCTCACTGGCAGAGCATGAGACTGAAGAAGTCCTTGACTGGAGTAAACATTACTTAGCCACAACTAAAAACATCGGTGTGTTACCAGCATTGTTCTCGGGCTAAAGTTGAAAACACAGCACTGCACCAGCTACTAAGAAGGAGAAAAATGACTGCTACAGCTGAATCCAGGACAAGAGCTTAGACTCCTGGTCCAGGGATGCACCATCCACATTTGAGCCTCTCCATTTGAGTAGGAGGAATTTAAACCTGAGAGGTTATTTGGTTGCAGAGCTTCAGGGGGACAATGGATCTTCTCACCCAAATCTGGGTGTCTACAGCATAAGATTGCTATGTCACTTAGGTTTCTCACCTTTCATTGCAGTCAGTGAAAGTTTAGCCAATGGAGCCTGGAAAGTAATTAATCTTGGACTAAAGTTCCTCAATTTTATCTCTCTTGCCTCTTGTGGCAGCTTAGATACATAGCTCTCATATAGATACCCAGGCTGCGGCTACCTAAAGTTAGATGAGATGAACCCCCTATTCCCTTAGTTATTAAAAGAAAACACCATCAGGAAGGTGTAAGTACAAATCCATAGATTTGTTTTCAAAAAACAAAATTCAGAATAGTGAATTTGATTGAACTGTCTTCCTGGGCAGTTGTTCCAGTAGGAGAAAACAAGGCCTGAGTGCCTTTTCATGCTGTCCTGGGTTCAGCAGTAGCAGTCATGCCCAGGATGTAACTGGGAGTTAGCCGGAAGGGCTGGGAGACTGCAGGGTTGGAGGAGGTATCGGTCATGACGTGCTATGGTATGGAATAGCTCTTTGGTCAGTTTGGGTCAGGTGTCCTGTCTCTGCTTCCTCCTGGCTTCCCCTCCCCCCTGGCAGAGCGTGAGGCTCACAAAGTCCTTGGCCAAACCAAAACATCTCTATCAGCTCTGTTCCCGAGCCGAAAGTCAAAACACTGCACTGCACCAGCTACCAAGGAGGAGAAACATGACTGCTACTGCTGAACCCAGGACAATGCCCAAACTGACAAATAAAATCCCTTTAGACTTCTTCCTCCCAGAATACTAGTTTTTCTGCAAAACTTCCAAGGCCAGCTTTTGCAAACAGTTGCTGAAACTGGGACTTATCCTTGGGTAAAGCTGTACTGGGATATGGAGTGCTGAGCAAATAAAGTATGCTATCAACTTAATTTCAAGCAGAATGGTTGGAGAGTTTACTCTTGGCAGTTTACTGAAGTTTTTCCAAAGTTTGATGGCCTGACCAAAATCTCAGTCAGGGTCAGAATTTCAGCAGATTCTGCCAACTGTTAAACCTTTCCTTTTGCATAATAAAAATCTGTCATCCCAGGAAAACAATCATAATTAAAGAAAATCTTTGCTTTCATTATCTTTGCTCCACCATGACGCTCTCTCAGAGTGGATGCTTAAAGGGAATATATTCCTACCCTGATACATCTTTCTGTATTTTGTCTGCCTGATGATATAAAATAAGCATATAAGGCTATGGGGAGAACAGTTCATTGGTTGAAAAACCTAAAATATCCTGGTTTGGCTCCAGTAAATGTGAAAACTGAAGATAGGCTTGCACCAAAGCTGTTTAGAAAACCAGTGTGGAAATTTAGCTCAAGCATAGACATGCAGCATTCATGTGGATAGCATAACTCCATATGTCAGCGGTTAAGAGCATTTAGGCTTTTCCCAGTGTGCTCTTTATTCTGGTTCCTGTCAATCTGCTGTTCACACACGTCTATAATAAGCAATTTCCCTCCTCCAACTTCTTTCCAAACTATTTTGTCTCCTATTTCCATCTATACCATTCCACTTTCCACTCTTCACCTCTTTAACTTCTTCTTCATCAGTCAGATCCCTTCATGTGTCTATACTCCATGAAGGCAGTCTGGGACTTTATTACATGTGGTCTCTCTGCCATCCTTCTTACACTTTTATAGGAAGCCATCTCAAGCAAGAATGTTAACGAAAACAACACTCTCGATAAAGTATTTTCTTCAGAATTTTTATTTGAAAAATAAATGTAGAACTGAAGATTTCACACTAAATTGCATATCAGAGTGATGGCATATCACTGAGGGGTTTATTAGGATACAATGAAAAGGATGAGCTTCAGGAAAAATCCTGATTTCTGGATCTATTTGGTTTTCTCCATTCACAGTAACACTGAGTGGTCAAAATAAAGCCAAATGTTATACTGTATTCGATCATTTTCAAACATTTTAGTAGTTTTCAGAATGCCATTAGAATAGGGCAACAATTTAAGCCCTATATACCATAATGCTAGCTAACTGTTAAACTTTGTTGCTGTGGTTAACACTTATGATCTTACCTATGCATCTGTTTAATCAGATTTCAGTTTTCATATTGCAGTCAATTACTATGGTTTTCAGACTGAAAAGTAAAATTATACCCCATATGTATTGATCTGAAATACAGAAAAGGAGAGAGAAGAATGATATACTCATTCCCAGTGTGCATTATTTTTCATCTCTGGTTGTAGTGTTTTAAAGCCTGTCGACAAGTCGGCCACGCAGTCAACACTACCCACGGGTTGAGATAAGAACAGTCCAGTAATTAAGTTATAACACAAATCACTACTGCTACCACCATTAATAATAATGATAAGAGAAATAACAAGGGAGGAGAATACAATACCACCCGCCAAAAAGAGCACGACCGAGCAGAGACTGCCCTTCCAGGTAACTCCCAGTTATCTCCCGGGCATGATGTGTTGTGGTATGGAATACCTCTGGCTAGTTGGCTAGTTTGGGTCAGGTGTCCTGTCTCTGCTTCCTCCCAGCTTCCCCTCCTTCCTGGCAGAGCATGAGACTCACAAAGTCCTATGGCCAGTCTAAACATTTGAGCAATAATTAAAACATTGGTGTTATCAGCTCTGTTCCCAGGCTGAAAGTCAAAAAAACAGCGCTGCACCAGCGACTAAGAAGGTGTCGTGGTTTAAACCCTAGCCAGACAGCTTGTTCACTCACTCCCAGTGAGTGGTGCCAGGCTGAGAGCAATCGAGCTCCCCCCCCCCCCCCCCCCCCCCCCCGCGGTCTCCCCTTCCCCGCTCCCGGAGGAATGGGGAGGAGGATCGAAAGAGTGCAACTCCTACGGGTTGAGACAAGAACAGTCCAGCAACCAATGTACAACACAAATCACCACCACTACTACCAATGACAACAATGATAAGAGAAAATAACAAGGGAAGAGAATACAATACCACCGGCCAAGAAACGAGTCCCACCCGGAAGCCTGTGTCCTTCCGGGTAACTCCCAGTTACCCCCCACCCCAGGCATGACGTGCTGTGGTACGGAATACCTCTTTGGCTAGCCTGGGTCAGGCGCCCCATCTCTGTTTCCTCACGGCTGCCCCTCCTCCCTGGCAGAGCATGAGCCTCGCAAAGTCCTTGGTCAGGGTAAAAATCACTTAGCAACAACCAAAAACATCGGTATCACGAACACTGTTCCCAGGCTGGAATTCAAAACACAGCACTGCACCAGCTACCACGAAGGAGAAACATGACTGCTACTGCTGAACCCAGGACAGAAGGAGAAAAAATGACTGCTACTGCTAAGCCCAGGACACTGGTGCTGATAAAGCAAGCACTCAGTGATAAATCATCATTCAAGTGGGATGAATGGATTCAGATATTAAAATAAAACCAGCACAAGACCTTCTAAAAATAAAAACTCCTCTGTTACGGTCTCCTAAATAGCAGGGTATGCGGGCATTTCTATTAAATGCTGAGATTTTACTTCAAATGCATGTCATTCTCAGAGTATCTCTCATTGTATGAACTGGGGCATAGCTTATTACAGAGAAAGAAGAAAAATTAAATGACTAGGCTGCCCAGTAGGGAGAATGCTAACTTATAAGTCAGCACTCTTGAATGCTCTTATGAGCTCTGTGACTTTCAGCCCATCCTCATCCCACCTGTCCACCATGCCTTTGCTTGCAGCTGCAGTGAGTAGAAAGGTGTGGACCCCTCTGGGGAATAGTTCAGGTGTTACTGGACTAAGTTAGGTGGTGGAGCTTTCCAACTGGTTCTCTTGTTTTCCTTTTGTGTAACAGGATGGGTATCTGGGTTTGAGCAACATCCCTGGTACGGTACAGACTACTTTAAGTGTGTAATACAAATATAACATTTTAGTTAGAAAGAAAAAAAAATCATCTGAATTTGTGCATCATGCAGATATTGTCTTTTGCTGAATGCATACACAGGAAAAAAATGAAGCCTTACCGTTTCTGGAGGAACATTGTACTGTTTTTTTCTCAGCAGAGGTCTCTTAGTCAAACTTGTTCAGCAAGATTTTTTGCTAATTATCTTGCTAACTTCTCTTAGATTTCATCCCTTTCTATACACTGGATGTGCCTGAAAAATTACTTTATCATTACACCAGCCTAGCCCTTGTGCCTCATTTGTCACCCCCCCCACAAGCAACTTGATTCTTCTGCTTATGTTTCATGCCAGCACTCTCCTACCAAAGCTGTCTGTCCCATTTAATCTGTGATAAATATGAACTGCTCCCAACTCCATTTGCCTTTGGGGTATCAGCTCTATCTGTCACATTTAAAAATTATCATCCCTGTTGTCAAGAAAAACAACAACTCAAAACACCACCCTTGACTTTTCTCATTACTTACAGGCTGAAATTTCCCCATCTGTCTTTTCTCAGCTGTGTTCTTGAGAAAGAAATCATATTTATCTTCTGTTTCCTTCCTCCCCAGTGAGCATATCCTCATCCACTATGACAGCTCATCACAGTAGGACTACTCATCTTTATGTAGTTCCTTGCTCCAAGCTGCAAGTGTTTCTATATTGGCCCCTCAGCATAGCTAATGGCTTTTTGTGCCTTTAAAAAAAAGAGCCCTTTAGCTTGCTCTTCCATCCTACCTCAAACACTTTTTTTCATTTAACTTCATTCAAAGATTTTAATTTCTCTCCTTCCCCTCTGTGAGAGAATTTAGTTCTTCACCACTGTGTTATAAATGATTCATTCACTGAGATATTTAATAGCAAATTTAATTTCTGCAACACCATCAGTTTGTGTCGCTTGATCCTATCATTCTCCAACAACTGTAAACTGTAACTTTCTCGTCAACCAAAAATTTCAGGCTCTGGGCAGGAAAAGACTTTGACTGAACCCATTATCAAGCCCTTTTAGCTTAAATCCATATTCACAAGGCCTGGGATCCTGGAGCCTTTGACTCTGAATTAGTCTTTTAAACCCTGGAGTTTTTATTGATTGATGTCGCATGCATATAACTAATATATTATACTACTTCGATCCAACTTCTACTGGAAATCCTCATTTCACATGCTTACCATTTCCATGCATAACAAAATTTGGTGGCTTCTTCCATGACATTTTCAAATCCAAGTACCACTGTGTTTGAAGGGCTAGGGGACTGGAAAGGGCACACAGGGGTGTCTGGAGGAGCACATTTACAGCCCCTTGGGGTTACTGTCCCATACTGCCCTGGAATATGAACTGCTTCCACCAGGTCCATTAAATTTTCACCTTTGAGTATATGACAGACTGAGCTTCCAGGAACACATCATCTTCCATGTCTGAGGCTGCATGCCCTTTATTCCTCAGTCTCCTAACTCAAGCCCCCTCTGTTTTCATGATGGCAATATGCAGAAGAGGAGGGGAGGGAAGGGAATGAGATGGAAGATCCATGATTCTTCCTGTACCAGTACAGGAAAAAGCAATCCCAAAGCAAAAACAAAAGTCAAAGCTCAAGACTCCATCTCCAAGGAAGTCTAATTCACTGCAAATATGGGCATGAAACAGGCAGGAGACTGGCCTTTTGAAACATCAAATTACAGCTGATCATCCTCTTAGCTGGAGGGGCAATGGGGATTTGAGACTCATCCTGATGATGAGCAAAATAGTGCTTCCTTAGCCTTTCCTCCTTGGGTTTAGGTCTTTCATCAATAACACTAACAGCTGTGTTGTTTTCAAACATTGCATGTCATTGTATGCTACCTTTGCCTCACTCTTTAATAGTCAGACCAGCCATACTCAGGGTACTCAGACCCCTGAGCTGGATGACCAAGATGGGGAGCTGACTGAAGTCCCCATAATCCAGTAAGAAATGGTTCATGACCTCCTGCTCCACTTAGACATACACAAGTCTATAGGGGCAGATGGGTTCCACCCAAGAGTGCTGAAGGAGCTGGCAGAGGAGATCGCCAAGCCACCCTCCATTTATCAGCAGTCTAGTCCTGGTCTAGTGGGCAGGTCCCCGAGGACTGGAGGTTGGCCAACGTGATGCCTCACTACAAAAAGTACAGGAAGAAGGACCCTGGAAACTACAGTCCTGATGACCTGACCACAGTGCTGGGGAAGGTCATGGAGCAGATCATCCTGAGTCACACAGCATGTGCAGGAAAACTGGGGAATCAGGCCCAGTCATCATGGGGTCATGAATGGCAGGTCCTGTTTGACCTGTTTGACAAGGTGACCCACCTGGTTGATGAGGGAAAGGCTGTGGACATTGCCTGTTTGGACTTTAGTAAAGCATTTGGCACTGTCTGTCTCCCACAGCATTCTCCTGGAGAAACTGGATGCTCATGGCTGGATAGGTGTATTCTTCGCTAGGTTAAAAACTGGCTGGATGGCAGAACCTAAAGAGTGGTGGCAAATGGTGTCACATCTAGTTGGCGACTGGTCATTAGTGGTGTCCTTCAGGATTCTGTATTAGGGCCAGTGTTGTTTAATATCTTTATTGATGATCTGCATGAGGGGATCAAGTGCACCCTAAATAAATTTGCATATGATACCAAGTTGGGTGGGAGTGTTGATCTGCTGGAAAATAGGAAGGCTTTGCAGACAGATCTAGACAGGCTGGATGAATGAGCTGTGACCAGTGGTATGAGGTTCAACAAGACAAAATACCAGGTCCTGCACTTGGGCCACAGCAACCCCATGCAACACTACAGGCTGGAAAGCTACCCGGTGGAAAAGGACCTGAGGGTCCTGATTGACAGCCAACTGAGCATGGGCTAGCAGTGTGCCCAGGTAGCCAAGAAGGCCAATAGCATCCTGGCTTGTATCAGAAATAGTGTGGCCAGCAGGACTAGGGAAGTAATAATCCCCCTGTACTTGGCACTGGTGAGTCTGTATCTCAAATATTTTGTTCAGTTCTGGGCCGCTCACTACAGGAGAGATATTGAGTTGTTGGAGCAGGTCCAGAGAAGTGAAACAAAGCTGAAGGGCCAAGAGCACATGTCTTAGGAGGAATGGCTGAGGGAACTGGGGTTGTTTCGTCTGGAGAAGAGAAGGTTCAGCGGGGACCTTATCACTCTCTACAACTACCTTAAAGGAAGATGGAACAAGGAGGTGGCTGGTCTCTTCTCCCAAGTAATAAGTGATAGGACAAGAGGAAATGGCCTAAAGTTGCACCAGGGGTGGTTTAGAATGGATATTAGGAAAAATTTCTTTACCGAAAGGGTAGTCAGGCATTGGAACAGGCTTCCCAGGGAAGTGGTGGAATCACTATCTCTGGAAGTGTTCAAAAACTGTAGATGAGGCCCTTAGTGACATGGTTTAGTGGTGGACTTTGCAGTCCTGGGGTAAAGGTTGGACTTGATGATTTTAAAAGTCTTTTCCAACTTAGCTGATTCTATGATAATGGCAAGATGCATTGTTAGTTTCAGTAGGGCTAACTTTGTGCAATCCAATAGCACAAGAAACAGTAAAAGAACTAAACTATTTCCACATCTCATTTACATAATGGATGGGATGTGAAATGAGTCCTATGGAGAGAAGTGCTCTGGAGGCACTAAAGTTTATCACAATATTTAAGAGTTCTTTTAGACCATTGCATTAAATTTCCACCAACAAGATAGTAAATTAATTGTTTGTATTACTGTACTAACCCAAAGAGGATAAAGTGTATGATTTCATCAGAGGAAAGGAGCTGTTTAAGACAGCTTGGTGGTTATAGGAGGAGGCAGAAGTCATTAGTATGTCTCTCAGCATTTGCGTTCCGTGATGCCAGCCCTCCTCCTATCCCTTTAAGAAATCTGGCTATTCTCTAATCTGTTGTTGTAGATGAGCTTTATTAGTGAAGTGAGGGAGAATGAGTAAATTAACTTTATCAGCAAGCCCCAGGACATCTGGAAATTAATCATTCTGCAGAAATAGGCACTCTGTTTATTAGCTGGAAGTTCATCACTATCGCTTCTCTTTATACAATTCCTGAGATTTCAAAGCTGTCATCATAGTTTTAGCTCTTCTGACTGTGCTACTGCAGATAAAGATCAGAAGATCTATCTAATGATGGCTTTCTCAGTCTCCCTCTTTCCTTCTCTAAAGCTATATCGATTAAGAAAAAAAGAAGTAGGAAAATATCTGGAATGAAATAAAGCAGTCTCTGTGTCAAAAATTTTTGCCTTTTGTCAATGAGAGTAATTTTTTATTAGCATTATACAGGAACTTGGTTTTATAAAGTGGGACACATCCTTGTCGTGGTTTAAGTCCAGTCAGTAACTCAGAGCAACGTAGTCGCTCTCTCACTCCATCCCTTCCCCCCCCCCCCCCCCCCGGAGGCATGGGGAGGAGAATTGAAAGAATGTAACTCCCACGGGTTGAGATAAGAACAGTCCAGTAGCTAAGACGTAACACAAAACCACTACTGCTACAACCAACAATAATAATGATAACGGTAATAACGAGGGAAGAGAATACAGCTGCTCACCACCTGCCTACCAATACCCAGCCTGACCCAAGCAGTGATCTGGCCTTTCTGGGTAACTGCCCCCAGTTTATATACTGGGTATGATGTGCTGTGGTATGGAATACCTCTTCGGATAGTTTGGGCCATGTGTCCGGTCTCTATTTACTCTGACCAAGGAGTTTCTGAGTCTCATGCTCTGCCAGGGAGGAGGGGAAGCCAGGAGGAAGCAGAGACAGGACACCTGACCCAAACTAACCAAAGAGGTATTCCATACCACAGCACATCAGTATGTCAACTGAGAGTTACCCGGACGGGCTAGATCACTGCCAGGGTCTGGCTAGGTACTGGTCGGCAGTTGGTGAGCAGTTGTATTCTCTCCTCTCTTTATTTCCCTTATCATTATTATTATTGGTGTTAGCAGTAGTGGTTTGTGTTATACCTTAGTTACTGGACTGTTTTTATCTCAGCCCGTTGGAGTTACATTCTTTCGATTCTCCTCCCAATCACTCCAGGAGCAGGGGGAGGAAAGGGGGGGTGAGCGAGAGAGTGGGCTGCGTGGCTGTGTTGCCAACAGGGCTTAAACCACGACAGTTCTTTTTAGCAGCCAACATGGGGCTCAAAGGGTTGAGATATTGACAGATCTGACCGGAGTGTGTCTAATCGTATTTGTGATAAGCATTTATTGCTTAGGATTAATTAGGACTCATCACAATGCTGATCTTTTGGTTCTCAATGTTGTTGCTCTTGATCTCACAGTTTCAGCATGTCATACCTTGCTTACAGCCGGTATTTGCTGTGTTAGTGTTTATCGTCTGAGGGCCTTGGGCTAAGTCTCTTGTTTCATTGTACTTTATGGTAATGACTTTTAATACAATAGACTCATTAATCATGAAACTGATCTGGCTTATGTTCCCAGTGTGGTCACCACCTCTATACTTTGGGCGGTATATAATAGAAGTGTTTCAGAAATACACATATTTGTTTACCCTCCTCGGGTGGTCAGCCTATGATGGAGACATTCCCATACACCCCTGCAACAAGTACAGCGGCTACTCAAACTCCGGGCGCAACAGGTTGTGCAGCTACTCCAGCTCCAAGCACAACAGATTGTGCAGCTACTCCAGCTCGAAGCACAGCATCTCTACCAGCCCCAGCGACAAGTACAGTAGCTACTCAAACTTCGATTGTAACAGACAGCACAGCTATTCCAACTCCAAGAACAGCAGCTACACAAGCCCCAGTGACAAGTACAGCATCATCGTCTGAGAGTTCTGAAGGTTTTGAATGGCCTTTGGGTACCCTTGAGACCTGCCTGCTGATTGTGATGGCGATCACCACGCTGGTACACATACAGAGCGTGTTTTATCATTGGATCTCAAAAGTTAAGCGGAGTTGGGTTTGGGTCTTCTCTTGGATTAGATGACAACATAGGAGAACCACGTAGAAATTTTCCCCAAGACTGGGCAGTCATGAGTGGCAGGGTGTGTGGGACAGTATGGGCAAGTACCTAGTCCAATGGGCCTCTCCAGTGCTTTGGAAGCATCAGAGATGGAAGGCAGCTGTATGGAGTCCCCAGAGACAAGTTGCAGAAACTGCTGAAGGGGAGGGTGAATTATTTTGAGCCTGGTGAGACCATGACACTTCAGGCCATCAGAGCAGAGATGCAACATACAGATGGACACATGATCGAGGGGTGGACTTAGCAATGGACACTATTGCCCAGGTTATTCACGAGTGTGAACACTGCACACAGTCTCTCCTGCTCTGGAAGACCGTTACAAGAGATGAAGCCTGACATCATGGACCGGATGGACTCAGTAGCTCTCTAGGGATTGGTCCATGCACTAAGAAATGATATCTCTCTCTCTATATATATATATATGTATGTATATGTATAGATATATGAGATAAGAATAATTGTATGTTGAAAATGTGGGATCTGAGGACAACGTGAATGATATGGAATAAGGGGTGGATACTGTCCTGGATTCCGCAGTAGCAGTCATTTTTCTCCTTTATTCCATACCACAACACGTCATGCTGTATGCCCCCAGTATGTAAACTGGGGGTAGTTACCTGGAAGTGCTAGATCACTGCTGGGGTTGGGCTGGGTATCGGACGGCGGGTGAAAAGCGGTTATTTCTCTTATCATTTTTAGTACTGGTGGTAGCAGAAGTGGTTTGTGTTATACCTTAGTTACTGGACTGTTCTTAACTCAACCCATGTGAGTTACATTCTTATGATTCGCCGCCCCATAACTCTGGGAGCTGGGGGGAGGTAAGGGCAGGGGAGTGAGAGACCCAGCTGCGTGGCTGAGTTGCAGACAGGCCTAAACCACAACACAGGGGAAGAAAACACAACTGCTCACCACCTGCCGACCAATACCCAGCCTGACCCGAGCAGCGATCTGGCCTTTCCGGGTAACTGCCCCCAGTTTATATACTGGGCATGATGTGCTGTGGTATGGAATACCTCTTCGGATAGTTTGGGCCACGTGTCCAGTCTCTGCTTCCTCCCGGCTTCCCCTCCTCCCTGGCAGAGCATGAGACTCAGAAAGACCTTAGTCAGAGTAAACATTACTGAGCAACAACTAAAAACATCGGTGTTATCAGCTTTGTCCCCAGGCTGAAATTCAAAAACACAGCACTGCACCAGCTACTAAGAAGGAAACAAATGGCTGCTACTGCTGAACCCAGGACACACATATATCACTTAAATCCAGCTCAACTTCTCAAAAGACTCTAAAGACAGCCCAAGTTACGGTTAGGTCTTAAGCTGGCTTTCTCCACAGGAATTTCTCTCCTCCCCACAAACATAAGTGTCATTTCATCTAGAGATATGAAACCTCAGAGATGGGGAAAAAAACCTCCACAAAATGTGAAACCAGAACAAATAGGCTGCAGCACATTTTTCTGAGTCAGTTATAAAACACTCCACCAGAACACAAACATCCCACATAGACAAAGTAGTCTCTGCAAATTTCAGTGGGTCTGACCTGTAATTGCCCTCTTCCTTGTATAGATATGAATGCAAATGCAAGGTGAATGCTGGCTGCCTTCTGATCTGGTGACATTTTACACCAATGTTACTGATGTCAACAACTGCATGAGGGAACAGAAAATCAAACTCGAGATAACCCCCTGCAAATAATAGAACAGCAAGCTGTCGTGGTTTAAACCCAGTCAGGTAACTTGTTCACTCACTCCCAGTGAGTGGTGCCGAGCTGACAACAATCGAGGTCCGTGTCCGTCTCCCCCCCCCTCCCCCCTGCACCGGGGCTCTCCCCTTCCCCGCTCCCGGAAGAACGGGGAGGAGGATCGAGAGAGTGCAACTCCCACGGGTTGAGACAAGAACAGTCCAGCAACAAATCACCACTGCTACTATCAGCTAAAACAATGATAAGGGAAAATAACAAGGGAAGAGAACACGATACCACCGGCCAAGAAAGCGAGTTCCACACGGAAGCCCCTGTCCTTCCAGGTAACTCCCAGTTAACCCCCACCCCGGGCATGACGTGCTGTGGTATGGAACACCTCCCCGGCCAGCCCGGGTCAGGCTCCCCGCCCCCGCTTCCCCACAGCCCCCCCTCCTCCCCGGCAGAGCACGACCCCCACAGAGTCCCTGGTCAGGGCAAACATCACCCAGCAACAACCGAAAACATCGGCTTCACCAACACTGTTCCCAAGCTAGAAGTCAAAACACAGCACTGCACCAGCTAACACAAAGGAAAAACATGACTGCTACTGCTGAACCCAGGACATTATCCACCCCTTATTCCATACCATTCACGTCGTGCTCAGATCCCACATTTTCAATACACCATCGCTATCCCACATATATACATCCATATACATACAGGCCAAGAGGAAAAAATCATTTTCTTAGTGCATGGACCAATCCCTATAATGCTGCCGAGTCCATTCGGTCCATGATGTTCAAAGTTCATTCTCTGTTGGGATGATGGCTGGAGGGAAGTCAGGGCCAGTCGCTGGTGACCTGGAGACATCTAGTTGATGGGCTATAAAAGCATTACACAGCAGGCAACAGCATACAATTGAGTTCACTGTCTGTTTTCCCCTAAAATCAAATCCCCTTGAGGTATACATCGGACTTCCCCATCTTCCCGCATTACCCACCAAGTATATCCAGGTCCCTGAGCAAAAGCAATCCCACGAGTGGGTTTGCCTTTACCTGAAGCAGGAATAACCCAGACTGTCTTCCCCAGCAAATTCTTCATATGCACCACGGGAACCTTGTATCCCTCTACAATATGTAAAAGTTCTGACTGGGCTGGGCCGGCCCTGTTGGAAGATCCTCTGGTGTTGACCAACCAGGTGGTTTTTGGTAAATGTGTATCCCAATGCTTGAAAGTTCCCCCACCCATTGCTCTCAGTGTAGTTTTTAACAGCCCATTGTACCGTTCGATTTTCCCAGAGGCTGGTGCATGGTAGGGGATGTGATATACCCACTCAATGCCATACTCTTTGGCCCAAATATCTATAAGGTTATTCCGGAAATGAGTCCCGTTGTCTGACTCAATTCTCTCTGGGGTGCCGTGTCGCCACAAAATCTGTTTCTCAAGGCCCAGGATGGTGTTCCGGGCAGTGGCATGGGGCACAGCGTATGTTTCCAGCCACCCGGTGGTTGCTTCCACCATGGTAAGCACATGGCGCTTGTCTTGGCGGGTTGGTGGCAGTGTGATATATATTGACTATAGTCAATCTGCCAGGCCTCCCCATATTTATACTTCAGCCATCGTCCTCCATGCCAAAGAGGCTTTAACCGCTTGGCTTGTTTAATTGCAGCAAGTGTTTCACACTCATGAATAACCTGGGCAATAGTGTCCATTGTTAAGTCCACCCCTCGGTCACGGGCCCATCTATATGTTGCATCTCTGCCCTGATGGCCTGAAGTGTCATGGGCCCACCGGGCCAAAAATAATTCACCTTTATGTTGCCAATCTAAGTCCATCTGAGCCACTTCAATCTTAGCCACTTTATCCACTTGTTGGTTGTTCTGGTGTTCCTCAGTGGCCCGACTCTTGGGTACATGGGCATCTACATGACGTACCTTCACCACCAGGTTCTACACCCGGGCAGCAATATCTTTCCACAGTGCAGCAGCCCAGATGGGTTTACCTCTGCGTTGCCAGTTGCTCTGCTTCCATTGCTTCAACCACCCCCACAGGGCATTTGCCACCATCCATGAGTCAGTATAGAGATAAAGTACTGGCCACTTTTCTCATTCAGCAATGTCCCGGGCCAGCTGGATGGCTTTCACCTCAGCAAATTGACTCGATTCACCCTCTCCGTCAGCAGTTTCTGCAACTTGTCATCCAGGACTCCATACAGCTGCCTTCCATCTCCGATGCTTTCCCACAATACGGCAAGAGCCATCAGTAAACAAGGCATACTGCTTTTCACTTTCTGACAGTTTATTATATGGTGGGGCCTCTTCAGCGCGCATCATCTCCTCCTCTGGTGACATTCCGAAATCTTTGCCCTCTGGCCAGTCCATGATGACTTCTAGAATGCCTGGACGACTGGGATTTCCTATTCAAGTTCGTTGTGTAATTAGTGCAGCCCATTTACTCCATGTAGCATCAGTTGCATGATGTGTAGAGGAGACCCTGCCTTTGAACATCCAGCCCAGCACGGGCAACCGGGGTGCCAGGAGGAGCTGTGCTTCAGTGCCAATCACTTCCGAAGCAGCTCGAACCCCTTCATAGGCTGCCAGTATCTCTTTCTCAGTTGGGGTATAGCTGGCCTCAGGTCCTTTATATCCCCGACTCCAAAAGCTGAGTGGTCGACCTCGAGTCTCTCCTGGAGCTTTCTGCCAGAGGCTCCAGGTAGGACCGTTCTCCCCAGCAGCAGTGTACAGCACATTTTTTACATCTGGTCCGGTCCAGACTGGTCCAAGGGCTACTGCATGAACTATCTCCCATTTAATTTGCTCAAAGGCTTGTTGCTGCTCAGGGCCCCATTTCAAATCATTCTTCTTCTGGGTCACATGATAGAGAGGGCTTACAATCGAACTGTAATTTGGGATGTGCATTCTCCAGAACCCCACTGCACCCAAGAAAGCTTGCGTTTCTTTCTTATTAGTTGGTGGAGACATTGCTGTTATCTTGTTGATCACATCTGTGGGGATCTGTCTACGTCCATCTTGCCATTTTATTCCCAAAAATTGAATCTCCTGTGCAGGTCCCTTGACCTTACTCCGTTTTATGGCAAAACCGGCTTTCAGCAGGATTTGGATTATTTTCCTCCCTTTCTCAAAGACTTCTTCCGCTGTATCGCCCCACACAATAATGTCATCAATGTATTGCAGGTGTTCTGGAGCTTGCCCCTGTTCCAGTGCAGTCTGGATCAGTCCATGGCAAATGGTAGGGCTGTGTTTCCACCCCTGGGGCAGTCGGTTCCAAGTGAACTGGACACCCCTCCAAGTAAAAGAAAACTGTGGCCTGCACTCTGCTGCCAAAGGAATTGAGAAAAATGCATTGGCAATATCAATCGTGGCATACCACTTGGCTGCCTTTGACTCTAGTTCATACTGAAGTTCTAGCATGTCCGGTACGGCAGCACTCAATGGTGGTGTGACTTCATTCAGGCCACGATAGTCTACTGTTAGTCTCCATTCTCCATTAGACTTTCGCACTGGCCATATGGGGCTATTGAAGGGTGAGCGGGTCCTGCTGATCACCCCCTGACTCTCCAGTCTACGGATCAACTGATGGATGGGAATCAGGGAGTCTCGGTTGGTGCGATTTTGCCGCCGGTGCACTGTTGCGGTTGCAATTGGCACTTGTTGTTCTTCAACTTTCAGCAACCCCACAGCAGAGGGATCTTCTGAGAGACCAGGCAAGGTGGACAGCTGCTCAATTTCCTCAGTCTCCAAAGCAGCAATACCAAAATCCCACCGGTACCCTTTTGGGTCTTTGAAGTACCCTCTCTTAAGGTAGTCTATGCTGAGAATGCATGGAGCCTCTGGACCAGTCACAATAGGGTGCTTTTGCCATTCCCTCCAGTCAGGCTGATTTCAGCCTCCAGCACAGTCAACTCTTGGGATCCTACTGTTACTCCAGAAATATCGATGGGTTCCACCCCTTGACAGCTTGATGGCATCAGGGTACACTGTGCACCGGTATCTACTAGAGCCTTATACTTCTGTGGGACTGATGTGCCAGGCCATCTGATCCACACAGTCCAGTAAATCCGATTGTCCCCTACCTCCACCTGGCTGGAGGCAGGGCCCCTCTAATGGTCGTCACAGCATTGGACACGTAAGTCGTGTTGAAAGGGATTATTCTTCATTATCACAGGAGCTGGAGTAAAATCAGCTCTTCCACTCCACCTGGGAAACTGCTCACCAGAGACTGAAGCCGTAGCTCTCATGGGACGATCAGTCTTGGCCCTTGCTCCCCTCTTCAGTTCACTCACCCGTTCCTCCAAAGCTGAAGTAGGTTTTCCATCCCACTTTGTCATGTCTTCTCCGTGATCCAGCAGGTAAAACCATAGGGTACCCCGTGGCGTATACCTTCTGTATCTCCTCTCTTGAACAATAGGACGCCTTTTGTTTATAGCTGAGACGTTTGTTGGCCCCATTGTCCCAGCATCGGAGTAACCAGGTGATGATGTGCTCCCCTGGTTGATGGGTAAAATCTTTTCGCATATTCCGCAGCTCGGTTGAGGTCCGAGGTCGAGAAGTTACCTCTTCTTCTTCTTCGTCATGTGATGTTGACTCCTGATCAGATTCTGGACCGGGTGGTGAATTCATTGGTTTTTCATCTCGCTTCACCCTTTTTGCCTCCTTTTTGCATGTTCTCTTGCGTACAGGGGCAACTGATATTGGTACAAATTGGTCCTCTGGTTTGGCTGCGGTGATTATCACTGTGGTTTGAGTAGCGACTGTACTTGTTGCTGGGGGTGGTGTAGCTTCTGTGCTTGGAGCTGCGCAGTTCATTGCAACCAAAGTTTGAGTAGCGACTGTCACTTTGCCCTCAAATCCGCCGATATTCTTTTCCTTTTGAAGGTGCTGGATAGTGTTGAACAAGGCCCTGGAAGCATAGGCCAAGCCCCAGCACGTTGCCGTGATTTGTCCAGCTCTGGTATGGCCAGAATGACCACACACCTCATTTAAGTGTTTTACTAATTCTTCTGGATTTTGCAGTTGTTCGGTAGTGAAATTCCAAAGTACTGGAGGGGCCCACTGACCTAGATACTTGCCCATACTATCCCGCACACCCTGCCACTCATGGCTGTCCAGCCTCAGGGAAAATCTCTCGGTCCTCCTACATCATCGTTTGACCCCAGACAAGACCCAAACCTGAATCTGCTTAACTCTTGAAATCAGTAGTGGGCAAAACACACTCTGTATGCGTGTTAGCATGGTGATTCCCATCACCATCAGCAAACAAGTCTCAACAGCATTAAAAGGCCATTCAAAAAATTCAAAACTCTCAAATGTAAATGGTCTGGGGGGACGACTAGGAGGCTAAAAGGATGTCTCCTTCACAGGTTGAGCACCTGAGAAGGAGAAAAAAGATGTGTAATTGCTAAGCACCTCCATCATATACCTCCCAAAGTATAAAGGTGGTGACCACACTGGGAACATAAGCCAGATCAGTTTCATGATCAATGATTCTATTGTATTACAAGTCATTACCATAAAGTACAATGGGATAAAAACCTTAGCCCAAGTCCCACACTTGAAAAACACTAATACAGCAAATACCGGATGGACGTAAGATATGCTATACTGAAGCTGTGAGATCAAGAGGAAAAACCTTGAGAGCCAATAAATCAGCATTGTGACGAGTGACTATCAATCCAGTCAGATCTGTTCTTATCTCAACCCCTCGTGCCCCACGTTGGGTGCCAAGAAGAACTGTCGTGGTTTAAACCCAGTCAGGTAACTTGTTCACTCACTCCCAGTGAGTGGTGCCGAGCTGACAACAATCAAGGTCCGTGTCCGTCTCCCCCCCCCGCACCGGGGCTCTCCCCTTCCCCGCTCCCGGAGGAACGGCGAGGAGGATCGAGAGAGTGCAACTCCCACGGGTTGAGACAAGAACAGTCCAGAAACAAATCAGCACGCTACTATCAGCTAAAACAATGATAAGGGAAAATAACAAGGGAAGAGAACCTGATACCACCGGCCAAGAAAGCGAGTTCCACCCGGAAGCCCCTGTCCTTCTGGGTAACTCCCAGTTCCCCCCCCCCACCACGGGCATGACGTGCTGTGGTATGGAACACCTCCCCGGCCAGCCCGGGTCAGGCGCCCCGCCCCCGCTTCCCCACAGCCCCCCCTCCTCCCCGGCAGAGCACGACCCCCACAGAGTCCCTGGTCAGGGCAAACATCACTTAGCAACAACCGAAAACATCGGCTTCACCAACACTGTTCCCAAGCTAGAAGTCAAAACACAGCACTGCACCAGCTAACACAAAGGAAAAACATGACTGCTACTGCTGAACCCAGGACAGCATATTTCCAAGGAGTTTAGGCATTTCACATCTGAAGCTTATGTGGCTAAGCCAATCCCTTCTGCACTCCCACATTTACTTAGAGAAAAATCTTGTACTTTACATTGTGCTGGTTTTGTTTTCCTTTTAAATGCACACAGCTTGTGAATTGAACAAATCTGGGGGTTGACTTCATATAACCACACTTGAGTTATATGCCTTCAGATTTTGGTGTGAAAGCCCTTTGCCACCTGCTCTGAGAACTAAAACAAGGTGTTTACAGCTGCCTGAAATGAGTCTTTTGTTCAAGCATGCAAAACTAGTGCCTTGCACAGCAGAGATCTGACGACACCTTGTTACAAAAGATTACTATAAAAGATTGAAACCTTAGAGATGCCAGTTGCACTGAATAAAATATCCATGATGGCCCAGCTATAGATTAATACAGTGATCTTCATGAACTGTTAATTAAAATTCAGTGTTGACAAGACCAAGCCTCCTACTATTTTTTAGGGAAACAAAGAATAACAAATAAAGCCAAATTATAATAGGTCAGCGTAGCAAATCCAAGAATAATATGGCAGCAGCTCTGATAGGAATCCTTCTTCTTCTTGAATAATAAAGACTTGCTAATTTTAACCAGATAGGAAAACAACCTGCAGTAGCATGTGACTCGGAGATCTCCAAGGGAATGCGAGTTAGGGGAGATAGTTATGTGTGTGTTACGTCTGTGTGTATAAATTAACAGTGCCCAGAGCTTTTGAGATCCTGGACCACTTCAATCACACAGGCCAGATTCATTCCAAACCCTGGCTACATTCCATCAGTTAAAATTGAAGCAGCACATTTCTTTCAATTTGCTCAAATAAATCTGAAAATGTGTGAATCATTTCCCTTGGAGAGATGGGGAGAAGAAGTAAACAGTCTTGAGCTCAAACTTAGAAGCTGGGTATAATGAAGAACAAAGACGCAGGAGGGACATCATTGTAGGGTGCTGCAGGATGCTTGTTGAGTCAGAGGTTTTGGTTGCACTCAATGATCTTAAAGATCATAGAATCACAGAATAGTTAGGGTTGGAAAGGACCTTAAGATCATCTAGTTCCAACCCCCCTGCCATGGGCAGGGAAAACTCACACTAAACCATGCCACTCAAGGCTCTGTCCAACCTGAACTTGAACACCATCAGGATAGAGCATTCACAACTTCCCTGGGCAACCCATTCCAGTGCCTCACCATCCTAACTGTAAAGAATTTCTTCCTTATACCTAATCTAAACTTTCCCTGTTTAAGTTTTAAGCCGTTACCCCTTGCCCTATCACTACAGTCCCTAATGAAGAATGCATCCCCAGCACTGGTATGGGCCCCCTTCAGATACTGGAAGGCTGCTATGAGGTCACCACGCAGCCTTCTCTTTTCCAGGCTTAATAGCCCCGGTTTTCTTGGCCTGTCTTCATACGGGAGGTGCTCCAGTCCCTTGATCATCCTCGAGGCCCTCCTCTGGACTTGTTCCAACAGTTCCATGCCCTTTTTATGTTGAGGACACCAGAACTGCACACAGCACTCCAAGTGAGCTCTCACAAGAACAGACTAGAGAGGCAGGATCACCTCCTTCTACCTGCTGGTCATTTTCCTTTTGATGCAGCCCAGGATGTGGTTGTCTTTCTGGGCTGTGAGCGCACTCTGCTGGCTCATGTTCACTGTCTCATCGACCAACACCCCCAAGTCTTTCTCCGCAGAGCTGCTCTGAATCTCTTCTCTGCCCAACCTGTGGCTGTGCCTGGGATTGCTCCGACCCAGGTGTATGACCTTGCACTTGGCATGGTTAAACTTCATAAGGTTGTGATCAGCCCACTTCACAAAAGTGTCAAGGTCCCTCTGGATGGCATTCCTTCCCTCCAGCGTATCAACCGAACCACACAGCTTGGTGTCATCGGCAAACTTGCTGAGGGCACACTCAATCCCATAGTCCATGTTGCTAACAAAGATGCTGAACATGACTGTCCTGGGTTCAGCAGTAGCAGCCATTTTTTCTCCTTCTTAGTAGCTGGTGTAGCTCTGTGTTTTTGACTTTCGGCCTGGGAACAGTGCTGATAACACCGATGTTTTTAGTTACTGCTCAAATATTTGGTCTGACCAAGGACATTCTGAGCCTCATGCCCTGCCCTAGAAGAGGGGAAGCCGGGAGGAAGCAGAGACAGGACACCTTACCCAGACTAACCAAAGAAGTATTCCATACCACAGCACGCCATGCCCAGGATGTAACCGAGATTCACCCAGAAGGGCTAGTTGACTGCGGGGTTGGACGAGGTATCTGCCATGATTTCTCATATATGATGGCCAGCGGCTTCGCAACTTCATTTGCCAGCTCCTTCAGGACCCGCTGATGGATTTCATCAAGTCACAAGGAAGTGCAGCAGGAGGGCCAGGAGACCTCCTTGGATGGATAAGGAGCGCCTGAGGAAAATTCAAATGAAATAAGAGGCTTATAATAAGCGGAAGCAAGGACAGGCGGCCTGGGAAGAGTACAGGGATGTTGTCCGGGAAGCTAGGGACCAGGTTAGGAAAGCTAAGGCCCAGTTAGAATTAAACTTGGCTACAGATGTTAAGGATAACAGGAAGGGATTCTACAGGTACATAGAAAATAAAAAAACGACAAGGGAGAACGTAAGCCCCCTCAGGAAGCTCTCGGGAGATTGGCCATCATATTTGAGAAACCATGGTTGTCAGGTGAAGTTCCTGACGACTGGAAAAAGGGAAATATAACCCCCATTTTCAAGAAGGGGAAAATGGATGACCCGGGGAATTAGTCACCAGTCAGTCTCACCTCTGTGCCTGGCAAAATCTTGGAGCAGATTCTCCTGGAAGGCATGCTAAGGCACATGAAAATCAACAAGGTGCTTGGTGACAGCCAGCATGGCTTCACTAAGGGGAAATCCTGCCTGACCAATTTGGTGGCCTTCTATGATGGGGCTACAGAACTGATGGACAGGGGTAGAGCAGTTGACATCATCTACCTGGACTTTTGTAAAGCATTCGACGCTGTCCCACATGACATCTTTGTCTCTAAATTGGAGAGGCATCAATTTCATGGGTGGACCATTCAGTGGATAAAGAACTGGCTGGATGTCTGCACTCAAAGAGTTGTCGTCAATGGCTCAATGCCCGGCTGGAGACCAGTAACAAGTGGTGTCCCTCAGGGATCGGTGTTGGGACCGGTCTTGTTTAACATCTTCGTCGCTGACATGGACAGTGGGATTGAGTGTGCCCTCAGCAAGTTTGCCAATGACACCAAGCTGTGTGGTTCGGTTGATACCCTGGAGTGAAGGGATGCCATCCAGAGGGACCTCGACATGCTTGTGAGGTGGGCTGATGCCAACCTTATGAAGTTTAACCATGCCAAGTGCAAGGTCAGAAACATGATTCCTATTTCTCGTGAGTGAAACTAATCAATCCCATTGATTTTGTATCATGATTTCTCTTGAGTTTTAGTGTGTGTGGAGGTGTGTACACTGTATCTAAAGGCAAACTTTCTGCATTATACAGGTAGTATCTTTGAGATAAAGACACAATGTTTAATTCCCCAAATGATCTTTTCTAATTAGTGAATCTGAAGACACAAAGAGTAACTGAAGGTCCAATGAATTGGTCCTAGAGGAGCATTGCCATCGTAGCGGGGGGACACTGACATGTGATGGTAGCACAGGGACCTGGGAATAAATCAATCATAGAATCATAGAATCATGGACTTATAGAATGGTTTGGGTTGGAAGGGACCTTAAAGACCATCGAGTTTCAACCCCCCTTCCATGGTCAGGTTCCCCTAGAAACTTCCACTAGACCAGGTTGCTCAAAGTTCTATCCAGCCTGGTCTTGAAATGAGGGATTTGATCCACAGAGAAGGACTACAGTGCAGATGCTGAGCATCCCTGAAGTTCATTCTACATAGTGCAAGGAACATCCATGAATAATTATTTTAATGACCTGATCTCATGAGACCTCACTTGGAGTACTGTGTGCAGTTCTGGTGTCCTCAACGTAAGAAGGACATAGAGATGCTGGAGCAAGTCCAGAGGAAGGCAATGAGGATGATAAGGGGGCTGGAGCACCTCCCATATGAAGACAGGCTAAGAAAACTGGGGCTGTTCAGCCTGGAGAAGAGAAGGCTGCGTGGTGACCTCATAGAAGCCTTCATATCTGAAGGGGGCCTGGCCTGCAAGAATGCCAGAGAGGGACTCTTCATCAGGGAGTGTAGCGATAGGACAAGGGGAAATGGGTTTAAACTTAAACAGGGGAAGTTTAGGTTAGATATAAGGAAGAAGTTCTTTACTGTGAGGGTGGAGTGAGGCACTGGAACAGGTTTCCCAAAGAAGTGGTAAATGCTCCATCCCTGGCGGTGTTCAAAGCCAGGTTGGACAGAGCCTTGGGCGACATGGTCTAGTGTGAGGCATCCCTGCCCACGGCAGGGAGGTTGGAACTAGATGATCTTCAGGTCCTTTCCAACCCTAACCATTCTATGATCCTCAAGTAGACTAAATAAAATACAGCACAAAGGAGGAAAAGGGGAGATGTTTACCCTTCCCATACCTAGCACCTTGAGCCTGTACCTGTATATCTCTACTGGCATATTGCTGATTACCTAGCAGACTGCTAAAACTGTCTTGGGAGTTGCATGGTTATCAACATCAGATCATTTGCCTCAACAGTATTGCCTGGTAAAAATAATATAAAAAAAAACCCTCAACCCAAAACATAGGGCATAAGTCCCTGCTTGTGTTGACAGGGAGAAATTTAGGGTAGGTAAGGAAACATTGTCTGAATGCTGGCCCATCTGTCATCTGGAATGTGTTTAATAAAGATATTTTTCATGATGGCATCATCCAGTGTTCACTAAAGCTTTGACTGAATTTCTGTTGACTGCAGCATGCCTTGGATTGGGCCTTAAATTAATAAACTAAACTAAACATCTACATCAGCTTGATGCATGTATATTTGGTTGAAAGGTTTCCACTAAATGGAGGGAGAGTTGTGAAGCTAAATTTCCAGGAGGGGCATCAAAGATTTGACTAGCAAAGCCTATTTATTAAGGCTAAGCAGGACTTCAGCGAATGCAGTTTAAAAATAAAAGCATGGGGCTCAAAATGCAGCTCCAGTTCTCTGCTAATTCCCTCCTCCCTCATCACATATATTTTCCTTTAAGGAAAAACAAAAGCTCACAGGCCACTTGTGTGTCACATTATTTGCTGACTGCAAATAGGAACAGGAATGTTACAGGCTTCCAAAAAATGCATTTTGTAACTGTAAGACCCTGAACTGCAGCAGCACTTTGTGGCCCACTGTTCTGGTTTCAGATGGGATAGAGTTAATTTTCTTCCTAATAGCTGGTGCAGTGTTTTTGTTTTTTTTTCTTTGATTTAGTCTGAAAATAATGCTGATTGGTAACACACCGATGTTTTAGTTGTTGCTCAGTAGCACTTACCCCAATCAAGGACTTTTCAGTCTCTCATGCTCTGCCAGTGAGGAGGGGCATGGGAAGCCAGGAGGAATCAGAGACATGACAACTGACCCAAACTAGCCAAAGGGGTATTCCATACTACAGCACATCGTGCTTGGTATATAAATTGGGGGGAGTTACCCAGAAGGGCAGATGGCTGCTTGGGATCAGGCTGGGTATTGGTCAGCGAGTGGTGAGCAACTGTATTGTGCATCACTTGTGTTTATTGTTTCATTTCCTTTCCCCTTTTAGTTTTAGTCCTCTCCCCTTATTTCTCTTATCATTATTATTGTTATTATTAGTATTGTTCTTTATTTTTATTATTTAAGTGTTCTAATCTCAATCTGTGGGGTTTGCATTCTTTCAATTCTCCTCCCCATCCCACCCTGGGAAGGAGGAGTGTGAGCGAGCGGCTACTGAGTTACCGGCTAGATTTAAACCACAACACCTGCACATGCAAACAGTCATCTATTGATTCCCAAGGCATCCAGCTTCAAATCAACTCCTGTATTCATGAGGCTTCCAGTTGCAGGCAGGACACTGTCCTTGCTAATTTTCCCTGCCTGGAGGCTGCTTGGAATTTCTGCTGCTTGCTTGAAGTTTTATCAAAATAACGACGGTTTGCAAAGCAGAATTACTGAATGTTAGTTTTTCACTGGTTTGGAGTAGAGGCAATGAACTCATAATCATACAAATGGGCTTCTATTTCTACCTTTTTTCACATTTGCCAGAAAGAATATTGAGTAATATGATATGAGAAATATACAGCACCAGGATGAGAGATGGAGTAGATCAACCACCACTGCAATGCTTCCAAGGGCAAATTTCAGCTGCTTAAGCCTCTGTGTTAAGAACTTTGTTCATTTCTGGGCCTCTCGTTACAAGAGAGTTGCTGAAGTGGGTCCAGAGAAGGGAAGTGAAGCTGGTGAAGGGCCTAGAGCACTTATCTTGTCTTATGAGGAATGGCTGAGGGAACTGGGGTTGTTTAGCCTGGAGAAAAGGAGGCTCAGGAGAAACCTTATTGCTCTCTAAAGCTACCTGAAACAAGGATGGAGCAAGGAGGTGGCTGGTCTTTTTTCCCAAGTAACAAGTAATAGGACAAGTGGGAACGGCCTCAAGCTATGCCAGGGGAGGTTTATATGGTATATTAGGAAAAACTAAAGGATAATCAGGCATTGGAACAGGCTTCCCAGGGAAGTGGTGAAATCATTGTCCCTGGAAGTATTCAGAAACTGTGTAGATGAGGTCCTTAGTGACATGGTTTAGTGGTGGACTTGGCAGTCCTGGGGTAAAGGTTGGACTTGATAATCTTAAAGGTCTTTTCCAACCTAGTTGTTTCTACAATTCTGTGATTCCATGATAATTCAAGAGGAGGAGGCCTCAGTGAAGTGCTTTACTAGGAGGGTATGGAAGAAATCAGCTGTCTCTGCAGTAACTGTGAATTTCTATGTTTATGTGGCTTCTACAGCCCCTATATCCACCTGTAGGAGGGGAGCAGCACGACCAAGCCTGTAAGTATAATCCTACTCTACATGTCCTGTGCTCAGTGTACCATCATGTCAGCAAACACCAGGAGCAGAAGTCCTGCACTTGTACACTCAGGAAGAAACAGAGGTGTTGGGGAGCTATTAGTGTAAATGTTGGTGGTGTAAAGAGATATTGTTGATTGCACACAGAAATAAGCACAACAGAAGTCTCTCAAAAAATCAGGGGTGGGAGTGTCAGCAAGTTGGAAAAACTGTCCATGAGGGACAAGATCCTAAGTTAGTCAAAATGGAGGTTGTGCTGTTTAAGCTACATGGGCTTACAGAAAAGGTAATGAAGACTGGGAGGCCTCCTATAATCCTAGGGTGAAATCGGTGTGCTCAGCTCG
This sequence comes from Pezoporus flaviventris, assembly GCF_033815535.1. Classification (NCBI taxonomy): domain Eukaryota; kingdom Metazoa; phylum Chordata; class Aves; order Psittaciformes; family Psittacidae; genus Pezoporus; species Pezoporus flaviventris. The sequence goes on along the minus strand of NW_026892741.1, from coordinate 662,089 downwards.
CTCCCTGGAATGTCTGTACACCAATGCGCTCAGCATGGGAAATAAGCAGGAGGAGTTGGAAACCTGTGTTAAGTCAGGAGACTATGATCTGGTGGCAATTACAGAGACGTGGTGGGACAGCTCACATGACTGGAATATAGTCATGGAGGGCTATGTCCTTTTCAGAAAAGACAGGCCAGTCAGGAAGGGTGGTGGGGTTGCTCTTTATGTGCGGGAGCAACTACAATGCACCGAGTTCTGTCAAGGGACAGATGACGAGTGAGTTGAGAGTCTGTGGGTGAGAATTAAGGGGCAGGCTGGCAGGGGGGATACTGTTGTAGGTGTCTGTTACAGACCACCAGATCAGGGTGAGGAAGTTGACGAGGACTTCTACAGGCAGCTGAGAGAGGCCTCACAGTCACAGGCTGTGGTTGTCGTGGGGGATTTTAACTTCCCTGATGTTTGCTGGAAGGACCACTCGGCAACCAAGCCGCAGTCCAGGAGGTTCCTCCACTGTATGTATGATAACTTCCTCCTGCAAATGATGGATGAGCCGACCAGGAGAGGAGCGCTGCTGGATCTCATCCTCACTAACAAGGAGGATCTGGTTGAAGCAGTAAGGGTTGAGGGCTGCCTTGGTTGCAGCGACCACAAGATGGTGGAGTTCAGGATCTTGTGTGGTAGGACTAGTAGAATACCAAGTAGAATTGCAACCCTGGACTTTAGCAGGGCAAACTTTGGCCTTTTCAAGCAATTGCTAGGGGAAATCCCATGGGCAAGGCTGCTTGAAGGTAAAGGGGCCCAAGATAGTTGGTTGACATTCAAGGATTGCTTTTTCTGTGCTCAAGATCGGAGCATCCCGACACGTAGGAAGTCAAGGAAGAGGGCCAAGAGACCTGCGTGGCTAAATAGGGAATTGCTGGGTATGCTCAAGTGGAAGAGGAGAGTTTACAGGTCATGGAAGGAGGGGCTGGCCACTTGGGAGGAATATAAGGCTGCTGCTAGAGGATGTAGGAAGGCAGCTAGGAGGACTAAAGCATCCTTAGAATTAAACCTGGCGAGAAGGGTCAAGGACAGCCAAAAGAGCTTTTTCAAATACATGGCAGATAAAACTAACACCAGAGGCAATGTAGGCCCACTGATGAACGGGATGGGTGCCCTGGTGACAGAAGATACAGAGATGGCAGAGTTACTGAATGCCTTCTTTGTCTCTGTCTACTCTGCTGCAGGCAGTCCTGAAGAGCCCTGTACCCCTGAGACCTTAGATGAAGTCAGGTCGACGGAGCAGTTTGCCTTAGTCGACGAGGAATGGGTTAGAGATCAGTTGAGCAATCTGAACATCCATAAATCCATGGGTCCAGATGGGATGCACCCGCGGGTGCTGAGGGAACTGGCGGAAGTCATTGCTAGACCACTCTCCATCATCTTTACCAAGTCTTGGGAAACGGGAGAGGTGCCTGAGGACTGGAGGAAAGCAAATGTCACTCCAGTCTTCAAAAAGGGCAAGAAGGAGGACCCGGGTAACTATAGACCGGTCAGCCTCACCTCCATCCCTGGGAAAGTGATGGAACACCTTATCCTTGGTGCCATCTTAAGGCATATCAAGGATAAGAGGTTTATGAGGGGCAGTCAACATGGCTTCACCAGGGGGAAATCATGTTTGACCAATCTCTTAGCCTTTTATGAGGAAATAACACGGTGGATGGATGATGGCAGAGCGGTGGATGTGGTCGACCTTGACTTCAGCAAAGCATTTGACACAGTCTCCCACAGCATCCTCACAGCTAAATTGAGGAAGTGTGGACTGGATGATCAGGTAGTGAGGTGGACTGTGAACTGGCTGAAGGAGAGAAGCCAGAGAGTTGTAGTCTATGGGGCGGAGTCTAGTTGGAGGCCTGTAACTAGTGGAGTGCCTCAAGGGTCAGTACTGGGACCGGTATTATTTAATATATTCATCAACGATTTAGATGAGGGAATTGAGTGTACTATCAGCAAGCTTGCTGATGACACTAAGCTGGGAGGAGTGGCTGACATGCCAGAAGGCTGTGCTGCCATCCAGCGAGACCTGGACAGACTGGAGAGTTGGGCAGGGAATAACTTGATGAAATATAACAAGGGAAAGTGTAGAGTCCTGCATCTGGGCAGGAATAACCCCAGGTTCCAGTATAGGTTGGGAAACGACCTGTTAGAGAGCAGTGTAGGGGAGAGGGACCTGGGGGTCCTAGTGGACGACAGGATGACCTTGAGCCAACACTGTGCCCTTGTGGCTAAGAAGGCCAATGGCATCCTGGGGTGTATTAGAAGGGGGGTGGTTAGTAGGTCGAGAGAGGTCCTCCTTCCCCTCTACTCTGCCCTGGTGAGACCCCATCTGGAATATTGTGTCCAGTTCTGGGCCCCTCAGTTCAAGAAGGACAGGGAGCTGCTGGAGAGAGTCCAGCGCAGGGCAACAAAGATGATTAAGGGAGTGGAGCATCTCCCTTATGAGGAAAGACTGAGGGAGCTGGGTCTCTATAGTTTGGAGAAGAGGAGACTGAGGGGTGACCTTATAAGTGTCTATAAATATATGAAGGGGGAGTGTCACGAGGATGGAGCCAGGCTCTACTCCGTGGCAAACAATGATAGGACAAGGGGTAATGGGTACAAACTGGAACACAAGAGGTTCCACTTAAACTTGAGAAGAAACTTCTTCTCAGTGAGTGTGACGGAACACTGGAACAGGCTGCCCAGGGAGGTTGTGGAGTCTCCTTCCCTGGAGACATTCAAAACCCGCCTGGACACATTCCTGTGTAACATTATCTAGGTGTTCCTGCTCCGGCAGGGGGATTGGACTAGATGATCTTTTGAGGTCCCTTCCAATCTCTAGCATACTGTGATACTGTATGTACAGACTAATATTAAAGCTCAGCAGCTCAAAATCTGGGCTTTCACAGATTTTGAGTGATACGCAGACTAGTCTTCTCCAATGTGACAGATACCACCCCTTGAACTAAAATGTGGTGAAAAAACTCATAGGTGAACACCTTATTACTTTCCCCCAAAGACTTTCCAGGGACTATTCTTATCCTCCAACCTGTATTTTGTTCCTTACCGTAAAGTCACACTCCAGGATAGACCTGGTCGGTGTTCATCTCCAAGGGGAGCAACTACTGAGGGTTTCAATTCATCTCCCCTAAGAACAGCTTTCTCACTCTGTCATTCCTGCAATTGTTGACTGACTTGTGTTGAAGGGTTATTATGCCAAATCTCTCATGCTGGATCTCTGCTCATGATACAGCTTTTGATGGGGGAATGTCAGTGTAATTGGTTGCTGTAGTAATCCTACAGCTCTTTCAGAAGGAAAGAATGATTAAACTACTGCATCAGAGATTCCCCAAAGAATTTGAGTTACAGAAACTGAAATACAGAAGAAAATAAACATATATGTATGTACAAACACTTAGGCTTAGAATCCTCAACAATCATCATGAAAATTAAGTAATGCTTTATTTACTTAGACTCCACAGACCATGGCAAGTGAGAGGAAAAACCAAGTTATGTCTGAACATTAATATCCATGTTTCCAACTCAAAGTTTATTTTTCCTGCTTGGAGTGATATTTTTCATTTACTTAAAACTTGCAACATAACAAGACATACATTGATCTTCCACTACCTTTTTTCTTCAGTGTTCCTTTCATAGTCTCTTCTTTTCTTTCTTTAACTGCTTCCTAAGTTCCCAGGCAAGATGACATCATTTCAGAAATAGGACGCCTGAACACTTGCTACTTTTTGAGAGCAAAGTGTCTTAGCACAGAAGTTGGAGAGGGAAGAAGAGAAAAAGCCACAACTGAATGTCGAAGAATCTTGTGGTTATGACTTGTCTGCCTACTAATAATGCTGTTCCTCATTTTCTGGTGTGTTCCTTGAAAAAATATCTGCCTGCGTTGGTGAGTCTCAACAGTTCAAGTTTAGGTCAGATATATTAGAAATGGAAAAGCCACATTAGCTCACATAGCCGATCCTTTCAAATGTCCCAGACAGGTAGATAAATGGGCAGGGAGACAGAGCAACAAATAATATCCTTTAATTGCAAACTAGAAATGTTGTCATATATGAGCACAGATAATCAGGAGAGCAGGTAGACAGATAACACTAAACTTTTATGACCCTCTTCATTCAAATATAGGGGAAATGCTAACGATTACAAAGAATCACATTAGTGACTAAATAAAAGAATGGGAAGTCTCTGGTTGCTCTGGCACTTTTGCTTCAGCTCTGGAGTTTCTCAGCTCCTGGAGCAAATTTCTCTTTCTCTGTGCCTTAGTTTCCCTCTTGCAGTGAGGTGCTCCAAGGACAATGCTCTAGGGATACTTGGCTCCTCCTGTAAGACCTTCTTCCAGAAGAAGCCCTGAGGAAGGGTCAGGAAAGCTGTGTCAAAACAGTGATGCTAATCCCATCACTCAGATGCTGAGTGGGAGTTGATGCTCCTGGACCAGCTGCTCCCTCTGTGTTACCTGGTTGGGTGCAGAGAAAAGCATTTCTGAAGGGCAATCCCCCTATCTCACAAGGAGAAAACAGGGAGCAAAAAAGTCCGTCTGGACTCCAACCCATCCCCCAGCACCTTTGTCCATTTCAAAGCCTCTTTGGCACCCTCATCAGCAGCACCCATTCCCCCACGAATGCAGAGGAAGCCCATTGCCAGTATTATAGCATTTACCCAGAAAAATGGGAAATGTGAGTTTAACCCATTCTCAGTCCCAGGGGGACTGAAACCTTCCACCTCTCAGGACAGTCCTCAAAGCATGCAATGAGTTTTCTCTCTTCTCTGCCAGAACTCAGAGTCAGCCAGAGGGAAACCAACTCACCTCTAAAAGCTGTAGTTCCATGGTGGGCTGCTCTCAGAGCATCCTGCCGATACAACTCATTTATCACCCAAGCAGGACAAACCTGACTTAAAAGCACCTCTTGCTGCCTCCTTACCAGAGAGCACAGTGGGGGAACATCAGATTGAACATGGCTGCCTACAAGCGGAAACACCGATTTCTGAGCAAGTCCTTTATCAGTAGCAGAAACTAGTCATTATAGCCAACAGAGTTTAAGGGGCAACTCAGTCCAACCTTAAGTCGATGCTTTTGGATGAATGACAGCACTGCCTGCATTGACCATGCTGCACTGACCCCTTCCTCATCCACCTTTCTCATGCCATGCTGGGCTGGTTGGGACAGTGATTTGGGTTTGAAGCCACTTGCACAGTGTAGTATCTACAAGTGCTGCATTTTAGGCGCCGCAAACGCCCATCACTCCTGTGTGGCATCAGCAGAAACATGCAATGCAAATGAATTAGCCAGAATCCTACATCCTTTGACCTGCAACACAACCCTATTAAATGGTGCACACATCACCCTCCTTCCTTGCATCCATGCCTGCTGCAAATTTACAGCACTCAGGGGAAGATGACACTTCCCTTCCTCTTCACTGCACCTGTTGCAATGTGCAACGTTTACCTAACGCTCCCTGTACACAGCAGAAAGGACAGCAGGGCTTGGGATATGCCACAGCAACCTACAAAAATATGTCTGCTTTAAACATGTTTGGCAGAGAATGAGGGTCTGATGCTTATCTACACTGTGGCAGTGGATTCCTTTCTTATAGTAGGAGGATTGAAACAGGGCAGATAAAAGCTGGAGGCTGCAAACAGAGAGGGTAAAGCCACCCCCACATTGTAATGGCAACCAGTATTTTAAATCTGGCACTATCTTTGGAAAAATTTATGGTCATAAAACATAATTATAAAGATACAGGGAGGGAAGACACATACACTGAAAAGAAGAAAAATGAGTGAAACAACTGTTTAACTGCTTGCTGTCAGAAATACCAGAGTATTAAATAAAAACTCACAGGTGAATAAAATTACTCTGTTGAGACAAAAAAAAAATTCAACTGGACTAGCCCTGGTATTTGCAAATAGCAATATGTGTATGCAAAGGAATTCCTTGTCCCTGGAAATGTTTACAATGCAGAAATAATTGAAATCAGAAGTCAATCCTATCTGCAAAAAAAAAAAAAAAAAAGTTCTTTTTTCTGCATTTCTTTCTTTCCTTCTCTTTCTCCTTCTCTCCCTCTCCCTTTCCATTTCTGAAGGTAAGACTCGCTGTAATTTTAACCTTTTCCAGATCAAATCAAGGACAAAAGCAGAACTGCCCTAGAGATGGGCCAGGTTTTCCCCCAACAATTTCAACAATAATTGTCATGGTTTAAGCCCAGCCAGATAAGAACAGTCCAGTAACTAAGGTATAATTCAAAACTGCTACTACTACAGCCAATAATAATAAATACTGCTGAAGGTCACTAATAAAACCCTCTGCCTAGGTCAATTACAGAAGAAAGGGGTGGGAATTCACTTGACTTTTGTTTTGAGTGTTTTTCAGACAAAAACCTCAAAACATTTTACAGATTTTAGTAAATCAAACCTCAAAGGGCCTCTGAAAGAGAGGAAAATATCAGCATTCCCCATCTGCAGTCATTATAACCACTCCTTTACAGATCATAATTCGAAATGATTGAAAGCTATATGGAAAAAAAAAATCCCAATAGAAGAAAGAAAACATCCTGGTAACTCCTGTTTTGCTTTGTTTTCCACAATACAAGGACTGTACAACCTCATTTTCTCTTCCTCTTCCTCTATGCACACCATTGGTTATCTCCAATGTCCTCAGGACAGTGAGAAGTGTACACATGAAGCTCACTGCCCTGGACTTCAAGAGAAGAGGCTTTGGCCTCTTCAGGAACCTGCTTAGTAAGGTTCCATGGGATATAGCCCTAGAGGGCAGGGGGCCCAAGACTGCTGGTTGATATTCAAGGATCACCTTCTTCAAGATCAGAAGTGTTGCGTCCCGACTAGACAGAAAAGCAGCATGAGGGCCAGGAGACCTTCTTGGATAGATAAGGAGCTGCTGAGGAAATGTAGAGGGGAAAAAAAGAGGCTTATAAAAGGTGGAAGCAAGGACGGGTGGCCTGGGAAGAATACAGGGATATTGTCTGGGAAGCTAGGCACCAGGTCAGGAAAGATAAGGCCCAGATGGAATTAAATCTGGCAAGGGAAGTGAAAGATAAAAGGAAAGGCTTCTACAGGTACATAGCAAATAAAAGAAAGACTAGGGACAACATGGGCCCTCTCTGGAAGCTATTGGGAGAACTGGCTACCCTGGATTTGAAGAAGGCTGAACTTCTCAATGACTTCTTTGCCTCAGTCTTCACTGGCAAATGCTCTGACCACACCGCCCAAGTACAGACACATGGACTGCCAGAATGAAGACCTTAGGCCCACTGTAGGACAGGATCAGGTTCAAGACCTTAGGCATAAGTTACTAATGACTTTGCTAATTAAGATGCTGTGTGAAGAATCACTCATTACATAAAATAAAATACAGGCTCTGAAGTTTACTTGTGTAGATTTTAAAAGTCAGTGAATAGAATTTGCAGAAAAACTACTCATATTTTCCAAGGAAATATAGCTCTGAGCCAAGGCAAAATTTGGAAATAATCATTTGGAAATTGTCTTTAAAAAATGAATGATTTAAGAAGCTAGACCAGGAATTGGGAAACAAGAAAAAAACGCTGACAGTAGTCCTGGAAATTTTAGGAGACTGTATGATTTCAAAAATGAAGCTTGTTCTGTGTCAGCATTGATTTCCTTACATTCAGAGATCATAGAATCATAGAATCATAAAATAGTTAGGGTTGGAAAGGACCTTAAGATCATCTAGTTCCAACCCCCCTGCCACAGGCAAGGACACCTCGCACTAAACCATGTCACCCAAGGCTCTGTCCAACCTGGCCTTGAACACCGCCAGGGATGGAGCATTCACAACTTCCTTGGGCAACCCATTCCAGTGCCTCACCACCCTCACAGTAAAGAACTTCTTCCTTACATCTAATCTGAACTTCCTCTGTTTAAGTTTGAACCCATTGCCCCTTATCCTGCCTCTACAGCTCATGTTCATTTTCTCATCATCCAACATCACCAAGGCCTTCTCCTCAGGGCTGCTCTGAATCTCTTCTCCGCCCAACCTCTAGCTCTGCTGGGATTGCCCCGACCCAGGTGCAGAACCTTGCACTTGGCATGCTTAAACTTCATAAGGTTGTGATCAGCCCACCTCACAAGCATGTCAAGGTCCCTCTGGATGGTATTCCTTCCCTTCAGCGTCTCAACCAAACCACACAGCTTGGTGTCATCGGCAAACTTGCTGAGGGCACACTCAATCCCACAGCCCATGTTGCTAACAAAGATGCTGAACAAGACCGGTCCCAACACCGATCCCTGAGGGACACCACTCGTTAATGGTCTCCAGCTGGACATTGAGTCATTGACCACAACTCCTTGCGTCCAGCCAGTTCTTTATCCACCGAGTGGTCCATCTGTCAAATTGATGTCTCTCCAGTTTAGAGACAAGGATGTTGTGGGGGACAGTGTCGAATGCATTGCACAAGTCAAGGTAGATGACGTCAACTCCTCTCCCCCCATCCATCAGTTCCATAGCCCATCACAGAAGGACACCAAATTGGTCGGGCATGATATGCCCTTAGTGAAGCCATGCTGGCTGTCAGCAACCACCTCATTGTTTTTCATGTGCCTTAGCATGCTTTACAGGGGAATCTGCTCCAAGATATTGCCAGGCACAGAGGCGAGACTGGGGAAGTAGGGAATGGATACCCACATTGTTGTAAACTTTAAAAAAAAAAGGAATAATTCAGCAGAAAAAAAAAGTAGGGAAAATGGATCAAGAATTCTGTGCAAAACATAGCTGGATGTAAGGGATGAAGGTTTAGCTACTTTTCTTAGTGACAGATAAGTAATGAGGTTGAACTGCTGCAATATTGTCTGGAAATAGAATAGATGACATTCTTGATAGGCTCAAACTGATTCTTAATAGGTCAGACAGTCTGCTGAAATTGTGGAATAATAAAACTAGCACTTTTATTATGACCTCCATCTAAAGCACACTAAACACTCTGGGAAGGTATGTGGATGTTTCTAAATCTATGCTTTGGTTCGACAGTTTGGGAAAAGTAATTTGCACAGGGTTTGAGGGTCAGGCTCTGGTATGGTTGGTATAAAACCAAACCAAATGAGGTTCCAGCTCTGTTTCACAGGTGTTTAAAAATTTCACCGTCCATTTAAGCCAGTTCCTCAAAAGCTAAATGTGCTAAAGAACATATATGGAAAAATGTAATAATAATAGTAATTATTAGTAGCATTTGGAAAACCGCGCGCGTGTGTGTATGCACGCAGGCACATACATATCTTCTTACGCTGATTCTGACGACAGAGTTCTTAGGTCATCGTATCATCCAAACTGTGGGTGGGCACCATTTATAACAGCATATTCTGCTGTGGACATGTTTTGATGGCTTGGCTTTGCAAGCGAAGATTTGGGAAGGGCTTTACCCACGCTTACTACACGCACGATGACCAAGGGCATGCGGGATAGGAAAATCTGTTTGGAAAAAAGCGTGCTTAGGCAATCAGGAAGTGTCCGACCAGGACTGTCATCTCCTGGGGCAATCTCTAGCGACCCATGCCCTGGTCTGCCCGCATGCAAGGTTGGATCTGCAGCTTCCTATGCACCTTGTTACCTGCCCTTTCGACCCTCGCCTGTCCATACAGACAAGTGAGAGTAAGCCCTTCCAGCCTGCGCAGTGCATTTTTTAGGTGAGGCGCAGTGTGCACAGAACTGGCCCCACCCTTCACACCTGAGGTTTAACTGCCACGGCCTAGCTAGCTAGGACGGTGACAGCAAAGTCCTCAGGTTGTAGGTTTTGTAAGCGTGTCCTTCTCTCAGATGGAAGACCTTACAAGGCTAGACGAGCTCCATCTGCCCGGGTTTGAAGATAGAAGTTTTCCTTCTCCTATGAGGAAGGCTTGTCTTCGCTAACGAAGATTCAGGAAGGGCTTTACCCACGTATTCTGAGCAAGACTGTCATCTCCTGGGTAGCAATAACAAGATGCGTTAAAGTTGCAGAGTTCTTCCTTCAGAAGGAGTATTCAGTTTGAAGTAGAAAAAACGAAGCACACAGCTGCAATAAATATGAGGTGAAGAGAGTACTGCAAGCGAAAGATAACAGAGACAAAGACCAGGAGAGATGTTTATACTTAAGGATGGCTCTTGTTCATGTCCATTATGAAATAGCTTGAAAGGCATAAAATTGGCAGAAACCCTGTTGTTACTAGGTGTATCTGGAAGCTTATCATAGAAAAGTTATCTATCTGCATGATATGATTAACTCCATCTAGCATCTATATATAGCCATGGGAATTTTTTTATATTAAGATATTATCAAGGATATTCTTTTGCTTTGGCTGTAGTAGATGGAGCCCTATGAAAGTAGAAACCTGGGCTATCATTTCTGTTATTTGATTATGCAGTGCAAGGTGCAATAGGCTCCTCATCTCTGGTAATATAAATAATGTCAATCGAATAAAGAGAAGACAGACACTTGTGACAAATGACTATTTCTAATACGTTTAGTTTTCATATAGCCTCTTGCATTTTTGTTAGTGATTTGGGTAACTGCCCTCCTCACTGCCCAGTTTCTATCTGCAAATGCCCATTTCATCATATGCAGAGATTTAGTGTGGTTACTGATGTAGAAGCAAAAAAAGGTGAAGCCCATTCAAATTTATCTCAGATGATGATTGTAACTTGTTGAATATTGCAACACACATACTGCAATGCCATGGAGCCCATATCAGAGACTGGCAACCTTTTCTTTTGGAGGTAGTAGAAAGACAACAAAAAAGTGCTTCTTGGTTATTGGAAACCAAGCGCTGAAGGTAATTTTTTTCCTCTCCAGCCCATGTGTGTCCTGTTGCAGTAGAAAAGAATCAAGGTGTGACTAAAGGCGGCAGAGTGCTAATTGAAACCAGTGCTTAAAAGACACTGTTATAAATGATGAAAGAGTAGATCTGCTCCCATCTCTGTTCCATCTCTGCTCTAGAGCTGAGTCAGATACTTGTACTCTCTGCCCTTTAGTTTCTCTGCTCGATGGGTATGTAGCCATATTTATTTAAAGAGATGCAGAGACATAATTTATTAATATTTGAAGCATTCTTTGAGATCACTGGGAAGCTGGGGTATGGAAAGACACTGGTCTTATTAAATAATGTCCTTGTTCAAGACAAAAAATGAAGCAGTTTTTCTGCAAAGTGGGTAGAAGTTTGTACAAAGATCTTTCTTTTTGAAAGGGAAAAAAGGTAGACCACTTGGCCTTCAGACCTGGAGATCTGAAACTGCATCAGCACTTCCAGAGAGGAAATACAGCAATCATCTCTTCAAAGTAGCAGAGGGAAATGCAGTGTTAACCAAGGGTGAATTGGAACAAGCACTGTTTTGCACTGTGATTCTATGAATAAATAATCCTGGCTCAGCTCATCCTTTTGCTCAAAATTGAGCATTTCCTCTTGTTTCCCAATGAGACAGCTGCAAACTGCTTACTTGAAGGCTCTAATCAGAACTATAGGTTGGAGATATTTCATGTATTTTTATGAGTGCACTGAGCTTTCCTGGGCTAGCATTGCTCTGTAAATAGAAGTTGCCAAGCAGAGGAGACACCAGGTTCAGGGGAATGTAACTCTGGGCTGACGGCATACAGGCTGAGCTGTCATTGACATGAGATGTGGTCATTCATAGGAGGAGCCTGTGGTCAAGTCAAGTCAAGTCAGTTCATAATTTCAAGTGTCTGAAATGGTTTGAGGAAGTCCTTTAGGTCCTCAGTGACTCTAACCAGGGAAGAGGGATCACAAACCAGCGTATGACACTTGCTGGTAATACAAACAACAATAGTGTCTTCTGATAAACCCCATTGAAACTAGTTCAAAACTGATGTAGGAGCTTTAATTCCAATTAAAATACTAATGGAAAACATGCCAGCAGGCACTAACATAAAATTAATCGCTATCATCCCAGACAAGGGGATCTTCCAGAGCAGATTGTCAAATTTATCACTCCCAGAGTTCACTCCTTCCTCAGCTCCCTCAGTCTTCAATAGCACAAAGCCCAAACACCACCGCACTCACAAGAGTGAGGATAATTTGTTAGACATTGAAAGAGAGGCAGGAATTACAACAAAACTACAGGAGGACTACCTGAGAGAAAGACAGCGTGAGATGGGAATGGGCTAATTAAAAGCAAAACATCGCCTGTATGTGTCCATTCACTGAACATAAATCACAGACTGGTGCAAGTCTCGTGCAAATCAGAAGGACCTTAACTGAAACTACCGGAGGTCCTTCCAGATTTGCACTCTCATTGCTATGTAGCTCTGTCTTCCCTGAGATATTTTTGTAATTTTTTTCAATACAGAGGAACTGAAGTTCAGGCTTTTGCAGTATAATTGTTTTGAGAATACCTATCTAAAGCACTTATCCTTAAGGAAAAGACAAAGCAATGCACTCAGATTACTGAAGTGTCCAAAGTTGTTCACATGGTTGCAAATCATAATATTTCATGCAGTCCTGGTAAAGCGTCATGATTTGCTAAGTAGTCCATAAATTCCAAAGTTATTCCAAATTAATATTACTACCAGCTCAATTGCTGCAACTCCTGGGACAGGAGTTTTTCCACAGCTGAAATGATGGAAGGGGTGAGATTGTCTTCAAGCTGATGACTCACACTTCATCTGTTGTTGGTGCCGCTGCTTCCCTCCAGTTCATTGTTGCCAATGAGTTGGCATATGATGACGGCGTACTCCGTGTAAATTTCTGCCACATGGGTCATGTACATTCAACTTAAACTGGATCTATGGGTGGCTCCCCGGCGTCCGAATCAGGGAGCGACAATCTATCCAGCTCCACACTTGTACAGACCCACAACTCAGCTATTAACAGTAAGCGCCCTGTTGCTCGAGAGGGAAGATATAGGAGGTACACGCAACATGGCACCCTAAGGTTTTACCTGCAGGATCATGGAGAAGACAAGAGAAAGTGGGATGAAAAACCTACCTCAGTTTGGGAGGAAAGGGTGCATGAACTGAAAAGGAAAACAACGGTCAGTGATGGTCCTCCCAAGAAAGTTGTTGCTCCCATCTCTGGTGGGCAGTTTCCCAGAAGGAGTGGAAGAGCTGTGTTTACTCTGACTCCTATGAAAAGGAATTCTAATCCCTTTGTACAAGGAGCAAATGAACAATCTTATGATCGCTATTAGAGGGGCCCTGCCTCCAGCCAGGTGGAGGAGAGGGACAACCAGTTTTACTGGACTGAGTGGATGAGGTTGCCTGGCATAAAAGCCCCACTGGAGTATAAGGATCTAGTAGACACCGGTGCTCAGTGCACCCTAATGCCATCAAGCTATAAAGGGGTACAACCCATTTGTATTACTTCAGTGACAGGAGGATCCCAACAGATGACTGTACTGGAGGCTGAAATTTGCTTGAGCACCCAGTCATGACTGGTCCAGAGGCACCATGCACCCTTGGCATAGACTATCTCAGGAGAGGGTACTTCAAAGACCCAAAAGGGTACCGATGGGCTTTTGGTGTTGCTGCTTTGGAGACGGAGGAAATTAAGCTGTTACCCACCTTGCCTGGTCTCTCAGAGGAACCTTCTGTTGTGGGGTTGCTGAAGGTCGAAGAAGAAGTGCCAGTTGCGACCACAACAGTGCACCGGCGGCAATAGCGCACCAACCGAGATTCCCTGATTCCCATCCGTAACCTGATACGTAGACTGGAGAGCCAAGGAGTGATCAACAGGACCCGCTCACCCTTTAATAGACCCGGGTGGCCAGCGCTAAAGTCTAATGGAGAGTGGAGACTAACAGTAGACTATCGTGGCCTGAATGAAGTCACACCACCATTGAGTGCTGCCATACCAGATATCTTTTGAATGTCTCCAGAGATGGAGACCCAACGACACTCCTGGAGCAGCCCCTTCCAGTGCTCTGCCACCCTCAACATAAAGAAGTCCTTCCTCACGTTGAGGTGAACCTTCTTGTGTTTTAATTTATGGCCATTGCTCCTTCTCCTGTCGCTGGACACCACTGAAAAGAGTCTGGCACCATCTTCTTGGCACTCACCTCTGAGATATTTCTATTCATTAATGAGATGTCCTCTCTTCTCTAGAATAAACAGGCCCAGATCCTGCAGTCTGTCCTCATAAAAGAAATGCTCCAGGCCCCTAATCATTCAAGTATCAAGCTCAGGAGCGTTGCGTCCCAACAAGAAGGAAATGGGGCAAGAAGGCCAGGAAGTCTCCGTGGATGGATAAACAGGTGCTGAGAAAACTCGGAAGGAGAAAAGAAGATTAGAGATGGCAGAAGCAAGGACAAGCGGCCTGGGAGGAATACACAGACTTTGTCTTTTAAGCTAGTGTTGTGGTTTAAACAGTCAGCCATAAATCACGCAGTGGCTCTCTCACTCCCACCCCTTTTTGCCCTCCCCCTGCTCCAGGAGGGATGGGGAGGAGAATCAAAAGAATGCACCTCCCACGGGTTGAGATAAGAACAGGTTAGTAACTAAGGCGTAACACAGATCACTACTGCTACCACCAATAATAATAATGATAAGGGAAATAACAAGGGAAGAGAATATAACACCTCACCGCCCACCGACCGATAGCTTGCCCCAAACCCTAGCCCGACCAAGCACCGACCGATACCTCCTCCAACCCCGCAGTGAACCAGCCCTTCCGGGTAACTCTCAGTTACATCCTGGGCATGACATGCTGTGGTATGGAATACCTCTTTGGTCAGTTTGGGTCAGGTGTCCTGTCTCTGCTTCCTCCCGGCTTTCCCTCCTCCCTGACAGAGCATGAGGCTCAGAACGTCCTTGGCCAGACTAAAGATTTGAGCAGTAACTAAAAACATCGGTGTTATCAGCGCTGTTCCCAGGCCGAAAGTCAAAACCACAGCCCTGCACCAGCTTCTAAGAAGGAGAAAAAATGACTGCTACTGCTGAACCCAGGACAGTATTCCATACCATTCACGTCATGCTCAGATCCCACATTTTCAATATACCATCACCCTTAACTCAGTGTACTCTTAGTGCATGGACCAGTCCCTATAATGCTGCTGAGTCCATCTGGTCCATGATGTCAGGCTCCATCTCTTGTAACAGTCTTTCAGAGCAGGAGAGGCTGTGTGCAGTGTTCACACTCCTGAATAACCTGAGCAATGGTGCCCATTGCTAAGTCCACCCCTCGATCATGAGTCCATCCATATGTTGCATCTCTGCCCTGATGATGCCCAGTCTGTCCTCATAAAAGAGATGCTCCAGGCCCCTAATCATTCAAGGATCAAGCTCAGGAGTGTTGCGTCCCAACAAGAAGGAAATGGGGCAAGAAGGCCAGGAGGTCTACGTGGCTGCATAAATAGATGCTGAGCAATTTTGGAAGGAGAAAAGAAGATTATAGATGGCAGAAGCAAGGACAGGCGGCCTGGGAGGAATACACAGACTTTGTCTTTTAAGCTAGGGATCAGGTCAGGAAAGCTAAGGCCCAGTTAAAATTGAGTCTACTGGGCTGCATCCAAAAGAAGTGTGACCAGCAGGGAGAAGGAGGTGATCCTGCCACTCTACTCTGCTCTTGTGAGACCCCACTTAGAGTATTGTGTGCAGTTCTGCTGTTCTCAACATAAGACAGATGTGGAACTGTTGGAGCAAGTCCAGAGGAGGTCCATGAGGATGATAAGGGGGCTAGAGCACCTCCCATACAAAGTCAGGCTAAGGAAATTGGGGCTGTTCAGCCTGGAGAAGAGAAGGCTGCGTGGAGACCTCATAGCAGCCTTCAAGTATCTGAAGGGGGCCTACAGGGATGCCAGAAAGGGATTCTTCATCAGGGACTGAAGCGATAGGACAAGGAGTAACGGCTTTAAACAGGGGAAGTTCAGGTTAGATATAAGGCAGAAATTTTTTACTGTGAGGGTGGTGAGGCACTAGAACAGATTGCCCCACGAAGGTCACTTATTCTTTCTATTAGAGGTAAACAATTTGCTTATAAATTGAGTCCTTAAATGTCAAGGAGATGCTGCATTCACATCAAAACAGGCATTTGAAGAAGCTCATAAAAGCTGTGAGCTCCAGTCAGCTCATCATTCTTTTAGTATGCACTTCAGTTAGCAGTTACTGACCACCAGATTAATTCTGTCAGAGCATCCTGATTTCAAAGCCTGCCCCATTTGCAAAAGTCTGCAGGATGAGTGGAATTTCAGAAGCTTTATACTCCCAGTATAAAAAAAAAAGTGATCCCTCGCCCCTCCAGAAACGTATGGATTACTGCAGAAACAGGGAAGAATGGGAAAATTGTAGATAGTCTTGATGTCTCTCTTCCTATCTTTGCACAACTATGCCCTGTAGTGTTTTCGCTATTTCCTATTATTTTTTCGATACCCTGAATTTCCTTTCGTTTCATCCCTTTCCCCCTACTTGTGTTGTGAAAATCCAACCATCTCTTCAGCTGTTGATATCACAGTTTCGAGACTGAGAAAGAGAGTTTTGCTAATCTTTCTGGCATTCAATGGGCTCTGTTTTACAATGAGACCTCACCGATGTTACTGACTGCACCTGCACTTGAATAAAAAAATTAGCTTTTTGCCCATGGCAGGGGGGTTGGAACTAGATTATCTTAAGGTCCTTTCCAACTATTTTATGATTCTGTGATTCTATGTTTAAACAATACTTTGATTCCCTGACTCACTTGGTCTTCAAACTCCCATCAGGACATGGCTAGAAGTGCTCATGACTAACAAAACCAGTGGTGAACTTCTGCTGTGTCTGCACGTGATTTGACAGTCAGTCTTCCCCGTTAATTCTTACTAGGGTCCACTCTTCTCTTCTAAACACACAAAAACTGGAGAGTCTCACTTGTGTATTTTTGGGTTGCTCAGAAACAAGCTATTTATATGCTGAGTGTCCTGGGTTCAGCAGTAGCAGTCATGTTTCTCCTCCTTGGTAGCTGGTGCAGTGCAGTGTTTTGACTTTCGGCTCGGGAACAGAGCTGATAGAGATGTTTTGGTTTGGCCAAGGACTTTGTGAGCCTCATGCTCTGCCAGGGAGGAGGGGAAGCTGGGAGGAAGCAGAGACAGGACACCTGACCCAAACTGACCAAAGAGCTATTCCATACCACAGCACGTCATGCCCAGGATGTAACTGGGAGTTAGCTGGAAGGGCTGGGAGACTGCAGGGTTGGAGGAGGTATCGGTCGGAGCTTGGTCAGGCTTGGGGGGCGAGTTATCGGTCAGCGGGTGGTGAGGTGTTGTATTCTCTTCCCTTGTTATTTCCTTTATCATTATTATCATTGGTGGTAGCAGGAGTGATTTGTGTTATACCTTAGTTACTAAACTGTTCTTATCTCAACCCGTGGGAGTTGCATTCTTTTGATTCTCCTCTCCGTCCCTCCGAGCAGGGGGAGGGCAAGAAAGGGGGGGGAAGTGAGCGAACGAATTACCTGACTGGGTTTAAACCACGACAGTTCTTTTTGGCGCCCAACGTGGGGCACGAAGGGTTGAGATAACGACAGATCTGACTGGATTAATAGTCATTCGTCACAATGCTGATTTATTGGGTATCACAGTTGTTCTTCTTGATCTCACTGCTTCAGACCGTTGTAACTTACGTAGAGCCGGTATTTGCTGTGTTAGTGTTTATCAAGTGTGGGGCCTGGGCTAAGGTTCTTGTCTCACTGTGCTTTATGGCAATGGCTTGTAACACGGGTGGGCTCCAGCAGCAGGGCGGGACGGACGTGGCCGTGGACTTGTACCTGGCCGTCCGGCTGCTCTTCACCGTCCTGGCCCTCGCCCTACTCTCCATCTTCGTGAGGCCGCGGGGAACTGAGGGGGAGCGGTCCCGGGAGCCGGCGGCTGCTGAAGCGGCACGGGAGAGCGGCCCCGGGGACCAAGCGGCGGCGGGAGCGGGGCCGGAGGCCGCGAGGGGACGGCTGCCGGTGGAGGAGGCCGGGGCGGTCGAGGAGAGGAAGGAGGCGGTTGCCGAGCAGCGGGAGAAGGCGGCGGAGGAGCCGAGCCCCGCGGAAGAGCCGAGCCCCGCGGAGGGGCCGAGCCCCGCGGAGGAACCGAGCCCCGCGACGGCCGAGAGCATTCCCCGGCAGCCACCCGCCGAGCCCCAGGAGGACGCAGGAGACCGCGCAGCATTTCCCAGCAAGGCAGAGGAGGAAGAGCTGGACTCAGGAAAAGAGAAGCTGGCGGTGGGAGAGCCGGCAAGCACAGCAGCTACACCAGCCCCAGTGACAAGTACAGCAGCATCGTTTGAGAGTTCTGAAGGTTTTGAACGGCCTTTGGGTACCCTTGGGACCTGCCTGCTGATTGTGATGGGGATCAGCATGTTGGCACACACACAGACTGTGTTCTACCCACAACCATTTTGTCTGATCTCAAAAGTTAAGCAGAGTCAGGTTTGGGTCTTGTCTGGGGTTAGACGACAATATAGGGGGACCAAGAGGTTTTCCCCAAGGCTGGACAGTCATGAGTGGCAGGGTGTGTGGGACAGTATGGGCAAGTATCTAGTCCACTGGGCCCCTCCAGTGCTTTGGAAGCGTCGGAGATGGAAGGCAGCTGTATGGAGTCCCCAGCAACAAGCTGCAGAAACTGCTTAAGGGGACAGTGAATTATTTTAAGCCTGCTGGGCCCATGGCACTTCAGGCCATCAGAGCAGAGATGCAACACAGAGATGGACTCATGATCGAGGGGTGGACTTAGCAATGGACACTATTGCCCAGGTTATTCACAAGTGTGAACACTGCACACAGTCTCTCCTGCTCTGGAAGACTGTTACAAGAGATGGAGCCTGACATCATGGACCAGATGGACTCAGCAGCAGATAAGAACAGATCTGGCAGCTTTATAGGGACTGGTCCATGCACTAAGATAAGAGTGCACTGAGATAAGAGTGATGGTATATTGAAAATGTGGGATCTGAGCATGACGTGAATGGTATGGAATAAGGGGTGGATAATGTCCTGGGTTCAGCAGTAGCAGTCATGTTTCTCCTCCTTGGTAGCTGGTGCAGTGCAGTGTTTTGACTTTCGGCTCGGGAACAGAGCTGATAGAGATGTTTTGGTTTGGCCAAGGACTTTGTGAGCCTCATGCTCTGCCAGGGAGGAGGGGAAGCTGGGAGGAAGCAGAGACAGGACACCTGACCCAAACTGACCAAAGAGCTATTCCATACCACAGCACGTCATGCCCAGGATGTAACTGGGAGTTAGCTGGAAGGGCTGGGAGACTGCAGGGTTGGAGGAGGAATCGGTCGGAGCTTGGTCGGGCTTGGGGGGCGAGTTATCGGTCAGCGGGTGGTGAGGTGTTGTATTCTCTTCCCTTGTTATTTCCTTTATCATTATTATCATTGGTGGTAGCAGTAGTGATTTGTGTTATGCCTTAGTTACTAAACTGTTCTTATCTCAACCACGACACTGAGACAATGAAGTAGGTGTTTTATTTTTCATTAAACTTCATTACCTAATTTTACTTCTTTTTAGACATGCATGTTTTATGCTGGAAACACCAAATTTAGCTTCAGGTTTGTTTTTTTTTACATTTTTAGTTGGAAGGCATTTTGTATTCAGAAACCTAATGTGAAGTATGGTACTTTTTACCAGCAGCAAGCCCTGGGAGGTTTTCTGCAGGACCAGCTGCTGCAGTTATTAACTTGTATTGATATATTCCTAAGAAAAACATTGCCTGTTTTTTTTTTTGTGTTTTGTTTTGTTTTGTTTTTAGAGGCATGGCACAGTAAGGAGATGTTAATTTTGATGTTTTCTGAAGCTTCTAGATTGCACAAGGGGGAGAGGGGTAGCCCATTGTAGCCATTCTCCTCTATGTAACGATTCTGTGATTCTTTGATGAGGAAGTACTTCAACAATTTAGTGCTCTAAATTTATGGACTAAGTTGTCCAGCTGAATGACTACATCTTTCATCATTGGTACAGGACAAGTTTTCTAATAGAGTAGATGCCTATAGTATGATGTACCCACACTAAAAACCTGCAGGCTCTGTATGTCATGTGTGTTGGTCGCCTCATCTACAGCAAGGGAAAAAACCTGATTTCTCAACTGCCTTCATGAACTGTGTCCTTGGAAGCATCTTTGCTGACCATAAGATTTCAGGAGGGCATTTTACATATTTTCAATAATTTCAGATCGCACACTTTTTCAGAGTTTCATAATTAACATGGAGCTAGTTTTTTCATCTGAGAAGAGTGCAATGATCCTTTGTGGTCTTTTGTCAGTATCTGTTTAAACAGTCCTTCAAATGATAATAGTCTTTCCATGAAAACAATTTGTGCAAAATGTAGAGGGGGAAAAGGGCAATGACACATCTTTCCTCCTAATTTACAGGAGGACATTTTTGCTTTGTCTAAAATGGGATTCGTCTCTCATTTTCAGTTACCACTGGACCCTGAACCTCGGGTGCCCCATGTGCAAAATACGATCTTCACAGGCAGGAAGAAAGCCTAGCTAATACCTTAGGAGGGTCTGTGTCTGTGCATATCTTTTGGGCCGGACTCACAGTTCCAAGAAGAGCAGTTGGGGGCTGGTGGGGTGAGAGATCTCTGACGTTCTGCACACACACAAATGGGAAGTTGTGTCAGGGACAACAGATAATGGTCCGTGCTGAAACACACCAAGATAGAAAAGTACTGTTTGTCCTATTTGGGTCCTCCCCGGAGAGTTCTGTTTTGGCTGCTCCCTGGAAAGTCCAGCTTTAGAACTCCCTGGAAAAGTCCTGACCCTCGGAGACCTTCCAAGATATTGCTGGCCACTTCTTCTGACGTAATCTGTCCCCCTGCATCAGAACGAGTGTGCATTTTTGTTAGCATAAAAGCTTGAGCCTCATGCAATGGGGGGAGGCAGAACCTCATGCTACCCAGGTCAACGCTGCCTCCGCGGGGACGCCCGCTAAGGTTGAGCCCGCCACCTCGCACTGTGAAGGTGTTTCTTGGAGCTGGTTTCCTGATCGTCCTCACAGGGTCCTTGGTCTTGGTAAGGTAACCAAGCATCAGAGGTATCCTTTACTCTATCTGTTAATATCTCTATATTTTCCTACCTCGTCACCTACCGTTTAGACCCTCGCCCATCCATACAGACAAGTGAGAGTAAGCCCTTCCAGCCTGCACAGTGGATTTTTTAGGTGAAGTGCAGACTGCTCAGCCTGGAGAAGAGAAAGCTGCATGGTGACCTCATAGCATCCTTCCAGTATCTGAAGGGGGCCTACAAGGATGCTGGAGAGGGACTCTTCACGAGGGACTGTAGTGAGAGGACAAGGGGTAATGGGTTGTGTTAGAGACAATAGATAATGGTCCGTGGTGAAACACACAAAAATGGAAAAGTACTGTTTGGCACAGGATGTGGGAACATAACTTTGAAAATAGGGGTGTTAACACCGTTGTTAGCACAAGGGAGTCTTATACCAGTAAACATCTGTATGCTGGCCATGTGTGTGCTGATGTTGCAACTGGTAATTTTCCACTCCAACCCGAGAGGGGATATAAGGCCCTGTGCAGGGACTGACGGGTGAGGTCAGATGCGCATCTTGATTCGGGTGACACCCTGATAATGCGCTGCCTACCACCCCTCCGACCGGGCAACATGTTCCATCTCCTTCTCCTTCTCGGCAGTATCCCATGCAACCAGGGGTTAGTAGGTATGCAGCTTGCTTCCCGTTAGTGTATATTTGCTTTGCATTAGTATCGCAATCAATAAATAGACTAGAGCATCTGATTGTTTGTGTTGCGTTTGATGTCCAGTCTTTATACACAGGAACCCTAAAAATCTGGTAACGGGTTCAAACTTAAACAGGGGAAATTTAGAACAGATATAAAGAAGTTCTTTACTGTGAGGGTGGAGTGAGGCACTGGAACAGGTTGCCCAAAGAAGTGGTAAATGCTCTGTCCCTGTCAGTATTCAAGGCCAGGTTGGGCAGATCCTTGGGTGACATGGTCTATGGTGAGGTGTCCCTGCCCATGGCAGGGGTGTTGGAACTAGATAATCTTAAGGTCCTTTACAGCCCTAACTATTCTATTATTCTATGACTGTGATTTGTTCTGATTTAGTCTGGTTTCAGGGCATGTAAGACTTCCCAATACAATCAAGTCATGCATGTCTTTCTCCATGAAGACCGAAAGTGGCAGTACAGAAGAAGCAAGGCAGCAGCCTCTTGTAAGAGCTGTGTGTGGCTCTGTCTCATAAGATTGTACTGAAAACTGATGAGGTGAATTTGTAGTGAGAAGACACAGAAATGTAGGCGTGTGGATTTCTTTAACCCACCTTGAACTGTATTCAGTACTTACCTACTGCCTACCTTTAAATTGCTGCATAGAACTAAATGGAGATGGCATACCATCATATGTATTTTTAGCATCATTAAGCATCATGCAGCAATTTCAGTCTGTTAAATAGGCCTGAGATCTGCAAAGATGCTTGCATCTAGGTTGCTGCCCACTTCTGAAAGTGAAATGATACTAATGATGCTAAAAATAGAAGTGGAAAATGTATGCAATTTTATACAGGAATGACTTTCAGATGTAATGACTGTATATTTAAGTACCTACATTTTCCCAGGTGCTTGCCCCAAATAACAACAGGCATTAAGACAGGGTCAAAATGGTCTGATTGCAAAAGTACCATATTTAGCATGCAGTCTTGAGGCAGATATGTGACATTTCAGACATATCTGATAATACCTAGCTCAGGTCTCTGTATAGCCTCTTAGATCTGCAAAAATCCGTACCTAATGTCCCTTTAGGTAGCATTTGTGGATGAACCCTCTTACTTCCTCAAAAACATGGTTCTAATTAACTTGAACCAAGTTACAAAATGTACTAAAGATTAATGATCATTTAATGATTTAATGATTATTTTATGAGCTTCCTGGAATTTGAACATAAGGCTCAAAGTAGCAGGGAAGCATAATCAATTTCAATTAGAAGAATTCCTATGAAATATAACTATTTGATAAACTTCAGAATGAAAAAGTAGTACTGAACACTTCTAAATAACTACCTTTGATCCATGCAATTTTACTTATTTTCTTAATTAGTGCTGATTGGCTTATGATCCTAATTAACGCAAAGGAATTTGGAATGGTATACAATGGTATGACAATGGTATGAGTGTAAAACTGCGAAATTATTACTAACCATTATTTACACGTGGACAGGAAGACTAAGTAAAGTGCTGCCAAAGTAGCATTAAAGATATGGTTTCCATGAACAAATTGAATGAAGGCAAATGGGATAAAATCATTGTGGTGACTGAAAAAATCCTAATCCTTGTCACTGAAAGTCAATAGATGCATTAACAACAATATTTAAAAAAGAAATTACCAAAACCAGGCAAGAAAACAAAGACCTTCAGGAAAATGTAGACCCTGAATTCAAAGTGGGCACTGTCCTGTGACACCATGGAGAGGACATGAGGAAGATGGAAAACCAACCCTTAATACAGGAGGAATGGGTATGTGAACTGCAAGGAAAAAAAAAAAGAGCCTGAACTGGGAATGAGTGGGAAAAGTACCACATTATGACTGGCCCAGAGGCTCCATGCATCCTTGGCATAGACTACCTCAGGAGAGGATACTTCAAAGACCCAAAATGGGCTTTTGGTATAGCTGCCTTAGAGATAGAGGAAATTAAGCCACTGTCTACCTTGTCTGATCTCTAAGATCCCTCTATTCTGGGGTTGCTGAAGGTTGAAAAACAAGCGCCAATCAGGACCACAACAGCGCACCGACGGCAATATCACACTAACCAAGACTCCCTGATTTCCATTCATAAGCTGATCCGTTGACTGGAGAGCCAAGGAATGATCAGCAGGACCCGCTCACCCTTTAACAGCCCTATATGGCCACTGTGAAAGTGAAATGGAGAGTGAAGACTAACGGTAGACTATCATGGCCGGAATGAAATCACACCACCATTGAGCGCTGCTGCACTGGACATGCTAGAACTTCAATATGAACTGGAGTCAAAGGCAGCCAAGTGGCATGCCACAATTGATATTGATAATTTTTTTACTTGGAGGGTTTTTTCTTCCAATACACTTGGAATCGACCGCCCCAGGGGTGGAAACACAGCCCTACCATCTGTCATGTACTGATCCAGACTCCACTGAAACAGGGGCAAGATCTGGAGGATCTGCAATACATTGATGATATCATCGTGTGGTGCAATATCACAGAGGAAGTTTCTAAGAAAGGGAGGACTATAGTCCAAATCATTCTGACGACCAGTTTTGCCATAAAGCAAAGTAAGGTTAAGGGACCTGCACAGGAGATCCAGTTTTTGGGAATAAAATGGCAAGATGGACATTGCCAGATCCCCACGGTTGTGAACAACAAGATAACAAGAATGTCTCCATCATCTAAGAAGAAACACAAGCTTTCTTAGGTGTTGTGGGGTTTTGGAGAGTGCACATCCCAAATTACTGTCTGAATGTAACCCCTCCCTATCACGTGACCCATAAGAAGAATGATTCCAAATGAGGCCCTGATCAAAAACAAGCCTTTGAGGAAAATAAACGCGAGATAGTTCATGTAGTAGCCCTTGGACCAAGCTGGACCAGGCCAGATGTGAAAAATATGCTTTACACCTCAGCTGGGGAGAACGGTCCTACCTGGAGCCTCCGGCAGAAAGCTCCAGGGGAGACTCGAGGTCGACCCCTCGGCTTTTGGAGGCAGGGATACAGAGGATCTGAGGCCGGCTATACTCCAACTGAAAAAGCGATACTGGCAGTCTATGAAGGGGCTTGAGCTGCTTCAGAAGTGATTGGCACTGAAGCACAGCTCCTCCTGGCACCCCGGTTGCCCGTGCTGGGCTGGATGTTCAAAGGCAGGGTCTCCTCTACGCATCATGCAACTGATGCTACATGGAGTAAGTGGGTCACACTGATCACAAAACAGTCTTGAATAGGAAATCACAGTTTTCCAGGAATATTGGAAGAGATCATGGGCTGGCCAGAAGAAAATGATTTCAGAATGTCTGTCACCAGAGGAGGAGGTGATGTGTGCTAAAGAAGCCCCACTGTATAACAAACTACCAGAAAGTGAGAAGCAATATCTCTTATTCACTGATGGATCCTGCCATGCTGTAGAAAAGCATTAGAGATGGAAGGTGGCTGTATGGAGTCCCCTAAGACAAGTTGCAGAACATGCTGAAGGAGAGAGTGAATCGAGTCAGTTTGCAGAGGTGAAAGCCATCCAGCTGGCCTTGAACATTGCTGAATGAGAAAAATGGCCAGTACTTTATCTCTCTAATGACTCATACATGGTGGTAAATGCCCTGTGGGGGTGGTTGCAGCAGTGAAAGCAGTGCAACTGGCAATGCAAGGGTAAACCCATGCAAGTGCTACACCATGACAAGATATTGCTGCCCAGGTGCAGAACCTGGTGGTGAAGCTACTCCACATAGATAGATGCTCATGTACCCAAGACTCAGGCCACTGAGGAGCATCAGAACAACCAAGAGGTGGATCAAGCTGCTAAGATCGAAGTGGCTCAGATGGATTTAGATTGACAACATAAGGGTGAATTATTTTTAGCTCCTTGGGACCATGACACCTCAGGCCATCAAGAAGAGAAGGTTAACTTGATCACTGATACTATTGCCCGGGATTTTCATGAATGCAAAATATGGGACACAGTTAAGCAAGACAAATGGTTAAAGCTTCTCTGGAATGGAGGACAACGGCTAAAATATCAATATGATGAGGCCTGGCAGATTGACTGTATCACACTCCCACCCACCTGCCAAGGCAAGCGCCATGTGCTTACAATGGTGGAAGCAAGTGCTGGATGGCTGGAAACATATTCTTTGACCTATGCCACTGCCTGGAAAACTATCCTGGGCCTTGAAAACCAAGTTTCAAAGAGACATGGCACCCCAGAAAGAACTGAGTGAGACAATGGGACTCATTTCCTGAACAACCTTTAAGACACTTGGGACAAAGAGCATGGCATTGATTGGGTATATCACATCCCCTATCATGCATCAGCCTCTGGGAATACTGAACGGTACAATGGACTGTTAAAAAATACACTGAGAGCAATGGGTGGTGGGACCTTCAAACATTGGAATATGCATTTAGCAAAAGCCCAGCCCAATCAAAATTTTTACATACTGTAGAGGGGGATAAAGTTCCTGCAGTGCACGTAAAGAATATGCTAGGGAAAACAGTCTGGGCAAGTGCAAAGGTGATGGAAGCGGAACTGGCTTCAGCATGCAATGATCCTTCACCACACACCATCTATCTTTCCTGCCCGGAGAGACTGTTATGACAGATGGAGCCCCAATTCATGTACTGAATGAACTTAACAAACTTTTCTAGAGATTGTCCATAGATTAAGGGCATGGTATCTGTGTATGCATATATATATTTGTGTATATATATATATACACACACATCTTAAAAGACAGGAAAGGTGATAGTGGGAAGTGTGAGACCTGGCATGACATAAATGCTATGGAATAAGGGAGGAATACTGTCTTGGTTTTGTCTGGGATAGAGTTAATTTTCTTCTTAGTAGCTGGTACAGTGCTATATTTTTGCTTTAGTCTGAGAACAATGCTGATAACACACTGATGTCTTAGTTTTTGCTAAGTAACACTTACCCTAATCAAGGACTCTTCAGTCTCTTATGCTCTGCCAGCAACGAGGGGCACAAGAATGTGGGAAGGAGCACAGGCAGGACACCTGACTCAAACTAGGGAATATTCCATACCATACTTGGTATACAAACTGCGGGGAGTTTCCCGTAAGGGACCAATCGCTGCTCAGGTCGGGCTGGGTATCTGTCAGTGGGTAGTGAGCAATTGTATTGTGCATCACTTGTGTTTATTGTTTCTTTTCATTTCCCCTTTTAGTTTTATAACTCTCTCCTTGTTATTTCCCTTATCATTATTAGTAGAAGTTCCCTATTAGTGGGTGAACAATCCAACGCTTGGTGAATTCTGCTTCACAATGATAGGAAGAGCCGACATCGAAGGATCAAAAAGTGACGTCGCTATGAACGCTTGGCCGCCGCAAGCCAGTTTTCCCTGTGGTAACTTTTCTGACACCTCCTGCTTAAAACCCAAAAAGCCAGAAGGATCATGAGGCCCTGCTTTCATGGTCTGTATTCATACTGAAACCAAGTGAGCTTTGCCCTTCGGCTCCGCGGGAGGTTTCCATCCACCCTGAGCTCACCTTATGACACCTGTGTTACACTTTGACAGGTGTACTTCCCCAGTCAAACTCCCCACCTGCCGCTGTCCCCAGAGCGGGTCACGTCCGGCACATGCCGGGCGCTTGGCACCAGAAGCGAGAGCCCCCCTCAGGGCTTGCCCCCCCGCCTCACCGGGTAAGTGAAAACATGATGTGTTGTTGCAATAGTAATCCTGCTCAGTATGAGAGGAACCGCAGGTTCAGACCCCTGGTGCATGTGCTTGGCTGAGGAGCCACTGGCGCGAGGCTACCATCTGCAGGCTTATGACTGAATGCCTCTAAGAACCCGCCTAGACGCTTGTTGTGCTATTGCGTCATCGGTTGCTTGTGATTGACCCAGGAGATGACAGTCTTGTTCAGAATGCATGGTTAAAGGTCTTTCTGAATCTTCATTAGCAAAGACAGGCCTTCCTCATAGGAGAAAGAAAACTCCTATCTTCAACCCCGGGCAGATGGAGCTCATCTAGCCTTGTATGGTCTTCCATCAAAGAGAAGGACACTCTTACAAAACCTACGACCGGTGGACTTTGCTGTCACCGTACTAGCTAACTAGGCCGTGGCAGTTAAACCTCAGGTGTGAAGGGTGGGGCTAGTTCTGTGCAAGCTGCACTTCACCTAAAAAATGCACTGCGCAGGCTGGAAGGGCTTACTCTCACTTGTCTGTATGGATGGGCGAGGGTCTAAACGGTAGGTGACAAGGTGCATGGGAAGCTGCAGATCCAACGTTGCATGTGGGCGGACCAGCGCATGGGTAGCTCGAGTTAACTCAGGAGTTGACAGTCGTGGTCGGACACTACCTGATTGTCTAAGCAGCCTTCTTTTCCAACCAGATTTGGATATCCCACATGCCCTTGGTCATCGTGCTTGTAGTAAGCATGGTTAAAGCCCTTCCCAAATATTCACTCACGAAGCCATTAATTAGTAGATGTAGTACTTCATTTTTAAGTGTTTTTATCTCAACCCACGGGTTTTACATTCTTTCATTTCTCCTCCCCATTCCACACATGGAATGGTGGAGAGAAAAATAAAAAAAGAGGTGCTTTTTTTTTTCTGCATTCGCTTCTTTCAAAAGCAGAATTGCCTTAGAGATGTGTCAGGTTTTCCCCCAACAATTTCAACAATAATTATTGTGGTTTAACCCCAGCTGTTAACTCAGAACCATGCAGCCACTTGCACACTCCTCCCCTTCTTCCTCTCCCTGCTCCTGGAGGGATGGGTAGGAAAATCAAAAGAATGTAAATCCCATGGGTTGAGATAAGAACATTCCAGTAACTAAGTGTTGTGGTTTAAACCCAGTCAGGTAACTTGTTCACTCACTCCCAGTGAGTGGTGCCGAGCTGAAAACAATTGAGGTCCGTGTCCCCCCCGCACCGGGGTTCTCCCTTTCCCCGCTCCCGGAGGAACGGGGAGGAGGATCAAAAAAGTGCAACTCCCACAGGTTGAGACAAGAACAGTCCAGCAACCAATGTACAACACAAATCACCACCGCTACTATCAACTACAACAATGATAAGGGAAAATAACAAGGGAAGAGAATACGATACCACTGGCCAAGAAAACGAGTTCCACCCGGAAGCCCGTGTCCTTCCGGGTAACTCACAGTCACCCCCTACCCCGGCCATGACGTGCTGTGGTATGGAATACCTCCCTGGCTAGCCCGGGTCAGGCGCCCCATCTCTGCTTCCTCCCAGCTTCCCCTCCTCCCTGGCAGAGCATGAGCCTCACAAAGTCCTTGGTCAGGGTAAACATCATTTAGCAACAACTGAAAACATTGACTTCACAAACACTGTTCTCAGGCTGGAAGTCAAAACACAGCACTGCACCAGCTACCACAAAGGAAAAAAAAACATGACTGCTACTGCTGAACCCAGGACATTATCCACCCCTTATTCCATACCATTCACGTCATGCGCAGATCCCACATTTTCAATACACCATCGCTCTCCTATATATATATATCCATATACATACAGGCCAAGAGGAAAAGATCATTTTCTTAGTGCATGGACCAATCCCTATAATGCTGCCGAGTCCATTCGGTCCATGATGCTCAAAGTTCATTCTCTGTTGGGATGATGGCTGGAGGGAAGTCAGGGCAGTCGCTGGTGACCTGGAGACATCTAGTTGATGGGCTATAAAAGCATTACACAGCAGGCAACAGCATACAATTGAGTTCACTGGCTGTTTTCCCCTAAAATCAAATCCCCTTGAGGTATACATCGGACTTCCCCATCTTCCCGCATTACCCACCAAGTATATCCAGGTCCCTGAGCAAAAGCAATCCCACGAGTGGGTTTGCCTTTACCTGAAGCAGGAATTACCCAGACTGTCTTCCCCAGCAAATTCTTCATATGCACCACGGGAACTTTGTCCCCCTCTACAATATGTAAAAGTTCTGACTGGGCTGGGCCGGCCCTGTTGGCAGATCCTCTGGTGTTGACCAACCAGGTGGCCTTTGGTAAGTGTGTATCCCAATGCTTGAAAGTTCCCCCACCCATTGCTCTCAGTGTAGTTTTTAACAGCCCATTGTACCATTCGATTTTCCCAGAGGCTGGTGCATGGTAGGGGATGTGATATACCCATTCAATGCCATGCTCTTTGGCCCAAATATCTATAAGGTTATTCCGGAAATGAGTCCCATTGTCTGACTCAGTTCTCTCTGGGGTGCCCTGTCGCCACAAAATCTGTTTCTCAAGGCCCAGGATAGTGTTCCGGGCAGTGGCATGGGGCACAGCATGTGTTTCCAGCCACCCAGTGGTTGCTTCCACCATGGTAAGCACATGGCGCTTGCCTTGGCGGGTTGGTGGCAGTGTGATATAGTCAATCTGCCAGGCCTCCCCATATTTATACTTCAGCCATCGTCCTCCATGCCAAAGAGGCTTTAACCGCTTGGCTTGTTTAATTGCAGCACATGTTTCACACTCATGAATAACCTGGGCAATAGTGTCCATTGTTAAGTCCACCCCTCGGTCACGGGCCCATCTATATGTTGCATCTCTGCCCTGATGGCCTGAAGTGTCATGGGCCCACCGGGCCAAAAATAATTCACCTTTATGTTGCCAATCTAAGTCCATCTGAGCCACTTCAATCTTAGCCGCTTTATCCACTTGTTGGTTGTTCTGGTGTTCCTCAGTGGCCCGACTCTTGGGTACATGGGCATCTACATGACGTACCTTCACCACCAGGTTCTGCACCCTGGCAGTGTCGTGGGTTCAGCAGTAGCACTCTTTTTTCCCCTTCTGGGTAGCTGGTGCAGTGCAGTGTTTTGACTTACGGCCTGGTAACAGAGCTGATAGCGATGTTTTGGTTTGGCCAAGGACTTTGTGAGCCTCATGCTCTGCCAGGGAGGAGGGGAAGCTGGGAGGAAGCAGAGACAGGACACCTGACCCAAACTGACCAAAGAGGTATTCCATACCACAGCACGTCATGCCCAGGAGGTAACTGGGAGTTAGCCGGAAGGGCTGGGAGACTGCAGGGTTGGAGGACGTATCGGTCGGAGCTTGGTCGGGCTGGGGGGCAAGTTATCGGTCAGCTGGTGCTGAGGTGTTGTATTCTCTTCCCTTGTTATTTCCTTTATCATTATTATCATTGGTGGTAGCAGTAGTGGTCTGTGTTATACCTTAGTTACTAAACTGTCCTTATCTCAACCTGTGGGAGTTGCATTCTTTTCGATTCTCCTCTCCATCCCTCCGGGAGTAGGGGGAGGAAACCAAGGGGGGGAGGGAGTGAACGAGTTACCTGACTGGGTTTAAACCACGACAGGCAGCAATATCTTTCCACAGTGCAGAAGCCCAGATGGGTTTACCTCTGCATTGCCAGTTGCTCTGCTTCCATTGCTTCAACCACCCCCACAGGGCATTTGCCACCATCCATGAGTCAGTATAGAGATAAAGTACCGGCCACTTTTCTCGTTCAGCAATGTCCAGGGCCAGCTGGATAGCTTTCACCTCGGCAAATTGACTCGATTCACCCTCTCCGTCAGCAGTTTCTGCAACTTGTCATCCAGGACTCCATACAGCTGCCTTCCATCTCCAATGCTTTCCCACAATACGGCAAGAGCCATCAGTAAACAAGGCATACTGCTTTTCACTTTCTGACAGTTTATTATATGGTGGGGCCTCTTCAGCGCACACCACCTCCTCCTTTGGTGACATTCCAAAATCTTTGCCCTCTGGCCAGTCCATGATGACTTCTAGAATGCCTGGACGACTGGGATTTCCTATTCGAGTTCGTTGTGTAATTAGTGCAGCCCATTTACTCCATGTAGCATCAGTTGCATGATGTGTAGAGGAGACCCTGCCTTTGAACATCCAGCCCAGCACGGGCAACCGGGGTGCCAGGAGGAGCTGTGCTTCAGTGCCAATCACTTCCGAAGCAGCTCGAACCCCTTCATAGGCTGCCAGTATCTCTTTCTCAGTTGGGGTATAGCTGGCCTCAGATCCTTTGTATCCCCGACTCCAAAAGCCGAGGGGTCGACCTCGAGTCTCCCCTGGAGCTTTCTGCCAGAGGCTCCAGGTAGGACCGTTCTCCCCAGCTGCAGTGTACAGCACATTTTTTACATCTGGTCCGGTCCGGACTGGTCCAAGGGCTACTGCATGAACTATCTCGCGTTTAATTTGCTCAAAGGCTTGTTGCTGCTCAGGGCCCCATTTAAAATCATTCTTCTTCCGGGTCACATGATAGAGAGGGCTTACAATCGAACTGTAATTTGGGATGTGCATTCTCCAGAACCCCACTGCACCCAAGAAAGCTTGCGTTTCTTTCTTATTAGTTGGTGGAGACATTGCTGTTATCTTGTTGATCACATCTGTGGGGATCTGTCTACGCCCATCTTGCCATTTTATTCCCAAAAATTGAATCTCCTGTGCAGGTCCCTTTACCTTACTCCATTTTATGGCAAAACCAGCTTTCAGCAGGATTTGGATTATTTTCCTCCCTTTCTCAAAGACTTCTTCTGCTGTATCACCCCACACAATAATGTCATCAATGTATTGCAGCTGTTCTGGAGCTTGCCCCTGTTCCAGTGCAGTCTGGATCAGTCCATGGCAAATGGTAGGGCTGTGTTTCCACCCCTGGGGCAGTCGGTTCCAAGTGAACTGGACACCCCTCCAAGTAAAAGAAAACTGTGGCCTGCACTCTGCTGCCAAAGGAATGGAGAAAAATGCATTGGCAATATCAATCGTGGCATACCACTTGGTTGCCTTTGACTCTAGTTCATACTGAAGTTCTAGCATGTCCGGTACGGCAGCACTCAATGGTGGTGTGACTTCATTCAGGCCACAATAGTCTACTGTTAGTCTCCATTCTCCATTAGACTTTCGCACTGGCCATATGGGTCTATTAAAGGGTGAGCGGGTCCTGCTGATCACCCCCTGACTCTCCAGTCTACGGATCAGCTGATGGATGGGATTCAGGGAGTCTCGGTTGGTGCGATATTGCCGCCCGTTCACTGTTGTGGTCGCAATTGGCACTTGTTGTTCTTCAACTTTCAGCAACCCCACAGCAGAGGGATCTTCTGAGAGAGCAGGCAAGGTGGACAGCTGCTCAATTTCCTCAGTCTCCAAAGCAGCAATACCAAAAGCCCACCGGTACCCTTTTGGGTCTTTGAAGTACCCTCGATTGAGGTAGTCTATGCCGAGGATGCATGGAGCCTCTGGACCAGTCACAACAGGGTGCTTTTGCCACTCCCTCCCAGTCAGGCTGATTTCAGCCTCCAGCACAGTCAACTCTTGGGATCCTCCTGTTACTCCAGAAATATCGATGGGTTCCACCCCTTGACAGCTTGATGGCATCAGGGTACACTGTGCACCGGTATCTACTAGAGCCTTATACTTCTGTGGGACTGATGTGCCAGGACATCAGATCCACACAGTCCAGTAAATCCGATTGTCCCCTACCTCCACCTGGCTGGAGGCAGGGCCCCTCTAATGGTTGTCACAGCACTGGACACTTAAGTCATGGTGAAAGGGATTGTTCTTCGTTATCACAGGAGCTGGAGTAAAATCAGCTCTTCCACTCCATCTGGGAAACTGATCACCAGAGACTGAAGCCGTAGCTCTCATGGGACGATCAGTCTTGGCCCTTGCTCCCCTCTTCAGTTCACTCACCCGTTCCTCCAAAGCTGAAGTAGGTTTTCCATCCCACTTTATCATGTCTTCTCTGTGATCCAGCAGGTAAAACCATAGGGTACCCCGTGGCGTATACCTCCTGTATCTCCTCTCTTGAACAATAGGACGCCTTTTGTTAATAGCTGAGAAGTGTGTTGGTACACGTGAGGAGCTGGATAAATCAGATAGATCGTCTCTCAATTGTTCGAGGTCCTTGGACAGTTTTTTAACAGCTGAGATGATGGAAGGGGTGAGGTTGTCTTCGAACTCTCGGAGTTTATGAACCATTTCATCCACTGTTAGTGGTACTATGTCATTCCAGGTCACTGTTGCCAATGAATGGGCATACGATGACGGTGCATTCCGTGTAAATTTTCGCCACATGGTTCGTGTACATTCAACTTCATCTGGATCTATAGGTGTATCCCCGTTATTCGGCTTGATGTGATAGATCATCTCTACGATGGCCGATTCCCTCAGAGACTGGATGCCTTTGTCCATAGAAGTCCACTTGGCCGAACGACTCGTAACATCGTCCTTGTACGGAAACCTTTATTTCACAGCTGCCAAGAGCCGCCTCCAAAGGCTGAGGGACTTTTTCTCTCTTGCAATTGCTTTGTCAATTCCCCCTTCTCTAGCAAGTGATCCCAGCTGCTTGGCTTCTGTACCTTCTAGTTCGTGACCATCGGCCCCATTGTCCCAGCATCGGAGTAACCAGGTGATGATGTGCTCCCCTGGTTGACGGGTAAAATCTTTTCGCATATTCCGCAGCTCGGTTGAGGTCTGAGGTCGAGAAGTTACCTCTTCTTCTTCTTCTTCGTCATGTGATGATGACTCCTGATCAGATTCTGGACCGGGTGGTGAATTCATTGGTTCTTCATCTCGCTTCACCCTTTTTGCCTCCTTTTTGCTTGTTCACTTGCGTACAGGGGCAACCGATATTGGTATGAATTGGTCCTCTGGTTTGGCTGCAGGGATTATCACTGTGGTTTGAGTAGCGACTGTACTTGTTGCTGGGGGTGGTGTTGCTGCCGTGCTTGGAGCTGTGGTAACCGCGCTGTCTGTTGCAGTTGAAGTTTGAGCAGCTGCTGTACTTGCCGCTGGGGTAGCTGTGCAGTTCATTGCAGCCAAAGTTTGAGTAGTGACTGTTGCTTTGCCCTCAGATCCGCCGACATTCTTTTCCTTTTGAAGGTGCTGGGTAGTGTTGAACAAGGCCCTGTAAGCATAGGCCAAGCCCCAGCACGTTGCCGTGATTTGACCATCTCTGGTATGGCCAGAATGACCACACACCTCATTTAAGTGTTTTACTAATTCTTCTGGATTTTGCAGTTGTTCGGTACTGAAATTCCAAAGTACTGGAGGGGCCCACTGACCTAGATACTCACCCATACGATCCCACACACCCTGCCACTCATGGCTGTCCAGCCTCAGGGAAAATCTCTCGGTCCTCCTACATCGTCGTTTGACCCCAGACAAGACCCAAACCTGACTCTGCTTAACTCTTGAAATCAGTAGTGGGCAAAACACACTCTGTATGCGTGTTAGCATGGTGATTCCCATCACGATCAGCAAACAAGTCTCAACAGCATTAAAAGGCCATTCAAAAAATTCAAAACTCTCAAATGTAAATGGTCTGGGGGGACGACTGGGAGGGTAAAAGGATGTCTCCTTCACAGGTTGAGCACCTGAGAAGGAGAAAAAAGATGTGTAATTGCTAAGCACCTCCATCATATACCTCCCAAAGTATAAAGGTGGTGACCACACTGGGAACATAAGCCAGATCAGTTTCATGATCAATGATTCTATTGTATTACAAGTCATTACCATAAAGTACAATGGGACAAAAACCTTAGCCCAAGCCCCACACTTGAAAAACACTAATACAGCAAATACCGGATGGACGTAAGATACGATATACTGAAACTGTGAGATCAAGAGGAACAACCTTGAGAGCCAATAAATCAGCATTGTGACGAGTGACTATCAATCCAGTCAGATCTGTTCTTATCTCAACCCCTCGTGCCCCACGTTGGGCGCCAAAAAGAACTGTCGTGGTTTAAACCCAGTCAGGCAACCCGTTCACTCACTCCCAGTGAGTGGTGCCGAGCTGACAACAATCGAGGTCCGTGTCCCCCCCCCCCCACCGGGGTTCTCCCCTTCCCCACTCCCTTAGGAACAGGGAGGAGGATCGAAAAAGTGCAACTCCCACGGGTTGAGACAAGAACAGTCCAGCAACCAATGTACACAAATCACCACCGCTACTATCAACTACAACAATGATAAGGGAAAATAACAAGGGAAGAGAATACAATACCACCGGCCAAGAAAACGAGTTGCACCCGGAAGCCCGTGTCCTTCCGGGTAACTCCCAGTCACCCCCTACCCCGGCCATGACGTGCTGTGGTATGGAATACCTCCCTGGCTAGCCCGGGTCAGGTGCCCCGTCTCTGCTTCCTCCCGGCTTCCCCTCCTCCCTGGCAGAGCATGAGCCTCACAAAGTCCTTGGTCAGGGTAAACATCACTTAGCAACAACTGAAAACATTGACTTCACCAACACTGTTCTCAGGCTGGAAGTCAAAACACAGCACTGCACCAGCTACCACAAAGGAAAAAAAACCATGACTGCTACTGCTGAACCCAGGACACTAAGGTATAATACAAACCCACTACTACTACTACCACCAACAATAATAATGATAAGGGGGGTTTATCCCCTTTTTTCCCAACAGACACTGAGGTTCAATGCAAATTAGACACTTTTCTGCAGTCATATGAGAAAACTATATGGAAGATGGGTCTCCAAACCCTGGATCACTGTCATGGTTTAAGCTGAACCCAGGACAATCACACATCAGCCTGCTTCTGCATCTGTGCATGCAGTGCCATATGACACCTAGGTCCTGTTGCGTCAAATACCACTACTGAAGAAAGCAATCTGACTTACATGTTGAAATTGATATCTAATGAATGTTGTTCATCACCTGACTGTCACTTCTCCTCCCTTTTACCAGTATGTAAAGGTGCATCCATGAATATATACAATCGTGGAATCATAGAATCATAGAATTGTTAGGGTTGGAAGAGACCTTAAAGATCATCTAGATCCAACCCTTCTGCCATGGGCAGGGACACCTTCCACTAGACCAGGTTGCTCAAAGCCCCATCCAACCTATCCTTGAACACTTCCAGGGATGGGGCATTCACAACTTTTCTGGGCAACCTGTTCCAGCGTATCACCACCCTCATAGAGAAGAATGTTTTCCTAATGTCTAATCTAAACCTTCCCTCTATCAACTTAAAAGTGCCCTTCTGTCCTGTCACTACATGTCTTTGTAAAAAAGATTTCTTGTAGACACCCTTTAGGTATTGGAAGTCTGATATAAGGTCTCCCCAGAGCCTTCTCTTCTCCAGGCTGAACAAGCCCAACTATCTCAGCCTGTCTTCATAGGAGAGATGCTCCAGCCCTTGGATCACCTTTGTGGCCCTTCTCTAGACTTGCTCAAGCAGGTCCTCTTGTGTTGAGGGCCACAGAGCTGAACACAGTAGTCCAGGTGGGGTTTCATGACAGCGGAGTAGAGGGGAGAATCATCTCCCTTGACCTGCTGGTTATGCTCCTTTTGATGCAGCCCAGCATACAGTTGGCTTTCTGGGCTGCCAGTGCATACTACTGGCTCATGTTGTGTTTTTCGTCAATCAGCACCCCCAAGTCCTCCTCCTCAGGGCTTCTCTCAACCCAGACACTGCTCAGAAGACCATATATGCAAGACTCAGGCAGTATAGACATTCATTTTATGTTTCTAAACTGGTTAGATGATAAAATGTTCATTAAATATTGTATTGGATCACTGTTTCCCCTATTACTGATCTAATGTGTTCACTGCAGAATAATGAACCAACTCTGTGATTCTGGAGCAATGAAAAAAAAAATAATCTTGGAAAGTATTATAATACTGTTCAGGGTTCAGCTGTAGCAGTTATTTTTCTCCTTCTTAGTAGCTGGTGCTGTGCTGTATTTTTTACTTTAGTCTGAGAACAATGCTGATAACACACCAATGTTTTTAGCTATTGCTAAGTAATGATTACTTGATCAAGGACTTTTCAGTCTCATGCTCTGCCAGTGAGGAGGAGCACGGGAAGCTGGGAGGAAGCAGAGACAGGACACCTGACCCAAAGTAGCCAAAGAGGTATTCCATACCACAGCACGTCATGCCTAGTATATAAACTGGGGGGAGTTACCCAGAAGGCCCAAGATCGCTGCTCGGGTTGGGCTGGGTATCAGTTGGTGAGTGGTGAGCAATTGTATTGTGCATCACTTGTGTTTATTGTTTCCTTTTCCCTTTTAGTTTTACATTCTCTCCCCTTGTCATTTCCCTTATCACTACTATTATTAGTGGTGGTAGTAGTAGTGGTTTTGTATGATGCCTTA
Organism: Pezoporus flaviventris; assembly: GCF_033815535.1. NCBI lineage: Eukaryota > Metazoa > Chordata > Aves > Psittaciformes > Psittacidae > Pezoporus > Pezoporus flaviventris. Next base: position 624,405 of record NW_026892741.1, on the reverse strand, counting down.
GTTACTAGACTGTTCTCATCTCAACCCATGGGATTTGCATTCTTTTGATTCTCCTCCCCATCCCTCTAGGAGTGGGGGGGAAGAAGGGGGTGGAGTTGAGTGAGCAGCTGTGCGGTTCTCAGTTACCAGCTGGGCTTAAACCATGACAAATACAAAAATCAGAAAAGTTTGTTTAATAAGGCAGTTGGCTAACCCTATTTGCCTGCGTCTTCCATATACATTCAGAAGAACATATATGCTTACCCACTATTGAAATACAGATCCTTTCTCGGTGTATAACTGGCCAATTATCCATACACAGTAGTCCAAAACTGCATATGCTGTTTCTTAAAAAGAAAAAACAAACCAAAGCCAAACCCAACAGACAACACCCACCTCAAGCCAAAACAAAACTTGTGGTGGCCTTGCCAGTGTTTCGCTGTATTTGGTTTTGCTCATAGCAAGTTCTGTTTTAAATTACATTTGACTTCTGAGAGAGGATGAACCAGATATTTTTTCAGTGTTGTGCGGCAATTGCCTATTCCAGCAGGAAACTGAGGGGAGTTTTGTCAGGGAAGAAATCTCATCTGGATAGATGACACTGCTCAACAGAGCATGGTTACTTGTATGTGTGTTTGTACTGACATCAGATGAATGCTGTTCATTCAATTATCACTTCTCCCTTCCTCCAGTATTCCTCCTAACTGTCCTTTTGGAAGGTATAATCACCCAATGTAAGGCTTTTTAACAGGAACAAGGGCACTTTTTAGATAATTCATATATAAACAAATATAACAAATATTTGTGCATTTAATAATCGTAACTGGCATATGTATGCATGCATGACACAGCCCCTCTTCTCCCACTCAAGTCATAGGGCCAAACACTACTCACTGTGATGCCCATCCTCCATCTAAAGCTGGTACTGATTCCTTCAGAGTTAAACCAGAACCATACAGACTAGCTGAGGAGGAAAGGTCAAATCAGAACTCAGTCTTGTAGCACTGCTGGATGTTAAGGGGGGAAGGCGGGAGGGGGCTTGTAGGTAAGTTAAGCAGAAATACAACCTGCATATGGTGACTTTTGACCTCTGCTTCACCCCCAGCTACACCCTGGCCTTCAATGGTTCTAACTAGGACATGATCAAACAGGTTGTATGCACAAATTGCCATCTTAGCTATGCACCTTAAAATATTAAATGTGCTTTTCCTTATTTGTCCACCTAAGGAAATAGGGAAGAGGTAATTATTCCTGCATTTTTCCATGGCACAAGCTATGGCATCGAGACTGCTTATCAGCAACACAAGTCTCTTCTTCAGCATCACATATGAGAGTGAAGCAGGCAGACACATGACAAGGAGACATGTAGTTTGCTATGAGGACCTCTTTAAAATACATCTCTCCATCTCCCCAGCCCAGCTGGGGCACCAATTTGTGGCCTTTCCCTGGGTCCCTCACCTGGAGCTTTACTAACTACTAGAGAGCAGATTAAAGGATCAGCCACCAAGCCTGGGGTCACAGAGTGCCAGAGGTTCCTCAGTGTTTTGCAAATGCATGAGGTGTAGCTCTGGCTTCAGGGAGTGGAAGGAGGGAGTCAACCCAGTCAATGATTGGTGCACACAACTTTTAAGTTCAGTTTAAGATATGCCCAAGTGACAGTATCACTATGGCATGCTAGGATATGAAACACCTTCTGCTGTATCCTTGCCTATAGGCCAGACTGATGCCACTGGACTAATCTTCTAGCTTCTTTGAAGCTCTTTTTTAGCATGTCAGAATCAAATCCACCTTTACTGAGCTGGTTCAGTAAAGCTCACTCTTTTCTAGAACCAAGTATACAATCTGCTTTGCATAAATATCTGATGGTGTAGGAGCTCTGGGCTTGTTCCCAAGCTAAATTCATTTATATTGCAGCAAAACACCTGCCTCTGTGTCATCATGAAAGCAGCTCCATATTGTAAAGTACAATTCAGTCTCTCAGACAAGATTCAGATTCCTTTTTTTTTCTCTGCAGGGGAGGAACAGATGTCCTCAGCAGTCAAAGGGATCCTCCTCTCTCCTCATCTATTCAGTTTATATTTCCAAGTCATGAGTCCTAAAACTGTTCAGACTAAATTGGCTAGGGTTTAATGTTTCCATGACACCAGTCCCTTCCCACAGCCAGTCAGTGCTCAAGATAATTACTTTACATGACATCTGCTGGCTGGAAGTAACAGATTTACACTAGGACTGTACTCAGGGTCTCCATACATTCAGCCCAGCTATCACCATGGCGCATCCCTCTGGATCAGCAGTACACCACACCAGTCATAGGACACTGACCCAGATCCACAACTTGCAACACATCTGTTCCAACCCATCAACAAATGGCTTTTGTACACTTTGTGATGGCTTTTGTACACTTTGTGGGCCAGAGCAGAGATTCAATGACTGGTATCATGGCTGTTCTCCCAAAGACTGCACAATAACTATCACTGACTACAACTAACTTTTAAAGGTTTTGGCTTAATGCCTAGCCAAATTTCTCTCCCTGGGTCCCTCAAATGGGGCTTTAGTAAGAAGCTGACAGTGAGCAGAGCCAGGACACCTGACCCAAACTAGCTAAAGGTGTACTCCATAACACAGCACATAATGCTCAGTACATAAACTGGGGGGAATTACCTGGCAGGGGTCAATTGCAGCTTTGGGATGGGCTGGTCAGCAGGTGGTGAGCAATTGTATTATTCATCACTGTTGTCTATTGTTTGGGGTTTCTTTCCCTTTCCCCTTTTAATTTTATATCTCTCTTCTTGTTATTTCCTTTATTAGCAGTAGTAGCGTATTCTGCTTTATTTTAATCATTAAACTGTTCTTATCTCAACCCAAAGGTTTTACAGTCTTTTGATTCTCATCCCCATCCCATCATATTTGAAAAATGTCCATCATATTTGAAAAATCATGGCAGTCAGGTGAAGTTCCCGATGACTGGAAAAAGGGAAATATAACCCCCATTTTCAAGAAGGGGAAAATGGATGACCCGGGGAATTAGTCACCAGTCAGTCTCACTTCAGTGCCTGGCAAAATCTTGGAGCAGATTCTCCTGGAAGGCATGCTAAGGCACATGAAAATCAACAAGGTGCTTGGTGACAGCCAGCATGGCTTCACTAAGGGGAAATCCTGCCTGACCAATTTGGTGGCCTTCTATGATGGGGATACGGAACTGATGGACAGTGGTAGAGCAGTTGATGTCATCTACCTGGACTTGTGTAAAGCATTTGACACTGTCCCCCACAAAATCCTTGTCTCTAAATTGGAGAGACATCAATTTGATAGATGGACCACTCAGTGGATAAAGAACTGGCTGGATGTCTGCACTCAAAGAGTTGTGGTCAATGGCTCAATGTCCGGCTGGAGACCAGTAACGAGTGGTGTCCCTCAGGGATCGGTGTTGGGACCGGTCTTGTTCAACATCATTGTCAGTGAAATGGACAATGGGATTGAGTGCGCCCTCAGCAAGTTTGCTGATGACATCAAGTTGTGGGATTCGGTTGATACACCGGAGGGAAGGGATGCCATCCAGAAGGACCTTGATACGCTTGTGAGGTGGGTTGATGCTAACCTTATGAAGTTTAAGCATGCCAAGTGCAAGGTCATACACCTGGGTCGGAGAAATCCCAGGCACAACTACAGGTTGGGCAGAGAAGAGATTGATAGCAGCCCTGTGGAGAAGGAATTGGGGTGTTGGGCAATGAGAAAATGAACATGACCCGGCAGTGTGCGCTTGCAGCCCAGAAAGACAAGCGTATCTTGGGCTGCATCAAAAGGAGCGTGACCAGCAGGTCGAAGGAGGTGATCCTGCCCCTTTACTCTGCTCTTGTGTGACCTCACCTGGAGTATTGTGTGCAGTTCTGGTGTCCTCAACTTAAAAAGGACATGGAACTGTTGGAACAAGTCCAGAGGAGGGCCACGAGGATGATCAGGGGACTGGAGCACCTCCCGTATGAAGACAGGCTGAGAAAGTTGGGGCTGTTCAGCCTGGAGAAGAGAAGGCTGCGTGGAGACCTCATAGCAGCCTTCCAGTATCTGAAGAGGGCCTATAAGGATACTGGGGAGGAACTCTTCATTAGGGACTGTAGTGATAGGATAAGGCGTAACAGTTTAAAACTTAAACAGGGGAAGTTTAGATTGGATATAAGGAGGATTTTCTTTACTGTAAGGGTGGTGAGGCACTTGAATGACTTGCCCAAGGAAGTTGTGAATGCTCCATCCCTGTCGGTGTTCAAGGCCAGGTTGGACAGAGCCTTGGGTAACATGTTTTAGTGTGAGGTGTCCCTGCCCATGGCAGGGGGGTTGGAACTAGATGATCTTAAGGTCCTTTCCAACCCTATTTTATGATTCTATCCCACCCGGGGATGGTGGAAGCAGGGCGTGAGCGAGTGGCTGTGTGGTACTTAGTTGCCAGCTGGGTTTAATCCATGACACATTGTTAAAACCTTTTCAGCTACCTCTTAAATATGTTTAAGGGTATACCCATTATGGGGATATATTTTTAGCAGAAAGCACAGTGCCAATCTTAATTAGGAATGGCTAACAATTTTAGCACTTAGTACAGGTGTGTCCAACTACATGATTGCTCTCCTTCAGTGATTACAAGGACCCAGTGTCTTCAGTTACTCTCTTCAGAGCTATGCAAGGAAGTGTCCAACCCTGAAACACTGGAAAACTTGGACAAAATTCCTGAATTTTAGCTTTGCTTAGCCATTGACTTGCTGGCTGGTCTACATAGTCACTTCACCTCTGCTTCATCTTCCTCATGGACAAAGCAAATTTCCCCAAAATTTGGATGCAGAATGGGAGCCAATTACAAAAAGCCAGAGAAGTTATTGACTCATAAACATATTTTCTGTAAATGGCAAGTCCCTCTTTGTTCAACATGAAATTTTAAGTGCAGTAAAGTAAAATAGAATAAAGTAGAGCTTACCTGAAGAGGCTGAAGAATTGTAAGTACTAGTACTTCTGTCCTTCCTGTTTACCCTGAAGGGCTGAATGTCCTTTTCCCTGTAAGTTCCAAACCCTTCAAAGTTTCTTTTTTTATTCCCACTTGCATCATTGTCCCACTTCTCACTTGAGGAATTCATTTCGCCAAACATGTCCAAGGACTCTGACCTTCCATTACTCTCAGTATTACCAGTGTATCTCTTTGTGCAAGAGTCAACAGGATCATTGCTTGAGTCACCTTTATCTTTACTCTGTGTCATCTGCTGGGCATGAAAAAGTGATAATGTAGGCAGCTTATCCTCTTCAAAGTTACTCTTTGAACCTTTGTGTCTGTTTTCACAATGATGGTGCTTCTGCTTCTCCTTATGCTTGCTTTTCTCATTGAGCAAGGAGAGGTCTTTATCTGAGCTGCTTAGCCTTTCGTTGATCACATGACTGGAGAAGCCACTGGACTTGCTAGCAAAGAGGCCACTCAGATCTTCATCTGTCCCCAGTATTCGCTCACCCTTATGCTTGTGCTTATGTCTGTGATTCCTTTTGTGAAGCTGGCCACTTGAAAGGCTTGTTCCTCCAACCCCTGGAGGAGCCAAAGAGGACTGCATGTCTCCAAAGCCCACTCCCACAGGTGTTTGTAGGTGCACTCCATGTTTTGCTTTATGCTTGGCAGTGGTGGACATCTTCATATGAGAGCTTGCATGGAATTGGGGTGGGGGCATGGTTGGTCTCATAAACTGGGGAGCCTCTCTGAGCATGTGAGACAGGTAAAAAGGAGCTGGATGCTGACCATAGTAACCAAGATTCATCATAGGCATTGATGTGTAAGGCATTCCATAGGGTGCATAGTAACTCCCACTGGGAATAGGGTAACCAAACCCTTGTAAAAAAGGCACCTTCATCATGGTGTCATTGGTTTTAGCAGGTCTACCACGTTTCTTCTTAGACTTCATGTCAGAGGTCCTGTGAAGATAGACCAATGGGTCATACTGGATATATGGCACAGGGTAGTAGTGATCAAAATTAATCCTGAAGATGTTGGGATATGGATTTTCATGATAAAATGTGTAACTTCTGTGGGAAATCCTGAACACTTGAAACTTACTGATGAGTTCCTCAAGGTCTACCAGAAACTGGAGGTCATCTCTGTTCTGCAGGCTTTTCCTTTTCCTCTTGTGTTTTGGCTTTTTAATACTCTCATGAGAAAGAAAGTTATCCACAATCAGATGTTTCTGCCGGTGACCATGCCTGTTCTTTGTGCTGGTGTTAGATGGGATAGCCTCTGGGTTGTCCAGGGTGCAGAAATCAAAGGAGTATCTCCGGCAGGATTTTGAGCTTTTCTCAGCTTGGTCAGAAGTGCTGTTGTTGTCTGTACCTATTCCACTGTCACTCGGTATGGTTTCTTCACTGTGAGATTCACTCACTGGCGACAGCGTGACTTCTTTCAGAGAACCTATTTCGCAGAGGTGGGAAGGTGAATTTGCCATTAACCTGGGTGGAGACAGCTTCCAAGTTCCACAGTGCATTCCTTTCTGGGTTTTTGTAGGAAAAACACTGATAGGTTGAAGATTTGGCATAGTTTTTAACTCTGAAAAATTTGTTCCAGTGCTTGCAGGGCTAAGGTTGCCATTAGTCCCAACTAACTGTGTTGAAAGTTGATGAATAGCTGCTGGTGATGACACCACAAGTGACTGCAGGTTGGAAGGTATTGCTGGGTTTTCTGGCTGGCTGGAAACAGGCCTTGAGTGCTTGATGGCTGTCTTAGGTTCTTCTAGCTGAGGCTGCAGCTCTACTCTTGGCTTTCTGCCCCGTTTTTTACCAATGTAGATAGTCCCTCTCTTGCTGACATTGATCTGTTTCCCTAGTCTGGCATCAGTGGTGGTTGGCCCCACACTAGATGGTGGCTGGACTTTTGCTTTCAGAGCTATGCTGCTGAAGCAGGAGGACAAGATCTGATTAAGAATATTCTTCCTCTTGAGGGTCCTCATTTTATTAATGGTCTTGATAGTCTTCTTATCCAAGACCCCAAGCTTCCCAACCTTTTTGTGAAACTTGAGTTCACTGATGGACTTGTCCTCTCTTGGGACCATCTGGGCCAACTTGGCCAGATTCTGTCTCCTCTTCCTTTTCTTTGTTCCTGGAAATTCATAATTGATTGGACTCACTGGGCTGGTGGAGGTTCCCTCGTGAATGGTTTCAACAGTGAGCAAAGGCTGTTTCTTTGGTCGTCCTCTTTTTTTCTTGACAGGTGTGATCACGGTAAGACTGCCTGTATTGGTATACAGAGGGCTGGATGGTGTGATGGGATAGGCTGAAGGAGGCTCCACCATCAGCTTCTCAGATGTCATCATGGAGGTCTCCCGAAGGATAGATTTAGGTTTGCTGCAGGTCCATCGCCACTTACCTGCATGTTTGGGGTGCTGGACTTCATATAATTTGTCAGATGTGGAATGATTGGTGGGTAGGAGAGTGGATGTCACAGCTACAGATTTTCTGAGTCTGATAGCACTGTTAGGGGAAACTTTGTCAGTGAGCACACCATTGTCAATAGATACTAAGGGGGGTTCATTTTCAATCATTTTCCCTGGCTTTGTGGCTCGAAGATCTTTTTTACTCCTCTCTGGTTGAGAGCTAGTCCTATTTGCTTCTTTACTGATCATAGCAAGTCCAGGATGAAGGCTTTTCTCCTGGATAGTTTTCTCTTTGGAAGATTTTGTGGATTGCCTTTTTTTCCTTTTGTGGCCATATGTATCTGTTGTTGAAGACTTTATTGGGATAGTAATTCGTACATGACTGGTGTCACTTTCACAACTGCTAGCAGAAGTGGGATTCTGCTTAGAGGGTGATGTATCTAACACTCTGTCCATCAAGTAAGACTCCTTTTTCCCTTCCATGTTGTCATGGGATTTGCTGTCAAATGCTTTCTGGGCACTCTTCACCCATTTGTTGTCTGCAGTTTGGATGGTTTGACTTAGTAAGTCCTTTTTGCTGGACTTTGCACTCCCAGTGGGCTGATCGGAGACCTCCAGCTGCACACCTCCCTCTTGATCATTGAGAGTCAAAAGCCAATTGCACTCGGAGGAGCTGCTTGGCTGGGCAGCCATACTGATGCTGTTGGGTGATGGGACTGCACTGCAAATAGCAAGCTCCTTACTACTGGCTGACAGCTTCCCCCATGTGCTGCTGGTGCAGGACTTCTTTGCTTGGGATTTGCTGAAGGAAACTACTGGCTCTGAGGTGGAGACCTTGATGGCACTAACTGCTTCTTGACTGGGTTCTGTGTTGAAGAAACTTTGAGAAGCAGATCCAGAATTGGAGCTCGCTGACCAGTCAAGATGGTGCTGGTTGCTACTTATCTGCTGGTGCTTTGATTTTAAGGTGTCACTGGTGAAGTTTTGTTGGAGGCCCAGTTCATAGTGCAGAGCAGAATATTTTTGTGGCCTGTCATAAACCTGGAAAGTAGCAGAAAACAAATAGGGGGAAAAAAATAGTTTATCCAACCGTTCATAAACCCTGGCTGCAACTTTTTATTTGTACAGTGAATGACAACTCTTCTTAACCAATGTCCTTGTAAGGCTTAGGAGCCTTTATAAAGTATTCTTATACTTGAGCCAAATTTGCATTTAGATTCATGCACTGTAAACAAGTTTTGTTTTCCCACTTTATACACAACAAAAATATTTATAAATATTTCTGAATATCTATAAATGCAAAATTGCTAAGGAAACATATTCTATCGATTTTCAATTTAAACCACAAGTAAAATATTCTTTTTCAATGGATGAATGGTGCAACTCAGCCTCCTGGTGAGAATCGTTTTCCTCTAAAAAATAATCCCTCACAGATCTTGATGCTTAACACCCCCAAGTCCATGGTGCATTATTTAGTGACCATTATTTAGTGACCAGCAAACATGCATACATGTTATTGGCAAATTGATGTTTCATGCACATATACAAATGGGTATGTGGCTTTTCTGGAATAGGCAATAATGATGAAGCTGGTATGGTCCACTGTCTGAGAAGTAATCAATCAGGGACATAAATCCTGTGGACAGTTCAGCTGTCGTGGACATGGACTAGCCTTGTTCAAGGAAAGGAGAGATTTCCAGGAATTGTGGACTGAGAAAATGAAAACATGCATCTGTGGTGGAGCTGCACATATTGCGAGCAAGTGACTCCTGGTTTCTTTAGCCTGAGAAAAGAGCTGAAAGCATAAACAGCCTTTGGGGAACGAATCGGTTCCACCTCCTCCTCACAGCAGCCTCCCAGCCACACAGCGTGCAGTGGCCATGACCCACACTGCTGATGCCCTCCTTTGGAAAATGGAGACCTACCCATATCCACATCCTTGGGATGAGGCCAGGGAGGGGTTGAAATGAAATCAGCAGCACTGAAATTCAATAGTTTGGTTTTCTTTTCTTTTTTTTAAAACTGATCACAAAGCTCCTGAGCTTCATTTTACCTCAGCCACTTGGGGCTTCTCCTGCCCCCAGGCCACCAACCTGGGTGAGTTGCCATCTGGGCATGAGGAGGTGTGTGGGAGGCAGCCATCCCCTGATGAGGTCCTACTGGAGTGGAGGTGGGTGACTTCCACCCAAGGTTCACATGAAACATCATCTTCCTGAGGTATCATGATTTTTGACTTGGAAAAGCCCTGGAAATGATAGGCTGAGGCTTCTCTTGCCCCCCCCAGGACCCACACCAAGGCAGGGGCAGGCTATTTCTGCACAGATCCTGGCCTTACAGATGCAATCATTATTTCAAAATGCTGAGCTGTGAAACTAAATTACCTGAAAAATTTCATTTGGAAGAAACAAAAAAACCCCACACAGACAGTTGCATCAGTGAGTGAAAACATCACATGCTGGCAACACCCTGGTCCCTACAAGTCCACCACACACACGGAGTTCTCAAGTTTAAAAGGAGTAATAATCTCTAATCTATATTTTAAGGCAGTGAATAAGGGCTCAGAACTGAGAGGCCATCTATGTATCAGTGATATATTGCTTGGCTCTCCAACTTAATTTCCTCAGCCTTGATGATGCTCGATTCCATCAGTTGATGCAACTTCCAACATATCCCTAATGATAGCCCTGTCCTTACTCCAGCACAATGGGCCACCACAACATCTATCTTAAAATTCATGAGAAGTATATGCCTATGTCATCAAAAGTGCCGACTCTGAAGGCACTCCAATTTCAACAGTAATTTGGGTCTACTGGCTTTCCTCATTGTCGTGGTTTAAACCCAGTCAGGTAACTTGTTCACTCACTCCCAGTGAGTGGTACCGAGCTGACAACAATCAAGGTCCGTGTCCGTCTCCCCCCCCCCAGCACCGGGGCTCTCCCCTTCCCCGCTCCCGGAGGAACGGGGAGGAGGATCGAAAGAGTGCAACTCCTACGGGTTGAGACAAGAACAGTCCAGCAACAAATCACCACCGCTACTATCAGCTAAAACAATGATAAGGGAAAATAACAAGAGAAGAGAATACGATACCACCGGCCAAGAAAGCGAGTTCCACCCGGAAGCCCCTGTCCTTCCGGGTAACTCCCAGTTACCCCCCACCCCGGGCATGACGTGCTGTGGTATGGAATACCTCCCCGGCTAGCCCGGGTCAGGCGCCCCGTCTCTGCTTCCTCACAGCCTCCCCTCCTCCCTGGCAGAGCATGAGCCTCACAGAGTCCTTGGTCAGGGTAAACATCACTTAGCAACAACCGAAAACATCGGCTTCACCAACACTGTTCTCAAACTAGAAGTCAAAACACAGCACTGCACCAGTTAACACAAAGGAAAAAACATGACTGCTACTGCTGAACCCAGGACATTATCCACCCCTTATTCCATACCATTCACGTCGTGCTCAGATCCCACATTTTCAATACACCATCGCTCTCCCACATATATACATCCATATACATACAGACCAAGAGGAAAAAATCATTTTCTTAGTGCATGGACCAATCCCTATAATGCTGCTGAGTCCATTCGGTCCATGATGTTCCAAGTTCATTCTCTGTTGGGATGATGGCTGGAGGGAAGTCAGGGCCAGTCGCTGGTGACCTGGAGACATCTAGTTGATGGGCTATAAAAGCATTACACAGCAGGCAACAGCATACAATTGAGTTCACTGGCTGTTTTCCCCTAAAATCAAATCCCCTTGAGGTATACATCGGACTTCCCCATCTTCCCGCATTACCCACCAAGTATATCCAGGTCCCTGAGCAAAAGCAATCCCACGAGTGGGTTTGCCTTTACCTGAAGCAGGAATAACCCAGACTGTCTTCCCCAGCAAATTCTTCATATGCACCACGGGAACTTTGTCCCCCTCTACAATATGTAAAAGTTCAGACTGGGCTGGGCCAGCCCTGTTGGCAGATCCTCTGGTGTTGACCAACCAGGTGGCCTTTGGTAAATGTGTATCCCAATGCTTGAAAGTTCCCCCACCCATCGCTCTCAGTGTAGTTTTTAACAGCCCATTGTACCGTTCGATTTTCCCAGAGGCTGGTGCATGGTAGGGGATGTGATATACCCACTCAATGCCATGCTCTTTGGCCCAAATATCTATAAGGTTATTCCGGAAATGAGTCCCATTGTCTGACTCAATTCTCTCTGGGGTGCCGTGTCGCCACAAAATCTGTTTCTCAAGGCCCAGGATGGTGTTCCGGGCAATGGCATGGGGCACAGCGTATGTTTCCAGCCACCCGGTGGTTGCTTCCCCCATGGTAAGCACATGGCGCTTGCCTTGGCGGGTTGGTGGCAGTGTGATATAGTCAATCTGCCAGGCCTCCCCATATTTATACTTCAACCATCGTCCTCCATACCAAAGAGGCTTTAACCGCTTGGCTTGTTTAATTGCAGCACATGTTTCACACTCATGAATAACCTGGGCAATAGTGTCCATTGTTAAGTCCACCCCTCGGTCACGGGCCCATCTATATGTTGCATCTCTGCCCTGATGGCCTGAAGTGTCATGGGCCCACCGGGCCAAAAATAATTCACCTTTATGTTGCCAATCTAAGTCCATCTGAGCCACTTCAATCTTAGCCGCTTTATCCACTTGTTGGTTGTTCTGGTGTTCCTCAGTGGCCCGACTCTTGGGTACATGGGCATCTACATGACGTACCTTCACCACCAGGTTCTGCACACGGGCAGCAATATCTTTCCACAGTGCAGCAGCCCAGATGGGTTTACCTCTGCGTTGCCAGTTGCTCTGCTTCCATTGCTTCAACCACCCCCACAGGGCATTTGCCACCATCCATGAGTCAGTATAAAGTACTGGCCACTTTTCTCGTTCAGCAATGTCCAGGGCCAGCTGGATGGCTTTCACCTCGGCAAATTGACTCGATTCACCCTCTCCTTCAGCAGTTTCTGCAACTTGTCGTCCAGGTCTCCATACAGCTGCCTTCCATCTCCGATGCTTTCCCACAATACGGCAAGAGCCATCAGTAAACAAGGCATACTGCTTTTCACTTTCTGACAGTTTATTATATGGTGGGGCCTCTTCAGCGCGCACCACCTCCTCCTCTGGTGACATTCTGAAATCTTTGCCCTCTGGCCAGTCCATGATGACTTCTAGAATGCCTGGACGACTGGGATTTCCTATTCGAGTTCGTTGTGTAATTAGTGCAGCCCATTTACTCCATATAGCATCAGTTGCATGATGTGTAGAGGAGACCCTGCCTTTGAACATCCAGCCCAGCACGGGCAGCCGGGGTGCCAGGAGGAGCTGTGCTTCAGTGCCAATCACTTCCGAAGCAGCTCGAACCCCTTCATAGGCTGCCAGTATCTCTTTCTCAGTTGGGGTATAGCTGGCCTCAGATCCTTTGTATCCCCGACTCCAAAAGCCGAGGGGTCGACCTCGAGTCTCCCCTGGAGCTTTCTGCCAGAGGCTCCAGGTAGGACCGTTCTCCCCAGCTGCAGTGTACAGTACATTTTTTACATCTGGCCCGGTCCGGACTGGTCCAAGGGCTACTGCATGAACTATCTCGCGTTTAATTTGCTCAAAGGCTTGTTGCTGCTCAGGGCCCCATTTAAAATCATTCTTCTTCTAGGTCACATGATAGAGAGGGCTTACAATCGAACTGTAATTTGGGATGTGCATTCTCCAGAACCCCACTGCACCCAAGAAAGCTTGCGTTTCTTTCTTATTAGTTGGTGGAGACATTGCTGTTATCTTGTTGATCACATCTGTGGGGATCTGTCTATGTCCATCTTGCCATTTTATTCCCAAAAATTGAATCTCCTGTGCAGGTCCCTTGACCTTACTCCGTTTTATGGCAAAACCGGCTTTCAGCAGGATTTGGATTATTTTCCTCCCTTTCTCAAAGACTTCTTCCGCTGTATCGCCCTACACAATAATGTCATCAATGTATTGCAGGTGTTCTGGAGCTTGCCCCTGTTCCAGTGCAGTCTGGATCAGTCCATGGCAAATGGTAGGGCTGTGTTTCCACCCCTGGGGCAGTCGGTTCCAAGTGTACTGGACACCCTTCCAAGTAAAAGCAAACTGTGGCCTGCACTCTGCTGCCAAAGGAATGGAGAAAAATGCATTGGCAATATCAATCGTGGCATACCACTTGGCTGCCTTTGACTCTAGTTCATACTGAAGTTCTAGCATGTCCGGTACGGCAGCACTCAATGGTGGTGTGACTTCATTCAGGCCACGATAGTCTACTGTTAGTCTCCATTCTCCATTAGACTTTCGCACTGGCCATATGGGGCTATTGAAGGGTGAGCGGGTCCTGCTGATCACCCCCTGACTCTCCAGTCTACGGATCAGCTGATGGATGGGAATCAGGGAGTCTCGGTTGGTGCGATATTGCCGCCGGTGCACTGTTGTGGTCGCAATTGGCACTTGTTGTTCTTCAACTTTCAGCAACCCCACAGCAGAGGGATCTTCTGAGAGACCAGGCAAGGTGGACAGCTGCTCAATTTCCTCAGTCTCCAAAGCAGCAATACCAAAATCCCACCGGTACCCTTTTGGGTCTTTGAAGTACCCTCTCTTGAGGTAGTCTATGCCGAGAATGCATGGAGCCTCTGGACCAGTCACAATAGGGTGCTTTTGCCACTCCCTCCCAGTCAGGCTGATTTCAGCCTCCAGCACAGTCAACCCTCTGATCCTCCTGTTACCCCAGAAATATCTATGGGTTCCACCCCTTGACAGCTTGATGGCATCAGGGTACACTGTGCACCGGTATCTACTAGAGCCTTATACTTCTGTGGGACTGATGTGCCAGGCCATCTGATCCACACAGTCCCGTAAATACGATTGTCCCCTACCTCCACCTGGCTGGAGGCAGGGCCCCTCTAATGGTCGTCACAGCACTGGACACTTAAGTCGTGTTGAAAGGGATTATTCTTCATTATCACAGGAGCTGGAGTAAAATCAGCTCTTCCACTCCACCTGGGAAACTGCTCACCAGAGACTGAAGCCGTAGCTCTCATGGGACGATCAGTCTTGGCCCTTGCTCCCCTCTTCAGTTCACTCACCCGTTCCTCCAAAGCTGAAGTAGGTTTTCCATCCCACTTTGTCATGTCTTCTCCGTGATCCAGCAGGTAAAACCATAGGGTACCCCGTGGCGTATACCTCCTGTATCTCCTCTCTTGAACAATAGGACGTCTTTTGTTAATAGCTGAGACGTGTGTTGGTACACATGAGGAGCTGGATAAATCAGATACATCGTCCCTCAATTTGTCGAGGTCCTGGGACAGTTTTTTCACAGCTGAGATGATGGAAGGAGTGAGATTGTCTTCGAACTCTTGGAGTTTATGAACCATTTCATCCACTGTTAGTGGTACTATGTCATTCCAGGTTACTGTTGCCAATGAATGGGCATATGATGACGGTGCATTCCGTGTAAGTTTTCGCCACATGGGTCGTGTACATTCAACTTCATCTGGATCTATAGGTGTATCCCCGTTATTCGGCTTGATGTGATAGATCATCTCTACGATGGCCGATTCCCTCAGAGACTGGATGCCTTTGTCTATAGTAGTCCACTTGGCCGAACGACTCGTAACATCGTCCTTGTACGGAAACTTTTCTTTCACAGCTGCCAAGAGCCTCCTCCAAAGGCTGAGGGACTTTTTCTCTCTTGCAATTGCTTTGTCAATTCCCCCTTCTCTAGCAAGTGATCCCAGCTGCTTGGCTTCTGTACCTTCTAGTTCGTGACCATCGGCCCCATTGTCCCAGCATCGGAGTAACCAGGTGATGATGTGCTCCCCTGGTTGACGGGTAAAATCTTTTCGCATATTCCGCAGCTCGGTTGAGGTCCGAGGTCGAGAAGTTACCTCTTCTTCTTCTTCTTCGTCATGTGATGATGACTCCTGATCAGATTCTGGACCGGGTGGTGAATTCATTGGTTCTTCATCTCGCTTCACCCTTTTTGCCTCCTTTTTGCTTGTTCTCTTGCGTACAGGGGCAACCGATATTGGTACGAATTGGTCCTCTGGTTTGGCTGCAGGGATTATCACTGTGGTTTGAGTAGCGACTGTACTTGTTGCTGGGGGTGGTGTAGCTACCGTGCTTGGAGCTGGGGTAACCGCGCTGTCTGTTGCAGTTGAAGTTTGAGCAGCTGCTGTACTTGCCACTGGGGTAGCTGCGCAGGTCATTGCAGCCAAAGTTTGAGTAGCGACTGTCACTTTGCCCTCAAATCCGCCGACATTCTTTTCCTTTTGAAGGTGCTGGATAGTGTTGAACAAGGCCCTGGAAGCATAGGCCAAGCCCCAGCACGTTGCCGTGATTTGTCCATCTCTGGTATGGCCAGAATGACCACACACCTCATTTAAGTGTTTTACTAATTCTTCTGGATTTTGCAGTTGTTCGGTAGTGAAATTCCAAAGTACTGGAGGGGCCCACTGACCTAGATACTTGCCCATACTATCCCACACACCCTGCCACTCATGGCTGTCCAGCCTCTGGGAAAATCTCTCGGTCCTCCTACATCGTCGTTTGACCCCAGACAAGACCCAAACCTGAATCTGCTTAACTCTTGAAATCAGTAGTGGGCAAAACACACTCTGTATGCGTGTTAGCATGGTGATTCCCATCACCATCAGCAAACAAGTCTCAACAGCATTAAAAGGCCATTCAAAAAATTCAAAACTCTCAAATGTAAATGGACTGGGGGGACGACTAGGAGGGTAAAAGGATGTCTCCTTCACAGGTTGAGCACCTGAGAAGGAGAAAAAAGATGTGTAATTGCTAAGCACCTCCATCATATACCTCCCAAAGTATAAAGGTGGTGACCACACTGGGAACATAAGCCAGATCAGTTTCATGATCAATGATTCTATTGTATTACAAGTCATTACCATAAAGTACAATGGGATAAAAACCTTAGCCCAAGCCCCACACTTGAAAAACACTAATGCAGCCAATACCGGATGGACGTAAGATATGATATACTGAAACTGTGAGATCAAGAGGAAAAACCTTGAGAGCCAATAAATCAGCATTGTGACGAGTGACTATCAATCCAGTCAGATCTGTTCTTATCTCAACCCCTCGTGCTTCACGTTGGGCGCCAAAAAGAACTGTCGTGGTTTAAACCCAGTCAGGTAACTTGTTCACTCACTCCCAGTGAGTGGTGCCGAGCTGACAACAATCAAGGTCCGTGTCCGTCTCCCCCCCCCCCTGCACCGGGGCTCTCCCCTTCCCCGCTCCCAGAGGAACGGGGAGGAGGATCGAGAGAGTGCAACTCCTACGGGTTGAGACAAGAACAGTCCAGCAACAAATCACCACCGCTACTATCAGCTAAAACAATGATAAGGGAAAATAACAAGAGAAGAGAATATGATACCACCGGCCAAGAAAGCGAGTTCCACCCGGAAGCCCCTGTCCTTCCGGGTAACTCCCAGTTACCCCCCACCCCGGGCATGATGTGCTGTGGTATGGAATACCTCCCCGGCTAGCCCGGGTCAGGCGCCCCGTCTCTGCTTCCTCACAGCCTCCCCTCCTCCCTGGCAGAGCATGAGCCTCACAGAGTCCTTGGTCAGGGTAAACATCACTTAGCAACAACCGAAAACATCGGCTTCACCAACACTGTTCTCAAACTAGAAGTCAAAACACAGCACTGCACCAGTTAACACAAAGGAAAAAACATGACTGCTACTGCTGAACCCAGGACACTCATGCATCTTCTTCCAAAATAACATTTACTATTTGCTCTACCTTACCAGACACATCCATATCACCCCAAAACAATCCTGCAGCAAAGCAACCAGAGATCATCTGGCTGCAGCAGGTTGGATTTCAGTGGCTGAAATGTATATGTGGGGACAGTTTACCTAAAATCACTTTCAAATCAATTGAAAGTAATGCAGCCAACTGTATTTTATTCTTCATCCATCCATCTGGGTTGCTGTCTGATCCCATTGGTCCTAATGTTTAGGCTTCAACTTTCCCTGCTGGGTGAGAACCACCCTAAGAAGCCAACAAGCCCCAGCTCAGCTTATCTAAGCCTCTGCTGAGCTATCTGAGGATGCCAGAGCTGTTGGTAGGGTGAGGGCAAACAGGGCTCTTCAGAAACCTGTATCTTGATGATACACAAATTCATTACTTTATTCGTCAATAAGTGTGCAATATACTGCAGCTCCAGAGGTCTTGGCAAAGGGCTGTTGATTTGAATAGAGTTTCTATGGCAGCACAGCTGAGAACAGCATCAAAAAAGGGCTTTTTCATGAAAATGGAAAGATATAGATTTACTTACTGTTTGGTTTATGAGACCCTAAAAATACTTCAAACTTCAGTGCCTGCCTCTGTAGTTTGCCCTTTCATTAAATGTGATTTTCTTCAGCAGCTAGCTATTCTGTTCTGGGAGTTTGCTCCTCCTTCTTTTGTGAAAGAAGAAATGTAACTTAACCCGTGCAATTTTATCACATCTTGCCAGACTTGGTCAATATTCCATTGATATTCAGTTTACTGGATGTGCTTAGTGGGTAATAATCCCATCTTTACTTTAAAGAAAATAAAATACACATAAAAAAACTTTTGTAACTGTAAAGAAATTTAAGCAACATGATCCAGCAAATGCTAAACCTTTGACTAAAAATTAGTTTGAATAATCCCCATTACTAGTATGCAATTTTAATGCCAAACTCACGAGGTCCAGTCCTCAGCTTTAGCAATGGTGGGTAGACCTATGAGCAGGATACATCCCATTTACTGGCAACTGAAGAACCCTGACAAGCAAGTAGAGGAGGTGGAACCGTGTTTTTATACCTGCCTTGTTAGACTTCTGCAACCCTGCACCTGCAGAGGTGATTTCTCCTCTTAACAGCTTTATTCTGTCATGCAGCCCTTGCAACTGAGGGGATGGGACTGTATCAGTCCCATGATAAGCAAGCAGTACCCAGCAGCAGAATCCATCCCTCAGGGACTCTTTTACAAAAAAACCTACTGGATTTTTCACTCTGCCTCCCCATTCCCTTGCCTGAGATTCTATCTAAATCTAAATCCTGCTTCCAGTCCCAAAGCAAGAAGTGGGAGGAGATGCTAGCAAACTTTTTTGAAGAAATAACAAACCTACAGCTTGTCAAGAACCTGGCTTGCAAATAAAAGTTAATACTATAATGCCCCCTCTTAAATCATTTTCAGATCTATCTGTGTAATGGCTCCTCAAGTGTAATTCCCTATTAAGAGGCTTTATCTGGAGAGATAAGCAGCTGATTCCCATGTGTTGTGGTTTAAGCCCAGCCAGCAAACCAGAAACCACGTCTGATATTGAAAGTTAAGCAGAGCTGGGTTTGGGCCTTGTCTAGGGTTAGACAACAATATAGGAGGACCAAGAGATTTTTCAACTCATAGCATCATCCTTCTATGGAAACCTTTTTTTCACAGCTGCCGAGAGCCACCTCCAAAGGCTGAGGGACTGTTTCTCTTTTGCAATTGCTTTGTCAATTCCCCCTTCCCTAGCAAGTTATCCCAGCTGCTTGGCTTCTCTACCTTCTAGTTCGTGACCATCGGCCCCATTGCCCCAGCATTGGAGCAACCAGGTGATGAGGTGCTTCCCTGCTTGACGGGTAAAATCCTTTTGTGTATTTCATAGCTCAGTTGAAGGCTGGGGGCGAAAAGTCACCTATTCTTCCTCTTCTTCCTCTGTTTCACGTACTAATAACTCCAGGCCAGATGCTGTCCCGGGTGGTAAGTACATTGTTTCTTCATCTTGCTTCATCTTTCTTGCCTCTTTTTTGCTTTTCCCCTTGCCTACAGGGGCAACTGATATTGGCACGAATTGGTCCTCTAGTTTAGCTGCAGTGATTATCACTGTGGTCGGAGTGGCTGCAGTATCTGTTACCAGGCTTTGGGTGGCTGCTGTACTTATCACTGGGGCTGGTGTAGCTGCTGTGCTTAGAAATGGATTAGCTGCACTGTCTGTTGCAGTCGGAGTTTGAGTAGCTGCTGTACTTGTCGCTGGGGTTGGTGTAGCTGCTGTACTTGGGGGTGGTGTAGCTGCTGTACTTGGAGTTGGAGTAGCTGTGTTATCTGTTGCAGTCGGAGTTTGAGTAGCTGCTGTACTTGTCACTAGGGTTGGTGTAGCTGCTGTATTTGGAGTTGGAGTAGCTGCATTGTCGGTTGCTTTGCCATCACATCCAGAGACAATTTTTTTCCCTTTGAAGGTGCTGAACGATGTTGAACAGGGCTCTGTAAGCATAGGAAAAGCCCCAGCACGTTGCCATGATTTGTCACTCTGGTATGACCGGGAGGACAACACTCCTCATTTAAATGTTTTACTACTTTTTCTGGATTTTGCACTTGTTCAGTGTTGAAATTCCAAAGCACTGGAGGGGCCCACTGGCCTAGATACTTGCCCATTCTATCCCACACACCCTGCCACTCATGACTGTGCCGCCTCAGGGAAAATCTCTTGGTCCTCCTATATTGTCGTCTAACCCTAGACAAGGACCAAACCCGACTCTGCTTAACTTTCGAGATCAGATGAAATGGTCGTGGGTAAAACAAACTCTGTATGAGTGCCAACATGGTGATCCCCATCACAATCAGCAAGCAGGCCTCAAGGGTACTCAAAGGCCATTCAAAACCTTCAGAACTCTCAAATGATGCTGTGAATGCCCTGGTGGGGGGCCTGGGAAGGTAAGGCAATGTCTCTTTCATAGGCTGACTACTCGAGGAGGGGGAAAGAAATGTGTAATTGCTAAACACTTCTATTATATACCTCCCAAAGTATAGATGTGGTGACCACACTGGGAACGCAAGCCAGATCAGTTTCATGATCAATGATTCTATTGTATTACAAGTCATTACCATGAAGTACAATGAAACAAGAACCTTAGCCCAAGGGCCCCAGCTGATAAACACTAAGACAGCAAATACTGACTGTAAGTAAGGTACGACATGCTGAAACTCTGAGATCAAGAGCAACAACTTTGAGAGCCAATAAATCAGCATTGTGATGAGTTACTATTAATCTGAAACGATGAATGCTTATCACAAATATGATTTGACACACTCCGGTCAGATCTGTCATTATCTCAAACCTTTGTGCCCTACACTGGGTGCCAAAAAGAACTGTCGTGGTTTAAGCACAGCTGGCAACCCAGAAACCACACAGACATTCGTTCACTGCCCCCACCCCCCCCTTCCTCCCCCGTCTCCCAGAGGGATGGAGAATCAAAAGAATGTAACTCCCACGGGCTGAGATAAGAACAGTCCAGTAACTAAGACATAACACAAAACCACTACTGCTACCACCAATAATGATAATGATAAGGGAAATAACAAGGGAAGAAAATGCAACGGCTCACCACCCGCCGACCAATACCCATCCCGACCTGAGCAGTGATCGAGCCCTTCCGGGTAACTGCCCCCAGATTATATACTGGGCATGAGGTGCTGTGGTATGGAATACCTCTTTGGTTAGTTTGGGTCAGGTATCCTGTCTCTGCTTCCTCCCGGCTTCCCCTCCTCCCTGGCAGAGCATGAGACTCAGAAAGTCCTTGGTCAGAGTAAACATTACTGAACGACAAATGAAAACATTGGTGTTATCAGCACTGTTCCCAGGCCAAAAGTCAAAACACAGCACTGCACCAGCTGCTAAGAAGGAAACAAATGACTGCTACTGCTGAAATCAGGACACCATGTCACTAATTGCTGTCTGCTGTGATTTTAAACTATCTGCACCATTGAGCTCTTCATTTTCATATTCTAATCACCCTGTGGGTTAATTAGTATGCAGTCTCCTTATAGAGACAATTTAAAAGCTGTCAGAACCCCAAACAGCAAGTTTGTTTTAAAAATTAATAACATCAGGAGTGTGTGGTGATTGGCATCCAAAGTGACAGATCAGAGTGTGCTCTGGAGACATACCATTTATTTTAAATAACATTTTAAAGAAAAGGAAAGAAAAAGAGGAAAGGCTTTCCTACATGAATAATGTCACTTAAAATCAGACTCCTGGGAAGTGCTTGCTTTTATCTCAGGGACACCCCTGCCTCTCCATAAAAAACAAATCTCGTCAAAAAACCATATGATACCTCTGTGTGGTCTAGGAACTTCTAGGCCAATTTTAGTAGAAATTTTGGCAACCGGGAGCTGGCAACTCATTAGAAATCAATGGGGTGAATTTGATACTGCTTGGATGTATGTGGGCATTTGATCTGCTTGCCAACTGGGTTGACTAGATGCTAGATTCAGCAGAAAAAAAAAAAGTAGGGAAAATGGATCAAGACTTCTGTGCAAAATGTAGCTGGATGTGATGGATGGAGGTTTAGCTACTTTTCATAGTGACAGATAAGTAATGAAGCGTGTTCTGTGTCAGCACTGATTTCTTTACCTTCAGAGATCATAGAATCATAGAATAGTTAGTCCAGCCCCAACTTTCACAGGCTGTTGTCATATGGGAGGTGCTCCATGTCCCTGATCATCCCCGTGTCCTTCGTCTGGACTTGTTTCAACAGTTCTATGTCCTTTTCATGTTGAGGACACCAGAGCTGTGCTCAGTACTCCAAGTGAGGTCTCATGAGAGCAGAGTAGAGGGGCAGGACCACCTCCTTCGACCAGCTGGTCACGCTTCTTTTGATGCAGCTCCTCTTGATGCTGGCCTTGGACATTGCTGAACGAGAAAAGTGGCCAGTACTTTATCTCTCTACTGACTCATGGATGGTGGCAAACATCATCCCACAATGAATGAACTTTGATGAAACCAGACAAGTTCTGCGGTATCATCAGCAGGCAACAGTCCAACACTGCACACCATCTCTCCTGCTCTGAAAGACTGTTACAAGAGATGAAGCCCGACATCATGGACCGGATGAACTCAGCAGCTTTGTAGGGATTGCTGTGGTGAGTAGCTCGAGAGAGGACGCCTTCAACACCGGAGCAGGGGGAAGATCGGTGTCCAGGAGCCTCAACTCAGAGCAACAAGAGGAACTGAGGGAGCCTCAAGTCCTA
Organism: Pezoporus flaviventris; assembly: GCF_033815535.1. NCBI lineage: Eukaryota > Metazoa > Chordata > Aves > Psittaciformes > Psittacidae > Pezoporus > Pezoporus flaviventris. The sequence goes on along the minus strand of NW_026892741.1, from coordinate 602,046 downwards.
GACAGGACCTGTCCAGGAGCCGGCAGCTCAGCTGACATGAGCAGCTGACTCACACGGGGCGAAGCCAGAAGCAGCGGCACCAGCCCTGACTGGTTGAAAACCTACCCCAGGGAGCGCGAGTGACCAGGAGTGCGGCAAACAGAGTGGGTCGAGGATGTTTGCGTGGCAGTTCGAGCCGGCAGGTGAGCGGGATGGTGAGCGCTGGTCGCATGACCAGGGCCCGGTCCGGGAGCTCTGCTCTGGCTGCCCTGGCGGTGGCCAGCGCAGGCACCCAGACATAGCCGATGAGAGGGTAGGCTGCAGTGCACAGCTTGGAGTGTAGCGGGTGCGTGCACTAGTCTGGTGAGGGGAGGGTGCACAATGGGCAGGGCTGCACTCGGTGCTCCCTGGTGGAGGTCCTCCTGCAGCAGGTGGCTGAGCTGCGGGATGCTGTTAATAGACTGCGAGATACCCGGGGCCTCAAGCTTCTCCTCTAGCTCATGAAGGAAAGAAGGAGGCCGTTAACCTGGGAAGCTGGGAATTAGTGACAAAAAAAACAACAAAAAAAGGAGGAAAAGGACAATCAAAAGCAAGGGGCTTCCCCCTAAAACTGTTGTCCCCACGCAGAACCGCTTTGCTGTACTTCAGGGGGCTAATGAGGAAACGCACTCGAGCTGGAAACAGCTGGCTGATGCCCTGGTAAAGAAGATCTCTACTGGTGCTGCCAGGAAAAAGCAGCGTGTCATAGTAGTAGGGGACTCTACATTGAAAGGGACAGAAGCACTCGTCTGTCGGCCTGACCCCGTCTCAAGGGAGGTGTGTTGCCTACCAGGGGCACAGATCAGGGATGTGGCAGAGAGGCTGCCTGCTCTAGTAAGTCCCATGGACTATTACCCACTTCTGGTGATACATGTGGGTTCTAGGGATAAAGATAGTAGTAGCCTGGGGAACATAAAGAAGGACTACAGAGCCCATGGGGAGGTGGTTAATGGCTCTGGAGCTCAGACAGTCTTTTTGTCAATTCTCCAGGATAAAGAGGAGGACCTAAAAAAAGCTAGGATGATCAGCCAGGTTAATAAATGGTTAAAAGGGTGGTGTCATAGTCAGGGGTTTGGGTGTCTTGAACACAGGACCCAAGATTGTAGGCCAGGAGCAGGATGGTCGAATTTGAGATCCTCAGGACAGTGAGAAGAGCGTGCAGCAAGCTCACTGCCCTGGACTTCAAAAGAGCAGACTTTGGCATCTTCAGGAACCTTCTTAGTAAGGTTCCATGGGATATAGCCATATAGGGCAGCAGGGCCCAAGACTGTTGGTTGATATTCAAGGATCACCTGCTACAAGCTCAGGAGTGTTGCATCCCAACCAGAAGGAAGAGCAGCAGGAGGGCCAGGAGGCCTCCTTGGATGGATAAGGAGCTCCTGAGGAAAATTCAAATGAAAAAAAGAGGCTTATAATAAGTGGAAGCAAGGACAGGTGGCATGGGAAGAGTACAGGGATGTTGTCCGGGACGCTAGGGACCAGGTTAGGAAAGCTAAGGCCCAGTTAGAATTAAACTGGTCTAGGGATATTAAGGATAACAGGAAGGGATTCTACAGGTACATAGCAAATAAAAAACAGACTAGGGGAGAACATAGGCCCTCTCAGGAAGCTCTCGGGAGAACTAGCTACACAGGATTTGGAGAAGGCTGAGGTTCTGAATGACTTCTTTGCCTCGCTCTTCACTGGCAAAGGCTCTGACAAAACCACCCAAGTCTAGGAAGGCAGACGCAGGGACTGTGAGAATGAAGACCTTGCGCCCACTGTAGGAAAGGAACTGGTTCGAGACCATCTTAAGAACCTGAACGTGCACAAGTCCATGGGTCCTCATGAAATCTATCCGCAGGTCCTGAAGGAGCTGGCAAATGAGGTTGCTAAGCCACTGGCCATCATACTTGAGAAATCTTGGCAGTCTGGTGAAGTTCCCGATGACTGGAAAAAGGGAAATATAACCCCCATTTTCAAGAAGGGGAAAATGGATGACCCGGGGAATTACTGACCAGTCAGTCTCACTTCAGTGCCTGGCAAAATCTTGGAGCAGATTCTCCTGGAAGGCATGCTAAGGCACATGAAAATAAATAAGGTGCTTAGTGACAGCCAGCATGGCTGCACTAAGGGGAAATCCTGCCTGACCAATTTGGTGGCCTTCTATGATGGGGCTACAGAACTGATGGACAGGGGTAGAGCAGTTGATGTCATCTACCTGGACTTGTGCAAAGCGTTTGACGCTGTCCCACACGACATCCTTGTCTCTAAATTGGAGAGTGTCGTGGTTTAAACCCAGTCAGGTAATTCGTTCCCTCACTTCCCCCCCCTTTCTTGCCCTCCCCCTGCTCTCGGAGGGACAGAGAGGAGAATCGAAAAGAATGCAACTCCCACGGGTTGAGATAAGAACAGTTTAGTAACTAAGGTATAACACAAATCACTACTGCTACCACCAATGATAATAATGATAAAGGAAACAACAAGGGAAGAGAATACAACACCTCAGCACCAGCCGACCGATAACTCGCCCCCCAAGCCCGACCAAGCTCCGACCGATACCTCCTCCAACCCTGCAGTCTCCCAGCCCTTCTGGCTAACTCCCAGTTACATCCTGGGCATGACGTGCTGTGGTATGGAATAGCTCTTTGGTCAGTTTGGGTCAGGTGTCCTGTCTCTGCTTCCTCCCAGCTTCCCCTCCTCCCTGGCAGAGCATGAGGCTCACAAAGTCCTTGGCCAAACCAAAACATCTCTATCAGCTCTGTTCCCGAGCTGAAAGTCAAAACACTGCACTGCACCAGCTACCAAGGAGGAGAAACATGACTGCTACTGCTGAACCCAGGACAGAGAGACATCAATTTGATGGATGGACCACTCAGTGGATAAATAACCGGCTGGATGGCCACACGCAAAGAGTTGTGGTCAATGGCTCAATATCCGGCTGGAGACCATTAACGAATGGTGTCCCTCAGGGATCGGTGTTGGGACCGGTCTTGTTTAACATCTTCATCGCTGACATGGACAGTGGGATTGAGTGTGCCCTCAGCAAGTTTGCTGATGACACCAAGCTCTGTGGTTTGGTTGACACGCTGGAGGGAAGGAATGCCATCCAGAGGGACCTCGTTACGCTTGTGAGGTGGGCTGATGCCAGTCTTATGAAGTTTAACCATGCCAAGTGCAAGGTCATACACCTGGGTCGGAGCAATCCCAGGCACAACTACAGGTTGGGCAGAGAAGAGATTCAAAGCAGCCCTGTGGAAAAGGACTTGGGGGTGTTGGTTGATGAGAAAATGAACATGAGCTGGCAGTGTGCACTTGCATCCCAGAAAGCCAACTGTATCCTGGGCTGCATCAAAAGGAGCGTGACCAGCAGGTCGAAGGAGGTGGTCCTGCCCCTACTCTCCTCTCGTGAGACCTCACCTGGAGTATTGTGTGCAGTTCTGGTGTCCTCAACATAAAAAGGACATGGAACTGTTGGAACAAGTCCAGAGGAGGGCCACGAGGATGATCAGGAGACTGGAGCACCTCCCGTATGAAGACAGGCTGAGAAAGTTGGGGCTGTTCAGCCTGGAGAAGAGAAGGCTGCGTGGAGACCTCAGAGCAGCCTTCCAGTATCTGAAGGGGGCCTATAGGGATGCTGAGGAGGGCCTCTTCATTAGAGACTGTAGTGACAGGAAAAGGGGTGACGGGTTAAAACTTAAACAGGGGAAGTTTAGATTGGATATTGTCCTGGGTTCAGCAGTAGCAGTCATGTTTTTTCCTTTGTGGTAGCTGGTGCAGTGCTGTGTTTTGACTTCCAGCCTGAGAACAGTGTTGGTGAAGCCGATGTTTTCAGTTGTTGCTAAGTGATGTTTACCCTGACCAAGGACTTTGTGAGGCTCATGCTCTGCCAGGGAGGAGGGGAAGCTGTGAGGAAGCAGAGATGGGGCGCCTGACCCGGGCTAGCCAGGGAGGTCTTCCATACCACAGCACATCATGGCCGGGGTGAGGGGTAACTGGGAGTTACCCGGAAGGACACGGGCTTCCGGGTGGAACTCGTTTTTCTTGGCCGGTGGTATCGTATTCTCTTCCCTTGTTATTTTCCCTTATCATTGTTGTAGTTGATAGTAGCGGTGGTGATTTGTGTTGTACATTGGTTGCTGGACTGTTCTTGTCTCAACCCGTAGGAGTTGCACTCTTTCGATCCTCCTCCCCGTTCCTCCGGGAGCGGGGAAGGGGAGAGCCCTGGTGGGGGGGGGGACACGGATTGCTGTCAGCTCAGCACCACTCACTGGGAGTGAGTGAACAAGTTAACTGACTGGGTTTAAACCACGACAGATATAAGGAGGAAATTCTTTCCTGTTAGGGTGGTGAGGCACTGGAGGAGGTTGCCTAGGGAGGTTGTGAATGCTCCATCCCTGGCAGTGTTCAAGGCCAGGTTGGATGAGGCCTTGGGTGATATGTTTTAGTGTGTGGTGTCCCTGCCCATGGCAGGGGGGTAGGAACTAGATGATCTTAAGGTCCTTTCCAACCCTTACTTTTCTATGATTCTATGATTAATCCATGCACTAAGGAATGATATCTCTCTCTTTGTGTGTGTGTGTATGTATATATATATATATGAGACAAGAGTGATGGTATAGTGAAAAATGTGAGATCTGAGCGTGAATGGTATGGAAAAGGGGTGGATACTGTCCTGGGTTCAGCAGTAGCAGTCATTTGTTTCCTTCTTAGTAGCTGGTGCAGTGCTGTGTTTTGACTTCTAGCCTGGGAACAGCGCTGATAACACTGATGTTTTTAGTTGTTGCTCAGTAATGTTTACTCTGACCAAGGACTTTCTGAGTCTCATGCTCTTCCAGGGTGGAGGGGAAGCCGGGAGGAAGCAGAGGCAGGACACCTGACCCAAACTAGCCAAAGAGGTCTTCTATACCACAGCACATCATGCCCTGTATATAAACTGGGGGCAGTTACCCAGAAGGGCTCGATCACTGCTCGGGTCGGGCTGGGTATTGGTTGGCATGTGGTGAGCTGTTGTGTTCTCTCCCCTTGTTATTTCCCTTATCATTATTATTATTGGTGGTAGCAGCAGTGGTTTTGTGTTATACCTTAGTTACTGGACTGTTCTGATCGCAACCTGTGGGTGTTACATTCTTTAGATTCGCCTCCCCATCCCTCCAGGAGCAGGGGTAGGATGGGGGTAGTGAGCGAGCGGCTGCGTGGTTCTGGGTTGCCGACTGGGCTGAAACCACAACAATGTGTGTAAGCCACCATGATGGTTTTTCTTTCAGAGCCTTTCCCCAACACTAAATGAACTACGAACAATGGATAAACAAGAAGGGAGAGAAAATGTTAAGCTTAGTTAGTTGTCTAATCATTCTGAGACATTTTGCCCTCTTTGTTTTGAGTTAGCTTCAAACACAGATGAAGCAAATAATGCACCTGATGTGGCTTGTTCTTGTATCTATTGGATAGGTTATATTTATTTTGTTTATTCCTTCTGTACATACTAGCAATTACAGATCTGTGCCCCATACGTTGCTGTGTTTTTCTCTCATCTGCAGTTTTGATTTGCTGGATTGTTGGATTTTTATTTTTTATTTCTATGTTCTCTTTACTGTAAGAAAAAAAAAATTGCTTCTTTGTAATGTCAAGCAAAAGACCTTTGTCTTGGGACAGAAAAAAATATTTCCAATTTTCTTCCTGGGTCACAACCGCATCCTAAAGGATCATGGGAAATTTCCACGGTTTTAAGTTTACTGCACATATACTTTGATGCCTTGCCTTGCAGCCATTTTGCTTCCCATTCAGGGAAGAGTTGACAGGACTTGTTTGTGCTGCTCCTTCATGGGTGACAAGGGGATATTTACGCTGATATTTCCCTACCCACAAGAGACTTCAGGACAAGTGAAGATGAAGACTCAGGGATCGATTCATTTGGCCACACGTAGTTGTCAACTGTCTTTTGAGATGCCTAGGATATCCTCCAGCTGCTCTTGCAGAAGGGCAGAGGTATTGCCTGAAACCCTTTATCATATCTGCCAGCTTCCCTCAGATTTTTCTAATATCTCAGGGCATCTCAAATACAACCAGGTGCCTGTATATGGTTTAAGCCCAGCCGGTAATTCAGAACCATGTAGCTGCTCGCTCACTCACCCACCTCTTCCCCCCCCTGTTGCTCCTGGATGGATGGGGAGGAGAACTGAAAGAATGTAACTCCCACGGGTTGATGTGGAGACAGTGTTCTCATGGGAGAATGGATAATTGGTACATAAACTCTGAATAATCCTGAAAGATACAGCAAGGCCGTGAGAGGCCCAAGGAAGCTTAAGCAAGCAAGATAAGAAGCAGCTAGAATTCACTGATTGTCGTGGTTTAAACCCAGTCAGGTAATTCGTTCGCTCACTTCCCCCCCTTTCTTGCCCTCCCCCTGCTCCCGGAGGGACAGAGAGGAGAATCAAAAAGAATGCAACTCCCACGGGTTGAGATAAGAACAGTTTAGTAACTAAGGTATAACACAGATCACTACTGCTACCACCAATGAAAATAATGATAAAGGAAATAACAAGGGAAGAGAATACAACACCTCAGCACCAGCCGACCGATAACTCGCCCCCCTCAGCCCAACCAAGCACCGACCGATACCTCCTCCAACCCTGCAGTCTCCCAGCCCTTCCGGCTAACTCCCAGTTACATCCTGGGCATGATGTGCTATGGTATGGAATACCTCTTTGGTCAGTTTGGGTCAGGTGTCCTGTCTCTGCTTCCTCCCAGCTTCCCCTCCTCCCTGGCAGAGCATGAGGCTCACAAAGTCCTTGGCCAAACCAAAACATCTCTATCAGCTCTGTTCCCGAGCCGAAAGTCAAAACACTGCACTGCACCAGCTACCAAGGAGGAGAAACATGACTGCTACTGCTGAACCCAGGACATTATCCACCCCTTATTCCATACCATTCACGTCATGCTCAGATCCCACATTTTCAATATACCATCACTCTTATCTCAGTGCACTCTTATCTTAGTGCATGGACCAGTCCCTATAAAGCTGCTGCGTCCATCTGGTCCATGTCAGGCTCCATCTCTTGTAACAGTCTTCCAGAGCAGGAGAGACTGTGTGCAGTGTTCACACTCGTGAATAACCTGGGCAATAGTGTCCATTGCTAAGTCCACCCCTCGATCATGAGTCCATCTCTATGTTGCATCTCTGCTCTGATGGCCTGAAGTGCCATGGGCCCAGCAGACTTAAAATAATTCACTGTCCCCTTAAGCAGTTTCTGCAGCTTGTTGCCGGGGACTCCATACATCTGCCTTCCATCTCCGACGCTTCCAAAGCACTGGAGGGGCCCAGTGGACGAGATACTTGCCCATACTGTCCCACACACCCTGCCACTCATGACTGTCCAGCCTTGGGGAAAACCTCTTGGTCCCCCTATATTGTCGTCTAACCCCAGACAAGACCCAAACCTGACTCTGCTTAACTTTTGAGATCAGACAAAATGGTTGTGGGTAGCACACAGTCTGTGTGTGTGCCAACATGCTGATCCCCATCACAATCAGCAGGCAGGTCCCAAGGATACCCAAAGGCCATTCAAAACCTCCAGAACTCGCAAACGATGCTGCTGTACTTGTCACTGGGGCTGGTGTAGCTGCTGTGCTTGCCGGCTCTCCCACCACCGGCTTCTCTTTTCCTGAGTCCAGCTCTTCCTCCTCTGCCTTGCTGGGAAATGCTGCGTGGTCTCCTGCATCCTCCTGGGGCTCGGCGGGCGGCTGCCGGGGGATGGTCTCGGCCGTCGCGGGGCTGGGCTCGGCCGTCGCGGGGCTGGGCTCGGCCGCGGGGCTCGGCTCCTCCGCGGGGCTCGGCTCCTCCGCCCCCTTCTCCCGCTGCTCGGCAGCCGCCTCCTTCCTCTCCTCGACCGCCCCGACCTCCTCCACCGGCAGCCGTCCCCTCGCGGCCTCTGGCCCCGCTCCCGCCGCCGCTTGGTCCCCGCGGCCGCTCTCCCAGGCCGGTTCGGCTGCCGCCGGCTCCCGGGACCGCTCCCCCTCGGCTCCCCGCAGCCTCACGAAGATGGAGAGTAGGGTGAGGGCCAGGACGGTGAAGAGCAGCCGGACGGCCAGGTACAAGTCCACGGCCACGTCCGTTCCGCCCTGCTGCTGGAGCCCTCCCGTATTACAAGCCATTGCCATAAAGCACAGTGAGACAAGAACCTTAGCCCAGGCCCCACACTTGATAAACACTAACACAGCAAATACCGGCTCTACGTCAGTTACAACATTCTGAAGCTGTGATATCAACAGGAACAACTCTGAGAGCCAGTAAATCAGCATTGTGACGAGTGACTATTAATCCAGTCAAATCTGTCGTTATCTCAACCCTTCGTGCCCCACGTTGGGCGCCAAAAAGAACTGTCGTGGTTTAAACCCCGTCAGGTAACTCGTTCGCTCACTTCCCCCCCTTTCTTGCCCTCCCCCTGCTCCCAGAGGGACGGAGAGGAGAATCAAAAAGAATGCAACTCCCACTGGTTGAGATAAGAACAGTTTAGTAACTAAGGTATTACACAGATCACTAGTGCTACCACCAATGAAAATAATGATAAAGGAAATAACAAGGGAAGAGAATACAACACCTCAGCACCAGCCGACCGATAACTCGCCCCCCTCAGCCCAACCAAGCACCGACCGATACCTCCTCCAACCCTGCAGTCTCCCAGCCCTTCCAGGTAACTCCCAGTTACATCCTGGGCATGACGTGCTGTGGTATGGAATAGCTCTTTGGTCAGTTTGGGTCAGGTGTCCTGTCTCTGCTTCCTCCCAGCTTCCCCTCCTCCCTGGCAGAGCATGAGGCTCACAAAGTCCTTGGCCAAACCAAAACATCGCTATCAGCTCTGTTCCCAAGCTGAAAGTCAAAACACTGCACTGCACCAGCCACCAAGAAGGGGAAAAATGACTGCTACTGCTGAACCCAGGACACTGATGTAATGAGAACTGTGGACTGTTGGCAAGCTTTCGAGGTCAAGTTCCCACACCTGTGCTTAACCAATTATATGCTAGTTGCAAAGGGTCTTCAGGACATGTATCCAATCATAATATGCCAAATCACTGTAAGTGCATGTAAGAAATAGCATTTAAGGGGTTAAGGCTTTGTAATAAACGGCTTTTGTCTGATCATATTGATTTCTGACTGAGTCCATATATTTTCTGCGGCAAATGGCGCCCGAACAGGGACCCCCCATATTTTTCATATTGAAACTGAAGGAATTAAAGCGTGTAGCACCGAAGAAAGTGGAAAACTCGGAGCCGCAGGGTCGGCTGGGTTCGATCCGCCAGGACCAGGATTGGGAGGTAGTCGCCTCGGAACGGAGCCTAGTGAGCCCGGAAGACACTGCGCAGTGGAAATAAGGTAACAGCCGACGGGGTCTGGAAGAGGGTTAGGATGAGGAATCAATTAAGTAAAGAAAAAATGGTCATCCTTAAGCTCTTTCAGCATATCCTCTCAGTGAGAGGGATCGAATATGATGATAATCTGTTAAAAAGATTGTTGCTCTGGAGTAAAGAAAAAGAGCTGATCAAGGGGCTTAATGAAGCTTTTGATCTTGGGACTTGGAAAAAAAATTGGGGCACACCTGTGGGATCAAGTTACTTGTGGGTTTAAGGAGGCTGCCCCCTGGTTACTACAAAAAGGGACTCTAGCCGCAATGAAGGCTGAGAAACAGGTGGCAAAATCCGTTTTTACAGCTCTCTCTGACTCGCCTTCACAACAGCAGGGCTTGGCACCTACATTAGATTCAGCACCCGGTGCTACAGCCATGGTAGTGTTGTCTGTTTCGGGCATAAAACATTCTGGTCAAAAAACGGCGCGCAGTACTGTACAAAAGTTTGAGGACCCTGCGCCTTTCCCCTATCCTGTGTCGACAACGCCTTTACCGGCGGTAGCTCCAACTGATACTCAGGAGCCAGTAGCGGCTACTGAGCAACCGAAACAAACTGATGTTAACCCTTTTCATGCTGCTACTGCCCCTAAACTTAATCTCCAAGAATTTTTGCCGGGGTGGGAGTCTCCTAAGGAGGAGAGTGTAACTCCAAATAAATACCCACCTCCGCCACATACACCACCGCTTGCATCGCTCCCACTGGAGCTGCAAAATGAGGGGAACTGGGGGCAATGGACAAAATCCTTAGATAGGCAATTGCAGGACTTGCGGGACCGTCTGGATAAGTTGGGGGAGGAGAGGGAGCAAGCCTCAGAAAAAACGGAAAAAACGGAAAAACCGGAGAGCCCAGCTAAGATCAGTCCGTGTGATGTGCCGTTACCACCTACTCCTACATCTAATAAAGCTAATCCGAGTGCCATGAGATGGCGAGTCTGCATTCAGGATGCAATTATAGACGGTACTATTTTACCGATAGATGTTCCCGCTGCATTCCCTGTTATTATAAATTCTCAGGGACAGTCTGTCTGGACTCCTATGGACTGGAAAGCTATGAAAGAAATTAAGGGAGCAATTACTCAGTATGGGTTGTCTTCCTCATATACACAGCAAATGTTATCTGCTTTCTTTTCTAGTAATGTTCTAACTCCAAATGATTGTCTCAATTTTATTAACTCCTTCACAGCTCCTGCATTTTAAAAGTGGGTTTGAGGAGCTTGCTGCAAGGGCTGCAGATGAGAATTTAGAGTGTAATCCTCATCACCCTTTGCATGGTGTTTCATCTGAAATGTTATTGGGAAAGGGACAATTTCACCCTGATGGAGTACAAGCTTGTATGAAAATTGAAGTTTTACAGCAAGCACAGCAATTGGCTTTAGCTGCTCTGAAAGCTGTGCCGGAAGCGGGAAAACCTAATCCTTCATATACATCAGTAAAGCAGGGACCTACTGAGCCCTATATGCAATTTATTGACAGATTGACAGAGGCTATCAAAAAGAATATTGATCTGGCATCTAATGCTAAAGAATCCATGCTTATGTCTCTGGCTACGGAAAATGCTAACCCAGCTTGTAAGCGTATTTTGCAGGTTTTGCCAAAATCTGCTGGTCTTCAAGAAATGATGGATGCATGTTCTAAAGTGGGCACAGCAGAGGAAAAGGCTGGATACATGGCTACTGCCTTCACCGCTGCTGTTAAACCCCTTCTACAACAAGGTCAGGGTGATCGTGGGGGTACTAAAGGACAAACTATTATTGAACGAACACATCAAACTTCGAAACAACTGTTGGAAAAACAAAAAATCGGGGGAAGAAGGACGTACACCAGTAGCAAGGATACAGAAAGCTGTATATGTTATGAATTTTGTGCAATTGACAGGAGACTTTAATGACCCCCCTGCTATAATACATGGTCAGGCATTAGGTTCAGGTTATATGACTAAAACTCCGGGTATTTTGGCCCAGTACAAGGATTTGGAAACCAGCATTTGGAAAGGTCCTGTGAAAGTAAAACTAACTGTTCAAGGTTATATGTGTATAATTAGAGATTCCGGTCTGTGGTGGGTGCCGGCTCGATGGGTGAAACCCTGGAAAGAGCCAGCACCACCCCAGGACAACCCCCTTGTCAGTGATTGGATTAATTGAAATTTCAGCTTAGGACTTCCGTTTTATGGATGTTTTCAGTCCTTCTTAAAGTGAAGGGAGCAATCTTTTTTACGTTAAAGTAAAAAAAAAAAAAAAAAACCAACAAAAAAAATGAAAAACAAAAAAAAAAGAAAAAAAAAAAAAGAAAAAGAAAACCCACCATCCACCACCCGCCACCCACCCCCCCGAACCTACAGCGAGACAAACATGGAATACAGGCGTATTGTGTGCGTTTTCGGTGGTGGGAAGGTCTTTCATATGTTCTTATCAGGGGTGTTGGGCATACTGTGAGTCATTTAATACAGTCTCTCTGTGATACTTATGAACTAGAAGTTGGTAAAAATAAGTATATCCAGGTTTCTATCAACCTTTGGAGACCTTTGCAGATATTGCTGGCCACTTCTTTCAGCACAGGCTGGCCACCTGTGTCGGAATGAGTGTGCATTTTGGTCAGTATAAAAGCCCAAGCCTCATGCGCTGTGGGGGAGGCAGAGCCTCTGCGGGGACGCCTGCTAAGAATGAGCCTGCCACCTCGCACTGCAATGATGCTTCTCGGAGCTGGTTTCCTGTTAGTCTCCACAGGGTCCTTATGCCACATTCTGTACGTGGGACTGTAGTGGAAGTAATGATTGTCTGGATTTTGTGCTTCAGATATTGTAGTTGTGTGGAGTGTGCTTGTGGGATCCTACACGCGTGTGTGTGTGTGTTGAGGGCATTCGGTGTTTTATGTATTGTTGGGTTCATGTAAAAGTTTTTAACCGGTAGCTTTTAACATTTCGGGCATGAAAGAGTTAATGTAAAAGTGCGGCTGCCGGCAGGTATTTATAGTTGCTGCTGAAGCAGGCAGGCGGCTGTAGCTGCTGTCGAGCAGGCAGGCTTTTGCAGGGGAAAAGAAAAAAAAAAAGAGAGAAAAGAGCAGTGATGCAGCAAACTTCTCGACAGTTAACAATGTGCAGTTTAACCTGTCTGCTTCTCAAAAACTGATAACCATGGTCCATGGCGACTGCCTGCGAAGTTTGTCAAGCCTTGCTATGAGCTGGGCAGACGAATGGATAAACCTGATGCCTCAGCTACAGGAGCTGACCGTGAATACCCCAAGCAGAATGAGATAGAGGAAGAGAAAAACGAATGATTGCAAAACATCACTTGGGGGCAAATGAAATGTAACATCCTAAATATGTGTGCTTGTAAAGTAGCTATTATTAGAGGTTGTGATTTTGTGTATAAAACCACTTGTATTTACTAGCTGGTTGCTAATATGAAACTATGCCTTGTATTGTATAGATTTGTCACTTGTAAAAGAGATGTTAGACTATGGAAATTTGCAGTAGCTGCTAGAAAATGCTAAGGCAAAAGCTAGAAAGATTTTAATACAATGGTAGTGTTATAAAGCAGGTGATGGAACAAATTAAGAGGGTGGGAGAATTCCACTGGTAAGAAATGTCTTTGGCTGGTCCCTCGCTACCATCAGCATCTTCAGCATGCTGCTGCACCCTGTAATAGTTACTCTGCTAATGTAAATTTGTGTGTGCCTTGCTGTAGTAGCGACTTGTCACTGGATGAAGCAGGTGAAACTCTGCACTGACAACAAGGTGCAAGGACTGAGGCTGACAAAATGCCTGCTACCACAGTCAAGGGCAAGACTGGGTTGGCCTCTGTGTTTGCCACCAAGAAGAACCTTTAGCTCTGCTGTTGGCTGCAACCCAGCAGGTGTGGAGCGGTGGGGACACAAGCCATGCCAGACCTTGTTGTGAAGGATGGCCTCCCCTGTTACCAGAGAGCCATACAGCAGAAAAAAGGGGCAGGCCCAGCAGCCTGTAGTTGGCATATGTTGGAGATATGATCTAGCCCAAATCCCCTGCTCAAGTAGAGTCATCCAAAACATATAAAAAACAAAAAGGGGGAGATGTGGAGACAGTGTTCTCACGGAGAATGCATAAGTAGTACATAAACTCTGAATAATCCTGAAAGATACAGCAAGGCCGTGAGAGGCCCAAGGAAGCTTAAGCAAGCAAGATAAGAAGAAGCTAGAATTCACTGATGTAATGAGAACTGTGGACTGTTGGCAAGCTTTCGAGGTCAAGTTCCCACACCTGTGCTTAACCAATTATATGCTAGTTGCAAAGGGTCTTCAGGACATGTATCCAATCATAATATGCCAAATCACACTGGAAGTGCATGTAAGAAATAGTATTTAAGGGGTTAAGGCTTTGTAATAAACGGCTTTTGTCTGATCATATTGATCTCTGACTGAGTCCATATATTTTCTGCAGCAGGTTGAGATAAGATCAGTCCAGTAACTAAGGTATAATACAAAACTACTACTACCACCACCAATAATAATAACGATAAGGGAAATAACAAGGGGAGAGAATACAATTGCTCACCACCCTCCGACCGATACCCAGCCTGACCTGAGCAGCGATATGGGCCTTTCAGGTAATTCCCCCCATTTTATATACTGGGCATGATGTGCTGTGGTATGGAATACCCCTTTGGCTAGTTTGGGTCCGGTGCCCTGTCTCTGCTTACTCCCAGCTTCCTGTGACACTCCTCACTGGCAGAGCATGAGACTGAAGAAGTCCTTGACTGGAGTAAACATTACTTAGCCACAACTAAAAACATCGGTGTGTTACCAGCATTGTTCTCGGGCTAAAGTTGAAAACACAGCACTGCACCAGCTACTAAGAAGGAGAAAAATGACTGCTACAGCTGAATCCAGGACAAGAGCTTAGACTCCTGGTCCAGGGATGCACCATCCACATTTGAGCCTCTCCATTTGAGTAGGAGGAATTTAAACCTGAGAGGTTATTTGGTTGCAGAGCTTCAGGGGGACAATGGATCTTCTCACCCAAATCTGGGTGTCTACAGCATAAGATTGCTATGTCACTTAGGTTTCTCACCTTTCATTGCAGTCAGTGAAAGTTTAGCCAATGGAGCCTGGAAAGTAATTAATCTTGGACTAAAGTTCCTCAATTTTATCTCTCTTGCCTCTTGTGGCAGCTTAGATACATAGCTCTCATATAGATACCCAGGCTGCGGCTACCTAAAGTTAGATGAGATGAACCCCCTATTCCCTTAGTTATTAAAAGAAAACACCATCAGGAAGGTGTAAGTACAAATCCATAGATTTGTTTTCAAAAAACAAAATTCAGAATAGTGAATTTGATTGAACTGTCTTCCTGGGCAGTTGTTCCAGTAGGAGAAAACAAGGCCTGAGTGCCTTTTCATGCTGTCCTGGGTTCAGCAGTAGCAGTCATGCCCAGGATGTAACTGGGAGTTAGCCGGAAGGGCTGGGAGACTGCAGGGTTGGAGGAGGTATCGGTCATGACGTGCTATGGTATGGAATAGCTCTTTGGTCAGTTTGGGTCAGGTGTCCTGTCTCTGCTTCCTCCTGGCTTCCCCTCCCCCCTGGCAGAGCGTGAGGCTCACAAAGTCCTTGGCCAAACCAAAACATCTCTATCAGCTCTGTTCCCGAGCCGAAAGTCAAAACACTGCACTGCACCAGCTACCAAGGAGGAGAAACATGACTGCTACTGCTGAACCCAGGACAATGCCCAAACTGACAAATAAAATCCCTTTAGACTTCTTCCTCCCAGAATACTAGTTTTTCTGCAAAACTTCCAAGGCCAGCTTTTGCAAACAGTTGCTGAAACTGGGACTTATCCTTGGGTAAAGCTGTACTGGGATATGGAGTGCTGAGCAAATAAAGTATGCTATCAACTTAATTTCAAGCAGAATGGTTGGAGAGTTTACTCTTGGCAGTTTACTGAAGTTTTTCCAAAGTTTGATGGCCTGACCAAAATCTCAGTCAGGGTCAGAATTTCAGCAGATTCTGCCAACTGTTAAACCTTTCCTTTTGCATAATAAAAATCTGTCATCCCAGGAAAACAATCATAATTAAAGAAAATCTTTGCTTTCATTATCTTTGCTCCACCATGACGCTCTCTCAGAGTGGATGCTTAAAGGGAATATATTCCTACCCTGATACATCTTTCTGTATTTTGTCTGCCTGATGATATAAAATAAGCATATAAGGCTATGGGGAGAACAGTTCATTGGTTGAAAAACCTAAAATATCCTGGTTTGGCTCCAGTAAATGTGAAAACTGAAGATAGGCTTGCACCAAAGCTGTTTAGAAAACCAGTGTGGAAATTTAGCTCAAGCATAGACATGCAGCATTCATGTGGATAGCATAACTCCATATGTCAGCGGTTAAGAGCATTTAGGCTTTTCCCAGTGTGCTCTTTATTCTGGTTCCTGTCAATCTGCTGTTCACACACGTCTATAATAAGCAATTTCCCTCCTCCAACTTCTTTCCAAACTATTTTGTCTCCTATTTCCATCTATACCATTCCACTTTCCACTCTTCACCTCTTTAACTTCTTCTTCATCAGTCAGATCCCTTCATGTGTCTATACTCCATGAAGGCAGTCTGGGACTTTATTACATGTGGTCTCTCTGCCATCCTTCTTACACTTTTATAGGAAGCCGTCTCAAGCAAGAATGTTAACGAAAACCACTCTCGATAAAGTATTTTCTTCAGAATTTTTATTTGAAAAATAAATGTAGAACTGAAGATTTCACACTAAATTGCATATCAGAGTGATGGCATATCACTGAGGGGTTTATTAGGATACAATGAAAAGGATGAGCTTCAGGAAAAATCCTGATTTCTGGATCTATTTGGTTTTCTCCATTCACAGTAACACTGAGTGGTCAAAATAAAGCCAAATGTTATACTGTATTCGATCATTTTCAAACATTTTAGTAGTTTTCAGAATGCCATTAGAATAGGGCAACAATTTAAGCCCTATATACCATAATGCTAGCTAACTGTTAAACTTTGTTGCTGTGGTTAACACTTATGATCTTACCTATGCATCTGTTTAATCAGATTTCAGTTTTCATATTGCAGTCAATTACTATGGTTTTCAGACTGAAAAGTAAAATTATACCCCATATGTATTGATCTGAAATACAGAAAAGGAGAGAGAAGAATGATATACTCATTCCCAGTGTGCATTATTTTTCATCTCTGGTTGTAGTGTTTTAAAGCCTGTCGACAAGTCGGCCACGCAGTCAACACTACCCACGGGTTGAGATAAGAACAGTCCAGTAATTAAGTTATAACACAAATCACTACTGCTACCACCATTAATAATAATGATAAGAGAAATAACAAGGGAGGAGAATACAATACCACCCGCCAAAAAGAGCACGACCGAGCAGAGACTGCCCTTCCAGGTAACTCCCAGTTATCTCCCGGGCATGATGTGTTGTGGTATGGAATACCTCTGGCTAGTTGGCTAGTTTGGGTCAGGTGTCCTGTCTCTGCTTCCTCCCAGCTTCCCCTCCTTCCTGGCAGAGCATGAGACTCACAAAGTCCTATGGCCAGTCTAAACATTTGAGCAATAATTAAAACATTGGTGTTATCAGCTCTGTTCCCAGGCTGAAAGTCAAAAAAACAGCGCTGCACCAGCGACTAAGAAGGTGTCGTGGTTTAAACCCTAGCCAGACAGCTTGTTCACTCACTCCCAGTGAGTGGTGCCAGGCTGAGAGCAATCGAGCTCCCCCCCCCCCCCCCCCCCCCCCCCCGCGGTCTCCCCTTCCCCGCTCCCGGAGGAATGGGGAGGAGGATCGAAAGAGTGCAACTCCTACGGGTTGAGACAAGAACAGTCCAGCAACCAATGTACAACACAAATCACCACCACTACTACCAATGACAACAATGATAAGAGAAAATAACAAGGGAAGAGAATACAATACCACCGGCCAAGAAACGAGTCCCACCCGGAAGCCTGTGTCCTTCCGGGTAACTCCCAGTTACCCCCCACCCCAGGCATGACGTGCTGTGGTACGGAATACCTCTTTGGCTAGCCTGGGTCAGGCGCCCCATCTCTGTTTCCTCACGGCTGCCCCTCCTCCCTGGCAGAGCATGAGCCTCGCAAAGTCCTTGGTCAGGGTAAAAATCACTTAGCAACAACCAAAAACATCGGTATCACGAACACTGTTCCCAGGCTGGAATTCAAAACACAGCACTGCACCAGCTACCACGAAGGAGAAACATGACTGCTACTGCTGAACCCAGGACAGAAGGAGAAAAAATGACTGCTACTGCTAAGCCCAGGACACTGGTGCTGATAAAGCAAGCACTCAGTGATAAATCATCATTCAAGTGGGATGAATGGATTCAGATATTAAAATAAAACCAGCACAAGACCTTCTAAAAATAAAAACTCCTCTGTTACGGTCTCCTAAATAGCAGGGTATGCGGGCATTTCTATTAAATGCTGAGATTTTACTTCAAATGCATGTCATTCTCAGAGTATCTCTCATTGTATGAACTGGGGCATAGCTTATTACAGAGAAAGAAGAAAAATTAAATGACTAGGCTGCCCAGTAGGGAGAATGCTAACTTATAAGTCAGCACTCTTGAATGCTCTTATGAGCTCTGTGACTTTCAGCCCATCCTCATCCCACCTGTCCACCATGCCTTTGCTTGCAGCTGCAGTGAGTAGAAAGGTGTGGACCCCTCTGGGGAATAGTTCAGGTGTTACTGGACTAAGTTAGGTGGTGGAGCTTTCCAACTGGTTCTCTTGTTTTCCTTTTGTGTAACAGGATGGGTATCTGGGTTTGAGCAACATCCCTGGTACGGTACAGACTACTTTAAGTGTGTAATACAAATATAACATTTTAGTTAGAAAGAAAAAAAAATCATCTGAATTTGTGCATCATGCAGATATTGTCTTTTGCTGAATGCATACACAGGAAAAAAATGAAGCCTTACCGTTTCTGGAGGAACATTGTACTGTTTTTTTCTCAGCAGAGGTCTCTTAGTCAAACTTGTTCAGCAAGATTTTTTGCTAATTATCTTGCTAACTTCTCTTAGATTTCATCCCTTTCTATACACTGGATGTGCCTGAAAAATTACTTTATCATTACACCAGCCTAGCCCTTGTGCCTCATTTGTCACCCCCCCCACAAGCAACTTGATTCTTCTGCTTATGTTTCATGCCAGCACTCTCCTACCAAAGCTGTCTGTCCCATTTAATCTGTGATAAATATGAACTGCTCCCAACTCCATTTGCCTTTGGGGTATCAGCTCTATCTGTCACATTTAAAAATTATCATCCCTGTTGTCAAGAAAAACAACAACTCAAAACACCACCCTTGACTTTTCTCATTACTTACAGGCTGAAATTTCCCCATCTGTCTTTTCTCAGCTGTGTTCTTGAGAAAGAAATCATATTTATCTTCTGTTTCCTTCCTCCCCAGTGAGCATATCCTCATCCACTATGACAGCTCATCACAGTAGGACTACTCATCTTTATGTAGTTCCTTGCTCCAAGCTGCAAGTGTTTCTATATTGGCCCCTCAGCATAGCTAATGGCTTTTTGTGCCTTTAAAAAAAAGAGCCCTTTAGCTTGCTCTTCCATCCTACCTCAAACACTTTTTTTCATTTAACTTCATTCAAAGATTTTAATTTCTCTCCTTCCCCTCTGTGAGAGAATTTAGTTCTTCACCACTGTGTTATAAATGATTCATTCACTGAGATATTTAATAGCAAATTTAATTTCTGCAACACCATCAGTTTGTGTCGCTTGATCCTATCATTCTCCAACAACTGTAAACTGTAACTTTCTCGTCAACCAAAAATTTCAGGCTCTGGGCAGGAAAAGACTTTGACTGAACCCATTATCAAGCCCTTTTAGCTTAAATCCATATTCACAAGGCCTGGGATCCTGGAGCCTTTGACTCTGAATTAGTCTTTTAAACCCTGGAGTTTTTATTGATTGATGTCGCATGCATATAACTAATATATTATACTACTTCGATCCAACTTCTACTGGAAATCCTCATTTCACATGCTTACCATTTCCATGCATAACAAAATTTGGTGGCTTCTTCCATGACATTTTCAAATCCAAGTACCACTGTGTTTGAAGGGCTAGGGGACTGGAAAGGGCACACAGGGGTGTCTGGAGGAGCACATTTACAGCCCCTTGGGGTTACTGTCCCATACTGCCCTGGAATATGAACTGCTTCCACCAGGTCCATTAAATTTTCACCTTTGAGTATATGACAGACTGAGCTTCCAGGAACACATCATCTTCCATGTCTGAGGCTGCATGCCCTTTATTCCTCAGTCTCCTAACTCAAGCCCCCTCTGTTTTCATGATGGCAATATGCAGAAGAGGAGGGGAGGGAAGGGAATGAGATGGAAGATCCATGATTCTTCCTGTACCAGTACAGGAAAAAGCAATCCCAAAGCAAAAACAAAAGTCAAAGCTCAAGACTCCATCTCCAAGGAAGTCTAATTCACTGCAAATATGGGCATGAAACAGGCAGGAGACTGGCCTTTTGAAACATCAAATTACAGCTGATCATCCTCTTAGCTGGAGGGGCAATGGGGATTTGAGACTCATCCTGATGATGAGCAAAATAGTGCTTCCTTAGCCTTTCCTCCTTGGGTTTAGGTCTTTCATCAATAACACTACCAGCTGTGTTGTTTTCAAACATTGCATGTCATTGTATGCTACCTTTGCCTCACTCTTTAATAGTCAGACCAGCCATACTCAGGGTACTCAGACCCCTGAGCTGGATGACCAAGATGGGGAGCTGACTGAAGTCCCCATAATCCAGTAAGAAATGGTTCATGACCTCCTGCTCCACTTAGACATACACAAGTCTATAGGGGCAGATGGGTTCCACCCAAGAGTGCTGAAGGAGCTGGCAGAGGAGATCGCCAAGCCACCCTCCATTTATCAGCAGTCTAGTCCTGGTCTAGTGGGCAGGTCCCCGAGGACTGGAGGTTGGCCAACGTGATGCCTCACTACAAAAAGTACAGGAAGAAGGACCCTGGAAACTACAGTCCTGATGACCTGACCACAGTGCTGGGGAAGGTCATGGAGCAGATCATCCTGAGTCACACAGCATGTGCAGGAAAACTGGGGAATCAGGCCCAGTCATCATGGGGTCATGAATGGCAGGTCCTGTTTGACCTGTTTGACAAGGTGACCCACCTGGTTGATGAGGGAAAGGCTGTGGACATTGCCTGTTTGGACTTTAGTAAAGCATTTGGCACTGTCTGTCTCCCACAGCATTCTCCTGGAGAAACTGGATGCTCATGGCTGGATAGGTGTATTCTTCGCTAGGTTAAAAACTGGCTGGATGGCAGAACCTAAAGAGTGGTGGCAAATGGTGTCACATCTAGTTGGCGACTGGTCATTAGTGGTGTCCTTCAGGATTCTGTATTAGGGCCAGTGTTGTTTAATATCTTTATTGATGATCTGCATGAGGGGATCAAGTGCACCCTAAATAAATTTGCATATGATACCAAGTTGGGTGGGAGTGTTGATCTGCTGGAAAATAGGAAGGCTTTGCAGACAGATCTAGACAGGCTGGATGAATGAGCTGTGACCAGTGGTATGAGGTTCAACAAGACAAAATACCAGGTCCTGCACTTGGGCCACAGCAACCCCATGCAACACTACAGGCTGGAAAGCTACCCGGTGGAAAAGGACCTGAGGGTCCTGATTGACAGCCAACTGAGCATGGGCTAGCAGTGTGCCCAGGTAGCCAAGAAGGCCAATAGCATCCTGGCTTGTATCAGAAATAGTGTGGCCAGCAGGACTAGGGAAGTAATAATCCCCCTGTACTTGGCACTGGTGAGTCTGTATCTCAAATATTTTGTTCAGTTCTGGGCCGCTCACTACAGGAGAGATATTGAGTTGTTGGAGCAGGTCCAGAGAAGTGAAACAAAGCTGAAGGGCCAAGAGCACATGTCTTAGGAGGAATGGCTGAGGGAACTGGGGTTGTTTAGTCTGGAGAAGAGAAGGTTCAGCGGGGACCTTATCACTCTCTACAACTACCTTAAAGGAAGATGGAACAAGGAGGTGGCTGGTCTCTTCTCCCAAGTAATAAGTGATAGGACAAGAGGAAATGGCCTAAAGTTGCACCAGGGGTGGTTTAGAATGGATATTAGGAAAAATTTCTTTACCGAAAGGGTAGTCAGGCATTGGAACAGGCTTCCCAGGGAAGTGGTGGAATCACTATCTCTGGAAGTGTTCAAAAACTGTAGATGAGGCCCTTAGTGACATGGTTTAGTGGTGGACTTTGCAGTCCTGGGGTAAAGGTTGGACTTGATGATTTTAAAAGTCTTTTCCAACTTAGCTGATTCTATGATAATGGCAAGATGCATTGTTAGTTTCAGTAGGGCTAACTTTGTGCAATCCAATAGCACAAGAAACAGTAAAAGAACTAAACTATTTCCACATCTCATTTACATAATGGATGGGATGTGAAATGAGTCCTATGGAGAGAAGTGCTCTGGAGGCACTAAAGTTTATCACAATATTTAAGAGTTCTTTTAGACCATTGCATTAAATTTCCACCAACAAGATAGTAAATTAATTGTTTGTATTACTGTACTAACCCAAAGAGGATAAAGTGTATGATTTCATCAGAGGAAAGGAGCTGTTTAAGACAGCTTGGTGGTTATAGGAGGAGGCAGAAGTCATTAGTATGTCTCTCAGCATTTGCGTTCCGTGATGCCAGCCCTCCTCCTATCCCTTTAAGAAATCTGGCTATTCTCTAATCTGTTGTTGTAGATGAGCTTTATTAGTGAAGTGAGGGAGAATGAGTAAATTAACTTTATCAGCAAGCCCCAGGACATCTGGAAATTAATCATTCTGCAGAAATAGGCACTCTGTTTATTAGCTGGAAGTTCATCACTATCGCTTCTCTTTATACAATTCCTGAGATTTCAAAGCTGTCATCATAGTTTTAGCTCTTCTGACTGTGCTACTGCAGATAAAGATCAGAAGATCTATCTAATGATGGCTTTCTCAGTCTCCCTCTTTCCTTCTCTAAAGCTATATCGATTAAGAAAAAAAGAAGTAGGAAAATATCTGGAATGAAATAAAGCAGTCTCTGTGTCAAAAATTTTTGCCTTTTGTCAATGAGAGTAATTTTTTATTAGCATTATACAGGAACTTGGTTTTATAAAGTGGGACACATCCTTGTCGTGGTTTAAGTCCAGTCAGTAACTCAGAGCAACGTAGTCGCTCTCTCACTCCATCCCTTCCCCCCCCCCCCCCCCGGAGGCATGGGGAGGAGAATTGAAAGAATGTAACTCCCACGGGTTGAGATAAGAACAGTCCAGTAGCTAAGACGTAACACAAAACCACTACTGCTACAACCAACAATAATAATGATAACGGTAATAACGAGGGAAGAGAATACAGCTGCTCACCACCTGCCTACCAATACCCAGCCTGACCCAAGCAGTGATCTGGCCTTTCTGGGTAACTGCCCCCAGTTTATATACTGGGTATGATGTGCTGTGGTATGGAATACCTCTTCGGATAGTTTGGGCCATGTGTCCGGTCTCTATTTACTCTGACCAAGGAGTTTCTGAGTCTCATGCTCTGCCAGGGAGGAGGGGAAGCCAGGAGGAAGCAGAGACAGGACACCTGACCCAAACTAACCAAAGAGGTATTCCATACCACAGCACATCAGTATGTCAACTGAGAGTTACCCGGACGGGCTAGATCACTGCCAGGGTCTGGCTAGGTACTGGTCGGCAGTTGGTGAGCAGTTGTATTCTCTCCTCTCTTTATTTCCCTTATCATTATTATTATTGGTGTTAGCAGTAGTGGTTTGTGTTATACCTTAGTTACTGGACTGTTTTTATCTCAGCCCGTTGGAGTTACATTCTTTCGATTCTCCTCCCAATCACTCCAGGAGCAGGGGGAGGAAAGGGGGGGTGAGCGAGAGAGTGGGCTGCGTGGCTGTGTTGCCAACAGGGCTTAAACCACGACAGTTCTTTTTAGCAGCCAACATGGGGCTCAAAGGGTTGAGATATTGACAGATCTGACCGGAGTGTGTCTAATCGTATTTGTGATAAGCATTTATTGCTTAGGATTAATTAGGACTCATCACAATGCTGATCTTTTGGTTCTCAATGTTGTTGCTCTTGATCTCACAGTTTCAGCATGTCATACCTTGCTTACAGCCGGTATTTGCTGTGTTAGTGTTTATCGTCTGAGGGCCTTGGGCTAAGTCTCTTGTTTCATTGTACTTTATGGTAATGACTTTTAATACAATAGACTCATTAATCATGAAACTGATCTGGCTTATGTTCCCAGTGTGGTCACCACCTCTATACTTTGGGCGGTATATAATAGAAGTGTTTCAGAAATACACATATTTGTTTACCCTCCTCGGGTGGTCAGCCTATGATGGAGACATTCCCATACACCCCTGCAACAAGTACAGCGGCTACTCAAACTCCGGGCGCAACAGGTTGTGCAGCTACTCCAGCTCCAAGCACAACAGATTGTGCAGCTACTCCAGCTCGAAGCACAGCATCTCTACCAGCCCCAGCGACAAGTACAGTAGCTACTCAAACTTCGATTGTAACAGACAGCACAGCTATTCCAACTCCAAGAACAGCAGCTACACAAGCCCCAGTGACAAGTACAGCATCATCGTCTGAGAGTTCTGAAGGTTTTGAATGGCCTTTGGGTACCCTTGAGACCTGCCTGCTGATTGTGATGGCGATCACCACGCTGGTACACATACAGAGCGTGTTTTATCATTGGATCTCAAAAGTTAAGCGGAGTTGGGTTTGGGTCTTCTCTTGGATTAGATGACAACATAGGAGAACCACGTAGAAATTTTCCCCAAGACTGGGCAGTCATGAGTGGCAGGGTGTGTGGGACAGTATGGGCAAGTACCTAGTCCAATGGGCCTCTCCAGTGCTTTGGAAGCATCAGAGATGGAAGGCAGCTGTATGGAGTCCCCAGAGACAAGTTGCAGAAACTGCTGAAGGGGAGGGTGAATTATTTTGAGCCTGGTGAGACCATGACACTTCAGGCCATCAGAGCAGAGATGCAACATACAGATGGACACATGATCGAGGGGTGGACTTAGCAATGGACACTATTGCCCAGGTTATTCACGAGTGTGAACACTGCACACAGTCTCTCCTGCTCTGGAAGACCGTTACAAGAGATGAAGCCTGACATCATGGACCAGATGGACTCAGTAGCTCTCTAGGGATTGGTCCATGCACTAAGAAATGATATCTCTCTCTCTATATATATATATATGTATGTATATGTATAGATATATGAGATAAGAATAATTGTATGTTGAAAATGTGGGATCAGCTTTGTCCCCAGGCTGAAATTCAAAAACACAGCACTGCACCAGCTACTAAGAAGGAAACAAATGACTGCTACTGCTGAACCCAGGACACACATATATCACTTAAATCCAGCTCAACTTCTCAAAAGACTCTAAAGACAGCCCAAGTTACGGTTAGGTCTTAAGCTGGCTTTCTCCACAGGAATTTCTCTCCTCCCCACAAACATAAGTGTCATTTCATCTAGAGATATGAAACCTCAGAGATGGGGAAAAAAACCTCCACAAAATGTGAAACCAGAACAAATAGGCTGCAGCACATTTTTCTGAGTCAGTTATAAAACACTCCACCAGAACACAAACATCCCACATAGACAAAGTAGTCTCTGCAAATTTCAGTGGGTCTGACCTGTAATTGCCCTCTTCCTTGTATAGATATGAATGCAAATGCAAGGTGAATGCTGGCTGCCTTCTGATCTGGTGACATTTTACACCAATGTTACTGATGTCAACAACTGCATGAGGGAACAGAAAATCAAACTCGAGATAACCCCCTGCAAATAATAGAACAGCAAGCTGTCGTGGTTTAAACCCAGTCAGGTAACTTGTTCACTCACTCCCAGTGAGTGGTGCCGAGCTGACAACAATCGAGGTCCGTGTCCGTCTCCCCCCCCCCCCCCCCCGCTCCGGGGCTCTCCCCTTCCCCGCTCCCGGAGGAACGGCGAGGAGGATCGAGAGAGTGCAACTCCCACGGGTTGAGACAAGAACAGTCCAGAAACAAATCACCACTGCTACTATCAGCTAAAACAATGATAAGGGAAAATAACAAGGGAAGAGAACCTGATACCACCGGCCAAGAAAGCGAGTTCCACCCGGAAGCCCCTGTCCTTCTGGGTAACTCCCAGTTCCCCCCCCCCACCACGGGCATGACGTGCTGTGGTATGGAACACCTCCCCGGCCAGCCCGGGTCAGGCGCCCCGCCCCCGCTTCCCCACAGCCCCCCCTCCTCCCCGGCAGAGCACGACCCCCACAGAGTCCCTGGTCAGGGCAAACATCACTTAGCAACAACCGAAAACATCGGCTTCACCAACACTGTTCCCAAGCTAGAAGTCAAAACACAGCACTGCACCAGCTAACACAAAGGAAAAACATGACTGCTACTGCTGAACCCAGGACAGCATATTTCCAAGGAGTTTAGGCATTTCACATCTGAAGCTTATGTGGCTAAGCCAATCCCTTCTGCACTCCCACATTTACTTAGAGAAAAACCTTGTACTTTACATTGTGCTGGTTTTGTTTTCCTTTTAAATGCACACAGCTTGTGAATTGAACAAATCTGGGGGTTGACTTCATATAACCACACTTGAGTTATATGCCTTCAGATTTTGGTGTGAAAGCCCTTTGCCACCTGCTCTGAGAACTAAAACAAGGTGTTTACAGCTGCCTGAAATGAGTCTTTTGTTCAAGCATGCAAAACTAGTGCCTTGCACAGCAGAGATCTGACGACACCTTGTTACAAAAGATTACTATAAAAGATTGAAACCTTAGAGATGCCAGTTGCACTGAATAAAATATCCATGATGGCCCAGCTATAGATTAATACAGTGATCTTCATGAACTGTTAATTAAAATTCAGTGTTGACAAGACCAAGCCTCCTACTATTTTTTAGGGAAACAAAGAATAACAAATAAAGCCAAATTATAATAGGTCAGCGTAGCAAATCCAAGAATAATATGGCAGCAGCTCTGATAGGAATCCTTCTTCTTCTTGAATAATAAAGACTTGCTAATTTTAACCAGATAGGAAAACAACCTGCAGTAGCATGTGACTCGGAGATCTCCAAGGGAATGCGAGTTAGGGGAGATAGTTATGTGTGTGTTACGTCTGTGTGTATAAATTAACAGTGCCCAGAGCTTTTGAGATCCTGGACCACTTCAATCACACAGGCCAGATTCATTCCAAACCCTGGCTACATTCCATCAGTTAAAATTGAAGCAGCACATTTCTTTCAATTTGCTCAAATAAATCTGAAAATGTGTGAATCATTTCCCTTGGAGAGATGGGGAGAAGAAGTAAACAGTCTTGAGCTCAAACTTAGAAGCTGGGTATAATGAAGAACAAAGACGCAGGAGGGACATCATTGTAGGGTGCTGCAGGATGCTTGTTGAGTCAGAGGTTTTGGTTGCACTCAATGATCTTAAAGATCATAGAATCACAGAATAGTTAGGGTTGGAAAGGACCTTAAGATCATCTAGTTCCAACCCCCCTGCCATGGGCAGGGAAAACTCACACTAAACCATGCCACTCAAGGCTCTGTCCAACCTGAACTTGAACACCATCAGGATAGAGCATTCACAACTTCCCTGGGCAACCCATTCCAGTGCCTCACCATCCTAACTGTAAAGAATTTCTTCCTTATACCTAATCTAAACTTTCCCTGTTTAAGTTTTAAGCCGTTACCCCTTGCCCTATCACTACAGTCCCTAATGAAGAATGCATCCCCAGCACTGGTATGGGCCCCCTTCAGATACTGGAAGGCTGCTATGAGGTCACCACGCAGCCTTCTCTTTTCCAGGCTTAATAGCCCCGGTTTTCTTGGCCTGTCTTCATACGGGAGGTGCTCCAGTCCCTTGATCATCCTCGAGGCCCTCCTCTGGACTTGTTCCAACAGTTCCATGCCCTTTTTATGTTGAGGACACCAGAACTGCACACAGCACTCCAAGTGAGCTCTCACAAGAACAGACTAGAGAGGCAGGATCACCTCCTTCTACCTGCTGGTCATTTTCCTTTTGATGCAGCCCAGGATGTGGTTGTCTTTCTGGGCTGTGAGCGCACTCTGCTGGCTCATGTTCACTGTCTCATCGACCAACACCCCCAAGTCTTTCTCCGCAGAGCTGCTCTGAATCTCTTCTCTGCCCAACCTGTGGCTGTGCCTGGGATTGCTCCGACCCAGGTGTATGACCTTGCACTTGGCATGGTTAAACTTCATAAGGTTGTGATCAGCCCACTTCACAAAAGTGTCAAGGTCCCTCTGGATGGCATTCCTTCCCTCCAGCGTATCAACCGAACCACACAGCTTGGTGTCATCGGCAAACTTGCTGAGGGCACACTCAATCCCATAGTCCATGTTGCTAACAAAGATGCTGAACATGACTGTCCTGGGTTCAGCAGTAGCAGCCATTTTTTCTCCTTCTTAGTAGCTGGTGTAGCTCTGTGTTTTTGACTTTCGGCCTGGGAACAGTGCTGATAACACCGATGTTTTTAGTTACTGCTCAAATATTTGGTCTGACCAAGGACATTCTGAGCCTCATGCCCTGCCCTAGAAGAGGGGAAGCCGGGAGGAAGCAGAGACAGGACACCTTACCCAGACTAACCAAAGAAGTATTCCATACCACAGCACGCCATGCCCAGGATGTAACCGAGATTCACCCAGAAGGGCTAGTTGACTGCGGGGTTGGACGAGGTATCTGCCATGATTTCTCATATATGATGGCCAGCGGCTTCGCAACTTCATTTGCCAGCTCCTTCAGGACCCGCTGATGGATTTCATCAAGTCACAAGGAAGTGCAGCAGGAGGGCCAGGAGACCTCCTTGGATGGATAAGGAGCGCCTGAGGAAAATTCAAATGAAATAAGAGGCTTATAATAAGCGGAAGCAAGGACAGGCGGCCTGGGAAGAGTACAGGGATGTTGTCCGGGAAGCTAGGGACCAGGTTAGGAAAGCTAAGGCCCAGTTAGAATTAAACTTGGCTACAGATGTTAAGGATAACAGGAAGGGATTCTACAGGTACATAGAAAATAAAAAAACGACAAGGGAGAACGTAAGCCCCCTCAGGAAGCTCTCGGGAGATTGGCCATCATATTTGAGAAACCATGGTTGTCAGGTGAAGTTCCTGACGACTGGAAAAAGGGAAATATAACCCCCATTTTCAAGAAGGGGAAAATGGATGACCCGGGGAATTAGTCACCAGTCAGTCTCACCTCTGTGCCTGGCAAAATCTTGGAGCAGATTCTCCTGGAAGGCATGCTAAGGCACATGAAAATCAACAAGGTGCTTGGTGACAGCCAGCATGGCTTCACTAAGGGGAAATCCTGCCTGACCAATTTGGTGGCCTTCTATGATGGGGCTACAGAACTGATGGACAGGGGTAGAGCAGTTGACATCATCTACCTGGACTTTTGTAAAGCATTCGACGCTGTCCCACATGACATCTTTGTCTCTAAATTGGAGAGGCATCAATTTCATGGGTGGACCATTCAGTGGATAAAGAACTGGCTGGATGTCTGCACTCAAAGAGTTGTCGTCAATGGCTCAATGCCCGGCTGGAGACCAGTAACGAGTGGTGTCCCTCAGGGATCGGTGTTGGGACCGGTCTTGTTTAACATCTTCGTCGCTGACATGGACAGTGGGATTGAGTGTGCCCTCAGCAAGTTTGCCAATGACACCAAGCTGTGTGGTTCGGTTGATACCCTGGAGTGAAGGGATGCCATCCAGAGGGACCTCGACATGCTTGTGAGGTGGGCTGATGCCAACCTTATGAAGTTTAACCATGCCAAGTGCAAGGTCAGAAACATGATTCCTATTTCTCGTGAGTGAAACTAATCAATCCCATTGATTTTGTATCATGATTTCTCTTGAGTTTTAGTGTGTGTGGAGGTGTGTACACTGTATCTAAAGGCAAACTTTCTGCATTATACAGGTAGTATCTTTGAGATAAAGACACAATGTTTAATTCCCCAAATGATCTTTTCTAATTAGTGAATCTGAAGACACAAAGAGTAACTGAAGGTCCAATGAATTGGTCCTAGAGGAGCATTGCCATCGTAGCGGGGGGACACTGACATGTGATGGTAGCACAGGGACCTGGGAATAAATCAATCATAGAATCATAGAATCATGGACTTATAGAATGGTTTGGGTTGGAAGGGACCTTAAAGACCATCGAGTTTCAACCCCCCTTCCATGGTCAGGTTCCCCTAGAAACTTCCACTAGACCAGGTTGCTCAAAGTTCTATCCAGCCTGGTCTTGAAATGAGGGATTTGATCCACAGAGAAGGACTACAGTGCAGATGCTGAGCATCCCTGAAGTTCATTCTACATAGTGCAAGGAACATCCATGAATAATTATTTTAATGACCTGATCTCATGAGACCTCACTTGGAGTACTGTGTGCAGTTCTGGTGTCCTCAACGTAAGAAGGACATAGAGATGCTGGAGCAAGTCCAGAGGAAGGCAATGAGGATGATAAGGGGGCTGGAGCACCTCCCATATGAAGACAGGCTAAGAAAACTGGGGCTGTTCAGCCTGGAGAAGAGAAGGCTGCGTGGTGACCTCATAGAAGCCTTCATATCTGAAGGGGGCCTGGCCTGCAAGAATGCCAGAGAGGGACTCTTCATCAGGGAGTGTAGCGATAGGACAAGGGGAAATGGGTTTAAACTTAAACAGGGGAAGTTTAGGTTAGATATAAGGAAGAAGTTCTTTACTGTGAGGGTGGAGTGAGGCACTGGAACAGGTTTCCCAA
The DNA here is from genome assembly GCF_033815535.1 of Pezoporus flaviventris. Classification (NCBI taxonomy): domain Eukaryota; kingdom Metazoa; phylum Chordata; class Aves; order Psittaciformes; family Psittacidae; genus Pezoporus; species Pezoporus flaviventris. The sequence continues at coordinate 571,830 of NW_026892741.1, read as the reverse complement.
AGAAGTGGTAAATGCTCCATCCCTGGCGGTGTTCAAAGCCAGGTTGGACAGAGCCTTGGGCGACATGGTCTAGTGTGAGGCATCCCTGCCCACGGCAGGGAGGTTGGAACTAGATGATCTTCAGGTCCTTTCCAACCCTAACCATTCTATGATCCTCAAGTAGACTAAATAAAATACAGCACAAAGGAGGAAAAGGGGAGATGTTTACCCTTCCCATACCTAGCACCTTGAGCCTGTACCTGTATATCTCTACTGGCATATTGCTGATTACCTAGCAGACTGCTAAAACTGTCTTGGGAGTTGCATGGTTATCAACATCAGATCATTTGCCTCAACAGTATTGCCTGGTAAAAATAATATAAAAAAAAACCCTCAACCCAAAACATAGGGCATAAGTCCCTGCTTGTGTTGACAGGGAGAAATTTAGGGTAGGTAAGGAAACATTGTCTGAATGCTGGCCCATCTGTCATCTGGAATGTGTTTAATAAAGATATTTTTCATGATGGCATCATCCAGTGTTCACTAAAGCTTTGACTGAATTTCTGTTGACTGCAGCATGCCTTGGATTGGGCCTTAAATTAATAAACTAAACTAAACATCTACATCAGCTTGATGCATGTATATTTGGTTGAAAGGTTTCCACTAAATGGAGGGAGAGTTGTGAAGCTAAATTTCCAGGAGGGGCATCAAAGATTTGACTAGCAAAGCCTATTTATTAAGGCTAAGCAGGACTTCAGCGAATGCAGTTTAAAAATAAAAGCATGGGGCTCAAAATGCAGCTCCAGTTCTCTGCTAATTCCCTCCTCCCTCATCACATATATTTTCCTTTAAGGAAAAACAAAAGCTCACAGGCCACTTGTGTGTCACATTATTTGCTGACTGCAAATAGGAACAGGAATGTTACAGGCTTCCAAAAAATGCATTTTGTAACTGTAAGACCCTGAACTGCAGCAGCACTTTGTGGCCCACTGTTCTGGTTTCAGATGGGATAGAGTTAATTTTCTTCCTAATAGCTGGTGCAGTGTTTTTGTTTTTTTTTCTTTGATTTAGTCTGAAAATAATGCTGATTGGTAACACACCGATGTTTTAGTTGTTGCTCAGTAGCACTTACCCCAATCAAGGACTTTTCAGTCTCTCATGCTCTGCCAGTGAGGAGGGGCATGGGAAGCCAGGAGGAATCAGAGACATGACAACTGACCCAAACTAGCCAAAGGGGTATTCCATACTACAGCACATCGTGCTTGGTATATAAATTGGGGGAGTTACCCAGAAGGGCAGATGGCTGCTTGGGATCAGGCTGGGTATTGGTCAGCGAGTGGTGAGCAACTGTATTGTGCATCACTTGTGTTTATTGTTTCATTTCCTTTCCCCTTTTAGTTTTAGTCCTCTCCCCTTATTTCTCTTATCATTATTATTGTTATTATTAGTATTGTTCTTTATTTTTATTATTTAAGTGTTCTAATCTCAATCTGTGGGGTTTGCATTCTTTCAATTCTCCTCCCCATCCCACCCTGGGAAGGAGGAGTGTGAGCGAGCGGCTACTGAGTTACCGGCTAGATTTAAACCACAACACCTGCACATGCAAACAGTCATCTATTGATTCCCAAGGCATCCAGCTTCAAATCAACTCCTGTATTCATGAGGCTTCCAGTTGCAGGCAGGACACTGTCCTTGCTAATTTTCCCTGCCTGGAGGCTGCTTGGAATTTCTGCTGCTTGCTTGAAGTTTTATCAAAATAATGACGGTTTGCAAAGCAGAATTACTGAATGTTAGTTTTTCACTGGTTTGGAGTAGAGGCAATGAACTCATAATCATACAAATGGGCTTCTATTTCTACCTTTTTTCACATTTGCCAGAAAGAATATTGAGTAATATGATATGAGAAATATACAGCACCAGGATGAGAGATGGAGTAGATCAACCACCACTGCAATGCTTCCAAGGGCAAATTTCAGCTGCTTAAGCCTCTGTGTTAAGAACTTTGTTCATTTCTGGGCCTCTCGTTACAAGAGAGTTGCTGAAGTGGGTCCAGAGAAGGGAAGTGAAGCTGGTGAAGGGCCTAGAGCACTTATCTTGTCTTATGAGGAATGGCTGAGGGAACTGGGGTTGTTTAGCCTGGAGAAAAGGAGGCTCAGGAGAAACCTTATTGCTCTCTAAAGCTACCTGAAACAAGGATGGAGCAAGGAGGTGGCTGGTCTTTTTTCCCAAGTAACAAGTAATAGGACAAGTGGGAACGGCCTCAAGCTATGCCAGGGGAGGTTTATATGGTATATTAGGAAAAACTAAAGGATAATCAGGCATTGGAACAGGCTTCCCAGGGAAGTGGTGAAATCATTGTCCCTGGAAGTATTCAGAAACTGTGTAGATGAGGTCCTTAGTGACATGGTTTAGTGGTGGACTTGGCAGTCCTGGGGTAAAGGTTGGACTTGATAATCTTAAAGGTCTTTTCCAACCTAGTTGTTTCTACAATTCTGTGATTCCATGATAATTCAAGAGGAGGAGGCCTCAGTGAAGTGCTTTACTAGGAGGGTATGGAAGAAATCAGCTGTCTCTGCAGTAACTGTGAATTTCTATGTTTATGTGGCTTCTACAGCCCCTATATCCACCTGTAGGAGGGGAGCAGCACGACCAAGCCTGTAAGTATAATCCTACTCTACATGTCCTGTGCTCAGTGTACCATCATGTCAGCAAACACCAGGAGCAGAAGTCCTGCACTTGTACACTCAGGAAGAAACAGAGGTGTTGGGGAGCTATTAGTGTAAATGTTGGTGGTGTAAAGAGATATTGTTGATTGCACACAGAAATAAGCACAACAGAAGTCTCTCAAAAAATCAGGGGTGGGAGTGTCAGCAAGTTGGAAAAACTGTCCATGAGGGACAAGATCCTAAGTTAGTCAAAATGGAGGTTGTGCTGTTTAAGCTACATGGGCTTACAGAAAAGGTAATGAAGACTGGGAGGCCTCCTATAATCCTAGGGTGAAATCGGTGTGCTCAGCTCGCTCCCTGGAATGTCTGTACACCAATGCGCTCAGCATGGGAAATAAGCAGGAGGAGTTGGAAACCTGTGTTAAGTCAGGAGACTATGATCTGGTGGCAATTACAGAGACGTGGTGGGACAGCTCACATGACTGGAATATAGTCATGGAGGGCTATGTCCTTTTCAGAAAAGACAGGCCAGTCAGGAAGGGTGGTGGGGTTGCTCTTTATGTGCGGGAGCAACTACAATGCACCGAGTTCTGTCAAGGGACAGATGACGAGTGAGTTGAGAGTCTGTGGGTGAGAATTAAGGGGCAGGCTGGCAGGGGGGATACTGTTGTAGGTGTCTGTTACAGACCACCAGATCAGGGTGAGGAAGTTGACGAGGACTTCTACAGGCAGCTGAGAGAGGCCTCACAGTCACAGGCTGTGGTTGTCGTGGGGGATTTTAACTTCCCTGATGTTTGCTGGAAGGACCACTCGGCAACCAAGCCGCAGTCCAGGAGGTTCCTCCACTGTATGTATGATAACTTCCTCCTGCAAATGATGGATGAGCCGACCAGGAGAGGAGCGCTGCTGGATCTCATCCTCACTAACAAGGAGGATCTGGTTGAAGCAGTAAGGGTTGAGGGCTGCCTTGGTTGCAGCGACCACAAGATGGTGGAGTTCAGGATCTTGTGTGGTAGGACTAGTAGAATACCAAGTAGAATTGCAACCCTGGACTTTAGCAGGGCAAACTTTGGCCTTTTCAAGCAATTGCTAGGGGAAATCCCATGGGCAAGGCTGCTTGAAGGTAAAGGGGCCCAAGATAGTTGGTTGACATTCAAGGATTGCTTTTTCTGTGCTCAAGATCGGAGCATCCCGACACGTAGGAAGTCAAGGAAGAGGGCCAAGAGACCTGCGTGGCTAAATAGGGAATTGCTGGGTATGCTCAAGTGGAAGAGGAGAGTTTACAGGTCATGGAAGGAGGGGCTGGCCACTTGGGAGGAATATAAGGCTGCTGCTAGAGGATGTAGGAAGGCAGCTAGGAGGACTAAAGCATCCTTAGAATTAAACCTGGCGAGAAGGGTCAAGGACAGCCAAAAGAGCTTTTTCAAATACATGGCAGATAAAACTAACACCAGAGGCAATGTAGGCCCACTGATGAACGGGATGGGTGCCCTGGTGACAGAAGATACAGAGATGGCAGAGTTACTGAATGCCTTCTTTGTCTCTGTCTACTCTGCTGCAGGCAGTCCTGAAGAGCCCTGTACCCCTGAGACCTTAGATGAAGTCAGGTCGACGGAGCAGTTTGCCTTAGTCGACGAGGAATGGGTTAGAGATCAGTTGAGCAATCTGAACATCCATAAATCCATGGGTCCAGATGGGATGCACCCGCGGGTGCTGAGGGAACTGGCGGAAGTCATTGCTAGACCACTCTCCATCATCTTTACCAAGTCTTGGGAAACAGGAGAGGTGCCTGAGGACTGGAGGAAAGCAAATGTCACTCCAGTCTTCAAAAAGGGCAAGAAGGAGGACCCGGGTAACTATAGACCGGTCAGCCTCACCTCCATCCCTGGGAAAGTGATGGAACACCTTATCCTTGGTGCCATCTTAAGGCATATCAAGGATAAGAGGTTTATGAGGGGCAGTCAACATGGCTTCACCAGGGGGAAATCATGTTTGACCAATCTCTTAGCCTTTTATGAGGAAATAACACGGTGGATGGATGATGGCAGAGCGGTGGATGTGGTCGACCTTGACTTCAGCAAAGCATTTGACACAGTCTCCCACAGCATCCTCACAGCTAAATTGAGGAAGTGTGGACTGGATGATCAGGTAGTGAGGTGGACTGTGAACTGGCTGAAGGAGAGAAGCCAGAGAGTTGTAGTCTATGGGGCGGAGTCTAGTTGGAGGCCTGTAACTAGTGGAGTGCCTCAAGGGTCAGTACTGGGACCGGTATTATTTAATATATTCATCAACGATTTAGATGAGGGAATTGAGTGTACTATCAGCAAGCTTGCTGATGACACTAAGCTGGGAGGAGTGGCTGACACGCCAGAAGGCTGTGCTGCCATCCAGCGAGACCTGGACAGACTGGAGAGTTGGGCAGGGAATAACTTGATGAAATATAACAAGGGAAAGTGTAGAGTCCTGCATCTGGGCAGGAATAACCCCAGGTTCCAGTATAGGTTGGGAAACGACCTGTTAGAGAGCAGTGTAGGGGAGAGGGACCTGGGGGTCCTAGTGGACGACAGGATGACCTTGAGCCAACACTGTGCCCTTGTGGCTAAGAAGGCCAATGGCATCCTGGGGTGTATTAGAAGGGGGGTGGTTAGTAGGTCGAGAGAGGTCCTCCTTCCCCTCTGCCCTGGTGAGACCCCATCTGGAATATTGTGTCCAGTTCTGGGCCCCTCAGTTCAAGAAGGACAGGGAGCTGCTGGAGAGAGTCCAGCGCAGGGCAACAAAGATGATTAAGGGAGTGGAGCATCTCCCTTATGAGGAAAGACTGAGGGAGCTGGGTCTCTATAGTTTGGAGAAGAGGAGACTGAGGGGTGACCTTATAAGTGTCTATAAATATATGAAGGGGGAGTGTCACGAGGATGGAGCCAGGCTCTACTCCGTGGCAAACAATGATAGGACAAGGGGTAATGGGTACAAACTGGAACACAAGAGGTTCCACTTAAACTTGAGAAGAAACTTCTTCTCAGTGAGTGTGACGGAACACTGGAACAGGCTGCCCAGGGAGGTTGTGGAGTCTCCTTCCCTGGAGACATTCAAAACCCGCCTGGACACATTCCTGTGTAACATTATCTAGGTGTTCCTGCTCCGGCAGGGGGATTGGACTAGATGATCTTTTGAGGTCCCTTCCAATCTCTAGCATACTGTGATACTGTATGTACAGACTAATATTAAAGCTCAGCAGCTCAAAATCTGGGCTTTCACAGATTTTGAGTGATACGCAGACTAGTCTTCTCCAGTGTGACAGATACCACCCCTTGAACTAAAATGTGGTGAAAAAACTCATAGGTGAACACCTTATTACTTTCCCCCAAAGACTTTCCAGGGACTATTCTTATCCTCCAACCTGTATTTTGTTCCTTACCGTAAAGTCACACTCCAGGATAGACCTGGTCGGTGTTCATCTCCAAGGGGAGCAACTACTGAGGGTTTCAATTCATCTCCCCTAAGAACAGCTTTCTCACTCTGTCATTCCTGCAATTGTTGACTGACTTGTGTTGAAGGGTTATTATGCCAAATCTCTCATGCTGGATCTCTGCTCATGATACAGCTTTTGATGGGGGAATGTCAGTGTAATTGGTTGCTGTAGTAATCCTACAGCTCTTTCAGAAGGAAAGAATGATTAAACTACTGCATCAGAGATTCTCCAAAGAATTTGAGTTACAGAAACTGAAATACAGAAGAAAATAAACATATATGTATGTACAAACACTTAGGCTTAGAATCCTCAACAATCATCATGAAAATTAAGTAATGCTTTATTTACTTAGACTCCACAGACCATGGCAAGTGAGAGGAAAAACCAAGTTATGTCTGAACATTAATATCCATGTTTCCAACTCAAAGTTTATTTTTCCAGCTTGGAGTGATATTTTTCATTTACTTAAAACTTGCAACATAACAAGACATACATTGATCTTCCACTACCTTTTTTCTTCAGTGTTCCTTTCATAGTCTCTTCTTTTCTTTCTTTAACTGCTTCCTAAGTTCCCAGGCAAGATGACATCATTTCAGAAATAGGACGCCTGAACACTTGCTACTTTTTGAGAGCAAAGTGTCTTAGCACAGAAGTTGGAGAGGGAAGAAGAGAAAAAGCCACAACTGAATGTCGAAGAATCTTGTGGTTATGACTTGTCTGCCTACTAATAATGCTGTTCCTCATTTTCTGGTGTGTTCCTTGAAAAAATATCTGCCTGCGTTGGTGAGTCTCAACAGTTCAAGTTTAGGTCAGATATATTAGAAATGGAAAAGCCACATTAGCTCACATAGCCGATCCTTTCAAATGTCCCAGACAGGTAGATAAATGGGCAGGGAGACAGAGCAACAAATAATATCCTTTAATTGCAAACTAGAAATGTTGTCATATATGAGCACAGATAATCAGGAGAGCAGGTAGACAGATAACACTAAACTTTTATGACCCTCTTCATTCAAATATAGGGGAAATGCTAACGATTACAAAGAATCACATTAGTGACTAAATAAAAGAATGGGAAGTCTCTGGTTGCTCTGGCACTTTTGCTTCAGCTCTGGAGTTTCTCAGCTCCTGGAGCAAATTTCTCTTTCTCTGTGCCTTAGTTTCCCTCTTGCAGTGAGGTGCTCCAAGGACAATGCTCTAGGGATACTTGGCTCCTCCTGTAAGACCTTCTTCCAGAAGAAGCCCTGAGGAAGGGTCAGGAAAGCTGTGTCAAAACAGTGATGCTAATCCCATCACTCAGATGCTGAGTGGGAGTTGATGCTCCTGGACCAGCTGCTCCCTCTGTGTTACCTGGTTGGGTGCAGAGAAAAGCATTTCTGAAGGGCAATCCCCCTATCTCACAAGGAGAAAACAGGGAGCAAAAAAGTCCGTCTGGACTCCAACCCATCCCCCAGCACCTTTGCCCATTTCAAAGCCTCTTTGGCACCCTCATCAGCAGCACCCATTCCCCCACGAATGCAGAGGAAGCCCATTGCCAGTATTATAGCATTTACCCAGAAAAATGGGAAATGTGAGTTTAACCCATTCTCAGTCCCAGGGGGACTGAAACCTTCCACCTCTCAGGACAGTCCTCAAAGCATGCAATGAGTTTTCTCTCTTCTCTGCCAGAACTCAGAGTCAGCCAGAGGGAAACCAACTCACCTCTAAAAGCTGTAGTTCCATGGTGGGCTGCTCTCAGAGCATCCTGCCGATACAACTCATTTATCACCCAAGCAGGACAAACCTGACTTAAAAGCACCTCTTGCTGCCTCCTTACCAGAGAGCACAGTGGGGGAACATCAGATTGAACATGGCTGCCTACAAGCGGAAACACCGATTTCTGAGCAAGTCCTTTATCAGTAGCAGAAACTAGTCATTATAGCCAACAGAGTTTAAGGGGCAACTCAGTCCAACCTTAAGTCGATGCTTTTGGATGAATGACAGCACTGCCTGCATTGACCATGCTGCACTGACCCCTTCCTCATCCACCTTTCTCATGCCATGCTGGGCTGGTTGGGACAGTGATTTGGGTTTGAAGCCACTTGCACAGTGTAGTATCTACAAGTGCTGCATTTTAGGCGCTGCAAACGCCCATCACTCCTGTGTGGCATCAGCAGAAACATGCAATGCAAATGAATTAGCCAGAATCCTACATCCTTTGACCTGCAACACAACCCTATTAAATGGTGCACACATCACCCTCCTTCCTTGCATCCATGCCTGCTGCAAATTTACAGCACTCAGGGGAAGATGACACTTCCCTTCCTCTTCACTGCACCTGTTGCAATGTGCAACGTTTACCTAACGCTCCCTGTACACAGCAGAAAGGACAGCAGGGCTTGGGATATGCCACAGCAACCTACAAAAATATGTCTGCTTTAAACATGTTTGGCAGAGAATGAGGGTCTGATGCTTATCTACACTGTGGCAGTGGATTCCTTTCTTATAGTAGGAGGATTGAAACAGGGCAGATAAAAGCTGGAGGCTGCAAACAGAGAGGGTAAAGCCACCCCCACATTGTAATGGCAACCAGTATTTTAAATCTGGCACTATCTTTGGAAAAATTTATGGTCATAAAACATAATTATAAAGATACAGGGAGGGAAGACACATACACTGAAAAGAAGAAAAATGAGTGAAACAACTGTTTAACTGCTTGCTGTCAGAAATACCAGAGTATTAAATAAAAACTCACAGGTGAATAAAATTACTCTGTTGAGACAAAACCAAAATTCAACTGGACTAGCCCTGGTATTTGCAAATAGCAATATGTGTATGCAAAGGAATTCCTTGTCCCTGGAAATGTTTACAATGCAGAAATAATTGAAATCAGAAGTCAATCCTATCTGCAAAAAAAAAAAAAAAAGTTCTTTTTTCTGCATTTGTTTCTTTCCTTCTCTTTCTCCTTCTCTCCCTCTCCCTTTCCATTTCTGAAGGTAAGACTCGCTGTAATTTTAACCTTTTCCAGATCAAATCAAGGACAAAAGCAGAACTGCCCTAGAGATGGGCCAGGTTTTCCCCCAACAATTTCAACAATAATTGTCATGGTTTAAGCCCAGCCAGATAAGAACAGTCCAGTAACTAAGGTATAATTCAAAACTGCTACTACTACTACAGCCAATAATAATAAATACTGCTGAAGGTCACTAATAAAACCCTCTGCCTAGGTCAATTACAGAAGAAAGGGGTGGGAATTCACTTGACTTTTGTTTTGAGTGTTTTTCAGACAAAACCTCAAAACATTTTACAGATTTTAGTAAATCAAACCTCAAAGGGCCTCTGAAAGAGAGGAAAATATCAGCATTCCCCATCTGCAGTCATTATAACCACTCCTTTACAGATCATAATTCGAAATGATTGAAAGCTATATGGAAAAAAAAAATCCCAATAGAAGAAAGAAAACATCCTGGTAACTCCTGTTTTGCTTTGTTTTCCACAATACAAGGACTGTACAACCTCATTTTCTCTTCCTCTTCCTCTATGCACACCATTGGTTATCTCCAATGTCCTCAGGACAGTGAGAAGTGTACACATGAAGCTCACTGCCCTGGACTTCAAGAGAAGAGGCTTTGGCCTCTTCAGGAACCTGCTTAGTAAGGTTCCATGGGATATAGCCCTAGAGGGCAGGGGGCCCAAGACTGCTGGTTGATATTCAAGGATCACCTTCTTCAAGATCAGAAGTGTTGCGTCCCGACTAGACAGAAAAGCAGCATGAGGGCCAGGAGACCTTCTTGGATAGATAAGGAGCTGCTGAGGAAATGTAGAGGGGAAAAAAAGAGGCTTATAAAAGGTGGAAGCAAGGACGGGTGGCCTGGGAAGAATACAGGGATATTGTCTGGGAAGCTAGGCACCAGGTCAGGAAAGATAAGGCCCAGATGGAATTAAATCTGGCAAGGGAAGTGAAAGATAAAAGGAAAGGCTTCTACAGGTACATAGCAAATAAAAGAAAGACTAGGGACAACATGGGCCCTCTCTGGAAGCTATTGGGAGAACTGGCTACCCTGGATTTGAAGAAGGCTGAACTTCTCAATGACTTCTTTGCCTCAGTCTTCACTGGCAAATGCTCTGACCACACCGCCCAAGTACAGACACATGGACTGCCAGAATGAAGACCTTAGGCCCACTGTAGGACAGGATCAGGTTCAAGACCTTAGGCATAAGTTACTAATGACTTTGCTAATTAAGATGCTGTGTGAAGAATCACTCATTACATAAAATAAAATACAGGCTCTGAAGTTTACTTGTGTAGATTTTAAAAGTCAGTGAATAGAATTTGCAGAAAAACTACTCATATTTTCCAAGGAAATATAGCTCTGAGCCAAGGCAAAATTTGGAAATAATCATTTGGAAATTGTCTTTAAAAAATGAATGATTTAAGAAGCTAGACCAGGAATTGGGAAACAAGAAAAAAACGCTGACAGTAGTCCTGGAAATTTTAGGAGACTGTATGATTTCAAAAATGAAGCTTGTTCTGTGTCAGCATTGATTTCCTTACATTCAGAGATCATAGAATCATAGAATCATAAAATAGTTAGGGTTGGAAAGGACCTTAAGATCATCTAGTTCCAACCCCCCTGCCACAGGCAAGGACACCTCGCACTAAACCATGTCACCCAAGGCTCTGTCCAACCTGGCCTTGAACACCGCCAGGGATGGAGCATTCACAACTTCCTTGGGCAACCCATTCCAGTGCCTCACCACCCTCACAGTAAAGAACTTCTTCCTTACATCTAATCTGAACTTCCTCTGTTTAAGTTTGAACCCATTGCCCCTTATCCTGCCTCTACAGCTCATGTTCATTTTCTCATCATCCAACATCACCAAGGCCTTCTCCTCAGGGCTGCTCTGAATCTCTTCTCCGCCCAACCTCTAGCTCTGCTGGGATTGCCCCGACCCAGGTGCAGAACCTTGCACTTGGCATGCTTAAACTTCATAAGGTTGTGATCAGCCCACCTCACAAGCATGTCAAGGTCCCTCTGGATGGTATTCCTTCCCTTCAGCGTCTCAACCAAACCACACAGCTTGGTGTCATCGGCAAACTTGCTGAGGGCACACTCAATCCCACAGCCCATGTTGCTAACAAAGATGCTGAACAAGACCGGTCCCAACACCGATCCCTGAGGGACACCACTCGTTAATGGTCTCCAGCTGGACATTGAGTCATTGACCACAACTCCTTGCGTCCAGCCAGTTCTTTATCCACCGAGTGGTCCATCTGTCAAATTGATGTCTCTCCAGTTTAGAGACAAGGATGTTGTGGGGGACAGTGTCGAATGCATTGCACAAGTCAAGGTAGATGACGTCAACTCCTCTCCCCCCATCCATCAGTTCCATAGCCCATCACAGAAGGACACCAAATTGGTCGGGCATGATATGCCCTTAGTGAAGCCATGCTGGCTGTCAGCAACCACCTCATTGTTTTTCATGTGCCTTAGCATGCTTTACAGGGGAATCTGCTCCAAGATATTGCCAGGCACAGAGGCGAGACTGGGGAAGTAGGGAATGGATACCCACATTGTTGTAAACTTTAAAAAAAAAAGGAATAATTCAGCAGAAAAAAAAAGTAGGGAAAATGGATCAAGAATTCTGTGCAAAACATAGCTGGATGTAAGGGATGAAGGTTTAGCTACTTTTCTTAGTGACAGATAAGTAATGAGGTTGAACTGCTGCAATATTGTCTGGAAATAGAATAGATGACATTCTTGATAGGCTCAAACTGATTCTTAATAGGTCAGACAGTCTGCTGAAATTGTGGAATAATAAAACTAGCACTTTTATTATGACCTCCATCTAAAGCACACTAAACACTCTGGGAAGGTATGTGGATGTTTCTAAATCTATGCTTTGGTTCGACAGTTTGGGAAAAGTAATTTGCACAGGGTTTGAGGGTCAGGCTCTGGTATGGTTGGTATAAAACCAAACCAAATGAGGTTCCAGCTCTGTTTCACAGGTGTTTAAAAATTTCACCGTCCATTTAAGCCAGTTCCTCAAAAGCTAAATGTGCTAAAGAACATATATGGAAAAATGTAATAATAATAGTAATTATTAGTAGCATTTGGAAAACCGCGCGCGTGTGTGTATGCACGCAGGCACATACATATCTTCTTACGCTGATTCTGACGACAGAGTTCTTAGGTCATCGTATCATCCAAACTGTGGGTGGGCACCATTTATAACAGCATATTCTGCTGTGGACATGTTTTGATGGCTTGGCTTTGCAAGCGAAGATTTGGGAAGGGCTTTACCCACGCTTACTACACGCACGATGACCAAGGGCATGCGGGATAGGAAAATCTGTTTGGAAAAAAGCGTGCTTAGGCAATCAGGAAGTGTCCGACCAGGACTGTCATCTCCTGGGGCAATCTCTAGCGACCCATGCCCTGGTCTGCCCGCATGCAAGGTTGGATCTGCAGCTTCCTATGCACCTTGTTACCTGCCCTTTCGACCCTCGCCTGTCCATACAGACAAGTGAGAGTAAGCCCTTCCAGCCTGCGCAGTGCATTTTTTAGGTGAGGCGCAGTGTGCACAGAACTGGCCCCACCCTTCACACCTGAGGTTTAACTGCCACGGCCTAGCTAGCTAGGACGGTGACAGCAAAGTCCTCAGGTTGTAGGTTTTGTAAGCGTGTCCTTCTCTCAGATGGAAGACCTTACAAGGCTAGACGAGCTCCATCTGCCCGGGTTTGAAGATAGAAGTTTTCCTTCTCCTATGAGGAAGGCTTGTCTTCGCTAACGAAGATTCAGGAAGGGCTTTACCCACGTATTCTGAGCAAGACTGTCATCTCCTGGGTAGCAATAACAAGATGCGTTAAAGTTGCAGAGTTCTTCCTTCAGAAGGAGTATTCAGTTTGAAGTAGAAAAAACGAAGCACACAGCTGCAATAAATATGAGGTGAAGAGAGTACTGCAAGCGAAAGATAACAGAGACAAAGACCAGGAGAGATGTTTATACTTAAGGATGGCTCTTGTTCATGTCCATTATGAAATAGCTTGAAAGGCATAAAATTGGCAGAAACCCTGTTGTTACTAGGTGTATCTGGAAGCTTATCATAGAAAAGTTATCTATCTGCATGATATGATTAACTCCATCTAGCATCTATATATAGCCATGGGAATTTTTTTATATTAAGATATTATCAAGGATATTCTTTTGCTTTGGCTGTAGTAGATGGAGCCCTATGAAAGTAGAAACCTGGGCTATCATTTCTGTTATTTGATTATGCAGTGCAAGGTGCAATAGGCTCCTCATCTCTGGTAATATAAATAATGTCAATCGAATAAAGAGAAGACAGACACTTGTGACAAATGACTATTTCTAATACGTTTAGTTTTCATATAGCCTCTTGCATTTTTGTTAGTGATTTGGGTAACTGCCCTCCTCACTGCCCAGTTTCTATCTGCAAATGCCCATTTCATCATATGCAGAGATTTAGTGTGGTTACTGATGTAGAAGCAAAAAAAGGTGAAGCCCATTCAAATTTATCTCAGATGATGATTGTAACTTGTTGAATATTGCAACACACATACTGCAATGCCATGGAGCCCATATCAGAGACTGGCAACCTTTTCTTTTGGAGGTAGTAGAAAGACAACAAAAAAGTGCTTCTTGGTTATTGGAAACCAAGCGCTGAAGGTAATTTTTTTCCTCTCCAGCCCATGTGTGTCCTGTTGCAGTAGAAAAGAATCAAGGTGTGACTAAAGGCGGCAGAGTGCTAATTGAAACCAGTGCTTAAAAGACACTGTTATAAATGATGAAAGAGTAGATCTGCTCCCATCTCTGTTCCATCTCTGCTCTAGAGCTGAGTCAGATACTTGTACTCTCTGCCCTTTAGTTTCTCTGCTCGATGGGTATGTAGCCATATTTATTTAAAGAGATGCAGAGACATAATTTATTAATATTTGAAGCATTCTTTGAGATCACTGGGAAGCTGGGGTATGGAAAGACACTGGTCTTATTAAATAATGTCCTTGTTCAAGACAAAAAATGAAGCAGTTTTTCTGCAAAGTGGGTAGAAGTTTGTACAAAGATCTTTCTTTTTGAAAGGGAAAAAAGGTAGACCACTTGGCCTTCAGACCTGGAGATCTGAAACTGCATCAGCACTTCCAGAGAGGAAATACAGCAATCATCTCTTCAAAGTAGCAGAGGGAAATGCAGTGTTAACCAAGGGTGAATTGGAACAAGCACTGTTTTGCACTGTGATTCTATGAATAAATAATCCTGGCTCAGCTCATCCTTTTGCTCAAAATTGAGCATTTCCTCTTGTTTCCCAATGAGACAGCTGCAAACTGCTTACTTGAAGGCTCTAATCAGAACTATAGGTTGGAGATATTTCATGTATTTTTATGAGTGCACTGAGCTTTCCTGGGCTAGCATTGCTCTGTAAATAGAAGTTGCCAAGCAGAGGAGACACCAGGTTCAGGGGAATGTAACTCTGGGCTGACGGCATACAGGCTGAGCTGTCATTGACATGAGATGTGGTCATTCATAGGAGGAGCCTGTGGTCAAGTCAAGTCAAGTCAGTTCATAATTTCAAGTGTCTGAAATGGTTTGAGGAAGTCCTTTAGGTCCTCAGTGACTCTAACCAGGGAAGAGGGATCACAAACCAGCGTATGACACTTGCTGGTAATACAAACAACAATAGTGTCTTCTGATAAACCCCATTGAAACTAGTTCAAAACTGATGTAGGAGCTTTAATTCCAATTAAAATACTAATGGAAAACATGCCAGCAGGCACTAACATAAAATTAATCGCTATCATCCCAGACAAGGGGATCTTCCAGAGCAGATTGTCAAATTTATCACTCCCAGAGTTCACTCCTTCCTCAGCTCCCTCAGTCTTCAATAGCACAAAGCCCAAACACCACCGCACTCACAAGAGTGAGGATAATTTGTTAGACATTGAAAGAGAGGCAGGAATTACAACAAAACTACAGGAGGACTACCTGAGAGAAAGACAGCGTGAGATGGGAATGGGCTAATTAAAAGCAAAACATCGCCTGTATGTGTCCATTCACTGAACATAAATCACAGACTGGTGCAAGTCTCGTGCAAATCAGAAGGACCTTAACTGAAACTACCGGAGGTCCTTCCAGATTTGCACTCTCATTGCTATGTAGCTCTGTCTTCCCTGAGATATTTTTGTAATTTTTTTCAATACAGAGGAACTGAAGTTCAGGCTTTTGCAGTATAATTGTTTTGAGAATACCTATCTAAAGCACTTATCCTTAAGGAAAAGACAAAGCAATGCACTCAGATTACTGAAGTGTCCAAAGTTGTTCACATGGTTGCAAATCATAATATTTCATGCAGTCCTGGTAAAGCGTCATGATTTGCTAAGTAGTCCATAAATTCCAAAGTTATTCCAAATTAATATTACTACCAGCTCAATTGCTGCAACTCCTGGGACAGGAGTTTTTCCACAGCTGAAATGATGGAAGGGGTGAGATTGTCTTCAAGCTGATGACTCACACTTCATCTGTTGTTGGTGCCGCTGCTTCCCTCCAGTTCATTGTTGCCAATGAGTTGGCATATGATGACGGCGTACTCCGTGTAAATTTCTGCCACATGGGTCATGTACATTCAACTTAAACTGGATCTATGGGTGGCTCCCCGGCGTCCGAATCAGGGAGCGACAATCTATCCAGCTCCACACTTGTACAGACCCACAACTCAGCTATTAACAGTAAGCGCCCTGTTGCTCGAGAGGGAAGATATAGGAGGTACACGCAACATGGCACCCTAAGGTTTTACCTGCAGGATCATGGAGAAGACAAGAGAAAGTGGGATGAAAAACCTACCTCAGTTTGGGAGGAAAGGGTGCATGAACTGAAAAGGAAAACAACGGTCAGTGATGGTCCTCCCAAGAAAGTTGTTGCTCCCATCTCTGGTGGGCAGTTTCCCAGAAGGAGTGGAAGAGCTGTGTTTACTCTGACTCCTATGAAAAGGAATTCTAATCCCTTTGTACAAGGAGCAAATGAACAATCTTATGATCGCTATTAGAGGGGCCCTGCCTCCAGCCAGGTGGAGGAGAGGGACAACCAGTTTTACTGGACTGAGTGGATGAGGTTGCCTGGCATAAAAGCCCCACTGGAGTATAAGGATCTAGTAGACACCGGTGCTCAGTGCACCCTAATGCCATCAAGCTATAAAGGGGTACAACCCATTTGTATTACTTCAGTGACAGGAGGATCCCAACAGATGACTGTACTGGAGGCTGAAATTTGCTTGAGCACCCAGTCATGACTGGTCCAGAGGCACCATGCACCCTTGGCATAGACTATCTCAGGAGAGGGTACTTCAAAGACCCAAAAGGGTACCGATGGGCTTTTGGTGTTGCTGCTTTGGAGACGGAGGAAATTAAGCTGTTACCCACCTTGCCTGGTCTCTCAGAGGAACCTTCTGTTGTGGGGTTGCTGAAGGTCGAAGAAGAAGTGCCAGTTGCGACCACAACAGTGCACCGGCGGCAATAGCGCACCAACCGAGATTCCCTGATTCCCATCCGTAACCTGATACGTAGACTGGAGAGCCAAGGAGTGATCAACAGGACCCGCTCACCCTTTAATAGACCCGGGTGGCCAGCGCTAAAGTCTAATGGAGAGTGGAGACTAACAGTAGACTATCGTGGCCTGAATGAAGTCACACCACCATTGAGTGCTGCCATACCAGATATCTTTTGAATGTCTCCAGAGATGGAGACCCAACGACACTCCTGGAGCAGCCCCTTCCAGTGCTCTGCCACCCTCAACATAAAGAAGTCCTTCCTCACGTTGAGGTGAACCTTCTTGTGTTTTAATTTATGGCCATTGCTCCTTCTCCTGTCGCTGGACACCACTGAAAAGAGTCTGGCACCATCTTCTTGGCACTCACCTCTGAGATATTTCTATTCATTAATGAGATGTCCTCTCTTCTCTAGAATAAACAGGCCCAGATCCTGCAGTCTGTCCTCATAAAAGAAATGCTCCAGGCCCCTAATCATTCAAGTATCAAGCTCAGGAGCGTTGCGTCCCAACAAGAAGGAAATGGGGCAAGAAGGCCAGGAAGTCTCCGTGGATGGATAAACAGGTGCTGAGAAAACTCGGAAGGAGAAAAGAAGATTAGAGATGGCAGAAGCAAGGACAAGCGGCCTGGGAGGAATACACAGACTTTGTCTTTTAAGCTAGTGTTGTGGTTTAAACAGTCAGCCATAAATCACGCAGTGGCTCTCTCACTCCCACCCCTTTTTGCCCTCCCCCTGCTCCAGGAGGGATGGGGAGGAGAATCAAAAGAATGCAACTCCCACGGGTTGAGATAAGAACAGGTTAGTAACTAAGGCGTAACACAGATCACTACTGCTACCACCAATAATAATAATGATAAGGGAAATAACAAGGGAAGAGAATATAACACCTCACCGCCCACCGACCGATAGCTTGCCCCAACCCCTAGCCCGACCAAGCACCGACCGATACCTCCTCCAACCCCGCAGTGAACCAGCCCTTCCGGGTAACTCTCAGTTACATCCTGGGCATGACATGCTGTGGTATGGAATACCTCTTTGGTCAGTTTGGGTCAGGTGTCCTGTCTCTGCTTCCTCCCGGCTTTCCCTCCTCCCTGACAGAGCATGAGGCTCAGAACGTCCTTGGCCAGACTAAAGATTTGAGCAGTAACTAAAAACATCGGTGTTATCAGCGCTGTTCCCAGGCCGAAAGTCAAAACCACAGCCCTGCACCAACTTCTAAGAAGGAGAAAAAATGACTGCTACTGCTGAACCCAGGACAGTATTCCATACCATTCACGTCATGCTCAGATCCCACATTTTCAATATACCATCACCCTTAACTCAGTGTACTCTTAGTGCATGGACCAGTCCCTATAATGCTGCTGAGTCCATCTGGTCCATGATGTCAGGCTCCATCTCTTGTAACAGTCTTTCAGAGCAGGAGAGGCTGTGTGCAGTGTTCACACTCCTGAATAACCTGAGCAATGGTGCCCATTGCTAAGTCCACCCCTCGATCATGAGTCCATCCATATGTTGCATCTCTGCCCTGATGATGCCCAGTCTGTCCTCATAAAAGAGATGCTCCAGGCCCCTAATCATTCAAGGATCAAGCTCAGGAGTGTTGCGTCCCAACAAGAAGGAAATGGGGCAAGAAGGCCAGGAGGTCTACGTGGCTGCATAAATAGATGCTGAGCAATTTTGGAAGGAGAAAAGAAGATTATAGATGGCAGAAGCAAGGACAGGCGGCCTGGGAGGAATACACAGACTTTGTCTTTTAAGCTAGGGATCAGGTCAGGAAAGCTAAGGCCCAGTTAAAATTGAGTCTACTGGGCTGCATCCAAAAGAAGTGTGACCAGCAGGGAGAAGGAGGTGATCCTGCCACTCTACTCTGCTCTTGTGAGACCCCACTTAGAGTATTGTGTGCAGTTCTGCTGTTCTCAACATAAGACAGATGTGGAACTGTTGGAGCAAGTCCAGAGGAGGTCCATGAGGATGATAAGGGGGCTAGAGCACCTCCCATACAAAGTCAGGCTAAGGAAATTGGGGCTGTTCAGCCTGGAGAAGAGAAGGCTGCGTGGAGACCTCATAGCAGCCTTCAGGTATCTGAAGGGGGCCTACAGGGATGCCAGAAAGGGATTCTTCATCAGGGACTGAAGCGATAGGACAAGGAGTAACAGCTTTAAACAGGGGAAGTTCAGGTTAGATATAAGGCAGAAATTTTTTACTGTGAGGGTGGTGAGGCACTAGAACAGATTGCCCCAAGAAGTGGTAAAGTGCTCCATCCCTGGTGGTGTTCAAGGCCAGGTCAGACAAGGCCTTGGGAGACATGGTCTAGTGTGAGGCGCCCCTGCCCATGGCAGGGGGGCAGAACTAGATGATCATAAGGTCCTTTCCATCCCTAACCATTCTATGATTCTACGATTTATGGGAGTTAAGTCTCTCCAGCCTACCCCTAACCTAACCCTCTATGACCAGGGTGAAGCTTTCCTTTCTCTGGCCTTCTTCTCTTACCTCCGAGGTTTGGGACTCCTGAGAGCTGTCCTCAGCAGCATAGACTGAGGCATTCTGAAGGCATTCAGGAATTCTGCTTTCTCTTTATCTTCCATTACCAGGACACCCGTCTGATTCAGCAGCAGCCCCATGTTTTCCCTTATCTTCCTTGTGCTGCTGATATATTTCTATGTAGAAGCTCTTCTTGTTGTCCTTGATGTCCTCTGCCAGATTTAATTTGAAACGGGCCTTGGCTTTCTTTGTCACATCCCTGCATGCCCTGACGGTGTTCCTATAGTCCTTCTACTTGGTCTGATGCTTCAGCACGTTTTCAGATTACTAAATTGGAAATAATGATGTGAGCATCTGTGTACCGTAAATTTCTGCTATGATTTTGTCGTGGTTTAAACCCCGTCAGGTAACTCGTTCGCTCACTTCCCCCCCTTTCTTGCCCTCCCCCTGCTCCCGGAGGGACGGAGAGGAGAATCAAAAAGAATGCAACTCCCACGGGTTGAGATAAGAACGGTTTAGTAACTAAGGTATAACACAAATCAATGCTGCTACCACCAATGATAATAATGATAAAGGAAATAACAAGGGAAGAGAATACAACACCTCACCACCAGCTGACCGATAACTCCCCCCCTCAGCCCGACCAAGCTCTGACCGATACCTCTGACCGATTGCCCCACGAAGGTCACTTATTCTTTCTATTAGAGGTAAACAATTTGCTTATAAATTGAGTCCTTAAATGTCAAGGAGATGCTGCATTCACATCAAAACAGGCATTTGAAGAAGCTCATAAAAGCTGCGAGCTCCAGTCAGCTCATCATTCTTTTAGTATGCACTTCAGTTAGCAGTTACTGACCACCAGATTAATTCTGTCAGAGCATCCTGATTTCAAAGCCTGCCCCATTTGCAGAAGTCTGCAGGATGAGTGGAATTTCAGAAGCTTTATACTCCCAGTATAAAAAAAAAAGTGATCCCTCGCCCCTCCAGAAACGTATGGATTACTGCAGAAACAGGGAAGAATGGGAAAATTGTAGATAGTCTTGATGTCTCTCTTCCTATCATTGCACAGCTATGCCCTGTAGTGTTTTCGCTATTTCCTATTATTTTTTCGATACCCTGAATTTCCTTTCGTTTCATCCCTTTCCCCCTACTTGTGTTGTGAAAATCCAACCATCTCTTCAGCTGTTGATATCACAGTTTCGAGACTAAGAAAGAGAGTTTTGCTAATCTTTCTGGCATTCAATGGGCTCTGTTTTACAATGAGACCTCACCGATGTTACTGACTGCACCTGCACTTGAATAAAAAAATTAGCTTTTTGCCCATGGCAGGGGGGTTGGAACTAGATTATCTTAAGGTCCTTTCCAACTATTTTATGATTCTGTGATTCTATGTTTAAACAATACTTTGATTCCCTGACTCACTTGGTCTTCAAACTCCCATCAGGACATGGCTAGAAGTGCTCATGACTAACAAAACCAGTGGTGAACTTCTGCTGTGTCTGCACGTGATTTGACAGTCAGTCTTCCCCGTTAATTCTTACTAGGGTCCACTCTTCTCTTCTAAACACACAAAAACTGGAGAGTCTCACTTGTGTATTTTTGGGTTGCTCAGAAACAAGCTATTTATATGCTGAGACAATGAAGTAGGTGTTTTATTTTTCATTAAACTTCATTACCTAATTTTACTTCTTTTTAGACATGCATGTTTTATGCTGGAAACACCAAATTTAGCTTCAGGTTTGTTTTTTTTACATTTTTAGTTGGAAGGCATTTTGTATTCAGAAACCTAATGTGAAGTATGGTACTTTTTACCAGCAGCAAGCCCTGGGAGGTTTTCTGCAGGACCAGCTGCTGCAGTTATTAACTTGTATTGATATATTCCTAAGAAAAACATTGCCTGGTTTTTTTTTTGTGTTTTGTTTTGTTTTGTTTTTAGAGGCATGGCACAGTAAGGAGATGTTAATTTTGATGTTTTCTGAAGCTTCTAGATTGCACAAGGGGGAGAGGGGTAGCCCATTGTAGCCATTCTCCTCTATGTAACGATTCTGTGATTCTTTGATGAAGAAGTACTTCAACAATTTAGTGCTCTAAATTTATGGACTAAGTTGTCCAGCTGAATGACTACATCTTTCATCATTGGTACAGGACAAGTTTTCTAATAGAGTAGATGCCTATAGTATGATGTACCCACACTAAAAACCTGCAGGCTCTGTATGTCATGTGTGTTGGTCGCCTCATCTACAGCAAGGGAAAAAACCTGATTTCTCAACTGCCTTCATGAACTGTGTCCTTGGAAGCATCTTTGCTGACCATAAGATTTCAGGAGGGCATTTTACATATTTTCAATAATTTCAGATCGCACACTTTTTCAGAGTTTCATAATTAACATGGAGCTAGTTTTTTCATCTGAGAAGAGTGCAATGATCCTTTGTGGTCTTTTGTCAGTATCTGTTTAAACAGTCCTTCAAATGATAATAGTCTTTCCATGAAAACAATTTGTGCAAAATGTAGAGGGGGAAAAGGGCAATGACACATCTTTCCTCCTAATTTACAGGAGGACATTTTTGCTTTGTCTAAAATGGGATTCGTCTCTCATTTTCAGTTACCACTGGACCCTGAACCTCGGGTGCCCCATGTGCAAAATACGATCTTCACAGGCAGGAAGAAAGCCTAGCTAATACCTTAGGAGGGTCTGTGTCTGTGCATATCTTTTGGGCCGGACTCACAGTTCCAAGAAGAGCAGTTGGGGGCTGGTGGGGTGAGAGATCTCTGACATTCTGCACACACACAAATGGGAAGTTGTGTCAGGGACAACAGATAATGGTCCGTGCTGAAACACACCAAGATAGAAAAGTACTGTTTGTCCTATTTGGGTCCTCCCCGGAGAGTTCTGTTTTGGCTGCTCCCTGGAAAGTCCAGCTTTAGAACTCCCTGGAAAAGTCCTGACCCTCGGAGACCTTCCAAGATATTGCTGGCCACTTCTTCTGACGTAATCTGTCCCCCTGCATCAGAACGAGTGTGCATTTTTGTTAGCATAAAAGCTTGAGCCTCATGCAATGGGGGGAGGCAGAACCTCATGCTACCCAGGTCAACGCTGCCTCCGCGGGGACGCCCGCCAAGGTTGAGCCCGCCACCTCGCACTGTGAAGGTGTTTCTTGGAGCTGGTTTCCTGATCGTCCTCACAGGGTCCTTGGTCTTGGTAAGGTAACCAAGCATCAGAGGTATCCTTTACTCTATCTGTTAATATCTCTATATTTTCCTACCTCGTCACCTACCGTTTAGACCCTCGCCCGTCCATACAGACAAGTGAGAGTAAGCCCTTCCAGCCTGCGCAGTGCATTTTTTAGGTGAAGTGCAGCTTGCACAGAACTAGCCCCACCCTTCACACCTGAGGTTTAACTGCCACGGCCTAGTTAGCTAGTACGGTGACAGCAAAGTCCACCGGTCGTAGGTTTTGTAAGAGTGTCCTTCTCTTTGATGGAAGACCATACAAGGCTAGATGAGCTCCATCTGCCTGGGGTTGAAGATAGGAGTTTTCTTTCTCCTATGAGGAAGGCCTGTCTTTGCTAATGAAGATTCAGAAAGACCTTTAACCATGCATTCTGAACAAGACTGTCATCTCCTGGGTCAATCACAAGCAACCGATGACGCAATAGCACAACAAGCGTCTAGGCGGGTTCTTAGAGGCATTCAGTCATAAGCCTGCAGATGGTAGCCTCGCGCCAGTGGCTCCTCAGCCAAGCACATGCACCAGGGGTCTGAACCTGCGGTTCCTCTCATACTGAGCAGGATTACTATTGCAACAACACATCATGTTTTCACTTACCCGGTGAGGCGGGGGGGCAAGCCCTGAGGGGGGCTCTCGCTTCTGGTGCCAAGCGCCCGGCATGTGCCGGACGTGACCCGCTCTGGGGACAGCGGCAGGTGGGGAGTTTGACTGGGGAAGTACACCTGTCAAAGTGTAACACAGGTGTCATAAGGTGAGCTCAGGGTGGATGGAAACCTCCCGCGGAGCCGAAGGGCAAAGCTCACTTGATTTCAGTATGAATACAGACCATGAAAGCAGGGCCTCATGATCCTTCTGGCTTTTTGGGTTTTAAGCAGGAGGTGTCAGAAAAGTTACCACAGGGAAAACTGGCTTGCGGCGGCCAAGCGTTCATAGCGACGTCACTTTTTGATCCTTCGATGTCGGCTCTTCCTATCATTGTGAAGCAGAATTCACCAAGCATTGGATTGTTCACCCACTAATAGGGAACTTCTACTAATAATGATAAGGGAAATAATAAGGAGAGAGTTATAAAACTAAAAGGGGAAATGAAAAGAAACAATAAACACAAGTGATGCACAATACAATTGCTCACTACCCACTGACAGATACGGCCAGATTCAAGTCCACGGCCACGTCCGTCCCGCCCTGCTGCTGGAGCCCTCCCGTATTACAAGCCATTGCCATAAAGCACAGTGAGACAAGAACCTTAGCCCAAGCCCCACACTTGATAAACACTAACACAGCAAATACCGGCTCTAAGTAAGTTACAACATTCTGAAGCTGTGAGATCAAGAAGAACAACTCTGATACCCAATAAATCAGCATTGTGACGAGTGACTATTAATCCAGTCAAATCTGTCGTTATCTCAACCCTTCGTGCCCCACGTTGGGCGCCAAAAAGAACTGTCGTGGTTTAAACCCCGTCAGGTAACTCGTTCGCTCACTTCCCCCCCTTTCTTGCCCTCCCCCTGCTCCCGGAGGGACGGAGAGGAGAATCAAAAAGAATGCAACTCCCACGGGTTGAGATAAGAACGGTTTAGTAACTAAGGTATAACACAAATCAATGCTGCTACCACCAATGATAATAATGATAAAGGAAATAACAAGGGAAGAGAATACAACACCTCACTACCAGCCGACCGATAACTCCCCCCCTCAGCCGACCAAGCTCTGACCGATACCTCCTCCAACCCTGCAGTCTCCCAGCCCTTCCGGCTAACTCCCAGTTACATCCTGGGCATGACGTGCTGTGGTATGGAATAGCTCTTTGGTCAGTTTGGGTCAGGTGTCCTGTCTCTGCTTCCTCCTGGCTTCCCCTCCTCCCTGGCAGAGCATGAGGCTCACAAAGTCCTTGGCCAAACCAAAACATCGCTATCAGTTCTGTTCCCAGGCTGAAAGTCAAAACACTGCACTGCACCAGCTACCAAGAAGGAGAAACATGACTGCTACTGCTGAACCCAGGACAGATTTTTAAAAGCCTGTAGTGCTTTTCATTGAAAGAATTCTTCTAGTCTTCCTTTAGTATAGGAATTGCAGCTTTACCCTGAATGGTTGTTTTTGTTTTTTTTTTTCCAGCCAGTGTGGTAAATGGTTTATCATAGAATCATGGAATGGTTAGGGTTGGAAAGGACCTTTAGATCATCTAGTTCCAACTCCCCTGCCATGGTCAGGGACACCTCACACTAAACCATCTCACCCAGGGCTTCGTCCAACCTGGTCTTGAACACTGCCAGGGACGGAGCATTCACAAACTCCCTTGGCAACCAATTCCAGTGCCTCACCACCCTAACATTTCCTCCTTATATCCAATCTGTTAATATCTCTATATTTTCCTACCTCGTCACCTACCGTTTAGACCCTCGCCCATCCATACAGACAAGTGAGAGTAAGCCCTTCCAGCCTGCACAGTGGATTTTTTAGGTGAAGTGCAGACTGCTCAGCCTGGAGAAGAGAAAGCTGCATGGTGACCTCATAGCATCCTTCCAGTATCTGAAGGGGGCCTACAAGGATGCTGGAGAGGGACTCTTCACGAGGGACTGTAGTGAGAGGACAAGGGGTAATGGGTTGTGTTAGAGACAATAGATAATGGTCCGTGGTGAAACACACAAAAATGGAAAAGTACTGTTTGGCACAGGATGTGGGAACATAACTTTGAAAATAGGGGTGTTAACACCGTTGTTAGCACAAGGGAGTCTTATACCAGTAAACATCTGTATGCTGGCCATGTGTGTGCTGATGTTGCAACTGGTAATTTTCCACTCCAACCCGAGAGGGGATATAAGGCCCTGTGCAGGGACTGACGGGTGAGGTCAGATGCGCATCTTGATTCGGGTGACACCCTGATAATGCGCTGCCTACCACCCCTCCGACCGGGCAACATGTTCCATCTCCTTCTCCTTCTCGGCAGTATCCCATGCAACCAGGGGTTAGTAGGTATGCAGCTTGCTTCCCGTTAGTGTATATTTGCTTTGCATTAGTATCGCAATCAATAAATAGACTAGAGCATCTGATTGTTTGTGTTGCGTTTGATGTCCAGTCTTTATACACAGGAACCCTAAAAATCTGGTAACGGGTTCAAACTTAAACAGGGGAAATTTAGAACAGATATAAAGAAGTTCTTTACTGTGAGGGTGGAGTGAGGCACTGGAACAGGTTGCCCAAAGAAGTGGTAAATGCTCTGTCCCTGTCAGTATTCAAGGCCAGGTTGGGCAGATCCTTGGGTGACATGGTCTAGGGTGAGGTGTCCCTGCCCATGGCAGGGGTGTTGGAACTAGATAATCTTAAGGTCCTTTACAGCCCTAACTATTCTATTATTCTATGACTGTGATTTGTTCTGATTTAGTCTGGTTTCAGGGCATGTAAGACTTCCCAATACAATCAAGTCATGCATGTCTTTCTCCATGAAGACCGAAAGTGGCAGTACAGAAGAAGCAAGGCAGCAGCCTCTTGTAAGAGCTGTGTGTGGCTCTGTCTCATAAGATTGTACTGAAAACTGATGAGGTGAATTTGTAGTGAGAAGACACAGAACTGTAGGCGTGTGGATTTCTTTAACCCACCTTGAACTGTATTCAGTACTTACCTACTGCCTACCTTTAAATTGCTGCATAGAACTAAATGGAGATGGCATACCATCATATGTATTTTTAGCATCATTAAGCATCATGCAGCAATTTCAGTCTGTTAAATAGGCCTGAGATCTGCAAAGATGCTTGCATCTAGGTTGCTGCCCACTTCTGAAAGTGAAATGATACTAATGATACTAAAAATAGAAGTGGAAAATGTATGCAATTTTATACAGGAATGACTTTCAGATGTAATGACTGTATATTTAAGTACCTACATTTTCCCAGGTGCTTGCCCCAAATAACAACAGGCATTAAGACAGGGTCAAAATGGTCTGATTGCAAAAGTATCATATTTAGCATGCAGTCTTGAGGCAGATATGTGACATTTCAGACATATGTGATAATACCTAGCTCAGGTCTCTGTATAGCCTCTTAGATCTGCAAAAATCCGTACCTAATGTCCCTTTAGGTAGCATTTGTGGATGAACCCTCTTACTTCCTCAAAAACATGGTTCTAATTAACTTGAACCAAGTTACAAAATGTACTAAAGATTAATGATCATTTAATGATTTAATGATTATTTTATGAGCTTCCTGGAATTTGAACATAAGGCTCAAAGTAGCAGGGAAGCATAATCAATTTCAATTAGAAGAATTCCTATGAAATATAACTATTTGATAAACTTCAGAATGAAAAAGTAGTACTGAACACTTCTAAATAACTACCTTTGATCCATGCAATTTTACTTATTTTCTTAATTAGTGCTGATTGGCTTATGATCCTAATTAACGCAAAGGAATTTGGAATGGTATACAATGGTATGACAATGGTATGAGTGTAAAACTGCGAAATTATTACTAACCATTATTTACACGTGGACAGGAAGACTAAGTAAAGTGCTGCCAAAGTAGCATTAAAGATATGGTTTCCATGAACAAATTGAATGAAGGCAAATGGGATAAAATCATTGTGGTGACTGAAAAAATCCTAATCCTTGTCACTGAAAGTCAATAGATGCATTAACAACAATATTTAAAAAAGAAATTACCAAAACCAGGCAAGAAAACAAAGACCTTCAGGAAAATGTAGACCCTGAATTCAAAGTGGGCACTGTCCTGTGACACCATGGAGAGGACATGAGGAAGATGGAAAACCAACCCTTAATACAGGAGGAATGGGTATGTGAACTGCAAGGAAAAAAAAAAAGAGCCTGAACTGGGAATGAGTGGGAAAAGTACCACATTATGACTGGCCCAGAGGCTCCATGCATCCTTGGCATAGACTACCTCAGGAGAGGATACTTCAAAGACCCAAAATGGGCTTTTGGTATAGCTGCCTTAGAGATAGAGGAAATTAAGCCACTGTCTACCTTGTCTGATCTCTAAGATCCCTCTATTCTGGGGTTGCTGAAGGTTGAAAAACAAGCGCCAATCAGGACCACAACAGCGCACCGACGGCAATATCACACTAACCAAGACTCCCTGATTTCCATTCATAAGCTGATCCGTTGACTGGAGAGCCAAGGAATGATCAGCAGGACCCGCTCACCCTTTAACAGCCCTATATGGCCACTGTGAAAGTGAAATGGAGAGTGAAGACTAACGGTAGACTATCATGGCCGGAATGAAATCACACCACCATTGAGCGCTGCTGCACTGGACATGCTAGAACTTCAATATGAACTGGAGTCAAAGGCAGCCAAGTGGCATGCCACAATTGATATTGATAATTTTTTTACTTGGAGGGTTTTTTCTTCCAATACACTTGGAATCGACCGCCCCAGGGGTGGAAACACAGCCCTACCATCTGTCATGTACTGATCCAGACTCCACTGAAACAGGGGCAAGATCTGGAGGATCTGCAATACATTGATGATATCATCGTGTGGTGCAATATCACAGAGGAAGTTTCTAAGAAAGGGAGGACTATAGTCCAAATCATTCTGACGACCAGTTTTGCCATAAAGCAAAGTAAGGTTAAGGGACCTGCACAGGAGATCCAGTTTTTGGGAATAAAATGGCAAGATGGACATTGCCAGATCCCCACGGTTGTGAACAACAAGATAACAAGAATGTCTCCATCATCTAAGAAGAAACACAAGCTTTCTTAGGTGTTGTGGGGTTTTGGAGAGTGCACATCCCAAATTACTGTCTGAATGTAACCCCTCCCTATCACGTGACCCATAAGAAGAATGATTCCAAATGAGGCCCTGATCAAAAACAAGCCTTTGAGGAAAATAAACGCGAGATAGTTCATGTAGTAGCCCTTGGACCAAGCTGGACCAGGCCAGATGTGAAAAATATGCTTTACACCTCAGCTGGGGAGAACGGTCCTACCTGGAGCCTCCGGCAGAAAGCTCCAGGGGAGACTCGAGGTCGACCCCTCGGCTTTTGGAGGCAGGGATACAGAGGATCTGAGGCCGGCTATACTCCAACTGAAAAAGCGATACTGGCAGTCTATGAAGGGGCTTGAGCTGCTTCAGAAGTGATTGGCACTGAAGCACAGCTCCTCCTGGCACCCCGGTTGCCCGTGCTGGGCTGGATGTTCAAAGGCAGGGTCTCCTCTACGCATCATGCAACTGATGCTACATGGAGTAAGTGGGTCACACTGATCACAAAACAGTCTTGAATAGGAAATCACAGTTTTCCAGGAATATTGGAAGAGATCATGGGCTGGCCAGAAGAAAATGATTTCAGAATGTCTGTCACCAGAGGAGGAGGTGATGTGTGCTAAAGAAGCCCCACTGTATAACAAACTACCAGAAAGTGAGAAGCAATATCTCTTATTCACTGATGGATCCTGCCATGCTGTAGAAAAGCATTAGAGATGGAAGGTGGCTGTATGGAGTCCCCTAAGACAAGTTGCAGAACATGCTGAAGGAGAGAGTGAATCGAGTCAGTTTGCAGAGGTGAAAGCCATCCAGCTGGCCTTGAACATTGCTGAACGAGAAAAATGGCCAGTACTTTATCTCTCTAATGACTCATACATGGTGGTAAATGCCCTGTGGGGGTGGTTGCAGCAGTGAAAGCAGTGCAACTGGCAATGCAAGGGTAAACCCATGCAAGTGCTACACCATGACAAGATATTGCTGCCCAGGTGCAGAACCTGGTGGTGAAGCTACTCCACATAGATAGATGCTCATGTACCCAAGACTCAGGCCACTGAGGAGCATCAGAACAACCAAGAGGTGGATCAAGCTGCTAAGATCGAAGTGGCTCAGATGGATTTAGATTGACAACATAAGGGTGAATTATTTTTAGCTCCTTGGGACCATGACACCTCAGGCCATCAAGAAGAGAAGGTTAACTTGATCTCTGATACTATTGCCCGGGATTTTCATGAATGCAAAATATGGGACACAGTTAAGCAAGACAAATGGTTAAAGCTTCTCTGGAATGGAGGACAACGGCTAAAATATCAATATGATGAGGCCTGGCAGATTGACTGTATCACACTCCCACCCACCTGCCAAGGCAAGCGCCATGTGCTTACAATGGTGGAAGCAAGTGCTGGATGGCTGGAAACATATTCTTTGACCTATGCCACTGCCTGGAAAACTATCCTGGGCCTTGAAAACCAAGTTTCAAAGAGACATGGCACCCCAGAAAGAACTGAGTGAGACAATGGGACTCATTTCCTGAACAACCTTTAAGACACTTGGGACAAAGAGCATGGCATTGATTGGGTATATCACATCCCCTATCATGCATCAGCCTCTGGGAATACTGAACGGTACAATGGACTGTTAAAAAATACACTGAGAGCAATGGGTGGTGGGACCTTCAAACATTGGAATATGCATTTAGCAAAAGCCCAGCCCAATCAAAATTTTTACATACTGTAGAGGGGGATAAAGTTCCTGCAGTGCACGTAAAGAATATGCTAGGGAAAACAGTCTGGGCAAGTGCAAAGGTGATGGAAGCGGAACTGGCTTCAGCATGCAATGATCCTTCACCACACACCATCTATCTTTCCTGCCCGGAGAGACTGTTATGACAGATGGAGCCCCAATTCATGTACTGAATGAACTTAACAAACTTTT
Organism: Pezoporus flaviventris; assembly: GCF_033815535.1. Classification (NCBI taxonomy): domain Eukaryota; kingdom Metazoa; phylum Chordata; class Aves; order Psittaciformes; family Psittacidae; genus Pezoporus; species Pezoporus flaviventris. Next base: position 541,821 of record NW_026892741.1, on the reverse strand, counting down.
CTAGAGATTGTCCATAGATTAAGGGCATGGTATCTGTGTATGCATATATATATTTGTGTATATATATATATACACACACATCTTAAAAGACAGGAAAGGTGATAGTGGGAAGTGTGAGACCTGGCATGACATAAATGCTATGGAATAAGGGAGGAATACTGTCTTGGTTTTGTCTGGGATAGAGTTAATTTTCTTCTTAGTAGCTGGTACAGTGCTATATTTTTGCTTTAGTCTGAGAACAATGCTGATAACACACTGATGTCTTAGTTTTTGCTAAGTAACACTTACCCTAATCAAGGACTCTTCAGTCTCTTATGCTCTGCCAGCAACGAGGGGCACAAGAATGTGGGAAGGAGCACAGGCAGGACACCTGACTCAAACTAGGGAATATTCCATACCATACTTGGTATACAAACTGCGGGGAGTTTCCCGTAAGGGACCAATCGCTGCTCAGGTCGGGCTGGGTATCTGTCAGTGGGTAGTGAGCAATTGTATTGTGCATCACTTGTGTTTATTGTTTCTTTTCATTTCCCCTTTTAGTTTTATAACTCTCTCCTTGTTATTTCCCTTATCATTATTAGTAGAAGTTCCCTATTAGTGGGTGAACAATCCAACGCTTGGTGAATTCTGCTTCACAATGATAGGAAGAGCCGACATCGAAGGATCAAAAAGTGACGTCGCTATGAACGCTTGGCCGCCGCAAGCCAGTTTTCCCTGTGGTAACTTTTCTGACACCTCCTGCTTAAAACCCAAAAAGCCAGAAGGATCATGAGGCCCTGCTTTCATGGTCTGTATTCATACTGAAACCAAGTGAGCTTTGCCCTTCGGCTCCGCGGGAGGTTTCCATCCACCCTGAGCTCACCTTATGACACCTGTGTTACACTTTGACAGGTGTACTTCCCCAGTCAAACTCCCCACCTGCCGCTGTCCCCAGAGCGGGTCACGTCCGGCACATGCCGGGCGCTTGGCACCAGAAGCGAGAGCCCCCCTCAGGGCTTGCCCCCCCGCCTCACCGGGTAAGTGAAAACATGATGTGTTGTTGCAATAGTAATCCTGCTCAGTATGAGAGGAACCGCAGGTTCAGACCCCTGGTGCATGTGCTTGGCTGAGGAGCCACTGGCGCGAGGCTACCATCTGCAGGCTTATGACTGAATGCCTCTAAGAACCCGCCTAGACGCTTGTTGTGCTATTGCGTCATCGGTTGCTTGTGATTGACCCAGGAGATGACAGTCTTGTTCAGAATGCATGGTTAAAGGTCTTTCTGAATCTTCATTAGCAAAGACAGGCCTTCCTCATAGGAGAAAGAAAACTCCTATCTTCAACCCCAGGCAGATGGAGCTCATCTAGCCTTGTATGGTCTTCCATCAAAGAGAAGGACACTCTTACAAAACCTACGACCGGTGGACTTTGCTGTCACCGTACTAGCTAACTAGGCCGTGGCAGTTAAACCTCAGGTGTGAAGGGTGGGGCTAGTTCTGTGCAAGCTGCACTTCACCTAAAAAATGCACTGCGCAGGCTGGAAGGGCTTACTCTCACTTGTCTGTATGGACGGGCGAGGGTCTAAACGGTAGGTGACGAGGTAGGAAAATATAGAGATATTAACAGATAGAGTAAAGGATACCTCTGATGCTTGGTTACCTTACCAAGACCAAGGACCCTGTGAGGACGATCAGGAAACCAGCTCCAAGAAACACCTTCACAGTGCGAGGTGGCGGGCTCAACCTTGGCGGGCGTCCCCGCGGAGGCAGCGTTGACCTGGGTAGCATGAGGTTCTGCCTCCCCCCATTGCATGAGGCTCAAGCTTTTATGCTAACAAAAATGCACACTCGTTCTGATGCAGGGGGACAGATTACGTCAGAAGAAGTGGCCAGCAATATCTTGGAAGGTCTCCGAGGGTCAGGACTTTTCCAGGGAGTTCTAAAGCTGGACTTTCCAGGGAGCAGCCAAAACAGAACTCTCCGGGGAGGACCCAAATAGGACAAACAGTACTTTTCTATCTTGGTGTGTTTCAGCACGGACCATTATCTGTTGTCCCTGACACAACTTCCCATTTGTGTGTGTGCAGAATGTCAGAGATCTCTCACCCCACCAGCCCCCAACTGCTCTTCTTGGAACTGTGAGTCCGGCCCAAAAGATATGCACAGACACAGACCCTCCTAAGGTATTAGCTAGGCTTTCTTCCTGCCTGTGAAGATCGTATTTTGCACATGGGGCACCCGAGGTTCAGGGTCCAGTGGTAACTGAAAATGAGAGACGAATCCCATTTTAGACAAAGCAAAAATGTCCTCCTGTAAATTAGGAGGAAAGATGTGTCATTGCCCTTTTCCCCCTCTACATTTTGCACAAATTGTTTTCATGGAAAGACTATTATCATTTGAAGGACTGTTTAAACAGATACTGACAAAAGACCACAAAGGATCATTGCACTCTTCTCAGATGAAAAAACTAGCTCCATGTTAATTATGAAACTCTGAAAAAGTGTGCGATCTGAAATTATTGAAAATATGTAAAATGCCCTCCTGAAATCTTATGGTCAGCAAAGATGCTTCCAAGGACACAGTTCATGAAGGCAGTTGAGAAATCAGGTTTTTTCCCTTGCTGTAGATGAGGCGACCAACACACATGACATACAGAGCCTGCAGGTTTTTAGTGTGGGTACATCATACTATAGGCATCTACTCTATTAGAAAACTTGTCCTGTACCAATGATGAAAGATGTAGTCATTCAGCTGGACAACTTAGTCCATAAATTTAGAGCACTAAATTGTTGAAGTACTTCTTCATCAAAGAATCACAGAATCGTTACATAGAGGAGAATGGCTACAATGGGCTACCCCTCTCCCCCTTGTGCAATCTAGAAGCTTCAGAAAACATCAAAATTAACATCTCCTTACTGTGCCATGCCTCTAAAAACAAAACAAAACAAAACACAAAAAAAAAACCAGGCAATGTTTTTCTTAGGAATATATCAATACAAGTTAATAACTGCAGCAGCTGGTCCTGCAGAAAACCTCCCAGGGCTTGCTGCTGGTAAAAAGTACCATACTTCACATTAGGTTTCTGAATACAAAATGCCTTCCAACTAAAAATGTAAAAAAAACAAACCTGAAGCTAAATTTGGTGTTTCCAGCATAAAACATGCATGTCTAAAAAGAAGTAAAATTAGGTAATGAAGTTTAATGAAAAATAAAACACCTACTTCATTGTCTCAGCATATAAATAGCTTGTTTCTGAGCAACCCAAAAATACACAAGTGAGACTCTCCAGTTTTTGTGTGTTTAGAAGAGAAGAGTGGACCCTAGTAAGAATTAACGGGGAAGACTGACTGTCAAATCACGTGCAGACACAGCAGAAGTTCACCACTGGTTTTGTTAGTCATGAGCACTTCTAGCCATGTCCTGATGGGAGTTTGAAGACCAAGTGAGTCAGGGAATCAAAGTATTGTTTAAACATAGAATCACAGAATCATAAAATAGTTGGAAAGGACCTTAAGATAATCTAGTTCCAACCCCCCTGCCATGGGCAAAAAGCTAATTTTTTTATTCAAGTGCAGGTGCAGTCAGTAACATCGGTGAGGTCTCATTGTAAAACAGAGCCCATTGAATGCCAGAAAGATTAGCAAAACTCTCTTTCTCAGTCTCGAAACTGTGATATCAACAGCTGAAGAGATGGTTGGATTTTCACAACACAAGTAGGGGGAAAGGGATGAAACGAAAGGAAATTCAGGGTATCGAAAAAATAATAGGAAATAGCGAAAACACTACAGGGCATAGCTGTGCAATGATAGGAAGAGAGACATCAAGACTATCTACAATTTTCCCATTCTTCCCTGTTTCTGCAGTAATCCATACGTTTCTGGAGGGGCGAGGGATCACTTTTTTTTTTATACTGGGAGTATAAAGCTTCTGAAATTCCACTCATCCTGCAGACTTTTGCAAATGGGGCAGGCTTTGAAATCAGGATGCTCTGACAGAATTAATCTGGTGGTCAGTAACTGCTAACTGAAGTGCATACTAAAAGAATGATGAGCTGACTGGAGCTCACAGCTTTTATGAGCTTCTTCAAATGCCTGTTTTGATGTGAATGCAGCATCTCCTTGACATTTAAGGACTCAATTTATAAGCAAATTGTTTACCTCTAATAGAAAGAATAAGTGACCTTCGTGGGGCAATCGGTCAGAGGTATCGGTCAGAGCTTGGTCGGGCTGAGGGGGGGAGTTATCGGTCAGCTGGTGGTGAGGTGTTGTATTCTCTTCCCTTGTTATTTCCTTTATCATTATTATCATTGGTGGTAGCAGCATTGATTTGTGTTATACCTTAGTTACTAAACCGTTCTTATCTCAACCCGTGGGAGTTGCATTCTTTTTGATTCTCCTCTCCGTCCCTCCGGGAGCAGGGGGAGGGCAAGAAAGGGGGGGAAGTGAGCGAACGAGTTACCTGACGGGGTTTAAACCACGACAAAATCATAGCAGAAATTTACGGTACACAGATGCTCACATCATTATTTCCAATTTAGTAATCTGAAAACGTGCTGAAGCATCAGACCAAGTAGAAGGACTATAGGAACACCGTCAGGGCATGCAGGGATGTGACAAGGAAAGCCAAGGCCCGTTTCAAATTAAATCTGGCAGAGGACATCAAGGACAACAAGAAGAGCTTCTACATAGAAATATATCAGCAGCACAAGGAAGATAAGGGAAAACATGGGGCTGCTGCTGAATCAGACGGGTGTCCTGGTAATGGAAGATAAAGAGAAAGCAGAATTCCTGAATGCCTTCAGAATGCCTCAGTCTATGCTGCTGAGGACAGCTCTCAGGAGTCCCAAACCTCGGAGGTAAGAGAAGAAGGCCAGAGAAAGGAAAGCTTCACCCTGGTCATAGAGGGTTAGGTTAGGGGTAGGCTGGAGAGACTTAACTCCCATAAATCGTAGAATCATAGAATGGTTAGGGATGGAAAGGACCTTATGATCATCTAGTTCTGCCCCCCTGCCATGGGCAGGGGCGCCTCACACTAGACCATGTCTCCCAAGGCCTTGTCTGACCTGGCCTTGAACACCACCAGGGATGGAGCACTTTACCACTTCTTGGGGCAATCTGTTCTAGTGCCTCACCACCCTCACAGTAAAAAATTTCTGCCTTATATCTAACCTGAACTTCCCCTGTTTAAAGCTGTTACTCCTTGTCCTATCGCTTCAGTCCCTGATGAAGAATCCCTTTCTGGCATCCCTGTAGGCCCCCTTCAGATACCTGAAGGCTGCTATGAGGTCTCCACGCAGCCTTCTCTTCTCCAGGCTGAACAGCCCCAATTTCCTTAGCCTGACTTTGTATGGGAGGTGCTCTAGCCCCCTTATCATCCTCATGGACCTCCTCTGGACTTGCTCCAACAGTTCCACATCTGTCTTATGTTGAGAACAGCAGAACTGCACACAATACTCTAAGTGGGGTCTCACAAGAGCAGAGTAGAGTGGCAGGATCACCTCCTTCTCCCTGCTGGTCACACTTCTTTTGGATGCAGCCCAGTAGACTCAATTTTAACTGGGCCTTAGCTTTCCTGACCTGATCCCTAGCTTAAAAGACAAAGTCTGTGTATTCCTCCCAGGCCGCCTGTCCTTGCTTCTGCCATCTATAATCTTCTTTTCTCCTTCCAAAATTGCTCAGCATCTATTTATGCAGCCACGTAGACCTCCTGGCCTTCTTGCCCCATTTCCTTCTTGTTGGGACGCAACACTCCTGAGCTTGATCCTTGAATGATTAGGGGCCTGGAGCATCTCTTTTATGAGGACAGACTGGGCATCATCAGGGCAGAGATGCAACATATGGATGGACTCATGATCGAGGGGTGGACTTAGCAATGGGCACCATTGCTCAGGTTATTCAGGAGTGTGAACACTGCACACAGCCTCTCCTGCTCTGAAAGACTGTTACAAGAGATGGAGCCTGACATCATGGACCAGATGGACTCAGCAGCATTATAGGGACTGGTCCATGCACTAAGAGTACACTGAGTTAAGGGTGATGGTATATTGAAAATGTGGGATCTGAGCATGACGTGAATGGTATGGAATACTGTCCTGGGTTCAGCAGTAGCAGTCATTTTTTCTCCTTCTTAGAAGTTGGTGCAGGGCTGTGGTTTTGACTTTCGGCCTGGGAACAGCGCTGATAACACCGATGTTTTTAGTTACTGCTCAAATCTTTAGTCTGGCCAAGGACGTTCTGAGCCTCATGCTCTGTCAGGGAGGAGGGAAAGCCGGGAGGAAGCAGAGACAGGACACCTGACCCAAACTGACCAAAGAGGTATTCCATACCACAGCATGTCATGCCCAGGATGTAACTGAGAGTTACCCGGAAGGGCTGGTTCACTGCGGGGTTGGAGGAGGTATCGGTCGGTGCTTGGTCGGGCTAGGGGTTGGGGCAAGCTATCGGTCGGTGGGCGGTGAGGTGTTATATTCTCTTCCCTTGTTATTTCCCTTATCATTATTATTATTGGTGGTAGCAGTAGTGATCTGTGTTACGCCTTAGTTACTAACCTGTTCTTATCTCAACCCGTGGGAGGTGCATTCTTTTGATTCTCCTCCCCATCCCTCCTGGAGCAGGGGGAGGGCAAAAAGGGGTGGGAGTGAGAGAGCCACTGCGTGATTTATGGCTGACTGTTTAAACCACAACACTAGCTTAAAAGACAAAGTCTGTGTATTCCTCCCAGGCCGCTTGTCCTTGCTTCTGCCATCTCTAATCTTCTTTTCTCCTTCCGAGTTTTCTCAGCACCTGTTTATCCATCCACGGAGACTTCCTGGCCTTCTTGCCCCATTTCCTTCTTGTTGGGACGCAACGCTCCTGAGCTTGATACTTGAATGATTAGGGGCCTGGAGCATTTCTTTTATGAGGACAGACTGCAGGATCTGGGCCTGTTTATTCTAGAGAAGAGAGGACATCTCATTAATGAATAGAAATATCTCAGAGGTGAGTGCCAAGAAGATGGTGCCAGACTCTTTTCAGTGGTGTCCAGCGACAGGAGAAGGAGCAATGGCCATAAATTAAAACACAAGAAGGTTCACCTCAACGTGAGGAAGGACTTCTTTATGTTGAGGGTGGCAGAGCACTGGAAGGGGCTGCTCCAGGAGTGTCGTTGGGTCTCCATCTCTGGAGACATTCAAAAGATATCTGGTATGGCAGCACTCAATGGTGGTGTGACTTCATTCAGGCCACGATAGTCTACTGTTAGTCTCCACTCTCCATTAGACTTTAGCGCTGGCCACCCGGGTCTATTAAAGGGTGAGCGGGTCCTGTTGATCACTCCTTGGCTCTCCAGTCTACGTATCAGGTTACGGATGGGAATCAGGGAATCTCGGTTGGTGCGCTATTGCCGCCGGTGCACTGTTGTGGTCGCAACTGGCACTTCTTCTTCGACCTTCAGCAACCCCACAACAGAAGGTTCCTCTGAGAGACCAGGCAAGGTGGGTAACAGCTTAATTTCCTCCGTCTCCAAAGCAGCAACACCAAAAGCCCATCGGTACCCTTTTGGGTCTTTGAAGTACCCTCTCCTGAGATAGTCTATGCCAAGGGTGCATGGTGCCTCTGGACCAGTCATGACTGGGTGCTCAAGCAAATTTCAGCCTCCAGTACAGTCATCTGTTGGGATCCTCCTGTCACTGAAGTAATACAAATGGGTTGTACCCCTTTATAGCTTGATGGCATTAGGGTGCACTGAGCACCGGTGTCTACTAGATCCTTATACTCCAGTGGGGCTTTTATGCCAGGCAACCTCATCCACTCAGTCCAGTAAAACTGGTTGTCCCTCTCCTCCACCTGGCTGGAGGCAGGGCCCCTCTAATAGCGATCATAAGATTGTTCATTTGCTCCTTGTACAAAGGGATTAGAATTCCTTTTCATAGGAGTCAGAGTAAACACAGCTCTTCCACTCCTTCTGGGAAACTGCCCACCAGAGATGGGAGCAACAACTTTCTTGGGAGGACCATCACTGACCGTTGTTTTCCTTTTCAGTTCATGCACCCTTTCCTCCCAAACTGAGGTAGGTTTTTCATCCCACTTTCTCTTGTCTTCTCCATGATCCTGCAGGTAAAACCTTAGGGTGCCATGTTGCGTGTACCTCCTATATCTTCCCTCTCGAGCAACAGGGCGCTTACTGTTAATAGCTGAGTTGTGGGTCTGTACAAGTGTGGAGCTGGATAGATTGTCGCTCCCTGATTCGGACGCCGGGGAGCCACCCATAGATCCAGTTTAAGTTGAATGTACATGACCCATGTGGCAGAAATTTACACGGAGTACGCCGTCATCATATGCCAACTCATTGGCAACAATGAACTGGAGGGAAGCAGCGGCACCAACAACAGATGAAGTGTGAGTCATCAGCTTGAAGACAATCTCACCCCTTCCATCATTTCAGCTGTGGAAAAACTCCTGTCCCAGGAGTTGCAGCAATTGAGCTGGTAGTAATATTAATTTGGAATAACTTTGGAATTTATGGACTACTTAGCAAATCATGACGCTTTACCAGGACTGCATGAAATATTATGATTTGCAACCATGTGAACAACTTTGGACACTTCAGTAATCTGAGTGCATTGCTTTGTCTTTTCCTTAAGGATAAGTGCTTTAGATAGGTATTCTCAAAACAATTATACTGCAAAAGCCTGAACTTCAGTTCCTCTGTATTGAAAAAAATTACAAAAATATCTCAGGGAAGACAGAGCTACATAGCAATGAGAGTGCAAATCTGGAAGGACCTCCGGTAGTTTCAGTTAAGGTCCTTCTGATTTGCACGAGACTTGCACCAGTCTGTGATTTATGTTCAGTGAATGGACACATACAGGCGATGTTTTGCTTTTAATTAGCCCATTCCCATCTCACGCTGTCTTTCTCTCAGGTAGTCCTCCTGTAGTTTTGTTGTAATTCCTGCCTCTCTTTCAATGTCTAACAAATTATCCTCACTCTTGTGAGTGCGGTGGTGTTTGGGCTTTGTGCTATTGAAGACTGAGGGAGCTGAGGAAGGAGTGAACTCTGGGAGTGATAAATTTGACAATCTGCTCTGGAAGATCCCCTTGTCTGGGATGATAGCGATTAATTTTATGTTAGTGCCTGCTGGCATGTTTTCCATTAGTATTTTAATTGGAATTAAAGCTCCTACATCAGTTTTGAACTAGTTTCAATGGGGTTTATCAGAAGACACTATTGTTGTTTGTATTACCAGCAAGTGTCATACGCTGGTTTGTGATCCCTCTTCCCTGGTTAGAGTCACTGAGGACCTAAAGGACTTCCTCAAACCATTTCAGACACTTGAAATTATGAACTGACTTGACTTGACTTGACCACAGGCTCCTCCTATGAATGACCACATCTCATGTCAATGACAGCTCAGCCTGTATGCCGTCAGCCCAGAGTTACATTCCCCTGAACCTGGTGTCTCCTCTGCTTGGCAACTTCTATTTACAGAGCAATGCTAGCCCAGGAAAGCTCAGTGCACTCATAAAAATACATGAAATATCTCCAACCTATAGTTCTGATTAGAGCCTTCAAGTAAGCAGTTTGCAGCTGTCTCATTGGGAAACAAGAGGAAATGCTCAATTTTGAGCAAAAGGATGAGCTGAGCCAGGATTATTTATTCATAGAATCACAGTGCAAAACAGTGCTTGTTCCAATTCACCCTTGGTTAACACTGCATTTCCCTCTGCTACTTTGAAGAGATGATTGCTGTATTTCCTCTCTGGAAGTGCTGATGCAGTTTCAGATCTCCAGGTCTGAAGGCCAAGTGGTCTACCTTTTTTCCCTTTCAAAAAGAAAGATCTTTGTACAAACTTCTACCCACTTTGCAGAAAAACTGCTTCATTTTTTGTCTTGAACAAGGACATTATTTAATAAGACCAGTGTCTTTCCATACCCCAGCTTCCCAGTGATCTCAAAGAATGCTTCAAATATTAATAAATTATGTCTCTGCATCTCTTTAAATAAATATGGCTACATACCCATCGAGCAGAGAAACTAAAGGGCAGAGAGTACAAGTATCTGACTCAGCTCTAGAGCAGAGATGGAACAGAGATGGGAGCAGATCTACTCTTTCATCATTTATAACAGTGTCTTTTAAGCACTGGTTTCAATTAGCACTCTGCCGCCTTTAGTCACACCTTGATTCTTTTCTACTGCAACAGGACACACATGGGCTGGAGAGGAAAAAAATTACCTTCAGCGCTTGGTTTCCAATAACCAAGAAGCACTTTTTTGTTGTCTTTCTACTACCTCCAAAAGAAAAGGTTGCCAGTCTCTGATATGGGCTCCATGGCATTGCAGTATGTGTGTTGCAATATTCAACAAGTTACAATCATCATCTGAGATAAATTTGAATGGGCTTCACCTTTTTTTGCTTCTACATCAGTAACCACACTAAATCTCTGCATATGATGAAATGGGCATTTGCAGATAGAAACTGGGCAGTGAGGAGGGCAGTTACCCAAATCACTAACAAAAATGCAAGAGGCTATATGAAAACTAAACGTATTAGAAATAGTCATTTGTCACAAGTGTCTGTCTTCTCTTTATTCGATTGACATTATTTATATTACCAGAGATGAGGAGCCTATTGCACCTTGCACTGCATAATCAAATAACAGAAATGATAGCCCAGGTTTCTACTTTCATAGGGCTCCATCTACTACAGCCAAAGCAAAAGAATATCCTTGATAATATCTTAATATAAAAAAATTCCCATGGCTATATATAGATGCTAGATGGAGTTAATCATATCATGCAGATAGATAACTTTTCTATGATAAGCTTCCAGATACACCTAGTAACAACAGGGTTTCTGCCAATTTTATGCCTTTCAAGCTATTTCATAATGGACATGAACAAGAGCCATCCTTAAGTATAAACATCTCTCCTGGTCTTTGTCTCTGTTATCTTTCGCTTGCAGTACTCTCTTCACCTCATATTTATTGCAGCTGTGTGCTTCGTTTTTTCTACTTCAAACTGAATACTCCTTCTGAAGGAAGAACTCTGCAACTTTAACGCATCTTGTTATTGCTACCCAGGAGATGACAGTCTTGCTCAGAATACGTGGGTAAAGCCCTTCCTGAATCTTCGTTAGCGAAGACAAGCCTTCCTCATAGGAGAAGGAAAACTTCTATCTTCAAACCCGGGCAGATGGAGCTCGTCTAGCCTTGTAAGGTCTTCCATCTGAGAGAAGGACACGCTTACAAAACCTACAACCTGAGGACTTTGCTGTCACCGTCCTAGCTAGCTAGGCCGTGGCAGTTAAACCTCAGGTGTGAAGGGTGGGGCCAGTTCTGTGCACACTGCGCCTCACCTAAAAAATGCACTGCGCAGGCTGGAAGGGCTTACTCTCACTTGTCTGTATGGACAGGCGAGGGTCGAAAGGGCAGGTAACAAGGTGCATAGGAAGCTGCAGATCCAACCTTGCATGCGGGCAGACCAGGGCATGGGTCGCTAGAGATTGCCCCAGGAGATGACAGTCCTGGTCGGACACTTCCTGATTGCCTAAGCACGCTTTTTTCCAAACAGATTTTCCTATCCCGCATGCCCTTGGTCATCGTGCGTGTAGTAAGCGTGGGTAAAGCCCTTCCCAAATCTTCGCTTGCAAAGCCAAGCCATCAAAACATGTCCACAGCAGAATATGCTGTTATAAATGGTGCCCACCCACAGTTTGGATGATACGATGACCTAAGAACTCTGTCGTCAGAATCAGCGTAAGAAGATATGTATGTGCCTGCGTGCATACACACACGCGCGCGGTTTTCCAAATGCTACTAATAATTACTATTATTATTACATTTTTCCATATATGTTCTTTAGCACATTTAGCTTTTGAGGAACTGGCTTAAATGGACGGTGAAATTTTTAAACACCTGTGAAACAGAGCTGGAACCTCATTTGGTTTGGTTTTATACCAACCATACCAGAGCCTGACCCTCAAACCCTGTGCAAATTACTTTTCCCAAACTGTCGAACCAAAGCATAGATTTAGAAACATCCACATACCTTCCCAGAGTGTTTAGTGTGCTTTAGATGGAGGTCATAATAAAAGTGCTAGTTTTATTATTCCACAATTTCAGCAGACTGTCTGACCTATTAAGAATCAGTTTGAGCCTATCAAGAATGTCATCTATTCTATTTCCAGACAATATTGCAGCAGTTCAACCTCATTACTTATCTGTCACTAAGAAAAGTAGCTAAACCTTCATCCCTTACATCCAGCTATGTTTTGCACAGAATTCTTGATCCATTTTCCCTACTTTTTTTTTCTGCTGAATTATTCCTTTTTTTTTTAAAGTTTACAACAATGTGGGTATCCATTCCCTACTTCCCCAGTCTCGCCTCTGTGCCTGGCAATATCTTGGAGCAGATTCCCCTGTAAAGCATGCTAAGGCACATGAAAAACAATGAGGTGGTTGCTGACAGCCAGCATGGCTTCACTAAGGGCATATCATGCCCGACCAATTTGGTGTCCTTCTGTGATGGGCTATGGAACTGATGGATGGGGGGAGAGGAGTTGACGTCATCTACCTTGACTTGTGCAATGCATTCGACACTGTCCCCCACAACATCCTTGTCTCTAAACTGGAGAGACATCAATTTGACAGATGGACCACTCGGTGGATAAAGAACTGGCTGGACGCAAGGAGTTGTGGTCAATGACTCAATGTCCAGCTGGAGACCATTAACGAGTGGTGTCCCTCAGGGATCGGTGTTGGGACCGGTCTTGTTCAGCATCTTTGTTAGCAACATGGGCTGTGGGATTGAGTGTGCCCTCAGCAAGTTTGCCGATGACACCAAGCTGTGTGGTTTGGTTGAGACGCTGAAGGGAAGGAATACCATCCAGAGGGACCTTGACATGCTTGTGAGGTGGGCTGATCACAACCTTATGAAGTTTAAGCATGCCAAGTGCAAGGTTCTGCACCTGGGTCGGGGCAATCCCAGCAGAGCTAGAGGTTGGGCGGAGAAGAGATTCAGAGCAGCCCTGAGGAGAAGGCCTTGGTGATGTTGGATGATGAGAAAATGAACATGAGCTGTAGAGGCAGGATAAGGGGCAATGGGTTCAAACTTAAACAGAGGAAGTTCAGATTAGATGTAAGGAAGAAGTTCTTTACTGTGAGGGTGGTGAGGCACTGGAATGGGTTGCCCAAGGAAGTTGTGAATGCTCCATCCCTGGCGGTGTTCAAGGCCAGGTTGGACAGAGCCTTGGGTGACATGGTTTAGTGCGAGGTGTCCTTGCCTGTGGCAGGGGGGTTGGAACTAGATGATCTTAAGGTCCTTTCCAACCCTAACTATTTTATGATTCTATGATTCTATGATCTCTGAATGTAAGGAAATCAATGCTGACACAGAACAAGCTTCATTTTTGAAATCATACAGTCTCCTAAAATTTCCAGGACTACTGTCAGCGTTTTTTTCTTGTTTCCCAATTCCTGGTCTAGCTTCTTAAATCATTCATTTTTTAAAGACAATTTCCAAATGATTATTTCCAAATTTTGCCTTGGCTCAGAGCTATATTTCCTTGGAAAATATGAGTAGTTTTTCTGCAAATTCTATTCACTGACTTTTAAAATCTACACAAGTAAACTTCAGAGCCTGTATTTTATTTTATGTAATGAGTGATTCTTCACACAGCATCTTAATTAGCAAAGTCATTAGTAACTTATGCCTAAGGTCTTGAACCTGATCCTGTCCTACAGTGGGCCTAAGGTCTTCATTCTGGCAGTCCATGTGTCTGTACTTGGGCGGTGTGGTCAGAGCATTTGCCAGTGAAGACTGAGGCAAAGAAGTCATTGAGAAGTTCAGCCTTCTTCAAATCCAGGGTAGCCAGTTCTCCCAATAGCTTCCAGAGAGGGCCCATGTTGTCCCTAGTCTTTCTTTTATTTGCTATGTACCTGTAGAAGCCTTTCCTTTTATCTTTCACTTCCCTTGCCAGATTTAATTCCATCTGGGCCTTATCTTTCCTGACCTGGTGCCTAGCTTCCCAGACAATATCCCTGTATTCTTCCCAGGCCACCCGTCCTTGCTTCCACCTTTTATAAGCCTCTTTTTTTCCCCTCTACATTTCCTCAGCAGCTCCTTATCTATCCAAGAAGGTCTCCTGGCCCTCATGCTGCTTTTCTGTCTAGTCGGGACGCAACACTTCTGATCTTGAAGAAGGTGATCCTTGAATATCAACCAGCAGTCTTGGGCCCCCTGCCCTCTAGGGCTATATCCCATGGAACCTTACTAAGCAGGTTCCTGAAGAGGCCAAAGCCTCTTCTCTTGAAGTCCAGGGCAGTGAGCTTCATGTGTACACTTCTCACTGTCCTGAGGACATTGGAGATAACCAATGGTGTGCATAGAGGAAGAGGAAGAGAAAATGAGGTTGTACAGTCCTTGTATTGTGGAAAACAAAGCAAAACAGGAGTTACCAGGATGTTTTCTTTCTTCTATTGGGATTTTTTTTTTCCATATAGCTTTCAATCATTTCGAATTATGATCTGTAAAGGAGTGGTTATAATGACTGCAGATGGGGAATGCTGATATTTTCCTCTCTTTCAGAGGCCCTTTGAGGTTTGATTTACTAAAATCTGTAAAATGTTTTGAGGTTTTGTCTGAAAAACACTCAAAACAAAAGTCAAGTGAATTCCCACCCCTTTCTTCTGTAATTGACCTAGGCAGAGGGTTTTATTAGTGACCTTCAGCAGTATTTATTATTATTGGCTGTAGTAGTAGTAGCAGTTTTGAATTATACCTTAGTTACTGGACTGTTCTTATCTGGCTGGGCTTAAACCATGACAATTATTGTTGAAATTGTTGGGGGAAAACCTGGCCCATCTCTAGGGCAGTTCTGCTTTTGTCCTTGATTTGATCTGGAAAAGGTTAAAATTACAGCGAGTCTTACCTTCAGAAATGGAAAGGGAGAGGGAGAGAAGGAGAAAGAGAAGGAAAGAAACAAATGCAGAAAAAAGAACTTTTTTTTTTTTTTTTGCAGATAGGATTGACTTCTGATTTCAATTATTTCTGCATTGTAAACATTTCCAGGGACAAGGAATTCCTTTGCATACACATATTGCTATTTGCAAATACCAGGGCTAGTCCAGTTGAATTTTGGTTTTGTCTCAACAGAGTAATTTTATTCACCTGTGAGTTTTTATTTAATACTCTGGTATTTCTGACAGCAAGCAGTTAAACAGTTGTTTCACTCATTTTTCTTCTTTTCAGTGTATGTGTCTTCCCTCCCTGTATCTTTATAATTATGTTTTATGACCATAAATTTTTCCAAAGATAGTGCCAGATTTAAAATACTGGTTGCCATTACAATGTGGGGGTGGCTTTACCCTCTCTGTTTGCAGCCTCCAGCTTTTATCTGCCCTGTTTCAATCCTCCTACTATAAGAAAGGAATCCACTGCCACAGTGTAGATAAGCATCAGACCCTCATTCTCTGCCAAACATGTTTAAAGCAGACATATTTTTGTAGGTTGCTGTGGCATATCCCAAGCCCTGCTGTCCTTTCTGCTGTGTACAGGGAGCGTTAGGTAAACGTTGCACATTGCAACAGGTGCAGTGAAGAGGAAGGGAAGTGTCATCTTCCCCTGAGTGCTGTAAATTTGCAGCAGGCATGGATGCAAGGAAGGAGGGTGATGTGTGCACCATTTAATAGGGTTGTGTTGCAGGTCAAAGGATGTAGGATTCTGGCTAATTCATTTGCATTGCATGTTTCTGCTGATGCCACACAGGAGTGATGGGCGTTTGCAGCGCCTAAAATGCAGCACTTGTAGATACTACACTGTGCAAGTGGCTTCAAACCCAAATCACTGTCCCAACCAGCCCAGCATGGCATGAGAAAGGTGGATGAGGAAGGGGTCAGTGCAGCATGGTCAATGCAGGCAGTGCTGTCATTCATCCAAAAGCATCGACTTAAGGTTGGACTGAGTTGCCCCTTAAACTCTGTTGGCTATAATGACTAGTTTCTGCTACTGATAAAGGACTTGCTCAGAAATCGGTGTTTCCGCTTGTAGGCAGCCATGTTCAATCTGATGTTCCCCCACTGTGCTCTCTGGTAAGGAGGCAGCAAGAGGTGCTTTTAAGTCAGGTTTGTCCTGCTTGGGTGATAAATGAGTTGTATCGGCAGGATGCTCTGAGAGCAGCCCACCATGGAACTACAGCTTTTAGAGGTGAGTTGGTTTCCCTCTGGCTGACTCTGAGTTCTGGCAGAGAAGAGAGAAAACTCATTGCATGCTTTGAGGACTGTCCTGAGAGGTGGAAGGTTTCAGTCCCCCTGGGACTGAGAATGGGTTAAACTCACATTTCCCATTTTTCTGGGTAAATGCTATAATACTGGCAATGGGCTTCCTCTGCATTCGTGGGGGAATGGGTGCTGCTGATGAGGGTGCCAAAGAGGCTTTGAAATGGGCAAAGGTGCTGGGGGATGGGTTGGAGTCCAGACGGACTTTTTTGCTCCCTGTTTTCTCCTTGTGAGATAGGGGGATTGCCCTTCAGAAATGCTTTTCTCTGCACCCAACCAGGTAACACAGAGGGAGCAGCTGGTCCAGGAGCATCAACTCCCACTCAGCATCTGAGTGATGGGATTAGCATCACTGTTTTGACACAGCTTTCCTGACCCTTCCTCAGGGCTTCTTCTGGAAGAAGGTCTTACAGGAGGAGCCAAGTATCCCTAGAGCATTGTCCTTGGAGCACCTCACTGCAAGAGGGAAACTAAGGCACAGAGAAAGAGAAATTTGCTCCAGGAGCTGAGAAACTCCAGAGCTGAAGCAAAAGTGCCAGAGCAACCAGAGACTTCCCATTCTTTTATTTAGTCACTAATGTGATTCTTTGTAATCGTTAGCATTTCCCCTATATTTGAATGAAGAGGGTCATAAAAGTTTAGTGTTATCTGTCTACCTGCTCTCCTGATTATCTGTGCTCATATATGACAACATTTCTAGTTTGCAATTAAAGGATATTATTTGTTGCTCTGTCTCCCTGCCCATTTATCTACCTGTCTGGGACATTTGAAAGGATCGGCTATGTGAGCTAATGTGGCTTTTCCATTTCTAATATATCTGACCTAAACTTGAACTGTTGAGACTCACCAACGCAGGCAGATATTTTTTCAAGGAACACACCAGAAAATGAGGAACAGCATTATTAGTAGGCAGACAAGTCATAACCACAAGATTCTTCGACATTCAGTTGTGGCTTTTTCTCTTCTTCCCTCTCCAACTTCTGTGCTAAGACACTTTGCTCTCAAAAAGTAGCAAGTGTTCAGGCGTCCTATTTCTGAAATGATGTCATCTTGCCTGGGAACTTAGGAAGCAGTTAAAGAAAGAAAAGAAGAGACTATGAAAGGAACACTGAAGAAAAAAGGTAGTGGAAGATCAATGTATGTCTTGTTATGTTGCAAGTTTTAAGTAAATGAAAAATATCACTCCAAGCTGGAAAAATAAACTTTGAGTTGGAAACATGGATATTAATGTTCAGACATAACTTGGTTTTTCCTCTCACTTGCCATGGTCTGTGGAGTCTAAGTAAATAAAGCATTACTTAATTTTCATGATGATTGTTGAGGATTCTAAGCCTAAGTGTTTGTACATACATATATGTTTATTTTCTTCTGTATTTCAGTTTCTGTAACTCAAATTCTTTGGAGAATCTCTGATGCAGTAGTTTAATCATTCTTTCCTTCTGAAAGAGCTGTAGGATTACTACAGCAACCAATTACACTGACATTCCCCCATCAAAAGCTGTATCATGAGCAGAGATCCAGCATGAGAGATTTGGCATAATAACCCTTCAACACAAGTCAGTCAACAATTGCAGGAATGACAGAGTGAGAAAGCTGTTCTTAGGGGAGATGAATTGAAACCCTCAGTAGTTGCTCCCCTTGGAGATGAACACCGACCAGGTCTATCCTGGAGTGTGACTTTACGGTAAGGAACAAAATACAGGTTGGAGGATAAGAATAGTCCCTGGAAAGTCTTTGGGGGAAAGTAATAGGGTGTTCACCTATGAGTTTTTTCACCACATTTTAGTTCAAGGGGTGGTATCTGTCACACTGGAGAAGACTAGTCTGCGTATCACTCAAAATCTGTGAAAGCCCAGATTTTGAGCTGCTGAGCTTTAATATTAGTCTGTACATACAGTATCACAGTATGCTAGAGATTGGAAGGGACCTCAAAAGATCATCTAGTCCAATCCCCCTGCCGGAGCAGGAACACCTAGATAATGTTACACAGGAATGTGTCCAGGCGGGTTTTGAATGTCTCCAGGGAAGGAGACTCCACAACCTCCCTGGGCAGCCTGTTCCAGTGTTCCGTCACACTCACTGAGAAGAAGTTTCTTCTCAAGTTTAAGTGGAACCTCTTGTGTTCCAGTTTGTACCCATTACCCCTTGTCCTATCATTGTTTGCCACGGAGTAGAGCCTGGCTCCATCCTCGTGACACTCCCCCTTCATATATTTATAGACACTTATAAGGTCACCCCTCAGTCTCCTCTTCTCCAAACTATAGAGACCCAGCTCCCTCAGTCTTTCCTCATAAGGGAGATGCTCCACTCCCTTAATCATCTTTGTTGCCCTGCGCTGGACTCTCTCCAGCAGCTCCCTGTCCTTCTTGAACTGAGGGGCCCAGAACTGGACACAATATTCCAGATGGGGTCTCACCAGGGCAGAGGGGAAGGAGGACCTCTCTCGACCTACTAACCACCCCCCTTCTAATACACCCCAGGATGCCATTGGCCTTCTTAGCCACAAGGGCACAGTGTTGGCTCAAGGTCATCCTGTCGTCCACTAGGACCCCCAGGTCCCTCTCCCCTACACTGCTCTCTAACAGGTCGTTTCCCAACCTATACTGGAACCTGGGGTTATTCCTGCCCAGATGCAGGACTCTACACTTTCCCTTGTTATATTTCATCAAGTTATTCCCTGCCCAACTCTCCAGTCTGTCCAGGTCTCGCTGGATGGCAGCACAGCCTTCTGGCGTGTCAGCCACTCCTCCCAGCTTAGTGTCATCAGCAAGCTTGCTGATAGTACACTCAATTCCCCCATCTAAATCGTTGATGAATATATTAAATAATACCGGTCCCAGTACTGACCCTTGAGGCACTCCACTAGTTACAGGCCTCCAACTAGACTCCGCCCCATAGACTACAACTCTCTGGCTTCTCTCCTTCAGCCAGTTCACAGTCCACCTCACTACCTGATCATCCAGTCCACACTTCCTCAATTTAGCTGTGAGGATGCTGTGGGAGACTGTGTCAAATGCTTTGCTGAAGTCAAGGTCGACCACATCCACCGCTCTGCCATCATCCATCCACCGTGTTATTTCCTCATAAAAGGCTAAGAGATTGGTCAAACATGATTTCCCCCTGGTGAAGCCATGTTGACTGCCCCTCATAAACCTCTTATCCTTGATATGCCTTAAGATGGCACCAAGGATAAGGTGTTCCATCACTTTCCCAGGGATGGAGGTGAGGCTGACCGGTCTATAGTTACCCGGGTCCTCCTTCTTGCCCTTTTTGAAGACTGGAGTGACATTTGCTTTCCTCCAGTCCTCAGGCACCTCTCCCGTTTCCCAAGACTTGGTAAAGATGATGGAGAGTGGTCTAGCAATGACTTCCGCCAGTTCCCTCAGCACCCGCGGGTGCATCCCATCTGGACCCATGGATTTATGGATGTTCAGATTGCTCAACTGATCTCTAACCCATTCCTCGTCGACTAAGGCAAACTGCTCCGTCGACCTGACTTCATCTAAGGTCTCAGGGGTACAGGGCTCTTCAGGACTGCCTGCAGCAGAGTAGACAGAGACAAAGAAGGCATTCAGTAACTCTGCCATCTCTGTATCTTCTGTCACCAGGGCACCCATCCCGTTCATCAGTGGGCCTACATTGCCTCTGGTGTTAGTTTTATCTGCCATGTATTTGAAAAAGCTCTTTTGGCTGTCCTTGACCCTTCTCGCCAGGTTTAATTCTAAGGATGCTTTAGTCCTCCTAGCTGCCTTCCTACATCCTCTAGCAGCAGCCTTATATTCCTCCCAAGTGGCCAGCCCCTCCTTCCATGACCTGTAAACTCTCCTCTTCCACTTGAGCATACCCAGCAATTCCCTATTTAGCCACGCAGGTCTCTTGGCCCTCTTCCTTGACTTCCTACGTGTCGGGATGCTCCGATCTTGAGCACGGAAAAAGCAATCCTTGAATGTCAACCAACTATGTTGGGCCCCTTTACCTTCAAGCAGCCTTGCATTTCCCCTATATTTGAATGAAGAGGGTCATAAAAGTTTAGTGTTATCTGTCTACCTGCTCTCCTGATTATCTGTGCTCATATATGACAACATTTCTAGTTTGCAATTAAAGGATATTATTTGTTGCTCTGTCTCCCTGCCCATTTATCTACCTGTCTGTTCTTTCATCCACATCTTTCACATTGTTTGCAGCAGTCATGGCAGTCCATTTTTGATGTGATACAGGCTGAGTCATGTTATTGTCAGCTCAATCGAATTATATGTATGTCAGGAGGAAACTGCAGTGCTCCACAACACCAGAAGCTCAAAACTTTCTTGCTTGGAGGAAGACACCATTTGCCCTCTCTCTTTGGCCTCCCTTTGCAGGGCAGTGAATGCTTTTTCTCACTCCACCTTCAGTGAATCCCTAATGGATAAAAAGAGGACACAAAAGTACATAATTTGGTCCTTAAAACCTATTTCTTTTCTCTGATGCACAATGGCAAAGAACAATGTTTCCCACCTGCCTGTCCCATGTAGTTAATGCAGATTTACTTGATCTTTCTCAAAAATACACAAGTATTTGAAGACAAAAGGGTGAAAAAAAGACTGACAAGAAAAGCTCACCAAACTCATCAGGGATGTATTTATGCTTTTTTTCCCCACTCAATTTCCCAAAGAAGAGCCTCTCACGTTGTCAGCGGCAAGGTGCAAGTAGCTGTCCTTACATCTCACAAATTATTTAACAGGTGCAATTGGCACAGTGCCAACATAGCCCCCTCAAAGTGCGCGCATAGCCTTTGGCAAATCTTTCTTGACCAGGTGTCCGGGGTTCAGCAGTAGCAGTCATTTTACTCCTTCTTAGTAGCTGGTGCAGTGCTGTGTTTTCAACTTCGGTCTGGTAACAGTGCTGATAACACACCGATGTTTTTATTTGTTGCTAAGTAAAGTCCAGTCAAGGACTTTCTGTCTCATGCTCTACCAGGGAGGAGGGGAAGCTGGAAGGAAGCAGAGAGGACACCTGAGCCAAACTAGCCAAACAGGTATTCCACACCACAGCACATCATGCCCAGTACATAAACTGGGGGGAGTTACCTGAAAGGCCTAGATCACTGCTCAGGTTGGGCTGGGTATTGGTTGGCGGGTGGTGAGCAATTGTATTCTCTCCCTTTGTTATTTCCCTTATCATTATTATTATTGGTGGTGGTAGTAGTAATTTTGTATTATATCTTAGTTACTGGACTGTTCTTATCTCAACCCCTGGGAGTTACATTCTTTTGATTCTCCTCCCCATCCCTCTGGGAGCACAGGGGGGGAAAGAAGGGAGGAGTAAGCCAGCAGCTGTGTCGTTCTGAGTTACCAGCTGGGCTTAAACCATGACACCATGTCAGGTGGCAGATCCATTTGTCACGCTGTACTGGATAAATTATGGGCTCTGGCCCTCAGTCCCATGAAATCTGTCAGGATTCTGTGCATGTGTTGTCTCTCTAATTTCCCTTCCCTCTTAGCCTACATGTATGTCTGATGTCTTTAATTAAAAAATTTGTGGCATAATATTTATACTCAAACCCTTTCATCTGTCCCTGTCACTATCAGAGGAAGGTAACGTATATTTGGGAGCAGTAGCTTTTCTAAATTTTAAATTATCACTATGGCTCCAGCATAAATTAGCCACTTAGTAGGCAAGTAGCAAGGGGCAAATTTCTGGAGAGAAGGTACCACATTGTTTCAAGGTCAGATAAAAAATGGAGCTGAGTTACTGCCAGTTCCTTTACCATGGCCAGTAAGGGGAATTTCTTAAAGCCAGTGGAGCTTGTCTTGGTGAAGAGAGCCACAGAGACTGAAAGGAGACCAGCGAGTAATGCATGTTGGAGCCAGGGCAAGGAAATAACAGCACCAAGTGCCTGAAGAGGAAGACAAACAGCAGTGGTAATGTGGGCTACACAGCAATATTGCTAAACTGTTTTCAGCACAAACCGTAAAAGACTGTTGCTCTGAATAGGCCAATGCCAGAGCTAACCCACTCCTCCCTCTTTCTCCAGCATCTCCCCCACTGCAGGAGCACGTCTCCTGTCACAGCTGGAGGAGAGGTTTCTGTGCCATTATAATTAAAGCTATTATTCTCATACACAGACAATAGAAAATATAGGTCATCAGGAATGCAGTGTCTGGAAATGTGCTCATCATAGCTGTGGAGAGCTCTTTCCACAGACAAATCTTACTATATGATGCTAAAGAGCATAAAAAAGACTTCTCAGCCCAGTGGAGAAGGCCTTGGTGGTGCTGGATGATGAGAAACGGAACATGACCTGGCAGTGTGCTCCCGCAGTCCAGAAAGCCAAACATATCCTGGGCTGTATCAAAAGGAGTGTTGTCCGGGAAGCTAGGGACCAGGTTAGGAAAGCTAAGGCCCAGTTAGAATTAAACTTGGCTAGGGATGTGAAAGATAACAGGAAGGGTACACTGAAAATAAAATATGTGTTATGTCTTAGTTACTGGACTGTTCTTATCTCAGCCCATGGGAGTTACATTCTTTTGATTCTCCATCCCTCCGGGAGATGGGGGAGGAAGGGGGGGGGGGGGGGGGGGCAGTGAACGAATGTCTGTGTGGTTTCTGGGTTGCCAGCTGTGCTTAAACCACGACAGTTCTTTTTGGCACCCAGTGTAGGGCACAAAGGTTTGAGATAATGACAGATCAGACCAGAGTGTGTCTAATCATATTTGTGATAAGCATTCATTGTTTCAGATTAATAGTAACTCATCACAATGCTGATTTATTGGCTCTCAAAGTTGTTGCTCTTGATCTCAGAGTTTCAGCATGTCGTACCTTACTTACAGTCAGTATTTGCTGTCTTAGTGTTTATCAGCTGTGGGCCTTGGGCTAAGGTTCTTGTTTCATTGTACTTCATGGTAATGACTTGTAATACAATAGAATCATTGATCATGAAACTGATCTGGCTTGTGTTCCCAGTGTGGTCACCACCTCTATACTTTGGGAAGTATATTATAGAAGTGTTTAGCAATTACACATTTTTTTCCCCCTCCTCGGGTAGTCAGCCTATGAAGGAGACATTGCCTTACCTTCCCAGGCTCCCCCCCAGACCATTCACGTTATCATTTGAGAGTTCTGAAGGTTTTGAATGGCCTTTGAGTACCCTTGAGGCCTGCTTGCTGATTGTGATGGGGATCACCATGTTGGGTGAGAGTTTGTTTTACCCACGACCATTTCATCTGATCTCGAAAGTTAAGCAGAATCGGGTTTGGTCCTTGTCTAGGGTTAGATGACGATATAGGAGGACCAAGAGATTTTCCCCGAGGCTGGATAGTCATGAGTTGCAGGGTGTGTGGGACAGTATTGGCAAGTATCTAGGCCAGTGGGCCCCTCCAGTGCTTTGGAATTTCACCTCTGAACAAGTGCAATATCCAGAAAAATTATTAAAACACTTAAAGGAGGTGTGTTGTCATTCTGGTCATACCAGGGTGACAAATCATGGCAACGTTCTGGGGCTTGTCCTATGCTTACAGAGCCTTGTTCAACATCATTCAGCGCCTTCAAAGGGGAAAAATTGTCTCTGGATGTGATGGCAAAGCAATCGATAATGCAGCTATTCCAACTCGAAATACAGCAGGTACCCCAACCCCAGTGACAAGTACAGCAGCTACTCAAACTCCAACCGCAACAGATAACACAGCTACTCCAACTCCAAGTACAGCAGCTACACCAACGCCAGCGACAAGTACAGCAGCTACTTAAACTCCAACCACAACAGACAGTGCAGCTACTCCATTTCCAAGCCCAGCAGCTACACCAACCAACTGTATCCTGGGCTGCATCAAAAGGAGCATGACCAGCAGGTCAAAGGAAGTGATCCTGCCTTTTTACTCTGCTCTTGTGAGACCTCACTTGGAGTACTGTGTACAGTTCTGGTGTCCTCAACATAAAAAGGACATGGAACTGTTGAAACAAGTCTAGAGGAGGGCCACAAGGATGATCAGGGGACTGGAGCACCTCCTGTATGACAACAGGCTGAGAAAGTTGGGGCTGCTTTTCTGGAGCAGAGAAGGCTGTGTGGAGACCGCATAGCAGCCTTCCAGTATCTGAAGGGCGCCTATACCAATGCTGGGGAGGGACTCTTCATTAGGGACTGTAGTGATAGGACAAGGGGGCAATGGGTTCAAACTTAAACAGGGGAAGTTCTGATTAGATACTAGGAAGAATTTTTTTACTCTGAGGGTAGTGAGGCACTGGAATGGGTTGCCCAAGGAAGTTGTGAATGCTCCATCCCTGGCGGTGTTCAAGGCCGGCCTGGCCAGAGCCTTGGGTGACATGGTTTAGTGTGAGGCGTCCCTGCCCATGGCAGGGTGATTGGAACTACATGATCTTAAGTAAGGATTCCAACCCTAACTATTCTGTGATTCTATGATTCTATAATGATTAATGCAAAGTATGTATAGCTTGTTTAGAGAAAGGGTGGAGGCCATGAAACTGAGCACTGAGAATGATGGCTTCTTTAAAAAGAAAAAGGCTGAGCACTATCTTGGGGGAAAAAAATCCAAAGCCTTTATCTGCACTCTTTGAACTTTCATCAAGGAGGTTGATGAACCTTTTTTCTATGGTGCGTCATGGACTGCATGGAAGGAAAGGCCTTCATCAGGTACTTCACCTGTAGTGGAACTGTCTGTCTATGGTGCTCTGTGTTTTTTCTCATCTCTGAGTCACCTGAGTGGGAAATTACTTTGGACTTGATCACTTTACCTGCTCCCTGAAGCTGTGGTTACAGCCAATCTCACCATTAATATCTTTGACACACTGTGACTGGACTACATCACGCACCAGCGGACGTATCTCCCAAATTGACAGCTGCTTCTGCTGCTTGTAAGATCTTTAGCGCTGTAAATGTTTAACTAATATTTACTCTATTTCAGCTTATGGGCTGGATTTTGTCTTTTGTAGCCAGCTGGTGGGGTAGTGCAGCAGTGGAAAACAGAAGAAATATGGGCTGGCTTGGCCAGAATCCTCTCTGGGATCCCCTGAAGAGAAGACATTGCCATGGTAGCTTTGCTGTTCCTTCAACTGGTGCAATATCTGCTGTTACTCCATTAAGCCAGCTCTGCTAGTCTATGGAGGTGAGCAGTAATTAGAAAAGTACCTGCCCAGTAAGGTACCTCCTAGAAATGAGAGCAATGTACTTTCATTTTAGGTCTGAGCTCCACAGTGGCATTCATCCTCTCCTAGTGTTTTTGTGCTTTGTCTAGTGCCTATGGCATCCAAAGCTACTACAAAAAAATGCCTCATGAAGGGCTGAACCACTCAGGAAAGATTAGTTGAGATCTACAGCCTGGGATCTTCACCTGATAAGAAGTTCTCAATCTTTTATTTGAAGAACTGAGCAAGGTTGTCCCCTTTGCAAACAAAGTGCTAACACCCCTTTACCTCTTAAACTTGCTGGCTGGATCACACAGATGAGCCAGAGTTGAAGCTCTTTGTCTCTCAAATCCACATCTCGCACCTCACTGGAAAAAGCCCTAAGGCCTCTAATGACTCTGAGCAGCAGACATTCACCTGTCTAGCCTGCTGAAACTGTGTCAGATTAAATCAATGGGATCATAAGCATTTAAACAGAAATTATAACAGCCATTAGAGAAGAAGGAAGGAAGAGGTATAGTTTATTGCATATGGATCTTGCAGTTCTGGAAATGATACAACTACCATACTCATCTCACAGGGCAGGTCTGAGGAATGAATACATGATTAAGAACTTTGAGATCTCTACATTAAAAAGACACATAGCAATGTTGCTGTGATTTAATTAATGCATGCATGAACTTCAACCCAGACTAAATCCCTGGGGTTAAAATTAAACCGAATTTAAATATAACAAGGGTAGAAACTTTAGAATCTTTTAACCAATTCCTAGGTTTCTCAAAGAGAATATCAAATCACGTGACAACTTTAATTGCCCTGAATGAGACACAGACATCTGAAATGGAGTTACTTGTCTCCCATTAAAAAAAAAAAAAAGAAAGAAATTAAATTAACCCTTTACCTTCTTTCTACCACACCTAGAATATAAAACTTGTTCAAGCATAAAAATAGACTAAGCTTTACTAAAACCAAGTGCAGATTTTAAGCACCTACTTTAAAAGGACAAGTTGTTTGTGCAACTGATATGATATTATGAAACTTTAGACATTTCTTTCACAACTGACAAGGAACTGAATGCATCAGACAGGCCTGTTTCACATCAGAAGCCACAAAGGCTCCGAAGTCTATATGCCTCTGGATTTTTCTCTGAACTCCATTGTTTGTGGTTAAAAAACCAAAAGGGTCTGACCCATTTTAAAAGAAGGAAATCATATTTCTTAGGCTTCAAATTATACTCACTGCTAGCAGAAGAACAACTGGAGCTTAATCCTCTTGAAGAAAGGAAACATCCCAGGTCAAAGTTGCAAGACATAATCCCCCACAGAAAGTAGGGGAAAAAAAAAAAAAAAAATACACCAGGTCCAGACTGGTGGTGCAGAACCACATAGCACTGGCAAAGGTTACAAATGGCTCTGTCAAACACAGCTGATTTCCATCTAACAATTAAAGTAGCGAGATGTTTTTGGTGGAAGGTTAACATTACTCTTTTGGCAAGCAGAATTGAACCTTTATTCTCAAATATCGCTCCATGGTGGGAAGTGTTGCACACAGTAACGAAAAACAATAATCTGTCTTCAAAGTCCTTTTGAAAGGTCTCTTATTCCAGTTCCCCAGGGCAAAGCAAGACAAAGCTAAATGAAATTGTTTCCATTTCATAGATGGGAAAGATGAGGCAACAAAGCAAAGGATTAAATGGGGGGGGGGGGGAATTTCTAGTTTTGGATGTTCAGATTGCAGTCTCAGGCTTGATTCAGACTCAGATTGACTTCAGAGTAAAAATTTCCATGCTTTTTACCAATGTAGTACATGAGATCAACTACATCTGCAACTCATTGTGCAGGATGAGTGCACCAATTGGCCTAAACATTAGGGAAGTAAACCCACAAGACTGAATGAATCTCTGGCCTTTTGCCAAGCATGCAGAGATCTTGCTACTTAGAATGATTACTGAGCTAGCTTCTGAAGGAAGAAGAGGAAATTACAGGACCTTATTTCTTTGTCAAGCCTTAGCATTAGAACTCAGGACATCCTGGGCTTCTCTTCTGCTCAGATCACTGGTTTTCCTCTATGTTCCAGCAATTCCCAATGCAAATGGATTTAGAAATAAGGAAGACACATATCCAAGCAGGGAGTTTTCTCCCACTGCCTAAGGAAAGAGAGACAGACTCTTAGCATGACTACAGACAATCTATTATTGAACTTGCAGACTGCTCATTTTCTCTTTGAAACTCAAGTTAATCACTTTCCCTTTTCTTGGTAATTTGCCATGAGTTGCTCTCTAAGACACTGACCCTGTTACTACTGACTACCAAGCCTAACATGTGATAAGTGAGAGAATAAGTCGTCTCATTGGTTAAAGCAGCCTTCTCCTAATGGTTTTCACATACACTTTTACAGCCTGGCATAATTCACCACTGCATCATCCCAATGAAAATAACAGTGAAAACCTGACATTTTATTTGCACAGTGTATGCATTTTCTGTAGTGCAATACTTCCAAGATGCAGGGCAATGTCCGTTAGGACCCCAGATTGTACTGGCCAAACTGAGGTTGAGATGTTACTGAAACAAGTCTTTCTGTTGATCACAGATCAAAAGTAAGTGAGATAGACTTCATCTAGCCTTACCACCTGTACATTACAGACCACACAATTACCCTGGCTACTCCTTGCATCAAGTCCAGTAAAGCTTAAATAAATCACATATCGTGCAAAACCCTCCTATTGTGTCTCAAGTCAGCAAATCTCCAGGAACCAACCTGGTTTAATCTATTAAACATTTCTCCCTTTATTATAACTTGTATTTGTCTTGTTTTAACTTCTGGTCATAGGTTTTGTTCTGGTTTTCTCATTGTGGTGGGTACTTTCCATGGGTAATTTCATTGTATACAGAACTCCATAACTTGCAAACACTCCAAGTTGCCTGGCAAGTCAATCAGTTTGTGTCTATTGTAATGAAAAATCAATCTATCTGTCCAGGAGAAGAAATTATAAAAAAGATGTGAAATCCTGACAGTTCAGGTAATTTCCTTTCCATCTATAGCTCTGTTGACATTAGCTGCAACATTAGCAGCTATGAATTAGGTTTATCGTGTACACTCCATGCAAAGAAGAGAGCAAATGTAAAGGTTAAATATTTCCTCTCTGACAGCTTATTTTTTTGCAAGTGCATTTTTTAACCAAAGTTCTCCAAAACCAAGAGACCTGCTGTTTGCAGGATCAGGAGACTGTGTTTGCTTAAGCACATCTGTAGAGCCAAAAGAAAATAAATAAAATAATAAGAAACCCCTTCTTTCACCAATTCCTCATCCATTATTTTATTAACCACAATTGTAAGGTTAGAAAAATACCTACTCCATTAACCTCCAAGGCATCAGACACAGGACTCCAAAGCCCATTTTGTACTTAGTTATGCTAACTTTCAGCACCTACTGATACTTCATGGAACCATGCAAAGTAGACCAGACTGTGATATTTTTAAATGGCATCTTGGTCAAATCATGCTTTCACTTATTAATAAATACCATACCCCAGGGTCTGTTCAAACTTGCTTGAGGTGAATGAATGATAAACAAACATTCAGTGGGAAATTTTGATGTTTGCATAAGACATCTAGTTAGCTTTTAGAACAAGGAAGTGAGATGATGTATGGTTAATTCGCCAAAGTAGTTTAAAAGAAAAGAAAAATATTTTAAAAAGAAAAAAGTGCAGTCCTTCCATCTTCACTTTCTTATGCAAATACCTATAATCAGCCTTTTACCTGTACAGAGACATGCCAAAAGTAACAGGACTTGCTCTCAGATCATCCACTAACTTCAGTTTGGGTACTCAGTGTGCTAAAGCTCTCTGTAAGAAAGTTTACTTTTAAGTGCCTAAAAAGGATTTAAGTGACTGGCTAGGAAACAGTCATCCTGATCCAGACATTTCTGGCAAGGCAAAAGCACAAGGATAACAGGATGTCTGAAACTGATTCATTTCCTGGCTGGATCAAATTCCAGACTGATTTAATATAAATGGAACTAATATGGTACTGTTCACTGCAGGTAGCATAAGAAATAATGCAATTAAATGGAGGTGAAGGAAATAGAGATGAGACATTAAAAGAAACACGCCTGAAGGACTCACCATCGTTGTATGTGTATAGGACCAAATTAGAGGAACGTGTGTTGAATAGTTTCAGGTAGAGTTGGTCCTGTCTTAAGGAGGATGGATACAGTGAACTTTCAAGCATGGTCTGATAAGACATCTGTTATACATAGCTCTAGAGAGAAAGTATCCACCAGTACCAGACTAATGCTTCACTCCCCAGATGGCCATACCTTTGGCACTATTGTGACCCTATATTCTTAGTAAGTGAGGATGTGATTTGTTGCACCTAATTTAGAAGACTATAGGCCTACCCATACCCAGGGATGAGAGGTAATCTTTTGCCTCAACTTTGTGAGAACTTCTCTATAAAAAGCCAATAAAAGAGGAATAAATATCATCTTTCTCTGTGCAATTATATGTCATCTTTCATATGAAGATCTCAAAGCATTATTCAATCATTAATTAAACCCAGGAATTGAGGGGGAGGTTATTAATCTTCTCATTTGTAAAATGCAAAGGGAGCTATGAAGGTGAGGCATTTTGCCTGCAGACTGTAAGGAAGAGCAGGAGCAAAGATGGAGGTGCAACCTTGGGGCCAAGTTTGGTCTAAAGTCAGGAGCATTCCTTCTCCAAGACCACTGAAAACAGGACACTGGTATTGCAGGGAAATTTGATTCCCAGCAGTTTGATGCAAAATGTCAAAGAAACCCCATAGCCACATTGTCTTCAAATGCCCTTTGGATCTTTTTCCACTAGATGTTGCTGTTTGTGCCCACAGTCAGCACTAAAACATGCGAAGGTTAAGCCAGAATAAAGCAAAAATCCCTGGAGAGAGCAACATTTCTGCCACATACATGGGCATACACCGACAGATCACTGAGGTGATCATGGTGCCATGTTACAAACTTCAGGACACACAGGCTATTCTAGACACCAGGTGTCTAGGACATAATGACCTTTTAATTAATGCCTAAATAATCACCACTTACAAATAAGCTGCCAGAAGACAGAGGTAAGAATAATGGTAAGTACAATTCCCTGTTTACAGTAGGAGTCCCTAACATTTCTTATGTCCTGGGCTCAGTTCTTATACATCTTTTTTGTCCACAGGTTTTTCCTATTTCGGTGCATAAAAGAGAAATATCTTGAGGTATACATCGGACTTCCCCATCTTCCCGCAGTACCCACCAAGTATATCGGGGTCCCTGAACAAAAGCAGTCCCACGAGTGGGTTTGCCTTTACCTGAAGCAGGAATAACCCAGACTGTCTTCCCCAGCAAATTCTTTATGAGCACCACAGGAACTTTATCCACTTCTACAGTATGTAAAAGTTCTGACTGGGCTGGGCCAGCCCTGTTGGCAGATCCTCTCGTGTTGACCAGCCAGGTGGCTTTTGGCAAATGCCTATCCCAATGTTTGAAAGTCCCATTGTCTGACTCAGTTCCCTCTGGGGTGCCCTGTCACCAGAAAATTTGTTACTGAAGGCCCAGGATAGTGTTCCGGGCAGTGGGGTGGGGCACCATGTATGTTTCCAGCCATCCGGTGTTTGCTTCCATCATGGTAAGCACATTGCGCTTGCCTTGGTGGGTTGGTGGGATTGTGATATAATCAATCGGCCAGGCCTCCCCATATTTGTACTTCAGCCATCGTCCTCCATTTGAGACAAGGGGCACAAAATCACAAAAAGGAATATATAAACCTTTAGAATCAGTGTTAAGTAATGTTAAGTTTGATGGCTTTGTAACAGGAGCAATGGAAAATTGCTGAGGTGCATGATACATAGAAAAAACCCAGAGTACAGCTAGAGAACATACTGAGAATTTTTGTACAAGATAAATCGTTATAGTTGACATAGTTTTAAGAAAAACAGTCTAGAAGAATAGGATGCAGGGATAAGGAGTATCTGGGAATGGCAGGTGTCCAGGATGGGCTACAATTAAAGTAACTGATAAGTAGGAGGATAGCAGGATTATTATGTCTCTGGTACTAACGAACCTATTAAGCTAGTATAAGCATCTACTACACGTGCTTCAAAGGCTGCCAGAAGTGATTAAGATTGTTGGAAGAAGTAAACGATCATCAGAGACCACCACCACAATTTTGTATGCATGTGGGGAACTTTCTGGAAAATTATGCAATCCATACGCAACCTTATGAATATGATTGTATGTCCAGTGACTATATAAGGACAGCTTGTGTACCAATACTGGAACACACGTTAGGAGAAGTGTCATGGTTTAAACCCAGCCAGACAGCTCGTTCACTCACTCCCCTCCCTTTTCCTCACTCTTTCTTCCCTTTCCCCCCCCCCTTGCCCTCTCCCAGAGGGATGGGGAGGAGAATCAAAAGAATGCAAATCCCATGGGTTGAGACAAGAACAGTCCAGCAACCAATGTACAAAACAAATCACTACCACTACCACCAATGATAAGAGAAAATAACAAGGGAAAGGAATACGATACCACCCGCCAAAATTCGAGTCCGACCCAGCAGCCCCGTGTTCTTCCAGGTAACTCCCAGTTACTCCCCCCGGGCATGACGTGCTGTGCTATGTAATACCTCTTTGGTCAGTTTGGGTCAAGTGTCCTGTCTCTGCTTCCTCCCAGCTTCCCCTCCTCCCTGGCAGTGCATGAGGCTCACAAAGTCCTTGGTCAGACTAAAACATCTGTTCCCAGGCCGAAAGTCAAAACACTGCACTGCACCAGCTACCAAGAAGGAGAAAAATGACTGCTACTGCTGAACCCAGGACAGTATCCACCCCTTATTCCATACCCTTCACGTAATGCTCAGATCCCATATTTTCAATCTACTATCACTCTTATCTCAGTGAACTCTTATCTTAGTGCATGGACCAGTCCCTATAAAGCTGCTGAGTCCATCTGGTCCATGATGTCAGGCTCCATCTCTTGTAACAGTCTTTCAGAGCAGGAGAGGCTGTGTGCAGTGTTCACACTCGTGAATAACCTAGGCAATAGTGTCCATTGTTAAGTCCACCCCTTGATCATGAGTCCATCTCTATGTTGCATATCTGCTCTCTTGGCCTGAATTGCCATGGGCCCACCAGGCTCAAAATAATTTACTGTCCCCTTCAGCAGTTCCTGCAGCTTGTTGCTGGTGACTCCATACAGCTGCCTTTCATCTCCGACACTTCCAAAGCACTGAAGGGCCCTAGTGGGCTAGATACTGGTGCATATTGTCCCACACACCCTGCCACTCATGACTGTCCAGCATGGGGGAAAATCTCCTCGTTCTCCTATATTGTCGTCTAACCCTAGACAAGACCCAAACCCGACTCTGCTTAACTTTTGAGATCAGACAAAATGGTCGTGGGTAAAACACAGTCTGCATGTGTGCCAACATGGTGATCCCCATCAAAATCAGCAGGCAGGTCTCAAGGATACCCAAAGGACATTCAAAACCTTCAGAACTCTCAAATGATACTATAAATGGTCTGAGTGGGGGAATGGGAGGGTAAAAGAATGTCTCCTTCACAGGTTGACCACCCGAGAAGGAGAAAAAAGATGCGTAATTGCTAAACACTTTTATTATATACCTCCCAAAGTATAAAGGTGGTGACCACACTGGGAACATAAGCCAGATCAGTTTCATGATCAATGATTCTATTGCATTACAAGTCATTACCATGAAGTACAATGAAACAAGAACCTTAGCCCAAGGGCCCCAGCTGATAAACACTAAGACAGCAAATACTGACTGTAAGTAAGGTACAATATACTGAAACTGTGAGATCAAGAGGAACAACTTTGAGAGCCAATAAATCAGCATTGTGACAAGTGACCATTAATCCGGACAGATCTGTCATTGTCTCAGTCCTTCGTGCCCCACGTTGGGTGCCAAAAAGAACTGTTGTGGTTTAAACCCAGCCAGCCAGCTCGTTCACTCACTCCCCCCCTTTTCCTCACTCTTTCTTTCCTTCCCTCCCCCCCCACCCCTTTCCCCACTCCCGGAGGGATGGGGAGGAGAATCGAAAGAATGCAACTCCCACAGGTTGAGACAAGAACAGTCCAGCAACCAATGCACAACACAAATCACCACCGCTACCATCAACAACGACAATGATAAGAGAAAATAACACGATATCACCTGCTGAAAATGAGTCTGACCCGGAAGCCCCGTGTCCTTCCGGGTAACTCCCAGTTACCCCCCCTGGGCATGACGTGCTGTGGTATGGAATACCTCTGGAATACCTCTTTGGCTAGCTTGGGTCAAGTGTCCTGTCTCTGCTTCCTCCCGGCTTCCCCTCCTCCCTGGCAGAGCATGAGACTCACAAAGTCCTTGGTCAGACTAAAACATCAGTTTTATCAGCTCTGTTCCCAGGCCGAAAGTCAAAACATAGCACTGCACCAGCTACCAAGAAGGAGAAAAATGACTGCTACTGCTGAACCCAGGACAAGGAGCTATCCCCCATGTCTCCCGGCATCACAATAAAGAATACCTGCTTGTCAGCTTGAAAACTTTGTTGGCAAGTTTGTTCCTGGACTTTTCTCCGAATCAATTTGGCACCCCAGATGGGACCCTCTCTGCTCGGCTGCAGGACCTGATGAGGACAGGGTTCCCAGGGCCCTCGGGAATTTTTCCCGGAGGGACCCCTCGACTCATTCGGAACGCTGTGGGAGTAGACAAGGACCATCTCCATAAAATGCATTCTTTTGTTTAGTCTATAAGGTGCAGGGGCATCTTGCATAAAGACTAGATTGGCAATTGGGCTGGTTTGGTAAGCGTATGAAAGGTTTGGAAACCTTCTGTAAATCGAGATAGGAAATATCGTGGGTAAAGGCGTATACCGGTCTGCTAGCATCCGTTTGGTATACACCCACAAGAAGCAGGGGGCTTCTTGTGGTTTGGGTCCTACAAGACGCAGAGGGTGTCTCGTGGAAATGGTTTTGGATCTTACTGGCATGTGATTTATTTTGTGGCTTGTTACAGTAATGATTTTGGTCTTATGATTTTGATATCAGTGACAGAGTGTTATAACTGTGTTATTAATTGTGGTTTGTTTGATAGGATTTTAGTCTCTGTCTCTGTTTCAAGTGTTGTAACTGTGTGGAGTGTGTCTGTGGGATTGCTACTGTGTGAGTGAGAGACTGATAATGGAAAATCAGCAGAGATCATGAAAAAGAGTCCTTTAGGGTGCATTTTGGCACACTGGAAAGAACTTGGAGGGTCTCCTGGGGGCTCGGTAAATAAGAAAACATTGGTAAAATATTGTAACCGATGGTAGCCTTTGTATACTTTGGAAGATCAGGAAAAATGGCCGAAAAATGGCCTAAAAATGGCCTAAAAATCAAACTCTGAACTGTAATACATTGTTACAATTAATGCTGTTTTGAGGGGGCAAGGAAAATGGGATGAAGTAATGTATGCACATAGGTTTTTCACTTTAAGAAACCACCCGGAGTGACAGACTGAATGCAAAATTAATATAGCTCCATCAGATCCCTTAATTTTGGCTTTGGAAAAGGACAGGGAAAAACTGAAAATTAAGATGGAGAGATATTGTTCAGCCTATGCTATTGGGGAAAGATGTTTAAAGTTAAAAAACAGTAATCAGGAAGATAGGTTGGAAAGTTATGCATCAGAGGTACCTCCAAGAGGAGCACCCTCTGCATCTTTCCTATCTGATATTGATAAGGAGGAAGACTGCTGTCACTGGCAACAAGCAGCACATTCACATTCAGAGTTGAGAAAGGGTTAAACCAGAAGTTGCAGAGGCGGGCATCTGCAGCCCCTGCAGAGCAGGGTGAGCAGCTGTGGGAAAAAAAAAAAAGGGAAAACCAAGGGGGAAAGGAGGGGAGCTCGCGCAGCTCCTGTGTTTGAGCATGGGATGGGTGCTGGGGCAGGCAAACAAGCGGGAACAGACGTTGACAGACGGAACTGAGCGGTTGTTGAATAAATGTGGACGGGAGTGAAGGAAGAAGCATGATAGGAATCGGGAAGAGGTAGAAAAGAAAAAGCTGGGTCGTGCTATAGCCACGGCTGCGGTGGTTGCTTTGAAACTGGTGGAGGAGAAATGTCAGGCAGAGGTGGGGGAGGGGGCTCTTCTTCTGTGGAACAGGATCGGTGTGCGTGGTATGGGGAGTTTGGACGATGGAAGTGGGACCGCCCTGAGGGGGGAATGCCATGGGGTGGCTCCGGTGACTGAATTGGAACTAGACTGACAGGGACCTGGGGAATCTACCCTAGCAGATCCACTGATTAAATTAAAACTACGGACTAGAGGAAATAAAGTGGAATTTTAGTGGATACAGGAGCGACTTATTTGGTGTTAAATCAGAGAGAAAAGAATTTGTTACAGATGTGGGAGCTACTGGCCACCAAGAAAAAGCAGGGGGAAAAAAAAAAAAAGGCATTCTTTCTGAAACCTTTAAAGTACAAATTGGGAAAACAAATAGGAATGCATAAATTTTTATGCATGCCAAATTCTCTAAAATGTTTCTTAGGGTGAGAAGCAACATTTAAAGAAGGCAAAATGGAATTTAGAGTTAAAAACAATCAATTAATTGCAGTTTTGAGTTTATCTTTAATTCAGCAGAAAAGCAAAAAGAAGGACCTCCCTGAAATAGAAGAAAACCTTAATCAGGTATTTCTGGGAGTATGGGCATCTGAAGTTGCACGTAAGGCGAAAAATGCTTTGCCTGTTAAAGTGGAAATAAAAGAGGGGGCCTGCCCAATTAGAATAAAACAATATCCCTTAAAATTAGAAGATCAAAGGGAATCAAATAATCATTGATAAATTTTAATATATAGATTATTAATTGAATGTGAATTGGAATATAATACTCCTATCTGGACAGTAAAGAAATATGATGGGAAAAGTTACAGATTGGTTCAAGATCTCAGAGCAATCAACAAAATTGCAGAGGATATTTGTCCAGTAGTAGCTAATTCGTATGATTTATTGACTAAATTGAATAATAATCAGAAATGGTTTGCCATCCTGGATTTAAAGGACGCTTGCTTTTACTTACCATTAGCCAAAGAAAGCCAAAATTTATTTGCTTTTGAATGGGAAAATACTGACACAGGAAGAAAAACTCAATTAACTTGGACAGTATTACCACAGGGGTTTAAAAACAGTCCAGCAATTTCCAGAAATCAGTTAGTATGAGAAATAAGCCACCTGCTCAGACAGGGACTCTGTTACAATATGTGGATGACCTATTAATTGCTACTGAAACAAAGGAAGAACGTATCCAGTGGACAGTGGAATTATTAAATTTTCTGGGACTGAACGGTTATCAAGTATCCAAACAAGGCCCAACTAATCCAAACCCGAGTTTCCTACCTAGGATGTGAAATAACTGGAGGACAGAGAGAACTTGGAACTGCCAGAAAAGAAGCCATTTGCCAGACTCCACGACCGTCGACCGTCAAGGAGCTCCGGATATTCCTGGGAATGACAGGATGGTGCAGACTTTGTATCCATGATTATGGTGTTCTGGTAAGACCACTATATGAACTGTTGAAGGGAAACCCTCCTTCTTTGGACTGGACTGATACAGCAGAGGAGGCTTTTAGAAATTTAAAGATAGAGTTAATGAGAGCTCCAGCTCTGGGACTTCTAGATGTGACTAAATCCTTTTGGCTATATTCCTATGAAGAACAGGGAATAGCTTTGGGGGTCCTCGCTCAGAAACTAAGACCCTATAGAAGGGCAGTGGCATATTTTTCAAAACAGCTGGATGAAGCAAGCACAGGATGGCCCAGATGCCTAAGAGCTGTGGTGGCAGTTGTCATGAATATTGAAGAGTCTCGCAAATTCACCTTGGGACAAAAATTACTGTACTAGTGTCCCATGTGGTATCAGCAATCCTGGAACAGAAAGGAGCCCACTGGTTATCTCCTTCATGTTTTTTAAAATACCAGGCCACCCTTGTGGAACAGGACGATATAGAAACTGTGGTCACTAATGTTGTGAATCCAGCATCTTTTTTGCAGGAACAATCGACAGAACTACTAACACACGACTGCTTGGCCAACATAGAGACTGTATATTCGAGCTGACCAGATTTGAAAGAAAAACCTCTGGAAGATGCTGATTCTTGGTTTACTGATGGTAGTAGCTTCATGAAAAATGGTGAACAAAAGGCAGGATATGCCATTACCACCACTTCACAGGTAATAGAAGCTAAACCTTTACCTGTGAACACCTCGGCCCAGAAGGCAGAAATAATAGTGTTAACGAGAGTCCTGGAATTGGCTAAAGATAAAAGGATAAATATTTGGCCTGATTCTAAATATGCATTTGGTGTGGTACATGCACACGGTGCTATCTGGAAAGAACGAGGACTTTTGAACATACAAGGGAAACAGATTAAACATGCTACAGAAATTCTACGGCTACTTGAAGCTGCTGTTCAGCTACCTGAAGAAGTAGCTATTATGTACTGTAAAGGACATCAACAAGGTGACTCTGATCAGGAAACTGGAAATAATATGGCTGATTTTGAAGCCAAACAAGCAGCTGAACAATCTCAAATCATGTCTTTAATCCCTGATGGCAAACTAACAATTGAAAAATCTAAACCTAGGTATTCAAAAGAGGATAGGAAATTGATTGAAGATCTAAAAGGACAGGAAAATAAAGAGGGCTGGGTTCAGATACTTGATGGGCAAATTGTAATCCCCTATAACCAACTCTGGAAGTTAATTCAGGAAGAACGTAATAAAACTCATTGGGGTAGCAAACAAGCACAACTCCAGTGTAAGTTGCACAGCGTTTTTTGACACATTGACTTGATTACTTTTGTCTACTTCATACTGACTTAGCTTCTTCCAGATGAAACCTCTGGCAAAGCTGCTGGCATTTCAAGATCCTTAAAACTCACTCCTTTGAATGTCCTGATGTCGGTTATTGCTTATAGAGGAGAGGAGAAGGAAAGGAAAGGAAAGGAAAGGAAAGGAAAGGAAAGGAAAGGAAAGGAAAGGAAAGGAAAGGAAAGGAAAGGAAAGGAAAGGAAAAACACACTGACTCAGACTCAGGAAATAATGAATAGACAGAGTTCCATATTCATAAATAAAACAATATAGTTCCTATGGCTCTTAAGTAATCTTAGAGGGTTGTTTTTTTGAAAAAAACCTAGTACCATTTTAGTAGGTCTTTTTGTTCTACTACTGTCATGCTACTTTTAAGTGGGAGAGGTGCTTGACAAGTGAATCTGCAGCTTTTAATAATTCTTTAAAAAAATATTGAGCTAACTCAAAATTACTGAGCTCAACAGCACTTGTGAGCGTAAACTAAACCAGTATGTGACTATTACACATTGCAGGAGAATTTATTTAATGTTAAACATAACAGAAGCTGATGGCCAAACTTAAAGACACTCAAATGCTGTTGGAAAACCTTTTCCCTCCCTGGATATAATCCACCTCTTGGCTTTATTCCACTGCACACAGACAAGTAGAATTTACCATAATAATTTATAATGGTGCAGAAATTTGTAATAGGGAGGGTTTCTTTAAGCTGTTTCTGTTCACTGGCAGAAATGTGACTTTCTGAAGAGCACAGCCATACAAGGAGATGGATGCAGGTTTGGGGCAACTTAGAATAGAGAATGGTTCAGCCCTGATTTCCAGTGCTGCATCACTCAGGATCCTGCATGTGAGAAGCAAAACATCAAGCAGAACTAGAACCCTAAACTTCCAGAAAAATAACTTCAGCCTCTTCAGACCTACTTAGAGGAATCCCATGGGATAGGGCTCTAGAAAAGAAGGCAGTCCAAGAGAGCTGGTCAATATTTAAGCACCACTTCCTCCAAGCCCAATTCAAGTGCATCCCCATGATAAAGAAATCAGGCAAAGGGGGCAGGAGACCTGCATGGATGAGCAGGGAGCGCCTAGTAAAACTCAACTGCAAGAAATAAATTTATGGCATGTGGTAAAAGGGACAGGCCAAGTGGGAGAACTATAGGAACATCATCAGGGTATGCAGGGTATGCAGAAATGTGACAAGGAAGGCCAAGGCCTACTTAGAATTGAGTCTGGCAAAGGACATCAAGGATAGCAAGAAGGGTTTCTACATGTATATCAGCAGCAAAAGGAAGATAAGGGAAAATGTGGGGCTGCTGCTGAATCAGATGGGTGTCTTGGTAATGGAAGACACAGAGAAGGCAGAATTACTGAATGCCACCTTTGCTTCAGTCTTTACTGCTAAGAATGGCCCTCAGGAGTCCCAGACCTCAGAGGTAAGAGAAGAAGGCCAGAGAAAGGAAGACTTCCCTATGGTCGTAGAGGCTTGGGTTAGGGATAGGCTGGAGAGACTTAACTCCCATGAACCCATGGGCACTGATGGGATGCACCTATGAGTACTGAGGGAGCTGGCAGATGTTGCTCTGCTACTTTCCATCATCTTTGAAAAATCATGAAGAACAGGTGCCCAATGCCTGGAGGAAGGCAAATGTTACTCCCATCTACAAAAAGGGCAAGAAGGAGGACCCAGGAAACTACCAGCCAGTCAGTCTCACCTCCATCCCTGGAAAGATAATGGAACAGGTCATTCTGGATGTCATCATCAAGCATGTAGAAGAGAAAAAGACATCAGGAGTAGTCAGCATGGATTCACCAAGGGTAAATCTTGCTTCACCAATCTAAGAGGCTTCTATGACATGGCAAGACGGGTTGATGAGGGGAAAGTAGTGGATGTTATCTACCTTCACTTCAGCAAGGTTTTTGACACTGTCTCCCATAACATCCTCATATGTAAGCTTAGGAAATGTGGGTTAGATGACTGGACAGTGAGGTGGATTGGGAACAGGCTGAACGGCAGAGTTTAGAGGGCTGTGATCAGCAGAGTAGAATCCAGTTGGAGGCTGTGATGAGCCAAATCTCAATGGAAATAATAAGAACAAATAGGATGTTCCATACAGTACTCATCTGGGAATCTCAATTAGCTTCACGAATAGTAATTAATTTAGCTTCTGAACTCTCTGCAAGATAGAGAATTGCTAATCTTCCCTTTTTATGGATGGGGATATACACATGCAGAAATGTGTACAAGATAGAGCTAAATAACACGTCTTCTTATAGACTGTTCTCTACCCTGTGCTGTCTCCCATCATAACAGCTGTCATTCTCCCTTTCTTTTTATGCAAAACTATATGCTGCTGGTTTGGACCAAAGTATAAATGTCTTCAAAGTCTCCCAGGATTTATCAAAACCAAAGTCTGCAGTACTCAGCATGACACCTGCATTAAATACCATTGCTTCATGTCCCCTGTCCTGTGATAGAATATGTGTCCAGATGGGAACTCACTGGATTTGACTTAACCCAAAAGTGAAGATTCCCTAATGAGGCTGATTACAAATTTTGCTTGTTTTTTTTTACTGAATACTACTATTACCCAGCAGATGATCCTATAAAAATGTCAGATTAAACACCATGACAGAGAACTGCCTGCCTTTGACCTTAGATGCAGGGCATAAAATGCCAGGGCTCAGAGGGCAGCACTCCAACATGGCGAGGGGAGATTTCAGACCCACTCAGATTTTGTAACAGTTTGGAGGACTGCATAAACTAATGGGCAATGGGGAGTGAGGTCCATTGCAGAGACATCACTAGAAAAAGAACCACATCCCAGTGTGCTCATCTCCTAAAGTGTCCAGGGTTCAGCAGTAGCAGTCATTTTTCTTCTTAGTAGCTGGTGCAGTGCTGTGTTTTTGACTTTCAGCCTGGGAACAACACTGATAACACCAATGTCTTTAGTTGTTGCTCAGTAATGTTTACTCTGACTAAGGACTTTCTGAGTCTCATACTCTGCCAGGGAGGAGGGGAAGCCAGGAGGAAGCAGAGACAGGACACCTGACCCAAACTAGCCAAAGAGGTAATCCATAACACAGCACATCATGCCCAGTATATAAAATGGGGGCAATTACCCGGAAGGGCTAGATCGCTGCTCGGGTCGGGCTGGGTATAGGTAGGCGGGTGGTGAGCGGTTATATTCTCTTCCTTTGTTATTTCCTTTTTCATTATTATTAATGGTGGCAGCAGTAGTGGTTTGTGTTATACCTTAGTTACTGGACTGTAATTATCTCATTCTTTTGATTCTCCTCCCCTTTCCTCTGGGAGCAGGGGGAGGAAGGAGGGGAGTGAGAAAGCGGCTGAATGGTTCTAGGTTGCCGGCTGGGCTTAAACCACGACAGTTGGGAAATGGGATGAAGTATCATACACAGATATGATTTTTACCCTTCGGAATTATCCTGAGTGGCAAAGGGATTGTGGAATAATACCACCTCAAGATCCCTTGGTATTGGCATTAGAGAGAGAGAATAAGAAAAATAAGAGTAGGCCAAAACGATGCTGTTCATCATGTGACATAGGTCAGAGGTGCACGAAACAAGATAAAATTCATCATGATGTGAACCAGGAGTTAGTGGATCTATTCAAGCCCCCACCAAGAGGACAGGTGGATACAGATTCAGAGGACACTGTCACTCCCCCTGGGAGTCCGGTCTCCTCACAAACTCAGCTAAAACAGCAGGGACATATATTACAAGCACCCCTTAGGGAAGCAGTAGGATCTGAGGGAACTACAATGTTGATTAAGGTGCCTTTTTCCACTCTGGATCTGGAAGCGTGGAAAAAGGTGGTGAAGGATTACCGTAACGACCCTGTAAAGGTTACTAAACACTTACAGTTTATTGTGAAACAGCATAATCCAGATTGGAATGATATGCAACTACTACTGAAGGCAATGACTGAGACAGAGAGACAGCTAATAATCAAAACAGCAGGAGATTTAGCTGAGGATTATTATAAGACGAAACAGGAGGATGTGGGGGAATTCTTCCCCCTCCAGGATCCGAAATGGGATCCGAACCGATCAGCAGAACTAGAGAGACTACAGGCTTATTGGGAATGGATTGTTAAAGGAGTTGAGAGGGCTATACCAAAAACTATAAATTGGTCAACATTATACACAGTAAAACAAGGCCCTTCAGAATAGCCATCAGAATTTTTAGACCGATTAAGAGATACCATATGTCGTAACATGCCGTTAGATCCAGGATCGGAAGTAGGGGTACAACAGTTAATATCCCTCTTTCTGGGACAATCTACTGGGGACATTAGAAGAAAGCTTCAAAAGTTATGGCCGACAGAGGGAAGGAACCTAGATATCCTATTAGACGAGGCATGGCGAGTATTTAGTAATTGGGAGGAAGGCTATAAACAGGGAATGTGGAGATTGGTGGCAGTAGTAGAAGAAAAAGGAGGAGGACAGAAACAGGGACCCTGGCTGGGTAAAGACCAGTGTGCACTATGTAAGAAATTTGGACACTGGAAAAAGGAGTGCCCAGAGAACAAAAAGACGCAACATCCAAAAAGAATGGCTCTAACTAAAAGAGGGGTGGTCGCACATGTGAAAGAAGAATAAAGGGGACCAGGGGAATCTTCCCTAGCAGACCCGCTGGTTATAATGAAGCTAGGGGAAACAGGAAAAGAAGTAGAATTTTTAGTTGAAATGGGCGCGACATATTCAGAGTTAAACAAAGCTTTAATGCCTGTAGGGGATGATTATATTATGGTAAAAGGGGCAACTGGCCAAAGTGAAAAGGCATATTTTTGTAAACCACTGAAATATCAATTGTGAAAGCAATGGGCCATGCATAAATTCTTTTATATGCCTAACTCCCCAAAAGCTCTCCTGGGGAGAGACTTGTTGGAACATTTGGGAGCAAACATTACCTTCAAAGGAGGTGAGATCATACTAAAAGTAAATGACCAACAATATATAGAGATATTTAGTCCTAATCATGCATCAGGAAGAGGAAAAAGTTAGAGAGGATATACTGGAACAGGTATTCCCAGGGGTATGGGATACGAACATACCTGGAAGGGCCAAAAATGCACCCCCGATACAGATTAAACTCAAGGAGGGAAAACAGCCAGTCAGAATTAAACAATACCCCTGAAGAAGGAAGATAGGGAAGGAATTAGCCCAATGATTGAAAATTTTCTACAAT
This sequence comes from Pezoporus flaviventris, assembly GCF_033815535.1. NCBI lineage: Eukaryota > Metazoa > Chordata > Aves > Psittaciformes > Psittacidae > Pezoporus > Pezoporus flaviventris. Next base: position 498,407 of record NW_026892741.1, on the reverse strand, counting down.
TAGGACTGGTAAAGGAGTGCCAGTCTGATTTTAACACCCCTATTCTACCTGTTCGTAAACCTGATGGGTCATACTGAGTGGTACAGGACTTACAAGCTATTAATAAAATAACTGAAGATCTTTACCCTGTGGCAGCAAATCCATATACCCTATTAACATGCTTGACACCGGAATTAACCTGGTTTACTGTTTTATATCTGAAAGATGCCTTCTTTTGCCTCCCTCTCCATGAAACCAGCCAGAATGGGAAAACCCTAAGAGTGGGCGCAGGTCACGTGGATGATGTTGTCTCAGGGATTTAAAAACAGTCCTACGCTGTTTGGAGAACAACTTGGCAAAGATTTGGAATCCTGGGAAACTCCGCCGGGAGAAGGGAAGCTACTGCAGTATGTAGACAACATCCTAAGAGCCACACAAACAGAAGAGGTTTGCATAACCTGGATGGTAAGCCTCTTAAATTTTCTGGGACTTCAGGGATACAGGGTATCTAAGAAAAAGGCTCAGGTAGTGAAACAAAAAGTGATTTACCTGGGCTATGAGGTTAGCACTGGACAATGAACTTTGGGACAAGATCATAAGGAAGCAATATGCCAAACCCCGAACAATAAAAGAACTATGGACCTTCCTGGGTATGAGGGGATGGTGCAGGTTGTGAATTTACAACTACGGATTGCTCGTAAAGCCTCTGTATGCACTCATTGGCAATGGAAACAGAAACCTCCAGTGGACAAAGGAGGCCACACGGGCCTTCAACCAGCTGAAGAATGCTCTCATGTCAGGACTTCCAGATGTGAGGAAACCATTCTTTCTATTCTCCCATGAGAAACAAGGGATTGCTTTGGGAATACTGGCACAGAACTTGGGTCCATACCAATGAGCAGTTGCTTATTTTTCTAAGCAGTTAGACGCAGCAGCCAAAGGGTGGCCTGGATGCCTTAGAGCCGTCGCAGCAGTCATGCTAAATATCCAAGAAGCATGCAAATTCACCTTGGGCCAGAAAATAATTGTGCTAGTATCCCATACAGTGTCCGCAGTGCTGGAAATGAAAGGCGGATGCTGGCTTTCCCCTCAGAGGTTCCTGAAATATCAAGCCGTCGTAGTGGAACAAGATGATATAGAGATTGTGGTAACTAACATTGTCAACCCAGCTTCTTTCCGCAGTGGAAACAAAGGAGAACCGGTACACCACAATTGCCTTGAAACCACTGAGGCTACATACTCCAGCCATCCAGACCTGAAGGACACCCCTTTGGATGACACAGAAACCTGGTTCACTGATGGGAGCAGCTATGTCATCAGTGGAAAACAACATGCTGGATATGCAGTTACCACTAGCAGAGAGGTAATAGAATCTGGACCTTTGCCAATAAGCACCTCTACACAAAAGGCGGAACTAATTGCTCTAACTAGTGCCTTAGAAATAGCAAGAGGAAAAAATATAAACATCTATACAGACTCAATGTGGAGACAGTGTTCTCACAGAAGAATGGATAATTGTTACATAAACTCTGAATAATCCTGAAAGATACAGCAAGGCCATGAGAGGCCCAAGGAAGCTTAAGCAAGCAAGATAAGAAGAAGCTGGAATTCACTGAGTTAATGAGAACTGTGGACTGTTGGCAAACTTTCAAGGTCAAGTTCTCACACCTGTGCTTAACCAATTATATGTTAGTCACTAAGGGTCTTCAAGATATGTATCCAATCATAATATGCCAAATCACTCTAAGTGCATGTAAGAAATAGTATATAAGGAGTTAAGGCTTTGTAATAAATTTGGCAATCACTTGATCACATTGATCATCTCTGCGTTGTCCGTGACTCCCACGTCAACAAGTGGAGCCCGAACAGGGACCCTCCGATCGGTAACTTGACGAAGACGACTTTGAAAGTCTGACAAAAAGGAGGGGGTGGAGTGCCGGCCAAAATTCAGTGCTGCCCTGGCGCTGGGAAGTCAGACGTCTGCAAAACTTCGGGAATCTTGCCCTGATCAGGTGAGCGGCTAGGGAGGAGATGGGGCACTCGCTATCCAAAGAGGAACAGGCGGTGGTGAAGCTCCTCCAACACGTTCTAAGAGAGGACTGCAATATGATAGTGCTGCCTTATAGAGGCTGTTAAAGTGGTCCCATGATCGTGAGGTTAGTAAAGGGACCAAAGATGCACAGAAACACTCTACACTTTGGAGATTGGTGTTCGAGACTTTGAAAGAGATGAAATCAGAAAGGGCGGTGGTAGCTTCTGTATTTGCCGCCACAGCTCCAGAAGGGGCTGTCTCCCCTAACCCCCATCCTAGTGCTGCGGCTATGACTTTTGCACCTCCTGTGGTACCTGGAACGGTGCCGAAAAAATCAACATCCCGAACCAATGCGAGCAAGAGCCAGGTCTGCAGACAGCCACATACCGAACGAGAGACACCTGACAAGAAAGACATAGCTGCGAACAATGAAGACCCTGAGTTTGACCCAGGATTGGACTCTGAGTCCCCTGAATCCGAGCCAGATTTATATCCTCCGCTTCCAGACTCTGACTCTTCGCCTCCCAGGTCGGTCTGCTCGGCTCATCAGCAACTGCTCACTGGCCTTGGAGACGCTCAGCTGCAACAATTGATGAAAAAGCTTGAAGCCCTCGAGACTCGGATTGAGACGTCTCCATCGGCGCCACCACCTTATTCTCCGCAAAACCCCTTCCTTAAAGAAGGCAATAAAGGGGAGGGGGTGGGAGAGGTATGGGGGGGCACAAATCCTGGGCACCGTTGGCGTGGGTTAATCAAAGATGCGATTATTACAGGTGAATTTTCTGCAATGGGCCTCTCTGCATATCCTGTGTTTACTACACAGCAGGGGGGTAAAGAGTGGGAAGCTTTTGATCTCAAAATATTAAGGAGGCCTGACAAGAGGTGACCACATATGGGTTAAAATCCTCTTATACTCAAGCTGTATATGTTATTAATTTTGTGCAATTGACAGGAGACTTTAATGACTCCCCTGCTATAATACATGGTCAGGCATTAGGTTCAGGTTATATGACTAAAACTCTGGGTATTCTGGTCCAGTACAAGGATTTGGAAATGGGCATTTGGAAAGGTCCTGTGAAAGTAAAACTAACTGGTCGAGGTTAAATGTGTGTAATTACAGATTCTGGTCTGGGGTGGGTGCCAGCTCAATGGGTGAAACCCTTGAAAGAGTCAGTACCGCCCCAGGACACCCCCCTTGACAGTGACTGAATGAACTGAAATTTGAGATTAGGACATCCATTTTATGGATGTTTTCAGTCCTTCTTAAAGTGAAGGGAGCAACTTTTTTTATGTTAAAGCAAAAAAAAAAACCACCACCACCACCCCCCCCCCCCCCAACCTCCAGGGAAGCGAAACCAGCGTGGGATACAGATGTATTGGGTGATTTTTCTGGTGGTGGGAAGGTCTCTTGTATGCTCTTATCAGGGGTATTGGGCATACCGTGACGGACCGTGGACTTGGGACCCCATATACAACTCATTTGATACAGTCTCTCTGTGATACTCATGTACTAGAAATTGGTAAATATAAGTATGGCCATGTTTCTATCGACCTTTGGAGACCTTTATAGATACTGCTGGCCACTTCTTCCAACATAGGCTGGCCACCTGTGTCGGAATGAGTGTGCATTTTGGTCAATATAAAAGCCCAAGCCTCATGCGATGTGGGGGAGGCAGAGCCTCTGCAGGGATGCCTGCTAAGGTTGGGCCTGCCACCTCACACTGCGATGATGCTTCTTGGAGCTGGTTTGCTGTTAGTCTCCACAGGGTCCTTGTGCCACGTTCTGTATGTGGGACTGTAGTGGGAGTAATGATTGTCTGGATTTTGTGCTTCAAATATTGTAGTTGTGTGGAGTGCGCTTGTGGGATCCCATATGTGTGTGTGTGTGTGTGTGTGTGTGTGTTGAGGGCACATGGTGTTATGTAAAGTTTTTAACGGGTAGCAGTTTAACATTTCGGGCAAGAAAGGGTTAATGAAAAAGTGTGGTTGCTGCTGAAGCAGGCAGGCAGCTGTAGCTGCTGCCAAGCAGGCAGGCGTTTATAGCTGCTGCTGAGCAGGCTGGCGTTTGTAGCAGTGCAAAGCAGGGTGAGCAACTTTGGGAAAAAAAAAAACAAAACAAAACAAAAAAACCCAGCCTCTCAATCTATTGAGGTATTGAGGCAGTTTGTAGAGACACCACAGACAAAGCCTAAAGAGCACCTGCAACACAGTGGGTGCATGGTAGGAGCCTTGCTTAGTATGTTTAAGGCAACCTGGGGGTGAATCTAAGACTTGGAGGAATAGATAGATTGGTTGAAATAAGAACTGCTAACTGAAAAAGCAAGAGGGGCAGTGCAACCACAAGCTTTATGAGCTGTCACCTAAGCAGCATCAGGGTGGCAGAAAAAAAAAAAAAAAAGAGGCAATGATGCAGCAAACTCCTCGACTGTTAACAATGTGCAGTTTAACCTGTCTACTTCTCAAGAACTGATAACCTGGGGGAGGGGGTATATTTGTGTCCTCCTGCCTACAGGTCCATGGTGACTGCCTGAAAAGTTTGTCAAGCCTTGCCATGAGCTAGACAGACGAATGGAAAAACCTGATGCCTCAGCTACAGGAGCTGACCGTGACTACCCCAAGCAGAATGAGATAGAGGAAGAGAAAAACTAATGACTGCAAAACATCACTTGGGGACAACTGTATAGTAACAGCTTGAATATATGCGTGTTTGTAAAGTAGCTATTATTAGAGGCTGTGATTTTGTGTATAAAACCACCTGTATTTACTAGCCAGTTGCTAATAAGAAATTACACCTTGTATTATATAGATTTGTCACTTGCAAAAAAGATGTTAGACTATGGAAATTTGCAGTAGCTGCTAGAAAATGCTAAGGCAAAAGATAGATTTTAATACAATGGTAGTGTTATAAAGCAGGTGACGGAACAAATTAAGAGGGTGGGAGAATTCCACTGGTAAGAAATTTCTTTGGCTAGTCCTTCACTGCCATCAGCATCTTCAACATGCTGCTGCACCCTGTAATAGTTACTCTGCTAATGTAAATTTGTGTGTGCCTTGCTGTAGTAGCAACTTGTCACTGGATGAAGCAGGTGAAACTGTGCATTGACAACAAGGTGCAAGGACTGAGGCTGACCAAATGCCTGCTACCACAATCAAGGGAAAGACTGGTTTGGCCTCCTTGTTTGCCACCAAGAAGAACCTTTAGCTCCGCTGTTGGCTGCAGCCCAGCAGGCGTGGAGCGGTGGGGACACATGCCATGCCAGACCTTGATGTGAAGGATGGCCTCCCCTGTTACCAGAGAGCCATACAGCAGAAAAAAGGGGCAGGCCCAGCAGCCTGCAGTTGGCATATGTTGAAGATATAATCTAGCCCAAATCCCCTGCTCAAGTAGGGTCACCCAAAACATATATAAAACAAAAAGGGGGAGATGTGGAGACAGTGTTCTCACAGGAGAATGGATAATTGTTACATAAACTCTGAATAATCCTGAAAGATACAGCAAGGCCATGAGAGGCTGTCGTGGTTTAAACCCGGTCAGGTAACTCGTTCACTCACTCCCACCCCTTCTTTCCCTCCCCCTACTCCCAGAGGGACAGAGGGGAGAATTGAAAAGAATGCAACTCCCACAGGTTGAGATAAGAACAGTTTAGTAACTAAGGTATAACACAGATCACTACTGCTACCACCAATAATAATAATGTTAAAGGAAATAACAAGGGAAGAGAATACAACACCTGAGCACCAGCTGACCGATAACTCGCCCCCCCAAGCCCGAGCAAGCTCCAACCGATACCTCCTCCAACCCTGCAGTCTCCCAGCCCTTCCGGCTAACTCCCAGTTACATCCCGGGCATGACGTGCTGTGGTATGGAATACCTCTTTGGTCAGTTTGGGTCAGGTGTCCTGTCTCTGCTTCCTCCTGGCTTCCCCTCCTCCCTGGCAGAGCATGAGGCTCACAAAGTCCTTGGCCAAACCAAAACATCGCTATCAGCTCTGTTCCCAGGCCGAAAGTCAAAACACTGCACTGCACCAGCTACCAAGAAGGAGAAACATGACAGCTGCTGCTGAACCCAGGACATTATCCACCCCTTATTCCATACCATTCACATCATGCTCAGATCCCACATTTTCAATATACCATCACTCCACTCTTATCTAAGTGCATGGACCAGTAGCTATAAAGCTGCTGAGTCCATCTGGTCCATGATGTCAGGCTCCATCTCTTGTAACAGTCTTCCAGAGCAGGAGAGACTGTGTGCAGTGTTCACACTCGTGAATAACCTGGGCAATAGTGTCCATTGCTAAGTCCACCCCTCGATCATGAGTCCATCTCTATGTTGCATCTCTGCCCTGATGGCCTGAAGTGCCATGGGCCCACCAGGCTTAAAATAATTCACTGTCCCCTCCAGCAATTTCTGCAGCTTGTTGCTGGGGACTCCATACAGCTGCCTTCCATCTCTGATGCTTCTAAAGCACTGGAGGGGCCCAGTGGACTAGATACTTGCCCATACTGTCCCACACACCCTGCCACTCATGACTGTCCAGCCTTGGAGAAAATCTCTTGGTCCTCCTATATCGTCCTCTAACCCCAGACAAGACCCAAACCTGACTCTGCTTAACTTTTGAGATCAGACAAAATGGTCGTGGGTAAAACACAGTCTATTTGTGTGCCAACATGCTGATCCCCATCACAACCAGCAGGCAGGTCCCAAGGATACCCAAAGGCCATTCAAAACCTTCAGAACTCTCAAACGATGCTGCTGTACTTGTCACTGGGGCTGGTGTAGCTGCTGTGCTTGCCGGCTCTCCCACCACCAGCTTCTCTTTTCCTGAGTCCAGCTCTTCCTCCTCTGCCTTGCTGGGAAATGCTGCGTGGTCTCCTGCATCCTCCTGGGGCTCGGCGGGCGGCTGCCGGGGAATGCTCTCGACCGTCACGGGGCTGGGCTCGGCCGCGGGGCTCGGCTCCTCCGCCCCCTTCTCCCGCTGCTCGGCAGCCGCCTCCTTCCTCTCCTCGACCGCCCCGACCTCCTCCACCGGCAGCCGTCCCCTCGCGGCCTCTGGCCCCGCTCCCGCCGCCGGTTACTCCCCGGGGCCGCTCTCCCAGGCCGGTTCGGCTGCCGCCGGCTCCCGGGGCCGCTCCCCCTCGGCTCCCCGCAGCCTCACGAAGATGGAGAGTAGGGCGAGGGCCAGGACGGTGAAGAGCAGCCGGACGGCCAGATTCAAGTCCACGGCCACGTCCGTCCCGCCCTGCTGCTGGAGCCCACCCGTATTACAAGCCATTGCCATAAAGCACAGTGAGACAAGAAGCTTAGCCCAAGCCCCACACTTGATAAACACTAACACAGCAAATACCGGCTCTAAGTAAGTTACAACATTCTGAAGCTGTGAGATCAACAAGAACAACTCTGAGAGCCAATAAATCAGCATTGTGACAAGTGACTATTAATCCAGTCAAATCTGTCGTTATCTCAACCCTTCGTGCCCCACGTTGGGCGCCAAAAAGAACTGTCGTGGTTATACCCAGTCAGGTAACTCGTTCACTCACTCCCCCCCTTCTTTCCCTCCCCCTACTCCCAGAGGGACAGAGAGGAGAATCAAAAAGAATGCAACTCCCACAGGTTGAGATAAGAACAGTTTAGTAACTAAGGTGTAACACAGATCACTACTGCTACCACCAATGATAATAATGATAAAGGAAATAACAAGGGAAGAGAATACAACACCTCAGCACCAGCTGACCGATAACTCGCCCCCCAAGCCCGAGCAAGCTCCAACCAATACCTCCTCCAAGTAAAAGCAGTCCCCCAGCCCTTCCAGCTAACTCCCAGTTACATCCCAGGCATGACGTGCTGTGGTATGGAATACCTCTTTGGTCAGTTTGGGTCAGGTGTCCTGTCTCTGCTTCCTCCCAGCTTCCCCTCCTCCCTGGCAGAGCATGAGGCTCACAAAGTCCTTGGCCAAACCAAAACATCGCTATCAGCTCTGTTCCCAGGCCGAAAGTCAAAACACAGCACTGCACCAGCTACCAAGAAGGAGAAACATGACAGCTACTGCTGAACCCAGGACAGGGGCCCAAGGAAGCTTAAGCAAGCAAGATAAGAAGAAGCTGGAATTCACTGAGTTAATGAGAACTGTGGACTGTTGGCAAGCTTTCAAGGTCAAGTTCTCACACCTGTGCTTAACGAATTATATGCTAGTTGCAAAGGGTCTTCAGGACATGTATCCAATCATAATATGCCAAATCACTGTAAGTGCACGTAAGAAATAGTATATAAGGAGTTAAGGCTTTGTAATAAATTTGGCAATCGCTTGATCACATTGATCTTTTCTGCGTTGTTCATGACTCCCTTGTCAACAACTCAAGATATGCATTCGGGGTTGTACATGCACATGGAGCCGTTTAGAAAGAAAGAGGACTGTTGAACTCACAAGGAAAAAACGTGAAACATTCACGGGAAATAATGCGACTGTTGGAAGCGGTCCAACTACCTGAGAAGGTAGCAATAAAGGCACACCAGAAGGTGAGCTCAGAATTGGAGGAGGGAAATGAGCTGGCGGACAGAGAGGCAAAAGAGTAGCAAAAGGTGAGATAACAATAGAAGGGGCCCTAATTCCAGATGGGACAATTTCCCTGGAAGGTAAGCCAAATTATGATAAGGAAGATCAGAATTTGATTACAGATCAAGGCGGAACCTTCAATGAGGAAGGGTGGGCTAGCACAGCACAGGGAAAAATAATAGTCCCCTCTTCCCTGTTATGGTCCCTAATAAGGAATGAACATCAAAAAACGCATTGGGGGGTGGATGCCCTACATAAATATCTAATAAGAAAAATTATGGCTAGAAACCTGTATACCACTATCCAACAAGTAACTCATCAATGTGATCTTTGCCTCCAAACAAATTCCAAAAACAACCATAGGCCAAAAGTAGGCCAAATTGGGAGAGGTAATGGACCAGGACAACAATAGCAGATTGACTTCACGGAACTGCCAAGAACAAGGGGGTATAGATATTTGTTGGTGTTAACAGATACCTTTTCAGGTTGGCCAGAAGCCTTTCCAACTAGAACTGCAAAGGCCCAAGAAGTAACAAAAGCACTGTTACCAGAAATAATACCACGCTTCGGAGTCCCAGCCACTATGTCTTCTGACAGGGGACCACACTTTCATTTCAAAGCGGTATAACAAATTAGTAAGCATTTGGGTATTGATTGGCAACTTCATACTCCTTACTACCCCCAATCAAGTGGTCAAGTGGAGAAAATGAATCATCTAATTAAACAGCAAATTGTAAAATTAGGCCAGGAAGCCAGCCTACCCTGGCCCCAGATGCTCCCACTCGCCTTATTAAGGATTAGAACTAAACTAAAAACATGAGAAGGGTTGAGTCCCTTCGAAATTCTATATGGAAGACCATATGGGATTCAGCAAGGAACATCTCCCCAGATGGGGGAGGAAATCATGAATACCTATATAATAGAATTAGGAAAACAACTCAGAAAGATTGAAAAACATGTGGCTGGAACACGGAGCAGGGGACTGGATAGCCCAGTACATAACATACAACCTGGAGATTATGTATATATAAAATCCTTCAAACCTGCAGGCAAAGAAGATCTTGAACCAAGGTGGAAAGGACCGTTTCAGGTATTACTTACGACTGTCACTGCTGTTAAAATCAAAGAACAGAACACCTGGATTCATCATACTCAAGAAAGCTTCGAAGGCCCCTTGGAAAGTGACACCGGGCGGTAATAAGTTAAAACTAAAATTTATTCGAACAAGATATATAGAAATGCTAAAAATTGTTTTATATGTAATCATTATATGCCAAGGGGGGGGGAGGGATCTGATCTGTGGGGCCAAGCCCTCCCTGGATATACTGGATATATGGGATCGCAATTAAGTATTCAGCATCTAACCCTGTCTGTAATAGTTTTACATGGTAATCAAATGGACTACACATCTCCTCCTAAACCGGAAGATCAAAGAATAATTCAAGGGACTGTGGGAGAGACAATCAGGGTAGGATGTCGATTGTAAGAAAGAGGATATAGTATGTAGAACACTAAAAGGCAAGAATAAAATTACCTATAGGAAACCAACTCAAATTAGTATAACTACCCCGACTAATAAACAGGTAACGATTTGTAACCAAATAAATAAAACAGATTGCTGGCATAATTTTACATTAACACAGAATGTCGAGGTAGTTTGTCTCTGGGCTCAAAAGACAAGAGGAATATCATTTAAATTTAAAATACATGTTAACTCAAGCACTACCACTACAATGCCAATTAAAGTAGTTACTACTACTATTCAAACTCCAAAAATTAGCACCTGAGTCCCAGTTAAGTTTGAACCCAAAATCTATGAAATAGGCACATATGTAGGAAGGAATACAGGCCAACAACAAATATTGTTTAACCCAGAATGGTCCCTTAAGCGTGTTGAGTTAACAACGCAAATCAATATCTCCAAAATCCAGGTTGTTTGCCTTTCATAAAGACGTCCTCTGAAGGCTGGACAACATGGTTACAAAAGCAAGCACCTTTCAAGGATAGGGTACGAAGAGATCTAACTGGAATACTAGGAACAGGTTTAGGGGTCCTAAATGGGATTGATTCAGAAATACTAATGAATAAACTGGCCACTGCAACTAGCGAATTAACAAAATTAAGGCAGTCCCGGCAGTCTTCCTTATTGGCATTAGGAACTAGCCAATGGCAGATCTCAGAAGTACTACCAAAATGGAAAAGAACTGAGGAACAGGACCATAAATTAATTCTAGACGCACTTGGGATAGCTCAGGATAATATATCCTTAGCTCTTAATTGTATACAAGCACAACTGTGGATGCAGTCTATAGCTGCCTTAATTATCAGGGAAGGGAGTGAGGGCATTTTTCCTATTGAATTTCGAAAAGTTGTCTGGGATAATGCTAATGATTTGGAAAGAAAGCTTCAATCTTGGTGGACCCTGGTAAATTTCACCTATAACCCCACTACAAACATAGCTATGGCTTTTGTGCTCACTATACGAAATGCCACTATCTATGTTATTTACCCCATTATTGCATTAGGATTAAACCATGAAGAAGCAGTTCTTTACCCCTTCGAGCATAGAATGTGGGCTCGAATGGTAGGTAAGAAATGGCAGACTATAAATTTAGAGTCTTGTATTACGCGAGAATAACAAGGGTTTATTTGTGAAGGTAACACAATTGATGCTGAGGACATATGCCTTGATGTGGAGCAAGGCATCTGTCATTTTGAAGCTCATCTAGATATTACTCAAAAAACTGTAATTATATACATTGGCCAAGGCTGCGTATGCCTAAGAACTGCTTGTACTTTTATAAGGATAGATAATAATAATATAACTGCTAAAAATCATTCCAATATTTGCATTTTTTAACTTTGTTAAAATTATTGGATGTGACTTGACGTATTTAGCACCAGTTGTATCCCACCAGTTACTAAAATCTAATTATACTATGTATCACAAATTATCGGCTACACCCATTGGGATGGACCTCACATTAGTAAGACAACTAATAAAACACCAGAACTTGATTGATATTTTAAAAGAGGTCCAAGAAAGTGGAAAGAAAATCTTAATTACTGTTCATCATGATACAGAGAGAATAAATAAGGTTCTTCTAAGGATAAGGCAAGACACAAATCATCACTGGTGGGATGTACTTTTTGGATGGTCACCCACCACAACTGGTGTTCTAAATACGTTACTTCGCCCTATCATTGTTCTTTTAATATTAGTTGGTATAAGCTTCATATTCTCTATTGTGTTATTTGTTTGGAATTGGAGAATGTTGCAACGAGTAACAGCTCTGACTTCGTTGTCAAAGGCATATAGTAAAGTGCTAAGAGATACCTTTCATATAAGCTCCCTAGGAGAAAAATCTATGTATTAGTAAAAGAATTTACTAACTTTATAGAAAAGGAGGGACTGATACAAAGGGTTAACAAATGTACAGTGGGGTTAGGGTTGAGCCACTTGCTTAACAATGTTACTGCTTGCTCATGCTTACCGTACATGGCATTTGCAATGCACAAAGGGATAGGTCAAACCACTTACTTAACAATGCTACTGCTTGCTCATGCTTATCGTACTTGCAATGTACAAGGGAACAGATCAGGATGCTTGCTTAACAATATCATTGCTCACTCATGATTATGCTAGGACAAGATATAAGGACATATTGTCAAGAAGTAGGGACTGTGTCTTGATTCCTGTCCTTTGGATGCCTCCGTGTATGCTAGAACTAGACATAAGGACATAGCTATTGTCAAGAAGTAGGGACCGTGACTTGATTCCAGTCCTTTGGACACCTGGGCCAGCTGAAATTGGCTCTGCACTTTGGACAAAGACCAAGCCTCCAGGGAGCATGCGTAACCACCAGAGGTGAAAATTTCAGGCTCAAGGAAGACTCATTTACTTCATCTCCAGACCCTCGTTCATGACCACTAGGAGACACTGCGCAGGTGCAAAGGATTTCTTAGCTCATTATAATATGAAGCAGGAATAGGGCATGAATATGTATAGGCGTGCTGTGCAACCTCATGCATATGTATAACTTTAGAGGATAAATGTAAAGGGGAAACAACGCTGAGGCGCGCATGCTTTTGGAGGAGTTATCCCCCATGCGCCTCAGCGCTGAATAAAAAGCATGCCTACTTTACAACTTTAACGAGTTGTGGAGTCTACCCGCGCATCAATTACAGCTAATGGAAAATTTCAGAGGCCCCCATGTTCACTATCAAAACACTACTCAGACATTTAATTGGCTTGGTTCTCATGTATCTGATATCTCGTTTTTTTCTTCTGGAGTGCATCAGGCCTGTATCTACAGATAGAAACTTGGATGTGCTTCTCTGTCTCTGTCCACCAGCCACGAGAAGAGGGATGAAGCTTTGCACAAATTAAGCAGTGCAGGAGAATTGTGGTGAGAAACAGGTCTGACTTGGGAAGCTGTATCATTTCAGTCTCCATGTTCCCCCAGTTCTTCATGAGTTCAACTCTAGAACTACCAAACAGCCATATGCTTACAGCACCAAAAATACTGAGAGTTAAACACAGGGATGAAAATTGTATCTGGTGATGAAACCAAAGGGTGGGTTTGGTGCTTTGGCAGCCATTGCAGGTAAAATTGCCTTCTCTCTCACACATGGGATCATTTTAAACAAACAGGTGGTTTTTCACCCAAAACAATTGGCTAACTGTGGGTGACCCAGTGCCACATTTATATTTTACGTGGAATTACAGTATTGCCCTCACGTCTCCGTGCCTCCCAAGTTGCTGCTGCTGCCAGACACCAGCACAGGACCTGGTAAGCCCTACAGAGCTTAAGAAGACTGAATCCAATCTGCCTTCAAAGCAAATTTGAGACCAGAAGATGGGAAAGAAGCAAGTTCAACACAGGGGAGGTGAGCTCTTCCCTTCTCTTTGCTGGTAGTGCAGAGATGGGGCCAGGAAGGCCAAGGTGTAGTTTCTCTTCAGATGCTTTAGCTCTCTTTTAGTATGCTGCCGTTTGCCTTTGAGAAGTACAAATGACCCTTTCAAAGTCAGGATTTGATGCTGATGATGACAATTTGATAACACTAATTTTTTCATGTTTGAAGCACTTTTCATTCAGAGGGTTCTCAAATTGATTTTCAAAATCATACAGCTTCCCTTCATCCACCACCAAAACAAACCCACCTTGAAGGTGGAACACAAGTCAATCTGGCAGAATACATATCCTGAATGAGAGCCTAGACAAAACATCATTGCCAGGACTTGCATGCTCCGACTCATGAGGGAAAGTGCCACAGGATCATTACTCACTAGAAAAGGTCAGAGCCCTAAGTTTTATTTCACTTGATGTTACAGGGGAAGGGCCCATTGTTAAAGCACACATTCAGAACTGTCTCAAAAGAAAAAATAATAATAAAAAAGTCTATTTGATGACTTCCATTTCTGATCTGAAGCCTTTCCTGAAAAAAAAAGGCATTATGAGCTTTCTGCCCCCTGCCCCCTGCCCCCCCCCGTTAGAAAGGAAAGGCTCTATTGAACTTCAGTCTACACAGTGCTACACTTTACAGGAAGCACAACCCATTTTGAAATTAATATGAACTGCAAGAGGAGGCAGCAAGGTGAGAAACTCCTGAAGTGAGTACAAGACTATTCATAAAATAAGTGAGAAAAGGAAATAGGTAATAATAAAAAGTCAGTAGAAATATCATCTTCTCAATGGCACTGTCTGTAGGGAAGTGTAACCCACTGCAACACAAAACTATTACAGCTAAACTTGTAAAGGACAACCATAATCTCGATCTATCTCTTCTGTTTGGAAGCTTACATTTAGGAAGCTTATTTCATAACATCATGCCTCCAAAAATTACACAAGTCCAAAGAATAGGGATTTATCCACCCAATTTCCATTTCACAACTACTATTACTTTAATTCCAACCAACAGATGAATGAAAATAAAACAAACAAAATTCCCAGCCACCAGAACACAGATGCTTAACACTAGATTCAGCAATTACCAGAGTACAACTGCTATGAAATTGGGAGGTCCAGAGAAAAGGCAGCTGATGAGTCCCTCGGTAAAATACTGCTTGTCTCCAATCAGATCCCACTGAGAGCAAGAGATTTCGAGCTTGGAAAAAAAAAGAAAAAAAGAAAATTTTCTGACACGGCAAGCTGTGGGCAATCCAAGAGACTCCTGGAGTGCATTGAGGAAAACTTATTAAGCCAGGGAATAGCCAGCCCTACCAAGAGGAATGCAATACTAGACCTGATGGTCACCAATGCAAGCAAGCTAATCAGTGATGTCTAAATTGGAGGCAGCCTGGGCTACAGTGATCATGCACTTGTGGAGTTCACAGTCCTGAGGGAGGTGGGACAGGCAAAGAGTATAGACAAGACCCTGAATTTTAGGAAAGCCCACTTCCATCTCTTCAAGGAGTTAGTCAATAGGACCCCCTGGGAAACTGCCCTCAGTGACAAGGAAGCAGAACAAAGCTAATAGATCTTTAAGGATGCTTTACCATAAAGCATAAGAGCTCACGATTCCCAGGTGTAAGAAATCAGGTGAGGAAGGCAAAAGGCTGGCATGGCTGAGTTCAGACCTGCTGGTCAAACTAAAGAGCAAGAAGGCAGTGGAAGTAAGGACAGGTATCCTAGGAAGAGTATAGAGACACAGTATATAAATTGCTGAGGTGAGCAACTTGAGAGAGGACGCCTTCAACACCTGAGCGGGGGGAGGCTCAGCGTCCAGGAACCTCAACTCAGAGCAGCAAGAGCCACCGAGGGAGCTTCAGGTCCTCGACAGGACTCGCCCAGGAGCCCGCAGCTCAGCTGACGCGAGCAGCTGACTCACAGAGGGCGGAGCCAGGAGCAGCGGCACCAGCCCTGACTGGTTAAAAACCCGGAGTGTGATTAAAAACCCCGGGAGTGCGGTGAGCTGGATGGTTAGTACTTGCTCTATAACTAGGGCCCGGTCTGGGAGGTCTGCCCGGGTGGTGGACAACGTAGGTACCCAGAAAGAGCCGTTGAGAGGAGAGACTGCAGTGCAGAGCTCGGAGTAGAGTGCCTGCATTGATCTTGTGAAGGAAGAGTGCACAATGGGCAGGGCTCCCACCCTGGTGGGAGGTTTTCCTGCAGCAGGGGCTGAGCTGCAGGATACTATTAATAGGCTGCAAGATGTCAGGGAACCTGAGAGGAAGTAAGACTGCTTGCTCCAGGCTCAAATTGTGCGGCAACCTCAAGAGTCCCCTGTATTTCATGGAGGAAAGAAGGAGGCCGTTAACCTAGGAAGCTGGGAACAGCAACAACAAAAAAAAAGCAGGAAGAGGACAATTAAAAGCAAGGGGCTTCCTCCTAAATCTGTTGTCCCTACCCGGAACTGCTTTGCTGTCTTGCAGGAAACTGATGAGGAAACACACTCACACCAGAAACAACCAGCTGGTGCACTGCTAAAGAAAATCTCTACTGGTACTGCCAGGAAAAAGCAGTGGGTCATAGTAGTAGGGGACTCTACTGTTAAAAGCACAGAGGCACCCATCTGTTGTCCTGACCCAGGCTCAAGGGATGTGTTTTGCCTACCAGGGGCACAGATCAGGGATGTTGCAGAGAGGCTGCCTGCTCTAGTAAGTCCTGCTGACTATTACCCAGTTCTAGTGATCCATGTGGGTGGTAGTGATATAGGTAGCAGTAGCCTGGAGAACATAAAGAAGGATTACAGAGGCCTGGGACAGGTGGCTAGGGGCTCTGGAGCTCAGATTGTCTTTTTGACAATTATCCAGGATACAGGGGAGGACCCTAAAAGGGCTAGGAGGATTGGCCAGGTTAATAAATGGTTACAACAGTGGTGCCATAGTCAGGGGTTTGGGCATCTTGAACATGGGACCCAAATTAGTAGGCCAGGTCTACTGGAGGCTGGTGGAGCTGGCCTGACAAGGGGAAGAACAGTTTTGGTAGGAGGCTTGCCAGACTAGTCAAGGATGCTTTAAATTAGATGTGTTGGGGGAGGGGGGCATCATTCCATCCCAACACACCCAGTCAGTTGCCAGCACCTATAATAAATGCTTGGAGCAATGTAGAGATATTCCAGCTGCTCCAGCCAATGAGCCGGCTTCATTTGGTGCTCAGCTCAGATGCCTCTATACAAATGCCCGTAGCATGGGGAACAAAGAAGAGGAATTAGAGATGTGTGCACCTCTATGGGGATACGATATAAACAGAAACATGGTGGGATGGCTCCTGTGACTGGAGTGTTGGAATGGAAGTGTTGGAAAAGGGCAAAAGCCTTTATGATAAAACAATTATATAAAATAGTAGAAATGATTATGTTTGAGAAATTTATAAATCAATAGTGGGGTTTTGTATATTAGAAAATGTTGTAACTTTGCAATTTTGTATCATGGCTATTCTGTAACCAGTGTTGCAATGATAGTCTTAGTAGCAAAAACCTATGCGTATGGGTGGATTTAGAAAGGTATGTACTGGAGACTATACCCAAGTATAACCTATGCATAAGGTAGCCAGAAGAGCATACCAGAAGCTGATAAGAAAATGCTAGCGTCCACACAAGGGTTGGGATATATCCAAGTAAGGAAAAGGTGAAGAGGACAACCTGAGGAAGACTTCTTACTTCATCGGAACGACCACCAGAGGGGGCTGCGCAAGCGTAGAAGAGGCTGATGTCGTAACATTCCTGATGTGGCAATCCTTAATGCATATGCATTAGCTAATGTTGTAATCCGTGCTAAATGTGTATAAATTGTGAACGCGATGTGACGAGGTTGGAACCAGATTTGGGTGTGTACTCCTGGTTTCCCAGCGCTGCAATAAAGCACCTCATATAACCATTCTGGTGGTTATGGATTTGTTCCCATGCTAACAGGTTACAGGCTCTTTAGAAAACACTGGCCCAACAGACTGGGAGGGGGAGTGTTGTGATTTAAACTTTGTCAGCCATGTAGCCTCCCTCGCTCATTCCCCCCCATCTTCCCCCCACTCCCGGAGGGATGGGGAGGAGAATTGAAAGAATGTAACTACCACGGGATGAGAACAGTCCAGTAACTAAGGTATAACACAAATCACTACTGCTACCACCAGTAATAATAATGATAAGGGAAACAACAAGGGAAGAGAATACGATACCACCCGCCAACCAATAATACCCAGTCCGACCGAGCAGTGAACCAGCCCTTCTGGGTAACTCCCAGTTACATCCTGGGCATGACGTGCTGTGGTATGGAATACCTCTTTTGTCTAGTTTGGGTCAGGTGTCCTGTCTTTGTTTCCTCCCGGCTTCCCTTCCTCCCTGGCAGAGGATGAGACTCAAAAAGTCCTTGGTCAGAGTGAACATATGAGCAGTAACTAAAAACACTGGTGTTGTCAGTGCTGCTCCCAGGCTGAAAGTCAAAACCACAGCACTGCACCAGCTACTAAGGAGAAAAAATGACTGCAACTGTTGAACCCAGGACAGGGAGTTGCTATTTATGTTAGGGATAGGCTGGATAGTATGGAACTCTGCTGGGGACAGGTGAGCAGTCAACAGAGAGTTTGTGGGTCAGGGTTGAAGGGAGAACAGCTATGGGGGACATTATTGTGGGGATCTGTCATAGACCGCCTGATCAAGAGAACTCTGTGGATGAAGCACTCTACAGACAGATAGGAACAGCCTCATGCTCGCAGGCCCTTGTCGTCATGGGGGACTTTAACCACCTTGATATCCATTCGAGGGACGGTATGGCAATCTAGGAGGATCCTCGACTGTGTAAGACAACTTCCTTCTGCAAGTAATAGAAGAACCGACAAGGAGAGGTGCCATGCTTGACCTTGTGCTCACCAACAGGGAAGGGCTGGTTGGAAACGCCCCAGGGCAGCCTTGGTTGCAGCGATCACAAGATGGTCAAATTCGAGATCCTCAGAACAGTGAGAAGAGCGTGCAGCAAGCTCACTGCCCTGGACTTAAAGAGAGCAGACTTTGGCCTCTTCAGGAACCTGCTTAGTAAGGTTCCATGGGATACAGCCCTAGAGGCAGGGGGGCCGAAGACTGTTGGTTGATATTCAAGGATCACCTACTACAAGCTCAGGAGTGTTGCATCCCAACTAGAAGGAAGTGCAGCAGAAGGGCCAGGAGACCTCCTTGGATGGATAAGGAGCTGCTGAGGAAAATGCAAAGGAAAAAAGAGGGTTATAAAAGGTGGAAGCAAGGACAGGTAGCCTGGGAAGAATACAGGAATGTTGTCCGGGAAGCTAAGGACCAGGTTAGGAAAGCTGAGGTCCTGTTAGAATTAAACATGGCTAGGGATGTTAAGGATAATAGGAACGGATTTTATAGGTATGTAGGGAATAAAACACAGACTAGGGACAACGTAGGCCTCCTCCGGAAGCTATCAGGAGAACAGGTTACCCTGGATTTGGAGAAGGCTGAGATTCTTAATGACTTCTTTGCCTCGGTCTTCACTGGCAAAGGCTCTGACAAAACCACCCAAGTCTTGGAAGGCAGACACAGGGACTGTGAGAATGAAGACCTTGAGCCCACTGTAGGAGAGGATCTGGTTCGAGACCATCTTAAGAACCTGAACGTACACAAGTCCATGGGACCTGATGAAATCCATCTGCAGGTCCTGAAGGAGCTGGCAAATGAAGTTGCTAAGCCACTATCCATCATATTTGAGAAATCTTGGCAGTCTGGTGAAGTTCCCGATGACTGGAAAAAGGGAAATATAACCCCCATTTTCAAGAAGGGGAAAATGGATGACCCGGGGAATTACTGACCAGTCAGTCTCACTTCAGTGCCTGGCAAAATCTTGGAGCAGATTCTCCTGGAAGGCATGCTAAGGCACATGAAAAACAACAAGGTGCTTGGTGACAGCCAGCATGGCTTTACTAAGGGGAAATCCTGCTTGACCGATTTGGTGGCCTTCTATGATGGGGCTACAGAACTGATGGACAGGGGTAGAGCAGTTGATGTCATCTACCTGGACTTATGCAAAGTGTTCGACACTGTCCTACATGACATCCTTGTCTCTAAATTGGAGAGACATCAATTTGATAGGTGGACCACTCAGTGGATAAAGAACTGGCTGGATGGCTGCACCCAAAGAGTTGTGGTCAGTGTCACACAACCAGAGTGTGAGGTGTCCCTGCCCATGGCAGGGGGCTGGAACTAGATGATTTTAATGTCCCTTCCAACCCTAACTGTTCTATGATTCTTCCTTCCTCCACTCCCGGAGGAATGGGGAGGAAAATCAAAAGAATGTAACTCACACAGGTTGAGATAAGAACAGTCCAGTAACTAAGGTATAACACAAACCACTTCTGCTACCACCAGTAATAATAATGATAAGGGAAATAACAAGGGGAGAGAATACAACCACTCGCCACCCACCACTGCCTGACCCAAGCAGCGATCTGGGCCTTCCGGGTAACTCCCCAGAGTTTATATACTGGGCACGATGTGTTTTGGTATGGAATACTCCTTTGGCCAGTTTGGGTCAGGTGTCCTGTCTCTGCTTTCTCCCGGCTTCTCCTTCTCCCTGGCAGAGAATGAGACTGAGAAAGTCCTTCTTCAGAGTAAGTATTACTTAGGAACAAATAAAAGCCTCAGTTTTATCAGCGTTGTTCCCAGGCTGAAAGTCAAAAAGACAGCACTGCACCAGCTTCAAAGAAGGAGAAAAAATGACTGCTACTGCTGAACCAAGGACAGGTCTGTATTGGGAGACCAGTACTGTTTAATATCTTCATCAATAACACAGTGGGATTGAGTGTGTTATCAGAAAGTTTGCAGATAACATGAAGCTGAGTGGTGCATTTGATACGCTTGAGGGATGGGATGCTATCTAGTGGGACTTAAATTGTTTGAGAGGTAGCCCCATATGAACCTCATGAGTTTCAATGGAGCCAAGTATAGGGTCCTGCATCTGGTGCCGGAACAACTCCTGGTATCAATACAGGCGGGGGGATGAAGGGATTGAGTACACCTGAGGAGGACTTGGGTGTAGTGGTTGATGAAAGATTGGGTATGAGCTGGGAATGTGCACTTGCAGCCCAGAAGGCAAATCATATCTTGGGCTGCATCCAAAGAAGTGTGGCCAGCTGGTCAAGGGAGGTGATTCTGCTCTAGTGAAACCTGACCTAGGGTAGTGTGTCCAGCTCTGGAGTCCTCAGTACAGGACAGAGATGGAGCTGTTGAAGAGGGTCCTGAGGAGGGCTGCAAAAATGGTGAGAGGGCTGGAGCAGCATTTTGTCATGATTTAAACCCAGCTGGTAACTCAGAACCACGCAGCTGCTTGCTCACTCCCAGAGGGATGGGGAGGAGAGTCAAAAGAATTTAATTCCCACAGGTTGAGATAAAAACAGTCCAATAACTGAAGTATAATACAATACTACTATTATATCACTACTAATAAAAAATTTGTGGGTAGACATATAATATGCATATTAGAGGCATGCATAAGCTTGAGAACTAGAAGTAGCAGAGTGCTTCATAATCTCAGCACATGCAGTTCTTCTTTCTCAGGATTGAGTTTTATTTGTTTTCTGTTGCTTCCCCCAAAACATAGGCGGCTCATGAATGTTTAACTGCTCTTATCCTTTGATTTTATATTTTTTTTTTTTTTTTCTCTTTATTTAAATTTTCTTGTGGCTCCTGTGAGCTCAAGTGTCACTGAGAAGTCAGGTCCTCCTGTCCTTCTGTATGTCTGTTTTTTATTTTAATATGACAAATATATGCCCTCTCTGGAAATGGTATCCACGCTGCAGAGTAATTATTTAGTGAATGGTGAATATAGTTCATGTTGGCAAGGATCAGGTTAATCATTATTAATCATGACATTTTGCTTTCCTCAGAAAATACACAAACAAAATCACTCCCCAGGAACCATCTTTCCTGCTTTATGTTAATATACTACTTAGCACAAGGAACTCTTAATCCAGGATTGCCATTCTTATGCAACAACGCACCTCAAATAATAAGCAACAGTATAATAAAAGCATCACCTTTCACACACACCAAAAAAAAAGGCCAAAAAATATCTGGTTAGACCCAAAACTTTAAATAGTTAATGGTTTAAAAGCCACATACCTATTTATGCATTCATTCATGAAAATGAAAACTAAGTTGCATTTTCACACAACTTTACAGAGGCATCACAGGAAAACACAAACCAAGACCGATAAAAAAGAAAGAAAAACCCCCAACAACAATAATGAAAGCAAATCTTTAAAATCTGAGACAGGATGCAGGAGGAGGGGGTAAAGCTCTGCAAACAAAACTAAATCTAATGCAGTGTTTTTCCCCTTCACAAAGTGAAACAAGCTGTTCCTAAAATAATGCTTCCTTGCTTTTCTGGTAGTTAGTGTCCTGAAGGATTAGCCTACAATCATTGGCAAGTGTTTACCTTTCCTAGCTGATGTCTGTGTTTATCTATAGGGCCCAGGGGATAATTCATAAACTGAGATGAGGTCCTGCATTCACAGACATTCCACACTGCCACCCACCCTCCTGTACTAGTTTCCTCCCCATCCACCTCCTGTCCCCTGAATTACAGACAAGACCCTGTCAGGGGCATGACAAATTAGTTTTCCACTTGCCCAACAGTTTATGCTGATACAGCAAAAAAGAGTTACTGAGATGGTCAACACATCACTAGACATTAAAAATTAGATTTCAGAAAGTAACCAAACACAAAGAATAATTTATCACTGTGCCAGAAACTTAAAAGAGAATGGGATTTTTTTTTCCCTCCAAAAACTATTGCCTACTCTATAATTAAAGTATTGAGATAAATGATTTTTAGGTACAACACTCAGAGTTTGTTAGAGATAGCTTTTGTAAAACCTCTCTGCAATCAAGATATTCCCATTTAATTATTAATCTCTACCACAAGCAGTTTGACACTGCTCTAGTCCTGTTGTAAATCAAGAGTGATTCAACCAGAGTACATCAAAATAACAAAAAAAAAAACAAATTTGGTAAAAGCGTTCATTTCTAAATCAAATTTCTCCTGATGTGTTAGAACGTCAACATGAGAAAATTAAGCTTGTGTTTGAGAAAATGGGTAGCTATTCTTTAAAGAAAAGTTATATGAATCCTTGTCTTGATTGTGAACTGATAGTATAGCTCATGACAATAAATTTGTCATTTTGAAAATACTAATTAAAGAAAAAAAATCAATGAAAGACTCAATACTACAAAGCATTTATAAGTGTGACCAATATTCCTCACAACAGAGCCCGCTGCAGGATAGATAGATATTAACAGACATTAACAAAATGAGGCTCAGAGACACCATTATTAATTAGGGTTGATGAACATGCATGTTGAAAATGAAAAACATATTTCCTCCTGAAAATTAATCTTTTTTCCCATCAGTAAATTATTGGGAGTTCCTGGAGCTTTATGGACACTGAATCTGCTTCAGGTCTGTACTTGGTCACAAGGTACATGAGAAAGCAAAGTTATTTGATATGAGATCAACTGCTTCACTCTACTACATTTAACACTGGATGACCCAATATTTATAAAATGTTTCTGCTCAAATCAAATTTTGTTTCATCCTTGGAAAGAATGATCTCTGGATTCAAACTTCTCTTTAGCCTCAAAGCCAGAAGGCCATAACTGAAAATTTTGACAGGGACAAACTTGACTGGTCTGAATATTATATTATCATATTATTATATATCATATCATATTATTCTATGAATAAGTGCAAAATAGTAGGAGGTAGTAAGTGGCCACCAGCTGGCTGTCATTCAGAGTGCAGCCCACCTTGCTTAAAGTTACTGAACCCTAGAACTGGTATTACCGATGTCAATTTGACCAATTTTAGAATAAGGGGCCATTCATTCCAAGTAATGAATATTGAAACCTTGCCATCAGTTTATGAAAAACTTCTTGCACATATATATCATGAGGAACCTCAATAAAGAGTGTTCTTGTGATGGTGTCACTTCAGAACAAAAGTATGCAACAAATGGCATGTTTCTCTGTAACTATCACACATCCAGGCAGCTACGGTATGAGACCAAAGGTTGCATGCATTTAGCCAGCAAGGAAGTGCAATATTCTTTAAGAAAGGCATTGCCTAGAGTGGATTTTTATAAAGAAACAGAATCAACGAATAAATAAACCAGATGGGAATAAGTCGGGCTAGGGCATTAACAACTCCTAGTGCAATGAATCCTTGATCTTGCTTGAGGGTTTCTCGACAAATAACAAATACAAAAACATTAATGTCATTGTCAGTCATACCAAGAACTTTGTTTGTGTCCAGTAACGCTGATATGCAACAGCACAGTTCAAATCAAACAGATGTTAATACATTCTTATATTTCTACCAGTTAAGGTAGAATTGACTGACC
The DNA here is from genome assembly GCF_033815535.1 of Pezoporus flaviventris. Classification (NCBI taxonomy): domain Eukaryota; kingdom Metazoa; phylum Chordata; class Aves; order Psittaciformes; family Psittacidae; genus Pezoporus; species Pezoporus flaviventris. The sequence continues at coordinate 474,513 of NW_026892741.1, read as the reverse complement.
TGATCCAAGTTTTTCACTTGAGCATTTTTCCCTTTTCTGCAACCCCAACTCCTAAGCAGTTTTGCATCTCCAATGACTTTTCCCTATAAGAGATAAGGCAAGAAAAACATCAGCACAATCTGAACCACTGAAAACCAAGAGGCTTCTATTTATGACCAGAAGCAGGGGAAGAAAGGACATTAGGGAAGCCTGTGTACTCATCTCGTGTTGCTGGCAGATACCGTTCCACAGAGGGGTAGCTCCCAAGCTGCCAAGGAGACTTCCCCAAAGACCAATGTCACAGCATCAGGGATGTCACATAGAGGCAGAAGGAAAGCAAGGTGTGTGGAAAAACACAGTGGGAATACGGGCAAGTCAAGCTGAAAAGGAACAGGCTATTTTAAACCAATGTTTTCATACACATACATAAACAGGAACAAGTCTATCATGCACCAGAATTTCTGTTCACCCTCACCAAGTTAGTGCTTATTTGCTTCTAGTGTAGCTAGATTTGGTGAAATAAAGTCTACAAGTGTGACTTGCCCTCTTTAGGACAACTGGTCCATATAACCACCGACAAGTCCTTGCCAAAAATTCAGCAGTCCACCCTCACCCAACACTACTGGTGCAGACACTGCAATGTTGATAACATGCTGGGGCCAACAGAGATTTACAAAGAAACAGGGTATCTTCATCCTCCTTTTGCCTACAAACAACAGTTTGGGAAATAATCTGAGCTCAAACACCCTTTCATTGACAACCCATCAGACTGAGTGTGATCTGAGCAGCAAGGTCCCTTGTGTTTATTTGGTTCTTTCTGGGGATTATATGAATCACTTTGGCTCTCCCCCAAAGACTTTTTGGAGCAGATACTGTTATATAAACTTTTTGGAGCTTATCAGGCCTGGACATCTTGATAAATCACCATGGCAGAAAGGGGCTGGGATTACAAGTTTGGTCAAAATGATACTTGAGCTCAAACAGTAACACAGCCAACTGGGTTCCCACAAACTGAACACAATTACTTGCTTACCCATAGACACATACACAAAGTTATTGCTTTTGTTTCAGAATTTTGCTGTCCACAGCTAAAAAAATAAACACTCTCGGCATCTGCTGGTCAACAGAGGGAGAATCTGCTCATGTGCAGCCATGGAGAGTCATATTTCAGCTGGATAAATTTATATGGAAAAGGAGACCTTAACACTAAAGCAGTTAATGAGTTTCACCAAGTGGAAGCACTCTAGCCTAAATGATGAGGAAGGGAAAGGGCACAATTAAAAGGAATTGCAGCCATTGCTCAATACCAGGGCACAGCAGAGAGATGACCCTTGGTGACAGGAATTAAAAACAGGCAGATAAACTTCTAGTCATCTCAGAAGAGCCTGCAACCTGCCAGGTGTGGTGAGATCTCTTACTTGGTGACCCTAGCATCTCACAAGTCCCAGCAAGGTCAGATAAAAATTATCTTTTCTCTGCTTTCCAAAAGAGACAGTGGAGAAACAAAACAAAACACAACACTGAAAATGCTGTACCTACACCTGATACCTAACCAAAACACCCGATACCTAACCAAAACACCCGGTGTTTGGACTGCTGATTGCAACCTGTCAAACTTTAAGGTTTTCAGGGGACTACTTCCAACTGGCATCCTCTGCCTGTGACTCCCATCTATCAGATGTATTTTGCTCTTGCCCCATTACTACAGTCCTTCAACAATTAGTTTGTAATCTCTTAAACTCAAAAAACATTCCCCAGAAAGAAGTGATTAAACTAAAATTTAAAGCAGGGAGAGATTTGTCTGTCTAACCAAAGGAGACTTTCTAGACACCCAGTATATGAGTCAGGTTAGAAACACAAAGGACCTAAGGGAGATCCACACATTTCCTAACAGGCAACAGATGAAAAGCCAGGATGCCTTAGGGTGCCTATAGCAGCAACATACAAGTGTGTTTAGGAAACCGGATCCATACATGACTTGCTGATGGTCAATTTGTCACAGTATCCACTGCAAAGCCATTATGTTGAAAAAGATACTCCAGCCCTTTTTACACCACAAACTGAGGAACAGATCCCATTTTTAGACCCTTCTCTGGCTTCTAGGATATGCTGTCATGCAACCTGAGCTCAGGGAAAACCATGGACATGTTCTCCTGTCTGGCTGGAAGTATCACCAGCTTTATTTAACAGAGAGAAATTGCAACATGTTGCCCATAATCACATGGAAAATCAAGAGCAGAGGGGAATACAAGCCTAAAACGTGATACCTTTTTCTTTTTCCCTGACAGTACAAGAATGCAGGGGCTCTTCCATTCCCTAAAAAAGCAAATGAAAGCAATGCACTGGATGAATAATCCCACCTCCTTTTCCAACTGCAGATGTGCCTCTCCTTAATGCCCCTCACCTGAATTACCTACTACCTCCACCTTCTTTTAGGAAAGCTTATTATGAGCAGATACTTAATTTGAGGATAGGTGTCTAACATTAGGTAGCTAAGTTGAAAGGCAAAAGAAAAAAAATAAAAGCATATGAACAATATTTGCAGCCTGCCACAACTCCATTCAAGAACAGATGGAGACCTTGTCATTTAGGGGTTTCCTCACATACATCAAGCAGTTTGGTGGGGATAGGAAAAGGGGCTGCTGTTTGGATGCTTGTCTGGAACCAGATTAGAAGAAAGCACGCTATTCCTCAGCGCATGCCTTGTGTTACACTAAACATGCATCTGCAACTTGAGCTTTTATTCAGCGATCTGAAACAGAGCCCTCCAGGGTGCTAAGGGTCAATGAGTTGTTTGTTTATCTATATGTTATTTTACAGTTTATAGTGCCCAAGGAGTTTGTTAAAAAATTAAAACACCTAGCTGGGGCCTGCTGTGGTTGTTGCTTCCTAATATATCCCTCCCTCCTTTGTCCAGCAGTGCCTGATACTTACAGGGGAGGGAGAGGACAACACTGCAAAGACGGGAGCCTCATCTCACTGAGTGCTATAGATGTCTGGTCTTAATGTTTCCATGATTTGTGGCCTTTAAATAACAGGATTGGGAAGGAGCACAGTGATCTTGAAAGCTCACAGATTTATTGCTACTAAATGATACTGTGCTGCCTGCTATTGATGTGAGGCTCTGGTTTAGAAACAGGTAGGCACAAGGATTTCCAGTGTAGGAGCTCACTTTGCCTTCTGCTTGCTCCCACCTGTCGTCAAGACAAAGAATAAGAAGGTTCCTCAGTGAGCACTGAAGAGTGAAGCACATATGTCCCGTTTTCTCACCTCTTATAGGGAGTCTTGTTGGCCTCACCCTCCCTGCACCACTGGCTCCAGCAGTTGGTCAAAGTTTGTAGAAACAGAAGAAAAATAATAATGGTCATAGTAACAGGCTTAATTATCTCAGCTGCATGGGTGACAGGAGCTGATCACTTGCCAGTTTTCATAGCCTGTGATTGAAAAACACCAAACTGTATCACCCAGAAGTCAAATGAGGGCCAGTTACAACTTGCTTCATGCCAATGACTCCAGGGGTACATACAAATCAGAGGCTGTGGAGAGTCCTGGCGCTGCCATATTGCCTAGACTGGTTCTACACAGAGCTGCCAGACCTATTTAAAGGAGTCAGACATGACACATATGGCACTGGCAGACCTCTGTAGATCTTCTGTGCTCTGGAGGAGCTGTCTGAGAATAACTGGAGAATCCCACCTTCCTCCCACTCTCCCAAGTCTGGGGCTGGAAAGACCAATTTAAGAGGTGGGCTCAACTTAGCAGTACCATGCCATGCACCTTGCAGCCACTGGCAGGTCCAGCTGGGTTCTGACCTGCTCAGTTCTTCAGCCTTCCTCGGTTCTGAGCAGCGGTCCTTGAAAATACTGGCAGTAGCCTCACCCCAAAGTAGCTGGTGTAACTCATCTCCACTTGGCCCCTGGAAGGTCTCACTGGCCAAACCTGGCCCTGGCTTTTAGCTGTTCAGGCTCTCTCCATCTCTCCTGTCTTGCAATGCCCTCAAAATGTCCCACATCAACAGACAAAAATGTGAGGTGCAGACAGTATAGCTGAGCCTTGGCCATGGCAACCTTAGGAAGAGCACAGTTTCCAGTGTGGCCTTTCCAAAGCTTTTATCAGTATTTCAGCTGCTGAAGCAGCCTGACTCTTCACAGAGCAGTACTTTTCTGAAAGAGCTTTGTGAAGCTGAGCTAAGCAGCCCTTCACAGCCTCTTCCCTTTTCTTCCTTTCCTGTCTTACACCACCAAGAGAGCTCTCCAGCATGATACCAAATAAACACAGTGATCGTGCCAGCTCAGGAATGACAAGTGTGTAAAGAGGCTATACCATCTTTCTCTGACTCCTTCTCCATCCATCCAAATATTCTAACATTTCAAAGACCAGAGAGCACATTTGCAGCCACCTCCCCTGACATCCTGCACCAGGCAGGCTGTGCAATTCAGTCTGCTATCCTGCCACTGAGCTTAATAGTTATTTCTAAATAAAATCATTACTGTTTTTCACTACAGGCTACTTTTAGTAACAAGACAAGGACATGGTAGGTTTTGGTTGGGTTTTTTTTTACCCTAGGGACACAGTTAATTTTTTCACCAAGAAGAAAACATGCGTATAGTGTTGCAACAGTGAACCCTAAAAAAAAATCCCCACAGGTACATAAATGACATTGGGAAGATCAACATATTTAGTATTTATGTTTTTATGCTGTTCTGTCAGGGTGATCCATGCATCTTGAAGAACTGGTGCCCAAGTGCCTACAGTGGTAGAATAGGAGAGGAGGGGAAACAAGGGGAAACAAAGGGAAACAAGAACTGAATCCAAGGTGGAGGCAAGCTGCAGTACAATAGACAGCTGGTGTTTGGGTGGAGGTAAATCACCCTGAAATTAGCCTTTTCCCTCAGCTCAATGAAGCCTAAACAACAAAAGAAGACACAGCTTGCAGCCAGACAGTCTACTAGCCGACCACAGAAACACATGACAGCTTCATTCAGGAGTCTGGAGACAATACAAAAGCTTCGAAATCAGTCCAACATTCTGCAACCTCAGACAATGGGCCAAATATCAGAATTGGAGCCCCAAATGAGGGGGAACAACATTCAAGGGAGATCAAACCACAGGGCAGGCACTGAAAGGGACTAAAAAGGAGAACATTCCCAGTTTATTAATGGTGAGGTCTGGCCAGCTGCATCCCAGCCACCATAGGTTATGTTCATTAAAGGGCAGCACTTTGTATGTATTATGCAGAGTGCGCAGAGAGTGTGTGTGCGCATGTGAGACTGCCTCTCACTTGCTAGAGATCAGGATGTGCCTTTCTGCTTAGCACTGTGTAAACCACAAATGTGGCTTTTTCCCACTTGAGCAACTGTATGGGTGCAGATGCATGCTCTCACTCATTCCTGAACCTGAAAGGCATAAAGGAACTCAGGCTCTTTCCAAGTAAAAGAAAAAAAAACCAAAAGGAAAAAGAGAAGCCAAATGCTTCACATCTCCTTCCTTCCTGGACATACTTTAATCTCACACACACACAAAAACTATTACAAAAGGCTGAAGCATTATGGGATTGCCACTGCTGCTGCTGGAGTTCATTGCTCCATAAACCCTTGCCCACCCCTACATGCCATAAAGGCCCCTGTCCCACAGTACAACAAACCCACAAAGAGGAGAAAAAGAAGTGCTTCAGTCCCAGGAGATACCCCTCTGGGTAGGATTGCCCCCTCTAAGGTAGTTTCACCTGCAGCATGTGTCTTGTAGCACTGCATACAAATGGCATCCTTCCCCCTACAGCAACAAAAAGGCCAAGCAAATCCTTTTCATCAGCTTCCCTTTGAAAGCAGGTGGAAAAGAAGAATATAGACACAAACAAAAAATCAAATATAAATACCATTTGCAAAAGTACTGTTTGGATTTGCCTGTCCTAATTATCTTCTTTTCATCCTTTTCATTTCTATTTGAAAGAGTCATACCTTGCAAGTTTTCTCCTCTGCAGCTGTACAGCCCAAGACAGAGTGCTTGCTAGAGGTGGTCAGACTTGAAAAATGCTTATTTTTTTGTGCTGAAATGCGAGTAGATGAAGAGAAAGTGTTGAATTTTTCAAAGCTGTCTATGGATTTTGATGCATGTTTCCCATGCATTTTCACTGAAGACATGACAAAGTCCAATCGCCTTTGCTTTTGAAGTACCACACTGATCTTATGTTCAGAACAGATATGGCTGTGGGAGCTAGTGACCTCTCTCAAATTTGGAGAAACTTAGGTGCACAGAAACTGAAAACAGTAAGTGTTCCTTTGGTTGCAGCAATTCCAACACATTTTATTTTCAAAAAAAAAGGGGAAATTAGTGTTGTTAGGGCTCAAAAAAAACCCCAAACCTTTATGCTTTTTTCACCCTTTACTTCACTAGTCTACACTATTATTGCCACAACTCTGGAGTCCTTAGAGACCACATGCATAATCCCTATCTCCTCCTCTGAGAAGACAGGCTCTATTTTTACCTTGTGATAATGTTATGCAGATGCCAGAGGGCAACTGGGCAAAGACAAGTATAGCAGATTCAACAAGCTTTTTCTCCAGCTCAGGGTAGGATTGAAGATCAACTATGAAAGACAAGATGAAGTGATATTCAAACCCCAGGCATGAAGACTGGAGAAATCTCCGTCCAGTTTATCAACAGTAAGACAAAATGCCTCTCAATTAGCATTCATAGAAAAAAGAAAACTACAGCCAAGCTGGGTGAGCACCCAAAGATGTGGTAGATGAGTGGTAGGAAACAATGGAGGGCTGCAACAATTCCTAGCACTGTGTATGAAACAGAGTCTGCAGGGATCAATTGGAGGTTAAGTTTGTTGGATTGAAAAATTTAATTTTAAAATATGTTTATTTTCGCACTGAGATAGCACTTTTTGTTTCAGATATCTAGCAAGTCCAAACACACATTTTTCAAATTCAGGAAAACCAAGCTCTTATTTGGATGAGCTACCTTTTTTGTTTGGTTGGTTGGGATATTTTTTTCCTTCTTTGCCTGCTTTAAACTCTGCTATTTCAATAATTTAACAACCTATCTTAAATATTTCACCAATAAATCAAAGGCTTGTGTTTCTACTTCATGTTAAAACTAATCAGTGGAAGAATGCCTGAGTTAGAAGTTAAAATTCTGTTCCACCAAGCCAGCGATGCATAATCATTTCTCTGTAGACTCTCTGGTGAATAAAAACTTCTTTGTGGAATTAATGTCATATAAAAAGTTCTTTGTTCGGGCATACAGTGCAACCATGGTCCCGGATCATCTGTATCCTGACAACAGGGCTTGAGATTTCCAGAGCTAATTTTTAAAAATGCCTCTGGGATGAAGAAGATGAGAGCCTGTACCAAGGAACCCCAAATTGCATTGAGCATCAACAGGAATAAAACTTCTCAAGTTACTAAATTGTGTGGACATTTTAAACTTCATTTCAGTGAAGTTTGGATGCAAAATCAACACATTTATGAAAACTAAGAAAAGTACACCTACCCTTCCTCAATGTCTCCCAGAATCCCAGTTCATCAAAATGAAGCCAGGAAGCCTCACATATATATAATTGAGTGCAACTGACTCTAATTTTGTTTCTAAATCATTCAAGGCAAGACCCTCTTTGGTCTCAGTCAGATAAGTCGAAAATACATGAACAATGTGAATAGATAGCAAGAAGTTGATATCTGACACATTGAATATTGAGAGAAAAATGAATGCTAAAAAGGAAGGGAAAAGGGAATAGCTGTAAACTACATTATTACTAAGATGCCTTTCATGTTTTGTGTCAACTTTTTACTTAGTTTTGTTACAAAACTTTTAAAGTCATGACTTTTGCTTTAAAGACATCTACAGTGAATGATCTCACGTTTGTACCCATAATAAAGTATGACCAAAATATACACAATCATATGCACAGATAAAAATCATCTTGGCCAATATGATTCCTCTTCTGCAGCTGGGCAAATGTCTCTGCATAGCAGCTCCTAAGACTGTCTGGAGCTTGTCTGGGCAAGGGTAGGCAAGGTAGAAATCAGAGACATATCCTCCTCCTCATTTGAAGACAGACATCTCCATCTTTCCTCCCCATGTGCAGCTGACAAGACTTCCTTCACAAACTGACACAGAAACAGCTAATTTACTGCTTTGTGTCAGGAATGTAGCCAGGGCTTCGGTCCCTTGCACCCTGGACTCCCTTGGCTGAGCCTTGGTCTCCCCTTCCTCCTGCACCTCTCCTCCAACACACACTCTTCCTCTACTTCTGCTTTTGTAAAACTTATCTCCCAGCAAACTACTTCCCAACTGGAGTCAAAATTAAAAAGGCTGCCCGTACGCCATGGCTCACTTGTCTGTTCCCCTCACTGCCATCTGGCCTATTTGCTCAGCCAAAAGGAAAAGAAAAAGCAAACAAAAACCAAACAAATGGGATGGGGGTGGGGAGAGGAGGAGAAGAAGAAGAAGGATAAAGCCAGACACAATGAGGATGAGGAGGAAGGTGATGATGCTGTCTCTAGCATCTGCTCCTTGACCAGGCTCTCAGATAGATCAGTAATGGAGATCAGCAGAACCAGTGACAATTAACCCAAACACAGTCCTGTTTATTTGTTTATTTAACCTGTTCAGAGAGATCAGCTCATGTGCACCATGCTCCAGCCAGAGGAGGCGAAAGGAGATCCTCAGCTCCTGAACCAGGCTGGAGAAAAAAAACCCAGCAGATTCTTCAGAGCATAACAACTGTGCTGCTTGGCTGAAATTTTCCTTAACTTTACAAATCACCTTGCAGAAGAGCAAGGAGAGATGTGACTGGGTGTGGGGGGAGTTGCAGGTCTGCCCTGGTTTTGATGCACACTAATTTCTAAAGCTCTTGACCCTGCAAAACCAGAGGAAAGGAAAGAAAAAAGGCCTTCAGGATGCTGAGTGCAAAGATTCAAAGATTTATTTTTTTTTTTTTTTAATTAAATAAAGGAAAGAAAAGAGAGGTAGCTCAAGAAACTGCATGGCTCACCATCACTAAGCATTTGTGCCAGGGTGGGGAGAAAGTCTGGGAGCAGAGTTGTGGGAATAAAAAAATTATATTTGTTTTTCAAGCTGAAATGAAATCTTCAAGATTAAAAAAAAAATAAAATAGATTAACCTGAAAAATAGTTTTCTAATAAGGACAGCTACAAAGCCATTTATATAGCAGAATGAAAAGGGGGTAAGAAAACTGCTTTTTCAACACCTTTTACTGCTTTTTCTTTTTTAATTTTCAATGAGACATTGCATACAGGTGCTGGTGTATGTGCTGATAAGGAATTAAATTGCATTCCAGTCCTATTACCTAGCTTTGCACATATTTACCTCCAAGAAATGGGAGCAGAATTCAGCTCATGTTTGTCTACAGAGTGCAAAAGGTGAGTAGCACAGAAGCATGTGCATGAAAACACACGCCTCATGCTGAGATAGGTATCAAAAGCCCTACAGTTAGTTTGTCTCAAGGCAGACACCACTGAGCCATGAGACAATAATAATTACCATTAGAGGTCCATGAGATCATGGTGGGAAAGCTCCTGCAGGGAGAGACAGCTGGGGAAGGAAGAGCAGACCTCCTTCTGAGGCAGCAGGGTTTGAGTGCAGGCACAGAGAAGCCCCCAGTGCTTCCCAGAAAGAAAGGTGTTGCTGCACAGACCATTAGGAAAAGAGCCCTTCCGTTAGCCGCATTCCTACACCTGAGTCCTTCACAAACACGGAGAAGAGACAATCTGGCATGAAGACAGTACCTTCTGATTCACTCTTGTGTTTTCCCATTGCAGCCTGACTCTACAACACAGCAAAATTTAGCAGGTTGAATATTTTCACGCATGATCATTCCTCTACTTGCAACCACTGAGCAAAATGAACGTTGCTTGTCTTAGGCTTCCCATTTTTCTACAACTGCATCTGCACATATAGGCAGGTAACATGCAAAGACAGCGGCAACAGGTGTCCCAAAGCAAAGACTGCATTGATTTTTCCAGCAGTTGGGCTTGTGGTTCCTAGTAATACAAAATGACTCTTTCCCCATCCAAGCAGACTGCTTGCAGCCTTTAGAAAGGAAGAAATGTTTTGTGAATGCAAAATACTTTCTGACAGTGGAAACAAACCAGAAGTGCACCTAAAACAAAAACACGACAGTATTTCCGACTAATGCTACTGCAGGTTTACTGCAGGTTTACCGCAGGTTTACCACAGGTTTCATCTGACATCATCAGCCCATCCACGCTCCACTCTTGTGGTTTATGATCTCTCCACAGTACACCTTGTGGAGTCATTCCCTCCTATCTTAGTGACCCATCCATTATCCTCTACCTAATTGCTTCCACAGCATCACTGCAAGAGAAATATTTCCTACAGCTAAACATTTGCATTCCCAAGAGCTGGCACGTGCCAGGTCAAGTTCCTCAGACTTTACATTTACTACAATGGGAAGATGTTCCAGTGAACAGAAAAGCATATGGAGACAGCAAACAACCCGATTACTCCATCCAGATTTTCTTTTAAATAAAGGGTGATATAAGGAAAGCAAGTGCCTGGAAAACATAGGGTTAAAATACTTTTAACTTAACTTAGGTCTAAGACAGAGAACAATGTTTGTGTTGTAAGCCTGTGGTGTGATAACGGAATTTAGCAGTCTTACTAACAAGAGTGAATTATTTCTTTCCATCCTTCTAATGAGTGAATTATTTCTTACCATCCTTCTAATTATCAGTTAGTTTGGAGACAGTGACTCCCGAACATCTGGTAGCTTAGGATACTCCTTGTCTGCTCATCCTGTTCTGCTTGCAGTAAATTTTGTACGAAGGTCACACTGTTCTAAATTTTTGCCAGCTGTCAGAAACTTGCAGATATGGTTGGTTTCAGCTAATTTGTGATTACTGGGGCATCCAACTGTGCCAAAGGTGAAAAGTGCACCCTGAGGAAGACTGCTTACTTCATCTTGAAGACCCCTGCCCACATGAGGAAGACTACTTCATCTTGAAGACCCCTGCCCACGACCATCAGAGGGCAGTGCACAAGCGCCAAAAGGGAGGAGACTTATGATAATGAGTACCTAAACACCAAACTCTCGGGAACCTAATGAATATGCATGTTTGTGTGTAAAAAATATCTGCTTGCTTAACCCCTCTGTGTGCAAGTTAGGAGGAGAGATCCCCCTTGCACCCAGTGCCAAAACATACCTGCTTTATAACTCTCTCTGAGTTGTAGAGTCTGATTCTGTGCTTCAAGGGGACTTGCTAAAGATCATCTTACATTATGGAAATAGGACCAAAGGAAAAGGGAATGGTGTCAAGCTCAATCTGTCCAATGCACCATTAAATCAGAATTCCACAGTTAGGGATAACAATGAACTGCAAGAAAGTCAACAGGAAGGGGGTGCAGTACAGAAAATTGGGAAAGGGGATGGGGGATGGGTTATTTTGTGGTTTTGCTTTGAGATGTGGGAGCTGGGAGAGACCAACACTGAGCTAATGACATCTAAGCTGACTCCTGAACACTGCACACACCCCCAGGGTCTCAGCTTCCCAAAAAAAAAACAATTCATCCTGTGAAGAGAATGAGGATGCTCCCATTTTGTAGTTGGCAGTGAAAGTCCCAGCAGATCCCCTGACATGCCCACCTGAAGGTGGATGGCATCTTCAGCAGGTCAAGGAGCAGCAGATACCATCTTTCACATCTCTGACTGGAGCTTTTAAGCTCCAAGCCACCTCAGAAATATCATTTCACATCTCCACTTTACATAGCAAGGTTCTGAAATACTTTGCATCTGCATGTTGGGCTGGAAGATGCTGTCCTCTCATGACTACACTTGGTGTGATGCTGAGAAATTTTGGGTTCCTCAATTTGTTTTCCCTCTGCAAGATTTTTGTATTTGGAAAGTCCCTTTAACTCTGTGCTTCTTTCCGTCCTCCCATGTTTAAGGGTAAGAAACCTTTTCACTATAGAACTTCTCCAATGGGCTGGAGAGAAATTTTTCAAACCAATATTAGGACCATCTCTAATCTAGCATACCCAAAGTGTTCAACCATGACTCCTTGACTTATGCCAACAGAACCTAAGGCCTTTAAAAGCTTTCCCATCCAAATATTGGACTAATCCAGGCATACTGCATCCATCAATATCCAGATAGTTCAACCTACAGCAGGTACAAGGCCACTAGTAGTGACACTCAAGGGATTGTGTTTGCCCATCTTAGTTTCACAAAGGCCAAAGAACTTTTGTTATCTTTAAAGAAGAGCACTACCTGAGTGCCATATCATGCCTAACCATACCAGCAAGAGGGGGAACACACTCAGGGACTACTGTGGCCTGTTGCCACCACTTGTTGGCGAAGGAAACCAACCACATCACTAGTATGAACTTGCTAAGCCACTGTCCATCATATTTGAAAAATCATGGCAGTCAGGTGAAGTTCCCGATGACTGGAAAAGGGGAAATATAACCCCCATTTTCAAGAAGGGGAAAATGAATGACCCAGAGAACTACGACCTGTCAGTCTCACCTCTGTGCCTGGCAAAATCTTGGATCAGATTCTCCTGGAAGGCATGCTAAGGCACATGAAGAACAACAAGGTGCTTGGTGACAGCCAGTATGGCTTCACTAAGGGAAAATCCTGCCTGACCGAAGGAGGTGATCCTGCCCCTCTGCTCTGCTCTTGCAAGACCTCACCTGGAGTATTGTGTACAGTTCTGGTGTCCTCAACATAAAAAGGACATGGAACTGTTGGAAAAAGTCCAGAGGAGGGCCACGAGGATGATCAGGGGACCAGAGCACCTCTCGTATGAAGATAGGCTGAGAAAGTTGGGGCTGTTCAGCATGGAGAAGAGAAGGCTGCATGGAGACCTCGTAGCAGCCTTCCAGTATCTGAAGGGGGCCTACAAGGATGCTGGCAAGGGACTCTTCATTAGGGACTGTAGTGACAGGACAAGGGGTAATGGGTTAAAACTTAAACAGGGGAAGTTTAGATTGGATATAAGAAAGAAATTCTTTACTGTGAGGGTGGTGAGGCACTGGAATGGGTTGCCCAGGGAGGTTGTGAATGCTCCATCCCTGGCGGTGTTCAAGTCCAGGTTGGACGAAGCCTTGGGTGATATGATTTAGCGTAAGGTGTCCCTGCCCATGGCAGGGGGGTTGGAACTAGATGATCTTAAGGTCCTTTCCAACCCTAACTATTCTATGATTGTGTGAAGAGTCAAAGATGTAAGAGCAGTCAGAAGGCTTGAGCCCCTCCATCCTGAGAGTCCCACATCTCCCAGCCATGAAGTGGATGGGTGTTGGTGCAAGGCCACAGTGCTTGTCTTGGTGGTTCTCGTTAGGTTCTCACCCTCAGCAGTGCTTTAAGGCCATTTGCCTTTCCCAGCTCCTCATATCAGCTGTCTCAGCACCCAGGTTGGAAATTCAAAAACCCCCAAGTCACAGTGGGTCACAAATCCACTATTTATGACTGGACCTAAGCCCATGCCTTCATACTCCTCAAGACCTGGTCCCAAAGTTACAGGAATCAGAGTGGTAATAGGCAAGGCTGTGGTGAGCATGAGGAGATAGCCAGCAGCCACAGAAACAGCTTAATTTACAGCAAAGGAGACAAAGCACAACTAAAAGCCCCTTAATTCCCAGCAGGAGGCCAGGGGCAGCCCAGGCTGAGCAGCAGGATGAGGACAGTGTGGTGGCAGCTCTGGCTCCTGCCTGCTGGAGCCAGCTTCCTCCCTGGCCTGCCTGGAGTTTAAAAGGCCTAATCCAGCGGGAAGAACTTGGATGCTTATAAATCTTTAGTTTGGACTTGGTTTAATAATGGTGTCAATTTAAAAAAAAAAAAAATAATAATAATCTCTCCTGTCTAGCCAAATGTAGCCAGAAAAAGCATGTTTATTTTCATTTAAATTCCCTAAGGCAATGTATATTTTTCTCTGGCTGTCTGAATCCAGAACAACACTTCAATTTCTGCACATTTTCATTCTTTTACAAAAAGAATTACATTTTGGGGGAGGCAAGGACAACTTTGTTCAAAGTCTGAGGGAGATCTTTCCAACCAAACTTCATTTTCTTCAACTCCCACCAATGTTATTTCACCATCTTTTTAACATTTGATGTTCACTTTCACCTAGGCTCCCTTATCGTATTTGCCTGAGGGGTAACATGTAAAGTCAATGGGGGAAGGATGAAGTATATCTGTAATTCCTAAAATATTACAAACACACAAAGTATCCTGTAGGAAACAGAAACAATCTGAGCTGCTAGCCCAATTGCAAAATGTTACATCAACAGGGCAAGCAACTGAATGCTGCGATGTTGATAGCTCTTACTGTAAAATACCATCCCTCCTTTCAGCCCCAGATGCTAGGAACTGCATTTCTTTGAACTGTTATCAGCCATCCCTCCCACCCACTCATTTGAGAAGATAAAAATCAAGATGAATCAGATTACAAACACCCAAACAAGACATTTACCCCAACCCAGTTGGTTTTGATCACTTCTTCACTGAAACTCTGTGTCATGGGGCTGGCAGGAAGCTCTTTTAACCTCTTCCAGGGAAATGAGCCACTGAGGACCAGAAACCCTCCACATACAGGGAGGAAAAAAAATATATAAACTTGCTTTGTGAACAGGGCAAATTTCTAAATGTCTGGTCAGAAGCTGGTTCTTCTCAATATAAAATTCTGAGCAACTGAGTAGACAACCCTGGAGAAACATTATGGCCTGGAGGATAAAGCACTAGCCTGGAAATTTAAGCTTTTTATACCAGTGATGTCATGCATGAATAACCTGCGGCAACTCAGGATACAGCTGTGAGCCTCAGTTTCCCCAAAAAACTGATATCCAAAGCAATTTGGATATCCCCACAAAAAAAAAGCTCTACAGAAAGATGGTGACATTATGGGTATTATTTTAGAAACTACTTTTGAGGTTTCCATTTCTCTTGATTGTCTTCAAGTCTCCTTTTTCGTTTCAGATTATATTTCTTGTCTCACTGCCTCTCCCTCCCCCCCCTTTCATTTTGGGGGCTTCAAATTGAAGAAAAAAAAAAAAACAACAAAACAAAAAAGCATAACTGACTTAAGATCTTTTTGCATTTCTCTCATTTTGACTAGAAACCAGAGAAAGCCAAATAAAGTTAAAGGATGCTTAGGTATCACTTTGGACTTCAAGATGCTTTGTAGACCTTAGGAACTACCTCCTTTATCTATGCTGTCATATTCCTTATTTGCAAAGAAGGAAGCCAAAACAGAGGAAGCTTAATGGCTTGATAATTTCATTTAAGCACAAATCCATGTTTCCAATTGCTTGGCTTGCATACTGAATACCCCTGAGTTTTGAGGTCCAAATCCCTTGGAGTTTAAGCCCCAAACCTTCATGCAAATGTGATGCAGCAGATGTACTGAAAATATTAATGATTAAATAAAACCAAACCTCCCTTGCTGAACACAGAATAGAGAAACTTCCCTTTTGGAGGTGAATGGGGTGACAGCTGAGAACTGTGATCTTTGCTGTAAGACACAGTTTCCTGTTGGTCTACTACTACTGGCCTCTTGACATCCTCAAGACAAATAAACAATGAGGGGTTTTTAACTGATTTTGATTGACTTCTCATACTCTTGCTGTTTTTTCTGGCAGGGCTAAAAATGAATGATCAGCTCTTTAGTGATTGCAGCTAGAGAAGTTAAAGATCCCTTGCTCCTTGCCTTGCAAGGAGCACAGAAGGCAAGTGCTCACATCTGTCTCCAAATTTCAGCACCTGAGAATTGTTTCCCTTATCCTGCAGTTTTGAGCTGTTTTTTTTCTTTCAGTGCCACTTGCACTCAGAAAACAAAAATCCAGTCCCCAGGGAATATATGGGACATTTTATATCCCAGGACAACACTTTCAAAACTTAGTTTTGGCACTAAAAAGGGAGGCAAGACAACATCAGCTTAAGCGAACTCTTTGGACAAGGCGAACAAGTGTCACTTTGTTCTCACCTGTGCAACCCAAGCAGAGACTGAGGGGGGTATGGGAAGGTCAAGACAGACCTGTGATTTAAAGGTAGGAGGATGGTTTGGTGGCTGAATGAGCTGGGGGCTTGACTTTCAGCTCATGCTGACACAAAGCATTATGCAGAGGGAGACATGTTAGTGCCTCAGTTTCCCCACTGTATGGTTGTGACTGTGGTGCCTACTCCCATCACAAGGCTCCTAATAAAGCACTCATGTATCAAGGCACAAATCTGCAGTGCTGAGCAACCAACACACCAGCCGCTTCATAGCCATAAAGCTAGAAAAGAGTTGTCCCTTACCTTGCTCCAGGAGCAGTATTGCCCCAATCCTCTCACCTGCTTTCCAGGGCCAGCTGTAAAGTAAGGCCAGCAGAAGGGAACCCTGGCAGACCTCAGCATGCCTCACTTGAGGATGACCCACAAAGCAAAGCAAGGTCTTTTTCCCTTTTCTTAACAACAAAGTTTTGAACATGCTGATGAATGCTGAAGATTTAACCAAGCCCATATTTACTATAAAAAAAAAAGCTTCCAACTGCCTCTTAGGTATCTTTAAGGAGCACATAAGACTTAAAGGGACCAAATGCAACACAACTTGCTGGCCACTAATAGGATATACTCCTGCCAAAACCTTCTTTTGCTGCAGGTCTTACCATAAAAGTCAGTCAGAGAAACTCTCTAAGACTCAATTTGGAGTTTTAGAAAGAAGGCATTCTTTATTGCAGCACTGGGAACACACACAAATGATTTCGCAAAGGTGAGCATACCCAATACTTGCCAATAGTGGCTATTTATTTAGCATATACATGCATATTAATAGCTTTCCCAGGAAAAAATTATAATATTTGCATCCTAATTACGCATCCTGAATCATGCAAGGATACAGACACAAATTGTTACTATAATGATCACAAACAAGTTTTTTAACAATATCCAATTTGATAGCCAAAAAGTAAGTCCATGCCATAATTCTTCAAATCCCCAGTTAGTATCATCTCTAACGGCCTGATGCAAGATCTTTGTCTGCTTCCAGATTTCTGTTAGATCTGTGGATATTCTGCCACTCTGGTCTATGTATGTGCAGCAGCCTGTATTTATAACTGTACAAACACCTCCTTGGGAAGCTAATAGCAGATCAAGGGCCATACGGTTTTCCAATACTACCTGAGATAAGCTGGATACCTCAGTCAGTAATGCCTGTATAGCACCTGGGAATAAACCAACCAACATATATTTTTGTCCTGGGTTCACAACAGTTCTTTTTGGCGCCCAACGTGGGTCACGAGGGGTTGAGATAACGACAGATCTGACTGGATTAATAGTCACTCGTCACAATGCTGATTTATTGCCTCTCAAGGTTGTTCCTCTTGATCTCACAGTTTCAGTTTATCGTGACTTACTTCCATCCGGTATTTGCTGTATTAGTGTTTTTCAAGTGTGGGGCTTGGGCTAAGGTTTTTGTCTCATTGTACTTTATGATAATGACTTGTAATACAATAGAATCATTGATCATGAAACTGATCTGGCTTATGTTCCCAGTGTGGTCACCACCTTTATACTTCAGGAGGTATATAATAGAAGTGCTTAGCAATTACACATCTTTTTTCTCCTTCTCAGGTGCTCAACCTATGAAGGAGACATCCTTTTACCCTCCCAGTCATCCCCCCAGACCATTTACATTTGAGAGTTTTGAAGTTTTTGAATGGCCTTTTAATGCTGTTGAAACTTGTTTGCTGATCGTGATGGGAATCACCATGCTAGCACGAATAGAGAGTGTGTTTTGCCCACTACTGATTTCAAGAGTTAAGCAGAGTCAGGTTTGGGTCTTGTCTGGGGTCAAACAACGATGTAGGAGGACCGAGAGATTTTCCCTGAGGCTAGACAGCCATGAGTGGCAGGGTGTGTGGGATAGTATGGGCGAGTATCTAGGTCAGTGGGCCCCTCCAGTACTTTGGAATTTCACTACTGAACAACTGCAAAATCCAGAAGAATTAGTAAAACACTTAAATGAGGTGTGTGGTCATTCTGGCCATACCAGAGATGGACAAATCATGGCAAGGTGCTGGGGATTGACCTATGCTTACAGGGCCTTGTTCAACACTATCCAGCACCTTCAAAAGGAAAAGAATGTTGGCGGATCTGAGGGCAAAGCAACAGTCGCTACTCAAACTTTGGCTGCAATGAACAGCACAGCTACCCCAGCGGCAAGTACAGCAGCTGCTCAAACTTCAACTGCAACAGACAGCGCGGTTACCCCAGCTCCAAGCACAGCAGCTGCACCACCCCCAGCAACAAGTACAGTTGCTACTCAAACCACAGTGATAATCACTGCAGCCAAACCAGAGGACCAATTCGTACCAATATCGATTGCCCCTGTACGCAAGAGAACAAGCAAAAACGAGGCAAGAAGGGTGAAGCGAGATGAAGAAACAATGAATTCACCACTCCCAGATGGAGTGGAAGAGCTGATTTTACTCCAGCTCCTGTGACAACGAAGAATAATCCCTTTTACCACGACTTAAGTGTCCAACACTGTGATGACCATTAGAGGGGCCCTGCCCCCAGCCAGGTGGAGGTAGGGGACAATCGGATTTACTGGTCTGTGTGGATCATATGGCCTGGCACATCAGTCCCACACAAGTATAAGGCTCTAGTAGATACCGGTGCACAGTGTACCCTGATGCTATCAAGCTATCAAGGGGTGGAACCCATCTATATTTCTGAGTGACAGGAGGATCCCAAGAGTTGACTGTGCTGGAGGCTGAAATCAGCCTGACTGGGATGGAATGGCAAAAGCACCCTATTGTGCCTCGTCCAGAGGCTCCATGCATCCTCGGCATAGACTACCTCAAGAGAGGGTACTTCAAAGACCCAAAAGGGTACCGGTGGGCTTTTGGTATTGCTGCTTTGGAGACTGAGGAAATTGAGCAGCTGTCCACCTTGCCTGGTCTTTCAGAAGATCCCTCTGCTGTGGGGTTGCTGAAAGTTGAAGAACAACAAATGCCAATTGCGACCACAACAGTGCACCGGCGGCAATATCGCACCAACCGAGACTCCCTGATTCCCATCCATCAGCTGATCCGTAGACTGGAGAGTCAGGGAGTGATCAGCAGGACCCGCTCACCCTTCAATAGCCCCATATGGCCAGTGCGAAAGTCTAATGGAGAATGGAGACTAACAGTAGACTATCGTGGCCTGAATGAAGTCACACCACCATTGAGTGCTGCCGTACCGGACATGCTAGAACTTCAGTATGAACTAGAGTCAAAGGCAGCCAAGTGGTATGCCACGATTGATACTGCCAATGCATTTTTCTCCATTCCTTTGGCAGCAGAGTGAAGGCCACAGTTTGCTTTTACTTGGAAGGGTGTCCAGTTCACTTGGAACCGACTGCCCCAGGGGTGGAAACACAGCCCTACCATTTGCCATGGACTGATCCAGACTGCACTGGAACAGGGGCAAGCTCCAGAACACCTGCAATACATTGATGACATCATTGTGTGGGGCGATACAGCGGAAGAAGTCTTTGAGAAAGGGAGGAAAGTAATCCAAATCCTGCTGAAAGCCGGTTTTGCCATAAAACGGAGTAAGGTCAAGGGACCTGCACAGGAGATTCAATTTTTGGGAATAAACTGGCAAGATGGACGTAGACAGATCCCCACAGATGTGATCAACAAGATAACAGCAATGCCTCCATCAACTAATAAGAAGGAAACGCAAGCTTTCTTGGGTGCAGTGGGGTTCTGGAGAATGCACATCCCAAATTACAGTTCGATTGTAAGCCCTCTCTATCATGTGACCCAGAAAAAGAATGATTTTAAATGGGGCCCTGAGCAACAACAAGCCTTTGAGCAAATTAAACGCGAGATAGTTCATGCAGTAGCCCTTGGACCAGTCCGGACTGGGCCAGATGTAAAAAATGTACTGTACACTGCAGCTGGGGAGAACGGTCCTACCTGGAGCCTCTGGCAGAAAGCTCCAGGGGAGACTCGAGGTCAACCCCTCGGCTTTCGGAGTCGGGGATATAAAGGATCTGAGGCCAGCTATACCCCAACTGAGAAAGAGATACTGGCAGCCTATGAAGGGGTTCGAGCTGCTTCGGAAGTGATTGGCACTGAAGCACAGCTCCTCCTGGCACCCTGGTTGCCCGTGCTGGGCTGGATGTTCAAAGGCAGGGTCTCCTCTACACATCATGCAACTGATGCTACATGGAGTAAATGGGATGCACTAATTACACAATGAACTCAAATAGGAAATCCCAGTCGTCCAGGCATTCTAGAAGTCATCATGGACTGGCCAGAGGGCAAAGATTTCGGAATGTCACCAAAGGAGGAGGCGGTGCGTGCTGAAGAGGCCCCACCATATAATAAACTGTCAGAAAGTGAAAAGCAGTATGCCTTGTTTACTGATGGCTCTTGCCGTATTGTGGGAAAGCATCGGAGATGGAAGGCAGCTGTATGGAGTCCTGGACGACAAGTTGCAGAAACTGCTGACGGAGAGGGTGAATTGAGTCAATTTGCCGAGGTGAAAGCCATCCAGCTGGCCCTGGACATTGCTGAACGAGAAAAGTGGCCAGTACTTTATCTCTATACTGACTCATGGATGGTGGCAAATGCCCTGTGGGGGTGGTTGAAACAATGGAAGCAGAGCAACTGGCAACGCAGAGGTAAATCCATTTGGGCTGCTGCACTGTAGAAAGATATTGCTGCCCGGGTGCAGAACCGGTGGTAAAGTTACGTCATGTAGATGCCCATGTACCCAAGAGTCAGGCCACTGAGGAACACCAGAACAACCAACAAGTGGATAAAGCGGCTAAGATTGAAGTGGCTCAGATGGTCTTAGATTGGCAACATAAAGGTGAATTATTTTTGGCCCGGTGGGCCCATGACACTTCAGGCCATCAGGGCAGAGATGCAACATATAGATGGGCCCGTGACCGAGGGGTGGACTTAACAATGGACACTATTGCCCAGGTTATTCATGAGTGTGAAACATGTGCTGCAATTAAACAAGCCAAGCGGTTAAAGCCTCTTTGGTATGGAGGACGATGGCTGAAGTATAAATATGGGGAGGCCTGGCAGATTGACTATATCACACTGCCACCAACCCGCCAAGGCAAGCGCCATGTGCTTACCATGGTGGAAGCAACCACCAGGTGGCTGGAAACACAGGCTGTGCCCCATGCCACTGCCCGGAACACTATCCTGGGCCTTGAGAAACAGATTTTGTGGCGACACGGCACCCCAGAGAGAATTGAGTCAGACAATGGGACTCATTTCCGGAATAACCTTATAGATATTTGGGCCAAAGAGCATGGCATTGAGTGGGTATATCACATCCCCTACCATGCACCAGCCTCTGGGAAAATTGAATGGTACAATGGGCTGTTAAAAACTACACTGAGAGCAATGGGTGGGGGAACTTTCAAGCATTGGGATACACACTTACCAAAGGCCACCTGGTTGGTCAACACCAGAGGATCTGCCAACAGGGCCGGCCCAGCCAAGCCCAGTCAGAACTTTTACATATTGTAGAGGGGGACAAAGTTCCCGTGGTGCATATGAAGAATTTGTTGGGGAAGACAGTCTGGGTTATTCCTGCTTCAGGTAAAGGCAAACCCACTCGTGGGATTGCTTTTTCTCAGGGACCTGGATATACTTGGTGGGTAATGCGGGAAGATGGGGAAGTCTGATGTATACCTCAAGGGGATTTGATTTTAGGGGAAAACAGCCAGTGAACTCAATTGTATGCTGTTGCCTGCTGTGTAATACTTTTATAGCCCATCAACTAGATGTCTTCAGGTCACCAGCGACTGGCCCTGACTTCCCTCCAACTATCATCCCAACAGAGAATGAACTTTGATAGAACCAGATGAGTTCCGCAGTAAAGGAACGACCAGCATCAGCAGGCAACGATCCAATACTGCACACAGCCTTTCCTGCCCTGAAAGATTGTTACCAGAGGTGGAACCTGACATCATGGACCGAATGGACTCGGCAGCATTATAGGGATTGGTCCATGCACTAAGAAAATGATCTTTTTCTCTTGGTCTGTATGTATATGGATGTATATATGTGGGAGAGCGATGGTGTATTGAAAATGTGGGATCTGAGCATGACGTGAATGGTATGGAATAAGGGGTGGATAATGTCCTGGGTTCAGCAGTAGCAGTCATGTTTCTCCTTTGTGTTAGCTGGTGCAGTGCTGTGTTTTGACTTCCAGCCTGGGAACAACGTTGGTGAAACCGATGTTTTCGGTTGTTGCTAAGTGATGTTTACCCTGACCAAGGACTTTGTGAGGCTCATGCTCTGCCAGGGAGGAGGGGAAGCTGTGAGGAAGCAGAGACAGGGCGCCTGACCCAGGCTAGCCAAGGAGGTATTCCATACCACAGCACGTCATGGCCGGGGTGGGGGGTAACTGGGAGTTACCCGGAAGGACACGGGCTTCCGGGTGGGACTCATTTCTTGGCTGGTGGTATTGTATTCTCTTCCCTTGTTATTTTCTCTTATCATTGTTGTAGTTGGTAGTAGCAGTGGTGATTTGTGTTGTACATTGGTTGCTGGACTGTTCTTGTCTCAACCCATAGAAGTTGCGCCCTTTCGATCCTCCTCCCCGTTCCTCCAGGAGCACGGAAGGGGAGAGCCCCGGTGGGGGGGGGGGGAGGGGCTCAATTTTTGTCAGCCCACCACCACTCACTGGGAGTGAGTGAACAAGTTGCCTGGCTGGGTTTAAACCACGACAATTTTCCAGTCCATACTGGGGGGAAGGGCCCTTCTAGCAGTATTATTACACAATCAATACCACCCTTTCCCTTCTGGAGCATTCCAATTGACAGTTTGTGGTCCCTTAGTCCAGATTTGCATTGTCCAGCTAGAGTCTGGGTAATGTCCTAACAAGATATTACCAGAGTTAAGAGTTGAGACAAGGGGGGAGCACAAAATCACAACATGGAATATAGAAACCTTTGGAATCAGTTTTAAGTAATGTTAAGTTTGATGGTTTTGTAACAGTAGCAATGGAAAATTACTGAGGTCCATGATACATAGAAAAAAAAGTAGAGTACAGCTAGAGAACATACTGAGAATTCTTGTACAAGATAAATTGTTAGAGTTGACGTAGTTTTAAGAAAAACAGTCTAGAACAGGATGCAAGGATAAGGAGTATCTGGGAATGGCAGGTGTCCAGGATGGGTAGGAGGATAGGAGGATTATTATGTCTCTGGTGCTAATGAACCAATTAAGCTGGTATAAGCATCCACCATGTGTGCTTCAAAGGCTGCCAGAAGTGATGAAGATTGTTGGAAGAAGTAAACAACCCTCAGAGACCAGCACCACAATTCTGTACGCATGCAGGGAACTTTCTGCAAAATGATGTAATCCATACGTAGCCTCATGAATATGTATGTATGCCCAGGGACTATATAAGGACGGCTTGTGTAGCAAGACAGAGACACACGTCAGAGGGAGCTATCCCCCGTGTCTCCCAGCACTGCAATAAAGAATACCTGCTTGTCAACTTGAAAACTTTGTTGGCAAGTTTGTTCCTGGAGTTTTCTCTGAATCAGAGTTTTACCCAGTGCCACTAGGTATTGTCAGAGATCCTGTTTTCCCTGCAAAAAAATATCACCAGGAACAAAAGGCAGTTGGTAAGGCCACCCATACATCAGTTCATATGGATTCACGTGATTCCTTCCTGGATGTATTTGTATCCTACCAAAGCAATTGGTAAGGCTTATAAGCAAGTTAAAGAAGTTTCTTGACATATTTTAATTGTAACTCGAGTATCTGATTCATCCATTCCACTTCCCACTAGCCTGAGGTCTATATAGGGTATGCAGATCCCACTTGATTCCCAAACACTCTCCCACCTTCCTAACTACTGCAACAAAATGCAGACCTGAGGACAAGCCTGCTGGTACACCATATCAGGGTATTATTTGATTTAATAAATGTTTTACTACTTCACGAGCCATATTGGTGCAACAAGGGAAAGCCTCCAGCCAACCAGAAAACATATCTGTTAGTACCAATATATACATATATTTGAGCCCATTGTGCTGTGGCAATTTTGTAAAAACCACTTGCCAATAGTCTTCTGGACAGCTGCCTTTGTTGTTCCAGGTGGGGGTCTCTTAGCATTGTAAACAAGGTTCACACTTCTTTGTAACACTTCTATAGTTCCAGCCATTTGCATACTCAGAACTTGGAGCTTTAAAGCCTCAGTCATTGATTCTGTTCCCCCATGAGTTGCCTGGTGGTTTTCTTCTCATAAGAGGCTGGGCAATTATTACTTGCCTGTTTGGTATAACCCACCATCCTTCATCATGCTTCTTGGATCTTAATAGACTAGGTAATTTCTCATCCTCTGTTTGATAACTTGGAACTTCATTATTCAAGCACTGATACTTATGCGGCAATATTAATAAAAGGTCCACACCCACAGTTTCTTTGGCTGCTTTGTCAGCAACGTGATCACCAATATTCACTGGAGTGTTATCAAACTGATGTGCCTTAAAAGCAAATTTTGACTTTCTGACAATTCCAGAAGTCTGAGTAGCACCATCAGCTTGGTTTTCTGTGCTGATGTGTTGGGGGGGGGGGGAAGGAATGCAGGGCTTTAGCATCTATTATCTTATGTTTGGTTACCACAGCGTATCCTGCTTTCTGGTTTCCATTTTCATAAAGCTGCTGCTGTCCATAAACAGTTCTCAAACCACATCCTTCAGGGATGTATCTTGCAGGTCAGTATGACTGAAATACACCTGCTCAATAGTTTTCAAACAGTTGTGAGACAGCTCTCCCGCTTCTGGATCACTTGTCAAAAACCACTGCTGGGTTCAAAAGGTTAGTCACTTTCAATTCTACATCCTCTTGTTCTAAAAGCACAGCCTGATGTTTTAACAGCCTGCCTGGGGAAAGCCAGTGTCTACTTTTCTGTTCCAGAATGGTTGTTAGTCCATTTTTGTCACCAAGTATTTGATAAATTTTTCTATTGGAGTCTCTAGTCCTTTTCTTGCTTCATGATCTTCCTGGTGCTCCAGCAGCCCATACTTGTGGGATGTATTCTCCACTTCTTATGGTATATCTGGCTCAGTGGCTGGTTTCTGTAACATAAAAACTCATGTCTCCACAGCCTTTTCATCAGGAACATGTAGCTCAATTTTCTTTCTTTAAACCTAACTTATGCATGTAATATCCAATAACAGCATGGGGTACTCAGGCATGCAAAGAAATTGATGGGCCAACATCTGTTAGACAATTTTAAAATTTTAAAGAAGGGCCGGGTTCCTGTCCACCCTGTGGCACCAATGCCTGAAGCTGTTTGTTTGCTTAATTACTCGTTACAAGTACTTATAACAGAATAAGCATGTTCTGTTTCTACAAGAAATTTTATCTTATCATTCCCCAACCTAACTGTAGCCAGGGGTTCTGCTGGGGAGGGATTCGAAACTTCCCCCAGTCCTCCTCAATCTTCATCTCAAGTAATCATTCTCTCTGACTCTCCTGACATTACAATAAATCTCCAGTGTTTATTTTGATTTTGAAGGCATTCTCACTTCCAGTGGAGTCTGTTCACAAACCTTTCTATGTAATCCTTCTTTCCGACCCTTTCCTCTCAGGCTGCTCTCCCCTTTCCTGCTTTCCTGGGTGAGAGTTACAGACAACAATATTTTCTTTTTTTTTTTTCCCCCTAAACAGTCCAAGTTTACTCTGGAGCTTATTTTATGCCCCCACATATCCTATAAGATATTCCTAGTTGAAACCTGACACACTATAACCCACAATACACAATATTGTATTATATTAATTATATTATTAATATATATATTAATAATCAGGGACTCGAAACCCTTCCCACCACCATTAGAACCATTTCAGGGAACTTGCACCAGAGCAATGGTGGTCCAATTGCGACAGATCTCCCAGGCCACATTCATTATCTTTCCCAACTCATAATGGTCCTTTCCTTCCTTCCTTCAATTCAGGATCAGTAGTAGTATATTTATGCATCACCTATTTTAATCTTTCCATGAATCCAAAAGGTGATTCATTTATATCTTGCTTTATTTCATATAACTTAGACCAGTTCACTGCCTTGGGGACCACATTCCTAATACTGAATAAAATCCACCTCTGATACTGTTTCAAAGCCTGCCTGCCTGTCCTGGGTTCAGCAGTAGCAGTCATTTGTCCCCTTCTTAGTACCTGGTGCAGTGATGTGGTTTTGACTTTCGGCCTGGGAACAGCACTGATAACACCAATGTTTTTAGCTGTTGCTAAGTAATGTTTAGTCTGACCAAGGACTTTATGAGTCTCATGCTCTGCCAGGGAGGAGGGGAAGCCGGGAGGAAGCAGAGACAGGACACCTGACCCAAACTAACCAAAGAGGTATTCCACACCACAGCACATAATGCCCAGGATGTAGAACTCCTACGGGTTGAGACAAGAACAGTCCAGCAACAAATCACCACCGCTACTATCAGCTAAAACAATGATAAGGGAAAATAACAAGGGAAGAGAATACGATACCACCGGCCAAGAAAGCGAGTTCCACCTGGAAGCCCCTGTCCTTCCGGGTAACTCCCAGTTACCCCCCCACCCCGGGCATGACGTGCTGTGGTATAGAATACCTCCCCGGCTAGCCCGGGTCAGGCGCCCCGTCTCTGCTTCCTCACAGCTTCCTCTCCTCCCTGGCAGAGCATGAGCCTCACAGAGTCCTTGGTCAGGGTAAACATCACTTAGCAACAACCGAAAACATCGGCTTCACCAACACTGTTCTCAAGCTAGAAGTCAAAACACAGCACTGCACCAGCTAGCACAAAGGAAAAACATGACTGCTACTGCTGAACCCAGGACAATGGCCTTTGGGTATCCTTGAGACCTGCCTGCTGATTGTGATGGGGATCACCATGTTGGCACACATACAGAATGTGTTTTACCCACAACCATTTCATCTGATCTCAAAAGTTAAGCAGAGTCAGATTTGGGTCTTCTCTAGGGTTAGACGACAATATAGGAGGACCAAGAGATTTTCCCCAAGGTTGGACAGTCATGAGTGGCAGGGTGTGTGGGACAGTATGGGCAAATATCTAGCCCACTGGGCCCTCCAGTGCTTTGGAAGCATCAGAGATGGAAGGCACCTGTATGGAGTCCCCAAAGACAAGTTGCAGAAACTGTTGAAGGGGAGGGTGAATTATTTTGAGCTTGGTGGGCTCATGACACTTCAGGCCAATAGGGCAGAGATGCAACATACAGATGGACTCATGATCGAGGGGTGGACTTAGTAATGGACGCTATTGCTCAGGTTATTCACGAGTTTGAAACGTGCTGCAATTAAGCAAGCCAAGCAGTTAAAGTCTCTATGGTATGGAGGACGACGGCTGAACTACAAATATTGGGAGGCCTGGCAGATTGACTACATCACACTCTCTCTCCTGCTCTGAAAGACTGTTACAAGAGATGGAGACTGACATCATGGACCGGATGGACTCAGCAGCTTTATAGGGATTGGTCCTTGCGCTAAGGAATGATTCTCTCTTTGTGGGTGTGTGGATGTATATATGTAAGAGTGATGCGATATCAAAAATGTGGAATCTGAGCATGACATGAATGGTATGGCATAAGGGGTGGATACCATCCTGGGTTCAGCAGTAGCAGTCATTTGTCTCCTTCTTAGTAGCTGGTGCAGCATTGTGTTTTGACTTTCTGCCTGGGAACAGCGCTGATAACACCAGTGTTTTTAGTTGTTGCTAAGTAATGTTTAGTCTGACCAAGGACTTTGTGAGTCTCATGCTCTGCCAGGGAGGAGGGGAAGCTGGGAAGAAGCAGAGACAGGACACCTGACCCAAACTAGCCAAAGAGGTATTCCATACCACAGCACGCCATGCCCAGGATGTAGAACTGGGGGCAGTTACCTGGAAGGGCTAAATCACTGCTAGGTTGGACTGGGTATCAGTCCGTGGCTGGTGAGCGGATGTGTTTTCTTCCCTTGTTATTTCCCTTATCATTATTATTATTGGTGGCAGCAGTAGTGGTTTGTGTTATACCTTAGTTACTGAACTGTTCTTATCTCAACCCGTGGGAGTTACATCCTTTCAATTCTCCTCCCCATCCCTCCGGGAGTGGGGATAGGAAGGGGGGGGGAGTGAGAGAGAGACTGCATGGTTTTCTGAGATACGTTTGGGCTTAAACCATGACACTGCCCTGGTCCTGATTAGGGTCCCAGTTAGGATCACGGTTAGGTACCTGAAGATTCACTATACCTGCCAGTGTGCCTGCTCTTATTTGTTGCTCTACTGTGGTCCGAGCTGTACAAATAATCGTATTCCTGTCAACATTCTCAAAAGCATGATGCATAATTACCCACCACTTGTTTCCAAATATTCTAATCTATAATGGTAAAGGGAATCTTTATCATGACCAGACCATCATTGCCCACAGCTTGTCTTAAAGGTGCAGTGACAGTTTCCCCTTGTTTTCCCCTAGTTTGCCCTGCTGTAGGGCAAAATCCTTCAGCCCCCTCTAATATCTCCAGGGCTTGTGCTTGATTCTCATTGTCAGAACCTTCAGCCCCATTATTCACAATACCCCTTTCTCCAGGGGGCTACCATCAAATCCAAATCCTCCTCTGCATTCATCAAATGCTTAGTGCATAACTATCCTATGCTGCACAAAGAGCAACAGCGTTTAAGCAAATTTTTCTCCAAGGACAATACTAACAGGTCCTGGGGTGCAAAATTAAAACTACAATCCTTTTGCCATTCCAGACGAAATCTCAAAGTGAAAAACATTTCCTCATAAGCTACTTCATTCCACTTTCCTTTTCATCTCAAGGATAACAACCACCATTGATTACAGTGTTTTACCAGAGTGTCCCGAGTAACTGAACCACCCAGGGGTCCACCACTTTGTTTGAAAATCTCCCAGGTGACCAAGCCACTCAGGGGTTCACTGATTTGTATCCAGTGTTGCAAAATGCAACCCAATGGGGATTTCTTCAAAACCCCCTATGGAGGCAGTGGTCCTGACCTCCACCCAGATTCCAGACTGTTGCAAAATGCAACCCAGTGGGGACTTTTTCAGGATCCCCCCTTTGGAGGCAGTGGCACCCATGATCCTGACCTCCACCAAATACCAAAGTCTGGTTGACCAAAACCAAACTACCTTTTACCCACTGTGCAAAGCATCCCCTGTGCCTTACGTGGAAAGGAACCAGAAAGAATGCCTTTTCAAATAAATAAAATCAGGGTCTTACCGAGGTCCCGAGTCGGTCTGGGTAGCTGTGGTTCCTTTCAGGGAAACTCCCCTGATTGCCAGCATGAAGGTCCCAGAGACTCCCCAGATCCACGGAAAACATGGCAGGTTGTCCCTGTTTGGGCACCAAATTGTTACCACAGAAGTCAGTTGGAGAAACTCTCTAAGACTCAATTTGGAGTTTTAGAAAGAAGGCATTCTTTACTGCAGCACTGGGTGCACACACACAAATCATTTCGCAAAGGTGAGCATGCCCAATATTTGCCAACAGTGGCTATTTATTTAGCATACACATGCATATTCATAGCTTTTCCAGGAAAAAAGTTATATTTGCATCCTAATTACACATGTACTTTCTTGCTGAGTGGAGGCCTTTGGTGGTCCTCGACAGTCTTCCTCACTGTGTTTACTGAATGACCTCAGTGTTTGTGCACACTTGCAAGGTCCTAGTGCCGAGTTAGCAGTTGGTATGTTCTTGCTTCTGTTCTGTTCCAGTCTCACTCCATGTTGGGCACCACTCTGCTATCTTGAAGGCTGGTATCCTTGGTCTTATTTACTGTCTCCTTAGTTATCAGTCCCGTTATGTTCCTTCCCCCATCAGCCAAACATTCCTTTCTCTCTACTCGTTAGTAAGTTAGAGCAGTTTGGCTTATTCTACTATGTTAAAGGCACACACGCTATTGTTAGGTTAAGATTTAAGGTTACGCAGCTATGACATTCTCCAGAAAACATTTTATAAGCCAGTCTCCAAGTTTTATGACATAAGCATATAGAAGCAAAAGAAACTCTGCTGACCCTCATGCTGTTTTTTGGCTCAAGGAACTGCTTCTCTTTATGTCTTTCTTCCCCTTCTCCCTCAGCTCCTTATTTAACCAGGGATTTCTAAGTAAGAAGGAAATTATGTTAATTGAAACCTTCCCAGTACATTATCAGCTTTAGCAGGAGTATTTGGGGAAAAGGGAGGCAGAAAGCTTAAGGCAGAGGGGATATCCAGGATTAAATCACCCCTTGGAGGAAGATAACAGAGTGTGAAAGATCAACTAACTGCTTTTGGTCACATCAGGCTGGGATTTCCTTCTCCCAAGTGCACTGGAGCCTTCGACCCACATCCAAGAGCAAGCAAGGGATGCTAGAGGACTGGGCCAAGGCAGGACACAGCGCAGCTGACCTCTGATGCACCAGACAAACACAATTTCTCTCCCTTTGCTTTCACAGTGACTGTAACAGCCCTGCCTGAGCACACAGGCATCCTGCATCAGTCAGGCTTGTAACACAGCTGAGTATTCTCCACACTACAAGCAGACATACTTGAGGGTTGAGTAGTTGTCATGTTTTACTGACACACTATCAAATCTCATCCACACTATCTGCTGAAACAGCTCATTCACCTCCTGACCAGCAGATGATAGCTGTATCCTCACAACACCCAGATTTTACATGATAGTACCTTCATGCAAGAAGCTAGACTTGCAAAGCAAGACTTCTGTGGCCACAAAAACATCAGGAATGGGGCAAATTCTGCTTGGGAGACATTTTGAGTTCAGAGGGGGGATATTTTTATGTGGCAATTGCATGGGAAAAATGAACAAGCAAAATGTAAGCACCAGGCTCCAGGGATTTTCAGGAGTGTAAGTGCAAAGTTTGCGGAAACAGGTTTAGTGGGATTGGAGCTTCCACTTAGGTCCTCCCCTCCTTCCCCTCCCCAGCTAGATGACATTCTCAGAGTTATGATTTGCAGCCTGCCTGAATACCACTAAAACTATTTTCTCAATTAGAGGAGAAAACAGGAATTTGGCCCTTGTCTACCTCTATTCTGCTGCCTGTCAGCATTCAGCATATATTTCAGTCATAGCCTTTTGGATGCTGCTAGCCCCACTCATTTAAGGTTTGGCCCTTTCCTAGGCTGATGCACTGGCCTTTACCTTCAAATCTTTACAGCCAAAGGCTGACCACGGGATGGGCTGGCAGGGAAGGGAGAATGAAAGGGGTGTTGGGGTGAATAACTTATGTCAGACTCCATTGCAATTTGGGGGGGGGGAGCAGAGAGGATGCAAATCCCTGACCATGCTCCTTGAAGAATTTGTTTACCAGCAGCTGGGATTTGCACTTCCACATCTGAAAGATGATGAGAATTAACACATTAAAGGAAAAAAAAAATAAAAAAAAAAAAAGAAGGAAGTCCTCTGTCATCTCAGCTCTCCTCCATGTGGCCAGCGGCATCCTGAGGCAGGTACCTAATTGCCCACAGAGCCTTTGCTTTTCTTCTCCTGCCTCAGCTGCTCTCCTCTGCTCAGACACAAACTGAGCAGGTTTAATCCTACCCTCTCCCTCTGCTTTCAGCAGAAAGGGATAGAATAGGAAAGAATAGGACTTACCTTCTTTCTTGAGTGGGATCTGTCCTCCTCTTTAGCTGTTTTGCTATTTTTCCCAGATTGCTTGATGGTGATTTTGATCTCAGGAGGGCAAATATAGTTCTCCAAGTTCTTTGGGGGCTTCTTAGCTCTCTTAGTGGTCTGGATCTTTAGTTTTAAACTCCCCTCCGTGAAGTTAGCTTCCTTGATGGAAAATTCCTGCTCCTCTAGGCCATCTCCCGCCACCCATTTCTCACTGTCTGCATTGGAACTGGAATCCATATCTCTCCCAGAACCATCCTCTTCCTTGGGCTCCAGCCTCTCACTGCTTACCAGAATCCCTTTCCCCGAGCCCGCCGCAGGCAGCATCATCTCCTCTACACAGCTGGCGGTAAGTGGAGGCTTCACAGAGACCACAGCAGTTGGCAGAAAGTCTGCTACACCTCCCCTTTGCCAGGAGCTGCCCAAAGTCTCCCTGGGCTCCATAGCAATACTGCAATGCCCTGGAGTTTTATCAGAGGGAAGGGGAGTGTGGGAGGGGATGAGGAGAGCAAGAGCAGGTACAATCCCAGGGAACAAATGGTAACTGTCCACCAAATTCAATGTCCAGAAGCTGCAAGTTTCTCAGAAGAGACCAAATTTTCCACTGTCAAAATAAAGTAGAAGAAAAAAAGGAAGTTAGCATGCACACACATATCAAACATGAGTGTGGAAATGACTAAAACAGAGCACACTTGGGCTTCCCCTGCAGCATCTCAAGGGCCTTTCTTGAAGCAAAATGAGAGGCAAGGCTGGCCAGCATTTCTGAGGGCTGGATCTAGTACCGCAAAGCAATGAACAAGAGCCACATGTATTGCTAAATTGACAAAAATGGATATCCAAAAAACCCAAATAATGGTATATAAATATAAAAGCCTTCCACTCAAGACTTGTGGAAATATATGAGGGGGCAACAAGCTCTCTATAGCCATGAACCCCCTTGTTACTTCAAAGTACTTGCTGTCAGGGTTTTTTAGAGGGAGAAAAAAAATAATAAAAAAATAGAAGCAGACACTTGCCTCAGGTTAAACATTAACACAGTCATCAGAGTACAGAAAACATGGTATTGCCCTATGAATCAGGCAGCAGAGATTCAAGCCCGAGATGCTCCCTGGGATGCTGGAACTGCAGGAGTCTCCACCTGGGTCTCTTGTAGGGCGTATTAGAGACCTGAGTATTGAAAGCAATGGAAGAAAGCTAAACCTCAGTGCTTTCCAGAGTTCTTCATGCCCTTGGGTACTACTGCTCTTTGGCAAGGGCTGACTGAAGCAGACTGTGCTCTCATCCTTTCAAATGTCAGCTTTCTTTAAAAGATCATAGATTGAACCCTTTGAGATGGAAACATATTCAGGACCTTACAAAGTCTCAGCCAAAGTTAATGGGAGAAGCTGCTGAATGTTCAACTGAGGCAAAAGATGTATCACCATTCTATGTCATTAGACAAAGAAAACCAAATACTAAACATTTGGTTAAAAAATAACACTGTGTTTTAAAGGTGTTGAGGTGCTTTTGTTAGTAATAGGTGAAATTGTGTGTTGAAACAATAGTACAAAGAGAAAAGATGATTATATTTGAAAATCTGTTAATCAGTAGAGGGTTTCTTTTGTATTAAGAACAAGTTGAAATTCTGCTATTGTGTATCTTAGTTACTTTATAACTAAATATTACAATGGTAGCTATAATGATAAGCAATTAACATAGCCATATATGGGGAACTGTATATGGGTGGATTTAGGGGAGTATTGTGAAACTCTACCGAAGCAGAACTCACGAAGGTACCAGGAGTAGTCAAGTGAAAATAAGAGAATGCTGGCGTCCAGATAATGATTGGGACATGTCCAAGGAACAGAAAAGTGAACAGGACAACCTGAGGAAGAGTTCTTACTTCATCCGAGGAAGACTCCTTACTTCATCAGGACGACCACCAGAGGGGGGGGGCTGTGCAAGCGCAAAAGAGGCTGATGTCGTAATAGACTGATGTGGCGATCCTTAATGCATAAGTATTAGTCAGTGATATAATCTGTGTTGAATATGTATTAGTGACGACATTTTTAGTGTATAAATTGCGAGCGCGATGTAACGGGGTTGAAGCCAGATTTGGGCGCGTGCCCCTGGTTTCCCAGTGCTTCAATAAAGCACCTCATATAACCATTCCGGTGGTTATGTGTCAGTTCTTACGCTAACACTTTCATACATGCTCCCTAAAATCCCACGTATAGCCACATGGCAAGACAAAATTAGTAGAGCAGTACCTCAGAGAGAAGAAAAGATCTTTTCTGCTACTTCAGCAGAAACAACTCCCTGGTGAGTCAGAGGAGTATCACTTCTGGCAGACAAAGAAAACAAGAAGGCACTATCAGGAGTAAGTGCTGGGGGTTCAGACCTACTCTTTCAGCTGTAGCTCCCTGCTAGATTAGCTCTGCTACACAACAGCATTACCACCATAGACCTCTTTAAAGCACAGCTTACCAAGAAAAAGCACATAACCTTATACCACTGGCTTCTTGCTGCTTTTTAAAAATATCTTGCATGAACTTAAAATTCAAGAAGAATGAATAATAAGCACTT
The DNA here is from genome assembly GCF_033815535.1 of Pezoporus flaviventris. Taxonomy (NCBI): domain Eukaryota; kingdom Metazoa; phylum Chordata; class Aves; order Psittaciformes; family Psittacidae; genus Pezoporus; species Pezoporus flaviventris. Next base: position 440,341 of record NW_026892741.1, on the reverse strand, counting down.
TTTATTAGTTATATATCCACATGTCCACTGGAGTATGGCCTTATCCTAGCACATAGGGCCATTAATAAAGTCCTAAGCATTTTAAAGCTCCATGAAATCACTGGGTGACCTCCACCCAGGCCCCAGCAGACACAAATTCAAATAAAGATCTCATAAATAGCACAAGCTGACAGCACAGCACAACCAGAAACAAAACAAACAAAAAGAAAAGGGGGGAGAACCATCATAGAGCCTGAACTGCCATTTGGCCTTAGAGATGATTTCTGTATCTCATAGTAGATAGAAGTACATCATAAAAAACACTTATGCTTAATTTGCACAACTTCTGACAATAGAGAAAAGATTCATTTCCTATAGCTGTTGCCAGTGGTCTCACTTAAGGTGATCTTGAAGAACTAACAGACCTAAGATCACCTGCATGCCTACCTTGACTCACCCTGTGATCAGCAAATCTCTCCCTTTCACCACCTATAAAACAAGGATTAAGCTTACCTCACCCAAACCCATTATAGGGTGGATGAATTAATGTCCTTACATAGTTTTGAACCCAAGTGTTTACCATGGGGTAGCTGCTAATTGCTAACACAATTAGTACATTAAAGCCACCCAGTTGCAAGGAACTGCTCCACATAATTGACCAACCTTGGGCCTTGCCTCTCCTTTGTGCCTATGGAGATGATAGGAGTAAGGGTTACCTTTCTCTTCCAACTGGTCAAATAAAAAAAATGGTCCTATTTATCTACCATTTTGCATTGTTAATCTCCTTGGAGAGTGTCATGGTTTAAGCCCAGCTGGTAACTCAGAACCACGCAGCTGCTCGCTCCCTTCCCACCATCCTTCTTCCTCCCCCTACCCACAGTTTACATACTGGGCATTACTTGCTGTGATATGGAATTTGGCTAGTTTGGGTCAGGTGTCCTGTTTCTGCTTCCTCCTGGCTTCTCCTCCTCCCTGGCAGAGCATGAGACTCAAGAAGTCCTTGGTCAGAGTAAGCATTATTTAGCAGCAACTAAAAATGTTGTTATCAGCACTGTTTCCAGGCTGAGAATCAAAAGCACAGCATTGCACCAGCTACTAAGAAGGAGAAAAATGACTGCTCCTGCTGAACCCAGGATGCATTGTACACACACTCCTAGGCTGCAAGACAAACATGAGGTGGTAAAAGCTCTGTGGTGCAGCATTCCAGGGAGTTACTGCTCTAGTATGCATGCATATACAATGGACAGTCTGTGCTGGCCTGTACCCACAAGCTTTTAACCTCTCTTACTGCTGGTAGAAAAGAGAAGGCTTCTAGCAGCAGCATCTAGCTCAGGAAGCAGGGCAGCAGGATGAGACAGTAGCCACCAAGAGTGTAGGGAAGAGACCACAGGCACTGGCACAATGAACCAACCTGCTTGAGACCCTACCTTGAATGGGAGCTGAAATAAAATTCATGGCTCTGAGTTGGGAAAGGTCTTTCAGGTTTTGAGTCATTGGGTAATATTTTATGAAGGGCGAATAAAAAGCCAGGTTTCTGCTCCAAAGTTTGGTTGTGGATCTCAGACTCAGACTCAGACATCTGGGTCACAATGCCCAAACATTCATCCCTGCTTAGCCATGTGCTTCCAGGTCAGTAGAAACAAGCAACAAATTAATGAAATCATTGCATTACACCATTGTCAGGTGAGTTCATACCAAATTCACCTTAAAAGCTCACTTTCTAATAATGGCCACCTGTTATGTTAAGAGCCTGCAGATGATGTCATGAGACCCACAGATAGCAACAAAGAACCCTGTGCTCAAATGCCAGGCAGAATTACCTGGGTCATTGTTTTAGGTATCTCCTTACTCTCCTCCAGGGTTGTTAAATGACTTGGTTGCAGGGACATTATACCTGTCTTCCTCATTTGGGCAGGCTAACTGTGCTTTGACTAATTAGGAAACCTCACTTCAGGCTTCTGAATGTGTAACCTCTTTTAGAAACCTCCCCATCTCCACTCTTCAGACTACCTGTAAACAGAAACATTGAAAGCATGGCAATGAATATTTTTCCTCCAGCAGCTCTTCTGCCTTAGCTGGCAATGTGCAGACCTAGAAATCTGGGGAGGAAATGGATTTTCCAGGAGACCTCAAGTTCTATTTTAAAAACCTGAGAGATGGGGGATGTCTAGACTTTTAAGTGCTCACCCAAACTGACCTCCCAGGCTTACCAGCATCAAGTCCCATTCAATAATCAACTACAGGGGCATTTTACCATCCAAATTAAGCTCCTGGAGACAGTGATACTGATTGCAGGCTTCCTGCAGTCAAGTTAAATTTGAGGAGAATAAGTAATAGGTGTGTCACAATTTAAGCCCAGCCAATAACTCAGAACCACACAACTCACTCCCCCTCCCTTCTTCCTCCCCCCACTCCTGGAGGGATGGGGAAGAGAATCAAAAGAATGTAAATCCCACAGGTTTAGATAAGAACGGTTCCGTAACTAAGGTATAATACAAAACTACTACTGCTACCAATAATAATAATAATGATAAGGGAAATAATAAGGGGAGAGAATACAATTTCTCACCACCTGCAGGCCAATACCCAGCCCGACCCAAGCAGCAGTCTGGGTCTTCTGGATGACTTCCCCCAGTTCTACATCCTGGGCATGACTTGCTGTGGTATGGAATACCCCTTTGGATAGTTTGGGTCAGGTGTCCTGTCTCTGCTTCCTCCCAGCTACCCCTCCTCCCTGGCAGAGCATGAGACTGAGAAAGTCCTTGATCAGAGTAAGCATTACTTAGCAACAACTAAAACATGGTGTGTAGTATCAGCTACTAGAAAGAAAATTAACTATCCCAGCCAAAACCAGGACATCACTTTATAGTCCTGACTGAATACTTGCAAGCATGAGTATTTGCCTGAGGCAGTACTACCTCAAGGTAGGTGTCTACTCAGCTAGGTAGTTGCACCTACCTCAAGGCAGGCAAGGGAAGTTATTCAGAACCCTTAATGGTAAACACCTAGTATGACCCAAAAGAAGGTTTTGTACTTCAGGTCTTTGTCTCCAGAAGTGTGTTTGAGGTGCCCAGAGGAGCTGATAAGAAACACTTGAGCAGCCAAGGCTGAGGACACAGATATTTGATTATTTCTCAGTACTTATCAGAGGAAGCATGAATTTCTCCCTAATTAAGAGGTAATGCCTAATTCTGTGAAATTTGTTGTTCTTCATCTGTCCTGGGTTCAGCTGTAACAGTCATTTTTCTCCTTCTTAGTAGCTGGTGCAGTGCTGTGTTTTCAACTTTAGCCTGAGAACAATGCTGATAACACACCCATGTTTTAGTTGTTGCTCAGTAGCACTTACCCTGATCAAGGACTTTTCAGCCTCTCATGCTCTGGCAGTGAGGAGGGGCACAAGAAACCAGGAGGGAGCAAAGACAGGACACTTGACCCAAACTAGCCAAAGGGATATTCCATACACAGGATGTCATGCCTGGTATATAAATTGGGGGGGAGTTAGCTGGAAGGGGCTGTTCACTACTTGGGTCAGGCTGGGTATTGGTCACCAGGTGGTGAGTAATTGTATTGTGCATCACTTGTGTTTATTGGTTTATTTTCCTTTCCCCTTTTAGTTTTATATCTCTCTCCTTGTTATTTCCATTATTATTATTATCATCATCATCATATTTGCTCAAGCACTGAGAGCACCAGCAGGAAGCTCAGAGCAATATTAAGAGGTGCTGCCCAAATCCCATAATGCACTCATTCCATCCATGACTGTAGCTCCTGAGACTGTTTTAATTTTATCCATAGAGTCCAAAATGCCTTAAGATGTAAAAGAAAACAAAAATCTAGTGAACAGGTTCAAGTGATGGGAAACGTAGTCACAAGTCTGAGAGTGTCATAGCGAACATGAAGTGGAGCCCATATCTTCTTGAACCCTATGTCTATCATGTTGCCTTTGGATCTTACATTGTCTCATGTGGCATACAGTTAAATCCCTAATCTATGCAAAATATCAGAAAGCCTCTTTATAAAACCATCTTTTTAAAACCATTCACCACAAAGCACTGGAGACTATACAGCAATATTTAATTATGAGATATAACCTTTCACTCCAAAGTTTCCTGGGTTTGTTAGAGAATGGTAAAATTTTACTCCATAATTCTGTGTGGTTGTTCTATCATAAAGCTTCCCTCTTTTAATATTAAGGAAGGATGGAGTTTTATGATGGGATAAACATATAGCATAGTAGAAAACGTAGCAAAATAATTATATCCAAAAGATTTATAACTCAATAGAAGGCTTCTATGCGGTGGCTGGGGTACGGAGCAGCAAAAGTTACAACATTTATAAAAGTTGTGATGTTGCGGTTCTGTATCCTAGCTATTCTGTAAAATCAGCAATAGCTGTGCCATCCTGTATCTTAGTAACTCTGTAGTTTTAGTAATAGAAACTAACATAACCATATACGGTACAGGGAGGATAGAAAGGAATGTACTGTGGAGCTATACCCAAGTAGAACCTAGGCTTAAGAAAGCCAAAAGGGCATACCAGAAGCATCCTGGTGAAGATAAGAGACTGCTAACATCCACAAAGCGGTTGGGGCCTGTCCAAGTAAAGAAAAGGTGAAGAGGACAACCTGAGGAAGACGTCTTACTTCATCTGAGGAAGACTTCTTACTTCATCTGAGGAAGACTCCTTACTTCATCGGAACGACCACCAGAGGGGGCTGCGCAAGCGCAGGAGAGGCTGATGTCGCAATGGACTGATGGAGCAATCCCTGATGCATATGTATTAGTTGATGAAGCAACCTATATTGAATATGTATTAGTTGCGAAACTTTTAATGTATAAATTGCGAACGCGATGTGACAGGAGTCGGAACCAGATTTGGGTGCGTACCCCTGGTTCCCAGCGCCTCAATAAAGATCACAGTATGCTAGAGATTGGAAGGGACCTCAAAAGATCATCTAGTCCAATCCCCCTGCCGGAGCAGGAACACCTAGATAATGTTACACAGGAATGTGTCCAGGCGGGTTTTGAATGTCTCGAGGGAAGGAGACTCCACAACCTCCCTGGGCAGCCTGTTCCAGTGTTTCGTCACCCTCACTGAGAAGAAGTTTCTTCTCAAGTTTAAGTGGAACCTCTTGTGTTCCAAGCACCTCATATAACCATCCCAGTGCTTATGTGTTTGTCTCGACGCTAACAGGTTGTAGCTGCCTCTGGGGCAGAGGTCAATGGACAACCTACATTATACCCGAGGGAAAGTTTTGGTCAGAAACCTGTTTTCATGAGAATTGTCAGTGAAACTTCAGAATCCATCATAGGACATAAAAACCCAGCAGCCTGGCATGCAGCAAGCTGCATTGAACTGAATTTCAAGTGTGATTGCAGTTGGTGCACTGCCAGATCACCAGCAGCACAAATCTGATGCAGATCAGGAACAGGCATCTAATCACGCTTCCATCAAATGGACCAGAGCACACAAGATGAGGGTTAAGCCTTTCTTCATACCAACTTAAAGGCAGTTCCAGAAGATGGGTAAAACTTGTCAGCCTTAAACCCATCGTGGTGCAGACAAGTGACACAGTATGATGCAATACAAAGTCTGTTGGGATAAAATTAAATCACTGCAAATTGTTTCAAACAAATTTGAACCAGGAGAATGTGTTTATAATGGATCAGTATCATGCATAAGCAGTGTATTTAATCTGCTGCTCAGAGCCCAGGAGCTAGATTTATTGCATCTTTGGACCACAGCCTTAGTTACTTCCTGTGGCGATGGTACTCAGAAAGAACAACTTGGCTTTGGCAGGGAGCTGGAAAAATGACTAGGATGACAGCTATTTTCCAACCACACTAGATCCCATAGGAAACACCCTCTCCCTTTCACCTTCCTTGCATCAGTCAGGACAGAAACAAGGTGTAAGGGCTTCCCCTTCAAGCAAAACAAATGAATGTAATCTCTTAATAAAGAATCAGAGATGGCCTAGTGATGTCCAAATCCCAACCAGGCACAACCCTGAGCATCCTGCCCTAGGTGACCCTGTGCTGAGCAGCATGGTGGACTAGATGACCTCCAGAGGCCCTTCCAACCCCAGCCATTCTGTGCTTTTGTGATGTATTATTTGACCTCTATCTCCAGTGCCAGGCAAATTGGTCTCTCTGCTGCATGACAATTGTAAACACACTGCTAAAATTTCCATCTATGAGATATACCTGGATATAGACATATATAAAATAGATGTGGGTATTACAACAAATACAGTATGAGATCCTCAACTGATAAGAATAATTGCTAGTGGAATGACCATATGTGAATGCCTGTAATCCACAGATTATCTATAAAAATAACTGACTAAGCATGTGATTCGTTAACAGGGTGAATTAGAAAGCAGCTCCTCTCCACATGGTCCCCCTGCCTCCAACAATGCTTTTGTTCCAGTCCTTCTACCTCAGCCTCTGATTTTGCATGGGTTATCTCCCAGGTATGGTCTGTCCACATGAAAGCAAAGAGCAAGGATTAATGGCCATTACCAGACAACAGCATAAATGTAATCTTCACTTGTTTCCATCAGATTGCCCTGATTCCAAGTGCTACCAGCCCTCTGCACCTCCAGCAGAATGACTGAGTAACACTGACTGATGGCTCTGCCTTGGCGTGCCCAAGCCCTGCAAAGGGAGCCAGGAAAAGCCACGCTGGAGGGGAAAAGACAAGATAAACCAAAGATCTCTCACAGCCAGATGAGTCTGCAAGCATCCTCCCCAAGATAAAGAGACAGAATTAAATGAGAGCTCAAGCATATCCATAATTACGGAGGTATGTAAGTGTTCATATTACATATGTGTATCCATCTTCTAAACATAGAGACATTAAGAGTAGATTATGGAATCATATTTGACTCCATAATTAGGTTTGAGACTCCATAATTAGATCAGACAGTCACCTTTCTATGTAAGTAACTATCATACAGCACTGAAGGGAGGGCCAACTTAATGCATAAATAACTGTCATGGCCATAAATCACAAGGCCCTTAAAAGCAATACTGCCCAAGGTACAGCTGTGGCAACATCTGCGGTAAGAGGAGAGATGTCCATCATGTTGCCCAAGGACTTTTATAAGTTCCTGCCTGAGAACTGTGTCAAGGTTTTATAAATCTACTTACTCACAACCCAAAACTGTATCTGGGTGGGGGGAAGGGAGTATGATCAGACCTGTAAACACCTCCTCATGATGACTTCTGGTCTCTAAAAGGACCAACCTCCTCCCACTTGTGCCCTCTGAGACAAACACTGCTGTAGGACTGCTCAGTTCACTGTATTTACACCTCTCAATTGAGGAATAGTGTTTCATCCTAATGACATCAAGAGTTGGCATGTCATTTTTACCCATCACCCTTGTGAATATTAGGCCTCTGGGACACTAGAAAGCAGAATGAGGTGCCAGCTGTTCTCCAGCTCATTACAACACAAAAAGCCAAGACAGGAGATTTGCCTACATCAGGTCAACACCAGGTTGCTGAGCTCCCAGACTGTCAAAGTGCACAAGAACAGGACTTCAAATGCTTACTCTGTTCTAGCCAGCTCTTGCCAAGTGCACCATCCTGAACATAGTGGCAGCCACTCCAGGCTAAAAGTTGAAAGTTTAATGGGTATTTATGGAAAGGCTGTTGGCACAGAGATCAGCAACAGAAAGAAAAAACCCTGCACAATTCCATCATCTGTGTTACCAAACTTTCTTAGATTGACTGCTTTTGGAGAGCTACCATCAGACACAGTAGCCTCCTTCTAAAAGCATCATGGTAGAGCAATAATCTCTCCTCCCTCTGAGCAAACATTTCCCTCTGCACCCTGAAACATGTGGAAAATTATTTCTCTATATAAATCATTAACGAGAGGCTCGTTTATATTTACTGCTGCCACCACAGGACTCTTCCTTCCTCCTTTTTTTCCCCCTCTATTATTTCATTTTCTCTTGCACAAGTGCCAAATATACCAGTCTTCCCTCTCTGGCAAAAAAACAAACAAACAAAAAAAAAGTAAAATAAAATAAGCCAACACATCTGATAGGAAACATACCAGGTCTTGGCTCAGTGTCCAGTCCTCAGAGCCGTAAGTGATGGCACAAAGAGAACCAAAAAGGCTTTGGTCCAGGATCTATCTTGTGCCCAGATTTCCTGGTTTCATCTGGGACAGAGTTAATTTTCTTCTTAGTAGTTGGTACAGTGCTGTGTTTTGCCTTTAGTCTGAGAATAATGCTGATAACACACCGATGTCTTAGTTGTTGCTCAGTAGCACTTACCCTGATCAAGGACTTCTCAGTCTCTCATGGTCTGCCAGTGAGGAGGGACACAAGAAGCCAGGAGGGAGCAGAGACAGGACACCTGATCCAAACTAGCCAAAGGGATATTCCATACACAGGACGTCATGCCTGGTATATAAACTGGGGGGAGTTAGCTGGAAGGGGCCGATCACTGCTCAGGAGTGGGCTGAGTAGCGGTCAGTAGTTGGTGTGCAATTATACTGTGCATCACTGTTGTTTGATGGAGTTTATTGCTTTCTCTCTCTTGTTATTTCCCTTGTCATTATTATCATTAGTAGTAGTAGTAGTATATTATACCTTCTTTTAATTATTAAACTGCTCTTATCTCAACCCACAGGTTTTACCTTTTTTCCAGTTCTCCTCCCCATCCCACTGTGTGTTGAGGGGAGTGATGAGCAAGCCACTGCATGGTACATAGTTGCCGGCTGGGCTTAAACCACAACACCAGTCTAGAGGCTGTACAAACACATCCAGTGTTACTCAATTCTGCATGCTTCAAATGAGGCTAGAAATAAGAAAGGTTGGATTTTGCCCATGCAGGCTTGCACTGTGTGTTTCCATGCTGAGCAAGCAGTGGTGTCTTGTTTGGTGCTGTATAATGTACCAAGCATCCCCAGCATCAAGAGGGAACTGTGGGAAAACAGGGCATATAAAGGACATGCAAGAAGAGCAATAATTTGGGAAATTTAAAGGAAGGCATTGAGACTGCTTTTCCTTGCATAATGTATCAGTCTTTTGGCTTTGAGAGAAGAAAGAGTGTCTGGGTCAGCAAAACAAGAAATGACCTTAAAGCTTCATGGATTGCAGAAGAAAAAGCAGGAGGCAAAAGAAGCGCAGGATATAAGTGGATGTGGCCAGATGTGCACAGGGCAAAGAGCAGCCCATGGTGACATGACAGCAAGGTCAAGAGGCACAAATGTTAGTTGGGAGCATGCCAGTGGGAAGACTCAAGGTCAGGAATAAAGGCAAGATAACCAACAGCTGCTATGGGCAAAGGAAAGGAGTTTTGCTGTTAATGAGGCTGAAGAGGATGTGGTCACAGAAATGCTTGGAGAAGTTGAGTCAGACATGAGATAAGAGCCTGCTGAGTACCTGCACGCCCAAAAGGCCTCTCCAGCTGAACCCACTTCACTGTGCTTTTTGTGTGGTGTTGCATACATTGGACTCCCTGTCGTGGTTTAAACCCAGTCAGGTAACTTGTTCACACACTCCCCCCCTTCTTTCCCTCCCCCTACTCCCAGAGGGACAGAGAGGAGAATCAAAAAGAATGCAACTCCCACAGGTTGAGATAAGAACAGTTTAGTAACTAAGGTATAACACAAATCACTACTGCTACTACCAATAATAACAATGATAAACGAAATAACAAGGGAAGAGAATACAACACCTTACCACCAGCCAACTGATAACTCACCCCCCAGGCCCGACCAAGCACCAACCCATACCTCCTCCAACCCTGCAGTCTCCCAGCCCTCCCGGCTCACTCCCAGTTACATCCCGGGCATGACATGCTGTGGTATGGAATACCTCTTTGGTCAGTTTGGGTCAGGTGTCCTGTCTCTGCTTCCTCCCGGCTTCCCCTCCTCCCTGGCAGAGCATGAGGCTCACAAAGTCCTTGGCCAAACCAAAACATCGCTATCAGCTCTGTTCCCAGGCCAAAAGTCAAAACACTGCACTGCACCAGCTACCAAGAAGGAGAAAAAATGACTGCTACTGCTGAACCCAGGACACTCCCTCTGAGGCAGCAAATAGGATTGGGAGCACCAGATTCATGACACAAATCCCTGTTCAAGAACAACTGAGACTTTGGGTTGTTATTCCCTTGTAACGCCACTGACTTCAGGAAGCTGTAAAAGGCTGGGATGGGGTCAGAGTTTGGGGGATCTAAGGTCAATTCAGTCATGGGTGCCCCTTCTCTCCACTGATGACATATGGGTCTCTGTCTCCTAATCTGGGACCTTTGCTTAGGTCCCAAACAAGCAAAGTTTGGTCTGTGGGTTCCAATGAGTCAAGAGACCCTTGAACTGAGGCATCCATACCACTGCTCCCCAGCTGGTGATGGATGCAGGTTTGAATAGGGTCCCTGTTCCTACCTAGGGCAACACTGCAGCTTATTGTTGTTTTAATTGTTGCTCACGTTATCTTTTTCAGAGATTTTCCTTAAGGGCCCTGGAAGGTCTGCTCACTGAGCTAAGACTGAAGAAACTGTCCTGGCCTGAAAGCCACACTTAAAAGGCAGCATGTTTTAAGAGCAGATTTGTCTTTAACTCTAATAAGAGGATGGAGAAGCAGTATCTATATTTCTGTGACTAACTCCTATGACACAGAACTGGGATCTAATGAAACCTACATCTATAGCAAATGCCATTTATGACACTTATCCAGCAGGATTCGTAGGGAAAGTGCCTCTCTCTTTAAGGTGACAGACTAAAAGATCTCCATCAACTTTTGGATGCCTACAATGACACTTTTCATTTGTCGTGGCATAAAAAAACATGAACTCCATTATTTTGCCCCCTCACACACCAGAAGAGACCTTCAACAAACCCTAAGTTTATATCAATTTATCAGCTCAAAGTCCAGTGGGTTAGACTACTGCCCTGTTTAAAAGCATGTGGTTAGAATAATTTAAAAGGGAAAAGCATTTCCTCTTCTTCCTCCACTCTCACTTTTTCTGAATACATTGGGGGAAAAATGCCCTTACAGAAACAGGAATTCACTCCATCAGAGGCAGCAAGAAACAAAATAAGTCACCCCACAATGGCATTTAGCCACAACCCCAGTACCCCACTCTGACAGGCATTTGCATCCCAATATATGATGCCCTGCAGAGTCAAGCCTTCGGCCACACTGTGCTCTGGTGTTCACCATGACAGGTCAGAGCCTTGCCACCACCTTCCGACCTTGTTTTTGCATGGAGATTGGTCCCCTCTTGCATGGCTTTTTCAGGCATCAGACTTACCAACCCTACATAGGAAAGACAACTCAGGCTCATCCTTATCATCTGCAAAATTCCTTTTTTCCTTGCAAGACCCCTGTGCTGGATGGACACATACACAAGCCCCACCACTGCCCCACTCATAATCAAGAGTAAATCTGACCCTGGGATCTGTGAACAATACCAGTGACTGCCACCTTCCTGTTTTGTCACCTGTGCTTCAGCCCCATCACTTTCCCATTCATATCTGAAGTCAACAGGATCATCATCACACACTGGCACACAGTGGGTGGACAGGCAGCCGGGTAAATATCATGGAGATACAGAGAGAGACTGAGACCTTGCAAAGATCCCCAAATAGACATGGAAGTAAACTAGAGGCATAAAGATCAAGAGTTGCTGATAAACAAGAAATTACCACCCCCTACTTCTTTCACACATTTCCTCAGCTCTGAAAGACAAGCTGCATAATTCTCTGTCTGGTTTTACTCAACTTCAGCATATTTTTTGCCTTCCCTTCTGCCCCCCTGCCCCCCCATCCCCATCCCCATCCCCCATCCTCCTCACTTTGCTCTCTCTAAGACTGGCTAAATGTGAATGCAGAATACAGGTGCCTGTTGGGAGGCTGCACTTGTTCCCAGCAGCCAGCAGATCTCTAAGCAGGTCCATCACCATGAACTTTTGAAACTACATCAAGTGAAGCTTTCATGTTGGGAGAAGGAGAAAGAAACTTTCTCTAAGGGTTTGGGTGCACCTCAGAAGCAACTGTGCTAAGAACGCATGCTTGCAACCTGATTTCATAGACTCATAGAATCATAGAACGATTCAAAAATCTGGAAATCGTTTTCAGATCTGATAGTCCCCAAGGCTAAAACCTGGAGTTGAGGGGTTTTAAAGCCCATCTTTAATCAAGATGACAATTTCATAAAAGGATGACTCGTTTTATTTCTGCAACAATAATAACAGGAAACTTTTTTTTTTAATCAAGTTGGAAAGAGAGAAAGTAACAAGAATAGAACCTATAATAGCAACAAAACCAGTCCCAGTAGAAACCACAAGCCCTGCAGCAAAACACTGGGAACCTTCTCCACTGAAGTTCTCCAACAGACTTATGCCTTCCTTGCTAGGATTTGGATTAGCTCTAAACCTTGGATTGCCTCTGCCCTAAGAGTGCCTGGACTTCCCAGAAACAAGGCTAGATCTTGCCATGGATTTAATCTGACCACCTATTTTTTTTATGCACAGATTTGCTGCCCTTGTGCTCTGCCCTCATCAAATGCATGCTTAATTGCGGTACTTACATGCTCAAAACCCTGTGTGCCTATGTGTTATGGTAAGCAAAAATGACATGCTGAATGTTCTGAACATGGCTGAAATCTTATTCAGTTGACCCTACTGCAGGCCATGCATCATGGAGCACATTTTGGCAGTTATTAACTCTGCCTTTCAACATCATTGTAGATTCACAGGTCACAGATACTCCAGAGATGGGTAGTTTACGGGGAGCAAGAAAAACCACCTAAGCATATGGTTAAACAAATCACCCACTGATTCAGTGGGACAGCTTTCAATTCCATCACAGCAATCTGTTGGATCACAGAACTGTTTTTATATGCTTCATTAGACAATAGCCTTTCTAGCTACTAGTTGGGTCAAGAGTCAGAATTGCTGTGTAATTGCAATTTTCGGAGCACAAGGCAAGAGTTTTTCAGTCCTGGAGGGTGTTGTTCAAAGGGGAAAGAAAACAGAAGGGAAAGATTATGTGTGAGCAATTAAGTCCTACTGAGAGGACAAAAATAGTCACTGAAACTGGGATTAGCCAAATCTTGTAATGGAAAACAAGAGTCTGGTTGCTAAACTGGCACTTACACCTAAGAGATGTGCATGCTGGGGAAAAGTAGCTCAAAGGTCAGAAAAGACCAGAAGAGGAGATTAAGCAGCATCTAAAGCCAGAAGATGATGGTTGGACCTTTTGAAGTATTTAAGTCCTTGAGTTAATTAAGTACATGGCAATAGCAGTTGTTAAAGAACAGTTCCCAACTTAATCAAAGTACATTACTGGAAATGATACTGAGCAACTTCAGTAGAGAAAATCAGTAAATATAAAGTCAATCTAAATAGCTCAGTTATTATTTTTAAGAATAATAAATCATGGGCACTGTTTCTTTTGTTTACCAACAACTAGCATAATTTATGGCTCTGCACAAACCTAACACACCATTTTATTACATTTCAGAGACTGCATCCTCTTAAAATGTTAATGTGTTAATAATCTATGCTGGGATTTTTGGTAGGAACCAAAGAGCTCAAACAACTTGAAATAAGGCCAGCAAAAAGTTATTTATTCTCCATCCCTAGCTGTAGAGAAAACAGAGGTTTTCTTGGCTCGGTTACTTCTCAATAGATTTCTGGTTTCAATTAAAACTTTGAGTCTGAGAACTTAAAAAAAAACCAAACCAAACCAAACCAAAAAGAACAAAACAGTAAGAGATGGAAGAGAAGCCTCCATTCACTGAGTGTTTCTGCCTTTTTTTCTTCTTTTTCAATTTTCCTCTGCTTTTACATAACCCTTCCAAGCTAAAAAGCAGAGGTTAAAGTACAACTTCATTGTTTTGAGGGTGGTTTTGGTTTTTTCTCCTTTCAGCTGAAAACCAAATGGTGATGAAAAAAAAATATTCTTTGAGTAGAAGGAGCTTCTGACTCAGGGGAGTCATCTCAGCGAAGGCCGAAGAAGCACAGAAAGAGGCATGTGAATCATCCGCTTGCACATTTTCCTCGATAGGCATTTTTCCTCCTGTCTGCAATAAAAGGTCCTAGACACTTGTTTCCTCAGGCTCGTGCTGTCACTGCCCAATGTTAGATGGCTGATTATATCATTACTGTAGCTTGCACCAAGTTAGTCCTAGTTGCAGGGGCTGTCGGATCAATAATTGTTCCTATTTGGATCCATAATATTCAACGTGGGATTGGATTTGCCAGCAGTCCTTTACCCTTAAAAGCCTCCTTGTCGATACAGAAAGAATCGGATTACTCGCCCTGACAGCAGAGGACTAGCAGGCTCAGCACACCCTTTACGGTTTGACAGATGGAGGTACAAGGCGGCACTGCGGGTCCCGTCTGGCCCGGCCAGACCACCGCAGGCCCGCGGCTAATGAAACACGTCTGCGGGCGGGGGGGAATCCTTACCCGGCTCCCCTCGATCTCACCCCTCCCTCCTTCTCTCCCCTCCCGCCGGCCGCACTTGCTTGCCGCGGACTCCTCCCAGCGCCCGGCTCGGCTCGCCACGCTCCTGGCAGCAGCCGGCCCGCATCCCCGGCCCGGAGTGGGGCACCGGCACCCCTCTACACCGGCATGGGCGGGCAGTGTCGCACCCCCCAGCCACCTTCCAATGCACACCCTCCTCCCTCGATGGGGGGACCTGACCGCCCGGGGGAGCGAACTAGGGACCCCCCACTTCCCGCAGGGTCCAACTCCCGGCGGTGAAGTGCCATTTTAACATCAGGCGTCAGGCCCGAGATTATCAGCGCCGTTTATTTGAAGCGGAAACGAATCGGAAATCCTTCTCTTAATTGTATTTTTAGACACATAAATACACACAGGCAGGAGCAGGCAAAGTCGGGGACTGCCAGTGCCCGGTGTGAATGCACACACACCGGGAAACGAGGGCGGGAGGGGGTCCCCGCCTCGCCGGAGGGACCTGATCTCCCAGTTCACCCCGGGGAAACCCGGCGAGGAAAAGGTGTGTGAGCGTGCGTGTGCACGGAGGTAGGCAGGGCGCCTTGCGCCAGGGCTGGAATTGACAATAGCCTCCCACGACTACAGTCTGCGTTTTGACACCCCTCCCTCCCAACTAAAATTATCCACCCCCACCCCACCCCCTAATATCTGAACTCCACTTCCACCCGGGGTCCCGGAGGCGGCAATCACCGGATTGTTAATAACTCACTTCGCCACCGAGCAGGGGGAGCGGGAGGGTCCCGCACTGCTAATTACACACACCCTTTTTCTCTCTTCTTTGCTCCTGCAGACTGCCGCTTTTCGGAACTGCGTGTCCTTTTCAATGTCAAAACAAGCGCGGGGCCGCGGCGGCCTCCCCAGAACAGCCCTTCCCACTACGGACCCCGTGCACACGCACACAAATACCCACAAGGTTACAATGTTGCTCTCTAGCGCCACTTAACACACACACCCGCCTTTCCTCACGCATGCATATCGCTGTCACCTACCCCCGGCACCGTCGGGGAAACATCGGCTACGAAAGACGGGGGGAAGGGGGGGCGATATAAAGGGGGGTAAATACATTATGCAAACTCATAAAAAAAATTGCAACCCCTTCCCAGCAGCACGGTCTTACCCCCCCCCGTCCTCACATACAACACCCCCCCCAGCCACAAAGCATGGGAAGGGAAGGGGTCTGAGGGGGAGAGGAGGACTCGCATTCATTGCTTAACAGAGAAATATCCCCCCCCCCCAAAAAAAAAAGTAATAAAGCCCTTTCCGCGCCCTTGCAAAGTCACAAGACTTTTTTTTTTCTTAAAAAAAATAAAAAGAGACAACTTCTGCATGCAGAGGGGAAGGGTGGAGGAGTAAAACCCTCCCTGCAATCCGGATCATCAAGACAGACCTTTCCTGGATGGCTCAGATTTTTTGTTGCCTTTTTTTTTCTGTTTTTTTCTTTTTTCTTTCCCCCTTTACTAACCCATATCCCCAAAATGGCAACAGGGCCTTCTTAGCAGCTTCCTCTTCTTACTTCCTCCTTCCTCGGATTCCTCCCCTTCTTGTCTCTTCTCTTTTAAATCCCGGTTTCAATCCCTCACCGCAGACGCCAAAGGTGCTTTTGCTTGTGTGGCGGCAAATCCATGATGGTGTTCATCTGTCAGATTAGGGGAGCGCACGACCGCCCAGTATACGACGAGCGGAGAGGGAGGAGGGCGGGGGGAGGAGGCGCCCGGGAAGAGGGAGATGGACGGACAGATGGATGGATGGATGGATGGATGGATGGATGGATGGATGGATGGATAGAGATAGAGATAGAGAGAGAGAGATAGAGAGATAGAGAGAGAGAGAGAGAGAGAGAGAGAGAGAGATAGAGAGAGAGAGAGAGAGAGAGAGAGAGAGAGAGAGAGAGAGAGAGAGAGCGAGCGAGCAAGAAGGGGGGAAAATGGCGTCTTGTAAAACAGAATCCCGGAGTAAATCAAATTAACATGCAACACCCAGAACGGTCCCGGATAATTTTAGCAGGATCCAAAGTAAAATGAAAAGGGGGATGGGTAGGAGGAGAAGTGGGGGGGAGTGTGATAAAGTCAGTGCACTAGATAAAATACTGGATATTAAATTGATGGAGCTTGTCTCTGGCTCTCTCGCTTTTTCTTTACCTTTTTTTTTTTTTAAGGGAGCTTTTTTTGCTTTGTTGTTGTTAGTTGGGAGCCTTTTGAAGCGGGGCAAAGCAGGGAGAAGCGTTTTCGGTTTTGCTTTTCCCAGCGAGAAAAAGAAAAGAAAAGAAAAGAAAAAAGAAAAGAAAAGAAAAGAAAAGAAAAGAAAAGAAAAGAAAAGAAAAGAAAAGAAAAGAAAAGAAAAAGAAAGCAAAACCCCGCGACGAGAAAAGGGCTGCTTTGGAGGCAAGGAATTCTGGGTCTCTCGTCTCCGAAGCGGGCCCGTGCTGGTGCCGGAGCTCTGGTGGGATGCGGGGCTGAGGCCACCCGCTCCCCGCGCCGGGCCTCACCGAAGAAGGGCAAGGGGGAGGCGGGGGGGGGAAATACCCCCTCTTCCTGCCCGGTACTCAGACATAGACACACAACACCACCACCCCACACTCCCCCCTCGCTGAGGGTACAGTCTCGGGAAGGGTGCGTCCGAGTGCTGCTTTTTGCTCCCCACTGAATTTTCCTTTCCCTGTCTTTTATTTTGTCTTTTGGTCTGGTTCCCCGCTCTCTCCCTCTCTGCAAGGCGTGGCGATTTGTTTAAACAGATCTGGGGGCTGATGGCTATGTCTCTTTTTCTTCTGTTTCTCTCGATCGCTTCCGGAGTCCTGCAGCACTCGGGGGGGGGGGGGTGGTGTGTGGTGTATAAATGGTAATGATCAGGCGCGCACACACACAGAGCCACACGCTCGGTGTGGCTGCAATACTCAGCCCTGGGTTATTGTACTCAACAGTGCCGCTACCTGACACAACAGCAGCGATGGGGGCAGGGGAGAAAGCTCAGAGAAGGTGAGTCTCAGGTTAGTGGCATTTATCCCACTCTAATCTCAGTTTCCATCCCTCCCCCCTCCCCGCCGCCCCCTACAATATCTTTTTCATAGCACAGCCACTGTGGGCTCATGACCTATGCGGGGGATTTTTGGAATCCAGTGAGTGCTGTTCAGACCTAAGGTGAGGAATCCCTTTCTGGGGCTGGGGGAGACAAGCAAGGACTCCGAACGCCTATTTTAAGGATTAAAGAATCCCAGAGTATTGCAGGATGCTCAAAGTACACCAAGTTTCTCCCCTTTGCTTGGGGACAAATGGTAACTGCAGGATGTGACTTGAATTCAGGGTTCAACTGATGCAAGGATTACCTGGGTTGACCCCCACCAGCCATGGTGCCAAGATCCCTTAAATGTGTAGCAACACATCTAAGACACAGGTCCCAATCTAACATCAGCTGGGTAGGAGAGCTTTGTGTGCTCCACAAGCTGCCAGCTTAGCCCTTACCAACCCTCAGCAGACTCAACTACATGGGTGCGTAGTACCACCTTGTTTCCTCATCCTTTCTGGAAAAACCTCCTAGATAAAGAGCACATCAAGCCATTATTTCCCTTTGGATCTCTCCACATGACTGACCTCTGCTGTGATACTTACAAATCCCAAACTGATGAGCTTGGGTAGAGGCAAAAGGCTCATGGTCCTTTCCACCTGCTTCTCTCCATCAACATGAGAAAACAAATGATACGCGGATAGACTCCACAACTCGTTAAAGTTGTAAAGTAGGTATGCTTTTTATTCAGTGCTGAGAGGCACGGGGATAATTCCTCAAAGTCATGCGTACCTCAGTGTTGTTTCCCTCTACATTTATTCTCTAAAGTTATATATGTTCATAAGGTTGCACAATACGCCTAGACATATTCATGTCCTACCCTTATAATGAGTTAGAAGGTCCTTTGTGCCTGCGCAGTGCTCCCTCTGGTCATGGGCAGGGGTCTCAAGATAAAGTAAATGAGTCTTCCTCTTCTTGAACTTTTCACCTTTTAGTCTTCAGGTATGGCCTTAGGGTTTAGTCGGTGTCCCAGCCATAAACCATCTGCTGCTCCCCCATATCAGTAGATTCAGGCGTCTGCTTTTCCTTATCAATAGCTGCTTATCAGTAGAATCAGGTGTCTGCTTTTCCTTGTCAATAGAACCAAGTGTCTGCTTTTCCTTATCAATAGAACCAGGTGTCTCCTTTTCCTTATCAATAGAACCAGGTGTCTTTGTTCTGCTTAGTAGGCATTTACTACAGACAATACTTTTGTTTAAGCAAGCAAATTCCTCTAACCCCCCTGTACAACCCTTTGTACATTGGTTAACCCTGTATCACAAACAAATAAATAAAATGCACAAAAATCCCCTGATGACCAACAGATCAACCCAACCTCCTCCCAAACAAATACACAACTCAAAAACTTCTGAATCAGGAATGTCACACAGAAAAATGTTGACATTTCTGATTGAAACCAACTGAGAACTGTCATTTTGAATCAGCGCTTTGACATGGAAGGGAGGCTTGTTTGTTTAAATTAAATCACCCAACTGGAGCTATATTGTGTCATTCTGTATCCGAATGAAACAAAAATAAATAGTTTCAATGATTCTTGGCAGAGCTTCCAGTGACATTTTCCTGTGAAGAATTTTGGCTTAAAAAGCTTTTGGCAGGTAAACTCTGCGTCAAAGAGCTCCTTTGGCCATCATCTTCCTCCTTGAAATAAGCCAAAACATGGTTATAAAATGAAATTACGGACCAAAATACAATAAAAAAAAAAAAAAACCAACCTTCTGATTTTCCTTTGTGTCATGGTTTAAACCCTAGCCAGACAGCCTGTTCACTCACTCCCAGTGAGTGGTGCCGGGCTGAAAGCAATCGAGGCCCTCCCCCCCCGTGGGGCTCTCCTGTTCCCCGCTCCCATGGGGAGGAGGATCGAACGAGTGCAACTCCCATGGGTTGAGACAAGAACAGTCCAGAAACCAATGCACAACACAAATCACCACCGCTACTACCAACACAACAATGATAAGAGAAAATAACAAGGGAAGAGAATACAATACCACCGGCCAAGAAACGAGTCCCACCCGGAAGCACGTGTCCTTCCGGGTAACTCCCAGTTACCCCCCACCCCGGGCATGACGTGCTGTGGTATGGAATACCTCTTTGGCTAGCCTGGGTCAGGCGCCCCGTCTCTGCTTCCTCACGGCTTCCCCTCCTCCCTGGCAGAGCATGAGCCTCACAAAGTCCTTGGTCAGGGTAAACATCACTTAGCAACAACCAAAAACATCGGTATCACCAGCACTGTTCCTTGGCTGGAAGTCAAAACACAGTACTGCACCAACTACCACGAAGGAGAAATATGACTGCTACTGCTGAACCCAGGACACTTTGTTAGAAAATAGTGCTTTGTTTAAATTTAATAGGTTAGGGATAAAAAGAGTTTTGTGACCCTTTGCTCTTTTCATCTAGTATTTATTTTCTTCTGGAAAAGATACATGTACATATACAAATGTATTTAGACAGCCTCAAATAATTTCTGAAAAGTTCAATTTGGGAAGCAATTGAGATAATGACTTATTTATAAATTACTTATGACTTATTTACTTATGAGGGTACTCAGTTCCCTGAGCTGTATGACAGAAATGGGGAGCTGATTAAAGTCCCCATAATTCAGGAAGAAATGGTTAGTGGCCTCCTGCTCTACTTAGACGTATACAAGTCTATGGGGCCGGATGGGTTACACCTAAGAGTGCTAATGGAGCTGTCAGAGGAGCTTGCTAAGCCACTCTCAATCATCTATCAGCAGTCCTGGTCTAGTGGGTAGGTCCCAGAGGATTGGAAGTTGGCCAGCATGATGCCTTTCCACGAAAAGGGCAGGAAGGAAGACCCTGGAAATTACAGGCCTGTCAGTCTGACCTCAGTGCCAGGGAAGGTCATGGAAGGTCAGCATCCTAAGTGAGATCATAAAGCACATGGGGGAAAATGGAGGATCAGGCCCAGTCAGCACGGGTTCATGAAGGACAGGTCCTGCTTGACCAACCTGATCCCCTTCTACAGTAAGGTGACATGCCTGGTTGATGAGGGAAAGTCTGTGGACATTGTCTATTTGGACTTAAGTAAAGCATTTGACACTGTCTTCCACAGCATTCTCCTGGAGAAACTGATTGCTGATGTCATACCTAGATAGGTATATTCTTTGCTGGGTTGGAAAATGGCAGGATGGTTGAGCCCAAAGAGGGGTGGTAAATGGTATCACATCTAGCTGGTGACCAGTCACTAGTGGGGGCCCTCAGGTCTCGGTGTTTGGGTGTCCTGGGTTCAGCTGTAGCAGTTATTTTTCTCCTTCTTAGTAGCTGGTGCAGTGCTGTGTTTTCAACTTTAGTCTGAGATCAGTGGTGATAACACACCAATGTTTTTAGTTGTTGCTAAGTAATGTTTACTCCAATCAAGGACTTTTCAGTCACATGCTCTGCCAGTGAGGAGGTGTCGTGGTTTAAGCCCAGCCGTAAATCAGAACCACACAGTCTCTCTCTCAACTCCCCCCCTTCCCCACCCCCCGCTCCTGGAGGGATAGGGAGGAGAATTGAAAGAATGCAACTCCCACGGGTTGAGATAAGAACAGTCCAGTAACTAAGGTATAACACAAACCACTACTGCTGCCACCAATAATAATAATGATAAGGGAAATAACAAGGGAAGAGAATACAACTGCTCACCACCCTCCGACCGATACCCTGCCCAACCAAGCAGTGAACTAGCCCTTCCGGGTAACTGCCCCCAGTTTTACATCCTGGGCATGACGTGCTGTGGTATGGAATACCTCTTTGGCTAGTTTGGGTCGGTGTCCTGTCTCTGCTTCCTCCCGGCTTCCCCTCCTCCCTGGCAGAGCATGAGACTCACAAAGTCCTTGGTCAGACTAAACATTAGTAAGAAGCAACTAAAAACATCGGTGTTATCAGCTCTGTTCCCAGGCTGAAAGTCGAAAACACAGCACTGCGCCAGCTACTAAGAAGGAGAAAAATAACTGCTACAGCTGAACCCAGGACACCCAAACACTGAGACCTGAAGGACCCCACTAGTGACTGGTCACAAGCTAGATGTGATACCATTTACCACAAAAGTATTGTCTGTACCTATCATGCCTATTAAGCAGAACAAAGGCACTAACTATTGATAAGGAGAAGCAGATACCTGGTTCTATTGACAAGGAAAAGCAGACACCTGATTCTACTGATAAGCAGCTATTGATAAGGAAAAGCAGATGCCTGAAGGGGGAGAAGCAGATGGTTTATGGCTGGGACACCAACCAAACCCTAAGGCCATACCTGAAGACTAAAAGGTGAAAAGTTCAAGAAGAGGAAGACTCATTTACTTCATCTTGAAGACCCCTACCCACAGGAGGAAGGCTCATTTACTTCATCTTGAGACCCCTGCCTATGACCAGAGGGGGCACTGCATAGGCACAAAGGACCTTCTAGCTCATTATAATACAAAGCGGGAATAGGACATGAATATGTATAGGCGTATTGTGCAACCTTATGAACATATATAACTTTAGAGAATAAATGTAGAGGGAAACAACACTGAGGTACGCATGACTTTGAGGAATTATCCCCGTGTGTCTCAGCGCTGAATAAAAAACATACCTACTTTAAAACTTTTAACGAGTTGTGGAGTCAATCCGTGTATCAACACAAGTTCTATGATATTCTCAGGAGGTTCAGTAAAATAATATCTCTGGGTTCTGCAGATCAACTCCCCTGTTGTTAGATCATAGTTTTGGTTCCAGCAAAATTTACACTGTCCTAGTATCCACAGCAAGTTCCACTGTTCAGAAGTTATTATGCACCCGTATGTGAGGCTACAAGCCTCTGGTACTGAGTGTAAAGTCCAGGTCTCAAGAGTAGGACTACAGATATTAGAGGTTATACTTCTCTTATACAGCCACTGGGGGGCAGAGAGGGAACTGTTCTTAACCCCCCCATTAGCCACAGTTTACTTTTGTCTACTCCTCCCCCACCGCTTAAACACTGTAACCTTTAACACTAACGACAGACATATACACACACAAAACACTTAGACACAACACA
This sequence comes from Pezoporus flaviventris, assembly GCF_033815535.1. NCBI lineage: Eukaryota > Metazoa > Chordata > Aves > Psittaciformes > Psittacidae > Pezoporus > Pezoporus flaviventris. The sequence goes on along the minus strand of NW_026892741.1, from coordinate 417,807 downwards.
AAACAAAGATGCTTTGTCCGTGTCTGGCCGCTCTCCTTGTGGAGAACATGGAACCACGGATCAGGACTCCACACTCGCTTTGTAGCTATGCTACGTCTCAGCCACACAGAAACACAAACACACTTACACATGGGATCCCACACACTCACACTATGGTTCCGCCTTACCCTTCTCCTGCTTCTTATGGTAGCAGGTCCATCCTGGTTCCCAGAATTTGAGATGCAGCGGAGACCTGGTGGGTTCGCCTACCCTTCACCTGCTTCCACTATGGTCATTAGCAGGTCCTTCCTGGCTCCCAAAGCTACTAAGAAGAAGAAAAATGATTGCTACTGCTTAACCCAGGACACACCCAGGTCAACATTGCCTCCGCGGGTACACCCGCTAATGTTGATTTGGAGAGAACTCCAGGAACAAACTTGCTGTCCTGGTTTAAAGCCAGTTATGCAGTCTCTCTCTCACCCCACCCCCCACCCCCCCTTCTCACCCTCCTCCTGCTCCTGGAGGTATGGGGAGGAGAATCAAAAGAATGCAACTCCCACGGGTTGAGATAAGAACAGGTTAGTAACTAAAGTATAACACAAATCACTACTGCTACCACCAATAATAGTAATGATAAAGGAAATAACAAGAGGAGAGAATACAACACCTCAGCACCTGCCGACTGATAACTCACCCTACCCTGCCTGACCGACCACCGACCAATACCTAGTCCAACCCCACAGTGAACCAGCCCTTCTGGGTAACTCTCAGTTACATCCTGGGCATGATGTACTGTGGTATGGAATACTTCTTTGGTCAGTTTGGGTCAGGTGTCCTGTCTCTGCTTCCTCCCAGCATTCCCTCCTCCCTGGCAGAGCATGAGGCTCGGAAATTCCTTGGCGAGACTAAACATTTGAGCAGTAACTAAAAACATCAGTGTTATCCGCACTGTTCCCAGGCTAAAAGTCAAAAAACCAGCACTGCACCAGCTACTAAGAAGGAGAAAAATTGACTGTTACTGCTGAACCCAGGACACTTGCCAACAAAGTTTTCAAGTTTACAAGCAGGTATTCTTTATTGTGGTGCCAGGAGACACAGGGGATAGCTCCCTCTAACCTATGTCCCCGGTAAGCAGATTCCCAGATGGAGTGGAAGAGCTGATTTTACTCCAGTTCCTGTGATAACAAAGAATAATCCCTATCTACAAGACCTAAGTGGAGAATCTTGTGATCGGTATTAGGGGGGCCCTGCTTCCAGCCATGTGGAAATGAAGGACAAGGCTCTAGTAGATACCAGTGCACAGTGTACCCTGATGCCATCAAGCTGTCAAGGGGTGGAATCCATTTATATTTCTGAGTGACAGGAGGATCCCAAGAGTTGACTGTACTGGAGGCTGAAATCAGCCTAACTGGAAAGGAGTGGAAAAAGCACACTATTGTGACTGGCTCAAAGTCTCCATGCATCCTTGGAATAGACTACCTCAGAAGAGGGTACTTCAAAGGCCCAAAAGGGTACCGATGGGCTTTTGGTATTGATGCTTTGGAGACGGAGGAAATGGAGCAGCTGTCCACCTTGCCTGGTCTCTCAGAGGAACCTTCTGTTGTGGGGTTGCTGAAGGTCAAAGAAGAACAAGTGCCAGTTGTGACCACAACAGTGCACCGGCAGCAATATCGCACCAACCAAGACTCCCTGATTCCTATCCATAAGCTGATCCATAGACTGGAGAGCCAAGGAGTGATCAGCAGGACCCACTCACCCTTTAAGAGCCCCATACGGCCAGTGCAAAAGTCTAACCGAGAGTGCAGACTAAGAATAGACTATCATAGCCTGAATAAAGTCACACCACCATTGAGTGCTGATGTACCAGACATGCTAGAACTTCAATATGAACTGGAGTCAAAGGCAGGCAAGTGGGATGCCATAACTGATGTTGCCAAAGCATTTTTCTCAATCCCTTTGGCAGAAGAGTGAAGGTCAGTGTTTGCTTTTACTTGGAGGGGTGTCCAGTTCACTTGTAAATGACTGCCCCAGGGGTGGAAACACAGCCCTACCATCTGTCATGTACTGATCCAGACTGCACTGGAACAGGGGCAAGCTCCAGAACACCTTCAATACGTTGATGACTGTTGTGGTTTAAACCCAGTCAGGTAACTTGTTCACTCACTCCCAGTGAGTGGTGCCGAGCTGACAACAATCGAGGTCTGTGTCCGTCTCCCCCCGCCCCGCACCGGGGCTCTCCCCTTCCCCGCTCCCGGAGGAACGGGGAGGAGGATCGAGAGAGTGCAACTCGTACGGGTTGAGACAAGAACAGTCCAGCAACAAATCACCACCGCTACTATCAGCTAAAACAATGATAAGGGAAAATAACAAGAGAAGAGAATACGATACCACTGGCCAAGAAAGCGAGTTCCACCCGGAAGCCCATGTCCTTCTGGGTAACTCCCAGTTACCCCCCCCACCCCGGGCATGACGTGCTGTGGTATGGAATACCTCCCCGGCTAGCCCGGGTCAGGCGCCCCGTCTCTGCTTCCTCACAGCTTCCCCTCCTCCCTGGCAGAGCATGAGCCTCACAGAGTCCTTGGTCAGGGTAAACATCACTTAGCAACAACCGAAAACATCGGCTTCACCAACACTGTTCTCAAGCTAGAAGTCAAAACACAGCACTGCACCAGTTAACACAAAGGAAAAACATGACTGCTACTGCTGAACCCAGGACATTATCCACCCCTTATTCCATACCATTCACGTCGTGCTCAGATCCCACATTTTCAATACACCATCGCTCTCCCACATATATACATCCATATACATACAGACCAAGAGGAAAAAAATCATTTTCTTAGTGCATGGACCAATCCCTATAATGCTGCCGAGTCCATTCGGTCCATGATGTTCAAAGTTCATTCTCTGTTGGGATGATGGCTGGAGGGAAGTCAGGGCCAGTCGCTGGTGACCTGGAGACATCTAGTTGATGGGCTATAAAAGCATTACACAGCAGGCAACAGCATACAATTGAGTTCACTGGCTGTTTTCCCCTTACACAGATATGCCACTGTCCCATATATTAAAAAAAGGAGACAAAGAAGAAAGGACAGTAAAGTAGAAACACAGAAGCAATCCATCGTTGTGAATATATATATATATATAAAATGCAACTCAAATATATTACTTATAAACGAAGGTGGTTATCATATACATATGCTAAGTATGTTGTTTAAGGTATGCTTAGGAAAGGTAATGAAAGTCAAGTGAGGTGTTTGATATCAAAATAAACTTATATTCCATATAGGCCATGCTGCATGCCGCAGGTATTAATAACCATGCTTGGCACAAGGAAAAAAGGACAGGAAAAAGAAAAGTAACTCAGCCCATTTAAAAACCTTTTTCCTGTAATGTTTTCAGGTTGGCCCCCAAACTCAATGTGATGCTTTTCCTCCCAGCAACCCCTTAACTGACAATTGCATTTCAGCTACCGAATACCATTTTGGGACAAACTCTTCTCTACGTTCTTCTATAGAAAGTTACCAAATACAGTAAGTTTTCTCCTCCAATGTCACTGCATCATTGAGTGAAAAAACAGGGGAATGAAAGTAAAGAATTCAGCTTTTAGGTAGCAGCCTGTTTGCTAAGATGCCTAGTGATTATTTTAGCCCTAGTACTCAGCATTGGCTTCCTGTGTTTTCCATCCCTCAGATAAAGGTTGAGAAGCCAGTAGTTGCTGTCTTATCCTTATGGTTTTGAAAGCAAACAAAGTTTTAATGATTAATGAATAGCAGAAATAACCTGAAGTTACTGTGTCAATGGTGTTGCCTCACCCTTTGGAAACTTAGGAAGGAAATTCAGAGACACTGACTGGTTTCAAAAGCATCACGATGACTGAGATCTTTAGTTTGCTATCAAACATCAGACATTGTCAATGCTGTCAAAGAAGGGGAGAAAAATACCTTTCTAATACATTCTATTTAAAGTTCCTTTCACTAGAAACATGGGAAAGAGTTGGGATTTAGCATAGGGGAAACATTTTTGCTGTTAAAACATACATTTTCTGTGTACTATGCAGGCAAAAGTCATATGCATGACTTTTAGCAAGAGCTGATCTTCCAACTTCCAGTGTATACAACTACTCTTGGCTGCCAAGCTCTTGGCAGCTCTGAGATGAAATGGGGCAGCACCTGCTAATGTTTTGAGGCAGGATCTGTTACAAAGACTGAAAGCTGACATTTTTTGTTAGTATGATGGGATAAACTTTTAGTCCCATGTATATGCGATAAACAGACACACAGGACAGACTCCTGTTACATCCTATAAATCAGAAGACAGTATCAAGCAAAGGAAAAACAGTGGAAGTGAGGAAAAAGTGTGCATATGATAATACTATAATAGCTGACTTGGCTCTAGCTATCCCCGTGCTTTAAACACGGTCACTGGGGTCCCGGTACAGCAGAGACATGGAGACCTTGCACAAACACATCCAGTATCGGTTTTACATTTATTTCCACTGACTTTTCTGTGGTGTTCCTTAGTCTGGTGAGGCACTAGGATTACATTTTTATGGGCAAGATTACAAACACAGCCAGAAAACTGGCTCAGTACCACCTTTTATTATAACTAGCTTTGTACTTAACATGGAAGTGATGCAGACATGAAGATGTAAAATTATCTAAGAACATGATGGAGAATGATGCTTCTTGCTACATATTTCTGAAGTGGTGGCTAACTGAGTAAGTATATTCACAGATGAGGGATGTACATAGCACCTATAAAGTACATTATGGGTCTTGTGTTTTCCCTTTGGGTTCTAAAAAGACAAAAGTTAAGCTTAGTTTAACGCCTAATAGCTAATCAATAAGACCAGTGGGCTGCTGTCACTTTATCACAGGACCATGATTTAAGCACTATTTTATACGTAAAATGGATTAATGTTATGATTTTTTTTTCATGCAGTTATGTATTTGTATCAAGGGAAAGGAAAAAACCCCAAATAAATATCGTGTTACAGTATGTTCTCAACTGTATGAGAGAAGTGACCCATATCTGCCTTAACAGGATCTACAGCAGTTGTGCTTTTGTTTTACCAGGCTAAAAAAGAAATTCTCAAAAATAAAGAGGAACGGTAACATTCATTCTTGTCATGAATACTGCTTGGAAAAAAAAGTAACAAATTTTATCACTGCTTTGACATGAACTCCTTCACCAGTACTGTTGTGGTCCTCCTTTGCTCCTACACTGGCCTACAGTAGGAGATCTACGGGGTTTGGAAGGTGGGAGTAGCCCAAATCCTGCACTGTATTTAGCTACAGCACTTAACAAGTTACTATTGATCCTACTGATAAAGCCAGAACCTTGCGGCTAGAATTGTGTCTTAAACTATGTATCTCTCGACTTTTATAATTAAGAGCATAGCAAGATCATCGCAGTGATAGAAAACATATTTCTTTACTGGTGAAAGGCTTTGCGTCAGGACCACCATGTCAACTGCTATTTTAAGTTTGAACATAAAACATGAAGAGCACTATTGTCATCTAAGCAATAAGTCCTAATGCCACTGTAGTTACTGTAGCAGCATCAATCAAGGCATCATGGTGACCCCGAGCACTAATCCTCCCCAGTTCTTTCAGTTTCACTGGCAGCCATGTCCCAGGAAGCTGTCTTCAGCAAGGCAGAAGCAGGTAAGAGAAATGTATTAAAAATCTATGTCCCATCCTGAGTTGTCATCAGGGGGTGGTTCATCACTGTCCTCTGGGAAGCTGTCAAAATTGGTTGTGTCTGTTGGAGATGCAACACTTGGTTTTATAGGAGGTGTCAGTGTCCCTTTTCGTAACCCTTCCCAGTTAAAGCCTTCAAACCATTTGTGCTTTTGGATATCTTTCACTCCATTTTTCAAATTCCCTAATCTCTCTGATGGATTGTCCCTGCATAGTTTTTTTTTTGTTTGTTTGTTTGTTTTTTTTCAGAAGTAATTGTTTTTATTTCAACTCTATAAAGTATACAACAGGCACTCGGCAATTACAGCTGCAGGGAAAATACAGAGCAAAACAAAAGCAGTTAAAGTTTATAAAAAAAAGGTCTTAAATCTACATCAAAAGAATGCAACCGGCCAGTGACCGGTGGATGACTGACATCTGTCTGACAAACAAAATCTCTTTCATGGAGGAAGAAAACTGGAAAAAATAAGAATCTGAACCAAAGGCTAGTGTAAAAACAGCGTAAATCGGGACTTGGGACGATGGGCAGCTCAAAACAAAAATTTCTGCTTTTGCCATTCCCTCCCAGTCAGGCTGATTTCAGCCTCCAGCACAGTCAACTCTTGGGATCCTCCTGTTACTCCAGAAATATAGATGGGTTCCACCCCTTGACAGCTTGATGGCATCAGGGTACACTGTGCACCGGTATCTACTAGAGCCTTATACTTCTGTGGGACTGATGTGCCAGGCCATCTGATCCACACAGTCCAGTAAATCCGATTGTCCCCTACCTCCACCTGGCTGGAGGCAGGGCCCCTCTAATGGTCGTCACAGCATTGGACACTTAAGTCGTGGTGAAAGGGATTATTCTTCATTATCACAGGAGCTGGAGTAAAATCAGCTCTTCCACTCCATCTGGGAAACTGCTCACCAGAGACTGAAGCCGTAGCTCTCATGGGACGATCAGTCTTGGCCCTTGCTCCCCTCTTCAGTTCACTCACCAGTTCCTCCAAAGCTGAAGTAGGTTTTCGATCCCACTTTGTCATGTCTTCTCCGTGATCCAGCAGGTAAAACCATAGGGTACCCCGTGGCGTATACCTCCTGTATCTCCTCTCTTGGACAATAGGACGCCTTTTGTTAATAGCTGAGACGTGTGTTGGTACACGTGAGGAGCTGGATAAATCAGATAGATTGTCCCTCAATTGTTCAAGGTCCTGGGACAGTTTTTTCACAGCTGAGATGATGGAAGGGGTGAGATTGTCTTCGAACTCTCGGAGTTTATGAACCATTTCATCCACTGTTAGTGGTACTATGTCATTCCAGGTCACTGTTGCCAATGAATGGGCATATGATGACGGTGCATTCCGTGTAAGTTTTCGCCACATGGGTCGTGTACATTCAACTTCATCTGGATCTATAGGTGTATCCCCATTATTCGGCTTGATGTGATAGAGCATCTCTACGATGGCCGATTCCCTCAGAGACTGGATGCCTTTGTCTATAGTAGTCCACTTGGCCGAACGACTCATAACATCGTCCTTGTATGGAAACCTTTCTTTCACAGCTGCCAAGAGCCGCCTCCAAAGGCTGAGGGACTTTTTCTCTCTTGCAATTGCTTTGTCAATTCCCCCTTCTCTAGCAAGTGATCCCAGCTGCTTGGCTTCTGTACCTTCTAGTTCGTGACCATCGGCCCCATTGTCCCAGCATCGGAGTAACCAGGTGATGATGTGCTCCCCTGGTTGACGGGTAAAATCTTTTCGCATATTCCGCAGCTCGGTTGAGGTCCGAGGTCGAGAAGTTACCTCTTCTTCTTCTTCTTCATCATGTGATGATGACTCCTGATCAGATTCTCGACCGGGTGGTGAATTCATTGGTTCTTCATCTCGCTTCACCCTTTTTGCCTCCTTTTTGCTTGTTCTCTTGCGTACAGGGGCAACTGATATTGGTACGAATTGGTCCTCTGGTTTGGCTGCAGTGATTATCACTGTGGTTTGAGTAGCGACTGTACTTGTTCCTGGGGGTGGTGTAGCTACTGTGCTTGGAGCTGGGGTAACCGCGCTGTCTGTTGCAGTTGAAGTTTGAGCAGCTGCTGTACTTGCCGCTGGGGTAGCTGCGCAGTTCATTGCAGCCAAAGTTTGAGTAGCGACTGTCGCTTTGCCCTCAGATCCGCCGACATTCTTTTCCTTTTGAAGGTGCTGGATAGTGTTGAACAAGGCCCTGGAAGCATAGGCCAAGCCCCAGTACGTTGCCGTGATTTGTCCATCTCTGGTATGGCCAGAATGACCACACACCTCATTTAAGTGTTTTACTAATTCTTCTGGATTTTGCAGTTGTTCGGTAGTGAAATTCCAAAGTACTGGAGGGGCCCACTGACCTAGATACTTGCCCATACTATCCCACACACCCTGCCACTCATGGCTGTCCAGCCTCTGGGAAAATCTCTCGGTCCTCCTACATCGTCGTTTGACCCCAGACAAGACCCAAACCTGAATCTGCTTAACTCTTGAAATCAGTAGTGGGCAAAACACACTCTGTATGCGTGTTAGCATGGTGATTCCCATCACCATCAGCAAACAAGTCTCAACAGCATTAAAAGGCCATTCAAAAAATTCAAAACTCTCAAATGTAAATGGTCTGGGGGGACGACTAGGAGGGTAAAAGGATGTCTCCTTCACAGGTTGAGCACCTGAGGAGGAGAAAAAAGATGTGTAATTGCTAAGCACCTCCATCATATACCTCCCAAAGTATAAAGGTGGTGACCACACTGGGAACATAAGCCAGATCAGTTTCATGATCAATGATTCTATTGTATTACAAGTCATTACCATAAAGCACAATGGGATAAAAGCCTTAGCCCAAGCCCCACACTTGAAAAACACTAATACAGCAAATACCAGATGGACGTAAGATATGATATACTGAAACTGTGAGATCAAGAGGAACAACCTTGAGAGCCAATAAATCAGCATTGTGACGAGTGACTATCAATCCAGTCAGATCTGTTCTTATCTCAACCCCTCGTGCCCCACGTTGGGCGCCAAAAAGAACTGTCGTGGTTTAAACCCAGTCAGGTAACTTGTTCACTCACTCCCAGTGAGTGGTGCCGAGCTGACAACAATCGAGGTCTGTGTCCGTCTCCCCCTCCCCCCCACCGGGGCTCTCCCCTTCCCCGCTCCCGGAGGAACGGGGAGGAGGATCGAGAGAGTGCAACTCCTACGGGTTGAGACAAGAACAGTCCAGCAACAAATCACCACCGCTACTATCAGCTAAAACAATGATAAGAGAAAATAACAAGGGAAGAGAATACGATACCACCGGCCAAGAAAGCGAGTTCCACCCGGAAGCCCCTGTCCTTCCAGGTAACTCCCAGTTACCCCCCACCCCGGGCATGACGTGCTGTGGTATGGAATACCTCCCCAGCTAGCCCGGGTCAGGCGTCCCGTCCCTGCTTCCTCACAGCCTCCCCTCCTCCCTGGCAGAGCATGAGCCTCACAGAGTCCTTGGTCAGGGTAAACATCACTTAGCAACAACCGAAAACATCGGCTTCACCAACACTGTTCTCAAGCTAGAAGTCAAAACACAGCACTGCACCAGTTAACACAAAGGAAAAACATGACTGCTACTGCTGAACCCAGGACAATGACATCATTGTGTGGGGCGATACAGCGAAGAAGTTTTTGAGAAAGGGAGGAAAATATTCCAAATCCTGCTGAAAGCTGGTTTTGACATAAGACGGAGTAAGGTCAAGGGAACTTCACAGGAGATTCAATTTTTGGGAATAAAATGGTAAGATGGACATCGTCAGATACCCACAATAAGATAACAGCAATGTCTCCACCAACTAATAAGAAAGAAAAGCAAGCTTTCTTGGGTGTTGTGAGGTTTTGGAGAATGCACATCCCAAATTACAGTTTGATTGTCAGCCCTCTCTATCACGTAACCTGGAAGAAGAATGATTTCAGATGGGGCCCTGAGCAACAACAAGCCTTTGAAGAAATTAAGTGAGAGATAGTTCATGCAGTAGCCCTTGTGCCAGTGCAGATTGTGCCAGATGTGAAAAATGTGCTTTACACTGCAGCCAGGGAGAATGGTCTTACCTGGAGCATCTGGCAGAAAGCTAAATGGGAGACTTGAAGTTGACCTTATGGCTTTTGGAGTCAGCGATACAGATAATCCATGGCCAGCTATACCCCAGCTGAAAAACAGATACTATCAGCCTATGAAGGGGTTCGAGCTGCTTCAGAAGTAATTGGCACTGAAGCACAGCTCCTCCTGGCTCCCCGGTTGCCTGTGCTGGGCTGGATGTTCAAAGGCAGGGTCTCCTCTACACATGGAATCATAGAATCATAGAATAGTTAGGGTTGGAAAGTAAAAACAAGTTAAAACACCCCTGCCATGGGCAGGGACACCTCACACTAAACCATGTCGCCCAAGGCTCTGTCCAACCTGGCCTTGAACACCGCCACAGATGGAGCATTCACAACTTCCTTGGGCAACCCATTCCAGTGCGTCATCACCCTTACAGTAAAGAACTTCGTTCTTAGATTCAGTCTAAACTTCCCCTGTTTAAGTTTGAACCCGTTACCCCTTGTCCTATCACTATAGTCCCTAATGAAGAGTCCCTCCCCAGCATCCTTATAGGCCCTCTTCAGATACTGGAAGGCTGCTATGTGGTCTCCATGCAGCCTTCTCTTCTGCATGCTGAACAGCCCCAACTTTCTCAGCCTATCTTCATATAGGAGGTGCTCCAGTCCCCTGATCATCCTCATGGCCCTCCTCTGGACTTGTTCCAACAGTTCCATGTCCTTTTTATGTTGAGGACACCAAAACTGTACAAAATACTCCAAGTGAGGTTTCATGAGAGCAAGGTATAGGTCAGGATCACCTCCTTCAACCTGCTGGTCACGCTCCTTTTGATGCAGCCCAGGATACGGTTGGCTTTCTGGGCTGCAAGCGCACACTGACAGCTCATGTTAAGTTTTTCATTGACCAACACCCTCAAGTCCTTCTCCACAGGGCTGCTCTGAATCTCTTCTCTGCCCAGCCTTAGCTGTGCCTGGGATTGCCCCAACCCAGGTGTAAGACCTTGCACTTGGCATGGTTAAACTTCATGAGGTTGGCATCAGCCCATCTCACAATTCCTCTTGTTTGTTCCCCATGCTACAGGTGTTTTTATAGGGGCATCTGAGCCGAACTCCAAATGAAGCCGGCGCATTGGCTGGAGTGGCTGGAATATCTCTACATTGCTGCGAGCATTTATTATAGGTGCTGGCAACTGACTGGGACTGTTGGGATGGAATGAGGCCCCCCTTCCCCAACACATCTAGTTTAAAACTTTCTTGACCAGCCTGGAAAGCCTCCTACCAAAACTGTTCTTCCTCTTCAGTCAGACCAGCTCCACCAGCCTGCAGTAGACCTGGCCTCCTAAATTGAGTCCCATGTTCTATATACCCAAACCCCTGACTATGGCACCACTGTTCTAACCATATAACCTGTCCAGGTAGATGACGTCAAATGCTCTGCCACTCTCCATCAGTTCTGTAGCCGCTTCATAGAAGCCCACCAAATTGGTCAGGCATGATTTCAAATCTCCACCAAATTGGGGTTGAGGGGGAGATGTGCTTTGGTTAGGCCACCTTTTCTAGGCCTCTCTCCATATGGAGCAAGCAGTGCTCTCCTTGGAAAAAGGCTGCTTGGTCATTCAGGATGTTTCCGGACAAGACTGTCATCTCCTGGGTCAATCTCGAGCGACCAGTGTCCTTAACTGCCTGCATGCAGGGTTGAGTCTGCGGCTTCCAGTGCACCTTATCACCTGCAATTTTGTCCCTTGTCTGTTGCTCGCTACAGGGTTTTGTAATTGTGAGTAAACCCTTCGGGCCTGCACAGTGGATCTTTCAGGTGAGGCACAGCATGCGTGGAACTGGCCCCACCCTTTACACCTGAGGTTTATCTGCCAGGGCCTAGTGAGCTTGGATGGTGACAGCAAAGTCCTCAGGTCGAACGTTTGGTTAGAGTATCCTTCTCTTAGATGGATGGCCTTACAGAGCTCCATCTGTCCAGGTTTGAAGTTAGAGTTGTCCTTCTCCTAGGATGGTTGCCCAAAGGCTAGTGAGCCCATCCTGCCATGGACACACTTTGTCTGACCCTTCAGTTGAAACCTGTCTGGCATGGGAGACCCTACCGGAGGCATATGCCACCACCAGCATAGCTCTCAACCTCACAAGGGCAAGCAAGCTCTTTCCCCACGACAAGGGGGTGTCCGTGTGTAGCAATACAGGACACATGCTAGGTGGAGTTGTTAGTGTCGAGACAAACACATAACCACCAGGATGGTTATATGAGGTGCTTTATTGAGGCGCCGGGAACCAGGGGTACGCACCCAAATCTGGTTCCGACTCCTGTCACATCGCGTTCGCAATTTATACACTAAAAATTTCGTAACTAATACATATTCAACACAGATTACATCATTGACTAATACATATGCATCAAGGATTGCTACATCAGTCTATTATGACATCAGCCTCCTTTGCGCTTGCGCAGCCCCCTCTGGTGGTCGCCCTGATGAAGTAAGGAGTCTTCCTCAGATGAAGTAAGAAGTCTTCCTCAGGTTGTCCTTTTCACCTTTTCTCTACTTGGATAGGTCCCAACCGCTTTGTGGACATTAGCATTCTCTTATCTTCACCAGGATGCTTCTGGTATGCCCTTTTTGGCTATCTTAAACTTAGGTTCTGCTTGGGTAGAGTTTTACAATACATACACCCATACTCCCCTCACCATATACAGTTATGTTAGCTCTTGCTACCAAGACTACCATTGTAACATTTAGTTACAGAGTAACTATGATACAAAACGGCAAAGTTAAAACGTCTTCTAATATACAAAGCCTCACTATTGATTTATAAATTTCTCAAATATGATCATTTTACTATTTTATATGATTATTTTACTGTAAAAACTTCACCCTCTCTAACAGAGTTATCCCCCGTGTCTCCCAGCGCTGCAATAAAGAATACCTGTTTGTCAACTTAAACTTCGTTGGCGGGTTTGTTCCTGGAGTTTTCTCCAAATCACTACACAGGATAAAAAGATTTGCTCATGCTCTTACTCACGACTGTAATGACAGGGCTACACAAATTGGGATGTTGGCTTGCAAAGCAAACAAATGCTACATCTAATGCTCTTTCCAGTCTCCTCCTTGATGCTGATTCTGTAAGACATGCAACCTTACAAAATCGGGCTGCCATAGATTTTCTTCTCCTTGCCCATGGTCATGGGTGTGAGGACTTTGAAGGCCTATGTTGCATGAATCTTTCAGACCATGCGGAATCAGCTCACAAAAGTATACAAACCCTCAAAGAACTTACAGGAAAACTTCAGGTTGAGGATGACTGGAACCCTTTTTCAGGTTTATTTGCTGGGCTGGGAGCATGGGTGAAAAAATTGGTTGTATTAGAAGCTTTTGTTTTGTTAGTTTTCATTAGCTTGTTAATTTGTATTCCTTGTTTAATGAAACTCATACAGTCTCTTATTGATCGAGCCCTTAAGTAGGTGCTGGTAGTGGATATACAAAACAAAGAAGGGGGAGATATGGAAAGTGAAGGCGATAGGATTTGCATGAGAAACTCTGGGAACAAGCTCTGAGGCCTTGATACTGAACAAGCCTTGGGGCGATAAATTGGAATGTTGAAGGACAGGAAAGGTAAACAAGCAAGCCTTGGGGGGATAAGCCAGGATGTTGTTGTAACAAAGAATCTTAGTTGGAGGCCAGAGGATGTGGGGGTCATGAGAAGATCTGAAGCAAGAAGGTGAAACTGCCGTGTGAACAATGCCTGATCAGCATTGTGATTGGACTCTTTACCTGGGGATTTTTACAGGGGCCAATGAGATTGAACGTGGCAGGCTTGTGCAGGTTGGGAAAGTACCGAACAAAGGGATAAAAAGGGCTTGATTGTAATAAAGTTGGATTTGGGTCTCAGTCTCAGTTTCCTCATCAACTTGAGTTCGTGTTGTGATATGCCACAACTAACCTTCTAGGATTTGACATATTGTGTGGATGAACATGGAAGCTCCCAGATGGAACTATGTGGAGTTTTGCAGAACATGAAAAAGGATCAGGCACAATGAGGCTGAGTCTGCTAGAAACATCCATACCTTTACCTCCATCTGAAGTCACCAATGATTGGCAATACCTGTTGCCTGCAGCAGCACTTACAGGGGTTGACAAGGTGGTAACAGAGCTGGAGGAGAGAGGCATCATTAAAAGGACTCACTTGCCTTATAATTCACCAGTCTGACCAGTAAAGAAACCAACCAGGCAATGACATTTCACAGTAAATTATTAGCAGTTAAACGCCAATGCTACACCCCTAACCGTGGCAATTCTGAATATTGCCGAAATTGTGACAATAATACAAGGAGCTGCCCATTCTTGGATGGCTGCCTTAGATGTTAAGGATACGTTTTTCATGATTCCCCTCCTTGAGCAGGACAAAACACAGTTTGCATTCATGTGGAAAGGAATACAATATACTTTTAACTGACTTCCACAAGGATACATTCCCCCACCATTGCTCACAATGCTTTGTCTAAAGTCTTAGCAGAGATTCCTGTTCCACCTGACAACACAGTATACCAGTACATTGATGACAAGCTGATAGGGGAAGAGAACCAAGAAAGTGTAAAAGACACAATGGAAAACATTTGGGGAACATTACTCGAACTAGGCTTGGAAATTCCAGACTCAAAGTGTCAAGGATCCACACAGGAGGTCAAATTCCTGGGCATCTGGTGGGTTAAAGGAGCTGCTTACATCCCTCTGGACACCCTGGAAAAATTAGAACATGGACAAAATCCATCTAGCATAAAGGAATTGCAGCAAGTTTTGGGAGCTTTAGGTTATAAGCATAAACATATTCCTGACTTGATTCAGTCAGCTGATCGGAGCTAGCCTAGCTAGAGCCACAGCCGGCACGCTTCAGCGACGCGAGGGTCAACGGAGATTAGGAAAATCAGAGGGGATAGCGCAGAGACATCGCGATTCCCGACATCTCCCGATCCCCGACATCTCCCGATCCCCGACATCTCCCGATCCCCGAAACCCCAGCAGCCCTTGCGAGAGAGAGGCTGACGTGGCGGGGGGCGTTTCCACGGTGACGGTGACCACTCCCCTGCCCCTTGCCTTGAAAGAGCATCTGAGAGTGCAGCGACCGGTCGCTGCCCACCGGGCACAGGGAGGAACAAGCAGGTCGTGTTGCTGGTGTCCCAGACTGCGCACCAATATGATTGCCTCCAGAAAGAGAGCTTGCAGTAAGGTGACTACAGCAACTCAGACAGAGACCCCGTCCCAGACCGTGGCTGTTCAGGTCTCTGGGTGCAGGGAGTGCCAGAGCCTGCTGCTGCCAGGGGAAGGAGGACAGCATTCCACCTGCGTGAGGTGTGAGCAGGTAGAAGATCTGCTTAGCCTGGTGGCAAGACTTAAGGAGGAGGTTGAGACCCTGAGGACCATCAGGGAGTGTGAAAGGGAGATCGACTGGTGGAGTAACTCCCTGGCGGGCCAGTCGAAACGGTTCCAGGGAGATACCCCCCAAAAGGGGAAGGACCCCCTGCCTTCTCACACAGAGGGGGATGGCCCGAGGCAGCCCCTGCCCTGTAGCTGTTGCGCAGAGGTAGGGGACCAAAAAGACGACGAGGGTTGGAAGCGAGTTCCAGTTCGACGTCGTGGGAAACCCTCCCCCCTTCCTGCCCTGCTTCCCCAGGTGTCCCTCCGTAATAGGTTCGAGGCCCTGGATCTTGAAGGAGAGGTAGGTGAGAATGTGGGGCAAGGCCAGCCCACAAGGCCACATAGGAAAAGGGAGTCGACTTTGCACCTCAAGACTGCCTCTGTTAAGAAAGAAAGAAGGGTCATTGTAGTAGGGGATTCCCTTCTGAGAGGAACAGAGGGCCCGATATGCAGAGTTGACCCTCATCATAGGGAAGTGTGTAGTCTGCCTGGAGCCCGGATCAGGGATATCACCAGGGCGCTCCCCAACCTGGTGCACCCAACAGACTATTACCCGCTGCTGGTCTTCCAGACAGGTGGGGAGGAAGCTGCTTCCCGCAGTCTGAGGGGGATGAAGAAAGACTACAGGGCCTTGGGGCGGATGGTGAAAGAGTCTGGGGCTCAAGTGATCTTCTCCTCTCTCCTTCCATCTTCCACTGATGTGGGAAGGAATGGGAAGATTCAGTTCATGAACAATTGGCTTCGAGACTGGTGCTACAGGCAGGGCTTTGGATTCTTTGATAACGGCTGGTTTTATAGGGCACCAGTCTGGACAATGACAAGTGAGAAAGGTTTGTCTCACAGAGGGAAAAGGATGCTGGGGCACGAATTAGCAGGGCTCATTTGGAGAGCTTTAAACTAGATTCGAAGGGGGATGGGCTTGTAGCTGGGCTTGCCCCAGTGGGGCAGCGCTCCAGAATTAATGAAGACTGGGAGGCCTCCTACAATCCTAGGGTGAAATCGGTGTGCTCAGCTCGCTCCCTGAAATGCCTGTACACCAATGCGCGCAGCATGGGAAATAAGCAGGAGGAGTTGGAAACCTGTGTTAAGTCAGGAGATTATGATCTGGTGGCAATTACAGAGACGTGGTGGGACAGCTCACATGACTGGAATATAGTCATGGAAGGCTATGTCCTTTTCAGGAAAGACAGGCCAGCCAGGCGGGGTGGTGGGGTTGCTCTTTATGTGCGGGAGGAACTACAGTGCACCGAGTTCTGTCCAGGGACAGATGATGAGCGAGTTGAGAGTCTGTGGGTGAGAATTAAGGGGCAGGCTGGCAGGGGGGATACTGTTGTAGGTGTCTGTTACAGACCACCGGATCAGGGTGAGGAAGTTGACGAGGACTTCTACAGGCAGCTGAGAGCGGCCTCACAGTCACAGGCCGTGGTCGTCGTGGGGGATTTTAACTTCCCTGATGTTTGCTGGAAGGACCACTCGGCAACCCAGCCGCAGTCCAGGAGGTTCCTCCAGTGTATGGATGATAACTTCCTCCTGCAAATGGTGGATGAGCCGACCAGGAGAGGAGCGCTGCTGGATCTCATCCTCACTAACAAGGAGGATCTGGTCGAAGCAGTAAGGGTTGAGGGCTGCCTTGGTTGCAGCGACCACGAGATGGTGGAGTTCAGGATCTTGTGTGGCAGGACTAGTAGAATACCAAGTAGAATTGCAACCCTGGACTTTAGCAGGGCAAACTTTGGCCTTTTCAAGCAATTGCTAGGGGAAATCCCATGGGCAGGGCTGCTTGAAGGTAAAGGGGCCCAAGATAGTTGGTTGACATTCAAGGACTGCTTTTTCCGTGCTCAAGATTGGAGCATCCCGACACGTAGGAAGTCAAGGAAGAGGGCCAAGAGACCTGCGTGGCTAAATAGGGAATTGCTGGGTATGCTCAAGTGGAAGAGGAGAGTTTACAGGTCATGGAAGGAGGGGCTGGCCACTTGGGAGGAATTTAAGGCTGCTGCTAGAGGATGTAGGAAGGCAGCTAGGAGGACTAAGGCATCCTTAGAATTAAACCTGGCAAGAAGGGTCAAGGACAGCAAAAAGAGCTTTTTTAAATACATGGCAGACAAAACTAACACCAGAGGCAATGTAGGCCCACTGATGAACGGGATGGGTGCCCTGGTGACAGAAGATAAAGAGATGGCAGAGTTACTGAATGCCTTCTTTGTCTCTGTCTACTCTGCTGCGGGCAGTCCTGAAGAGCCCTGTACCCCTGAGACCTTAGATGAAGTCAGGTCGATGGAGCGGTTTGCCTTAGTCGATGAGGAATGGGTTAGAGACCAGTTGAGCAATCTGGACATCCATAAATCCATGGGTCCAGATGGGATGCACCCTCGGGTGCTGAGGGAACTGGTGGAAGTCATTGCTAGACCACTCTCCATCATCTTTACCAAGTCTTGGGAAACGGGAGAGGTGCCTGAGGACTGGAGGAAAGCAAATGTCACTCCAGTCTTCAAAAAGGGCAAGAAGGAGGACCCGGGTAACTATAGACCGGTCAGCCTCACCTCCATCCCTGGGAAAGTGATGGAACACCTTATCCTTGGTACCATCTTAAGGCATATCAAGGATAAGAAGGTTATGAGGGGCAGTCAACATGGCTTCACCAGGGGGAAATCATGTTTGACCAATCTCTTAGCCTTTTATGAGGAAATAACACGGTGGATGGATGATGGCAGAGCGGTGGATGTGGTCTACCTTGACTTCAGCAAAGCATTTGACACAGTCTCCCACAGCATCCTCACGGCTAAAATGAGGAAGTGTGGACTGGATGATCAGGTAGTGAGGTGGACTGCGAACTGGCTGAAGGAGAGAAGCCAGAGAGTTGTAGTCTATGGGGCTGAGTCTAGTTGGAGGCCTGTAACTAGTGGAGTGCCTCAAGGGTCAGTACTGGGACCGGTATTATTTAATATATTCATCAATGATTTAGATGAGGGAATTGAGTGTACTATCAGCAAGTTTGCTGATGACACTAAGCTGGGAGGAGTGGCTGATACGCCTGAAGGCTGTGCTGCCATCCAGCGAGACCTGGATAGGCTGGAGAGTTGGGCAGGGAGTAACTTGATGAAATATAACAAGGGAAAGTGTAGAGTCCTGCATCTGGGCAGGAATAACCCCAGGCTCCAGTATAGGTTGGGGAACGACCTGTTAGAGAGCAGTGTAGGGGAGAGGGACCTGGGGGTCCTAGTGGACAACAGGATGACCATGAGCCAACACTGTGCCCTTGTGGCTAAGAAGGCCAATGGCATCCTGGGGTGTATTAGAAGGGCGGTGGTTAGTAGGTCGAGAGAGGTCCTCCTTCCCCTCTACTCTGCCCTGGTGAGACCGCATCTGGAGTATTGTGTCCAGTTCTGGGCCCCTCAGTTCAAGAAGGACAGGGAGCTGCTGGAGAGAGTCCAGCGCAGGGCAACGAAGATGATTAAGGGAGTGGAACATCTCCCTTATGAGGAAAGACTGAGGGAGCTGGGTCTCTATAGTTTGGAGAAGAGGAGACTGAGGGGTGACCTTATCAGTGTCTATAAATATATAAAGGGGGAGTGTCACGAGGACGGAGCCAGGCTCTACTCAGTGGCAAACAATGATAGGACAAGGGGTAATGGGTACAAAGTGGAACACAAGAGGTTCCACTTAAACTTGAGAAGAAACTTCTTCTCAGTGAGGGTGACGGAACACTGGAACAGGCTGCCCAGGGAGGTTGTGGAGTCTCCTTCCCTGGAGACATTCAAAACCCGCCTGGGCGCATTCCTGTGTAACATTATCTAGGTGTTCCTGCTCCGGCAGGGGGATTGGACTAGATGATCTTTCGAGGTCCCTTCCAATCTCTAACATACTGTGATACTGTGATACTGTGACTTTTCCATTATTGCCCATCCCCTTTATAGTTTGCTCAAAAAGGGAAAAGCATGGGAATAGACTGAACAACACACCAATGCACTGGAATTACTAATCATGTTTCTTTGCTGAACTTGAGAAAACTTGGTTTTCTGCATGGAGCTTCAATTTCTATCTTTGCTCTGGGTACATGCTTATGTTCAAATAAAATATATGAGCAGCGCACAAGGTCAGCCCTCCACTCATTTTCAAGGAGCCTTATGACCTTCTTGCTGCAGGTTCTTCTTTTTGGTTTAGGTGAAAGCAGGATATGGAGCACCACAAGGCAGCCTCACGGGAGAAATACTCACTGCTTGCATGCCTGCAGTAACAGAGACAACTTTATTGACCACATATAATGAGCATTATAGCTTATTACACCCAGGAGGTTCCTAGGGGAAATACCTCTGCCCCAGGTGGAAATCCTCCACCCTCTCTTCATTAATAGGTGGCTGTTCTCATGCTGAGCTGCTGCTGCTGAGCCTGAGCTGGAATAAGAGCACAGAAGTTTAGTTCCCCTAAAAACTGTGCAGTTCTGGTGTCCCCAACATAAGAAGGACATGGAGCTGTAGGAGCAAGTCCAGAGGAGGGCTATGAGGATGATAAGGGGGCTAGAGCACCTCTTGTATGAAGACAAGCTGAGAAAACTGGGGCTGTTCAGCCTGGAGAAGGCTGCATGAAGACCTTATAACAGCCTTCCAGTATCTGAAGAAGGCCTACAAGGATGACAGAGAGGGACTCTTAATCAGGGACTGCAGCAATAGCAAAAGGAGTAAAGGTTTTAAACTTAAACAGGGGAAGTTCAGATTAAAGTATTTCTTTACTGTGAGAGTGGTGAGGCACTGGAGCAGGTTGCCCAAAGTAGTAAATGCTCCATCCCTGGCAGTGCTCAAGGCCAGGTTGGATGGAGCATTGGGTGACATGGTCTAGGGTGAGGTGTCCCTGCCCATGGCAGGGGGTGAAACTAGATAATCTTAAGGTCCTTTCCAACCTTAACCATTCTATGATTCTATTATTCATTCTATGAAAAATGGATCATATGACAAAACCTATATGGTAATAGGTCTATGAACAATGTTCAATTCTAAGCAGCCAGCTGTAAAAATTAATTAAAGAGGTAGTCTAAATCACAACAGTGCACAGATTTTTAAATAGCCTGTCTGTGTGTATTCCTGTCCCTTAGCTAAGTCATTCACAATCACTTGTTGGTTCTTTTAACTACATATTAAAACTTGCCTCTTCTACAGAGTAAGCATTTATATAAAAACAGAGATCAAATCCATTCTACCAAAATTCTTCACTTTAAGCATTCTGAGAGGATGGGAGGAGACTGAAATTAACTGAGCTGCAACTTGATTTTGCATCCCAGCAAATCTACTGCCAGTCAATGTGTCTTCAGGATCTGCATGGATGAAGGATAATAATATGCTGCTCTGGAAAATCAGCCTCTGAAAGCAAATCATAGAATCAACCAGGTAGGAAAAGACCTTCATTAAGTCCAACTGTTACCCCTGGACTGCCAAGTCTAATGCTAAAACATGTAACTAAGGGCCACCACTTCCCTGGGAAGCCTGTTCCAATATGCGACTAAACCTATGGTGAAGAAATTTTTCCTAATATCCATCCATATCTAAATCTTCCCTGGCACAGCCTGAGGCCATTACCTCTTGTTCTATCACTTGTTATTTGGGAGAAGAGACCAGCCACCTCCTCTCTCCATCCTCCTTTCAAGTAGTTGTAGAGAACCATAAAGTACCCCTTGAGCCTTCTCTTCTCCAAGCTAAACAAACCCAGTTCCCTCAGCTGTTCCTCATCAGACTTGTGCTCCCTGCCCTTCATCAGCTTCCTTGCCCTTCTCTGGACCTGCTCCAGCAGTTGTAGTTGATGCACGCAACATGTAAAGCAGCAGGTTTTACCCTGAAGCCCTTAAGAGATGTCAAGCCACTTACCTAATATGATCTTTAGAAATGCAAAATCATTGGACATAAACACAGTGTGAGAACAAGGCAATAAGAACTAAGAACAAAATGTTACCAACCTCAGGAGGAATAATTTACCTCAGGGGAATTATTCCTTTGGGATGAATAATTTTTAAAAATAATTACTTACATTTCTGCCACAGTTTAAGCCCAGCCAGTAACTCAGAACCACGCAGCTGCTCTCTCACACCCCCATTCTTCCTCCCCCAGCTCCTGGAGGGATGGGGAGGAGAACAGAAAGAATGTAAGTCCCACAGGTTGAGATAAGAGCAGTAACTAAGTATAATACTAAATATAAGAGCAGTAACTAAGGTATAATACAAAGCTACTACTACTACCACCACCAATAATAATAATGATAAGGGACATAACAAGGGGAGAGAATACAACTGCTCACCACCCGCTGACTGATACCCAGACTGACCTGAGCAGCAACCTGGGCCCTCCAGGTAACTCCCAACAGTTTATATACTGGGCATGACGTGCTGTGGTATGGAATACCCCTTTGGTTAGTTTGGGTCAGGTGTCCTGTCTCTGCTTCCTCCCGACTTCACCTCCTCCCTGGCAGAGCATGAGACTGAGAAAGTCCTTGGTCAAAGTAAACATTACTTAGCAACTACTAAAATCATTCCTCTGTTATCAGCACTGTTCCCAGACTAAAGCTGAAAACACAGCACTGCACCAGCTACTAAGAAGGAGAAAAATGACTGCTACTGCTGAACCCAGGACAGTATCCACCACTTATTCCATGCCATTCACGCCAGGCTCAGATCCCACATTTTTCAATATACCATTGCTTTTGCATCATATATATCCACACATATATATACATACATATATAAACACACACACAAACAAAGAGAGAGATATCATTCCTTAGTCCATGGACCTATCCCTATAAAGTTGCTGAATTCATCTAGTCCATGATGTCAGGCTCCCTCTCGTAACAGTCTTTCAGGGCAGGAGAGACCATGGGTAGTACTGGATTGTTGCCTGCTGATGACACAGCTGAATTCATCTGGTCACTGCTGAGCTTGTCTACTTTTGTCATTCTCTGCTGGGGTGATAACCAGAGGGAAGTCAGGGTCAGTTGATGGTGACTTGAGGACAGTTCTGCTGCTGCTGTCAGCTTTTACCATGAGTTTCTTTTCTGCTGATGATCATGAGAGCACATTTCTTCTCTTCAAAGCCTGCAGTAGTGGAGATGGGCATATAGCTGATGGGCTATAAAAGTGTTATATAGCATGCAATAGCATACAGTTAAGTTCATTGGCTGCTTTCCCCCAAAATTAAATCCCCTTGAGGTACACTCCAGACATCCCCATCTTCCCGCATTCCCCACCAATACATCCAGAACCTGAGCAAAACAATTCCCACGACTGGGTTTGCCTTTACCTGAAGCAGGAATAACCCAGACTGTCTTCCCCAGCAAATTCTTTGTATGCACCACAGGAACTTTATCCCCCTCTACAGTATGTAAAAGTTCTGATTGGGCTGGGCCAGCCCTGTTGGCAGATCTCCTAGTGTTGACCAAACAGGTGGCTTTTGGTAAGTGTGTATCCCAATGTTTGAATGTCCCACCACCCACAGCTTTCAGTGTAGTTTTTAACAGCCCATTATAACTTTTGATTTTCCCAGAGGCTGGTGCATGGTAGGGGATGTGATATACCCACTTCATGCCATGCTCTTTGGCTCAAGTGTCTATAAGGTTGTTCTGGAAATGAGTCCTATTGTCTGACTCAATTCTCTCTGGAGTGACGTGTCGTCACGAGACTTGTTTCTCAAGGCCCAGGATAGTGTTCTGGGAAGTGCTGTGAGGCACAGTGTATGTTTTCAGCCATCTGGTGGCTTCTTTCACCATGGTAAGCACATGGCGCTTGCCTTGGCGGGTTGGTGGGAGTGTGATGTAATCAATCTGCCAGGCCTCCCCATATTTGTACTTCAGCCATTGTCCTCTATACCAAAGAGGCTTTAACCATTTAGCTTGTTTAATTGCAGCACATGTTTCACAGTGGTGAATAACCTGGGCAATAGTGTCCATTTTTAAGTCCACCCCTCAATCGCAAGCCCATCTATATGTTGCATCTCTGCCCTGATGGTCTGAAGTGTCATGGGCCCACCGGGCTAAAACCAATTCACTCTTATGTTGTCAAGATAAGTTCATCTGAGCCACTTCAATCTTAGCAGCTTTATCCACCTGTTGGTTTTTCTGGTGTTCCTCAGTGGCCCAACTCTTGGGTACATGGGCATCTGCATGGCATACCTTCACCACCAGGTTCTGTATCAATGCAGCGGTATCTTGCCACAGAGCAGCAGCCCAGATGGGTTTGATATGAGGAATAGTAACAGACTAAGAAAAGAGTTAGGAGTTTTTTGAAACTATGTCTTGATTGTTTTAACTTAGTATAGGGAACAGGTTTGTTCTTGTTCTTGCTAGTCTTGTGGTTAAACTATAACTCAGAATAGAATAGGTAAACAAAACACATTGCTTGAAATCAGGGACCCCTTTCCCTCAAGAAATGAATGTCTGACAGGAACCTGTTTCAACTAGTCTCTATAAGACTTGCAGTTGCCAGCTGGGGAAACTGTGCCAAGGGTGAAAAGTGCATAGAGAGGTAGACTTCTTACTTCATCCAGAAGACACCAGCCCAATACCACCAGATGTCAGTGCTCAGGCATAGAAGAGAGGGGAATGGTATTAATGAGTTCTTGGAACTAATTGTAGTAATCTCCTCCTACGCTTGTGAAATCTGATGAATATGTATTTTTGTGTGGAATAAATATCTAGTTTGTTGAGTTCTCGGAGCGCAAGTTAGGTGGAGCGATCCCCCTCGTACCCGGTGCTGCAATAAGCATACCTGCTTTATAACTCTTTGTGAGTTATGAAGTTCTGTTCCGTAAATCAATCTGCTATTGTAGATTATACATTAGTGTCATGGTTTAAGCCCAGCTGGTAACTCAGAACCACGCAGCTTCTCTCTCACTCCCCCCCTTCTTCCTCCCCTGGCTCCTGGAGGGATTGGGAGGAGAATTGACAGAATATAACTCCCATGGGTTGAGATAAGAACAGTCCAGTAAATAAGGTATAATACAAAGCTACTACTACTACAACCACCAATAATAATAATGATAAGGGAAATGACAAGGGGAGAGAATAAAATTGCTCACCACCTGCCAACCTATACTCAGCCTGACCTGAGCAAGGATCTGGGCCTTCTGGTTAACTCCCACCAGTTTATATACTAGGCATGATGTGCTGTGTCATGGAATACCCCTTTGGCTTGTTTGAGTCTGGTGTCCTGTCTCTGATTCCTCCTGGCTTCCCCTCTGTCAGGGTCTTATTGGAGAAAACCCCAGTGCAGCACCGTGCTTCAGTTTGTGATCCCAAGAGTGAAATTAAGTCACAAACAAAGTCAAGTGCCATAATCGGACATTTTTTTAATTACAAATTACAAAATACAGTTATTATAAATGATTCAGTGAAAACTCCAGGAACAAACTTGCCAACAGAGTTTCAAGTTGACAAGCAGGTATTCTTTATTGTGGCGCTGGGAGACACGGGGGATAACTCCTCCTAACGTGTGTCCCCGTATTGCTATTGATTCGGAGAAAACTCCAGGAACAAGCTTGCCAACAAAGTTTTCAAGCTGACCAGCAGGTATTCTTTATTGCGGCGCCGGGAGACACGGGGGATAGCTCCTCCTAAAGTGTGTCTCTGCATTGCTGCACAAGCCACCCTTATATAGTCACTGGACATACATACATATTAATGAGGTTATGTATGGATTACATTATTTTCCAGAAAGTTCCCCGCATGCGTATAGAATTGTGGTGGTGGTCTCTGAGGGTCGTTTACTTCTTCCAACAATCTTCATCACTTCTGGCAGCCTTTGAAGCATGCGCAGTAGATGCTCATACCAGTTTAATTGGTTCGTTAGCACCAGAGACATAATAATCCACCTCTCCTCCTACTTATCAGTTAGTTTAACTGTAGCCCATCCTGGGCACCTGCCATTCCCAGATACTCCTTATCCCTGTGTCCTGTTCTTCTAGACTGTTTTTCTTAAACTATGTCACAACTATAACAATTTATCTTGTGAGAATTCTCAGTATGTTCTCTAGCTGTACTCTATGTTTTTTTATATGTAACATGCACCTCAGTAGTTTTCCATTGCTACTGTTACAAAGCCATCAAACTTAACATTACTTAAAACTAATTCTAAAGGTTTATATATTCCATTTTGTGCCCCCCTTGTCTCACCTGGTTGACAGGGCTTTGAGCAACCTGGTCTAGTGGAGGGTGTCCCTGTCAGGGTCCAACTGAATAAAACCCAGTGTTGGACATATTTTGTTTGCAATCCCAAGAGTGAAATTAAGATGCAAACAAGGTCAAGTACCGTAATCAATCAGTTTGTTTATTATAAAAGGATAATTATTAAAAAAGATAATTATAATTAAAAGATAACATAGGACAGATTGGAAAAAAGGATAGAAATTAAGCAAGAATTCAGAGTGCAGATAGTCACCACCACGGATCCAGAGGCATCCCGAAGGTCCATAGTCATCGTCTTCAGTAGTGGGAATCTCCCAGGGTTCATAGTTGTCATCGGTGTTGGGTGACCAGTATGGCGGTTACCTTTTTCCCTTTTTATTATGTGTTGGGGGGGAATACCTCTCTTCTTCATGTCACGAACTGCACATTCCTGGTGGATCATGTGCATCCAGTTTTGCTGGTCTTGAAGTCAGCTGGACATGTCTGTAGCAATTCCACACACCAGTTCTTGAGATAATGAACTGAGGAGTCTTATCTTAGCTCCTCCCACCCATCTCCTAATTTAAGTTATAAATAGGTTCTCCAGCACCACTAACCAATTTTATAGGGTTACAGGTAGCCTGTCCATAATACTGTATAATTTGTTACAATGCTTTATCAAAGTCTCCTGAGTGACTGAGCCACCCAGGGTTCCACCAATTTGTTTACAAATATTCACTAAATTTCCCAGAACCAATTACAACGTTTGTACCTCAACCATGCACGTGCTTCCCTGCTGGGTGGCGGTCTCAAGGGGTCTCTGGTGGTCATCAGTAGTCTTCCTCACTGTGTCCACTGATTAACCCATGTGCTTGCACATGTACAAAAGACTCTTGTGAATTACTTAACTACTGGGTCTGAGGTTTTAGGTCAATTTGTTCTGATTTCTTCCTTACCTTCAAGAACTGGCCCCATCTTGCTCTCAACAGAGTGGTCCCAATTTGCAACCTAAGATCTTAGCTTACAATTAACGGAACGGTTTTAATTTACAACATAGTATTTTAGCTTACAGTTCCCCCCTTTGAGAGTTACAGGATAGACATATATCCTATAAGTCTCATCTCATATTATTTTCCCATGTTTAATTGTGAAATACCATTGTGAACAGCAACTATAACATTGAATCATGATGCCTGCTAAGGTACAAATACAAATTACTATTATAGTTATTACAAGCAAATTCTTTAGCCATGTCTAATTTGGTAGCCAAGAGGTAAGTTTGTACCAAAAACTCCTCAAAACTGCATGCAGTATCATCTCTAGTGACTTGGTGCAAGATTTTTGTCTCTTCCTAAGTTTTGGCCAAATCTGTAGATATTTTGCTGCTCTGATCTATGTATGTGCAGCAGTTTTTACTTATAACTGTACAAATGACTCCTTGGGAAGCTAATAGCAAGTCAGAGGCCATACAATTTTGCAATGTCACCTGGGATAGGCTGCATACCTTGATCTGTAATGCCTGCATAGCATCTATAATTTTGTTTTAAATATATGTACAATTGTCTTTTTTAATTCACTCCTGAGACAAGGAAGTACAAAATGAAATATAATACTTTGTATTTA
Source organism: Pezoporus flaviventris (assembly GCF_033815535.1). Lineage (NCBI taxonomy): Eukaryota > Metazoa > Chordata > Aves > Psittaciformes > Psittacidae > Pezoporus > Pezoporus flaviventris. The sequence continues at coordinate 390,885 of NW_026892741.1, read as the reverse complement.
ATCCTTTGGAAGTAAGTAAATTCAGTTCTAAGTAATGTTAAGTTTGAGGGCTTTGTAATAATAGCAATGGAAAATAACAGGTACATGTTTCACAAAAAAAAAAAAGTCAGAATGAAGCCAGAGAACATAATGAGAATCCTTGTATAAGATAAGTAGTAGTTGGCATAGTTTTAGGTCCTTATGACCTTAGTACAACAATAAGTGTAAGAAAAACAGGAGAGAAAAACAGAACGTGTAGATAAAGACTATCTGAAACTAGCAGATGTCCAGGATGTGCTGCAGCTAAGCTAACTGATAAGTAGGACAGGATGATTATGTCTGCAGTGTTACCGAACCAATTAAGCTGGTGTAAGCATTACCTACTGTGCATGCTTCAAAGACTGACAGAAGTGATGAAGATTGTTGGAAGAAGTAAATGACCCCCAGAAGACCACTACCACACTGTTATGCGCACACGGAAATAGGCGTGGAATTATGTAAAGCAGTTCTTGGGTGGTTAATTAATATGTATGACATTTAATGAATATGCATGTGTCCTGGGTTCAGCAGTAGCAGTCATTTTTTTCTCCTTAGTAGCTGGTGCAGCGCTGTGTTTTTGACTTTCGCCCTGGGAACAGTGCTGATAACACCGATGTTTTTAGTTACTTCTCAAATGTTTAGTCTGGCCAAGGAATTTCTGAGCCTCATGCTCTGCCAGGGAGGAGGGAAAACCGGGAGGAAGCAAAGACAGGACACCTGACTCAAACTGACCAAAGAAGTATTCCATACCACAGCACATCATGCCCAGGATGTAAACTGAGAGTTACCCAGAAGGGCTAATTCACTGTTCGGTCAGGCTGGGTATCGGTTGGCGGGTGGTATTGTATTCTCTTCCCTTGTTATTTCCATTATTATTATTATTATTATTATTATTATTGGTGGTAGCAGTAGTGGTTTGTGTTATACTTTAGTTACTGGACTGTTCTTATCTCAACCCGTGGGAGTTACATTCTTTCGATTCTCCTCCCCATCCCTCGGGGGGGGGGGGGGAGGAAAGGGGGGGGGAGTGAGCGAATGACTGAGCTTAAACCACGACAGCATGTTAAGCATCAGGATAACCACAGTCTGCTTGAGGTTTGGTACAAAAACACTAGGTGGAACCCTGTGTTTCCCAGCGCTGCAATAAAGAATACCTGCTTGTCAAACTTTGTTGGCAAGTTTTTAGCTAATTTCATGAATCACTCCCAACCAAGGGAGAAACCATATAATCAAACTGAAATCCTGTGGGATGATTGTCAATAGCATTGCTGAGTTGTCTAAGAGTTTGTACAAAACATCTCTGCCTTCAGGGGCAGTTCTATTGTCACCCATATATAATAGGTGGAGTGATCCTCTCAGGGAGGCAACTCCTTTGTTTTCATAAAATCCACCCCTTAAGTCCCTGAGACGTACATATGTAATTCAAAGCAAGTGAAATACAACAGCAGGTGGGGTAGTAGTCTCAGAGAGTCAACACTTTAAGTTTCCTTTGTCAAAATTTTACCCCTTATGTCTCTGAGAGGTACACTCATAATGCAAAGCAAGTGAGATATAAGGCACCAGATCAGGTCCCACAAAACAAGTAATCTGCCTTAATTATTTTCAGCAAGCTACTGAATATATATCCACCCTCCACCCCTCCACTCGCAGTCAAAAAGTGGAGTTAGTAAGTGGTGGGGGCATTGGGGCCCTCCACATTTTGTGGAGGTTTTTCCTTTTATTTAGGGCCCATGGGGTTTATTTCAGGACACCCTAACATTAGCTTTTCCAATTTATCAATAGGTAATCCATCCATTAAATCTTTAGGAATACCTTTTCGTCACCCCAATGTCCACAGCCTTTGCCTTTTATTAGGTATATTTCTACCTCCTGGGGGAGTAGGGGGTGTCAGGCGTTTCCCATTAGTCAGGTGAGGAGGGGGTTTTACCTCTGTCTCAGACCCTTAGTGTCAGTTTTACTAGAAATATTGATGGGACCATACTTTCTCCCATAATTAATCAGCTCCTGGGCAACTTCCCCCCATGTCCATACTTTCTTTTCTGTCTTTTGATCAGGTGATATCAGTCCTTCTGTTGCAGATTATCTTAAGTTTTACTGAATCTTTCTATATTTTGTGTGTGTGTATAGGAACATCTTGTTTTAAGAAGTTAGCCTTTATGTTAGCATGGGTTGCTGTGCTACTTCAAATATGATGCTGTGTTGCTTGAAGTCCCTGTTCTCTGTAACGTTATCCTTAGTCCTTACTCTCTAGGCCATAACCAGAGCACCTATGGTTTATTGTATATAGGATGAGTTATTTGACATCTTGACAAAGTAGATATCTAGCCGTCCAACTTGGCAACAAAATAAGTTTAGGGTGTCCTTTAGATGAACTATCCTCATTATACCCTTATTATAATACTAAAACCCACACCCATAGATCAAGACCCTTGCCCAGGTGAAGACTCTTCTTCCACACAAGCATAGTAACAGAAGAAAATGACACAGCAGATATTATAATTATATGCAAATTACTAACCAATCATTGTAAATGGGAGTGTGCTACCTTGTAATTTTTGTGTATAAATGTAACAATGAAATTGGCATGGGGTGTGCTTGATTTGTGGAAATTCCACCTAGCACCCAGCACTGTAATAAAGAAGTGCCTGCTTCTTAATGCTACATTGGTGTTAAGGAGTTGTGGTTTAAGCCAACCCAGAACAACGCAGCCACTCACTCACTCCCCCTGTTAGTAATAGGTGAAATTGTGTGTTGAAACAAGAATACAGTGTTAACATCTGTGAAGGAAAAATATAAATGGTTTACAGTGATTGATTTAAAAGATGCCTTCTGCATTCCTCTTGATAAAAGTAGCAGGAAATTGTTTGCATTTGAATGGAGAATCCACAGAGCAGATGAAAAACACAATTAACGTGGACCAGACTACCACAAGGATTCAAAAACAGTCCAACCCTATTTGGGAACCAATTGGCTAAGGAACTGGAGGCATGGAACACTCAAGGAAAGGTACAGGTACCGAGATCACAATATCTCTTATTGCAATACATAGATGACATCTTTATTGCAACAGAACAAAAATCGTTATGCATAAAGGTGACTATTGAAATCCTGAACCAGCTAGGCCTGAATGGTTATAAAGTCTCAAAAGAAAAGGCACAAATTGCATGTACAACCGTGTTGTATCTAGGATGTGAAATTTTGCAAGGACAGCGAAAACTGGGAATAAACCGCATAGAGGCAATTTGTGCCATTCCAGAACCACAAAATTTACATGAGTTAAGGACATTTTTGGGCATGGCAGGGTGGTGCAGGTTGTGGATAATGAATTACGGACTCATTGCTAAACACCTGTATGAAGCCCAAAAATTACATGCTTTTGTTTGGGACAAACCACAGAAAGAGGCCTTTAAAAACTGAAGGAGGCGTTAACGAAATCACCAGCATCGGAACTCCCAGATTTGACAAAGTACTTTCAGTTATTTGTCCATGAGAGACAGAGATTGGCGTTGGGAGTATTAACCCAGAAACTTGGAATCTGGAAAAGACCAGTAGGATATTTTTCAAAACAACTGGACCCGGTAAGTGCGGGATGGCCATCATGTTTACAAGCGGTAGCGGCAATTATTGTTCTAATACAGGAGGCCAGAAAATTGACTCTGGGAAAGCATATCGAAGTGTTTGTACCACATATGGTAACAACTGTCTTAGAACAAAAGGGGGGATATTGGTTATCCCCTAGCCGAATGATGAAATATCAAGCAATCTTAACAGAACAAGACGATGTAAGTCTAAAGACTACTAACTTGTTAAATCCAGCAGCTTTTCTAGGAACTGACCTAGAGGAAGGAACTCTTGAACATAACTGCATAGAGGTCATCGAGCATACATATGCAACCAGAACGGACTTAAAAGATGTACCTCTTGAACAACCGGACTGGGAACTTTTCACAGATGGAAGCAGCTTCGTGGAGAACGGGACACGGTATGCAGGATATGCTGTGATAATGCAACAAAAGTTAATTGAAGCAAAAGCATTGCCTCCTGGGACGTGAGCTCAACGGGCAGAGCTGATAGCTCTTACAAGAGTGTTGGAACGGAGCGATGACAAAAAGGTAAATGTATGGACTGATTCAAAGTATGCGTTTGGTGTAGTACATATACATGGAGCATTATGGAAGGAACGAGGACTGTTATCTTCTCAAGGTACTAATATAAAATATCAAAAAGAAATTTTGAAACTGATAACTGCTGTACAAAAACCCAAACAGGTAGCCATTATGCATTGTAAAGCACACCAAGGAGGAACTTCAAAGATATCTGAAGGAAATACACTGGCAGATCGGATAGCTCGACAAGTTGCCCGGAAGGTATGGAACATGATGGCCCTGATACCTCTCAAGGTAAGCACACTCCATACCTATCTCTCACAAGATCCAAACTATTCAAAGGAAGATGAGAAATTGGCAGGACTTTTAAAGGCTCAAAAGAATTCTGAAGAGTGATATACAACAACAACTGGACAGGTAATAGTACCACCAGCAATAATGCGAAAAATCCTACAAACTGAACATCAAAAATGTCATTAGGGTGCAGAAGCATTGGTAACTTATTTGAAACGAGGAATAATTTCCACACAGATGTTAACCATGGCAAAAGCAGTGGGGTCAAAATGTGAAGTTTGTTTAAAAAAATAATCCAGTAGTAAAAAGACAAGTTGAGATGGGGAGAATTAGGATAGGAGTGGAACCAGGAGATTATTGGCAGGTTGACTTTGTGGAATTACCAAAGGTACAAGGTTACAGATATCTGCTAGCAGGGGTTGACACTTTTTTTGGATGGCCAGAGGCCCTTCCCTGTCACACCAATCAGGGAAAAGAAATGGTGAAGTGGTTGCTTAGAGAAATGATTTATGATCTGATTGGTCAAACAGAAAGATTAGCCAGAGCAACAAGGAAGGGATTCAGAGACATGAATTTGCAGTTGCAAGCAATGACTAAAATGACCTTGCAGAACAGAACGGCATTGGATATGTTATTAATTAAAGAACATGGTGTTTGTGAGTATTTGAAAGACAGAATAGGTCATTGTTGTTTTCATATTCCTAACGTAACTGCAAACATAGAATACGATATTTCCCAACTGACCAAAATAGAACAGGAAGCAGAAAAAGAAAAGGAGTACATTGAACAAAGTTGGATTGGAGCACTCTTCGATAGTTTGGGCCTTCACCTTACAGGATGGATTCGTTCCCTCGTGCAAACTGTAATTGTGATACTGATTGTATTTTTAATGCTATCTCTGATGTATCTTTGTATCTGGAAGGAAATAGCCCGAAGCAGTGCATGGACCCATCGAATTATAGGAGCAGTAACTAGGGAATATCCAAAGCACCCAACACCTCCACCTACCTATCAGGACACAATCACCTAAGGAAATGAAAATACTTGCTTAAGTTAAATGAAGTATTTTCAAAGGGGGGAAATGTTAGTAATAGGTGAAATTGTGTGTTGAAACAAGAATACAAAGAGAAAAGATGATTATATTTGAAAATCTGTTAATCAGTAGAGGGGTTTTATGTATTAGGAAAGTTTAAGAACAAGTTGTAACTCTTCTATTGTGTATCTTAGTTACTTTATAACTAAGCATTACAATGGTAGCTATAACGATAAGCAATTAACATAGCCATATATGGGAAAGGTGTCATGGTTTAAACCCAGTCAGGTAACTTGTTCACTCACTCCCAGTGAGTGGTGCCGAGCTGACAACAATCGAGGTCCGTGTCCTTCCCCCCCCCCCCCCGCACCGGGGCTCTCCCCTTCCCCGCTCCCGGAGGAACGGGGAGGAGGATCGAGAGAGTGCAACTCCTACGGGTTGAGACAAGAACAGTCCAGCAACAAATCACCACCGCTACTATCAACTACAACAATGATAAGGGAAAATAACAAGGGAACAGAATACGATACCACCAGCCAAGAAAACGAGTTCCACCCGGAAGCCCATGTCCTTCTGGGTAACTCACAGTTACCCCTCACCCCGGGCATGACGTGCTGTGGTATGGAATACCTCCCCGGCTAGCCCGGGTCAGGCGCCCCGTCCCTGCTTCCACACAGCTTCCCCTCCTCCCTGGCAGAGCATGAGCCTCACAGAGTCCTTGGTCAGGGTAAACATTACTTAGCAACAACCGAAAACATCGGCTTCACCAACACTGTTCTCAAGCTGGAAGTCAAAACACAGCGCTGCACCAGTTAACACAAAGGAAAAACATGACTGCTACTGCTGAACCCAGGACAAAAGGGTATATGGGTGGATTTAGGGGAGTATTGTGAAACTCTACCGAAGCAGAACTCACGAAAGTACCAGGAGTAGTCAAGTGAAAATAAGAGAATGCTGGCGTCCACATAATGGTTGGGACATGTCCAAGGAACAAAAAGTGAACAGGACAAGCTGAGGAAGAGTTCTTACTTCATCCGAGGAAGACTCCTTACTTCATCAGGACGACCACCAGAGGGGGGGGGCTGCGCAAGCGCAAAAGAGGCTGATGTCGTAATAGATTGATGTGGCAATCCTTGATGCATATGTATTAGTCAATGATGTAATCTGTGTTGAATATGTATTAGTTACAACATTTTTAATGTATAAATTGCGAGTGCGATGTGACAGGGTTGAAGCCAGATTTGGGCGCATGCCCCTGGTTTCCCAGTGCTGCAATAAAGCACCTCATATAACCATTCTGGTGGCTATGTGTCAGTTCTTATGCTAACACCTCCTCTTCCTCCCCCCGCTCCTGGAGGGATGGGGAGGAGAATAGAAAGAATGTAACTCCCATGGGCTGAGATAAGAACAGTCCAGTAACTAAGGTATAATGCAAAACCAGTACTGCTATCACCAATAATAAAAATGATAAGGGAAATAACAAGGGAAGAGAATATAACCACTCATCACCTGCTGATCAATACCCAGCCCGACCCAAGCAGCGATTTCTCCCTTCTGGGTAACTGCCCCCAGTTACCCAGTGTCCTGTCTCTGCTTCCTCTCAGCTTTCCCTCCTGTCCATCAGAGTATGAGACTCAGAAAGTCCTCAGTCAGAGTAAACATTAGCAACAACTAAAAATGTCAGTGTTATCTGTGTTGTTTCCAGGCTGAAAGTCAAAAACACAGCACTGCACCAGCTACTAAGGAGAAAAATTACTGCTAGTGCTGAACCCAGGACAGGAGTTTTATTCTCCTAACTTTCAGTGACACTTCCAGGGCAGTAATGGCCCTTTCACTTTGGGATGTTGCTTGTATCTTTCCCTGCAATTGGATCCCTATGGCTTTCAGGGAACTGGGAAGACCCTGAATAAGGAGAGTCATATGTTCGAGATTGACCGGTATCATCATCAGAGACTCTTTTTAAGTCTATGCTCCTGATCGCATGTCATTTGCAGAAATGCCGCTTTCTAAACATTTTCCATCAACTGTCCAACTGTCCCTGTGATGGTGAGGGAATCTCCCCTTTCCAAATGGTTAAGTCTTCCCCTCTTATTATGAGCTGGAGGGAGTACCTCTGTTCTTTATGTCACATACTATACATTCCTGGTGGATCATGACCATCCAGTTTCACTGGTCTTGCAGCCAGCTCTTCAACTGTACATCTGTAGCAATCCTTGAGATAATGGGCAGTAATTCCTCACACCAACCCTTGAAATAATTGACAGAGGAGTCTTATCTTAGCTCCTCCCACCCATTTCTCAGGCAATGGAGGGTGGAGAGCTCCACCTCAGCTTCTCATATCAATCTTTGAGACAAGGGCTTGGGGAGTCTGATTTTAGTCCAGTCTCTCACAGTCCCTGCCCATGGCAGGGGGGTTGCAACTAGATGATCTTAAGGTCCTTTCCAATCCTTACCATTCTATGATTTTATGATTACATTTATATTTTTTTACTTTAACACAGTTAGAAGACACTCATTTACATAGGCTTTGGATAATAAGAGTATTGGTCTGTGAATTTTTCTTGCACATATGCAGTCTCCAAAAGCCTTGAGTGGTGTAAGTGAAGGTGTTGTGATGCTGGGTGCATGCAGAAAACCTCAGACATGGTATGGGGATCTTATACCTCAAACAGCACACGCAAAAGGCACAGAGGTGTTACTTCCAAGGCAATAACATGTGACAGTGAGCAAACAAAATCAAAACTGATATTGCTGCACATGGATCTAAAAAAATTATAGCAGCAATTTTTCCCAATGAAACTGGAAAGAAGTAAAACACAAGTTGTCCTGTGTTCTTTGTTATTCTGGAAAACATTGGCAGCAGATAAGAGTGACTGAAGGAAATGAGCAGCTCCCCTGACTGCCAAAATGTAGGTCACTATTGGTGTTTATAGGGCTTGTAGAAAAAGAAAAAAACCTTAGTGTCTAGAGATGTAAAAGCTAACAGCTGAAAGCCTGGCTCAGCTGAAATTACAGCGTGTTTTGTTACTCGCTAGAGAGACAGAATTTTTCCCACCTTTCATATAGTTGACCACTATTTTTTCTTGCTGGACCTGAAACATCATTCCAAAGGTTGACTTGTGTCCTGGGTTCAGCAGTAGCAGTCATGTTTTTTCCTTTGTGTTAACTGGTGCAGTGCTGTGTTTTGACTTCTAGCTTGAGAACAGTGTTGGTGAAGCCGATGTTTTCGGTTGTTGCTAAGTGATGTTTACCCTGACCAAGGACTCTGTGAGGCTCATGCTCTGCCAGGGAGGAGGGGAAGCTGTGAGGAAGCAGAGACGGGGCGCCTGACTCGGGCTAGCCGGGGAGGTATTCCATACCACAGCACGTCATGCCCGGGGTGGGGGGGTAACTGGGAGTTACCCGGAAGGACATGGGCTTCCGGGTGGAACTCGCTTTCTTGGCCGGTGGTATCGTATTCTCTTCCCTTGTTATTTTCCCTTATCATTGTTTTAGCTGATAATAGCGGTGGTGATTTGTTGCTGGACTGTTCTTGTCTCAACCCGTAGGAGTTGCACTCTCTCGATCCTCCTCCCCGTTCCTCCGGGAGCGGGGAAGGGGAGAGCCCCGGTGCAGGGGGGGGGAGACGGACACAGACCTCGATTGTTGTCAGCTCGGCACCACTCACTGGGAGTGAGTGAACAAGTTACCTGACTGGGTTTAAACCACGACAGTTCTTTTTGGCGCCCAACGTGGGGCACGAGGGGTTGAGATAAGAACAGATCTGATTGGATTGATAGTCACTCGTCACAATGCTGATTTATTGGCTCTCAAGGTTGTTCCTCTTGATCTCACAGTTTCAGTATATCGTATCTTACTTCCATCCGGTATTTGCTGTATTAGTGTTTTTCAAGTGTGGGGCTTGGGCTAAGGTTTTTATCCCATTGTGCTTTATGGTAATGACTTGTAATACAATAGAATCATTGATCATGAAACTGATCTGGCTTATGTTCCCAGTGTGGTCACCACCTTTATACTTTGGGAGGTGCTTAGCAATTACACATCTTTTTTCTCCTCCTCAGGTGCTCAACCTGTGAAGGAGACATCCTTTTACCCTCCTAGTCGTCCCCCCAGACCATTTACATTTGAGAGTTTTGAATTTTTTGAATGGCCTTTTAATGCTGTTGAGACTTGTTTGCTGATGGTGATGGGAATCACCATGCTAACACGCATACAGAGTGTGTTTTGCCCACTACTGATTTCAAGAGTTAAGCAGATTCAGGTTTGGGTCTTGTCTGGGGTCAAACGACGATGTAGGAGGACCGAGAGATTTTCCCTGAGGCTGGACAGCCATGAGTGGCAGGGTGTGTGGGATAGTATGGGCAAGTATCTAGGTCAGAGGGCCCCTCCAGTACTTTGGAATTTCACTACCGAACAACTGCAAAATCCAGAAGAATTAGTAAAACACTTAAATGAGGTGTGTGGTCATTCTGGCCATACCAGAGATGGACAAATCACGGCAATGTGCTGGGGCTTGGCATATGCTTCCAGGGCCTTGTTCAACACTATCCAGCACCTTCAAAAGGAAAAGAATGTCGGCGGATCTGAGGGCAAAGCGACAGTCGCTACTCAAACTTTGGCTGCAATGAACAGAGCAGCTACCCCAGCGGCAAGTACAGCAGCTGCTCAAACTTCAACTGCAACAGACAGCGCGGTTACCCCAGCTCCAAGCACAGTAGCTACACCACCCCCAGGAACAAGTACAGTCGCTACTCAAACCACAGTGATAATCACTGCAGCCAAACCAGAGGACCAATTCGTACCAATATCAGTTGCCCCTGTACGCAAGAGAACAAGCAAAAAGGAGGCAAAAAGGGTGAAGCGAGATGAAGAACCAATGAATTCACCACCCGGTCCAGAATCTGATCAGGAGTCATCATCACATGACGAAGATGAAGAAGAAGAGGTAACTTCTCGACCTCGGACCTCAACCGAGCTGCGGAATATGCGAAAAGATTTTACCCGTCAACCAGGGGAGCACATCATCACCTGGTTACTCCGATGCTGGGACAATGGGGCCGATGGTCACGAACTAGAAGGTACAGAAGCCAAGCAGCTGGGATCACTTGCTAGAGAAGGGGGAATTGACAAAGCAATTGCAAGAGAGAAAAAGTCCCTCAGCCTTTGGAGGAGGCTCTTGGCAGCTGTGAAAGAAAGGCTTCCATACAAGGACGATGTTAAGAGTCGTTCGGCTAAGTGGACTACTATAGACAAAGGCATCCAGTCTCTGAGGGAATCGGCCATCGTAAAGATGCTCTATCACATCAAGCCGAATAATGGGGATACACCTATAGATCCAGATGAAGTTGAATGTACACGACCCATGTGGCGAAAACTTACACGGAATGCACCGTCATCATATGCCCATTCATTGGCAACAGTGACCTGGAATGACATAGTACCACTAACAGTGGATGAAATGGTTCATAAACTCCGAGAGTTCGAAGACAATCTCACTCCTTCCATCATCTCAGCTGTGAAAAAACTGTCCCAGGACCTCGACAAATTGAGGGATGATCTATCTGATTTATCCAGCTCCTCACGTGTACCAACACACGTCTCAGCTATTAACAAAAGGCGTCCTATTGTTCAAGAGAGGAGATACAGAAGGTATACGCCACTGGGTACCCTATGGTTTTACCTGCTGGATCACGGAGAAGACATGACAAAGTGGGATGGAAAACCTACTTCAGCTTTGGAGGAACGGGTGAGTGAACTGAAGAGGGTAGCAAGGGCCAAGACTGATCGTCCCATGAGAGCTACGGCTTCAGTCTCTGGTGATCAGTTTCCCAGATGGAGTGGAAGAGCTGATTTTACTCCAGCTCCTGTGATAATGAAGAATAATCCCTTTCACCACGACTTAAGTGTCCAATGCTGTGACGACCATTAGAGGGGCCCTGCCTCCAGCCAGGTGGAGGTAGGGGACAATCGGATTTACTGGACTGTGTGGGTCAGATGGCCTGGCACATCAGACCCACAGAAGTATAAGGCTCTAGTAGATACCGGTGCACAGTGTACCCTGATGCCATCAAGCTGTCAAGGGGTGGAACCCATCTATATTTCTGGAGTAACAGGAGGATCCCAAGAGTTGACTGTGCTGGAGGCTGAAATCAGCCTGACTGGGAGGGAATGGCAAAAGCACCCTATTGTGACTGGTCCAGAGGCTCCATGCATTCTCGGCATAGACTACCTCAAGAGAGGGTACTTCAAAGACCCAAAATAGTACCGGTGGGCTTTTGGTATTGCTGCTTTGGAGACTGAGGAAATTGAGCAGCTGTCCACCTTGCCTGGTCTCTCAGAAGATCCCTCTGCTGTGGGGTTGCTGAAAGTTGAAGAACAACAAGTGCCAATTGCGACCGCAACAGTGCACCGGCGGCAATATCGCACCAACCGAGACTCCCTGGTTCCCATCCATCAGTTGATCCGTAGACTGGAGAGTCAGGGGGTGATCAGCAGGACCCGCTCACCCTTCAATAGCCCCATATGTCCAGTGCGAAAGTTTAATGGAGAATGGAGACTAACAGTAGACAATCGTGGCCTGAATGAAGTCACACCACCATTGAGTGCTGCCGTACCGGACATGCTAGAACTTCAGTATGAACTAGAGTCAAAGGCAGCCAAGTGGTATGCCACGATTGATATTGCCAATGCATTTTTCTCAATTCCTTTGGCAGCAGAGTGCAGGCCACATTTTGCTTTTACTTGGAGGGGTGTCCAGTTCACTTGGAACCAACTGCCCCAGGGGTGGAAACACAGCCCTACCATTTGCCACGGACTGATCCAGACTGCACTGGAACAGGGGCAAGCTCCAGAACACCTGCAATACATTGATGACATTACTGTGTGGGGCGATACAGCGGAAGAAGTCTTTGAGAAAGGGAGGAAAATAATCCAAATCCTGCTGAAAGCTGGTTTTGCCATAAAACGGAGTAAGGTCAAGGGACCTGCACAGGAGATTCAATTTTTGGGAATAAAATGGCAAGATGGACGTAGACAGATCCCCACAGATGTGATCAACAAGATAACAGCAATGTCTCCACCAACTAATAAGAAAGAAACGCAAGCTTTCTTGGGTGCAGTGGGGTTCTGGAGAATGCACATCCCGAATTACAGTTCGATTGTAAGCCCTCTCTATCATGTGACCTAGAAGAAGAATGATTTTAAATGGGGCCCTGAGCAGCAACAAGCCTTAGAGCAAATTAAACGCGAGATAGTTCATGCAGTAGCCCTTGGACCAGTCCGGATCGGACCAGATGTAAAAAATGTGCTGTACACTGCAGCTGGGGAGAACGGTCCTACCTGGAGCCTCTGGCAGAAAGCTCCAGGGGAGACTCGAGGTCGACCCCTCGGCTTTTGGAGTCGGGGATATAAAGGATCTGAGGCCAGCTATACCCCAACTGAGAAAGAGATACTGGCAGCCTATGAAGGGGTTCGAGCTGCTTCGGAAGTGATTGGCACTGAAGCACAGCTCCTCCTGGCACCCCGGCTGCCCGTGCTGGGCTGGATGTTCAAAGGCAGGGTCTCCTCTACACATCATGCAACTGATGCTACATGGAGTAAATGGGATGCACTATTTACACAATGAACTCGAATAGGAAATCCCAGTCGTCCAGGCATTCTAGAAGTCATCATGGACTGGCCAGAGGGCAAAGATTTTGGAATGTCACCAGAGGAGGAGGTGATGCGTGCTGAAGAGGCCCCACCATATAATAAACTGTCAGAAAGTGAAAAGCAGTATGCCTTGTTTACTGATGGCTCTTGCCGTATTGTGGGAAAGCATCGGAGATGGAAGGCAGCTGTATGGAGTCCTGGACGACAAGTTGCAGAAACTGCTGAAGGAGAGGGTGAATCGAGTCAGTTTGCCGAGGTGAAAGCCATCCAGCTGGCCCTGGACATTGCTGAACGAGAAAAGTGGCCAGTACCTTATCTCTATACTGACTCATGGATGGTGGCAAATGCCCTGTGGGGGTGGTTGAAGCAATGGAAGCAGAGCAACTGGCAACGCAGAGGTAAACCCATCTGGGCTGCTGCACTGTGGAAAGATATTGCTGCCCGTGTGCAGAACCTGGTGGTGAAGGTACGTCATGTAGATGCCCATGTACCCAAGAGTCGGGCCACTGAGGAACACCAGAACAACCAACAAGTGGATAAAGCGGCTAAGATTGAAGTGGCTCAGATGGACTTAGATTGGCAACATAAAGGTGAATTATTTTTGGCCCGGTGGGGCCATGACACTTCAGGCCATCAGGGCAGAGATGCAACATATGGATGGGCCCGTGACCGAGGGGTGGACTTAACAATGGACACTATTGCCCAGGTTATTCATGAGTGTGAAACATGTGCTGCAATTAAACAAGCCAAGCGGTTAAAGCCTCTTTGGTATGGAGGACGATGGTTGAAGTATAAATATGGGGAGGCCTGGCAGATTGACTATATCACACTGCCACCAACCCGCCAAGGCAAGCGCCATGTGCTTACCATGGTGGAAGCAACCACCGGGTGGCTGGAAACATACGCTGTGCCCCATGCCACTGCCCGGAACACCATCCTGGGCCTTGAGAAACAGATTTTGTGGCGACACGGCACCCCAGAGAGAATTGAGTCAGACAATGGGACTCATTTCCGGAATAACCTTATAGATATTTGGGCCAAAGAGCATGGCATTGAGTGGGTATATCACATCCCCTACCATGCACCAGCCTCTGGGAAAATCGAACGGTACAATGGGCTGTTAAAAACTACCCTGAGAGCGATGGGTGGGGGAACTTTCAAGCATTGGGATACACATTTACCAAAGGCCACCTGGTTGGTCAACACCAGAGGATCTGCCAACAGGGCCGGCCCAGCCCAGTCAGAACTTTTACATATTGTAGAGGGGGACAAAGTTCCCGTGGTGCATATGAAGAATTTGCTGGGGAAGACAGTCTGGGTTATTCCTGCTTCAGGTAAAGGCAAACCCACTCGTGGGATTGCTTTTGCTCAGGGACCTGGATATACTTGGTGGGTAATGCGGGAAGATGGGGAAGTCCGATGTATACCTCAAGGGGATTTTATTTTAGGGGAAAACAGCCAGTGAACTCAATTGTATGCTGTTGCCTGCTGTGTAATGCTTTTATAGCCCATCAACTAGATGTCTCCAGGTCACCAGCGACTGGCCCTGACTTCCCTCCAGCCATCATCCCAACAGAGAATGAACTTTGAACATCATGGACTGAATGGACTCGGCAGCATTATAGGAATTGGTCCATGCACTAAGAAAATGATCTTTTCCTCTTTGTCTGTATGTATATGGATGTATATATGTGGGATAGCGATGGTGTATTGAAAATGTGGGATCTGAGCACGACGTGAATGGTATGGAATAAGGGGTGGATAATGTCCTGGGTTCAGCAGTAGCAGTCATGTTTTTCCTTTGTGTTAACTGGTGCAGTGCTTTGTTTTGACTTCTAGCTTGAGAACAGTGTTGGTGAAGCCAATGTTTTCGGTTGTTGCTAAGTGATGTTTACCCTGACCAAGGACTCTGTGAGGCTCATGCTCTGCCAGGGAGCAGGGGAAGCTGTGAGGAAGCAGAGACGGGGCGCCTGACCCGGGCTAGCCAGGGAGGTATTCCATACCACAGCACGTCATGCCCGGGGTGGGGGGTAACTGGGAGTTACCTGGAAGGACAGGGGCTTCCGGGTGGAACTCGCTTTCTTGGCCAGTGGTATCGTATTCTCTTCCCTTGTTATTTTCCCTTATCATTGTTTTAGCTGATAATAGCGGTGGTGATTTGTTGCTGGACTGTTCTTGTCTCAACCCGTAGGAGTTGCACTCTCTCGATCCTCCTCCCCGTTCCTCCGGGAGCGGGGAAGGGGAGAGCCCCGGTGCGGGGGGGGGGGGGAGACGGACACGGACCTCGATTGTTGTCAGCTCGGCACCACTCACTGGGAGTGAGTGAACAAGTTACCTGACTGGGTTTAAACCACGACAACTTGTAAAGGACCAGACATGCTGGAAATCAGTCTGATGTTGATTCAGAGAAAAATCCAGCTCAGCATTGTCCAGTTACACATGTGAGGATTAGACAGTGTAAGATTGTGACTAAGAGTTACCACTCAGTTTATTCTTCATGTTACATGTTCAGCTAGTAAGTGCTGCAATTTCCATGATTAAAGGCTTTTCCTTCAGTATTAAATGTAAAATCTTTAGGAATGTTCTCACACACCCAATTAAAGTGAAATTGTCTCTAAAATGAGCTGATGAACTCAGCTGAGATTGCAGTCCTGAGGTGTTACTTGTCCATATTGTAGCTCTTCAGTTTTACCATAATGACCATCCTTATTAGCAGCTCCCTTATCTAACCACAGATGGATTCATGACACCTTCACAAAGGTTAGCAAAGCATGGAGTGGAAGGAGAAAGGGAATGAAGTAGTTTTGTGCCACTGGGATTGCTCCTTAAAATAGGGTTGGTCCAGAGAAAAAAAAATGCCATTGACAAACTCCTCCAGCCTGAATGCAGTTCAGCATAACTACTAGCTTATAACTCCAATAAAGTAAAACAATTATGTTTATTAATGGTTTTTATCCTCAGACTTGCTCTTTTTCAGTTCTAATTAGGCAGCATAAATGCGTGCCTACCTAAAGACAGACACAGTGCAGGTGGGGACCCCAGACTCCACAGTGTTTGAGACATTCAGCTGTTGGTAATACAACTCCCATGAAGCACAGCACTGCTTGGACAGATGAAAGCTAACATTATAACTACCAGGAATTAATAATTTCACTTCCTATATAATTTTTAAGAAGCTTTCATCTCATGAAACATTTTAATATTTTAACTGTTTATTCAATTCAGGATGAAAACACATGTGAAAGCACAGCAATTCTGGTCTTCACTTTGTAAGACAAATGCCCCTTGCCGATGTTTCTTGTAAGATTAGAGGAATTGGAGGAATTAATATTGACTCTGGTGGACTTTCTCCAGATTTCAACTGATGTAAATGAAAGCAAGTTTTGTCCCAATGGCTGGGAGTCTGACATATCTATCAGCAATGAAATATACTTAACGTGAAAAAACACAGATCACTATTGGTGGTGACTGACACTATTTACTTTTGACATGAAAGATCTCTCACCAGGGACAGCCAAAGCCAGCAAAGCAAATCTTTCCAACCCTTAAGACTGAAACAATCCTCTTTCTTCACTATCCAGGCAGTTCCTGTGACCTCTCACTTTACCCCCATGACATAACATGAACTCCTTCAGTGAGACTAGTATTAGATGTTTCTCAGAGCTCACAAATTATTTCATCTTTCCCAAGGGCTGCCATGTCCTGTACTCCAACTTCTTTCGTAGTGAACAAAGCAAGGCCAGCCCTCAGGAGCCTTGCTCCTGCATTTTCCTGTCCCCTCATTCTGGCAGTGAGGTGCCTCCCGTGTGCCAGTTGATTCGGAGAAAGCTGCAGGAACAAACTTGCCAACAAAGTTTTCAAGCTGACAAGCAGGTATTCTTTATTGCGGCGCTGGGAGACACGGGGCATAGTTCCTCCTAACGTGTGTCTCTGTATTGCTACACAAGCCGTCCTTTCATAGCCACTGGGCATACATACATATTCATGAGGCTACGTATGGATTAAATCATTTTCCAGAAAGTTCCCCGCATGCATACAGAATTGTGGTGGTGGTCTCTGAGGGTCGTTTACTTCTTCCAACAATCTTCATCACTTCTGGCAGCCTTTGAAGCATGCGCAGTAGATGCTCATACCAGTTTAATTGGTTCATTAGCACCAGAGACATAATAATCCTCCTATCCTCCTACTTATCAGTTAGTTTAACTGTAGCCCATCCTGGACACCTGCCATTCCCAGATACTCCTTATCCCTGTGTCCTGTTCTTATCCCTGTGTCCTGTTCTTCTAGACTGTTTTTCTTAAACTATGTCACAACTATAACAATTTATCTTGTGAGAATTCTCAGTATGTTCTCTAGCTGTACTCTATTTTTTTCTCTATGTATCATGGACCTCAGTAATTTTCCATTGCTACTGTTACAAAGCCATCAAACTTAACATTACTTAAAACTAATTCTAAAGGTTTCTATATGCCTATTTTATTGCAGCTGAATTGAGCTACTTTTTCAGCCCCTGGAGTAAAAAGTCAAATAAAATGCTTTAAATTTTTTTTAGGTGTTAGATTTTACATTTTAGGACCAATATGAGGATTGACTCCACAACTCATTAAAGTTGTAAAGTAGGTATGCTTTATTCAACTGAGGCTCATGGGGGATAGTTTCTCCAAAGGCATGCGTACCCCAGCATCGTTTTCCCTCTATGTTTATTCTCTAAAGTGTTACATATGCAATAGGTTGCACAACACGTCTATACATATTCATATCCTTTCCTCGTTTCATATTATAATGAGCTAAAGCTTCCTTCACGCCTGCGCAGTGCCCCCTGATGGTCGTGGGCAGGGGTCTCGAGGTGAAGTAAACGAGTCTTCCTCACTCTTGAACTTTTCACCTCTGTCTTGCACGCATGCTCACTAGTCCCCTGGCTTCAGTTCAAACCACAGTTCCAGCCTCAGCGGCGTCTTAACCAGATGTATGGTGTTGCAAGTGGAAACTTTGACCACCAGTTCCCCTTATCTGATGTTCTTTCCTTTCTTACACAAGTTTACATTAAACACCAGCTGCACTTTTAGACAAATACTTATTGTTAGCTAAAGAGATTAAAGATAATCAGAAGAATAACATAGGTTTAACATTCAGTTATTAATTCAGGCCCTCTATCAGGACTACAAGACAAACCTCACTGGATGATGGCATTTTTGTGCAAAGCTGTGGAAGAATGTCTTCAGTTAATGGCAACTACAAGATACAGAAATTTTGGTTTACGTGAAGAACTTACAAGGAGGTTTATTGCCTTGAAGAAACAACTGCTATAAAATTAAAACATCCAATTTTCTCATAGAAGAGCAATTTGTTTAAATTGTTTATGGTTGAATGGAACGTGCTGTTAACTGTGTCAGGACACAGGAAGAGTAGGACTGTGCTGTGATGAGGGAGAAGTTGAGAGCAGAAGGCAACCCAGTGCAGGCAGTGCCCTCACTGACAGGGGAGTTTCATGGGGTCCCATCATGGCAAGCAGGACTGTGGACCAGACACAGGGTCTGTCAACAGCCCTAGACATGGCAAGGGGATGAACCATATTAAGGGTTCAGCCAGGGAGTCCCATCAGGAGCAAAGAAGAAAAGGCTAGAGGCAAGCCACAGTGTATGTCTGAGGGGTCCATACAGAAGGTGAGCTAACTACAGTGCAGGTCTGAGGTCTAGAGGAAGAAGGGTTGGAGGCTGGGGTGACTCCTCAGGGAAACTGGTCAGAACAATTAAGGCCTATTAGTGTCCTCAGGTTCCTGACAACTTATAACCAAAAGTGGTCATAAAACTACAGGATTTATTTTCCCGGTATTTGTTGAGCACAGACCCACTGTTGATTTTGTGTAAGCCCAACCAAGAATCATCACATTTGTTAAGCAACCCACCATTCCTAGGTTATCACACTCAAAGGAGTTCAGCAGCACACACTAACAATGCCTATCATTAGAGAAACAGTATTTCATTTATGTGTTTTTCAAATGCATGAAAGGAGCTGTCAAAGAATATGGAATGAAAAGGAAAACTCTTCTGCAGGTTCAAAGTGCCATGTTAGTTACCAGAATTCAATAAAGGTTTTTACTCAGTATATTTGCCAGCTTGACTGAGAAGTCACGTTTCAATATTTGGAAGAGGCAAAAGAACAGATATGAACAACGTAAGGAACATGGAACAAGTAGGGAATTTACAGTAAGAAAGATCTGAAGCCATAAAACTGAGGAAGCCATGGAATACTTTGCCCAGGTGACAGATGACTCAGCTGATGTAAATCAGTTTAACCCTGTTGACTTGAAATATTCAGGCAGATATGCAGGCGAAATAACGAAGCACCACTGCATTGTACTCAATACAGCTGCTCTAATTTCGATTAGTCTGCCCACAGACTACAGCTACACTGATCAATTTACAGCTGAGTATATGGCCCGTAAAATGTTGGCGAACAGAATCTAAGAAGGACCAAAGATATCAAAGATTTCTTTTAGAAGTTGTAAACAAAAACAAAAGAAAAGCCAGGTTTTCTGAAGAGCTGAGCACTCTTTTCAGAAAAGATAGACCATTGAACTGCATGAAATGGAAGAAATTGCAAAGTTAGGTGAAGGAAATAGGCCTGGTCAAGAGACAACAAGTCATTTACCATTGAAAGGCAGGAAAAAGTTTGGTCAGAAGCATGGAAGAAATTACTATGATATGTCTAAGTAATCTTGTTGACTTCTACAAAGAATTGTTTATCTGCTGAAGGCACCAACTCTCTACAGATTTGTCACTTGGTGCCACCAGTTCTCAAGTTGGTCCTTGCATCTGTGACTCACCATCCTAATTTGAGAGTTTCAAAATATGTTTTGAAAGGTAGAGTGTCCGGGGTTCAGCAGTAGCAGTCATTTTTCTCCTTAGTAGCTGATGCAGTGCTGTGTTTTTGACTTTAGCCTGGGAACAGTGCTGATAGCACCAATGATTTTAGTTCTTGCTAAGTAATGTTTAGTCCAACCAAGGACTTTCTCAGTCTCATGCGCTGCAAGGGAGGAGGGTCACGGGAAGCCGGGAGGAAGCAGACAGGATACCTGACCCAAACTAGCCAAAGGGGTATTCCATACCACAGCACATCATGCCCACTATATAGACTGGAGGGAGTTACCGGGAAGGCCCATATCGCTGCTTGGGTCGGGCTGGGTATCATTTGGTGGATGGTGAGCAATTGCATTCTATCCTTTTGTTATTTCCCTTATCATAGAATCATAGAATAGTTAGGGTTGGAAAGGACCCCACCCACAACTTCTTTGGCTGCTTTGTCAGCAACGTGATTACCATTATTCACTGGAGTGTTATCAAATTGATGTGCCTTAAAAGCAAATTTTGACTTTCTGACAATTCCAGAAGTCTGAGTAGCACCATCAGCTTGGTTTTCTGTGTGAATGGGGTGGGGTGGGGGTGGGGAGTGGGTGGGATGCAGAGCTTTAGCCTCTATTATCTTATGTTTGGTTACCACAGCTATCCTGCTTTCTGGTTTCCATTTTCTTAAAGCTGCTACCATCCACAAACAGTTTGTAGTCCACATTCTTCAGGGATGTATCTTGCAGGTCAGTATGACTGAAATACACCTACTCAATAGTCTGTAAACAGTTGTGAGTCAGCTCTCCTGCTTCTGGATTGGTTGTCAAAAACACTGCTAGGTTCGAAAGGTTAATCGCTTTCAATTCTACACCTTCTTGTTCTAAAATCAGCCTGACATTTTAACAGCCTGCTTGGGGAAAGCAAATGACTGCTTTTCTGTTCCAGAATGGTTGCTACCATGTAAAGTACAAATACAGTCCATTTTTTTCCTAAAGTATTTGACAAATTTTTCTATTAGAGTCTCTAGTCCTTTTCTTGCTTCCAGTTTTATAGGATATTGTTTCTGTCTTACCGGTCTGATATTTGGTTTCAGATTAATAATTACTGCTTCTGCAGGCCAAACTGTTCTAACTTACTAACACATAGAGAGAAAGGAATGTATGGCTGATAGGGAAAGGAACATCATGGGACTGATAACAACTAAGGAGACAGTAAATAAGACCAATGATGCTAGCCTTCAGGATAGCAGAGCAGCACCCAACATGAAGCAAAACTGGAACAGAAGCAAGGACATACCAACTGCTAACTCAGCACTAGGACCTTGCGAGTGTGAACAAGCACTGAGGTAATTCAGTAAACACAGTGAGGAAGACTATCAGCAACCACCAAAGACTCCCACTCAGCAAGAAAGGGCATGCTTAATTAGGATGCAAATATTATAATTAGCTCCTTGGGAAATCTATGAATATGCATGAATATGCTAAATATACAGCTGCTGTCAGGAAGTATTGGGTGTGCTCACCTTTGCAAAATGACTCACATGTGCTCCCAGCGCCGCAATAAAGAATGCCTGCTTTCTAAAACTCCAAAGAATTAAAGAGTTTCTCTGACCGACGTACGACAAGAAGCTCAAACAGGAAATCCCAGTCATCCCGGTAATCATTGTGGACTGACCAGAGGATAAAGATTTTGGAATGTCACCAGAGGAGGAGGGCCAAGGCTGTGTCCCAGTCTAGGAGGTCTGCACTGGCTGCCCTGGCAATGGTAAGAGTTGCCACCCAGACGGAGCTGATGAAAGGGGAGGCTGCAGTGCAGACCTCGAATTGTAGAAAGTGACTCGAAATTTCTCTTAAGTCAAGGGTAAACAGTGGACTGGGCTGTGTACGGTGCTCCTTGGTGGAGGACCTCCTACAGCAGGTGGATGAGCTGCAGGAGACAGACTAAGAGACATCATCAAACTTGATATGGAGCTGTACTGCTGGCTCCAAGCCCTAACTGTGCAGGGGCCACAAGTGTCCCTTGTAGCACAAACAGAAAGGAAGGTGGGCATTAATCCAGAAGGTTGGGAACTTGTCACCAAAAAAAACTAACAAAACAAAAGTAAGAAGACGGAGAAGAGGACAAATAAAAGGAAGGGGCTTCCTCTAAAGCCTGATGTCCCCATCTAGAACTGGGTCACAGCTCTGCAGGGGGCTAATGGATCAACACCCACCACAATGGAGGAACAACCAGTTGTTGCACTAATAATGAGGACAACTACTAGTGCATCCAAGAAAAAGATGCAGGTAATAGTAGTGGGAGACTCTGCTTTGAAAGGTATAGAAGCTCCCATCTGTTGGCCTGACCTGCTTTCAAGGGAGGTGTGTTGCTTACCAGGGGCTCGGATCAGAGATGTTGCTGAGAGGCTGCCTGGTCTAGTAAGTCATAGAATCCTAGAATAGTTAGAGTTGGAAAGAACCCCAAGATCATCTGGTTACAACCCCCCCTGCCATGGGCAGGGATGCCTCACACTAAACCATGTCACCCAAGGCTCTGTCCAACCTGGACTTGAACACTGCCAGGGGTGGAGCATTCACAACTTTCTTGGGTAACCCATTCCAGTGCC
Source organism: Pezoporus flaviventris (assembly GCF_033815535.1). Classification (NCBI taxonomy): domain Eukaryota; kingdom Metazoa; phylum Chordata; class Aves; order Psittaciformes; family Psittacidae; genus Pezoporus; species Pezoporus flaviventris. The sequence goes on along the minus strand of NW_026892741.1, from coordinate 368,334 downwards.
TCACCACCCTTACAGTAAAGAACTTCTTCCTTATATCTAACCTAAACTTTCCCTGTTTAAGTTTGAACCCATTACCCCTTGTCCTATCACTGCAGTCCCTGCTGAAGAGTCCCTTGCCAGCATCCCTATAGGCCCCCTTCAGATACTGGAAGGCTGCTATGAGGTCTCCATGCAGCCTTCTCTTCTGCAGGCTGAACAGCCACAACTTTCTTAGCTTGCCTTCATATTGGAGGTGCTCCAGTCCCCTTGATCATCCTCGTGGCCCTCCTCTGGACTTGTTTCAACAGTTCCATGTCCTTTTCATGTTGAGGACACCAGAACTGTACAAAATACTCCAAGTGAGGTCTCATGAGAGCAGAGTAGAGGGGCAGGATCACCTCCTTCGACCTGCTGGTCACGCTCCTTTTGATGCAGCCCAGTCCTACTGACCCACCTGTAATGGTCCATATGGATGCCAGTGATAAAGACAGCAGTAGTCTGGGAAGCAGTCGGAAGGACTACAGAGACTGGGAAAGGTGGTTAGGGGTTCTGAGGATCAGATAGATTTTTCATGAATCCTCCAGGTCAAAGTGGAGGACCTTGAAAAGGACAGGCATATCTGGCAGGTTAACAAATGGTTAGAGGGGTGTTGCCGTAGTCAGGGTTTTGGTTACTTAGACCGTGGGACTTGCTTTTGGAAGCTGGGTCTACTGGAGGCTAGTGGAGCTGGTCTGACATAGAAGGGGAAGAGCTGCTTTGGTAGGAGACTTAACAGGCTGGTCAAGGCAGCTTTAAACTAAATTTCTGGGGGAGGGGAGCACCAATCCATCCCAACCATAACAGCACCTGTAATGAATGCTCGGAGCAATGCAGAGCTCAGCTTAGATGCCTCTATACATATGCACATAATATAGGGAATAAACAAGAGGAATTAGACACGTCTGCATGTCTAAGGCATCACTGGCATCACGAAAACATGGTGGGATGGCTCCTATGTTTGGAGTGTTGGAACGGAGAGTTTTAGGCTCTTTAGGAAAGACAGGCTGGGCAGACGGGGAGGGGTCATATCTATTTATGTCAGTGATCAGCTGGAGAGTAGGGAACTTTGCCTGGGGACAGGTGATGGGCCAAGCAAGAGCTTGTCAGTTAGGGTTAAAGGGAGAACTGCGATGGGGGACATTACTATGGGGGTCTTCTGCAGGCCAACCGATCAGGAAGACTGGGTGGATGAAGCCCTCTATAGGCAGATAGGAGCAGCCTTACGCTCACAGGCCCTCATCCTCATGGGGAACTTTAACCATCTTGATATCTGTTGGAGGGACAGTATGGCCTGGGACAAGTGATCCGGGAGATTCCTCGATTGTGTGGAAGACAACTTCCTTTTGCAAGTGAAAGAAGAGTCAACAAGGAGAAGTGCCATTCTTGACCTCGTGCTCACCAAGAGAAAGAGGCTGGTGGTGAATGCGACGTGCCAAGGCAGCCTAGGCTGCAGTGATCACGAGATGGTGGAGTTTGAGATCCTCAGGGCAGTGAAAAGGGCATGCAGCAAACTTACTGCCCTGGACTTCAGGAGAGCAGACTTTGTCCTCTTCAAGAACCTGCTGTCCTGGGTTCAGCAGTAACAGTCATTTTTCTCTTTCTTAGTAGCTGGTGCAGCGTTGTGTTTTGACTTTCAGCCTGGGAACAGCACTGATAACACCAATGTTTTTAGTTGTTGCTAAGTAATGTTTACCCTGACCAAGGACTTTGTGAGGCTCATGCTCTGCCAGGGAGGAGGGGAAGCCGGGAGGAAGCAGAGACAGGACACCTGACCCAAGCTAGCCAAAGAGGTATTCCATACCGCAGCACGTCATGCCCGGGGGGTAACTGGGAGTTACCTGGAAGAACACGGGGTCTTCTGGGTTGGACTCGTTTTTGGCGGTTGGTATCGTATTCTCTTCCCTTGTTATTTTCTCTTACCATTGTTGTCATTGGTGGTAGCGGTGGTGATTTGTGCTGTGCATTGGTTGTTGGACTGTTCTTGTCTCAACCCATGGGAGTTGCATTCTTTCTATTCTCCTCCCCATCCCTCCGGGAATGGGGAGGGGGGAGGGGGGGAAGGAAAGAAAGAGGGAGGAAAAGGGGGGGAGTGAGTGAACAAGCTGGCTGGCTGGGTTTAAACCATGACTTTCATGCTCTGCCAGGGAGGAGGGGAAGCCGGAAGGAAGCGGAGACAGGACACCTGAGCCAAACTAGCCAAAGGGGTATTCCATCCCCAAGCACGTCATGTGGGAGGGGGGAGCTACCCGGTAGGCCCATATCACTGCTCAGGTCAGGCTGGGTATCAATTGGCGGGTGGTGAGCAATTATATTCTCTGCCCTTGTTATTTCCCTTATCATTATTATGATTGGTGGTAGTAGTAGTAGTTTGGTATTGCACCTTAGTTAATGGACCGTTCTTATCTCAACCCTTAGAAGTCACATTCTTTGAATTCTCCTCCCCATCCCTCTGGGAGTAAGGAGAGGAAGAAGGGGGGGAGTGAGCAAGCAGCTGCATGGTTCTGAGTTACTGGCTGGGTTTAAACCACAACACCTGCTAAGTAAGGTTCCACGGGATAAAGCCCTAGAGGGCAGGGGGCCCCAAGATCTTTGGTTGATATTCAAGGAATGCTTGCTCCAAGCTCTGGAGCATTGCATCCCAACAAGAAGGAAATGGGGCAAGAAGGCCAGGAGGCTTCCATGGATGGATAAGGAGCTGCTGAGTAAACTCAGAAGGAAAAAAGATGCATACAGAAGGTTGAAGCGAGGACAGGTGGCCTGGGAGAAATACTAGGCCATTATCTGGGACGCTAGGTATTAGGTCAGGAAAGCTAAGTCCTAGTTAAAATTGAGTCTGGCCAGAGATGTCAAGGATAACAGGAAGGGCTTCTATAGGTATGTCACCAACAAAACACAGACTAGGGATAATGTGGACCCTCTCCAGAAGCAATGGGAGAACTGGCTACCCTGGATTTGGAAAAGGCCGAGGTTCTCGATGACTTCTTTTCCTCAGTCTTCCCTGGCAAATGCTCTGACCACACCACTCAAGTCTTGGAAGGCAACTGCAGGGACTGTAAGAATGAAGACCTTAAGCCCACTGTAGGAGAGGATCATGTTCGAGATCATCTGAAGAACCTGAATGTGCACACGTCCATGGGACCTGAGGAGATCCATCCACAAGTCCTGAGGGAGCTGGCAGATGAAGTTGTTAAACTGCTTTCCATCATATTTGAAAAATCATGGCAGTCAGGTGAAGTTCCCGATGACTGGAAAAAGGGTGATATAGCCCCCATTTTCAAGAAGGGGAAAATGGAAGACCCAGGAAACCACAGACCAGTCTCACCTCTGTGCCTGGCAAAGTCTTGGATCAGGTTCTACAGAAAACCATTCTAGGGCACATGAAAAATGAGGTGGTTGGTGACAGCCAACATGGCTTCACTAAGGGCAAATCATACCTGACCAATTTGGTGGCCTTCTGTGATGGGGCTATGGAACTGATGGACTGAGGCAAAGCAGTTGACGACATCTACTGGGACTTGCACAAGGTGTTTGACACTGTCCTGCACAACATCCTTGTCTCTAAACTGGAGAGACATAAATTTGATGGATAGACCACTTGGTGGATAAAGAATTGACTGAATGGCTGCACACAAAGAGTTGTGGTCAACGGCTCAGTGTCTAAGTGGAGACAGGTAACAAGTGCTGTCCCTCAGGGGTTGGTGTTTGGACCGATCCTGTTCAATATCTCTGTCAGCGACATGGACAGTGGGATTGAGTGCACCCTCAGCAAGTTTGCTGATGACACCAAGCTATGTGATATATGCTGATATGCTGGAGGGAAGGGATGCCATCCAGAGGGACCTTGACACACTTGAGAGATGGGCCAATGCCAACCTCACGAAGTTCAGCCAAGCCAAGTGAAAGGTCCTATGCTAGTTTGGGGCAATCCCAGGAACAGCTACAGGTTTGGCAGAGAAGTAATCAAGAGCCGCCCTGTGGAGAAGGACTTTATCCTCAGGACAGTGAGAAGAGTGTGCAGCAAGCTCACTGCCTTGGACTTCAAGAGAGCAGACTTTGGCCTCTTCAGGAATCTGCTTAGTAAGGTTCCATGGGATGTTGCTCTAGAGGGCAGGGGGGCCCAAGATTGTTGGTTGAGATTCAAGGATCACCTGCTACAAGCTCAGGAGTGTTGTGTCCCGACTGGAAGGAAATGGAGCAAGAGGGCCAGGAGACCTCCTTGGATGGATAAGGAGCTGCTGAGGAAACTTAGAGGGAAAAAAGAGGCTTATAAAAGGTGGAAGCAAGGACAGGTGACCTGGGAAGAATACAGGGATGTTGTCTGGGAAGCGAGGGACAAGGTTAGGAAAGCTAAGGCCCAGTTAGAATTAAACTTGGCTACAGATGTGAAAGAAAATAGGAATGGATTCTATAGGTACATTGCAAATAAAAGACAGACTAGGGACAATGAGTCCCATGCAAAGAATTGTGGTCAATTGCTCAATGTCCAACTGGAGACCAGTAATGAGTGGTGTCCCTAAGGGATCAGTGTTGGGACAGGTCTTGTTCAACATCTTTGTTGGTGACATGGACAGTGGGATTGAATGTGCCCTCAGCAAGTTTTCCACTGACACCAAGCTGTGTGGTTCAGTTGATATGCAGCCCAGAAAACCAACCATATATTGGTCTGCATCAAAAGAAGCATGACCAGCAGGTTGAAGGAAGTGATACTGCCCCTCTACTCTGCTCTCATGAGACCTCACATGAATACTGTGTGCACTTCTGGTGTCCTCAGCATAAGAAGGACATGGAGCTGTTTGAGCACGTTCAGAAGAGGGCCAAGACAGACTGAGAAAATGGGGGCTCTTTAGCCTGGAGAAGAGAAGGCTGCATAGAGACCTCATAGCACCCTTCCATTATCTGAACGGGGACTACAAGGTTGCTGGAGAGGGACTCTTCCTCAGGGACTGTAGTGATAGGACAAGGGGTAATGAGTTCAAACTTAAACAGGAGAAGTTCAGGTTAGATATAAGGAGGAAGTTCTTTCCTGTGAGGGTGGTGAGGCACTGGAACTGGTTGTCCAAAGAAGCAGTAAATGCTCCATCCCTTTCAGTGTTCAAGGGCAGGTTGGACAGAACCTTGGGCAATATGGTCTAGACTGAGGTGTCCCTGCCCATGGCAGGGGGGTTGGAACTAGATGATCTTAAGGTCCTTTAGAACCCTAACCATTCTATAGTTCTGTTAAGCCATTTTGTATAATAAACTTCCAGAAATTGAGCAGCAATATGCCATGGCGTCATGAACAGTGGGATTGCAAGTTTAGACAAGCCCCTGGTTTGTCAACACCAAGGCTATGCCAATAGATTGGCCTAACCCAGTCAGAACTTTTATGTACTGTAGAGGGGGATTAAGTTCCTGTATTCATGTAAGGAATCTGCTGGGGAAAACAGTCTAGGTTATTCCTGCCTCGTGCAAATGCAAACCCATTCGTGGGATTGCCTCTGCTCAAGGACCTAGGTGTACTTGGTGAGTAATGCGGGATGATGGGGAAATATGCTATGTACTGCAACAAGAGTTGATTTTGGGTTAAAATATCCAGTGAATTGGACTGTATGATGCTGTATAACATTGGATATTACCACTTCCATGGGGGCTTTGAGGATTTGAATGACTTCTTTTTGGTCATCAGTGGTGGTGAGCAACTGTTTTGTGCATCACTTGTGTTTATTTTTTTTCTTCCCCTTTTAGTTTTATATTCTCTCCCTTTGTTATTTCCATTATTATTATTATATTGTACTTTATTTTAGTTATTAAACTGTTCTTATCTCAACCCACAGGTTTTACATTCTTCCACTTCTCCCTATGCCACCTGGGGAGGGAGGAAGGGAGGGTGGTTAGTGAGCAGCTGCGTGGTATTTAGTTGCTGGCCTGGATTTAAACCATGATACTCTTCTGTAAATCATCTCCTGTTTCTATAATGTGCACGGCTGGGTACAGATAATAGGTGAATGCTACACTGACCTCAGTGTTATGCTGCTATAAGCAGATGTACTACAAGGAACCACCAAAGGAAGTCCTCTTCTCCTTTTTCCTATTCTATACATTTGCTTGTCACGTTATCAGATCTAGTCTTGCATTTGTTGAGTGAGGGTTATATTACCACCTTCAGGCTGCACCAGATAATAAACTTGCAGAAAGTGAGCAGCTTTATGCCTTGTTTACTGATGAGTCCTGCTGTACTTTAGGAAAACATAGGAGATGGAAGGTGGCTGCATGGAATCCCCTATGACAAGTTGCAGAAACTGCTGAAGGAGAGGGTGGAGTCATTTTGCAGAGATGAAAGCCATCCAGCTGGCCTTAGACATTGCTGAATATGAAAAATGGCCAATTCTTTATACTGACTCATGGATGGTGGCTAATGCCCTGTGGGGGTGGTTGCAGCAATGGAAGCAGAGTGATCTGCAATGCAGAGGTAAACCCATCTGGGCTGCTGCACTGTGGCAAGATATTGCTGCCTGGTTGTGAAGTTGGATGCTCATGTAACCTTGAGTCAAGCCACTGTGGAATGTCTGAACAACCAACAGGTGGATCAAGCTGCTAAGATTGAAGTGGCTCAGGTGGATTTATATTAGCAGCATAAGGGTGAATTATTTTTAGCCTGGTGGGCCCATGACACCTCAGGCAATCAAGGCAAGGATGCAACATAAAGAATTTGCTGGGGAAGACAGTCTGTGTTATGTGCTTTCATGATCATCAGCAGAGAATGAAGTCATGGGAAATCCAGCAGCAACAGCGGTAGAGTTGTCCTCTGGTAACCATTGACTGACCCTGACTTCCCTCCAAACATCACCCCAACAAAGAATGAACTTTGATGAAACCAGACAAGCTCAGTAGTGACCAGATGAGTTCATCTGTGTTATCAGGCAACAATCCAACACCACACACCGTCTATAATGATCTGAAAGACTGTTACAAGAGATGGAGCCTGACATCATTGACTGGATGGATTCAGCAACTTTACAGGGATTGGTCCATGGATTAAGGAATTATCTCTCTTTGTGTGGGTGTGGGTGTATATATATATGTATGTATATATATGTGTGTATATATATGAGGCAAAAGCGATGGTATATTGAAAAATGTGGGATTTGAGCATGCCGTGAGTGGTATGGAATAAGGGGTAGATACTGTCCTGGGTTCAGCAGTAGCAGTCATTTTTATCCTTAGTAGCTGGTGCACTGCTGTGTTTTCAACTTTACTCTGGTAACACTGCTGATAACACACCGATATTTATAGTTTTTGCAAAGTAATGTTTACTCTGACCAAGGACTTTCTCAGTCTCATGTTCTGCTAGGGAGGAGGGGAAGCTGGGAGGAAGCAGAGACAGGACACCTGACTCAAACTAACCAAAGGAATATTCCATCACACAGCACATCATGCCCAGTATATAAACTGTTGGGAGTTACCCAGAAGGCCCAGATTGCTGCTCAGGTCAGGCAGGGTATCAGTCGGCGGGTGGTGAGTAATTGTAGTTTTGTATCATACCTTAGTTACTGTATAAGAATCCCGTGGCAGTTACATGTTTTTGATTCTCCTCCCGGGGAGAGGAAGAAGGGGGAGAGTGAGCGAGAGTCTGTGTGGTTCTGAGTTACTGGATGGGCTTAAACCATGATATGTTGAAACCCATTTCTCTTCATTCTTTTTATTACAACAATATCTTTGAATTATTATAATTTCAGCATGGCTGAGTGACAGAATTGTTGGCCTCCTCCCTGGGCCTTAATGTCACATTTTCTTTCAGGACTCCCCAAAAGGACATTTACACTCTATGTTGCTCCCTTTGCCTGTCTTTTACTACCAGAGGAATGGCTCACCGTCACCCCACAGGTTTCCTTCACTGTTATTGCATTGTAGGAAAATATCACATCTTCCATTTACTGAATGCCTGTTTCAGATTACCACTTTTGAGACAAGGAGGCACAAAAGCACAAAAAATAATCAGTTCTAAGTAATGTTAAGTTTGATGGCTTTGTAATGGAAAATAACTGCGGTGCTTGAAGGTAGTTGACATAGTTTCAAGTCCTTAGGGGGTTCAGTAACATAATATCTCTGGGTTCTGCAGATCAACTCCCCTGTTGTTAGATCATAGTTTCAGTTCCAGCAAAATTTACACTGTCCTAGTACCCACGGCAGGTTCCAGTGTTCAAAAGTTATTATGCACCTGTATGTGAGGCTACAAGCCTCTGGTACTGAGTGTAAAGTCCAGGTCTCAAGAGTAGGACTACAGATATTAGAGGTTATACTTCTCTTATACAGCCACTGGGGCACAGAGAGGAAACTCTTCTTAACCCCCTGATTAGCCATGGTTTACTTTTGTCTACTTCTCCCCCACCGCTTAAACATTGTAATGTTTAACACTAATGACAGACACATACACACACAAAATACTTAGACACAACACAAAACAAATACGCTTCATCCATCTCCGGGCACTCTCCTCATGGAGAACACGGAACCATGGATCAGGACTCCACACTCGCTTCGTAGCCATACCACGTCTCAGCCACACAAAACACAGGATCCCACAGGCACACTCCACACTGTGGTTCCGCTTACCCTTCTCCTGCTTCCTACACAGTCATTAGCAGGTCCATCCTGGCTCCCAAAACATGGGATGCGGCGAAAACCCAGACTCACCCTATCCACCCCCAGGATCGCTACCAGCCACTCTATTGGTCGGCGAGTCCCCTGCTTGCAAGCCCTACCTGCCAAGGGGAACTATGCTGTGCGCCAGACGTCTCTGCGTGCCTTACCAGCAGCCCTGGGTCAAGCGTACGACTTACAGACCCCCAGAATTACCAACATAAATTTCAAGCATACTGTTTTTCCTCAGCCAGCACAGGTTGTTGTCTGTCCCTGCATTGAGCAGACTTGAAGCGAAGCTCCTCCAGGCAAACAGCCTGGGGCTCCTATGATATCCACTCCTAGCCGATCCTGCAGTCGAGAGAGATCTCCTGCCTGGCTTGCCAAATTGATACGTGGATAGACTCCACAACTCGTTGAGGTTGTAAAGTACGTATGCTTTTATTCAGCGCTGAGACGCATGGGGGATAGCTCCTCCAAAGGCATGCATGCCTCAGTGTTGTTTTGCTCTACATTTATTCTCTAAAGTTATACATATTCATAAGGTTGCATAATCCTATCCCCGCTTCATATTATAATGAGCTAGAAGGTCCCTTGCGCCTGCACAGTGCCCCCCTTGGTCATGGGCGACGGTCTCAAGATGAAGTAAATAATTTTCCTCGAGCCTGAACTTTTCACCTCTAGCCATCATTCATGCTCTTTAGGAGTCTGGTCAAAGTCCAAACCACAAAGCTGGTCTTCACTGGAACTAAGTAACAGTTTCTCCCCCTTATTAGTCTGTTTCTCCCCCTAATCAATAGCCTATTGTCCTGGTACCAAATGGCAAGCTTGACAGGTATTTGCAAACAATGCTTTCTGTTAAACAGGCAAAATTCCTTTATCCCCCTCTTGCACAACCCCCTCCTAAAACCCCCTTGTACAACCCCCTTGTACATTGGTCAACCCTCTGCATCAGCCACAGGTGTAAGTCACTATTCAAATTGCAATCACACTATTAATATAGATGGTATCCTGGTTCAGTGGTGGCCTGTTCCTGAAGGGAAACGATGGTATTGGTTAAGCAAGGGTTTAACCCTATTTATCATGTCAGTCAGGTGAAGTTCCCGACGACTGGAAAAAGGGAAATATAACCCCCATTTTCAAGAAGGGGAAAATGGATGACCCGGGGAATTACAGATCAGTCAGTCTCACCTCTGTGACTGGCAAAATCTTGGAGCAGATTCTCCTGGATGGCATGCTAAGGCACATGAAAATCAACAAGGTGCTTGGTGACAGCCAGCATGGCTTCACTAAGGGGAAATCCTGCCTGAACAATTTGGTAGCCTTCTATGATGGGGCTACAGAACTGATGGACAAGGGTAGAGCAGTTGATGTCATCTACCTGGAATTGGGCAAAGCATTCGACACTGTCCCACACGCCATCCTTGTCTCTAAATTGGAGAGACATCAATTTCATGGGTGTGTTAGAGAGGGTGAAGTTTTTACAATAAAATAATCATCTAAAATAGTAAAGTGATTATATTTGAGAAATTTATAAATCAATAGTGAGGCTTTGTATAATAGAACACGTTGTAACGTTGCCGTTTTGTATCATAGTTACTCTGTAACTACATGATACAATGGTAGTCTTGGTAGCAAGAGCTAACATAACTGCATATGGTGAGGGGAGTTGTCGTGGTTTAAACCCAGTCAGGAAACTTGTTCACTCACTCCCAGTGAGTGGTGCCGAGCTGACAACAATCGAGGTCCGTGTCCCCCCACCCCCACCGGGGTTCTCCCCTTCCCCACTCCCGGAGGAACGGGGAGGAGGATTGAAAAAGTGCAACTCCCACGGGTTGAGACAAGAACAGTCCAGCAACCAATGTACACAAATCACCACCGCTACTATCAGCTAAAACAATGATAAGGGAAAATAACAAGGGAAGAGAATACGATACCACCGGCCAAGAAAACGAGTTCCACCCGGAAGCCCGTGTCCTTCCGGGTAACTCCCAGTCACCCCCCACCCTGGCCATGACGTGCTGTGGTATGGAATACCTCCCTGGCTAGCCCGGGTCAGGCGCCCCGTCTCTGCTTCCTCACAGCTTCCCCTCCTCCCTGGCAGAGCATGAGCCTCACAAAGTCCTTGGCCAGGGTAAACATCACTTAGCAACAACTGAAAACATCGACTTCACCAACACTGTTCTCAGGCTGGAAGTCAAAACACAGCACTGCACCAGCTACCACAAAGGAAAAAACATGACTGCTACTGCTGAACCCAGGACATTATCCACCCCTTATTCCATACCATTCACGTCGTGCTCAGATCCCACATTTTCAATACACCATCGCTATCCCACATATATACATCCATATACATACAGACAAAGAGGAAAAGATCATTTTCTTAGTGCATGGACCAATTCCTATAATGCTGCCGAGTCCATTCAGTCCATGATGTTCAAAGTTCATTCTCTGTTGGGATGATTCCTGGAGGGAAGTCAGGGCCAGTCGCTGGTGACCTGGAGACATCTAGTTGATGGGCTATAAAAGCATTACACAGCAGGCAACAGAATACAATTGAGTTCACTGGCTGTTTTCCCCTAAAATCAAATCCCCTTGAGGTATACATCGGACTTCCCCATCTTCCCGCATTACCCACCAAGTATATCCAGGTCCCTGAGCAAAAGCAATCCCACGAGTGGGTTTGCCTTTACCTGAAGCAGGAATAACCCAGACTGTCTTCCCCAGCAAATTCTTCATATGCACCACGGGAACTTTGTCCCCCTCTACAATATGTAAAAGTTCTGACTGGGCTGGGCCGGCCCTGTTGGCAGATCCTCTGGTGTTGACCAACCAGGTGGCCTTTGGTAAATGTGTACCCCAATGCTTGAAAGTTCCCCCACCCATTGCTCTCAGTGTATTTTTTAACAGCCCATTGTACCGTTCGATTTTCCCAGAGGCTGGTGCATGGTAGGGGATGTGATATACCCACTCAATGCCATGCTCTTTGGCCCAAATATCTATAAGGTTATTCCGGAAATGAGTCCCATTGTCTGACTCAATTCTCTCTGGGGTGCCGTGTCGCCACAAAATCTGTTTCTCAAGGCCCAGGATGGTGTTCCGGGCAGCGGCATGGGGCACAGCGTATGTTTCCAGCCACCCGGTGGTTGCTTCCACCATGGTAAGCACATGGCGCTTGCCTTGGCGGGTTGGTGGCAGTGTGATATAGTCAATCTGCCAGGCCTCCCCATATTTATACTTCAACCATCGTCCTCCATACCAAAGAGGCTTTAACCGCTTGGCTTGTTTAATTGCAGCACATGTTTCACACTCATGAATAACCTGGGCAATAGTGTCCATTGTTAAGTCCACCCCTCGGTCACGGGCCCATCTATATGTTGCATCTCTGCCCTGATGGCCTGAAGTGTCATGGGCCCACCGGGCCAAAAATAATTCACCTTTATGTTGCCAATCTAAGTCCATCTGAGCCACTTCAATCTTAGCCGCTTTATCCACTTGTTGGTTGTTCTGGTGTTCCTCAGTGGCCCGACTCTTGGGTACATGGGCATCTACATGACGTACCTTCACCACCAGGTTCTGCACCCGGGCAGCAATATCTTTCCACAGTGCAGCAGCCCAGATGGGTTTACCTCTGCGTTGCCAGTTGCTCTGCTTCCATTGCTTCAACCACCCCCACAGGGCATTTGCCACCATCCATGAGTCAGTATAGAGATAAGGTACTGGCCACTTTTCTCGTTCAGCAATGTCCAGGGCCAGCTGGATGGCTTTCACCTCGGCAAACTGACTCGATTCACCCTCTCCTTCAGCAGTTTCTGCAACTTGTCGTCCAGGACTCCATACAGCTGCCTTCCATCTCCGATGCTTTCCCACAATACGGCAAGAGCCATCAGTAAACAAGGCATACTGCTTTTCACTTTCTGACAGTTTATTATATGGTGGGGCCTCTTCAGCGCGCATCACCTCCTCCTCTGGTGACATTCCAAAATCTTTGCCCTCTGGCCAGTCCATGATGACTTCTAGAATGCCTGGACGACTGGGATTTCCTATTCGAGTTCATTGTGTAAATAGTGCATCCCATTTACTCCATGTAGCATCAGTTGCATGATGTGTAGAGGAGACCCTACCTTTGAACATCCAGCCCAGCACGGGCAACCGGGGTGCCAGGAGGAGCTGTGCTTCAGTGCCAATCATTTCCGAAGCAGCTCGAACCCCTTCATAGGCTGCCAGTATCTCTTTCTCAGTTGGGGTATAGCTGGCCTCAGATCCTTTATATCCCCGACTCCAAAAGCCGAGGGGTCGACCTCGAGTCTCCCCTGGAGCTTTCTGCCAGAGGCTCCAGGTAGGACCGTTCTCCCCAGCTGCAGTGTACAGTACATTTTTTACATCTGGTCCGGTCCGGACTGGTCCAAGGGCTACTGCATGAACTATCTCGCGTTTAATTTGCTCAAAGGCTTGTCGCTGCTCAGGGCCCCATTTAAAATCATTCTTCTTCTGGGTCACATGATAGAGAGGGCTTACAATCGAACTGTAATTCGGGATGTGCATTCTCCAGAACCCCACTGCACCCAAGAAAGCTTGCGTTTCTTTCTTATTAGTTGGTGGAGACATTGCTGTTATCTTCTTGATCACATCTGTGGGGATCTGTCTACGTCCATCTTGCCAGTTTATTCCCAAAAATTGAATCTCCTGTTGTCGTGGTTTAAACCCAGTCAGGTAATTCGTTCGCTCACTTTCCCCCCCTTTCTTGCCCTCCCCCTGCTCCCGGAGGGACGGAGAGGAGAATCGAAAAGAATGCAACTCCCACGGGTTGAGATAAGAACAGTTTAGTAACTAAGGTATAACACAAATCACTACTGCTACCACCAATGATAATAATGATAAAGGAAATAACAAGGGAAGAGAATACAACACCTCACCACCAGCCGACCGATAACTCGCCCCCCAAGCCCGACCAAGCTCTGACCGATACCTCCTCCAACCCTGCAGTCTCCCAGCCCTTCCGGCTAACTCCCAGTTACCTCCTGGGCATGACGTGCTGTGGTATGGAATACCTCTTTGGTCAGTTTGGGTCAGGTGTCCTGTCTCTGCTTCCTCCTGGCTTCCCCTCCTCCCTGGCAGAGCATGAGGCTCATAAAGTCCTTGGCCAAACCAAAACATCCTTGTTATCAGCTCTGTTCCCGAGCTGAAAGTCAAAACACAGCACTGAACCAGCTACCAAGAAGGAGAAAAATGACTGCTACTGCTGAACCCGGGACATTATCCACCCCTTATTCCATACCATTCACGTCATGCTCAGATCCCACATTTTCAATATACCATCACTCTTATCTTAGTGCATGGACCAGTCCCTATAAAGCTGCTGTGTCCATCTGGTCCATGATGTCAGTCTCCATCTCTTGTACCATTCTTCTAGAGCAGGAGAGACTGTGTGCAGTGTTCACACTCATGAATAACTAGGGCAATAGTGTCCATTGTTAAGTCCACCCCTCGATCTTGAGTCCATGTCTATGTTGTATCTCTGCCCTGATGGCTTGAAGTGCCATGGGCCCACCCGGCTCAAAATAATTCACTGTCCCCTTCAGCAGTTTCTGCAGCTTGTTGCTGGGGACTCCATACAGCTGCCTTCCATCTCCGATGCTTCCAAAGCACTGGAGGGGCCCAGTGGACTAGATACTTGCCCATACTGTCCCACATGCCCTGCCACTCATGACTGTCCAGCCTTGGGGAAAATCTCTTGGTCCTCCTATATCGTCGTCTAACCCCAGACAAGACCCAAACCTGACTCTGCTTAACTTTTGAGATCAGACAAAATGGTGGTGGGTAGCACACAGCCTGTATGTGTGCCAACATGCTGATCCCCATCACAATCAGCAGGCAGGTCCCAAGTGTACCCAAAGGCCATTCAAAACCTTCAGAACTCTCACACGATGCTGCTGTACTTGTCACTGGGGCTGGTGTAGCTGCTGTGCTTGCTGGCTCTCCCACCACCGGCTTCTCTTTTCCTGAGTCCAGCTCTTCCTCCTCTGCCCTGTTGGGAAATGCTGCGTGGTCTCCTGCATCCTCCTGGGGCTCGGCGGGCGGCTTCCGGGGGATGCTCTCGTCCGTCGCGGGGCTCGGCTCGGCCGCGGGGCTCGGCTCTTCCGCGGGGCTCGGCTCCTCCGCGGGGCTCGGCTCCTCCGCCGCCTTCTCCCGCTGCTCGGCAGCCGCCTCCTTCCTCTCCTCGACCGCCCCGACCTCCTCCACCGGCAGCCGTCCCCTCGCGGCCTCCGGCCCCGCTCCCGCCGCCGTTTGGTCCCCGGGGCCGCTCTCCCGGGCCGGTTCGGCTGCCGCCGGCTCCCGGGACCGCTCCCCCTCGGCTCCCCGCAGCCTCACGAAGATGGAGAGTAGGGTGAGGGCCAGGACGGTGAAGAGCAGCCGGACGGCCAGGTACAAGTCCACGGCCACGTCCGTCCCGCCCTGCTGCTGGAGCCCACCCGTATTACAAGCCATTGCCATAAAGCACAGTGAGACAAGAACCTTAGCCCAGGCCCCACACTTGATAAACACTATCACAGCAAATACCGGCTCTAGGTAAGTTACAACATTCTGAAGCTGTGAGATCAAGAGAAACAACTCTGAGAGCCAATAAATCGTCATTGTGATGAGTGACTATTAATCTGGTCAGACCTGTCGTTATCTCAACCCTTCGTGCCCCACGTTGGGCGCCAAAAAGAACTGTTGTGGTTTAAACCCAGTCAGGTAATTCGTTCGCTCACTTTCCCCCCCTTTCTTGCCCTCCCCCTGCTCCCGGAGGGACGGAGAGGAGAATCGAAAAGAATGCAACTCCCACGGGTTGAGATAAGAACAGTTTAGTAACTAAGGTATAACACAAATCACTACTGCTACCACCAATGATAATAATGATAAAGGAAATAACAAGGGAAGAGAATACAACACCTCACCACCAGCCGACCGATAACTCGCCCCCCAAGCCCGACCAAGCTCTGACTGATACCTCCTCCAACCCTGCAGTCTCCCAGCCCTTCCGGCTAACTCCCAGTTACCTCCTGGGCATGACGTGCTGTGGTATGGAATACCTCTTTGGTCAGTTTGGGTCAGGTGTCCTGTCTCTGCTTCCTCCTGGCTTCCCCTCCTCCCTGGCAGAGCATGAGGCTCACAAAGTCCTTGGCCAAACCAAAACATCCTTGTTATCAGCTCTGTTCCCGAGCTGAAAGTCAAAACACAGCACTGCACCAGCTACCAAGAAGGAGAAAAATGACTGCTACTGCTGAACCCAGGACACCTGTGCAGGTCCCTTGACCTTACTCCGTTTTATGGCAAAACCGGCTTTCAGCAGGATTTGGATTATTTTCCTCCCTTTCTCAAAGACTTCTTCCGCTGTATCGCCCCACACAATAATGTCATCAATGTATTGCAGGTGTTCTGGAGCTTGCCCCTGTTCCAGTGCAGTCTGGATCAGTCCATGGCAAATGGTAGGGCTGTGTTTCCACCCCTGGGGCAGTAGGTTCCAAGTGAACTGGACACCCCTCCAAGTAAAAGCAAACTGTGGCCTGCACTCTGCTGCCAAACGAATTGAGAAAAAAATGCATTGGCAATATCAATCGTGGCATACCACTTGGCTGCCTTTGACTCTAGTTCATACTGAAGTTCTAGCATGTCCGGTACGGCAGCACTCAATGGTGGTGTGACTTCATTCAGGCCACGATAGTCTACTGTTAGTCTCCATTCTCCATTAGACTTTCGCACTGGCCATATGGTGCTATTAAAGTGTGAGCGGGTCCTGCTAATCACTCCCTGACTCTCCAGTCTACGGATCAGCTGATGGATGGGAATCAGGGAGTCTCGGTTGGTGCGATATTGCCGCCGGTGCACTGTTGTGGTCGCAATTGGCACTTGTTGTTCTTCAACTTTCAGTAACCCCACAGCAGAGGGATCTTCTGAGAGACCAGGCAAGGTGGACAGCTGCTCAATTTCCTCAGTCTCCAAAGTAGCAATACCAAAACCCCACTGGTGCCCTTTTGTGTCTTTGAAGTACCCTCTCTTGAGGTAGTCTATGCCGAGAATGCATGGAGCCTCTGGACCAGTCACAATAGGGTGCTTTTGCCACTCCCTCCCAGTCAGGCTGGTTTCAGATTCCAGCACAGTCAACTCTTGGGATCCTCCTGTTACTCCAGAAATATAGATGGATTCCACCCCTTGACAGATTGATGGCATCAGGGTACACTGTGCACTGGTATCTACTAGAGCCTTATACTTCTGTGGGACTGATGTGCCTGGCCATCTGATCCACACAGTCCAGTAAATCCGATTGTCCCCTACCTCCACCTGGCTGGAGGCAGGGCCCCTCTAATGGTCGTCACAGCGTTGGACACTTAAGTCGTGTTGAAAGGGATTATTCTTCGTTATCACAGGAGCTGGAGTAAAATCAGCTCTTCCACTCCATCTGGGAAAGTGCTCACCAGAGACTGAAGCCGTAGCTCTCATGGGACGATCAGTCTTGGCCCTTGCTCCCCTCTTCAGTTCACTCACCCGTTCCTCCAAAGCTGAAGTAGGTTTTCCAACCCACTTTGTCATGTCTTCTCCGTGATCCAGCAGGTAAAACCATAGGGTACCCCGTGGCGTATACCTCCTGTATCTCCTCTCTTGAACAATAGGACGCCTTTTGTTAATAGCTGAGACGTGTGTTGGTACACGTGAGGAGCTGGATAAATCAGATAGATCGTCCCTCAATTGTTCGATGTCCTGGGACAGTTTTTTTCACAGCTGAGATGATGGAAGGGGTGAGATTGTCTTCGAACTCTCGGAGTTTATGAACCATTTCATCCACTGTTAGTGGTACTATGTCATTCCAGGTTACTGTTGCCAATGAATGGGCATATGATGACGGTGCATTCCGTGTAAGTTTTCGCCACATGGGTCGTGTACATTCAACTTCATCTGGATCTATAGGTGTATCCCCGTTATTCGGCTTGATGTGATAGAGCATCTCTACGATGGCCGATTCCCTCAGAGACTGGATGCCTTTGTCTATAGTAGTCCACTTGGCCGAACGACTCATAACATCATCCTTGTATGGAAACCTTTCTTTCACAGATGCCAAGAGCCGCCTCCAAAGGCTGAGGGACTTTTTCTCTCTTGCAATTGCTTTGTCAATTCCCCCTTCTCTAGCAAGTGATCCCAGCTGCTTGGCTTCTGTACCTTCTAGTTCGTGACCATCAGCCCCATTGTCCCAGCATCGGAGTAACCAGGTGATGATGTGCTCCCCTGGTTGACGGGTAAAATCTTTTCGCATATTCCGCAGCTCGGTTGAGGTCCGAGGTCGAGAAGTTACCTCTTCTTCTTCTTCTTCGTCATGTGATAATGACTCCTGATCAGATTCTCGACCGGGTGGTGAATTCATTGGTTCTTCATCTCGCTTCACCCTTTTTGCCTCCTTTTTGCTTGTTCTCTTGCATACAGGGGCAACCGGTATTGGTACGAATTGGTCCTCTGGTTTGGCTGCAGTGATTATCACTGTGGTTTGAGTAGCAACTGTACTTGTTGCTGGGGGTGGTGTAGCTGCTGGGCTTGGAGCTGGGGTAACCGCGCTGTCTGTTGCAGTTGAAGTTTGAGCAGCTGCTGTACTTGCCACTGGGGTAGCTGCTCTGTTCATTGAGGCCAAAGTTTGAGTAGCGACTGTACTTGTCGCTGGGGGTGGTGCAGCTGCTGTGCTTGGAGCTGGGGTAACTGCGCTGTCTGTTGCAGTTGAAGTTTGAGCAGCTGCTGTACTCGCCACTGGGGTAGCTGCGCAGTTCATTGAAGCCAAAGTTTGAGTAGGGACTGTCGCTTTGCCCTGAGATCCGCCGACATTCTTTTCCTTTTGAAGGTGCTGGATAGTGTTGAACAAGGCCCTGTAAGCATAGGCCAAGCCCCAGCACGTTGCCGTGATTTGTCCATCTCTGGTATGGCCAGAATGACCACACACCTCATTTAAGTGTTTTACTAATTCTTCTGGATTTTGCAGTTGTTCGGTAGTGAAATTCCAAAGTACTGGAGGGGCCCACTGACCTAGACACTTGCCCATACTATCCCACACACCCTGCCACTCATGGCTGTCCAGCCTCTGGGAAAATCTCTCGGTCCTCCTACATCGTCGTTTGACCCCAGACAAGACCCAAACCTGACTCTGCTTAACTCTTGAAATCAGTAGTGGGCAAAACACACTCTGTATGCGTGTTAGCATGGTGATTCCTATCACCATCAGCAAACAAGTCTCAACAGCATTAAAAGGCCATTCAAAAAATTCAAAATTCTCAAATGTAAATGGTCTGGGGGGACGACTGGGAGGGTAAAAGGATGTCTCCTACACAGGTTGAGCACCTGAGGAGGAGAAAAAAGATGTGTAATTGCTAAGCACTTCTATTATATACCTCCTGAAGTATAAAGGTGGTGACCACACTGGGAACATAAGCCAGATCAGTTTCATGATCAATGATTCTATTGTATTACAAGTCATTACCATAAAGTACAATGGGACAAAAACCTTAGCCCAAGCCCCACACTTGAAAAACACTAATACAGCACATACCGGATGGACGTAAGATACGATATACTGAAACTGTGAGATCAAGAGGAACAACCTTGAGAGCCAATAAATCAGCATTGTGACGAGTGACTATCAATCCAGTCAGATCTGTTCTTATCTCAACCCCTCGAGCCCCACGTTGGGCGCCAAAAAAAAAAATTGTCATGGTTTAAACCCAGTCAGGTAACTTGTTCACTCACTCCCAGTGAGTGGTGCCGAGCTGACAACAATCGAGGTCCGTGTCCCCCCACCCCCACCGGGGTTCTCCCCTTCCCCACTCCCGGAGGAACGGGGAGGAGGATCGAAAAAGTGCAACTCCTACGGGTTGAGACAAGAACAGTCCAGCAACCAATGTACACAAATCACCACCGCTACTATCAGCTAAAACAATGATAAGGGAAAATAACAAGGGAAGAGAATACAATACCACCGGCCAAGAAAACGAGTTCCACCCGGAAGCCCGTGTCCTTCCGGGTAACTCCCAGTCACCCCCCACCCTGGCCATGACGTGCTGTGGTATGGAATACCTCCCTGGCTAGCCCTTGTCCGGTGCCCCGTCTCTGCTTCCTCCCGGCTTCCCCTCCTCCCTGGCAGAGCATGAGCCTCACAAAGTCCTTGGTCAGGGTAAACATCACTTAGCAACTACTGAAAACATCGACTTCACCAACACTGTTCTCAGGCTGGAAGTCAAAACACAGCACTGCACCAGCTACCACAAAGGAAAAAGCATGACTGCTACTGCTGAACCCAGGACAGGAGTATAGGTGTATGTATTGTAAAACTCTACCCAAGCAGAACCTAAGTTTAAGATAGCCAAAAAGGGCATACCAGAAGCATCCTGGTGAAGATAAGAGAATGCTAACGTCCACAAAGCGGTTGGGACCTATCCAAGTAGAGAAAAGGTGAAAAGGACAACTTGAGGAAGACTTCTTACTTCATCTGAGGAAGACTCCTTACTTCATCAGGGTGACCACCAGAGGGGGCGGCGCAAGCGCAGAAGAGGCTGATGTCGTAATAGATTGATGTAGCAATCTTTGATGCATATGTATTAGTCAATGATGTAATCTGTGTTGAATATGTATTAGTTACGAAATTTTTATTGTATAAATTGTGAATGCGATGTGACGGGAGTCGGAACCAGATTTGGGTGCGTACCCCTCGTTCCCGGCGCCTCAATAAAGCACCTCATATAACCATCCCGGTGGTTATGTGTTTGTCTCGACACTAACAGGTGGACCACTCGGTGGACAAAGAACGGGCTGGATGGCCGCACACAAAGAGTTGTGGTCAATGGCTTAATGTCCGGCTGGAGACCAGTAACGAGTGGCATCCCTCAGGGATCGATGTTGGGACCGGTCTTGTTTAACATCTTTGTCGCTGCCATGGACAGTGGGATTGACTGCGCCCTCAGCAAGTTTGCCGATGACACCGAGCTGTGTGGTTCGGTTGATACCCTGGAGGAAAGGAATGCCATCCAGAGGGACCTCGACACGCTTGTGAGGTGGGCTGATGCCAACCTCATGAAGTTTAACCATGACAAGTGCAAGGTCCTACAGCTGGGCTGGAGCAATCCCAGGCACAGCTACAGGTTGGGCAGAGAAGAGATTTGGAGCAGCCCTGCGGAGAACGACTTGGGGGTGTTGGTGGATGAGAAAATGAACATGGGCCGGCTTCAGTGTGCGCTCGCAGCCCAGAAAGCAACCGTATCCTGGGCTGCATCAAAAGAAGTGTGACCAGCAGGTCAAAGGAGGTGATCCTGCCCCTTTACTCTGCTCTCATGAGACCTCACTTGGAGTATTTTGTACAGTTCTGGTGTCCTCAACATGAAAAGGACATGGAACTGTTGAAACAAGTCCAGAGGAGGGCCATGAGGATGATCAGGGTGTTGCAGAATGACTCTAAGAGCAGAACCATAGAGTTCTGGAGGACTGTGCAAGCAAGGCAGGGGGTGGCCCTCACAGGTAGCCGGAGACCGGACCTGGGAGGAGAATGTGGAGGAAGCTGTGGGGGGCTAACCAATACTGTTGTGCCAAGAAGGAGTGGCTGAATACCACTGCTATATATGTGTGAACTGCGTCGCAAATAAAGTAGAAGTTGCTTATCACCCATATTGGGTTGGCCTGTCTGCTTCTCCTCGCCGCTTACATCAGGGGACTGGAGCACCTCCCGTATGAAGACAGGCTGAGAAAGTTGGGGCTGTTCAGCCTGGAGAAGAGAAGGCTGCGTGGAGACCTCATAGCAGCCTTCCAGTATCTGAAGGTGGCCTATAGGGATGCTGGAGAGGGACTCTTCATTAGAGACTGTTGTGATAGGACAATATAAGGAGGAATATAAGGCTGCTGCTAGAGGATGTAGGAAGGCAGCTAGGATGACTAAGGCCTCCTTAGAATTAAACCTGGCGAGAAGGGTCAAGGACAGCAAAAAGAGCTTTTTCAAATACATGGCAGATAAAACTAACACCAGAGGCAATGTAGGCCCACTGAAGAATGGGATGGGTGCCCTGGTGACAGAAGATACAGAGATGACAGAGTTACTGAATGCCTCTGTCTACTCTGCTGCAGGCAGTCCTGAAGAGCCCTGTACCCCTGAGACCTTAGATGAAGTTAGGTCAACGGAGCGGTTTGCCTTAGTCAATGAGGAATGTGTTAGAGATCAGTTGAGCAATCTGGACATCCATAAATCCATGGGTCCAGATGGGATGCACCCTCGGGTGCTGAGGGAACTGGCGGAAGTCATTGCTAGACCACTCTCCATCATCTTTACCAAGTCTTGGGAAACGGGAGAGGTGCCTGAGGACTGGAGGAAAGCAAATGTCACTCCAGTCGTCAAAAAGGGCAAGAAGGAGGACCCGGGTAACTAAAGACCAGTCAGCCTCACCTCCATCCCTGGGAAAGTGATGGAACACCTTATCCTTGGTGCCATCTTAAGGCATATCAAGGATAAGAGGGTTATGAGGGGCAGTCAACATGGCTTCACCAGGGGGAAATCATGTTTGACCAATCTCTTAGCCTTTTATGAGGAAATAACACGGTGGATGGATGATGGCAGAGCGGTGGATGTGGTCGACCTTGACTTCAGCAAAGCATTTGACACAGTCTCCCACAGCATCCTCACAGCTAAATTGTGAAGGAAGTGTGGTCTGGATGATCAGGTAGTGAGGTGGACTGTGAACTGGCTGAAGGAGAGAAGCCAGAGAGTTGTAGTCTATGGGGCTGAGTCTAGTTGGAGGCCTGTAACTAGTGGAGTGCCTCAAGGGTCAGTACTGGGACCAGTATTATTTAATATATTCATCAACGATTTAGATGAGGGAATTGAGTGTACTATCAGCAAGTTTGCTGATGACACTAAGCTGGGAGGAGTGGCTGACACGCCAGAGGGCTGTGCTGCCATCCAGCGAGACCTGGACAGGCTGGAGTGTTGGGCAGGGAATAACTTGATGAAATATAACAAGGGAAAGTGTAGAGTCCTGCATCTGGGCAGGAACAACCCCAGGTTCCAGTATAGGCTGGGGAACGACCTCTTAGCAGTGTAGGGGAGAGGGACTTGGGGGTCCTGGTGGATGACAGGATGACCATGAGCCAGCACTGTGCCCTTGTGGTCAGGAGGGCCAATGGCATCCTGGGGTGTATTAGAGTGGGGGTGGTTAGTAGGTCGAGAGAGGTCCTCCTTCCCCTCTGCTCTGCACTGGTGGGACCGCATCTGGAATATTGTGTCCAGTTCTGGGCCCCTCAGTTCAGGAAGGACGGGGACCTGCTGGAGAGAGTCCAGTACAGGGCAACTGAGGTGGTTAGGGGAGTGGAGCATCTCCCTTATGAGGAAGGACTGAGGGAGCTGGGTCTCTATAGTTTGGAGAGGAGGAGACCGAGGGGTGACCTTATTAGTGTATATAAATATATAAAGGGGGAGTGTCACGAGGATGGAGCCAGGCTCTACTCAGTGGAAAACAATGATAGGACAAAGGGTAATGGGTACAAACTGGAACACAGGAGGTTCCACTTACACTTGAGAAGAAACTTCTTCTCAGTGAGTGTGACAGAACACTGGAACAGGCTGCCCAGGGAGGTTGTGGAGTCTCCTTCCCTGGAGACATTCAAAACTCGCTTGGACACATTCCTGTGTAACATTATCTAGGTGTTCCTGCTCCGGCAGGGGGATTGGACTAGATGATCTTTTGAGGTCCCTTCCAATCTCTAGCATACTGTGATACTGTGATACAGGGGTAACGGGTTAAAACTTAAACAGGGGAGGTTTAGATTGGATATAAGAAGGAAATTCTTTCCTGTTAGGGTGGTGAGGCACTGGAATAGGTTGCCCGGGGAGGTTGTGAATGATCCATCCCTGGCAGTGTTCAAGGCCAGGTTGGACGAGGCCTTGGCTGATATGATTTAGCGTAAGGTGTCCCTGCCGTAGGCAGGGGTGTTGGAACTAGATGATCTTGGGGTCCTTTTCAACCCTAATTATTCTATGATTCTATTCTATGATTGCTGAACAGAATACTGCATTTCATAGTTTTGTGAGATGACAAATTCCATCTTTGGGAGTAAGTGAATTAGAGAAGGCAATCGTAAATATCTCAGCAACCATAGAGGAAACAAAAAAGAAAACCATTGATATAATCCAAGTGGAACAAGAAGAGATAACTAGCCTATCTAAAATGGTATTACAAAACCTAATGGTTCTAGACATGTTATTGGCTTCACAAGGAGGGTTTTGTCCCATAATCAATGCAAGTTGCTATTCCTGAAACAGATCTGTAGGAAATATGGAAACAATCTAAAATATTTCATAAAATCCCCAAGGATGATACTTCCTGGAGGTTTGAAGAAATATGGAAAAAGTTAACTTCATGGTTACCTGATCTCTCCTGGTTAAGGCAATTGGTTACAGGAATATTAATATTAATTGTTTTGATATTGATTACTTGTGGTATGATACGGTTTTCTTTCAAGTATTGTAATCAATCTATGATAAATTATGAAGATTGGAAAAGAAATTAAATCAAGCATCAAGTCGAAATAGGAAACTAATTCAAAAAGACTCTAGATGGTAATGGTAGTATATAAAATGCTGCAAAAGTATTTGCAAAAGGACAGAAAAAGGGGGGATTTGAGACAAGGAGGCACAAAAGCACAAAAAGTAATCAGTTCTAAGCAATGTTAAGTTTGATGGCTTGGTAATGGAAAATAACTGCAGTGCTTGAAGGTAGTTGACATAGTTTCAGGTCCTTAGGACCTTCGTACAAAAAGTGTAAGAAAAGCAGAATAGAAAAACAGGACCTGGGGATGGGGAGTACCTTGGACTAGCAGATGTCCAGGATGGGCGCAGTTAAACTAACTGATAAGTAGAAGGACAGGATGATTGCTATGTTTGTGGTGTTAATGAATCAAGTAAGCTGGTGTAAACATCTACTGGGGAGTATCTGGGACTAGCTGATGTCAAGGATGTGAGCAGTTAAACTAGCTGATAAGTAGAAGGACAGGATCATTGCTATGTCTGTAATGGTAATAAAGCTGGTTATGAAGATTTTTGGGAAAAGTATATGACCCTTAATGACCACCATCACATTTTTGTATGCATTGGGAAACCTTCTGGAAAATGACATAATATGTCCAGTGACCATATAAGGATGGCCTGTATAGCAATTTGCGGACACATGTTAGGAGGAGCTATCCCCCGTGTCTCCCAGCACTGCAATAAAGAATACCTGCTTGTCAACTTGAAACTCTGTTGGCGAGTTTGTTCCTGGAGTTTTCTCCGAATCACTTTGCACAACTTTCTCCAGAGGCATTAGATGTTTTTTTTTCCCGCTGTTCTAGACTGAATCTCATTTCGTTTTTTCCTTCTCATATTTATAATGTCTCTCGGTCCCTGTCCTGTAGTTCACTCACAGAAATCTCAGCAGGCCTTGCCTGAAAGCTTGTTTCTGTGGCTTCCAGAGGCAAAGCACCCTTTGCAGTGCAGCTACGCCTTCAACATCACAGGCTTGTGGAAAGTTTGAATCCCGTAACTTACATGCAATTGCAACTGCAATGCTCTGCTCACTGGATAGCACTGGCCTCCACTCCACTGGTTTACTGCCAGTACTGCCACAGGCAACACCCTGCTGTAAGGCAATTTTTTAGAAATGCAATGCTCAAATTGCTTATTTCTTATAAGTCACATGCACTGCTGAAATAGTGGTCACACTAGTCCAGGAACAAGTTAATATTTTGTTAAACTGAAGTTCCCCATGAATATCTCATAGAGAAAGAATATTCTCCAAATGCAACTGCTTTATGGTCGCATACTACTGATGCAAAGGGTTAACAAATGTACAGGGGGGTTAGGGTTGAGCCACTTGCTTAACAATGTTACTGCTTGCTCATGCTTATCGTACATGGTATTTGCAATGTACAAGGGGATAGATCAGGACGCTTGCTTAACAATATCATTGCTCACTCATGATTATGCTAGGCCAAGATATAAGGACATAGCTATTGTCAAGAAGTAGGGACCATGTCTTGATTCCCGTCCTTTGGACACCTAGGCCGGCTGAAATTGGCTCTGCGCTTTGGACAAAGACCAAGCCTCCAGGGAGCATGCGTAACAACCAGAGTTGAAAAGTTCAGGCTCGAGGAAGACTCATTTACTTCATCTCCAGACCCTCACTCACGACCACTAGGAGGCACTGTGCAGACGCAAAGGACTTCTTAGCTCATTATAATACGAAGTGGGGATAGGACATGAATATGTATAAGAGTGTTGTGCAACCTCATGCATATGTATAGCTTTAGAGGATAAATGTTAAGGGGAAACAACGCTGAGGTGCGCATGCTTTTGGAGGAGTTATCCCCCATGAGCCTCAGCGCTGACTAAAAGGCATACCTACTTTATAACTTTAACGAGTTGTGGAGTCTATCCGCGCATCACTTTGTTAGACTAAAACAGGGCAAGATAGGAATGGTGCTTTTTCCCTTCTTTTGATGCATTTTTAAGAGGTTGAAAATTGGTTAGACAGTTTTCAACTTGTAGTTCATTAATCACATGTTATTGGACATCTTCCAGTCAACTGACTTTTCAAGAGGAAAACATGAACCAACATATCTTGTGGCAAGTGGTTAGACATCTCAAAGGAAATCTCCTGAACTTCCTTCAGACAAGGAAAGAAAATTTCTTACCTTTTCATGTGGGGAGTGAAGGTGATAAGATTTGCATGAAAAAGAGTTTGGGAATGAGCTCTGAGGCCTTGGTGCATGACAAGCCCTGGGGCGATGAGCTGGGGTGTTGAAGCCCAGAGGATGTGGGGGTTGTGAGAGGGTCTGTGCTGTGGTTTAAACCCAGTCAGGCAGCTCCTTCACTCACTCCCCCCCTTCTTGCCCTCCCCCTACTCCCGGAGGGATGGAGAGGATAATTGAAAAGAATGCAATTCCCACGGGTTGAGATAAGAACAGTTTAGTAACTAAGGTGTAACACAAATAACTACTGCTGCCGTCAATAATAATAATGATAAGAGAAATAACAAGGGAAGAGAATACAACACCTCAGCACCAGCCAAGCGATAACTCGCCCCCCCAGCCCAACCAAGCACCAACCGATACCTCGTCCAACCCCTGCAGTCTCTAGCCCTTCCGGGTAACTCTGTCTGTTACATCCTGGGCATGACGTGCTGTGGTATGGAATACTTCTTCAGTCAGTTTGGGTTAGGTGTCCTGTCTCTGCTTCCTCCCAGCTTCCCCTCCTCCCTGGCAGAGCATGAGACTCACAAAGTCCTTGGCCAGACCAAAACATCAGTGTTATCAGCTCTGTTCCCAGGCCGAAAGTCAAAACACAGCACTGCACCAGCTACCAAGAAGGAGAAAAATGACTGCTACTGATGAACTCAGGACAGTCTGAAACATTGTGATTGGACTATTTATCTGGAGAGTTTCACAATGGTCAGTGAGATTGAAAGTTTTATGTATGTGCCGGTTGGAAAAGTACCGAACAAGGGGATAAAAAGGGCTTGGTGGTAATAAACGAGGATTTCAGTCTCTGCATCAACTTGAGTCCATGTTTTGAAATGCCATATTTTCACAGCTAGTGCAGTCTCTTCTCAAAAGTCCTTTTCATAACGTCTGATAAGGTGAAGTACCTTTCTCATACCTGTTTGAAAGTAGGTCATGAAAGGATTAGAAACCAGGTATCCTCTTTAGACAAGAAAACTATACCAGCTTTCAGAGATAATATTGGTTTGACTTGCCTCCACAACTTTGCCTATTAAGAAAAGGGTAGATGACAGTATTCCTTATGATGATATCTGAATTTAAGACAAGGACATGTCATAGTAATTATGTTAGTAAGTTGGAGGTATTATAACCAACCACCATTAAAAGTGGGTCTTTTAATAACAAAATTCATTTGCTAATTGGGCTGCTGTTATGTTTTAGCTGTTTCCCGTGAACCATCAAAAACACTGGCGAACTATAACTTCAGAAAATGTAATATTTTTTCTCAGACTTTTGATAAACTTCAGTTTAAGGGATCCTCACTCAGTAATTTAAACTTGTTGCCTAATCAGCAGTGTCATCTTGAATGCAGGCTTTAACATCAGTAAATTTAGAATTCATCAGCTGGAATTAATGCCTTCACTTATGTGGTAAATCAAATTACCGTCTATCAGCTGCAGTGTAAGAATATAAACATAGATTGTTGTTGCAGAATGGCTCTATGAGCAAGGCCATGGAGCCTTAGAGGCCTGTGCGAGCAAGGCAAGGGGTAGGCCCCACAGGTAACCAGAAACTGGAGGTGGGAGGAGAATGTGGAGGAAGCTGTGTGGGTCTAACCAATACTGTTGTGCCTAGGAGGCGTGGCTAAATACCACGCCTATATAAGCGAACTGCGTCACAAATAAAGAAGTTTGCTTATCGCCCACATAGGGTTGGCCTGTCTGCTTCTCCTCGCCGCTTACAAATGGTGCCTGAACAGGGACCATGGACTAATGGGCCCCGGTTAGCGGGGACCCGGAATACAGGGCCCTGAGTATCAGGGACCCGGAACGGCGAGTGAGCGGCACCGGCGGCAGCAGCCGGGGAGCACGGACAATGCTGCTGCGGGGGCGTGACAGACCCGGGTGCTTGGACTAACCGAAAGGAGTCCGCCGCTGGGGAGAACCAGACACTGCTGCGTCGGGAGGCCGATCCGGAGACTGAGGTTACAGGACAACCCAGAAGAAGACGATCCAGAAAAGGCTGGCCATGAAAATGGACTGAGAGGTAGCCCTGGACTTATTACAGTGCTTTTTATAAAAGCGGGGAATTGAGCCTGAGACTCTAAAGCAGCTAGCAGGTCTAGTGGCTGCACGGAAGGATAAGGGATTTTTTTTGTAGATCCTAATACAGTTTTGAGGAGGGTGAGTGGCGAAAGTTTGGTGATGAACTATTTGACTCAATGCTTAATGATGATAAAACGACAAAGAAACTCGGTAAACCATGGGGAGAAGTAATAAACTGTATAAAAAGATACAAGGCAGAAAAGAAAACTGCCACGGTAGCAACGGAGAAACTAGGAACAGACGTCCCCGGTCGGTTGAAACCAGGGGAAGATTACAACTCATTTCCCCCAACTCGCGGGAGCACAGGGTTCCCCCCCCTTCCTTTTCTCTCCCTCCGTCATCAGAAGGTGCCGCGGAGGAGGTGTAACCCCCTGCTCCCCCACCACCCCAGTTCCGAAAGTAGGGACTTTGAAAAGGACAGAGAAAGTATATTAGAAGGGATACGCATGATAAATGTCGAGGAATCCGAAAGAAAGAGGGTGGTGCCTCGGCGCCGGATCGATTGCGGCTCTGTTTTGAAGCACGCAGTAGAAAATAGAGATCATGCGCTAGCGGGAGATTTAAAGGAACTGTGAGACTTTCCAACCCACTATGCCTTAGAGTGGAAATTTTTAACTCGGTTACAGAGGAGCCAGGTCTGCAGATGGCTACATACCGAACGAGAGACATCTGATAAGGAAGACACAGCTGCGAGCAACGGAGAACCTGAGTTGGGCCCAGGATCAGCCCCCAAATCCCCTGAATCCAAGCCAGATTTATATCCTCTGCTTCCAGACTCTGACTCTTGTCTCCCGGGTTGGTCTGCTCAGACTCACTGGCCCTGGAGAGGCTCAGCTGTAACCTTGGGTAACCAAGGATGGGGAATTTTCTGCAATGGGCATCTTTGCATATCCTGTGTTTACTACACAGCAGGGGGCTAAAGAGTGGGAAGCTCTTGATCTCAAAATAGTTAAGGAGGCCTGACAAACAGTGACCACGTATGCGTTAAAATCCTCTTATACTCAAGCTGTATATGTTATGATTTTTTCTTGCAATTGACAGGGGGAGCCCATACAGTTTCTCTGTGATACTCATGTGCTAGAAGTTGGTAAATATAAGTATGTCCAGGTTTCTATCAACCCTTGGAGACCTTTGTAGATACTGCTGGCCACTTCTTCCAGCACAGGCTGGCCACCTGTGTCAGAATGAGTGTGCATTTTGGTCAGTATAAAAGCCCAAGCCTCATGCAATGTGGGGGAGGCAGAGCCTCTGCGGGGACGCCCGCTAAGGTTGAGCCTGCCACCTTGCACTGCAATGATGCTTCTCGGAGCTGGTTTGCTGTTAGTCTCCACAGGGTCCTTATGCCACGTTCTGTACGTGGAACTGTAGTGGGAGTAATGATTGTCTGGATTTTGTGCTTCAAATATTGTAGTTGTGTGGCGTGTGCTTGTGGGATCCCATACATGTGTGTTTGTATGTGTGTGCTGAGGGCAGACGGTGTTTTGTGTATTTTTCTTGTTGGGTTCATGTAAAAGCTTTCAACGGGTAGCTGTTTAACATTTCGGGCATTAAAGGGTTAACGTAAAGGTGCGATTGCCGGCGGGTATTTATGGTTGCTGCTGAAGCAGGCAGGCCCCTATAGTTGCTGCCCAGCAGGACGGCTTTTGCAAAATAAAAAATAAAGGGGGGGGGAGAGTAATGATGCTGCATCTAACCTGTCTAACCTGTCTACTTCTTAAGAACTGATAACCTGGGGGAGGGGGTATATTTGTGTCCTCCTGCCTACA
This sequence comes from Pezoporus flaviventris, assembly GCF_033815535.1. Classification (NCBI taxonomy): domain Eukaryota; kingdom Metazoa; phylum Chordata; class Aves; order Psittaciformes; family Psittacidae; genus Pezoporus; species Pezoporus flaviventris. The sequence continues at coordinate 338,075 of NW_026892741.1, read as the reverse complement.
GGTCCATGGCGACTGTCTGCAAAGTTTGTGAAGCCTTGCCATGAGCTGGACAGACAAATGGAAAAACCCGATTCCTCGGCTACAGGAACTGACTGTGAATACCCCAAGCAGAATGAGATAGAGGAACAGAAAGAATGATTAACTGCAAAACATCACTTGGGGACAACTGAAAAGTAACATCCTGAATATGTGTGCTTGTAAAGTAGCTATTATTAGAGGTTGTGATTTTGTGTATAAAACCACCTGTATTTACTAGCTAGTTGCTAATAAGAAACTGCACCTTGTATTGTATAGATTTGTCACTTGTAAAAGAGATGTTAGAATATGGAAATTTGCAGTAGCTGCTAGAAAATGCTAAGGCCAAAGCTAGAAAGATTTTAATACAATGGTAGTCTTATAAAGCAGGTGATGGAACAAATTAAGAGGGTGGCAGAATTCCACTGGTAAGAAATTTCTTTGGCTAGTCCCTCACTGCCATCAGCATCTTCAACATGCTGCTGCACCCTGTAATAGTTACTCTGCTAATGTAAATGTGTGTGTGCCTTGCTGTAGTAGCGACTTGTTACTGGATATAAAACAAAAAGGGGGAGATGTGGAGACAGTATTCTCAGGGGAGAATGGATAATTGGTACATAAATTCTGAATAATCCTGAAAGATAGAGCAAGGCCATTAGAGGCCCAAAGAAGCTTATGCAAGCAAGATAAGAGGCTGGAATTCACCAAGTTAATGAGAACTGTGGACTGTTGGCAAGCTTTCAAGGTTGAGTTCTCACACCTGTGTTTAACCAATTATATGCTAGTCACTAAGGGTCTTCAAGACATGTATCCAATCATAATATGACAAATCACTGTAAATGCTTCAGCTGGGGCCTTGGCTCAGTTAAACAAGCTAGGCTGCTGGCTTGCTAAGCAGACAAATGCTACATCAAAGGCAATTTCTGATTTGTTGTTTGATGTTGACTCTGTGAGACATGCAACACTGCAGAACAGAGCCGCTATAGACTTTTTGTTGTTGGCACAGCGACATGGATGTGAAGAGTTTGATGGAATGTGTTGTATGAATCTTTCTGATCATTCTAATTTGATACACGCACAGCTGAAAACCCTGGCTCAGCTTACCCAGCAATTGCAAGTGAGCAATGACCTAGGGATAACTAAATGGTTGTCCTCATGGGGCATTACAGGTTGGCTTAAAACACTGCTATTTGAAGGATTGTGCTTATGTATCATTGTTATTTTAATCATTATAGTTGTTAGACTTGTTTATGGTTGTTTAATGAAACAAGTGAACAGAATGACCCACAATGTTTTGCTAGCACAAAAGAAAAAAGGGGGAATTGTTGCAGAATGGCTCCAAGAGCAAGGCCATAGATCCTTAGAGGCCTTGGGGGAGCAAAGCAAAGTGTAGGCCTCACATGTAACCAGAAACCGGATGTGGGAGGAGAATGTAAATGAAACCATTTAGAACTAACCAATGCTGTTGTGACTGGTAGGCATAATTAACACCATGAGGATATAAGTGATGTGTGACACGAATAAAGTAGAAGCTTGCTTATCACCCATATTGGGTTGGCTTGTGTCGTGGTTTAAACCCAGTCAGGTAACTCGTTCACTCACTCCCCCTGTTCTTTCCCTCCCCCTACTCCCGGAGGGACAGAGAGGAGAATCGAAAAGAATGCAACTCCCACAGGTTGAGATAAGAACAGTTTAGTAACTAAGGCATAACACAAATCACTACTGCTACTACCAATAATAACAATGATAAAGGAAATAACAAGGGAAGAGAATACAGCACCTCACCACCAGCCAACCGATAACTCGCCCCACCCCAATGGACCAAGCACTGACCGATACCTCCTCCAACCCTGCAGAGCACCAGCCCTTCCGGCTCACTCTCCATTACATCCCGGGCATGATGTGCTGTGGTATGGAATACCTCTTTGGCTAGTTTGGGTCAGGTGTCCTGTCTCTGCTTCCTCCTGGCTTCCCCTCCTCCCTGGCAGAGCATGAGGCTCACAAAGTCCTTGGCCAAACCAAAACATCGCTATCAGCTCTATTCCCGAGCCAAAAGTCAAAACACTGCACTGCACCAGCTACCAAGAAGGACTGCTACTGCTGAACCCAGGACAGCGTGTCTTGCTTCTCCTCGCTGTTGGCATTGGGGTAGCAAGTCTTTGTATAAATATTTAGACAAACAAATTGTAGGAAAGAATCTATACACAACAGTTCAATTAGTGACAAAACAATGTCAGCTTTGTCTCAAGAATAATCCTAAAACTGAAAATATAAATCAAATTGGGACAATTGGGAGAAGAAGTTATCTGTGACAGCAGTGGCAAATAGATTTTTCTGAATTACCGAGAAAATGAGGTTATCAATATTTTTTGGTGTTAATGGATACTTTTTCAGGCTGGCCAGAAGCATTCCCTTGTAGGATAAATAATGCAAGACAAGTAATTGGAACACTGTTAAATGATGTAATGCCTTGTTTTGGAGTACCACAGGCAATTTCTTCTGACTGAGGCTCGCACTTTAGTGCAAAATTGTTACAAGAAATTAGCAAAATATTAGAAATTGATTGGCAACTACATTTTCGGTACAGGCCTCAGGCCAGTGGACAAGTAGAAAAGATGAACTATCTGATCAAACAACAGATTAGTAAAATATGTCAAGAAATGAATTTATATTGATACCAAGTCTTAGCACTGGCCCTATTAAGAATTGGAACTAAGCCTCAGTCGAAAGAAGAGGCTATCCCATGTAAAATTTTATATGGAAGACCAAATCAGTCCCAGTTTAAAGGAGAAAGTCTTCAGGAAGTGGGAGAAGGCTATCTCTGACAGCTTCTGGTCAATCACGGAAACCAATTAGAAAAAATAAATAAGAGAATATTAGAGACAAGAGCGAGGGGCGTGGATTATCCAATTCACCCTTTCAGATCTGGAGACTGGGTTTATGTCAAGAATTTTTCAGGAGATACTCTACAGGAGAAGTGGAGCAGACCGTACCAGATAATACTGACCACCTTTACAGCAGTGAAGATAAAGGAACAACCTGCTTGGATACATTATTCAAGAATAAAGAAAGCACCAGAACCAGAGAAGTCATGGCGGATTGAACCTTCAGGACCCTTACGTATGAAATTGTATCGGTCATAATTTGGACTCATGTGATAACTGGCGTACCAGCTTGGGACCAAAACTTATACCTGAAATTAATGCAGAATGTTACTAAAGTTTTTAATCGTAGTGACTGCTGAGTGTGTGCACAGTTGCCTAAAACATGAGAAAATCCAGACTTACCGTTAATTGGCATTCCATTTCTCAATACTGTCTCATGGACTACTTTGTGGGTGAACACGAGCAATCTATATCCAAGGGAAAGGTCAAAATTTGGGATAGCTAATCCTAGTCCAAGTAAAGAATATTATACCTGTATACAAATATGTATTACACCAGGAACCAGAGTAGGAGATTATATTCGTTTAAATGCCACAGGTGTAGGTCACTATTCAAATTGCAATCACACTATTAATATAGATGGTGTCATAGTTCAGTGGTGGCCCGCTCCTGAAGGAAAAGGATGGTACTGGTTAAGTGGAAAAAATGCTTTTAAGGCCCTACCCCCCAAATGGAAGGGGGCATGCCCCTTAGGTGCTGTGATACCCAATCTTACTATTATTGACATGCATCCTTCTGGAACCTGGGTTAGAAGTTTTGCTAAAAAATAAGGTATGACCCTATTGCTGACCAGAACACTGCATTTCATAGTTTTGTGAGATGGCAAATTCCATCTTTGGGAGTAAGTGAATTAGAGAAGGCAATCGTAAATATCTCAGCAACCATAGAGGAAACAAAAAAGAAAACCATTGATATAATCCAAGTGGAACAAGAAGAGATAACTAGCCTATCTAAAATGGTATTACAAAACTGAATGGCTCTAGACATGTTACTGGCTTCACAAGGAGGGGTTTGTTCCATAATCAATGAAAGTTGCTGTTCCTATATAAATCGAAGTGGCAGGACTGAAACAGATCTGGAGGAAAACAAACTAAAATATTTCATGAAATGGCCAAGGATGATACCTCCTGGGGGTTTGAAGAAATATGGAAAAAGTTAACTTCATGGTTACCTGATCTCCCCTGGTTGAGGCAACTGGTTGCAGGAATACTGATGTTAATTATTTTCATATTGATTACTTGTGGTATGATACGGTTTTCTTTCAAGTATTGTAATCGATCTATGATAAATTATGAAGATTGGAAAAGAAATTAAATCAAGCATCAAGTCAAAATAGGAAACTAATTCAAAAAGACTCTAGATGGCAATGGTAGTATATAAAGTGCTGCAAAAGTATTTTTAAAAGGACAGAAAAAGGGGGGATTTGAGACAAGGAGGCACAAAAGCACAAAAAGTAATCAGTTCTAAGTAATGTTAAGTTTGATGGCTTGGTAATGGAAAATAACTGCAGTGCTTGAAGGTAGTTGACATAGTTTCAGGTCCTTAGGACCTTTGTACAAAAAGTGTAAGAAAAGCAGAATAGAAAAACAGGACCTGGGGATGGGGAGTACCTTGGACTAGCAGATGTCCAGGATGGGCGCAGTTAAACTAACTGATAAGTAGAAGGACAGGATGATTGCTATGTCTGTAATGTTAATTAAGCTGGTTATGAAGATTGTTGGGAAAAGTAAATGACCCTTAAAGACCACCATCACATTTTTGTATGCATGAGGGAAACTTTCTGGAAAATTGTGAAATTGATGTGTAGCCTCATAACAACTTATGTATACCCAGTGACCATATAAGGATGGCCCGTATAGCAATATGGGGAGACACATTAGGAGGAGCTATCCCCTGTGTCTCCCAGTGCCACAATGAAGAATACCTGTGTCATGGTTTAAACACAGCCAGACAGCTTGTTCACTCACTCCCCCCCTTTTTCTCCTTCTTTCTTTCCTTTCCTCCCCCACCCCTTCCCCACTCCCGGAGGGATGGGGAGGAGAATCGAAAGAATGCAACTCCCATGGGTTGAGACAAGAACAGTCCAGCAACCAACATACAACACAAATCACCACCGCTACTACCAATGACAACAATGATAAGAGAAAATAACAAGGGAAGAGAATACGATACCACCCGCCGAAAACGAGTCCGGCCCAGATGGCCCCGTGTTCTTCCAGGAAACTCCCAGTTACACACCCGGGCATGACGTGCTGTGGTATGGAATACCTCTTTGGCTAGTTTGGGTCAGGTGTCCTGTCTCTGCTTCCTCCCAGCTTCCCCTCCTCCCTGGCAGAGCATGCGACTCACAAAGTCCTTGGTCAGGGTAAACATTACTTAGCAAAAGCTGAAAATATTGGTGTTATCAGCACTGTTCCCAGTGCTGCACCAGGTACCAAGAAGGAGAAAAATTGACTGCAACTGCTAAACCCAGGACAGTATCCACCCCTTATTCCATAACATTCCTGTCATGCTCAGATCCCACATTTTCAATACACCATCACTGTCACATATATATACATCCACATACACACACAGACCGAGAGAAAGACATGTTAAAGTTCTGACTGGGATGGGCCAGCCCTGTTGGCAGATCCCCTGATGTTGACCAGCCAGGGGGCCTTTGGTAAGTGTGTATCCCAGTGCTTGAAAGTTCCCCCACCTATTGCTCTCAGTGTAATTTTTAACAGCCCATTGTACCGTTCGATTTTCACAGAGGCAGGTGCATGGTAGGGGATGTGATATACCCACTCAATGCCATGCTCTTTGGCCCAAATGTCTATAAGGTCATTCCGGAAATGAGTCCCATTGTCTGAATCAATTCTCTCCGGGGTGCCCTGTCGCCACAAAATCTGTTTCTCAAGGCCCAGGATAGTGTTTCGGGCAGTGGCATGGGGCACAGCGTATTTTTCCAGCCATCCGGTGGTTGATTCCACCATGGTAAGCAAACGGCGCTTGACTTGGTGGGTTGGTGGGAGTGTGATATAGTCAATCTGCCAGGCCTCCCCATATTTATACTTCAACCATCGTCCTCCATACCAAAGAGGCTTTAACCGTTTGGCTTGCTTAATAGTAGCACAGGTTTCACACTCATGAATAACCTAGGCAATAGTGTCCATTGTTAAGTCCACTCCTCAATCATGAGTCCATCTCTGTGTTGGATCTCTGCCCTGATGGCCTGAAGTGTCATGGGCCCACCGGGCCAAAAATAATTCACTTTTATGTTGCCAGTCTAAGTCCATCTGAGCCAGTTCAATCTTATCAGCTTTATCCACTTGTTGGTTGTTCCGGTGCTCCTCAGTGGCCCGACTCTTGGGTACATGGGCATCTACATGGCGTACCTTCACCACCAGGTTCTGCACTTGGGCAGCCATGTATTGCCACAATGCAGCAGCCCAGATGGGTTTACCTCTGTGCTGCCAGTTGCTCTGCTTCCATTGCTGCAACCACCCCCACAGGGCATTTGCCACCATCTATGAGTCAGTATAGAGATAAAGTACTGGCCACTTTTCTTGTTCAGCAATGTCCATGGCCAGCTGGATGGCTTTTTCCTCGGCAAACTAACTCGATTCACCCTCTCCTTCAGCAGTTTCTGCAACCTGTCATTGAGGACTCCATATAGCTTCCTTCCATCTCTGAGGCTTTCCCACAATACAGCAGGACCCATCAGTAAACAAGGCATTTCTGACAGTTTATGAACTCAAGAACTGATAACCTGGGGGAGGGGGTATATTTGTGTCCTCCTGCCTACAGGTCCATGGTGACTGCCTGCAAAGTTTGTCAAGCCTTGCCATGAGCTGGACAGACGAATGGATAAACCTGATGCCTCAGCTACAGGAGCTGACCGTGAATACCCCAAGCAGAATGAGATAGAGGAACAGAAAGAATGATTAACTGCAAAACATCACTTGGGGACAACTGAAAAGTAACATCCTGAATATGTGTGCTTGTAAAATAGCTATTACTAGAGGTTGTGATTTTGTGTATAAAACCACCTGAATTTACTAGCTAGTTGCTAATAAGAAACTGCACCTTGTATTGTATAGATTTGTCACTTGTAAAAGAGATGTTAGAGTATGGAAATTTGCAGTAGATGCTAGAAAATGCTAAGGCCAAAGCTAGAAAGATTTTAATACAATGGTAGTCTTATAAAGCAGGTGATAGAACAAATTAAGAGGGTGGGAGAATTCCACTGGTAAGAAATTTCTTTGGCTAGTCCCTCGCTGCCATCAGGATCTTCAACACGCTGCTGCACCCTGTAATAGTTACTCTGCTAATGTAAATGTGTGTGTGCCTTGCTGTAGTAGCGACTTGTTACTGGATGAAGCAGGTGAAACTGTGCATTGACAACAAGGTGCAAGGACTGAGGCTGACAAAATGCCTGCTACCACAGTCAAGGGCAAGACTGGGTTGGCCTCTGTGTTTGCCACCAAGAAGAACCTTTAGCTCCACTGTTGGCTGCAACCCAGCAGGCGTGGAGCGGTGGGGACACGTGCCATGCCAGACCTTGATGTGAAGAATCAGAGAGCTATACAGCCTGTTATCAGAGAGCCATACAGCAGAAAAAAGGTGCAGGCCCAGGCAGCCTCTAGTTGGCATATGTTGGAGATATAATCTACCCTAGATACCCGGCTCAAGTAGGGTCACCCAAACCATATATAAAACATAAAGGGGGAAGATGTGGAGACAGTGTTCTCACGGGAGAATGCATAATTGGTACATAAACTTTGAATAGTCCTGAAAGTTACAGCAAGGCCATGAGAGGCATGAAGAAGCTTAAGCAAGCAAGATAAGAGGCTGGAATTCACCAAGTTAATGAGAACTGTGGACTGTTGGCAAGCTTTCAAGGTTGAGTTCTCACACCTGTGTTTAACCAATTATATGTTAGTCACTAAGGGTCTTCAAGGCATGTATCCAATCATAATATGCCAAATCACTGTAAGTGCTTCAGCAGGGGCCTTGGCTCAACTAAGCAGACTGGGTTGCTGAGTTGCTAAGCAGACAATTCTACATCGAAGGCAATTTCTGATTTGTTTTAATGTTGACTCTGTAAGACATGCAACACTGCAGAACCTGTTGTTGTTGGAACAGGGACATGGATGTGAAGAGTTTGATGGAATGTGTTGTATGAGTCTCTCTGATTATGCTAATTCGATGCACGCACAGCTGAGAACCCTGGCTCAGCTTACCCAGCAATGGTAAATGAGCAATATCCTAAGAATAACTAGATGGTTGTCTTCACGGGGCATTGCAGGTTGAGTCAAACACTGCTGTTTAAAGTATTGCACTTATGTATCATTGTTAGGTTAATCATCGTAGCTATTAGACTTGCTTATAGTTGTGTGATAAAACAGGTGAACAGAATAACCCACAATGCCTTGCTCGCACAAAGAAAAAGGGGGGAATTGTTGCAGAATGACTCTGAGAGCAGGACCATAGAGCCCTGGAGGACTGTGCGAGCAAGGCAGGGGGTGGCCCCCACAGGTAACCGGAAACCGGACATGGGAGGAGAATGTGGAGGAAGCTGTGTGGGTCTAACCAATACTGTGGTGCCAAGGAGGAGTGGCTGAATACCACTCCTATATATATGTGAACTGCGTCACAAATAAAGGAGAAGTTTGCTTATCACCCATATTGGGTTGGCCTGTCTGCTTCTCCTCACCGCTTACAAACAAGGGAAGAGAATACAACACCTCAGCACCAGCCAACCGATAACTTGCTCCCCCCCCCCAGCCCGACCAAGCAAAGCATCTACCGATACCTCGTCCAACCCTGCAGTCCCTAGCCCTTCCAGGTAACTCTCAGTTACATCCTGGGCATGACGTGCTGTGGTATGGAACACCTCTTTGGTCAGTTTAGGTCAGGTGTCCTGCCTCTGCTTCCTCCCGGCTTCCCTTCCTCCCTGGCAGAGCATGAGGCTCACAAAGTCCTTGGCCAAACCAAAGCATCATTGTTATCAGCTCCGTTCCCAGGCCGAAGGTCAAAACACAGCACTGCACCAGCTACCAAGAAGGAGAAAAATGACTTCTACTGCTGAACCCAGGACCCATGGTTTAGTGTGAGGTGTCCCTGCCCATGGCAGGGGGATTGGAACTTGATGGTCTTAAGGTCCTTTCCAACTGTAACTCTTCTGTGATTCTATGATTCTATTTTTCCAGACTAAGTTGCAACTTCCATTGTTTATAATGTTCATTAGTTCTCAGCTGAAGTAAATTATTGCAATATGTAGAGGTCTCTCCAGCTTTTTAGGTAATTACAGTTTGATCGGAATTTAAGAAACTGTGAGTTCACCAGACTCCCTGTGCATGCTTACCACACAATTTGCAATGCAGTTTGCTGTTTGGATTTTTACCTTCAGGATGCCTCATGGTCTGACCCATGTTATACAAAGAGTTGTGGTCAGTACTTCACAACCTCTTTCTTCATGTACCAGTTTACATAATAACCTCAGAAAGACCAGAACCCATATCATCTCCTCTTACTCCAAGTGCAAAAAGTGCTTCTTGGATCTGAGATTTCCCCTGCTCAGAAAAGTTACATGGAAATGGACATATTTTTATGAAAAATAAATTAACAAAAATTCCACCATGGTAAGCACATGGCTTGGTGGGTCAGTGGCAGTGTGATATAGTCAGCCTGCCAGGCCTCCCCATATTTATACTTCAGCTATCGTCCTCCATACCGAAGAGGCTTTAACCGTTTGACTTACTTAATTGCAGCACATATTTCACAGCCATGAATAACCTGGGCAATAGTGTCCATTGTTAAGTTCACCCCTCGATCACAAGCCCATCTATATGTTGCATCTCTGCCCTGATGGCCTGACGTGTCATGGGCCCACCGAGCCAAAAATAATTCACCCTTATGTTGCCAATCTAAATCCATCTGAGCCACTTCAATCTTAGCATATTTATTTACTTGTTGGTTGTTCCAGTGTTCCTCAGTGGCCCGACTCTTGGGTACATGGGCATCTACATGACGTACCTTCACCACCAGGTTCTACACTTGGGCAGCGATGTATTGCCACAGTGCAGCAGCCCAGATGGGTTTACCTCTACTTTGCAGTTGCTCTGCTTCCATTGCTTCAACTACCCCCACAGAGCATTTGCCACCATCCATGAGTCAATATACAGAAAAAGTACTGGCCTTTTTTCTCATTCAGCAATGTCCAAGGCCAGCTGGATGGCTTTCACCTCTGCAAAATGACTCAATTCACCCTCTTCTTCAGCAGTCCCCTTGTCACAGGGAACTCCATACAGCTTCCTTCCATCTCTGAGGCTTTCCCACAATACGGCAGGACCCATCAGTAAACAAGGCATGCTGCTTCTCACTTTCTGACAGTTTATTATATGGTGGGGCCTCTTCAGCATGTATCACCTCCTCCTCTGGTGACATTCCAAAATCTTTGCCCTCTGGCCAGTCCATAATGACTTCCAGAATTCCTGGATGACTGGGATTTCCTGTCCAAGCTCGTTGTTTAATTAAGTGCAGCCCACTTACTCCATGTAGCATGAGTTTCATGATGTGTAGAGGAGACCCTGCCTTTGAGCATCCAGCCCAGCACGGGCAACTGGGGTGCCAGGAGGAGCTGTGCTTCAGTGCCAATCATTACTGAAGAAGCTCTAACCCCTTAATAGACTACCAGTATTTCTTCTTCAATGAGAGTATAGCTGGCCTTGGATTCTCTGTATCCCCAGCTCCATCAGCTAAGTTGTTGACTTCGAGTGTCCCTGGAGCTTTCTGCCAGAGGTTCCAGGTAGGACCATTCTCCCTGGCTGCGGTGTAAAGTACATTTTTTAACATCTTTCTGAGTCTGGAATGGCCCATGGGCTACTGCATGAACTATCGTTTAATTTGCTCAAAGGCTTGTCGTTGCTCAGGGCCCCATTTGAGAACATTCTACTTCCAGGTACCATGATAGAGAGGGTTTACAATCTGACTGTAATTTGGGATGTGCATTCTCCAGAACCCCACAACACAGAAGAAAGCTTGTATTTCTTTCTTATTAGTTGGTGGAGACATTGCTGTTATCTTGTTGATCACATCTGTGGGGATCTGGCGACATCCATCTTGACATTTTCTTACCAGAAACTGAATCTCCTCTGCAGGTCCTTTGACCTTACTCTGTTTTATGGTAAAACCAGCCTTCAGCAGGGTTTGAATTATTTCCCTTCCTTTCTCAAAGACTTCTTCCACTGTATCGCCCCACACAATAATGTCATCAATGTATTGCAGGTGTTCTGGAGCTTGCCCCTGTTCCAGTGCAGTCTGGATCAGTCCATGGCAGATGGTAGGGCTGTGTCTAAAGCCCGGGGGCAGGTGGTTCCAAGTGTACTGGACGTCCGCCCAAGTAAAAGCGAATTGTGGCCTGCACCCTGCTGCTAAAGGAATTGAGAAAAATGCATTGGCAATATCGGTTGTGGCATGCCACTTGGCTACCTGTGACTCCAGTTCATATTGAAGTTCAAGCATGTCTGGTACAGCAGCACTCAATGGTGGTGTGACTTCTTTCAGGCCACGATAGTCTACTGTTAGTCTCCACTCTCCGTTAGGCTTTTGCACTGGCCATATGGAGGTTTTAAAGGGTGAGTGGGTCCTGCTGATCACTCCTTGCCTCTAGAGTCTATGGATACGCTAATGGATGGGAATCAGGGAGTCATTGTGTGATGTTGCCGCCGACACACTGTTATGGTCACAATTGGCACTTGTTTTTCTTCAGCAACCATGCAGCAGAAGGATTCTTTGAGAGACTAGCCAAGGTAGGCAGCTGCTTAATTTCCTCTCTCTCCAAAGAAGAAATACCAAAACCCCATCGGTACCGTTTTGGGTCTTTGAAGCACACTCTCCTGAGATAATCTATGCCAAGGATGCATGAAGTCTCTGGACCAGTCACAATAGGGTGCTTTTGCTACTCCTTCTCAGTCAGGCTGATTTCAGCCTCCAGTACAATCAGCTCTTGGGATTCTCCTATCACTCCAGAAATACAAATGGGTTCTACCCCTTGATAGCTTGATGGCATCAGGGTACACTGTGCACTGGAATCTACTAGAGCCCTATACTCCTGTAGGACTGATGTACAAGGCCATGTGATCCACAGTCCAGTAAACCCAGCTGTCCCTCTCTTCCACCTGGCTGGATGTAGGGCCCTTCTAATAGTGATAGTAAGATTCTCCACTTTTGTCTTTGTCCTGGGTTCAGCAGTAGCAGTCATTTTTCTCCTTCTTGGTAGCTGGTGTAGTGCAGTGTTTTGACTTTCAGCTCGGGAACAGAGCTGATAGTGATGTTTTGGTTTGGCCAAGGACTTTGTGAGCCTCATGCTCTGCCAGGGGGGAGGGGAAGCCAGGAGGAAGCAGAGACAGGACACCTGACCCAAACTGACCAAAGAGGTATTCCATACCACAGCACGTCATGCCCAGGAGGTAACTGGGAGTTAGCCGGAAGGGCTGGGAGACTGCAGGGTTGGAGGAGGTATCGGTCGGAGCTTGGTCGGGCTTGGGGGGCGAGTTATCGGTCAGCTGGTGCTGAGGTGTTGTATTCTCTTCTCTTGTTATTTCCTTTATCATTATTATCATTGGTGGTAGCAGTAGTGTCTGGTTCGCCCCAGCGGCGGATTTCTTTCGGTTGGTCCAAGCACCCGGGTCTGTCACGCCACCGCAGCAGCATTGCCCGCGCTTCCCGGCCGCTGCCGCCAGTGCCGCTCACTCGCCGTTCCGGGTCCCCGTCGACCGGGGCCCTGTATCCCGGGTCCCCGCTAGTTGGGGCCCTGTATTCCGGGTCCCCGTCGACCGGGACCCTGTATCCGGGTCCCCGTTAAACCGGGGCCCTGTATTCCGGGCCCTGGTCGCTGGGGACCCGGATTACAGGGCCCCGGCCGACGGGGACCCGGGATACAGGGCCCCGACTAGCGGGGACCCAGGAGACAGGGCCCCGACTAGCGGGGACCCGGGATACAGGGCCCCGGCCGGCGGGGACCCGGGATACAGGGCCCCGGCCGACGGGGACCCGGGATACAGGGCCCCAGTTTAACGGGGACCCGGATACAGGGCCCAGGTTGATGGGGACCTGGAATACAGGGCCCCGACTAGCGGGTACCCGGGATACAGGGCCCCGGTCGACGGGGACCCGGAACGGCGAGTGAGCCGCGCCGGCGGCAGCGGCCGGGAAGCGCGGGCAATGCTGCTGCGGTGGCGTGACGGATCCGGGTGCTTGGACCAACCGAAATAAATCCGCCGCTGGGGCGAACCAGACACTACTGCTACCACCAATGATAATAATGATAAAGGAAATAACAAGGGAAGAGAATACAACACCTCAGCACCAGCTGACCGATAACTCGCCCCCCAAGCCCGACCAAGCTCCGACCGATACCTCCTCCAACCCTGCAGTCTCCCAGCCCTTCCGGCTAACTCCCAGTTACATCCTGGCCATGACATGCTGTGGTATGGAATACCTCTTTGGTCAGTTTGGGTCAGGTGTCCTGTCTCTGCTTCCTCCCGGCTTCCCCTCCCCCCTGGCAGAGCATGAGGCTCACAAAGTCCTTGGCCAAACCAAAACATCGCTATCAGCTCTGTTCCCGAGCTGAAAGTCAAAACACTGCACTACACCAGCTACCAAGAAGGAGAAAAATGACTGCTACTGCTGAACCCAGGACAGTCTTGTAATCTGAAATAATGGAAGGGGTGTGATTGTCTTCAAACTCTTGGAGTTAAGGACTCACTTCACTGTTGGTGATGCTGCCTCACTCCAGGTCTTCGGTGCCAATGAGTGGGCATAAGATGATGGTGCATTCAGCATAAGTTTCTGCCACAAGGGTCGTGTACATTCAACTTCATCTGTATCTACAGTGAAGAAAGATGAAGACCCAATGCACTTGCTACAGGGGACAGCATCTGAACAACAGTAATTAATAGAGGAAGTATAGGAAGAGGAAGAAGAGGTGAGTTCTTGAGCCCGGTTCACAACTGAGCTGTAGAGTATGTGAAAAGATTTCACCTGTCTTCCAGGGGAGCACATAGTCACCTTGTTGCTCCTCTGGTGGGAGAATGGGGCTGATGGTCATGAACTAGAAGGTAGGGAAGCCAAGCAGCTGGGATCACTTGCTAGGGAAGAAGGAAATGGCACAGAGAAAAAATTGCAAAACAGAAATGAGCCCTCAGCCTTTGAAGGCAGCTCTTGGCGGCTGTGAAGGAAAGGTTTCCCTACAAGGATGATGTTATGTGTCACCCAGCCAAGTGCACCACAATAGAGAGAGGCACCCAGTCCCTGAGGGGATCAGCCATTCCAGAGGTGATCGATTGTAGGCTGGATGCCAGGAATGCACCCGTAGATCCAGATGAAGTCGAATATACACCGGCCTTGTGGCAAAAACTCACACGGAGTGTGCCAACATCATATGCCCACTCTCTGTAACATTAGCGTACACGTGGCCTGCGTGTGAACCGATATTTACCAGTATAAGACTCCCCTGTGCTAACAGCAGTGTTAACTCCCCTATTTTCAAGGTTATGTTCCCACAACCTGTGCCAAATAGTACTTTTCCATTCTTGTGTGTTTCTATTCTCTCTGACACATGACACCCCGTGGTCTGTGGTTGGAACACACTGATATTCTAACATCTGTACTACAGTTTTATATAATATACTATCCAGAAGGGAATGGATTAGAGCTAAAAGACAAGGAACACAACATAAAATACATAAAAAACCAATACCTACTACTAATAATAATATAACAGCTTTTTGCAGTCACTCCCACTCCTGCATCCATCCCTGAAAAGGGTTCTACCGGCTGTTTTCTGCTAGGTGGCTAGTGAGGGTCTTTAACTTTTGTATTTGTGCATGTATTGAACTGGAGTGGTCACTGAAATTCATGCAACATAACCCGTCAAAGTCCTCACACCCATGCTTATGTACTAAAAGCAAAAAATCAGTCGCTGCCCTATTTTGCTTTTCACGATCAAGCCTGTAAGCACTTTGGCAGGCCCAAAGGATCATGATACCACACCTTAGCACGTTCTGAAGGTCGACTATCAGAGCCAAAATGTCATTGCACTGCAGTGACAGGAGTAACATCACAGGCCTTCTCTCCTTTATGGACAGAAGCTGAAATCGTATGTGAAAATGTGTCTACAGACACGTGAACATATTTAAAGGCACCAAAGGAAGCAATGTGTGTAACATCTGTTTGCCAAATCTCATTCGCCTTTAAGCCACCAGGATTTACACCCATGGCAAATGAGGACTGAGCTGTTGACTGACAGTCAGGGCAAGACCTGACAAATTGTTTTGCTTGAGAAGAAGACAGGTTAAACTGTTTCTTTAAAGCAGAGGCATTCTGATGAAAAAAGGAATGTGAAGCAGCTGCAGAAGTAAACTGCAGAGTGTTAACAGTCAAGGAGTCTGCTATGTCATTACCCACAGTTAAAGGGCCAGGCAGGTTGCAATGTGATCTAATATGTCCAATAAAAACAGAATAATTCCTAGTTTCCAAACAATGTTTTAGCTTCAGCAAAATGTCAAAAAGTGCACAGTTATTGATTTCTTTTAACACACTAAAAGGAAGGCGTGGTAACAATCGAACAACATATTCCGAGTCACAAATATTTAAGGATTCTGCAGGAAACAACTGTAGCCCATGTAAGACTGCAGCAATTTCAACAAGCTAAGTAGAGACATCCACATGTAAATTTGCACTGTCTGTGGTAAGTAACAAATTTCACGGGCGGCTTGCTGGAATACGAGAGGGTTTAGATCTGAACTATGAAGCCAAACAGAAACCACATCAATCACAGTGACTGTCTTCAGTCACTATAAATTCCATTCTATAAACAATCACTCCTCAGGCTGTTTTACAGCCCGACTTTGCACCCATGCACACAAATGCTCCCTCGCCTGCTCAAGACCCAGGTGCACTATCAGCAATTATCCTTCTTCTTTAATTATCCACATAGCAGGAACAGAACAGTTTGCAGTTCCCATATCTCCCCCTTTCCTCCTCTACCCTAGCCCTGAGCCACTTTGTCCAAGCCCAGTCCTGGTAAATCTCCTAATTGGCTTAGCTTTTTTATTTCTTGTTGTCGTGGTTTAAACCCAGTCAGGCAACTTGTTCACTCACTCCCAGTGAGTGGTGCCGAGCTGACAACAATCGAGCCCCCCCCCCCCCCGCCGGGGCTCTCCCCTTCCCCGCTCCCGGAGGAACGGGGAGGAGGATCAAAAGGGTGCAACTCCTACGGGTTGAGACAAGAACAGTCCAGCAACCAATGTACAACACAAATCACCACCGCTACTACCAACTACAACAATGATAAGAGAAAATAACAAGGGAAGAGAATACGATACCACCAGCCAAGAAACGAGTCCCACCCAGAAGCCCGTGTCCTTCCGGGTAACTCCCAGTTACCCCCCACCCCGGGCATGACGTGCTGTGGTGTGGAATACCTCCTTGACTAGCCTGGGTCAGGAGCCCCGTCTCTGCTTCCTCACAGCTTCCCCTCCTCCCTGGCAGAGCATGAGCCTCACAAAGTCCTTGGTCAGGGTAAACATCACTTAGCAACAACCAAAAACATCGGTTTCACCAACATTGTTCCCAGGCTGGAAGTCAAAACACAGCACTGCACCAGCTACCACAAAGGAGAAACATGACTGCTACTGCTGAACCCAGGACACTTGTTCAGTGGGATTTCCTTGTTCTGATAGTAGTATGGGTCTTTTCACATCCAAACAGTCTAGCAATACAGTATCTGCCTCTTCCTCCGTGAGGTGAACTAGCCAGTTCTGTGGTTTCTCCCCTGGTCTCTGCTTGTATTTATCCAATAAATTCTTAATCTCCTCAGGACTATAGTCTGTCAATTCATCTATTCTCACTTGTCCATTTGCCCTGGTAATCATCTTATGTTTAAACACAGGAGCTGCGTGGGTTCTTTCCTTTTTCATGTCTGCCTCATTGTCGGTATTTGATTCTGACTCACTGGTACCCCAAATATCTCCATCCCATGTCTCTGGGTCCCAATCGGGATCAGACACAAGGGCACGGACTCGTGGCCCCACTGTCTTTGTGTCTTTTATATTGCTCCATTTTTTTAGAGACACAAACAGCATATTTTTCTGCTAGGGTGGCACATTTTTTCCCAAGTCGCTCACCCTGCTGTGCAGCAGCTGCAAATGCCTGCCTCTGCAACAGCAGCTTTAAACCTTTCTAACTCTGAATGTAAATCTGCTACTTGTTGCTCCAACTCTATGTTCTTATCTACCATGCCTTTGTAGGCAAACAGCAAACAGACTAACATGCGTCCAGCATGACTCAGTCGCACCTTTGAGAAGGTGTAGGGAGTTTGTACAAACTTACCCCAATACTTTAACACTCCCATGGGGTCCTTGGCTCCCCACGGTTCAGGTCCTACATTAGTGCAAGTTTCTATTTTATCCCACAATGTGCTCCACGGTTCCTGCGTCCACCCCGGTCGCTCCCCAGGAGGAGTAACAGCCCAAGGTTCTTTCTTATGAAACATAGTGATTGTATATTACACAAAAACTTCAACGCGACCCCAACAACAAAAATACACACAGAACAGCGTCTCTTGGTGCGGCTGTGTGCCCCACTGACCAAGCCCTGTCCTCAGTCTACAGTGTTTGCACTATGAGAATCCCACCCTCGTAGACAATTATGTTCCAGGTTTGTAGGATTCTCATGTACAAAGAATGGACACCAAGCACAACATAAACAATCAATCAGATGCTCTAGTCTATTTATTGCATTACTAATGCGAAGCAAATATACACTAACGTGAAGCAGGTTACATACATACCAAACCCTGCTTGCACAGGATACCGCCGAGCAGGAGAAGGAGATGGAACATGTTGTCCAGTCAGAGGGGTTGAAACAAGGAAGTACAAAATGAGATGTAATCCTTTACATTTAATCCTTTGTAAGTAAGTAAATTAAGTTCTATGTAACGTTAAGTTTGATGGCTTTGTAACAGTAGCAATGGAAAATAACTGAGGTACATGTTTCACAGAAAAAAAAAAGTCAGAGTGCAGCTGGAGAACATAATGAGGATCCTTGTGGAGAAATCATTGTAGTTAGTGTAGTTTTAGGTCCTTATGACCTTAGTACAAAAATAAGTGTAAAAAAAAAAGGATAGAAAAACAAAATGTGTAGATAAAGAATATCTGAAACTAGCAGTTGTCCAGGATGGGCTGCAGCTAAACTAGCTGATAAGTAGAGGGATGGGATGATTTTGTCTTCAGCGTTACCGAACCAATTAAGCTGGTGTAAGCTTCATCTCCTGACTATGAATCCAAAACAATGAATGCTCATCACAAATATGATTAGACACACTCTGCTCAGATCTGATGTTATCTGTTATTGTAGATTACACATTAGTGTCATGGTTTAAGCCCAGCTGGTAACTGAGAACTATGCAGCTGCTCGCTCACTCCCCCCACTCCCGGAGGGATGGGGAGGAGAATCAAAAGAATGTAACTCCCATGGGTTGAGATAAGAACAGTCCAATAACTAAGGTATAATACAAAACTACAACTGATACCACTAATATACTAATATATATATACTATATATGTATATATATTAATATATATAATACCATAATAATAATGATAAGGGAAATAACAAGGGAATATAATTGCTCACCACCCGCTGTGGCGCTAAAAGGCAAGACAATTTAGCAGAAAATAAACCCCTTTGCGATCCAGCTGGTCCTCAGATATTAGAGGGGCTGGGTGCAGCTAGCCTTAGATTCTGAGTGATGCCTAATTTACCACTATTAGTCCGGTCACATTAGACATATTGAACAATCACAATTCTGAATGCATTAATAGTGCACTGCACCTTCAGTCTAATCGTGCTCATGAAGTAACATGGCCACACTGAAGGATTTGGTTGCATTCAATGAGAAAACTATTATGATTAGCCACTTAAACAGTGCAGTTTATTAAAGCAACAGATACAGGTTCTTATGGATTGCCAGTGATAAATACACTGTCTGCAAAAGCATGTGCAAATAATAGGTTATACAAATGCACAATAAAGTTATGAATAACACAGCCTGGCTTTAAAATATAAAAGTAAAAAGTGAAAAGTAACTCTATATAGAGATTTCTGATTTTCCCAGGGAAGCACTTGATATAGTGCAAGTCTTACCCAAAGGCATCCCTGGGGGAGGGGGAAGAAAGGTCCAGCCCATCAACCGGTCCCAGGAGTCAAGGGTAATCTGCTGATGGAATTTTCCTTGACTCGTTCACGATGATGTCTTCCCAATATTCCCCCTTTGTTAAGTAATTTTATACTATTTTTCACCTTCAAGGTGGAGCTTGAGTGACTGTAGTCATACATACCTTTATTATTATTGGTGCAAAATTCTCTCGCTTCGTTTTTAAAGGTATATAGCACAAAGAATTCAAAGAGCATGCTCAAAGAGGGGTGATCTCACTTTGGAGGCAGGTAGCATTAGAGATGGAGGTGTGGTTTTGTATTATAATGAAGCAAAGTTCACACAAAGGACAGCACTTCGTCAAAAGATGACAGAATTTTGGCTCAGGGTAGCAATTATGCAGCTTATCAGTTTCTAGTACCACCTAGTTCCCATCTCTGCTGGTGTTAGGACAGAGCATGGCCGCAGAATCTCCACTCTGCTCTATCCTCCATCAGTGTTGCCACAGGAACCACTGTGGAGTGCACATTCCTGGCATACTAGGTGTAGCTGCATCTTCCACTGAAAGTCCATTTTTCCTTTATATGTGAACAATGCTACATTTTAAGTATAATTTTAATTTCTAATTATTCCACACCTGCCGACAGATACCCAGCTGTAATGGATGGGAATCTAGCTGGGAGTTGATTCCCTCTCATGACTGAGAATCATAACAAAGGATGTTGTTTACCTCAGTGTATTCGGCAGAGTATATATGTTTGTGTTCATTGTGACTGTCAGAAAGAGGCAGGAAAACATATGTGTGCAGCTGTTCTATGACCTTCATACTTGGCTGCACTGGGGTGCCTGGCCCGCACTCTCAGAGTGGACAATGGTGAGATCATGAGAAACTGCACAGTCCCACAAGTAAACGATTAGAGATCTGGCATAAAGCCAGTTGTCTTGATAAGGGTATAAAGGCAGGACCCTCTTGTGGCCATGAGAGAAGCCTCACCTATGGGTGGACACACCGCATAGGAATTTTCCCAATTACACAAGACTCCTGGCATCAGCTTCAATGGGGCTTCCCAGCTGGAAGTGTGGGCCTGGATTATGATTCAGTGGTAATTGGTGATATATTTGTTTTTAATCTCTATTCTCTCTATACAGTAATGATCTAATGCATTGTTAACTTTCTTTGGTACTTTACTTATTGTCCTGGGTTCAGCAGTAGAAGTCCTTCTTAGTTTTCTCCTTCTTAGTAGCTGGTGCAGTGCTGTGTTTTTGACTTTCAGCCTGGGAACAGTGCTGATAACACCAGTGTTTTTAGTTGTTGCTAAGTAATGTTTACTCTGACCAAGGACTTTTCTGAGTCTCATGCTCTGCCAGGAAGGAGGGGAAGCCAGGAGGAAGCAGAGACAGGACACCTGACCCAAACTAGACAAAGAGGTATTCCATACCACAGCACATCATGCCCAGTATATAAACTGAGGGAAGTTAACTGGAAGGGCTAGTTCACTGCTCGAGTTGGGCTAGGTATCGGTCAGCAGGTGGTGAGCGGTTGTATTCTCTTCCCTTGTTATTTCTCTTATCATTATTATTATTGGTGGCAGCAGTAGTGGTTTTGTGTTATATCTTAGTTCCTGGACTGTTCTTATCTCAACTCGTGGGAGTTACGTTCTTTCGATTATCCTCCTCATCCCTCTGGGAACAGGGGGAGGAATGGGGGGAGTGAGGAAGCGGCTGCGTGGTTCTGGATTGCCGGCTGGGCTTAAACCATGACACTTATATACCTATATCTCTGATTTACCTTATTGTACTTATTCACTATATAGAGAGACATTTACCTAATTCACATTAGTGTGCTTGCTTTTAGTGTGCTTATTGGCTTTAGCGTGCTTGTTTAATAAACTCTGCATATTATACAGCTAGTATGTGGTCACTTTGTGCCGTACCCTGTCTGTTTGGAGAACACTAGCCTGACCCGTGCAGCGACCTGGGCCTTCTGGGTAACTCCCCCTAGTTTATATACTGGGCATGACATGCTGTGGTATGGAATACCCCTTTGGCTACTTTGGGTCATGTGTCCTGTCTCTGCTTCCTCCTGGCTTCTTGTGCCCCTCCTCACTGGCAGAGCATGAGAATGAGAAGTCCTTGATCAGAGTAAACATTACTTAGCAACAACTTAAAACACTGGTGTTATCAGCACTGTTTCCAGACTAAAGTCCAATAGGCAGCACTGCAGCAGCTACTAAGAAGGACAAAAATTACTGCTACTGCTGAACCCAGGACAGGGTGGTTGCAGCAATGGAAGCAGAGAAATTGGCAACGCAGATGTAAACCCATCTGGGCTGCTGCGCTGTGGCAAGATATTGCTGCCTGGGTGCAAAACCTGGTGGTGAAGGTACACCATGTAGATGCTCACATACCCAAGACTTGAGCCACTGAGGTAAATCAGAACAACCAACAGGTGCATCAGACCTCTTAGATTGTTGCCCTTGACATCCTTGGCCAGATTTAGGTCTGTCAGGTTTTTAGCTTTCCTAACCTGGCTGCTCTCTATTTCTCTATATTCCTTCCAGGTTACCTGTCCTTGCTTCTACCCTCTGTAGGCCTCCTTTTTATGCTGCAATTTGTTCAGGAGCTCCTTGTTCATCCATGCAGGCCTCCTGGTGTTCTTGCTTGACTTCCTCTTTGTCAGGATGCATTACTCCTGAACTTGGAGGAGGTGATTCTTGAATATTAACCAGCTTTCTTGGACTCCTCTTCCCCCCAGGTCTTTATCCCATGCCACCCCACCAAGCAGATCCCTCTGGAGGCCAAAGTCCACTCTCCTGAAGTCCAGGGTAGCAAGCTTGCTGTGCACCCTCCTTGCCACCCTAAGAATCTCAAACTACACCATTTTGGGACCACTGCAGCCAAAGCTGCCCTCCAGCCTCACATTCCCCACCAGCCCCTCCTTGCTGGTGAGGAAAAGGTCCAGCATAGCTCCCCTCCTCACTGGCTCTCCTATCACTTGGAGAAGGAAATCTAGAAACCTCCCAGATTGCTTGTGCCCTGCTGTGTTGTCCCTCCAACAGATATCAAGGTAGGTGAAGTCCCCTATGATGACCAGAAATTTTAAATTTGAGGCCACACCTATCTGTTTATCAAGGGCCTCATCCTCTCTGTCTTCCTGGTCAGGTGGCCTGTAGCAGACCCCCATTGTACTGTCCCCTGTCCCTGCCCTCCCTTTAATCCTGACCCATAGTCTTAGTCAGCTACTCATCTATCCCCAGGTGGAGCTCTGTGCACTCCAGCTGGTCATTGATGTAGAGGGTGACACCCCCTCTTTTTCTCCACAGCCTATCCTTCCTGAAGGGCCTGTATCCTTTCATTCCAACACTCCAGTTGTAGGAGATGTCCTGCCATGTCTTTGTGATACCAATGAGGTCATAGCCCTTCAGGCATGTGCATACCTCTTACTTCTCTTGCTTCTTTCCCATGCTACATGCATTGGCATAGAAGCATTTCAGTTTGGCTCCTGATGATGCTGGGTTATTGCCTGGAGCAGTTGGAAATAATTTCTGCTCCTCATCAGGTACTCCATTGCTGACCTGGGATCCCTCTCCAGGTTCTGGGCATCTTTTACTGGCACTGGCTTCAGACTGGCAGGAGCAGGATAAATTGAGGTTCCCCTCCCCCAGCAACTTCAGTTTAAAACCTTCTTCACCAGCTTGGCAAGCCTGTGAGCAAAGATACTGTTCCCTTTCTCTGAGAGGTAGACCACATCATTCCCCATCAGACCAGGTTTCTCAAAGTGAGTCCCATGGTCTAGGTATCTGAATCCCTGGCTGTGGCAACAGTCCTGTAACCATTTGTTGATTTGCCAGATTTGACTGGCCCTTTCAAACCCCTTCTCTTTGACCAGGAGGACTGTTAAAAAGACTGCCTGCACTCCAGAGTCTTTGATCACTGCTCCCAGGGCTCTATAATCCTTCTTGATAGTCCTCACACTGCTTCTGGCCATATCTGTGCTGCCCATGTGAAATGGTAGCAGGTAATAGTCAGTGAGCCATACAGTGCTTGGTAGTGTCTCTGTGACATCCTTGATGCAAGCTCCTGGTAAGCAGCACACCTCTCTGGAGAGCACATCAGGCCAGCAAATGGGTGCCTCTGTACCTCTCATAAGCAAGTCACCTACAACTATTACCTGTTGCCTTTTCCCAGTTGTGCTTGTTATCCTTGGTGCAGACTGGGCTGCTGTAGCTACCATTAGTGTCTCACCTGCTGTAGTGGGTCTTTCATCATTGGCCTGCAGAGCAGAAAATCAGTTCTACAAGGGCACCTCAGGCTTCAGAGGAAGTCTCCTCCTCCTGTGGGTCCTTGCTATTGCAACTTTCCATTCCCCTTCATTATTGGCCCTCCTCCCTTCTATGTGTACTGCTGGGGAAGTTTTTGGTTGCTTGGCTGTGGGCTGAGGCTCCACCACTGATTGTGACTCCACTGTCAGTTGTGCTTGGAATCAGGTGTCTTAACTGTATTGCAGCCTCCCTGATGCTTCGTAGCCTCTTCACTGCCTCCTACATCTCAGCCATCTGCCACAGGAAGTCCTCCACCTAGGCACACCATCTGCAGACAGGTCTGTCCCTGCCCCAGGAGAAAGCTCCAGGCACCTCCTGCAGTCCAAGATCTGCACTGCACACATATCTTTGTGCCTATTGTGGTGATAATGTTCAGGTTACATATTGTTTCAGAAGTATTTCATCCACATGTGGGACATAAACTATTACAGAGTGTCCCAGAATGAGAAGTTAGCTTCATTCCAATAGTTTCTGCTGCTGCTGCTGAGGCCATTGATTTAATACAGCCTGGTGCTCCTGCAACAACCAGATCTAGCTGCACAGAGTAGTATGTAACTTGTCACTGTTACTGTTGTCACTTAGCTATTCCTTTGCATTCATGCATGTATTAATTGAAAGGCTTGGTATAATCTCGGAGGCCAAGTGCAGGAGCTGATGTCAAGGCTCTCTTTAGTGCTTTAAAAGCAATTGTTCTTTCTCTGGGCCCCATGAAATAAGCTCTGTCTCTTCATCTTTTGTCGCTTCTGTAAGAAGCTTCATCAATTCTCCTAATGCTGGAGAGAGCAACCAGAATCAAGAGAATGATTCAATATGAGTTATGCTGCTTGTTCATTTTATACAAATCCTTAACCCCTTATATACTATTTCTTACATGCACTTACAGTGATTTGGCATATTATGATTGGATACATGTCCTGAAAGACCCTTAGTGACTAACATATAATTGGTTAAACACAGGTGTGAGAACTCAACCTTGAAAGCTTGCCAACAGTCCACAGTTCTCATTAACTCTGTGAATTCCAGCCTCTTATCTTGCTTGCTTAAGCTTCTTCAGGCCTCTCATGGCCTTGCTGTATCTGTCAGGATTATTCAGAGTTTATGTACCAATTACGCATTCTCCTGTGAGAACACTGTCTCCACATCTCCCCCCCCCCCCCCTTTTTTTTTTATATGTTTTGGGTGACCCTACTTGAGCAGGGGATTTGGCCTATATCATATCTCCAACATATGCCAACTACAGGCTGCTGGGCCTGCACCTTTTTTCTCCTGTATGGCTCTCTGATAACAGGGGAGGCCATCCTTCACATCAAGGTCTGGCATGGCATGTGTCCCCACCACTCCACGCCTGCTGGGTTGCAGCCAACAGTGGAGCTAAAGGTTCTTCTTGGTGGCAAACAGAGGCCAACCCAGTCTTGCCCTTGACTGTGGTAGCAGGCATTTTGTCAGCCTCAGTCCTTGCACCTCTTTGTCAATGCAGAGTTTCACCTGCTTCATCCAGTAACAAGACACCACTGTGGTAAAGCACACACAGATTTACATTAGAAGAGTAACTATTACAGGGTGCAGCAGCATGTTGAAGATGCTGATGGCAGCGAGGGACTAGCCAAAGAAATTTCTTACCAGTGGAATTCTCTCACCCTCTTAATTTGTTCCATCACCTGCTTTATAACACTAGAATCTTTCCAGCTTTTGCCTTAGCATTTTCTAGCAACTACTGCAAATTTCCATACTCTAACATCTCTTTTACAAGTGACAAATCTATACAATACAAGGTGTAGTTCCTCATTAGCAACTGGCTAGTAAATACAGGTGGTTTTATACACAAAATCACAGCCTCTAATAATAACTACTTTACAAGCACACATATTCAGGATGTTACTTTTCAGTTCCCCCAAGTGATGTTTTGCAATCATTCATTTTTCTCTTCCTCTATCTCATTCTGCTTGGAGTATTCACGGTCAGCTCCTGTAACTGAGGCACTGGGTTTTTCCATTTGTCTGTCCAGCTCATGGCAAAGCTTGACAAACTTTGCAGGCAGTCGCCATGGACCTGTAGGCAGGAGGACACAAATATACCCCCTCCCCCAGGTTATCAGTTCTTGAGAAGCAGGAGTTTGCTGCATCTTTGCCTTTTTTTTTTTCCTCACTCCTCAGCTCTGGCATCCATCCTGGCCGTTCTGCTGGTAGAGCACCGGGAGCTGAATCGGAGATCAGCTACAGCTGCCTGCCTGCTTCAGCAGCAACCATAAATACCTGCCGACAACCGCACTTTTGCATTAACCCTTTCTTGCCCGAAATGTTAAACAGCTACCGGTTAAAAACTTTTACATGAACCCAACAACAAAAAATACACAGAACACCGTCTGCCCTCAACACACACACACACACTTATGGGATCCCACAAGCACACTCCACACAACTACAAAATTTGAAGCACAAAATCCAGACAATCATTACTCCCACTACAGTCACACGTACAGACTGTGGCACAAGAACCCTGTGGAGACTAACAGCAAACCAGCTCCAAGAAGCATCATTGCAGTGCGAGGTGGCAGGCTCATCTTTAGCGGGCATCCCCGCAGGGGCTCTGCCTCCCCCACATCGTATAAGGCTTGGGCTTTTATACTGACCAAAATACACACTCATTCCAACACAGGTGGCCAGCAATATCTATAAAGGCCTCCAAGGGTCGTTACAAACTGTAAGCGGCGAGGAGAAGCAGACAGGCCAACCCAATATGGGTGATAAGCAACTTCTCCTTTATTTGTGACGCAGTCCACATATATATAGGAGTGGTATTCAGCCACTCCTTCTTGGCATAACAGTATTGGTTAGCCCCACACAGCTTCCTCCACATTCTCCTCCCAGGTCCGGTCCGGCTACCTGTGGGGGCCACCCCCTGCCTTGCTTGCACAGTCCTCCAGAACTCTATGGTTTTGCTCTTAGAGTCATTCTGCAACAATTCCCCCCTTTTTCTTTGTGCAAGCAAGGAATTATGGGTTATTCTGTTCACCTGTTTTATCACACAACTATAAACAAGTCTAATAGCTACAATGATTAACCTAACAATGATACATAAGGGCAATACTTCAAACAACAGTGTTTGACTCAACCTGTAATGCCCCATGAAGACAACCATCTAGTTATTCTTAGGATATTGCTCATTTACTATTGCTGGGTAAGCTGAGCCAGGGTTCTCAGCTGTGCGTGCATCGTATTAGCATAATCAGAGAAACTCTTAGAACACATTCCATCAAACTCTTCACATCCATGTCCCTGTTCCAACAACAAAAGGTTCTGCAGTGTTGCATGCCTCACAGAGTCAACATTAAAACAAATCAGAAATTGCCTTCGATGTAGAATTGTCTGCTTAGCAACTCAGCAACCCAGTCTGCTTAGTTGAGCCAAGGCCCCTGCTGAAGCACTTACAGTGATTTGGCATATTATGATTGGATACATGTCCTGAAGACCCTTAGTGACTAACATATAATTGGTTAAACACAGGTGTGAGAACTCAACCTTGAAAGCTTGCCAACAGTCCACAGTTCTCATTAACTTGGTGAATTCCAGCCTCTTATCTTGCTTGCTTAAGCTTCTTTGGGCCTCTCATGGCCTTGCTGTATCTTTCAGGACTATTCAAAGTTTATGTACCAATTATGCATTCTCCTGTGAGAACACTGTCTCCACATCTCCCCCCTTTTGTTTTATCCAGTAACAAGTTGCTACTACAGCAAGGCACACACACATTTACATTAGCAGAGTAACTATTACAGGGTGCAGCAGCATGTTGAAGATGCTGATGGCAGTGAAGGACTAGCCAAAGAAATTTCTTACCAGTGGAATTCTCCCCCCCTCTTAATTTGTTCCATCACCTGCTTTATAACACTACCATTGTATTAAAATTTTTCTAGCTTTTGCCTTAGTATTTTCTAGCAGCTACTGCAAATTTCCATACTCTAACATCTCTTTTACAAGTGACAAATCTATACAATACAAGGTGCAGTTTCTTATTAGCAACTAGCTAGTAAATACAGGTGGTTTTATACACAAAATCACAACCTCTAATATAGCTACTTTACAAGCACACATATTCAGGGTGTTACTTTTCAGTTGCCCCCAAGTGATGTTTTGCAGTTATTTGTTCTTTCTCTTCCTCCATCTCATTCTGCTTGGGGTAATCATGATCAGCTCCTGTAGCTGAGGCATCAGGTTTATCCATTCATCTGTCCAGCTCATGGCAAGGCTTGACAAACTTTGCAGGCAGTCACCATGGACCTGTAGGCAGGAGGACACAAATATACCCCCTCCCCCAGGTTATCAGTTCTTCAGAAGTAGACAGGTTTGTTTTTTTTTTTTTAGTCCCTGCAAAAGCCATCATTACTCCCACTACAGTCCCATGTACAGAACGTGGCACAAGGACCCTGTGGACACTAACAGCAAACCAGCTCCAAGAAGCATCTTTGCAGTGCAAGGTGGCAGGCTCAACCTTAGCGGGCATCCCCGCAGAGACTCTGCCTCCCCCACATCGCATGAGGATTGGGCTTTTATACTGACCAAAATGCACACTCATTCCGACACAGGTGGCCAGCCTGTGCTGGAAGAAGTGGCCAGCAGTATCTACAGAGGTCTCCAAGGGTTGACAGAAACCTGGACATACTTATATTTACCAACTTCTAGTACATGAGTATCACAGAGAAACTGTATGGGCTCCCCCTGTCAATTGCAAGAAAAAAATCATAACATATACAGCTTGAGTATAAGAGGATTTTAACGCATACGTGGTCACCGTTTGTCAGGCCTCCTTAACTATTTTGAGATCAAGAGCTTCCCACTCTTTAGCCCCCTGCTGTGTAGTAAACACAGGATATGCAGAAATGCCCATTGCAGAAAATTCCCCAGTAATGTTCGCATCTTTGGTTACCCATTGTTACAACTGAGCGTCTCCAGGGCCAGTAAGTCTGAGCAGACCGACCCGGGAGACAAAGAGTCAGGGTCTAGAAGCAGAGGATATAAATCTGGCTTGGATTCAGGGGCTGATCCTGCGCCGAACTCGGGGTCTCCGTTGCTCGCAGCTGTGTCTTTCTTATCAGATGTCTCTCGTTCGGTATGTAGCCATCTGCAGACCTGGCTCCTCCGTGACTGAGTTAAAAATTTTTTCACTCTAGGGCGTAGTGGGTTGGAGAGGCTCCTTTAAATCTCCCGCTAGCGCATGATCTCTATTTTCTACTGCGTGCTTCACAGTGGCGCCGCAATCGATCCGGCGCCGAGGCACCGCCCTCTTTCTTTCGGATTTCTCGACATTTATCGTGCGTATACCTTCTAATATACTTTCTCTGTCCTTTTCAAAGTCCCTACTTTCGGAACTGGGGTGGTGGGGGAGCAGGGGGTTACACCTCCTCCGCGGCACCTTCTGATGGAGGGGGAGAAAAGGAAGGGAGGGGGTGCGCGGGGTGGGGGGGGTGCGCGGGGTGGGGGGGGGGGGGAAACCTTGTGCTCCCGCGAGTTCGGGGAAACGAGTTGTAATCTTCCCCTGGTTTCAACCGACCGGGGACGTCTGTTCCTAGTTTCTCCGTTGCTACCGCGGCAGTTTTCTGCCTTGTATCTTTTTATACAGTTCATTACTTCCCTACGTGGTTTACCGAGTTTCTTTGCCTTTTTATAATCATTAAGCACTGAGTCAAATAGTTCATCACCAAACTTTCGCCACTCACCCTCCTCAAATATTGTATTAGGATCTGCAAAAAAAATCTCTTAGCCTTCCCTAGCCACTAGACCTGCTAGCTGCTTTAGAGTCTCAGGCTCAATTCCCCGCTTTTATAAAAAGCACTGTAAAAAGTTCAGGGCTCAGTTCCCCGCTTTTATAAGAAGCACTGTAATAAGTCCAGGGCTACCTCTCGGTCCATTTTCATGGCCAGCCTTTTCCGGATCGTCTTCTTCTGGGTCGTCCTGTAACCTCGGTCTCCGGATCGGCCTCCTGACGCAGCAGTGTCTGGTTCGCCCCAGCGGCGGATTCCTTTCGGTTAGTCCAAGCGCCCGGGTCCGTCACGCCACCGCAGCAGCATTGCCCGCGCTTCCCGGCCGCTGCCGCCGGCGCCGCTCACTCGCTGTTCCGGGTCCCCGTCGACCGGGGCCCTGTATCCCGGGTCCCCGTTGACCGGGGCCCTGTATCCTGGGTCCCCGTTAAACCGGGGCCCTGTATCCCGGGTCCCCGTCGGCCGGTGCCCTGTATTCCGGGTCCCCGTCGGCCGGGGCCCTGTAATCCGGGTCCCCGTCGGCCGGGGCCCTGTATCCCGGGTCCCCGTCGGCCGGGGCCCTGTATCCGGGTCCCTGCTAGTCGGGGCCCTGTATCCGTGTCCCCGTCGACCGGGACCCTGTATCCCGGGTCCCCGCTAGTCGGGGCCCTGTAATCCGGGTCCCCGTCGACCTGGGCCCTGTAATCCGGGTTCCCGCTAGTCGGGGCCCTGTAATCCGGGTCCCCAGCGACCAGGGCCCTGTAGTCCACGTCCCTGTTCGGGCGCCATTTGTAAGCGGCGAGGAGAAGCAGACAGGCCAACCCAATATGGGTGATAAGCAACTTCTCCTTTATTTGTGACGCAGTTCACACATATATAGGAGTGGTATTCAGCCACTCCTTCTTGGCATAACAGTATTGGTTAGCCCCCACAGCTTCCTCCACATTCTCCTCCCAGGTCCGGTCTCCGGCTACCTGTGGGGTCCACCCCCTGCCTTGCTTGCACATTCCTCCAGAACTCTATGGTTCTGCTCTTAGAGTCATTCTGCAACAAGAAACATGGACATACTTATATTTGCCAAGTTCTAGTACATGAGTATCACAGAGAGACTGTATCAAATGAGTTGTATATGGGGTCCCAAGTCTGTCACAGTATGCCCAATACCCCTGATAAGAGCATAAGAGAGACCTTCCACCACCAGAAAATCACACAATGCGTCTGTATCCCGCGGTGATCTCGCTTCCCTTTAAGAAAGACTGAAAACATCCATAAAACGGATGTCCTGAGTTCAAATTTCAATTCATTCAATAACTGACAAGGGGGGTGTCCTGGCTCTCCTTGGACAGTGCTGACTCTTTCCAGGGTTTCACCCATCGAGCTGGCATCCACCGCAAACCGGAATCTGTAATTACATACATATAACCTCGACCACTTAGTTTTACTTCCGCAGGACCTTTCCAAATGCCGGTTTCCAAATCCTTGTACTGGACCAGAATACCCGGAGTTTTAGTCATATAACCTGAACCTAATGCCTGACCATGTATTATAGCAGGGGGATCATTAAAGTCTCCTGTCAATCGCAAAAAAAATCATAACATATACAGCTTGGGTATAAGAGGATTTTAACCCATATGTGGTCACCGTTTGTCAGGCCTCCTTAACTACTTTGAGATCAAAAGCCTCCCAGTCTTTACCCCCCTGCTGTGTAGTAAACACAGGATATGCAGAGAGGCCCATTGCAGAAAATTCACCAGTTATAATCGCATCTGATTAACCCACACCAACGGTGTGTGGGATTTGTGCCCCCTGATATCTCTCCCACCCCCTCTCATGGCCTTGCTGTATCTTTCAGGATTATTCAGAGTTTATGTACCAATTATGCATTCTCCTGTGAGAACACTGTCTCCACATCCTAATCCAGGAATGCATGGCTGAGAGAATTCTACAGCTCCAAGAAATCCTTGTAACTGTCCCTTTGTGACCAGGCACAGAAGCTTTATTATAGCTTCTATTCTTTCTGGGTCTCCTACTTGTTGTCCTTCCCTTCAGATGAACCCTAAATATTTAACTTCCTTTCTGACATAACTGAAGTTTGGATGGAGATACATGATAGCCTTTCTTCACTAAGACAGTACTTAGATGCATAGTATAATTTCTACAAGCATTTTCATCCTTGCTTGACAATAGAAAATCATCTACATATTGTACAAGAGCAATTTACCCAGTAATTCTACAACCTTCCAAACATTCACCAATATTCATGAAAAAAATTGAAGGCGAACCTGTGAATCCTTGCGGGAGACATATGCAGGTAAACTGTTGTCATTTCCACTTGAAAGCAAATGGAAGTTTGGTGCCTTGGTTTAATGGGATACTAAAAAAAGCAGCAGTTAGATTGATCACAGTAAAATATTTTAACCAATGTGCTGTTTGTAGAAGTATGATACAGGGATCAGGTATCTCTGGGTGTGGAGTTTCTAGCTGTTGGTTGGTCAACAACAAATCTTGCACAAAGCAATATTCTGGATCCCCATCCTCATCTAATCTGCTCTTTTGCAGGGAGGTGGGGGGAGGAAGTATAGGAGTTTTATGCAGTGACCTACATACTTTCAAAATTCCCTGTGTCAAAATTCCCTGTGTCAGAAATCAGTCTATTTAGGTTTGGATGCCTTTTATTTTTTATTTTTTTCAGATTCCTGGGGAATAGGATATTGTTTCACAGGTGGAAAGGGTTTTCCTCCCTTGTTTTTTATTTTCAGAGGTTGAGACAAAACTAGTAATTCCACATCAGCACTAGCATCGTGGTTTCAGTTCAGCTGGCAACTGACTGGCACGCAGCTCCACACTCATTCACTTCCCTCTGCCTCCCCACACCAGGCGGGATGGGGAGGAGAAATGGAAAATTGTAAAACCCATGGGTTGAGGTAATTTTAATTATTCAACTGTTCTTAAATAAAATATAATCATGATAGAAATGATACTAAAATAACAATACTGATATTAATGACAGGGAATAACAAAAAAGAAGTTAAAATTGAGAAAACACAAGTGATGCACAGTACAATTGCTTACCACCCGCTGACCGATACCCAGCCAATCCCCAAACAGCAATCTACCACTTACAGCGAACTTACCCCAGTTTATATACTGAGCATGACACTCTGTAGTATGAAGTACCCCTTTGGTTATTTCAGGTCAGCTATTTTAGTTGTGCTCCCCCCTCACTGGCAGAGCATGGGAGACTGAAAAGTCCTTGATTAGGGTAAGCACCACTTAGCAAAACCTAAAACATTGGTGTGTTATAAGCATTATTCTCAGACTAAAACCAAAACACACCACTGTACCAGATACTAAGAAGAAAAATAGCTCTACCCCAACTGAAATTAGGACAGTATCCACCCTTTAGTCTATACCATTTGCTCAGATCCCACACTTGCCAGTATACCATAGAACCATAGAATAGTTAGGGTTGGAAAGGACCTTAAGATCATCAAGTTCCAACCCCCTGACATGGGCAGGGACACCTCCCACTAAACCATGTCACCCAAGGCCCTGTCCAACCTGGCCATCAACACTGCCAGGGATGGAGCATTCACAACTTCCTTGGGCAACCCATTCCAGTGCCTCACCACCTTCACAGTAAAGAACTTCTTCCTTATATCCAATCTAAACTTCCCCTGTTCAAGTTGAAACCCATTACCCCTTGTCCTATCACTACAGTCCCTAATGAAGAGTCCCTCCCCAGCATCCCTATAGGCCCCCTTCAGATACTGGAAGGCTGCTATGAGGTCTCCACGCAGCCTTCTCTTCTCCAGGCTGAACAGCCCCAACTTTCTCAGCCTGTCTTCATTCGGGAGGTGCTCTAGTCCCCTGATCAACCTCATGGTCCTCCTCTGGACTTGTTCCAACAGTTCCATGTCCTTTTTATGTTGAGGACACCAGAACTGCATACAGTACTCCAAGTGAGGTTTCAACCAAACCACACAGCTTAGTGTCGGTGGCAAACTTCTGAGGGCACACTTAATCCCACTGTCCATGTCACCAACAAAGACGTTGAACAAGACCGGTCCCAACACGGATCCCTGAGGGACACCACTTGTTACTGGTCTCCAGCTGGACATTGAGCTGTTGAGCACAACTCTTTGGGTGCGACCATCCAGACAGTTCTTTATCCACCGAGTGGTCCATCTATCAAATTGATGTAAATTGATACCATCACCTTTACTGTATCTTGAGATATATTATGTATATATCCAGATATCATTCCCTTAGTCTATGGACCATCCCTATTGTTGTGACTTAAGCCCATCCAGTAACTCAAAACCACCCAGCCATTCACTCACTCTGGAGAGGAGTATCAAAAGAAATCCTACAGGTTGAGATAAGAATAGTCCAGTGACTAAGGTATAATACAAAACTACTACCAATAATAATAGTGATAACAGAAATAACAAGGGGAGAAAATATAAAGCTAAAACGGGAAAAGGAAGACAATAAACACAAGTGATGCACAACACAATTGCTCACCACACATTGATCGATACCCAGCCTTAAATGAGCAGTGATCTGGGCCTTCCAGTTAGCTCCCTCTGGTTTATATAAAGGGCATGACATGCTGTGGGATGGAATGCCCCTTTGACTAGTTTGTGTCAGGTGTCCAGTCTCTGTTTCCTCCTGGCTTCCCCTCCTCTCTGGCCGAGCATGAGACTGAAAAGTCCTTGATCAGAGTAAACATTACTTAGCAACAACTAAAACATTGGTGAGTTATCAGCTATTTTATTACTCCTGAACCAAGGACAGTATCCACCCCTTATTCTATACCATTCATGTCATGCTCAGATCCTGTATTTTTCAATATAACATTACTTTTTGTCTCTTTTTAATATATATACACACAGAGAGATATCATTTCTTAGTCCATGAACCATCCCTATGAAATTTTCTGAATTCATTCTGTCCATGACATCAGGCTCCATCTCTTGTAACAGTCTTTCAGGGCAGGAGAGACGGTGTGTAGTGTTGAATTGTTACCTGCTGATGACACTGCGGAACTCGTCTGGTCACTGCTGAGCTTGTCTGGTCTCATCAAAGTTCATTCTTTGTTGGGGGGATTATTGGAGGGAAGTCAGGGGCAGTC
Organism: Pezoporus flaviventris; assembly: GCF_033815535.1. Classification (NCBI taxonomy): domain Eukaryota; kingdom Metazoa; phylum Chordata; class Aves; order Psittaciformes; family Psittacidae; genus Pezoporus; species Pezoporus flaviventris. Next base: position 303,718 of record NW_026892741.1, on the reverse strand, counting down.
AATGGTTACCTGAGGACAGCTCTACTGCTACTGCTGCTGGCTTTCCCATGACTCCATTCTCTGCTGATGATCATCAAAGCACGTAACCCGGACTGTCTTCCCCAGCATATTCTTTATCCTCCCCAGCAGGAACTTTATCCTCCTCTACAGTACGTAAAAGTTCTCAATGGCCTGGGCCAGCCCTGCTGGCAGATCCCCTAGTTTTGACTAACCAGGTAACTTTTGGTAAATGTGTATCCCAATGTTTGGAAGTCCCACCACCCACTAGTCAGGGTTAAAGCCCAGCTGGCAACTCAGAACCATGCATCCACTTGCTCACTTCCCCCCGTCTTCCTCCCCCTGCTCCCGGAGGGATGCTGAGTAGAATGGAAAGAATGTAAATCCCATGGGTTGAGATAAGAACAGTATGGTAACCAAGTTATAATACAAAATTACTACTGCTACCACCCATAATGATAATGAAAAGGGAAAATAACAAGGGAGAAAATTAAGTTGCACTCCATCCACCAACCAATACGCAGCCCAACCTGAGCAGCAATCTGGGTCTTCCGGGTAACTCCTGCCAGTTTATATACTGGGCATGACGTGCTGTGATATGGAATAACCCTTTGGCCAGTTTGTGTAAGGTGTTTGGTCTCTGCGTCCTCCCGGCTTCCTCTCCTCCCTGGCAGAGCAGAAGACTGAGGATGTCCTTGGTTAGAGTAAACATTATTTGGCAACAATTAATAACATCAGTGTTATCAGCATTGTTCCCAGGCTGAAAGTCAAAAACACAGCACTGCACCAACTACTAAGAGGGAGAAAAATGACTGCTATAGGTGAAACCAGGACAGCATACATCCCTTATTCTATACCATTCACATCATGCTCAGATCCAACATTTTTCAATATACCATCGCTTTTGTCATATATATATGTATACATCCACCCACACATAAAGAGAGAGATATTATTCCTTAGTCCATGGACCAATCCCAATAAAGCTGCTGAATTCATCCAGTCCATGATGTCAGGCTCCATCTCTTGTAACAGTCTTTCAGGGCAGGAGAGATGGTGTGTAGCGTTGGACCGTTGCCTGCTGATGACACTGCTGAACTTGTCTGGTCACTCTTGAGTTCGTCTGGTTTTTTCAAAGTTCATTTTTTGTTGGGGTTATGATTGGAGGGAAGTCAAGGTCAGTCGATGGTGACCTGAAGACATCAAGTTGGTGGGCTATAAAAGTTTTATATAGCAGGCAACAGCATACAATTAGAGTTCATTGGCTAGTTTCCCCCTAAAATCAAATCCCCTTGAGGTACACATTGGACTTCCCCATCTTCCTGCATTACCCACCAAGTATATCCAAGTCCCTGAGCAAAAACAATCCCACTAGTGGGATTGCCATTACCTGAAGCAAGAATAACCCAGACTGTCTTCCCCAGCAAATTCTTCATGTGCACCACAGGAACTTTATCCCCCTCTACATAATGTAAAAGTTCTCAATGGCCTGGGCCAGCCCTGTAGGTAAATTCCCTAGTGTTGACTAAGCAGGTGGCCTTTGGTTAATATGTATTACCAGCGTTTGAATGTCCCACCACCCATTGCTTTCAGTGTAGTTTTTAGCAGTCCATTGTACAGTTTGACTTTCTCAGAGGCTGGTGCATGGCAGGGGATGTGATATACCCACTCAATGCCATGCTCTTTGGCCCAAGTGTCTATAAGGTTGTTCCGGAAATGAGTCCCACTGACTCAATTCTCTCTGGGTTGCCTTGTGAGACAAGGAGGCACAAAAGCACAAAAAGTAATCAGTTCTAAGTAATGTTAAGTTTGATGGCTTTGTAATGGAAAATAACTGCGGTGCTTGAAGGTAGTTGACATAGTTTCAGGCCCTCAGGACCTTAGCACAAAAGGTGTGAGAAAAGCAGAATAGAAAAACAGGACCTGGGGATGGGGAGTTGTGGAGACAGTGTTCTCACAGGAGAATGGATAATTGGTACATAAACTCTGAATAATCCTGAAAGATACAGCAAGGCCATGAGAGGCCTGAGGAAGCCTAAACAAGCAAGATAAGAAGAAGCTGGATTTCACAGAGTTAATGAGAACTGTGGACTGTTGGCAAGCTTTCGAGGTCAAGTTCCCACACCTGTGCTTAACCAATTATATGCTAGTTGCAAAGGGTCTTCAAGACATGCATCCAATCATAATATGCCAAATCACTGTAAGTGCATGTAAGAAACAGTATTTAAGGGGTTAAGGCTTTGTAATAAAGGGCTTTTTGTCTGATCATATTGATCTCTGACTGAGTCCATATATTTTCTGCGGCAATTGGCGCCCGAACAGGGACCCCCCATATTTTTCATATCAAAGCTGAAAGAATTAAAGCATGTGGCACCGAAGAAAGTGGAAAACGCGGAGCCGCAGGGACATCGGCTGGGTTCTATCCAGCAGGACCAGGATCGGGAGGTAATCACCTCGGAACGGAGCCTAGTGAGCCCGGAAGACACTGCGCAGTGCAAATAAGGTAACAGCCGACGGGGTCTGGAAGAGGGTTAGGATGGGGAAAAAAAAACATGGTCATCCTTAAGCTCTTCCAGCATATCCTCTCAGTGAGAGGGATAGAATAAGACGATAATCTGTTAAAAAGATTGTTGCTCTGGAGTAAAGAAAAAGAGCTGATCCAGGGGGTTAATGAAGCTTTTGATCTCAGGACTTGGAAAAAAATTGGGGCACGTCTGTGGGATCAAGTTACTTGTGGGTTTAAGGAGGCGAAGTCTCTTGCTGCCCCCTGCTTACTACTAAAAGGGACTCTAGCCGCAATGAAGGCTGAGAAACAGGTGGCAAAATCCGTTTTTACAGCTCTCTCCGACTCGCCATCACAACAGCAGGGCTCGGCACCTACATTAGATTCAGCACCTAGTGCTACAGCCATGGTAGTGTCGTCTGTTTCGGGCATAAAACATTCTGGCCAAAAACCGGCGCGCAGTACAGTACGAAAGTTTGAGGACCCTGCGCCTTTCCCCTATCCTGTGTCAACAACGCCTTTACCAGCGGTAGCTCCAGCTGATACTCGGGAGCCAGTAGCGGCTACTGAGCAACCGAAACTGTCCTGGGTTCAGCAGTAGCAGTCATGTTTTTTCCTTTGTATTAACTGGTGCAGTGCTGTGTTTTGACTTCTAGTTTGAGAACAGTGTTGGTGAAGCCGATGTTGTCGGTCACTGGAAGTGAGCGAACGAGTTACCTGACTGGGTTTAAACCACGACAGAAACAAACTGATGTTAACCCTTTTCATGCTGCTACTGCCCCTAAACTTAATCTCCAAGGTTTTTTGCCGGGGTGGGAGTCTCCTGAGAAGGAGAGTGTAACTCCGAATAAATACCCACCTCTGCCACATACACCACCTCTTGCATCGCTCCCACCGGAGCCGCAAAATGAGTGGAACTGGGGACAATGGACAAAATCCTTAGATAAACAATTGCAGGACTTGTGGGACCGTCTGGACAAATTGGGGGAGGAGAGGCAGCAAGCCCCGGAAAAAATGGAAAAAACAGATAAGATCAGTCCGTGTGATGTGCCGTTACCACCGACTCCTACATCTAATAAAGCTAATCCGAGTGCCATGAGATGGCGAGGCTGCATTCAGGATGCAATTATAGATGGTACTATTTTACCGATAGATGTTCCCGCTGCATTCCCTGTTATTATAAATTCTCAGGGACAGTCTGTCTGGACTCCTATGGACTGGAAAGCTATAAAAGAAATTAAGGGAGCAATTACTCAGTATGGGTTGTCTTCCTCATATACACAGCAAATGTTATCTGCTTTCTTTTCTAGTACTGTTCTAACTCCAAATGATTGTCTCATAGTGGCTGCAATTTTATTAACTCCTTCACAGCTCCTACATTTTAAAAGTGTGTTTGAAGAGCTTGCTGCAAGGGCTGCAGATGAGAATTCAGAGTGTAATCCTTATCACCCTTTGCACAGTGTTTCATCTGAAATGTTATTGGGAAAGGGACAATTTCACCCTGATGGGGTACAAGCTCATATGAAAATTGAAGTTTTACAGCAAGCACAGCAATTGGCTTTAGCTGCTCTGAAAGCTGTGCCGGAAGCAGGAAAGCCTAATCCTTCATATACATCAGTAAAGCAGGGACCTACTGAGCCCTATATGCATTTTATTGACAGATTGGACAGAAGCTATCGAAAAGAATATTGATCTGGCATCTAATGCTAAAGAATCCATGCTTATGTCTCTGGCTATGGAAAATGCTAACCCAGCTTGTAAGCGTATTTTGAGGGTTTTGCCAAAATCTGCTGGTCTTCAAGAAATGATGGATGCATGTTCTAAAGTGGGCACAGCAGAGGAAAAGGCTGGATACATGGCTACTGCCTTCACCGCTGCTGTTAAACCCCTTCTACAACAAGGTCAGGGTGATCGTGGGGGTAATAAGGTATGAGATGTTATAATTGTGGATGGATGGGACATTTTAAAAAGCAGTGTCCTGTAAAGAAAATCAGTTCAGCAACCCGCCCCCCTCAGTGTGGTGTTACTGATTTTGCAGACAAATGTAATAAATGTGACAAATTTGGCCACAAGACAATTGAATGTCGTTCAAAGTTTAAAAAAGACAGAACCCCGTTGGGAAAGTTGAATGTGAGTGCGATGCCACCCCGCGCGATGACACAAAATCAGGGTGTCTGGACTGCATCCCCTCCGCCACCGCAGGGAGTGCTGGAGTGGACGTGGCAACAGCAATAGATTTTACCATAACTGATACTTCTGTTCATTGTATTACATATAAATTAAATGGGCCTCTTGGTCATGGGTTATGTGCTTTGCTACTGGGACGATCATCAACATCAAGGAAAGGAATTACCCGGTGTAATTGATGCTGACTATACTGGAAATATTGGGATCATGGTGCAAACACATGCTCCTCCGGTCAACATCCCTGAAAATTTGAAAATACCTCAAATATCAACTGATGATCTGACCGATCTCATGCCCCTTTTAAAGGGTGAGTCAAAGGCAGAACAAAAAAGAGTTCTATCAAAAGCTCAGTATGAGGCCTTAGATCACATCATGACAAAAATCACTAATCTTGTCCCGATTGTCAAGGCCAAGCAGTAGGTATAGGCCTTGGAGTCAACCCTCAAGGCCTCCAGCTTTGGCAAATGGATGTGACTCATGTACCCTCTTTTGGGAAATTTAAATATGTCCATGTTACTATTGACACTATTCTCTTACAGGACAAGCCACTACTGAACGAACACATCAAACTTTGAAACAGTTGTTGGAAAAACAAAAAACAGGGGAAGAAGGACGTACACCGGTAGCAAGGATACAGAAAGCTGTATATGTTATGAATTTTGTGCAATTGACAGAAGACTTTAATGACCCCCCCTGCTATAATACATGGTCAGGCATTAGGTTCAGGTTATATGACTAAAACTCCGGGTATTCTGGTCCAGTACAAGGATTTGGAAACAGGCATTTGGAAAGGTCCTGTGAAAGTAAAACTAACTGGTCGAGGTTATATATGTGTAATTACAGATTCCGGTCTGTGGTGGGTGCCAGCTCGATGGGTGAAACCCTGGAAAGAGTCAGCACTACCCCAGGAAAACCCCCCTTGTCAGTGATTGAATGAATTGAAATTTCAGCTTAGGACTTCCATTTTATGGATGTTTTCAGTCCTTCTTAAAGTGAAGAGAGCAATCTTTTTCACGTTAAAGTAAAAAAAACAAACAAACACACACACACAAAAAAAAACAACAAAAAACCCATCCACCACCACCCATCCACCCCCCCCGAACCTACAGCGAGACAAACACGGGATACAGGTGCATTGTGTGCATTTTCAGTGGTGGGGTCTTTCATATGCTTTTATCAGGGGTATTGGGCATACTGTGACTCATTTAATACAGTCTCTCTGTGATACTCGTGAACTAGAAGTTGGCAAAAATAAGTATGTCCAGGTTTTTATCAACCTTTGGAGACCTTTGTAGATATTGCTGGCCACTTCTTCCAGCACAGGCTGGCCATCTGTGTCGGAATGAGTGTGCATTTTGGTCAGTATAAAAGCCCAAGCCTCATGCAATGTGGGGGAGGCAGAGCCTCTGCGGGGATGCCCGCTAAGGTTGGGCCTGCTGCCTCGCACTGCAATGATGCTTCTCGGAGCTGGTTTCCTGTTAGTCTTCACAGGCTCCTTGTGCCACGTTCTGTACGTGGGACTGTGGTGGGAGTAATGATTGTCTGGATTTTGTGCTTCAAATATTGTAGTTGTGTGGAGTGTGCTTGTGGGATCCCATACGTGTGTGTGTGTGTGTGTTGAGGGTGTGTGTGTGTGTGTTGAGGGCAGACGGTGTTCTGTGTATTTTTTGTTGTTGGGTTCATGTAAAAGTTTTTAACTGGTAGCAGTTTAACATTTTGGGCAAGAAAGGGTTAATGCAAAAGTGTGGTTGCTGGCAGGTATTTATGGCTGCTGCTGCGCAGGCAGGCACCTGTAGCTGCTTCTGAGCAGGCAGGCATTTATAGCTGTTGCCGAGCAGGCCAGTGTTTGTAGCTGTGCAAAGCAGGGTGAGCGACTTTGAAGAAAAAAAAAAAAAATTATTTGCTAAGAGTTCGGTACCCATGTTTAAAAGAATCTGCCCTCCGATTCGGCTCCCAGTGCTCCACTGGTGGAACGGCCAGAATGAATGCTGGAGCTGTGGAGTGAAGAAGGAAAAAAAAAACAAACCTCTGGATCTATTGAGGTATTGAGGCAGTTTGTAGAGACACCACAAACAAAGCCTAAAGAGCGTCTGCAACATGCTGAGCGCATGGTAGGAGACCTGCTTAGTGTGTTTAAAGTAACCTGGGGGTAAATCCAAGACTTGGAGGAACAGATAGATCGGTTGAAACAAGAACTGCTAACTGAAGAAGTGAGAGGGGTAGTGCAACCACAAGCTTTATCAGCCGTCACCCAAGCAGCATCAGGGTGAGTGGAAGAACCCAGTGCCTCAGCTACAGGAGCTGACCGTGAATACCCCAAGCAGAATGAGATAGAGGAAGAGAAAAACGAATGACTGCAAAACATCACTTGGGGCAACTGAAAAGTAACATCCTGAATATGTGTGCTTGTAAAGTAGCTATTATTAGAGGCTGTGGTTTTGTGTATAAAACCACCTGTATTTACTAGCCAGTTGCTAATAAGAAACTACACCTTGTATTGTATGGATTTGTCACTTGTAAAAGAGATGTTAGAGTATGGAAATTTGCAGCAGCTGATTGAAAATGCTAAGGCAAAAGCTGGAAAGATTCTAATACAATAGTAATGTTATAAAGCAGATAATGGAACAAATTAAGAGGGTGGGAGAACTCCACTGGTAAGAAATTTCTTTGGCTAGTCCCTCACTGCCATCAGCATCTTCAACATGCTGCTGCACCCTGTAATAGTTACTCTGCTAATGTAAATCTGTGTGTGCTTTGCCACAGTGGTGTCTTGTTACTGGATGAAGCAGGTGAAACTCTGCACTGACAAAGAGGTGCAAGGACTGAGGTTGGCCTCTGTGTTTCCACCAAGAAGAACCTTTAGCTCTGCTGTTGGCTGCAACCCAGCAGACGTGGAGCAGTGGGGACACATGCCATGCCAGACCTTGATGTGAAGGATGGCCTCCCCTGTTATCAGAGAGCCATCCAGGAGAAAAAGGGCAGGCCAGCAGCCTGTGGTTGGCATATGTTGGAGATAATAATCTAATCCAAATCCCCTGCTCAAGTAGGGTCATCTAAAAGGTATATAAATCAAAAAAAAAAAAAAAAAGGGGAATGCAAGGATTTTCTCCACACAGACAGTTAGAAAAAGCGCAATTTGTATAAATTCTTTGAATTTGTCTAGTTTTGATTCTCCTTCTGCAATACAGCGATTGTGACATCTGAGGGAGGATTTCTTGTCCAAACCACTGGTTCTGTATAAAGAGCTACATGATAACGAGTGGAAAAGACCAGTGCCATTGCTGACATTGGGTAAAGGATACGGCTGTGTACAGCTATTCACAGGACCATACTGGCTGCCAGCGAAACCTATAAAGCCCCAGAACTCAACAACATAAAGAAACGACAATGACAGAAATCTTTGCAATATCTGTTCTATTATGTGTGACCATGGGTAATGGGCAAGTATACTGGGCATATTTGTTAAATCCCCCATTATTCCGACCTCTTACATGGTGTGTAGGATTCACTGGTATGCCACATGTTATAAAGGTTCAAGTGACTTCAAATCAGACTAATCTTACTGAAATAATGCTGTCTGGAGTAGTGGGTGGTTATGTTAATTGCACAGGTCAAGCAGTGATAGAGCAGGCACACCAAACTGCTCAAAAAAAAAACCCAAACAACAAGCAAACAAAAAAACTTTTAGTAAAACAAAAAGGGGGAATGATAAGGGAGACCTCAAATGCACGAATCAATAAAGCATTGTTTGTCTTAAATTTTTTAACATTATCCAGTTCTGATTTACACATGGGCATGAATGTCCCCCCAGTGATTAGGCATTTTTCTGCACTAACCCATGAAGACTCAGATCCGATACCAGGGAAAGAACCCATTATGGTAATGGTAAAGTCTTTGGAAAATCATAACTGGGAAGGTCCTTTTAGGTTAATAACTTGGGGAAGAGTCTATGCTTGTGTCTCTACAGAACGAGCACCCGATGGATCCCCACGCGACGTACCCATCCATTTATACAAGCAACGGCTGCCAATGAAGATAGATGCCATTTCATCGCTGGTTGAAGTTAGCTGTGGGAACTGTACAAAGTTAACCGGTCTCTTTTTGGAGAACCAGTCAACAGAGAGCGTATCTGTGCGGGAGCATATCTCAACTGGACTTTCCAGCCACTAGTAATAGACTGGGAACATTTAAGCCTGGAAATGGTACCACTGGACAGCAGGGTTGCTTTTAGACGTTGATTCTGTGAGGCATGCCTCACTACAGAGCAGAATGGCTGTTGATTTTTATTGTTAGCTCAAGACCATGGGTGTGAAGATTTTGCTGGCATGTGCTGCACGAATTTATCAGATCATCCATAAAAGCATTCTGGATTTAATAACAAGGACAGCACACCTTCAGGAAGACGAGGGACTAAATTGAATGAACAAAGTGTTTTCTGGATTGAGCATTACAGGATAGCTTTACTTAATTTTAATCATTTTCATTATCTTTTTAGGTATTCTAATCTGTGTGCTTGTTTGCTACAATAGTTAATGGGGAATATAGAAACTTTGGCAAAATCAGATCATAAATCTATAAAAGCTGTCTTTTAGTAAAACAAAAAGGGGGAGATGTGGGTGATGGATAGAAATAGTTAACTGTCCTGGGTTCAGCAGTAGCAGTCATTTTTCTCCTTCTTAGCAGCTGGTTCAGTGCTGTGTTTTGACTTTCGGCCTGGGAACAGTGCTGATAACAGTGATGTTTTGGTTTGGCCAAGGACTTTGTGAGCCTCATGCTCTTCCAGGGAGAAGGGAAAGCCAGGAGGAAGCAGAGACAGGACACCTGACCTAAACTGACCAAAGAGTTATTCCATACCACAGCACGTCATGCCCAGGATGTAACAGAGTTACCTGGAAGGGCGAGGGACTGCAGGGTTGGATGAGGTATCAGTAGGTGCTTGGTCGGGCGGGGGAGGGGGGCGTGCAAGTTATCGGTCGGCTGGTGCTGAGGTGTTGTATTCTCTTCTCTTGTTATTTCCTTTATCATTACTATTGGTGGTAGCAGTAGTGATTTGTGTTATGCCTTAGTTACTAAACTGTTCTTATCTCAACCTGCCTGGGTTTAAACCACTACATTAACGAAATGGATCCCGGTGTTATTGCCCTGGTCCGGCTTAAGCCTTGGGAACGGTAAAGAAAATACCAGGTGCTGTTGCCCTGAACGTGAAATAAAGGTCTTCAGATTTCACCAGAACTGAAGTCCGTCTTTGATACGCCACACTGGGCAGCAATATCTTGTCACAGTGCAGCAGCCCAGATGGGTTTACCTCTGCATTGCCAGTTGCTCTGCTTTCATTGCTGCAACCACCCCCACAGGGCATTTGCCCCCAACCATGAGTCAGTATAAAGTACTGGCCACTATTCTCATTCTAGCAGTGTCCGAGGCCAGCTGGATGGATTTCATCTCTGCAAACTGTCTTGATTCCCTCTCTCCTCCATCACTTTCTGCAACTTGTCATAGGGGACTCCATGCAGCTGCTTCCATCTCCGATGCTTTCCCACAATATGGCAGGACCCATCAGTAAACAAGGCATATTGCTTTTCACCTTCTGACAGTGTATTATATGGTTGGGCCTCTTCAGCACTCATCACCTCTTTCTCTGGTGACATTCCAAAATCTGGCCATGCTATGACAGGCATGTCTACCATGATAGAGAAGTCTTACAGTCGAACTGTAATTTGGGATGTGCGTTCTCCAGAAACCAACAACTCCTAATAATCTTACGTTTCCTTCTTAGTAGTTGGTGGAGGCATTGCTGTTAACTTGTTGATCTCATCATTGGGGATCTGGCGCCATCCATCTTGCCATTCCCCAAAATTGAATCTCCTCTGCAGGTCCCTTGACCTTTCTCTGTTTTATGGCAAAATTGGCCCTCAGAAGGATTTGGATTATTTTCCTCCCTTTCTCAAAACTTCTCTGCTGTAGCACCTCACACGATGTCATCAATGTATTGCAGGTGTTCTGGATCTTGCCCCTGTTCCAGTGCAGTCTGGATCAGTCCATTGCAGATGGTAGGGCTGTGTCTAAAGCCCTGGGGCAGTCAATTCATAGCATACTGGACCCCCCCCAAGTAAAAGTAAACTGTGGCCTGCACTCTGCTGCCAAAGGAATTGAGAAAAATGCATTGGCAATATCAATTGTGGCATGCCACTTGGCTGCCTTTGACTCCAGTTCATATTGAAGTTCTAGCATGTCTGGTACAGCAGCACTCAATGGTGGTGTGACTTCTTTCAAGTCATGATAGTCTACTGTGAGTCTCATCTCTCCACTAGACTTTCGCACTGGCCATATGGAGGTTTTAAAGGGTGAGTGGGTCCTGCTGATCACTCCTTGCCTCTAGAGTCTATGGATAAGCTAATGGATGGGAATCAGGGAGTCTCGGTTGGTGTGATATTGCTGCCGGTGCACTGTTGTGGTCATGATTGGCACATGTTGTCCTTTGAACATCAGCAACCCCACAACAGAAGGATCCTCTGAGAGACTAGGAAAGGTGGACAGGTGCTTAGTTTCTTCCATCTCCAAGGCAGCTACACCAAAAGCCCACTGGTACCCTTGTGGGTCTTTGGAGCATCCTCTCCTAAATTAATCTATGCCAAGGATGCATGGATTTTCTGGACTAGTCACGGTATGGTGCTTTTGCCACTTCCTCCCAGTCAGGCTAATTTCAGCCTCCTGTACGGTCAACTCTTGGGATCCTGCTGTCACTCCAGAAATACAAATGGGTTTCACCCCTTGATAGCTTGATGGCATCAGGGTAAACTGTGCACCAGCATCTACTAGAGCCTTATACTCCTGTGGGACTGATATGCCAGGCCATCTGATCCACACAGTCCAGTAAACCTGATTGTTCCTCTCCTCCACCTGGCTGGACACTTGACCCAAACTAGCCAATGGGGTTTTCCATATCACAGCATGTCATGCCCAATATTTAAACTAGGGGGAGTTAACCAGAAGGGCTAGATAGCTGATCAGGTCGGGTGGGATATAGTTTGGTGGGTGGTGATCAGTTGTATTCTCTTCCCTTCTTATTTCCTTTGTCATTATTATTATTGGTGGTAGCAGTAGTGATTTGTGTTATACCTTAGTTACTGGACTGTTCTTATCTCAACCCGTAGGAGTTACATTCTTTCGATTCTCCTCCCCATCCCTTTGGGAGTGGTGGGAGGAAGAAGGGTGGGGAGTGAGCGAGTGGCTGCGTGGTCCAGAGCTACAGACTGGGCTTAAGCCATGACAGTTCTTTGTGATGCCCAATGTACGGCACGAAGGGTTGAGATAATGACAGATCTGAGCGGAGTGTGTCTAATCATATTTTTGATAAGCATTTATTATTTTGGATTAATAGTCACTCATTACAATGCTGATTTATTGGCTCTCAAAGTTGTTGCTCTTGATCTCAGAGTTTCAGTATGTTGTACCTTACTTGCAGCCTGTATTTTCTATTTTAGTGTTTATCAACTGGGGGCCTTGGGCTAAGGTTCTTGTCTCGTACTTTACGGTAATGACTTGTAGTACAATAGAATCACTGATCATAAAACTGATCTGACTTGTGTTCCCAGTGTGGTCACCACCTCTATACTTTGGGAGGTATATAAGCGTTTAGCAATTGCACATCTTTTTTTTTTTTCTTCTTGGGTGGTCAGCCTATGACGGAGATATTCCCTTATGCTCCCAGCTCCCCCACAAGACTATTTACAGCATCATTTGAGAGTTCTGAAGATTTTGAATGGCCTTTGAGTATCCTTGAGACCTGCCTGCTGATTGTGATGGGGATCACCATGTTGGCATACATACAGAGTGCGTTTTACCCATGACCATTTTGTCTGATCTTGAAAGTTAAGCAGAGTCCAGCTTGGGTCTTGTTGAGGGTTAGACAATGATATAGGAGGACCAAGAGTTTTTCCTCAAGGCTGGACAGTCATGAGTGGCAGGGTGTGTGGGATATTTTGGGCAAGTATCTAGGCCAGTGGACCCCTCCAGTGCTTTGGAACTTCACCTCTGAACAAGTGCAAAATCCAGAAAAATTAGTAAAACACTTAAAGGAGGTGTATTGTCATCCTGATCATACCAGAGAGGGACAAATCATGGCAACATTCTGGTGCTTGGCCAATGCTTACAGAGTCCTGTTCAACACTATCCAGCACCTTCAAAGGGAAAAAGATGTCTCTAGATCTGATGGCAAAGCAACAGACACCTCAGCTACTCCAACTCCAAGTACATCAGATACACTAACCACAGTGACAAGTACAGCAGCTACTCAAACTCTGACTACAACAGCCAACACAGCTACTCCAACTCCAATCACAGCAACTATACCAACCCCAGGGACAAGTACAGCAGCTACTCAAACCCCAACAGCAACAGACATCACAGCTGCTGGTGCTACTCTACCCCTAAGCACAGCAGCTGCTCCAACCCCAACAACAGGTACTGCAGCCACTCCAATCACAGTAATAGATACTGCAGCTAAACCAAAGGACCATTTCGTGCCAATATCGGTTGCACCTGTACACAAGGGGAAAAGCAAAAAAGAGGCACAAAAAGCAACCCCTACAGTGAAGAAAGATGAAGAACCAATGTACTTACTATACGGGACAGCATCACAGTATCACAGTATGCTAGAGATTGGAAGGGACCTCAAAAGATCATCTAGTCCAATCCCCCTGCCGGAGCAGGAACACCTAGATAATGTTACACAGGAATGTGTCCAAGCGAGTTTTGAATGTCTCCAGGGAAGGAGACTCCACAACCTCCCTGGGCAGCCTGTTCCAGTGTTCTGTCACCCTCACTGAGAAGAAGTTTCTTCTCAAGTTTAAGTGGAACCTCTTGTGTTCCAGTTTGTACCCATTACCCCTTGTCCTATCATTGTTTGCCACGGAGTAGAGCCTGGCTCCATCCTCGTGACACTCCCCCTGCATCTGAACAATAGTTAGTATTATATGGATCAGAGGAAGAGGAGGAAGAAGAAGAGGTGACTTCTCATCCCCAGACCTCAAGTGAGCTACGGAATATGCGAAAAGATTTCACGTGTCTGTCAGGGGAGCACATCATCACCTGGTTGCTCCGATGCTGGGACAATGGGGCCAATGGTCACGAACTAGAAGGTAGGGAAGCTAAGCAGCTGGGATCACTTGCTAGGGAAGGGGGAATGACAAAATGAGTCTGAAAGAGAAATGAGTCCTCAGCTTCTGGAGGAAGCTCTTGGCAGCTGCTAAGGAAAGTTTTCCCTGCAAGGATGATGGTATGTGCTGCCCAAGCAATTGGACCACAATGGAGAAACGCCTTCAGTACCTGAGGGAATTAGCCATCCTAGAAATCACAGTATCACAGTATCACAGTATGTTAGAGATTGGAAGGGACCTCGAAAGATCATCTAGTCCAATCCCCCTGCCGGAGCAGGAACACCTAGATAACGTTACACAGGAATGCGTCCAGGCGGGTTTTGAATGTCTCCAGGGAAGGAGACTCCACAACCTCCCTGGGCAGCCTGTTCCAGTGTTCCGTCACCCTCACTGAGAAGAAGTTTCTTCTCAAGTTTAAGTGGAACCTCTTGTGATCTATTGTAGGCCAGATGCTGGGAATGCATCTGTAGATCCAGCTGCTTGGCACCCTTACCTTCTAGTTCATGACTGTCGGCCCCATTGTTCCAGAATTGGGGCAATCGGGTGATGATGTGCTCACCTGGAAGACAGCTGAAATTTTTTCGAAAATTCTGCAGCTCAGTCAAGGTCAGGGATTGAGAAATTACCTCTTTCTCTGTTACCTCTATTATCAAGTTACCTCTGATTCCTGTAGTAATTTCTCTCATTCAGATATCTTCCCCTCTAGTTCACGCACTGAGTCTTCATCTTCCTTCACTGCGCATGTTGGTTTTCATGCCTTTCGTTTACTTTTCTTCTTGCTTATAGGGGAGACTGATATGGATTGATTTTTTTGGTTCAGCTGCAATGTCTTTCACTGGAGTTGGAGTTGCTGCTGTGTCTGTCACTGGGATTGGAGTGGCTGCAGTGTCTGTTGTCGAGGTTTGAGTAGCTGCTGTATTTGTCGCTAGAGCTGGGGTAGCTGCTGTGCTTGGAGTAGCTGCGTTGTCTGTTGCTGTCAGGGTTTGATTAGCTGCTGTGTTTGTCGCTGGGGTTGGTGTAGCTGCTGTTCTTGGAGTTGGTGTAGCTGGATTGCCTGTTGCTGTCGGGGTTTGAGTACCTGCTGTGCTTGTCGCTGGAGTTCAGGGAGATGATGTGCTTGGGATTTGGGTAGTTATATTGTCTGTTGCTTTGCCATCAGATCCAGGGACATCTTTTTCTTGGTCCTTACAGAAGAGGGGTCTGTAGGCGTAAGCCAAACCCCAGCACGTTGCAGCAAGTTGTTCCCCTCTGGTATTACCAGAAAGACAGCACACCTTGTCTAAGTGTCCTGCTAATTTTTCCAGATTCTGCATTTGTTCAGGAGTGAAATTCCAAAGCACTGAAGGGGCCTGCTGGCCTAGGAGCTTGCCCATATGATCCCATACACCCTGACATTCATGACTGTCCAGCCTCGAGGAAGATCTCTTGGTGGTGTTCTTAGTCATTTAACCTTAGACAAGACCTTTAATATCCAGTGAAGATATTAAATAACACTGGCCCTAACACCGAGCCCTGAGGGACACCACTAGTGACTGGTCACCAACTAGATGTGATGATATTTACCACTGCTTTTTGGGCTCAGCTATCCAATTTAAGCCTAGATGGCAACTAAGTATCATGTAGCCGCTCACTCACTCCCTCCCCCCGCCCCCACCAAACTGGGATGGGGAGGATAATTGGAATAAGGTAAAATCCATGGGTTGAGATAAGAACAGTTTAATAATGGAAATTAATGAAGATATAATCATAATAAAATAATAAGAAACAGAACAATACTGATAATAATAACAGGAAAAAAAAAAGAAAATTCAGAAAAAAAAAGTGATGCAAAATCTAATTGCTCACCACCTGATGATTAATGCCCAGACGGTCCTCAGCTAGCTTCCCCCAGCCTGTCTACATTCCTGTATTTTAGTTCGATTTGCTCTTATCACAAGCTCTAAACACATTTATCAGATCTCCAACCATTGTTTGGCAATTATTTCTGATTATTACACCCCTAAGTAGAATCAACCTGAAGCCAGGCAGTCTGATTTCACCCTGTGTGTAGAGTTAATTCCAAATTTTTTTCAATTATCTTATTCTGCTAAACCGGATGGAACAACTCTCTCAATAACAGGCTAACATTGGCCCAGAAAGAATCATATACCAAATAAAGAATAATAATTAAAAAAAAAAAAAAGAGAGATGCACATCAACCCGCATCTGGGTTTATGCCCGTCTTCCCTTAATCTGGGTGTAAATCTCATGGTTTGAGATAAAAACAGTCCAGTAATTAAGGTATAATACAAAACCACTAATATCACCACCAATAATAATAATGATAACAGAAATGACAAGGGGAGAGAATAAAATTGCTCACCACCCACCAACAGATACCAGGCCTGACCTGAGCACCGATCTGGGCCTTCCAGGTAACTCCCCCCAGTTTATATACTGGGCATGACATGCTGTGGTATGGAATACCCCTTTGGCTAGTTTGGGACAGTTGTCCTGTCTCTGCTTCCTCCCAGCTTCCTGTGCCCCTCCTCACTAGCAGAGCATGAGACTGAGAAGTCCTTGACCTGAGTAAGCATTACTTCCCAACAACTAAAAACATGAGTGTGTTACCAGCATTGTTGTCAGGCTAAAGTCCAGAACACAGCACTGCACTAGTGTCCTGGGTTCAGCAGTAGCAGTCATTTTTCTCCTTCTTAGTAGCTGGTGCAGTGCTGTGTTTTTGACTCTCAGCCTGGAAACAATGCTGATAACACCAATGTTTTTATTTACTCTGACCAAGGACTTTCTCTGTCTCATGCTTTGCCAGGGAGGAGAGGGAGTGAGCATGCGGCTGCGTGGTTCTGATTTACCGGCTGGGCTTAAACCACAACAAGTAGATACTAAGAGGGAGGAAAATGACTGTAATAGCTGAACCCAGGACAAACCCCTTGATAGCTTAATGGCATCAGGGTACACTGTGCACCAGCATCTATTAGAGCCTCATACTCCTGTGGGACTGATGTGCCAGGCTGTCTGATCCACACAGTCCAGTAAATCCAATTGTCCCTCTCCTCCACCTGGCTAGAGGCAGGGCCCCTCTAATAGTGAACATAAGATTCTCCACTTTCATCTTGTTAGATGAAATAACGGAAGGGGTGAGATTTGTCTTTGAAGTCTCAGAGTTGACAAGTCACTTCATCCACTGCTGGTGGTGTTGCCTCACTCCAGGTCATTGATGCCAATGAGTGGGCATATGATAATGATGAACTCAGTGTAAACTTCTGCCACATGGGTCATGTACATTCAACTTTTTATCTGGACCTACAGGTGGATTCCCAGCATCTGGCCTATGATATATCATCTCTAGAATGGTTGATTCCCTCAGGGACTGGATGCCTCTCTCTATCATGGTCCAGATTGCTGAGCAACACATAATATCATCCTTGTAGGGAAAGCTTTCCTTCACAGTTGCCAAGAACTGCCCCTAAAGGCTGAGGGCTCGTTTGTCTTTTGCAATTCCTTTGTTGATTCCCCCTTCCCTAGCAAGTGATCCCAGCTGCAGTGTCTATCACTGTGGTTGGAATGGTTGTAGTGTCTGTCACGGGGGTTGTAGTGGCTCCAGTGTATGTTGTCAGGGTTGGTGTAGCTGCTGTGCTTGGAGTTGGAGTACCTGCGCTGTTTGTTGTTTTGCCATCAGATCCAGAGACATGTTTTTCCCTGTGAAGGTGCTGGATAGTGTTGAGCATTTCTCTGTAGGCATAGACCAATCCCCAGCACATTGCCATGATTTGTCCCTCTCTGGTGTTTCTAGGATGACAGCACACCTCATTTAAGTGTTTTACTAGTTTTTCCAGATTTTGCACTTCTTCAGTGGTGAAGTTCCAAAGCACTGGAGGGGCCCAATGGCCTAGATACTTGCCCATACTATCCCACACACCCTGCCACTCATGACTGTCTGGCCTAAAGGAAAATCTCTTGGTGGTCCTCTTAGATCATCATTTAACCTTAGACAAGACCCAAGCTGGACTCTGCTTAACTTTCAAGATCAGATAAAATAGGGCATTCTCAAGGTGGGACAGCCATGGGTAAAACACATGCAGTATTTGTGGCAACATGCTGATCCCCCGAAAAAGCAGCAGGCAGGTTTCAAGGCCATTCAAAAGCCATCCAAAACCTTCAGAATTTTCAAATGCTGCTGTAAATAGACCAGTGGGGGAGTGGTGGATGCAAAGGAATGTCCCCTTCATAGGCTGACTGTCCAAGGAGGGGGAGAAAGATGTGTAATTGCTAAATCCTTCTATTATATACCTCTCAAAGTATAGAGGTGATGACCATGCTGAGAACGCATGACAGAACAGCATCATGATCAACGATTCTATTGTACTACATGTCATTACCCTAAAGCACAGCGAAAAAAGAACCTTAGCCCAGGCCCCAAAGCTGATAAACACTAAAACAGCAAATGCTAGCTGCAAGTAAGATATGACATGCTGAAACTCCGAGATCAAGTGCAACAACTCTGAGAGAAAATAAATCAACATTGTGATGAGTGACTATTAATCTGAAGCAATGAATGCTTATCACAAATACGATTAGACACACTCCAGTCAAATCTGTCATTATCTCAACCCTTCCTGCCCCATGTTGTGTGCCAAAAGGAATTGTCATGGTTTAAGACCAGCCAGTAACTCAAAACCATGCAGCCACTCGCTCACTCCCCCCCCCCCAACTTCTTCCCTCTCTGCTCCTGTACGTTTGGGGAGGAGAATCGAAAGAATGTAAATCCCATGGGTTGAGATAAGAATAGTACAGTAATTAAGGCAAAATAAAAACCACTACTACTACCACCAATAATACTAATGACAAGGAAAATAACAAGGGGAGAGAATATAAAACTAGAAGGGGAAAGGGAAAAGAAAAGAATAAACACAAGTGATGCACAATAAAATTGCTCACCACCTGCCAACTGGTACCCAGCCTTACCTGTGCAGCGACCTGAGCCTTCCAGGTAACTCCCCCTGGTTTATATACTGGGCATGACATGTTGTGGTATGGAATACCCCTTTGGCTACTTTGGGTCAGGTGTCCTGTCTCTGCTTCCTCCTGGCCTCTTGTGCCCCTCCTCACGGGCAGAGCATGACACTGAGAAGTCCTTGATCAAGGTAAACATTACTTAGCAACAACTAAAAACATTGGTGTGTTATCAGCAGTGTTCTCGGACTAAAGTCGAAAACACAGCACTGCAGCAGCTACTAAGAAGGAGAAAAATAACTGTTACAGCTGAATCTAGGATACCAGGCATGTGATTTTCCCATATAACCAAATCCCTGGGGTTTCAGGGGTGCTGGATTGCATACATGTGATACAAGAGGTGGGGGAGGAACATTTCACACACACACATGCAAGCACCCTCACATAACCACAACACTGCCTACATTGTAAGAGGATTAGAATCCACAGGGTAAAGCCATGCAGAAGCAGTGGGGACAGCAGAGGCAATTGTGTGAGAATTAACAAGCGGTACAGAGGGAAGAGTATAGGGTGGTGCAGAGACATGTTTTGCCAGCGCCTTGGTTAAATTGCAGTTGCTGCAGCTAAAGTTCTTCCTCAAGGTTCTCGTACTCGGTTTTGACCAAACTCTTTATGGTGGTCATATGCCCAATTATCCCACACATATCAGTAATCCATTTGTTCTGGATTTTCATCCTCTAAGTGGTGTCACAAGTGAGTCTTAATGAATTTAAAGTTCCTTCTGATAGCCAGAATTCCTGGGGGCCCCCACCAGCTGTTCCAGTAGTATATGGCCATTCTTCCTGGCACTAGGCTACTGTGTGCCTTCAGGATAATTTAGCTGTACCATAAATTTCTTCCCATTTTTATAATAGCTAAGGGTGCCCCCCTTTCTATGCCAAGTTTATTTCCCCTTTTCACAAAAAAAAAAAAAAGTAAAATGAACCCAAAAATACTGTTTCCCATAAATGGTCACTAGTCTTTCTTATTTTGTATAATTGTGTGTCTGCTGTACTGTATATTCTTCAATATTGACATTTCATTTAATTTTACCAAGAGGGACTTGAACTGTCTTCATAGTCTCTCTTTCCTACCAGGAGGGATCCAACACCTGTGGGAACTGCAAGCTGTCCTGTTCCCGATATGTGGATAATTACAGAAGAAGAATAATAATTGCTGATAGCCCACCTGGGGCTTGAGTAAACCAGGGAGTGTTCGGGTGCAAGGTTGGGCTGAGAAACAGCCTGGGGAGTGATTGTTTATAGAATGGAATTTATAGTGACTGAAAACAGTCACTGTGAATGATGTGGTCTCTGTCTGGATTTATAGCTCAGACCCATATATGCATACTATAGATTACCATGCTGGAGCGAATAAAGTGGAACTATTTGTGAAAGCAGTGTGTGTTGTGTGTGTGTGTGTGTGTTTAGCCTTCTTTCTTTACAGACACCACAAATGGAACCCTCCATGAGTGGTAACTTGTTGCAGAATGACTCTAAGAGCAGAACCATAGAGTTCTGGAGGACTGTGCGAGCAAAGCAGGGGGTAGCCCCCACAGGTAGCCTCTCCAACCCACTACGCCCTAGAGTGAAAAAAAAATTTTTAACTCAGTCACGGAGGAGCCAGGTCTGCAGATGGCCACATACCGAACGAGATACATCTGATAAGAAAGACACAGCTGCAAGCAACGGAGACCCCGAGTTCGGCGCAGGATCAGCCCCCGAATCCCCTGAATCCGAGCCAGATTTATATCCTCTGCTTCCAGACCCTAACTCTTTGTCTCCCGGGTCGGTCTGCTCAGACTTACTGGCTCTGGAGACGCTCAGTTGTAACAATGGGTAACCAAATATGTGATCATTACTGGGGAATTTTCTGCAATGGGCATCTTTGCATATCCTGTGTTTACTACACAGCAGGGGGCTAAAGAGTGGGAAGCTCTTGATCTCAAAATAGTTAAGGAGGCCTGACAAACAGTGACCACGTATGCGTTAAAATCCTCTTATACTCAAGCTGTATATGTTATGATTTTTTCTTGCAATTGACAGGGGGAGCCCATACAGTTTCTCTGTGATACTCATGTATTAGAAGTTGGTAAATATAAGTATGTCCAGGTTTCTGTCAACCCTTGGAGACCTCTGTAGATACTGCTGGCCACTTCTTCCAGCACAGGCTGGCCACCTGTGTCGGAATGAGTGTGCATTTTGGTCAGTATAAAAGCCCAAGCCTCATACGATGTGGGGGAAGCAGAGCCTCTGCGGGGACGCCTGCTAAGGTTGAGCCTGCCACCTCACACTGCAATGATGCTTCTTGGAGCTGGTTTGCTGTTAGTGTCCACAGGGTCCTTGTGCCACGTTCTGTACATGGGACTGTAGTGGGACTAATGATGGCTTTTGCAGGGACTAAAAAAAAACGGGAGAGAGAGAGTAATGATGCTGCACTTAACCTGTCTAACCTGTCTACTTCTGAAGAACTGATAACCTGGGGGGAGGGGGTATATTTGTGCCCTCCTGCCTACAGGTCCAAGGCGACTGTCTGCAAAGTTTGTGAAGCCCTGCCATAAGCTGGACAGACAAATGGAAAAACCTGATGCCTCAGCTACAGGAGCTGATCATGATTACCCCAAGCAGAATGAGATGGAGGAAGAGAAAGAACAAATAACTGCAAAACATCACTTGGGGGCAACTGAAAAGTAACACCCTGAATATGTGTGCTTGTAAAGTAGCTATATTAGAGGTTGTGATTTTGTGTATAAAACCACCTGTATTTACTAGCTAGTTGCTAATAAGAAACTGCACCTTGTATTGTATAGATTTGTCACTTGTAAAAGAGATGTTAGAGTATGGAAATTTGCAGTAGCTGCTAGAAAATACTAAGGCAAAAGCTAGAAAAATTTTAATACAATGGTAGTGTTATAAAGCAGGTGATGGAACAAATTAAGAGGGGGGGAGAATTCCACTGGTAAGAAATTTCTTTGGCTAGTCCTTCACTGCCATCAGCATCTTCAACATGCTGCTGCACCCTGTAATAGTTACTCTGCTAATGTAAATGTGTGTGTGCCTTGCTGTAGTAGTGACTTTTTACTGGATAAAACAAGAGGGGGAAGATGTGGAGACAGTGTTCTCACAGGAGAATGCATAATTGGTACATAAACTTTGAATAGTCCTGAAAGATACAGCAAGGCCATGAGAGGCCTGAAGAAGCTTAAGCAAGCAAGATAAGAGGCTGGAATTCACCAAGTTAATGAGAACTGTGGACTGTTGGCAAGCTTTCAAGGTTGAGTTCTCACACCTGTGTTTAACCAATTATATGTTAGTCACTAAGGGTCTTCAGGACATGTATCCAATCATAATATGCCAAATCACTGTAAGTGCTTCAGCAGGGGCCTTGGCTCAACTAAGCAGACTGGGTTGCTGAGTTGCTAAGCAGACAATTCTACATCGAAGGCAATTTCTGATTTGTTTTAATGTTGACTCTGTAAGACATGCAACACTGCAGAACCTGTTGTTGTTGGAACAGGGACATGGATGTGAAGAGTTTGATGGAATGTGTTGTATGAGTTTCTCTGATTATGCTTAATTCGATGCACGCACAGCTGAGAACCCTGGCTCAGCTTACCCAGCAATAGTAAATGAGCAGTATTCTAAGAATAATTAGATGGTTGTCTTCATGGGGCATTACAGGTTGAGTCAAACACTGTTTAAAAGTATTGCACTTATGTATCATTGATTAGGTTAATCATTGTAGCTATTAGACTTGTTTATAGTTGTGTGATAAAACAGGTGAACAGAATAACCCATAATTCCTTGCTTGCACAAAGAAAAAGGGGGGAATTGTTGCAGAATGACTCTAAGAGCAGAACCATAGAGTTCTGGAGGACTGTGCAAGCAAGGCAGGGGGTGGCCCCCACAGGTGGCCGGAGACTGGACCTGGGAGGAGAATGTGGAGGAAGCTGTGGGGGGCTAACCAATTCTGTTGTGCCAAGAAGGAGTGGCTGAATACCACTCCTATATATGTGTGAACTGCATCACTAATAAAGTAGAAGTTGCTTATCACCCATATTGGGTTGGCCTGTCTGCTTCTCCTCGCCACTTACAGTAACTAAACTGCTTGACATTGTGGTGACCAAGTGATCTGATGGGGAATTTCTGGTACCGAAATTCACCTGTTAAAGGTCAGTAATACCCGTTAAATGGGGAATTACGGGATTGCATTAGAAAAATGGGACAAGTAGCATCAGCTGAACAGAAATTATATTTGAAAATTTTACAGCAAATTTTAAACTCCTGGATATCATTTGTCTGATAAGCAAGTAACAAATCTTTTGTTATGGGTGAAAACAAACTGCAATTGGTTTCCAGCAAAAGGGTCATTTCATACTCGGATATGGGAGAGAGTTGGCGAATATTTACAGACTTGAAATCACCTTGGTATGGAGGTTCCTGCTGATTTAATAGTGACATGGCGTTTTGTCTATTCTGTTTTATCTAATTTACAACCTTCTGAGGACATAATTCAGAAAAATGATAAAACAAATGATCAAAATACTGACAATTTGAAAGAGCAAGGACCGAAGGATGAAAATACCTTTTCTGAGAAGCCTGATGATCCTTTTGATCCTGGCTTCGTAGATTCCCAGATTTACCCAGGGAACTACAGACCTGTCAGTCTCGCCTCTGTGCCTGGCAAAAACTTGGAGCAGATTCTCCTGGAAAGCATGCAAAGGTACATGAAAAACAACAAGGTGCTTGGTGACAGCCAGGATGGCTTCACTAAGGGGAAATCCTGCCTGACCAATTTTTTGGCCTTCTATGATGGGGCTATGGAACTGATGGACAGGTGCAGAGCAGTTGACGTCGTCTACCTGGACTTGTGCAGAGCGTTCGACACTGTCCCACATGACATCCTTGTCTCTAAATTGGAGAGACATCAATTTGATAGATGGACCACTCGGTGGATAAAGAACTGGCTGGATGGCTGCACGCGAAGAATTGTGATAAAAGGCTCAATGTCCACTTGGAAAACAGTAATGAGTGGTTTCCCTTAGGGATTTGTGTTGGGACCAATCTTGTTCAACATCTTTGTCGGTGACATGGACAGTGGGATTGAGTGTGCCCTCAGCAAGTTTGCCACCGACACTAAGCTGTGTGGTTCGGTTGATACCCTGGAGGAAAGGAATGCCATCCACAAGGATCATGACATGCTTGTGAGGTGGCCTGATGCCAACCTTATGAAACTTAACCATGCCAGGTGCAAGGTCCTACACCTGTGTCATAGCAATCCCAGGCACAGCTACAGGTTGGGCAAAGAAGAGATTCAGAGCAGCCCTGTGGGGAAGGACTTGGGGGTGTTGGTCAATGAGAAACTTAACATGAGCAGGCAGTGTGCGCTTGCAGCCCAGAAAGCCAACCGTATCCTGGGCTGCATCAAAAGGAGCATGACCAGCAGGTCAAAGGAGGTGATCCTGTCCCTCTGCTCTCGTGAGACGTCGCTTGGAGTATTATGTGCAGTTCTGGTGTCCTCAACATAAAAAGGACATGGAACTGTTGGAACAAGTCCAGAGGAGGCCTATGAGGTTGATCAGGGGACTGGAGCACCTCCCATACGGAGACAGACTGAGAAAGTTGGGGCTGTTCATCCTGGAGAAGGCTGTGTGGATACCTCATAGCAGCCTTCCAATATCTGAAGGGGGCCTATAGGGATGCTGGGGAGGGACTCTTCATTAGGGACTGTAGTGGTAGGACAAGGGGTAATGGGTTTCAGCTTAAACAGGGAAAGTTTAGGTTGGATATAAGGAAGAAGTTTTTTCCTGTTAGGGTGGTGAGGCACTGGAATGGGTTGCCCAAGGTAGTTGTGAATGCTCCATCCCTGGCAGTGCTCAAGGCCAGGTGGGACGGAATCTTGGGTGACATGGTTGAGTGGAACGTGTCCTTGCCCGTGACAGGGGGGTTGGAACTTGATGATCTTAAGGTCCTTTCCAACCCTAACTATTCTATGATTTTGCTTTTTCTGTACCTTTAGTCAACTGTGCTGCTCCTATGCAAAGATATCAATGGACTGTTTTGCCACAAGGAATGATGAATAGTCTCACAATCTGTCAGCTAGTAGTTTCCACAGCTATATCACCAACTAGGAGCTCATTTCCTGGATTGGTAATTTATCAGTATATGGATAACATTTTGATCTGTGCAGAAACGGAACAGTATTTAGAAACTACTATTAATCATTTAACAGAAAAGTTATGTTGTTTTGGACTATAAATTGCCGAGGAAAAAATACAAAGAATGCCACCCTGGAAATATTTGGGGTGGGTGCTACCTGAAAGAGCAGTAAAGCCTCAGAAGCTAAAACTGGTAAACAAAATCACAAATTTGAATGATTTACAGAAGCTCTTAGGTACTATTAATTGGGTGCATCCTATGTTGTGTATTACTAATGCCAACCTTGAACCACTCTTTGATTTATTACAAGGGGACTCGGACTTGAATTCTCCTTGTCAGCTTACCACTAAAGCTACTGATACTTTGAATATAGTGACTCAAAAAACTGAGACACTACAGGCAGATAGAGTGCCAATTTCTCTGCTCGTTGTTAATATTCAATGAAGGCCATTAGGAGTTATATGTCAAATTGACAGTAACTCTGTTTATGTTTTGGAATGGTTTTTTTAACCACATACCCAAAGAAAGACTGTGACAGAACCGTTAGATATAATTGTTGACTTAATCACCAAAGGCCGTACAAGGGTTCAATGTTTAACAGGCAATGACCCTGCAGAATTGTATTTGCCATTAACTGTAATAGACTTTCAGTTCCTTTTTGCTCAGTCTGTTTCTTTCCAAATAGTGTTAGCAGACTTTACAGGAAAATTTCTTTATGGTACTCTGAAACATAAATTGCTAAAAGCTGTTTCAGATTTTGGTCTACAGGACTGATTTGTAGTTCAAACGCAAGCCATTCAGGATGCTAAAACCATTTTTGTTGATGGTGCTGGAAAAACTGTCAAAGCTGCTGTTGTTTGGCTTGAAAATGATTCCTGGCATTCCTCTGTTGTACGTGCAGATGTCCCTACTTAGCTTGTTGAAATAGCTGCAGTCTTACATGGGCTACAGTTGTTCCCTACAGAATCCTTAAATATTTGTGACTCAGAATATGTTGTTCGATTGTTACCACGCCTTCCTTTTAGTGTGTTAAAAGAAATCAATAACTGTGCACTTTTTGACATTTTGCTGAAGCTAAAACATTGTTTGGAAACTAGGAATTATTCTGTTTTTATTGGACATATTAGATCACATTGCAACCTGCCTGGCCCTTTAACTGTGGGTAATGACATAGCAGACTCCTTGACTGTTAACACTCTGCAGTTTACTTCTGCAGCTGCTTCACATTCCTTTTTTCATCAGAATGCCTCTGCTTTAAAGAAACAGTTTAACCTGTCTTCTTCTCAAGCAAAACAATTTGTCAGGTCTTGCCCTGACTGTCAGTCAACAGCTCAGTCCTCATTTGCCATGGGTGTAAATCCTGGTGGCTTAAAGGCGAATGAGATTTGGCAAACAGATGTTACACACATTGCTTCCTTTGGTGCCTTTAAATATGTTCACGTGTCTGTAGACACATTTTCACATACGATTTCAGCTTCTGCCCATAAAGGAGAGAAGGCCCGTGATGTTATCTGACATTTAACATGTGCATTTGCTACTTTAGGAGTTCCTTCCCAATTGAAAATGGATAACGGCCCTGCATATACTTCATTAGCATTATCACGATTTTTAGAGCAATGGGGTGTCACTTGTCACTGGTATTCCCCACTCCCCTACAGGCCAGGGGATTGTGGAACGAACTCATGCTGTTCGGAAATCCATGCTACAAAAATAAAAAAGGGGGAATATGGTCCCTCAATGTCATGGTTTAAACCCAGTCAGGTAACTCGTTCACTAACCCCCCCCCCCCTTCTTTCCCTCCCCCTACTCCCGGAGGGACGGAGAGGAGAATTGAAAAGAATGCAACTCCCACGGGTTGAGATAAGAACAGTTTAGTAACTAAGGTATAACACAGATCACTACTGCTACCACCAATGATAATAATGATAAAGGAAATAACAAGGGAAGAGAATACAACACCTCAGCACCAGCCGACCGATAACTCGCCCCCCAAGCCCGACCAAGCTCCGACCGATACCTCCTCCAACCCTGCAGTCTCCCAGCCCTTCCGGCTAACTCCCAGTTACATCCTGGCCATGACGTGCTGTGGTATGGAATACCTCTTTGGTCAGTTTGGGTCAGGTGTCCTGTCTCTGCTTCCTCCTGGCTTCCCCTCCTCCCTGGCAGAGCATGAGGCTCACAAAGTCCTTGGCCAAACCAAAACATCGCTATTAGCTCTGTTCCCAGGCCGAAAGTCAAAACACTGCACTACACCAGCTACCAAGAAGGAGAAAAATGACTGCTACTGCTGAACCCACGACACTCAAGAACAATTAGACAATGCCATCTATACATTGAATTTTTTTTAATTGCACTCAATCTCACATGAATACTCCTGTCACTGCAGTACAATGACATTTTGGCTCTGATAGTCAACCTTCAGAACGTGCTAATGTGTAGTATTATGATCCTTTGGGCCTGCAGAAATGGGAAGGGCCTGTGGAACTCACAACCTGGGGGAGGGGGTATGCTTGTGTCCTCCTACCTACAGGTCCGCGGTGGCTGCCTGCAAAGTTTCTCAAACCATACCATGAGCTGGACAGACCAATTGAAGAACCTGATGCTTTAGATGTAGAAGCTGACCTTGAAGACCCTGAGCAGAATGAGACAGAGGAAGAGAAAAAGGAATGATTCACAAAACATCACTTGGGGGCAACTGAAAAGTCAACATCAAAGTGCAAGTACTATGATGAGCGCTGCAGGCATGGGGTCCTCTCAATTATTACTTTTCTGGCTTACTTAGCAATTATCACAGCTAATTCTGCTGTAAATACGTGCAAATCAATGAAGTTGATAACCATACCATGTTTAACAACTCAAATATGTGTGCTTGCAACATAGCTATTATTAGAGTCTGTGGTTTTGTGTATAAACCACCTGTATTTACTAGCCAGTTGCTAATAAGAAACTACACCTTGTATCATAGTATAACCCCAACCCCTATCGGTATGGATTTGTCACATGTAAAAGAGGCGTGAGAGGATGCAAATTTGCAGCAGCTGCTAGAAAATGCCAAGGCAGAAGCTAGAAAGATCCTAATAACTGTACATCATGATGGTAGTGTTATAAAGCAGGTAATGGAATGAATTAAGAGGGTGGGAAACACTACTGGTGGGAAATTTTCTTTGGCTGGTCCCCCACTGCCACCAGCATCTTCAATGCGCTGCTGCACCCTATAGCAGTTATACTGCTAATATAAATATGTGTGTGCTTTACCATGATAGCTACTTGTTACTGGATGAAGCATATGAAACTCTGCATTGACAATGAAGTGCAAGGACTGAGGTTGACCAAATGCCTCCTACTATAGTCAAGGGCAAGACTGGGTTGGCCTCTGCGTTTGCCACCAAGGAGAACCTTTAGCTCTGCTGCTGGCTGCAACCCAGCAGTCACTGAGCGCTGGGGGCACATGTCATGCCAGACCTTGGTGTGAGGGTTTGTCTCCTCTGTTATAAGAGAGCCATCCAGGAGGGAAAGGCAGGCCAAGCAGCCTGCAGTTGGCACGAGAGATGATTTAGTCCAAATCTCCTGCTCAAGCAGGGTCACCTAAAGCAGGTTTCATCACCCACACAGTAAAAAAGCAGAAGTTAGCATAAGTAATTATTATAAGTTATGATAATAAGTAACTATTGTATTTGAACTTTCCATCTTTATATGCTAACGTCAAGAAACTGCTCTTATGTGATTTAAGACACCTCAAGCAGAGAAGGGGATAAGGAAAGAAAAGGACTGTGTCTTTGGAAATAACAGCATCTATCTCCAGGTTCCCAAGACTCCCAGTACATCTGGCCAACGCAATAGTGTGATTTGCTTTTGGAGCCTGGACATCATGGCTTTGCTTTGCTTTTTTTCCATGTCATCTGGAGACTTGTTATCAACTTGAGAAGAACCAAAGCCAAAGTGCTCGCCGAATTGACCATGCAAAATAAAAAAGGGGGAGATGTGGGGACTGCAAACAGTCCTGTTCCCGATATGTGGACAATTACAGAAGACGAAGAATAATTGCTGACAGTGCACCTGGGGCTTGAGCAAGCCAGGGAGTTTTTGGGTGCAAGGTCAGGCTAGGAAACAGCCTGGGGAGTGATTGTTTATAGAATGGAATTTATAGTGACTTAAAACAGTCACTGTGAATGATGTGGTCTCTGTCTGGCTCTATAGCTCAGACCCATATATGTATGGTATAGATTACCATGCTGGAGTGAATGAAGTAGAACTAGTTGTGAAAGCAGTTTGTGTGTGTGTGTGTGTGTTTAGCCTTCTTCATTTACAGATGCTGCACCCGTAGATCATGAGCCCATGGGTATGTTACATCTCCACCTTGATAGCCTGAAGTGTCATGGACCCAATGAGCTAAAAATAATTCACCCTTGTGTTGCCAATCTAAATCCATCTGAGCCACTTCAATCTTAGCAGCTGGATCTACTTGTTAGTTGTTCTGATGTTCCTCAGTGGCTTGACTCTTGCGTACATGAGCATCTACATGGCATACCTTCACAACCAGGTTCTGTACCCTAGCAGTGATATCTTACCACAGTGCAGCAGCCCAGATGGGTTTACCTCTGCATTGCTAGTTGCTCTGCTTCCATTGCTGCAAACACCCCCACAGGGAATTTGCCACCCTCCATGAGTCAGTATAGAGATAAAGTATTGGCCACTTTTCTTGTTCAGCAATGTCCAGGGCCAGCTGGATGGCTTTCACCTTGGCAAACTGACTCAATTCACCCTCTCATTCACCAGGTTGGACAATGTGTTGTAGGGGAATCCATACAGCTGCCTTCCATCTCTGAGGCTTTCCCACAATATGGCAAGACCCAACAGTAAGCTAGGCATATTACTTCTCACTTTCTGACAGTTTATTATGTGGTGGGGTGTAAGTGGCGAGGAGAAGCAGACAGGCCAACCCAATATTTCAAATTGTCAGTATTTTGATCATTTGTTTTATCATTTTTCTGAATTATGTCCTCAGAAGGTTGTAAATTAGATAAAACAGAATAGACAAAACGCCATGTCACTATTAAATCAGCAGGAACCTCCATACCAAGGTGATTTCAAGTCTGTAAATATTCGCCAACTCTCTCCCATATCCGAGTATGAAATGACCCTTTTGCTGGAAACCAATTGCAGTTTGTTTTCACCCATAACAAAAGATTTGTTACTTGCTTATCAGACAAATGATATCCAGGAGTTTAAAATTTGCTGTAAAATTTTCAAATATAATTTCTGTTCAGCTGATGCTACTTGTCCCATTTTTCTAATGCAATCCCGTAATTCCCCATTTAACGGGTATTACTGACCTTTAACAGGTGAATTTCGGTACCAGAAATTCCCCATCAGATCACTTGGTCACCACAATGTCAAGCAGTTTAGTTACTGTAAGTGGCGAGGAGAAGCAGACAGGCCAACCCAATATGGGTGATAAGCAACTTCTCCTTTATTTGTGATGCAGTTCACACATATATAGGAGTGGTATTCAGCCACTCCTTCTTGGCACAACAGTATTGGTTAGCCCCCCCCAGCTTCCTCCACATTCTCCTCCCAGGTCCAGTCTCCGGCCACCTGTGGGGGCCACCCCCTGCCTTGCTTGCACAGTCCTCCAGAACTCTACGGTTCTGCTCTTAGAGTCATTCTGCAACAATTCCCCCCTTTTTCTTTGTGCAAGCAAGGAATTATGGGTTATTCTGTTCACCTGTTTTATCACACAACTATAAGCAAGTCTAATAGCTACAATGATTAACCTAACAATGATACATAAGTGCAATACTTCAAACAACAGTGTTTGACTCAACCTGTAATGCCCCATGAAGACAACCATCTAATTATTCTTAGAATACTGCTCATTTACTATTGCTGGGTAAGCTGAGCCAGGGTTCTCAGCTGTGCGTGCATCGAATTAAGCATAATCAGAGAAACTCATACAACACATTCCATCAAACTCTTCACATCCATGTCCCTGTTCCAACAACAAAAGGTTCTGCAGTGTTGCATGTCTTACAGAGTCAACATTAAAACAAATCAGAAATTGCCTTCGATGTAGAATTGTCTGCTTAGCAACTCAGCAACCCAGTCTGCTTAGTTGAGCCAAGGCCCCTGCTGAAGCACTTACAGTGATTTGGCATATTATGATTGGATACATGTCCTGAAGACCCTTAGTGACTAACATATAATTGGTTAAACACAGGTGTGAGAACTCAACCTTGAAAGCTTGCCAACAGTCCACAGTTCTCATTAACTTGGTGAATTCCAGCCTCTTATCTTGCTTGCTTAAGCTTCTTCAGGCCTCTCATGGCCTTGCTGTATCTTTCAGGACTATTCAAAGTTTATGTACCAATTATGCATTCTCCTGTGAGAACACTGTCTCCACATCTTCCCCCTCTTGTTTTATCCAGTAAAAAGTCACTACTACAGCAAGGCACACACACATTTACATTAGCAGAGTAACTATTACAGGGTGCAGCAGCATGTTGAAGATGCTGATGGCAGTGAAGGACTAGCCAAAGAAATTTCTTACCAGTGGAATTCTCCCCCGCTCTTAATTTGTTCCATCACCTGCTTTATAACACTACCATTGTATTAAAATTTTTCTAGCTTTTGCCTTAGTATTTTCTAGCAGCTACTGCAAATTTCCATACTCTAACATCTCTTTTACAAGTGACAAATCTATACAATACAAGGTGCAGTTTCTTATTAGCAACTAGCTAGTAAATACAGGTGGTTTTATACACAAAATCACAACCTCTAATATAGCTACTTTACAAGCACACATATTCAGGGTGTTAATTTTCAGTTGCCCCCAAGTGATGTTTTGCAGTTATTTGTTCTTTCTCTTCCTCCATCTCATTCTGCTTGGGGTATTCATGGTCAGCTCCTGTAGCTGAGGCATCAGGTTTATCCATTTGTCCGTCTGTCCAGCTCATGGGAAGGCTTCACAAACTTTACAGACAGTCGCCATGGACCTGTAGGCAGGAGGGCACAAATATACCCCCTCCCCCAGGTTATCAGTTCTTCAGAAGTAGACAGGTTAAAGTTAAATGTAACATCATTACTCTCTCTCTCCCCCCCCCCCCTTTTTTTTTTGTCCCTGCAAAAGCTATCATTATTCCCACTACAGTTCCACGTACAGAACGTGGCACAAGGACCCTGTGGACACTAACAGCAAACCAGCTCCAAGAAGCATCATTGCAGTGTGAGGTGGCAGGCTCAACCTTAGCGGGCATCCCCGCAGAGGCTCTGCCTCCCCCACATCGTATGAGGCTTGGGCTTTTATACTGACCAAAATGCACACTCATTCCGACACAGGTGGCCAGCCTGTGCTGGAAGAAGTGGCCAGCAGTATCTACAGAGGTCTCCAAGGGTTGACAGAAACCTGGACATACTTATATTTACCAACTTCTAATACATGAGTATCACAGAGAAACTGTATGGGCTCCCCCTGTCAATTGCAAGAAAAAATCATAATATATACAGCTTGAGTTTAAGAGGATTTTAACGCATACGTGGTCACTGTTTGTCAGGCCTCCTTAACTATTTTGAGATCAAGAGCTTCCCACTCTTTAGCCCCCTGCTGTGTAGTAAACACAGGATATGCAGAGATGCCCATTGCAGAAAATTCCCCAGTAATGTTCGCATCTTTGGTTACCCATTGTTACAACTGAGCGTCTCCAGGGCCAGTAAGTCTGAGCAGACCGACCCGGGAGACGAAGTCAGGGTCTGGAAGCAGAGGATATAAATCTGGCTCGGATTCAGGGGCTGATCCTGCGCCGAACTCGGGGCCTCCGTTGCTTGCAGCTGTGTCTTTCTTATCAGATGTCTCTCGTTCGGCATGTGGCCATCTGCAGACCTGGCTCCTCCGTGACCGAGTTAAAAATTTTTTCACTCTAGGGCGTAGTGGGTTGGAGAGGCTCGCGGTTCCTTTAAATCTCCCGCTCGCGCATGATCTCTATTTTCTACTGCGTGCTTCACAGTGGCGCCGCAATCGATCCGGCGCCGAGGCACCGCCCTCTTTCTTTCAGATTCCTCGACATTTATCATGCGTATCCCTTCTAATATACTTTCTCTGTCCTTTTCAAAGTCCCTACTTTCGGAACTGGGGTGGTGGGGGAGCAGGGGGTTACACCTCTTCCGCGGCACCTTCTGATGGAGGGGGAGAAAAGGAAGGGGAGAGGAAGGGGAGGGGGGAACCCTGTGCTCCCGCGCGTTGGGTCGGGGGGAACGAGTTGTAATCTTCCCCCGGTTTCAACCGACCGGGGACGTCTGTTCCTAGTTTCTCCGTTGCTACCGCGGCAGTTTTCTTTTCTGCCTTGTATCTTTTTATACAGTTCATTACTTCCCTCCGTGGTTTACCGAGTTTCTTTGCCTTTTTATAATCATTAAGCACTGAGTCAAATAGTTCATTACCAAACTTTCGCCACTTACTCTCCTCAAATATTGTATTAGGATCTGCAAAAAAAATCTCTTAGCCTTCCCTAGCCACTAGACCTGCTAGCTGCTTTAGAGTCTCAGGCTCAATTCCCCGCTTTTATAAAAAGCACTGTAAAAAGTTCAGGGCTCAGTTCCCCGCTTTTATAAGAAGCACTGTAATAAGTCCAGGGCTACCTCTCGGTCCATTTTCATGGCCAGCCTTTTCCGGATCGTCTTCTTCTGGGTCGTCCTGTAACCTCGGTCTCCGGATCGGCCTCCCGACGCAGCAGTGTCTGGTTCGCCCCAGCGGCGGATTCTTTCGGTTAGCCGAAGCACCCGGGTCCGTCACGCCACCGCAGCAGCATTGCCCGCGCTTCCCGGCCGCTGCCGCCGGCGCCGCTCACTCGCCGTTCCGGGTCCCCGTCGACCGGGGCCCTGCTAGTCGGGGCCCTGTATCCCGGGTCCCCGCTAGTCGGTGCCCTGTATCCGGGTCCCCGTTAAACCGGGGCCCTGTATCCCGGGTCCCCGCCGGCCGGGGCCCTGTATCCCGGGTCCCCGCCGACCGGGGCCCTGTATCCCGGGTCCCCGCCGACCGGGGCCCTGTATCCCGGGTCCCCGCCGACCGGGGCCCTGTATCCCGGGTCCCCGCCGACCGGGGCCCTGTATCCCGGGTCCCCGCCGACCGGGGCCCTGTATCCCGGGTCCCCGCCGACCGGGGCCCTGTATCCCGGGTCCCCGCCGACCGGGGCCCTGTATCCCGGGTCCCCGCCGACCGGGGCCCTGTATCCCGGGTCCCCGCCGACCGGGGCCCTGTATCCCGGGTCCCCGTCGACCGGGGCCCTGTATCCCGGGTCCCCGTCGACCGGGGCCCTGTATCCCGGGTCCCCGTCGGCCGGGGCCCTGTATCCCGGGTCCCCGCTAGTCGGGGCCCTGTATCCCGGGTCCCCGCTAGTCGGGGCCCTGTAATCCGGGTCCCCAGCGACCAGGGCCCTGTAGTCCGCGTCCCTGTTCGGGCGCCATTTGTAAGCGGCGAGGAGAAGCAGACAGGCCAACCCAATATGGGTGATAAGCAACTTCTACCTTATTTGTGACGCAGTTCACACATATATAGGAGTGGTATTCAGCCACTCCTTCTTGGCATAACAGTATTGGTTAGCCCCACACAGCTTCCTCCACATTCTCCTCCCAGGTCCGGTCTCCGGCCACCTGTGGGGGCCACCCCCTGCCTTGCTTGCACAGTCCTCCAGAACTCTATGGTCCTGCTCTTAGAGTCATTCTGCAACAGTGGGGCCTCTTCAGCATGCATCACCTCCTCCTCTAGTGACATTCCAAAATCTTTGCCCTCTGGCCTGTCCATGATAACTTCTAGGTTTCTTGGACAGCTGGAATTTCTTATTCAATCTTGCTGTGTAATTAGTGCAGCCCATGAAGAATCAGTTGCATGATGTGTAGAAGAGACCCTGCCTTTAAACATCCAGCCCAGCATGGGCAACCGGGGTGACAGGAGGAGCTGTGCTTCAGTGACAACCAGTTCTGAAGCAGCTTGAGCCCCTTCATAGGCTGCCACTATCTTTTTCAGTTGGAGTACAGCTGGCCTCAGATCCTCTGTATCCCTGACTCCAAAAGCCAAGGGGTCGATCTCGAGTCTCCCCTGTTGGTTTCTGACAGAGGCCCCAGGTTCTCTCAGCTGCAGTGTAAAGCACATTTTTCATATCTGGACCAGTCTGGACTGGTCCAAGGGCCACTGCATGAACTATCATTTAATTTGTTCAAAGGCTTGTTGTTGCTCAGGGCCCCATTTGAAATCATTCTTCTTCCGGGTCATATAATAGAGAGGGCTTACAAATATACTGCAATTTGGGATGTGCATTCTCCAGAACCCCACAACACAGAAGAAAGCTTGTGTTTCTTTCTTATTAGTTGGTGGAGACATTGCTGTTATCTTGTTGATCACATCTGTGGGGATCTGTCTACGTCCATCTTGCCATTTTATTCCCCAAAATTGAATCTCCTCTGCAGGTCCCTTGACCTTACTCCGTTTTATGGCAAAACCGGCCTTCAGCAGGATTTGGATTATTTTCCTCCCTTTCTCAAAGACTTCTTCCCCTGTATCGCCCCACACAATAATGTCATCAATGTATTGCAGGTGTTCTGGAGCTTGCCCCTGTTCCAGTGCAGTCTGGATCAGTCCATGGCAGATGGTAGGGCTGTGTCTAAAGCCCGGGGGCAGGTGGTTCCAAGTGTACTGGACGTCCACCCAAGTAAAAGCGAATTGTGGCCTGCACCCTGCTGCTAAAGGAATTGAGAAAAATGCATTGGCAATATCAATTGTGGCATGCCACTTGGCTACCTGTGACTCCAGTTCATATTGAAGTTCAAGCATGTCTGGTACAGCAGCACTCAATGGTGGTGTGACTTCTTTCAGGCCACGATAGTCTACTGTTAGTCTCCACTCTCCGTTAGAAAGTGAGAAGCAATATGCCTTGTTTACTGATTGGTCCTTTCGTTTTCCCCTCTAGGTTTTTATTCTCTCGCCTTGTTATTTCCCTTATTGGTGGTATCAGTAGTAGTTTTGTATTATACCTTAGTTACTGGACTGCTCTTGTCTCAACCCATGGGATTTACATTCTTTCATTTCTCCTCCCCATCTCTCCGGGAGCAGGGGGAAAGAAGTGGGGGGAGTGAGTGAGCGACTGTGTGGTTCTGAGTTTCCGGCTGGGCTTAAACCATGACAGCATAGGAAGGCAAGAGAGGTGGTGAAAGGACTAGATGCTGTGACTTATGAAGAGCTTGTTCATCTTAGAGGAGACTGAGGTGTGACCTCATTGCCATCTACAACTTCCTCATGAGGGGGAGCAGAGAGGGGAGTGCTGATATCATTTTTCTGGTGTACAGTGACAGGGAAATGACTTAAAGCTGTGTCAGGGGAAGTTCAGACTGGATATAAGGAAAAAATTCTTCGCTGAGAGCCTAATCAAGCACTTGAACAAGCTCCCCAGGGAAGTGACACCAAGACTGTAATTGTTCAAGATGTGTTTATAGAATCATAGAATCATAGAACAGTTAGGGTTGGAAAGGACCTTAAGATCATCTAATTCCAACCCCCCTGCCGTGGGTAGGGATACCTCACACTAGACCATGTCACCCAAGACTCCATACAACCTTGCCTTGAACACTGCCAGGGATGGAGCATTTACCACTTATTTGGGCAATATGTTCCAGTGCCTCACCACCTTCATAGTAAAGAACTTCTTCCTTATATCTAACCTGATCTTCCCCTGTTTAAGTTTAAACCCATTACCCCTTGTCCCATCACTATAGTCCCTGATAAAGAGTCCCTCTCCAGCATCTCTGTAGGCCCCCATCAGATATTGGAAGGTTGCTATGAGGTCTCCACTCAGCCCTCTTCTCCAGGCTGATCAGATCCAACTTTCTTAGCCTGTCTTCATATCCAATGTAAACCTACTCTCTTTCAGTTTTAAACCATTGCCCCTCTCCCTATCACTACAGGCCCAGGTAAAAGGTCTCAGTCTTTCTCATGAGCCCCCTTTATATATTGAAAGGCTGCAATAAGGTCTCCCTGGAGCCTTCTCTTGTCCAGGCTAAATTAACCCAGCTCTCTCAGCCTGTTTTCATAGGAGAGGTGCTCCAGCCCTCTAAGCATCTTTGTGGCCCTCCTCTGGACTTGCTCAAGATGTCCATGTCATTCTTATGCTGGGGGCCCCAGAGCTGCATGTGGTACTCCAGGTGGGGTCTCATGAGGGCAAAGCAGAGAGGTTGAGAATCACCTCCCTCAACCTGCTAGCAATGCTTCTTTTGATGCAGCCCAGCATACAGTTGGCTTTCTTGGCTGCAAGCACACACTGCTGGCTCATGTCCATTTTTTCATCCACTAGTATCACCCAAGTCTTTCTCCACAGGGCTGCTCTCAATCCATTCATTCCCCATTCTGTACTGATATTGTGGATTGCCCTGATCCAGGTGCAGGACTTTGTACTTGGCCTTGTTGAACTTAATGAGGCTCACAGGGGCCCACTCCTTGAGACTGTCAAGGTCCTTCTGGATGACATCCTTCCCTCAAGCTCACCGCTTCCCTCAACTGCACCTCTCAGCTTGGTGTCATCTGCAAGCTTCCTGAGGGTGCACTCAATCCCCCTGTATTTAAAAAAAGATATTAAAAAGTATTGGTCCCAGTATAGACTTCAGGGGTTGGTGTTGGGACCGATCCTGTTCAAAGTCTTAGTCGGCAACATGGACAGTCCTTAATAATAATAATAACAATAATGATAATAATAATAATAACAATGATATCCACAATAATATCAGTTATAATTTAAGTAATAACATTAATAGTAATGATGAAATAGTAGTAATAGTAATAATAATACTTTATTTCAGTTATTAAACTGTTCTTATTTCAACCCAACCCACAGGTTTTACCTTTTTTCAATTCTCCTCTACATCCCACTGGGGGCACGGGAGTGAGCAAGCAACTGTGTGGTACTTAGTTGCCAGCCGGGATTAAGCCATGACATCTTATTAAATCTTTTCTTAACTATCATTCTGTGTAATCTCACTCTGTCCCGTGTCTATGTGTGCTGCAAGGACTAAATACCAGCTACCAGTTAGACCTCTGTGTGTGTGTGAATGGAATTTGTTGCCAGCTACTGGAGTCAGACTGGGAATGTAGGGACCCTGCAACCTGTGGTATCAGATACTGGAGCAAGTGGGGATCCTAGTATCAGGAGCTGGAGGAGCCATAGCTTTCCAGATTGTCCTGGGTTCAGCAGTAGCAGTCATGTTTTTCCTTTGTGTTAACTGGTGCAGTGCTGTGTTTTGACTTCTAGCTTGAGAACAGTGTTGGTGAAGCCGATGTTTTCGGTTGTTGCTAAGTGATGTTTACCCTGACCAAGGACTCTGTGAGGCTCATGCTCTGCCAGGGAGGAGGGGAAGCTGTGAGGAAGCAGAGACGGGGCGCCTGACCCGGGCTAGCCGGGGAGGTATTCCATACCACAGCACGTCATGCCCGGGGTGGGGGGGGTAACTGGGAGTTACCCAGAAGGACAGGGGCTTCCGGGTGGAACTCGCTTTCTTGGCCGGTGGTATCGTATTCTCTTCCCTTGTTATTTTCCCTTATCATTGTTTTAGCTGATAGTAGCGGTGGTGATTTGTTGCTGGACTGTTCTTGTCTCAACCCGTAGGAGTTGCACTCTCTCGATCCTCCTCCCCGTTCCTCCGGGAGCGGGGAAGGGGAGAGCCCCGGTGCGGGGGGGGGGGAGACGGACACGGACCTCGATTGTTGTCAGCTCGGCACCACTCACTGGGAGTGAGTGAACAAGTTACCTGACTGGGTTTAAACCACGACAGTTCTTTTTGGCGCCCAACGTGGGGCTCGAGGGGTTGAGATAAGAACAGATCTGACTGGATTGATAGTCACTCGTCACAATGCTGATTTATTGGCTCTCAAGGTTTTTCCTCTTGATCTCACAGTTTCAGTATATCATATCTTACGTCCATCCGGTATTTGCTGTATTAGTGTGTCGTGGTTTAAACCCAGTCAGGTAACTCATTCGCTCACTTCCCCCCCTTTCTTGCCCTCCCCCTGCTCTCGGAGGGACAGAGAGGAGAATCAAAAGAATGCAACTCCCACGGGTTGAGATAAGAACAGTTTAGTAACTAAGATATAACACAGATCACTACTGCTACCACCAGTAATAACAATGATAAAGGAAATAACAAGGGAAGAGAATACAACACCTCAGCACCAGCCGACCGATAACTTGCCCCCCTCAGCCCGACCAAGCACCGACCGATACCTCCTCCAACCCTGCAGACTCCCAGCCCTTCCGGCTAACTCCCAGTTACATCCTGGGCATGACGTGCTGTGGTATGGAATAGCTCTTTGGTCAGTTTGGGTCAGGTGTCCTGTCTCTGCTTCCTCCCAGCTTCCCCTCCTCCCTGGCAGAGCATGAGGCTCACAAAGTCCTTGGCCAAACCAAAACATCCTTGTTATCAGCTCTGTTCCCGAGCTGAAAGTCAAAACACTGCACTGCACCAGCTACCAAGGAGAAACATGACTGCTACTGCTGAACCCAGGACATTATCCACCCCTTATTCCATACCATTCACGTCATGCTCAGATCCCACATTTTCAATATACCATCACTCTTATCTCGGTGCACTCTTATCTTAGTGCATGGACCTGTCCCTATAAAGCTGCTGCGTCCATCTGGTCCATGTCAGGCTCCATCTCTTGTAACAGTCTTCCAGAGCAGGAGAAACTGTGTGCAGTGTTCACACTCGTGAATAACCTGGGCAATAGTGTCCATTGTTAAGTCCACCCCTTGATCATGAGTCCATCTCTGTGTTGCATCTCTGCTCTGATGGCCTGAAGTGCCATGGGCCCACCAGGCTTAAAATAATTCACTGTCCCCTTAAGCAGTTTCTGCAGCTTGTTGCTGGGGACTCCATACAGCTGCCTTCCATCTCCGATGCTTCCAAAGCACTGGAGGGGCCCAGTGGACTAGATACTTGCCCATACTGTCCCACACACCCTGCCACTCATGACTGTCCAGCCCTGGGGAAAACCTCTTGGTCCCCCTATATTGTCGTCTAACCCCAGACAAGACCCAAACCTGACTCTGCTTAACTTTTGAGATCAGACAAAATGGTTGTGGGTAGAACACAGTCTGTGTGTGTGCCAACATGCTGATCCCCATCACAATCAGCAGGCAGGTCCCAAGGATACCCAAAGGCCATTCAAACCCTTCAGAACTCTCAAACGATGCTGCTGTACTTGTCACTGGGGCTGGTGTAGCTGCTGTGCTTACCGGCTCTCCCACCACCAGCTTCCCTGAGCCCAGCTCTTCCTCCTCTGCCTTGCTGGGAAATGCTGCCTGTTCGCCTGCATCCTCCTGGGGCTCGGCGGGCGGCTGCCGGGAAATGCTCTCGGCCGTCGCGGGGCTCGGCTCTTCCGCGGGGCTCGGCTCTTCCGCGGGGCTCGGCTCCTCCGCCGCCTTCTCCCGCTGCTCGGCAGCCGCTTCCTTCTGCTCCTCGACCGCCCCGACCTCCTCCACCGGCAGCCGTCCCCTCGCGGCCTCCGGCCCCACTCCCGCCGCCGCTTGGTCCCCGGGGCCGCTCTCCTGAGCCGGTTCGGCTGCCGCCGGCTCCCGGGGCCGCTCCCCCTCGGCTCCCCGCAGCCTCACGAAGATGGAGAGTAGGGTGAGGGCCAGGACGGTGAAGAGCAGCCGGACGGCCAGGTACAAGTCCACGGCCACGTCCATCCCGCCCTGCTGCTGGAGCCCACCCGTATTGCAAGCCATTGCCATAAAGCACAGTGAGACAAGAACCTTAGCCCAAGCCCCACACTTGATAAACACTAACACAGCAAATACCGGCTCTAAGTAAGTTACAACATTCTGAAGCTGTGAGATCAACAAGAACAACTCTGAGAGCCAATAAATCAGCATTGTGACGAGTGACTATCAATCCAGTCAGATCTGTTCTTATCTCAACCCCTCGTGCCCCACGTTGGGCGCCAAAGAGAACTGTCGTGGTTTAAACCCAGTCAGGTAACTCGTTCGCTCACTTCCCCCCCTTTCTTGCCCTCCCCCTGCTCTCGGAGGGACAGAGAGGAGAATCAAAAGAATGCAACTCCCACGGGTTGAGATAAGAACAGTTTAGTAACTAAGATATAACACAGATCACTACTGCTACCACCAGTAATAACAATGATAAAGGAAATAACAAGGGAAGAGAATACAACACCTCGGCACCAGCCGACCGATAACTTGCCCCCCTCAGCCCGACCAAGCACCGACCGATACCTCCTCCAACCCTGCAGACTCCCAGCCCTTCCGGCTAACTCCCAGTTACATCCTGGGCATGACGTGCTGTGGTATGGAATAGCTCTTTGGTCAGTTTGGGTCAGGTGTCCTGTCTCTGCTTCCTCCCAGCTTCCCCTCCTCCCTGGCAGAGCATGAGGCTCACAAAGTCCTTGGCCAAACCAAAACATCCTTGTTATCAGCTCTGTTCCTGAGCCGAAAGTCAAAACACTGCACTGCACCAGCTACCAAGGAGGAGAAACATGACTGCTACTGCTGAACCCAGGACATAGTGTTTTTCAAGTGTGGGGCTTGGGCTAAGGTTTTTATCCCATTGTACTTTATGGTAATGACTTGTAATACAATAGAATCATTGATCATGAAACTGATCTGGCTTATGTTCCCAGTGTGGTCACCACCTTTATACTTTGGGAGGTATATGATGGAGGTGCTTAGCAATTACACATCTTTTTTCTCCTTCTCAGGTGCTCAACCTGTGAAGGAGACATCCTTTTACCCTCCTAGTCGTCCCCCAGACCATTTACATTTGAGAGTTTTGAATTTTTTGAATGGCCTTTTAATGCTGTTGAGACTTGTTTGCTGATGGTGATGGGAATCACCATGCTAACACGCATACAGAGTGTGTTTTGCCCACTACTGATTTCAAGAGTTAAGCAGATTCAGGTTTGGGTCTTGTCTGGGGTCAAACGACGATGTAGGAGGACCGAGAGATTTTCCCTGAGGCTGGACAGCCATGAGTGGCAGGGTGTGTGGGATAGTATGGGCAAGTATCTAGGTCAGTGGGCCCCTCCAGTACTTTGGA
The DNA here is from genome assembly GCF_033815535.1 of Pezoporus flaviventris. NCBI lineage: Eukaryota > Metazoa > Chordata > Aves > Psittaciformes > Psittacidae > Pezoporus > Pezoporus flaviventris. The sequence goes on along the minus strand of NW_026892741.1, from coordinate 261,644 downwards.
ATTTCACTACCGAACAACTGCAAAATCCAGAAGAATTAGTAAAACACTTAAATGAGGTGTGTGGTCATTCTGGCCATATCAGAGATGGACAAATCACGGCAACGTGCTGGGGCTTGGCCTATGCTTACAGGGCCTTGTTCAACACTATCCAGCACATTCAAAAGGAAAAGAATGTCGGCGGATTTGAGGGCAAAGTGACAGTCGCTACTCAAACTTTGGCTGCAATGAACTGCGCAGCTACCCCAGTGGCAAGTACAGCAGCTGCTCAAACTTCAACTGCAACAGACAGCACGGTTACCCCAGCTCCAAGCACAGTAGCTACACCACCCCCAGCAACAAGTACAGTCGCTACTCAAACCACAGTGATAATCACCGCAGCCAAACCAGAGGACCAATTCGTACCAATATCGGTTGCCCCTGTACGCAAGAGAACAAGCAAAAAGGAGGCAAAAAGGGTGAAGCGAGATGAAGAACCAATGAATTCACCACCCGATCCAGAATCTGATCAGGAGTCATCATCACATGACGAAGAAGAAGAAGAAGAGGTAACTTCTCGACCTCGGACCTCAACCGAGCTGCGGAATATTTGAAAAGATTTTACCCGTCAACCAGGGGAGCACATCATCACCTGGTTACTCCGATGCTGGGACAATGGGGCCGATGGTCACGAACTAGAAGGTACAGAAGCCAAGCAGCTGGGATCACTTGCTAGAGAAGGGGGAATTGACAAAACAATTGCAAGAGAGAAAAAGTCCCTCAGCCTTTGGAGGAGGCTCTTGGCAGCTGTGAAAGAAAGGTTTCCGTACAAGGACGATGTTACGAGTCGTTCAGCCAAGTGGACTACTATAGACAAAGGCATCCAGTCTCTGAGGGAATCAGCCATCGTAGAGATGATCTATCACATCAAGCCGAATAATGGGGATACACCTATAGATCCAGATGAAGTTGAATGTACACGACCCATGTGGCGAAAACTTACACGGAATGCACCGTCATCATATGCCCATTCATTGCCAACAGTGACCTGGAATGACATAGTACCACTAACAGTGGATGAAATGGTTCATAAACACCGAGAGTTCGTAGACAATCTCACTCCTTCCATCATCTCAGCTGTGAAAAAACTGTCCCAGGACATCGAACAATTGAGGGACGATCTATCTGATTTATCCAGCTCCTCACGTGTACCAACACATGTCTCAGCTATTAACAAAAGGCGTCCTATTGTTCAAGAGAGGAGATACCGAAGGTATATGCCACGGGGTACCCTATGGTTTTACCTGCTGGATCACGGAGAAGACATGACAAAGTGGGATGGAAAACCTACTTCAGCTTTGGAGGAACGGGTGAGTGAACTGAAGAGGGTAGCAAGGGCCAAGACTGATCGTCCCATGAGAGCTATGGCTTCAGTCTCTGGTGATCAGTTTCCCAGATGGAGTGGAAGAGCTGATTTTACTCCATCTCCTGTGATAATGAAGAATAATCCCTTTCAACACGACTTAAGTGTCCAATGCTGTGACGACCATTAGAGGGGCCCTGCCTCCAGCCAGGTGGAGGTAGGGGACAATCGGATTTACTGGACTGTGTGGATCCGATGGCCTGGCACATCAGTCCCACAGAAGTATAAGGCTCTAGTAGATACCGGTGCACAGTGTACCCTGATGCCATCAAGCTGTCAAGGGGTGGAACCCATCTATATTTCTGGAGTAACAGGAGGATCCCAAGAGTTGACTGTGCTGGAGGCTGAAATCAGCCTGACTGGGAGGGAATGGCAAAAGCACCCTATTGTGACTGGTCCAGAGGCTCCATGCATTCTCGGCATAGACTACCTCAAGAGAGGGTACTTCAAAGACCCAAAAGGGTACCGGTGGGCTTTTGGTATTGCTGCTTTGGAGACTGAGGAAATTGAGCAGCTGTCCACCTTGCCTGGTCTCTCAGAAGATCCCTCTGCTGTGGGGTTACTGAAAGTTGAAGAACAACAAGTGCCAATTGCGACCGCAACAGTGCACCGGCGGCAGTATTGCACCAACCGAGACTCCCTGATTCCCATCCATCAGTTGATCCGTAGACTGGAGAGTCAGGGGGTGATCAGCAGGACCCGCTCACCCTTCAATAGCCCCATATGGCCAGTGCGAAAGTCTAATGGAGAATGGAGACTAACAGTAGACTATCGTGGCCTGAATGAAGTCACACCACCATTGAGTGCTGCCGTACCGGACATGCTAGAACTTCAGTATGAACTAGAGTCAAAGGCAGCCAAGTGGTATGCCACGATTGATATTGCCAATGCATTTTTCTCAATTCCTTTGGCAGCAGAGTGCAGGCCACAGTTTGCTTTTACTTGGAGGGGTGTCCAGTTCACTTGGAACCGACTGCCCCAGGGCTGGAAACACAGCCCTACCATTTGCCATGGACTGATCCAGACTGCCCTGGAACAGGGGCAAGCTCCAGAACACCTGCAATACATTGATGACATTATTGTGTGGGGCGATACAGCGGAAGAAGTCTTTGAGAAAGGGAGGAAAATAATCCAAATCCTGCTGAAAGCCGGTTTTGCCATAAAACGGAGTAAGGTCAAGGGACCTGCACAGGAGATTCAATTTTTGGGAATAAAATGGCAAGATGGACGTAGACAGATCCCCACAGATGTGATCCACAAGATAACAGCAATGTCTCCACCAACTAATAAGAAAGAAACGCAAGCTTTCTTGGGTGCAGTGGGGTTCTGGAGAATGCACATCCCAAATTACAGTTCGATTGTAAGCCCTCTCTATCATGTGACCCGGAAGAAGAATGATTTTAAATGGGGCCCTGAGCAGCAACAAGCCTTTGAGCAAATTAAACGCGAGATAGTTCATGCAGTGGCCCTTGGACCAGTCTGGACCGGACCAGATGTAAAAAAGGTGCTGTACACTGCAGCTGGGGAGAACGGTCCTACCTGGAGCCTCTGGCAGAAAGCTCCAGGTCGACCCCTCGGCTTTTGGAGTCGGGGATATAATGGATCTGTGGCCAGCTATACCCCAACTGAGAAAGAGATACTGGCAGCCTATGAAGGGGTTTGAGCTGCTTCGGAAGTGATTGGCACTGAAGCACAGCTCCTCCTGGCACCCCGGTTGCCCATGCTGGGCTGGATGTTCAAAGGCAGGGTCTCCTCTACACATCATGCAACTGATGCTACATGGAGTAAATGGGCTGCACTAATTACAGAACGAACTCGAATAGGAAATCCCAGTCGTCCAGGCATTCTAGAAGTCATCATGGACTGGCCAGAGGGCAAAGATTTCGGAATGTCACCAGAGGAGGAGGTGATGCGCGCTGAAGAGGCCCCACCATATAATAAACTGTCAGAAAGTGAAAAGCAGTATGCCTTGTTTACTGATGGCTCTTGCCGTATTGTGGGAAAGCATCGGAGATGGAAGGCAGCTGTATGGAGTCCTGTACGACAAGTTGCAGAAACTGCTGACGGAGAGGGTGAATCAAGTCAATTTGCCGAGGTGAAAGCCATCCAGCTGGCCCTGGACATTGCTGAACGAGAAAAGTGGCCAGTACTTTATCTCTATACTGACTCATGGATAGTGGCAAATGCCCTGTGGGGGTGGTTGAAGCAATGGAAGCAGAGCAACTGGCAACGCAGAGGTAAACCCATCTGGGCTGCTGCACTGTGGAAAGATATTGCTGCCCGTGTGCAGAACCTGGTGGTGAAGGTACGTCATGTAGATGCTCATGTACCCAAGAGTCGGGCCACTGAGGAACACCAGAACAACCAACAAGTGGATAAAGCGGCTAAGATTGAAGTGGCTCAGATGGACTTAGATTGGCAACATAAAGGTGAATTATTTTTGGCCCGGTGGGCCCATGACACTTCAGGCCATCAGGGCAGAGATGCAACATATGGATGGGCCTGTGGCCGAGGGGTGGACTTAACAATGGACACTATTGCCCAGGTTATTCATGAGTGTGAAACATGTGCTGCAATTAAACAAGCCAAGCGGTTAAAGCCTCTTTGGTATGGAGGACAATGGTTGAAGTATAAATATGGGGAGGCCTGGCAGATTGACTATATCACACTGCCACCAACCCACCAAGGCAAGCGCCATGTGCTTACCATGGTGGAAGCAACCACCGGGTGGCTGGAAACATACGCTGTGCCCCATGCCACTGCCCGGAACACTATCCTGGGCCTTGAGAAACAGATTTTGTGGCGACACGGCACCCCAGAGAGAATTGAGTCAGACAATGGGACTCATTTCCGGAATAACCTTATAGATATTTGGGCCAAAGAGCATGGCATTGAGTGGGTATATCACATCCCCTACCATGCACCAGCCTCTGGGAAAATCGAACGGTACAATGGGCTGTTAAAAACTACACTGAGAGCAATGGGTGGGGGAACTTTCAAGCATTGGGATACACATTTACCAAAGGCCACCTGGTTGGTCAACACCAGAGGATCTGCCAACAGGGCCGGCCCAGCCCAGTCAGAACTTTTACATATTGTAGAGGGGGACAAAGTTCCCGTGGTGCATATGAAGAATTTGCTGGGGAAGACAGTCTGGGTTATTCCTGCTTCAGGTAAAGGCAAACCCACTCGTGGGATTGCTTTTGCTCAGGGACCTGGATATACTTGGTGGGTAATGCGGGAAGATGGGGAAGTCCGATGTATACCTCAAGGGGATTTGATTTTAGGGGAAAACAGCCAGTGAACTCAATTGTATGCTGTTGCCTGCTGTGTAATGCTTTTATAGCCCATCAACTAGATGTCTCCAGGTCACCAGCGACTGGCCCTGACTTCCCTCCAGCCATCATCCCAACAGAGAATGAACTTTGAACATCGTGGACCGAATGGACTCGGCAGCATTATAGGGATTGGTCCATGCACTAAGAAAATGATTTTTTCCTCTTGGTCTGTATGTATATGGATGTATATATGTGGGAGAGCGATGGTGTATTGAAAATGTGGGATCTGAGCACGACGTGAATGGTATGGAATAAGGAGTGGATAATGTCCTGGGTTCAGCAGTAGCAGTCATGTTTTTCCTTTGTGTTAACTGGTGCAGTGCTGTGTTTTGACTTCTAGCTTGAGAACAGTGTTGGTGAAGCCGATGTTTTCGGTTGTTGCTAAGTGATGTTTACCCTGACCAAGGACTCTGTGAGGCTCATGCTCTGCCAGGGAGGAGGGGAAGCTGTGAGGAAGCAGAGACGGGGCGCCTGACCCGGGCTAGCCGGGGAGGTATTCCATACCACAGCACGTCATGCCCGGGGTGGGGGGGGTAACTGGGAATTACCCGGAAGGACAGGGGCTTCCGGTTGGAACTCGCTTTCTTGGCCGGTGGTATCGTATTCTCTTCCCTTGTTATTTTCCCTTATCATTGTTTTAGCTGATAGTAGCGGTGGTGATTTGTTGCTGGACTGTTCTTGTCTCAACCCGTAGGAGTTGCGCTCTCTCGATCCTCCTCCCCGTTCCTCCGGGAGCGGGGAAGGGGAGAGCCCCGGTGCGGGGGGGGGGGGGGGGGGGGAGACAGACACGGACCTCGATTGTTGTCAGCTCGGCACCACTCACTGGGAGTGAGTGAACAAGTTACCTGACTGGGTTTAAACCACGACACGGATATAGGTAGGGTCCTTCAGAATTTAAGCCCAGAGTGCCAGCTACTGGGGTGACTGGGGTGAGTGAATTTGGTGACAGCTACTTGAGTCAGACTGGGAGTATAAAACACCCCTATCATGTAGTGCCAGCTGCTTGAGTTTAAAGACCTCCAGCCGCTGGGTTGGGAACAGTGTGTGTCCTGAAAACCAGCTACTGGGGGAACTGGAATGACTGCAGGCATGTGTGTGTGTGTTTACATGTGTGTGTGATCTGAAAGGACTAGGTGCTAGCTACTGGGTGGACCAGCATGACTGGATTTGGTGACTGGAATCAAACTGGGGGTGTAGGAGCCCCTGGCCTGTGGTGTCAGTGACTGAAGCAAGTGGCAGGTGTCTGTGTGAGAGTGAAATTTGGTGCTGGCTACTAGAGTCAGATTGGGGGTATAGGCACCCCACAGCCTGTAGTGTTAGCTACTGGAGTGAGTGGGGAAGGTTCAGCATCAGCTACTGGAGTGAGTGGGGGACTTTTACCTGCAGCCACTGGGGTGGGAACAGTGTGTGTCCTGAAAACCAGCTACTGGGGTGAGTAGTAAAAAAAACAGCTACCAGCATGAGTGAGGTGAGTGAGAGGCTCAATGCCAGTGGCTGGAGCAGGACTGCAGGTCACAGTTTGTGTGTCTGGTACTGGCTGTTGAGGGGTAGTCAAGTATCTGTATCTTCCCTAAATCTGGTGTGTGGGTGTGGGTGCGCATGTGTATTCACTAGAAAACTTCAAGCTGTACTTGTCAGCAAGTAGCAGGGGAACGCTTGGGTCCAGTCTGGGGTATCAGGCAGGTAAGTCAGGTTAATGGTGGTATGCCCTTTTTAATGTAAATGTGGAGTGCCTGTGGGACGAGCTTGTGAGTGCATGCATGTTTGCTGTAGAACATCAAGCTGAACTCGCTGGTGAGTAGGGCACCCATGAAGAGGGTAAGAAAACCTGGGATCTGTGCAGGGGTACCAGGTGTACAGAAGGTCCATGACAGTACTTGAGGGATCCTCGAATGTGTGTGCGCTTTCACTAGTGACTTTCTATCTCTACCAGCCATAGAGGAGAAAGGGGACTTGGTTGTCTATTTTCATGTTTTATGTGGGTTCTGTATGTTAGGTGCTGTTGAAGGCAGCACCTTGTCTGTGACAGTCTGTGTAACCAGCTGTGTCAGTGTCCTTTGTGTGCATGCTCAGCTTTGCTACTGGTTGAACCTGCAAACATATAAGTGGCAGCTGAGACTCCAGGGGCGGTGGTACTGGGCTGGGCTCAAGCGGCTGGGCTCAAGCAGCTGGGCAGGAGGGAGTCCTAGTCTGGAGTAGCTGGAGGAGGTGGCCACACTCTTAACATCCCTTAACAGTATATGCAAATTAAGTTTCTCATCAAGCTTTTACATTTCAAAATTCATATAATGAAAATAAAGAGGAAATAAGAGGTGCATTTTGGACTTCTTTGACTATCATAAAGATTTTCTCTATCTACATGGAAATTATCTAAGGGAAAAAATGCTATACTCAGGCTTGAGTATAAATGCTATATTTTGCATTTATACTCAAGCCTGAGGAGTACTGCATGTAAAGGAGAAATGAAGATACAAGCTGTAATGGATGGGAATCCGGATGAGAAAATTGGGAGAATAAATGTTATTTGAATGATATTATTATGTGTTAGTTTTGTGTTTTACAGAAACTACAGATCCCAGATGTCCTGGTAATTAAATGTCATACATATTCATTAACCATCCAAGAACTGCTTTACATAATCCAACGCCCATTTCCTCATGCCCACAACAATGTGGTAGTGGTCTTTTGGGGGTCATTTACAATCTTCATCACTTTCTGTCAATCCTTGAAGCATGCGCAGTAGATAAATGCTTACACCATCTTAATTGGTTCAGTAACACTGCAGACATAATCATCCCGTCCTACTTATCAGTTAGCTTAGCTGCAGCACATCCTGGACATCTGCTAGTTTCAGATACTCTTGTCCTGTTTTTCTATCCTGTTTTTCTTACAATTATTTTTGTACTAAGGTCATAAGGACCTAAAACTACGCCAACTACAACAATTTATCTTATACAAGGATTCTCATAATGTTCTCTATTGCTATTTAATTCAAGTTGCTAAAAGATAGATGGTTGGTTCTTGCTGGCATATTACATTCCATCAATGTTGTAACCATGTCAGAAAGCAAACACATTGGAAGGAGGCCTCTGTTTCTGTTGACTTTAAATAATTCCTGTGATAGCTTTATAGCAGCTTGCTTAGAAAAGACAAATTAGTCAGGTAGCAAGATAGTTATCTCAAATAGATAACTACTCCTTTAAGGTTAAATTAAAGCAAAGGGTCAGATTGATCACAGCATTTAAAGACATTAATTGAAGATCAATCTCAGAAGCAAGATATTCCTCCTTCAAGTTCAGATCAAGCAAAGATCTGGCCACTTGAATTCCAAGGGTTCTTGATTCTACCATAAAATCAAGAGAGCCATGATTCCCCCCCATTCCCCCCCCCCCCCCAGTAGTTAAGGCTGATTCTCTTTTGGCTGGGAGGATATTAAGAAAACAAAATTTTCTGGGACCAGAGTGAAACAGGTTCTCACCCAAAGCTACTCAATAGCATTCAAAGCTTCTGGAAAAGTAAAGCCAGTCTATTCCTGTGACTAGTATTCTTTTGCGTATTTTGAGTCTAGATTATGATTGTTATATTGATACAGCAAGCCAAGTATTAAGATTTGACCCAAATTGCAGAGGGTCCAGAAACCATAAACTAAGCTGTGCTATAAAATCCTGTGCTATGCCACTTATAAAATTGTGCTGCGCTGATTCTGCTTATTACAAATCTTGTGCTACTCTGATCATAAGATTCTATGCTATGCTAATCATAAAATTCTGTTTAAAAATGAAACTTTAATTGAAATTGCAACTTAGTGTTGTCATCATTCTGCCAGGGATCCCTAAAAGAACCTATCTGCCCCTTTAGTGTCAGGTGACAACAGCATTTAGGTTAAGTTGCATTTTGGTTTCACAATATGATGGCCTTCAATCAAATTCTTCATGACTAAAATAAGCAATTCTTCATGGCTGTTTTCATTCATTGAAGTTTCTTTGTCTTATGATATTGCAACAGAAAAAGATCATGTTGTATCATGTTATGCTATACCTGCCAAGGTCTAATTTGAAAAAAACACCCATTAAATATGTTAAGGCAGACTGTGCCTCAGCTGTTCACCTGGTTTGATTTTTGAAACAATTACTTGATTTGAAAGAGAAGAATATAATCTTACTGATGTTTTCCATTTTGTTCTTTGTCAATCTAAAGCTATGAATGGCTCAAAGTTATATACTTGAATAATGTGAAAAAAAAAGAAGTGATAAGACTATGATTTGGTGACAGCACATCTTATTATCATTTTGTCTAAATCTGTATTTTCATTTCTAGTGTGATAAAAATTATTGAGACCACACAGTAATTAGGATCTAAGAACATTATTAGCATATAATTGCTGCATCATCTGGAGACCCAAGACCCCTGCTAAGGACAAGTGATCAACTAAGATGATATTTTGTGAGAACAGAGGTTTCCTTAACTGAAGGATCCTTATCTAAGAGAAACATGAATTACTGATGCCTAATAACTTTGAAGAAGTTGATGATAGAAACATGGTGAACGGTGTCACATCTACTTGGCAACCAGTCACTAGTGGGTCCCCCAGGGCTCAGTATTGGGGCCATGTGGTGGTACATTCCCCCCTCTCTCTTGGACCCCTCTGCTTCTCCAAGAATTCCTGTTAGGCCTCAGCCTTTGCACAGATGCAAGGAGTTGGACAGCTGGGTGCTCCCTGGCTGTACCATGAACTCTAATTACCTAGCAAAGGTGGGAAGGGGCACTCAGATACTCCCTGATCATACCAGGAGTTCTTTTAGGATGATAAATCATTCCCTGACAACCTGAAACAATCGACATGGAATTGAGGCCAGGATGAAAATTTACTACTGACTACAGCCAATCATCTTACAACCCTATAAATAGTGGTCCCAAGAGAGAGACCCTTTGAGCTCTCCTGGACTGCAGTGAGCTGCAACCAGTTATCTCTCTGAGTGAAACAACTCTCAGAGTCTGTAAACTCTCAAGTTTAAGAAATAGAGGAACTATTTGCCTGTGCCGTTACTGCTGCTCACTGAAACTCAGCCCTTTGCCTGGTGAGGAGTGCTGAGAAAGATGACATATTGTACTATTACTTTTCACTGCACCTGAGGGAAATTTTTAACATACATATGCATATATATGTATATACATCTATATATCCATATATCTCCATCTTAATGTGTCGTGTTAGTTTAGATACTTAATTTTAAAGTGCATGTATATTAGCTTCAATAATCAAGTGTTGTTAGAAGTCCTGTGATTCACTTTAAAAAATACAAAATGCTGCTAAATTACATTTGTAATCCTTTAGATGAATACCATTGACCAGGTCTGAGAATAAGTCTAAATTCAGCTGCACCTAGACTCTTCTCCGAGAGGAAGTTTAGAAAGCAAGGGGATCCAGTCTGAACCTCATGACTCAACAGGAGGATTTCCCTTATCCTTTTCACCTTCAATCCCTCTACCTCGATTTCCTTTTAAATTCCATTTGACATAAACCATTGTCCAAGTCTGAGACTAGGACTAGATCCAGCCACACCTAGGCTCTGTCAAGAGTTTAGAAAGCAAGGATGGTCTAGTCTGAACCTCATGACTCAACAGAAAGGTTTCCCTTATTCCTTTGCATTTTTGGTTTCTATACACATTATTTCAGTTCAATTCTGTATAAATCACTTTAACACAATCCTGTATAAAAATTTTCCAGTTGTGACAGAATCTTTTTTTGTATGTAATAGAAAGGACCTTGATATAAGGAAAGCAAGTGCCTGGAAAACATAGGGTTAAGATACTTTTAACTTAACTTAGGTCTAAGAGAACAATGTTTGTGTTGTAAGTCTGTGGTGTGATAACAGAGTTTAGTAGTCTTACTAACAAGAGTGAATTATTTGGTCAATTGCTGAGGTGAGTAGCTCGAGAGAGGACGCCTTCAACACCGGAGCTGGGGGGAGATCAGCGTCCAGGAGCCTCAACTCAGAGCAACAACAGCCACCGAGGGAGCCTCAAGTCCTCGACAGGACCTGCCCAGGAGCCAGCAGCTCAGCTGACGCGAGCAGCTGACTCACACGGGGCGAAGCCTGAAGCAGCGGCACCAACCCTGACTGGTTAAAAACCTGCCCCAGGGACCGCGAGCGATTAGGAGCTCGGCGAACAGAGTGGGTCGAGGCAGTTTGCGTGGCGGTTCGTGCGGGCAGGCGAGCGGGATGGTGAGCACTCGTCGTATGATCAGGGCCCGGTCTGGGAGCTCTGCTCTGGCTGCCCTGGCGGTGGCCAGCGTAGGCATCCAGGCAGAGCCGATGAGAGGGGAGGCTGCAGTGCAGAGGTCAGGGTGTAGAGACTGCCTGCACTGCTCCTGTGAGGGAATGGTGCGCAATGGGCAGGGCTGCACTCGGTGCTCCCTGGTGGAGGTCCTCCTGCAGCAGGTGGCTGAGCTGCGGGATGCTGTTAATAGACTGCGAGATGTCAGGGAAGATGAGAGTAAGCAGGAATGCTTGCTTATGGCCCAAACTGTGCAGGGGCTTTGAGCTTCACCTCTATGTCATGAAGGAAAGAAGGAGGCTGTTAACCTGGGAAGCTGGGAATTAGTGACAAAAAAAAAAAAACACAACAAAAAAAAGAAGGAAAAGGACAACCAAAAAGCAAGGGGCTTCCCCCTAAATCCCCTGTCCCCATGCAGAACCGCTTTGCTGTCCTGCAGGGCGCTAATAAGGAAGCGCACTCGAGCCAGAAACAGCCAGCTGATGCCCTGGTAAAGAAGATCTCTACTGGTGCTGCCAGGAAAAAGCGGCGGGTCGTAGTAGTAAGGGACTCTACACTAAAAGGGAAAGAAGCACTCGTCTGCCATCCAGACCCCATCTCAAGGGAGGTGTGTTGCCTACCGGGGGCACAGATCAGGGATGTGGCAGACAGGCTGCCTATTCTAGTAAGTCCCACGGACTATTACCTGCTCCTGGTGATACATGTGGGTGCTAGGGATATAGATAGTAGTAGCCTGGGGAACATAAAGAAGGACTACAGAGCCCTGGGGGAGGTGGTTAGGGGCTCTGGAGCTCAGGTGGTCTTTTCATCAATTCTCCAGGGTACAGGGGAGGGCCTAAAAAAAGCTAGGAGCATTAGCCAGGTTAATAAATGGTTAAAAGGGTGGTGTCATAGTCAGGGGTTTGGGTGTCTTGAACACGGGACCCAAGCTTGTAGGCCAGGTCTAGTGGGGGCTGGTGGAGCTGGTCTGATAAAGAAGGAAAAGAGCAGTTTTGGTAGGAGGCTTGCCAGACTGGTCAAGGAGGCTTTAAACTAGATGTGTTGGGGGAGGGGGCATCATTCCATTCCAACACAACCAGTCAGTTGCCAGAACCTATAATAAATGCTCGGAGCAATGTAGAGATATCCCAGCCGCTCCAGCCAATGAGACGGCTTCAGTTAGAGCTTGGCTCAGATGCCTCTATACAAATGCCCGTAGCATGGGGAACAAACAAGAGGAATTAGAGATGTGGGCACGTCTACGGGGGTATGATATAATAGGCAACACAGAAACATGGTGGGATGGCTCCTATGACTGGAGTGTTGGAATGGAAGGTTACAGGCTCTTTAGAAATGACAGGCCTGGCAGGCGGGGAGGGGGAGTTGCCCTTTTTCTTAGGGATAGGCTGGAGAGTCTGGAACTCTGTCTGGGGACAGGTGAGCAGTCCACAGAGAGTTTGTGGGTCAGGGTTAAAGGGAATATAGCTATGGGAGACATTACTGTGGGGATCTGTTACAGACCGCCTGATCAAGAGGAACCTGCGGATGAAGCACTCCATAGACGGATAGCAAAAGCCTCACGCTCGCAGGCCCTTGTTCTCATGGGGGACTTCCACCACTCTGACATCTGTTGGAAGGATGGTACGCCCCGGCAGAAGCAATACAGGAGGTTCCTCGATTGTGTAGAAGACAACTTCCTTCTGCAAGTAATAGAGGAGCCGACAAGGAGAGGTGCCATGCTTGACCTCGTGCTCACCAACAGGGAAGGGCTCGTTGGAAATGTGACTCTCCAGGGCAGCCTTGAATGCAGGGATCATGAGATGCTCGAATTTGAGATCCTCAGGACAGTGAGAAGAGCGTGCAGCAAGCTCACTGCCCTGGACTTCAAAAGAGCAGACATTGGCCTCTTCAGGAACCTGCTTCGGAAGGTTCCATGAGATACAGCCCTAGAGGGCAGAGGGGCCCAAGACTGTTGGTTGATATTCAAGGATCACCTGCTGCAAGCTCAGGAGTGTTGCATCCCAACAAGAAGGAAGTGCAGCGGGAGGGCCAGGAGACCTGCTTGGATGGATAAGGAGCTCGTGAGGAAAATTCAATTGAAAAAAGAGGCTTATAATAAGTGGAAGCAAGGACAGGTGGCATGGGGATGTTGTCTGGGAAGCTAGGGACCAGGTTAGGAAAGCTAAGGCCCAGTTAGAATTAAACTGGGCTAGAGGTATTAAAGATAACAGGAAGGGATTCTACAGGTACATAGCAAATAAAAAACTGACTAGGGAGAACGTAGGCCCCCTCAGGAAGCTCTCAGGAGAACTGGCTACACAGGATTTGGAGAAGGCTGAGGTTCTGAATGACTTCTTTGCCTCAGTCTTCACTGGCAAAGGCTCTGACCAAACCACCCAAGTCTTGGAAGGCAGATGCAGGCACTGTGAGAATGAAGACCTTGTGCCCACTGTAGGAGAGGAACTGGTTCGAGACCGTCTTAAAAATCTGAACGTGCGCAAGTCCATGGGTCCTGATGAGATCCATCCGCAGATCCTGAAGGAGCTGGCAAATGAAGTTGCGAAGCCGCTGGCCATCATATTTGAGAAATCGTGGAAGTCAGGTGAAGTTCCCGATGACTGGAAAAAGGGAAATATAACACCCATTTTCAAGAAGGGGAAAATGGATGACCCTGGGAATTACTGACCAGTCAGTCTCACCTCTGTGCCTGGCAAAATCTTGGAGCAGATTCTCCTGGATGGCATGTTAAGGCACATGAAAATCAACAAGGTGCTTGGTGCCAGCCAGCATGCCTTCACTAAGGGGAAATCCTGCCTGACCAATTTGGTGGCCTTCTGTGATGGGGCTACAGAACTGATGGACAGGGGTAGAGCAGTTGATGTCATCTACCTGGACTTGTGCAAAGTGTTCGACACTGTCCCACACGACATCCTTGTCTCTAAATTGGAGAGACATCAATTTGATAGATGGACCACTCGGTGTATAAAGAACTGGCTGGATGGCCGCACACAAAGAGTTGTCGTCAATGGCTCAATGACCGGCTGGAGACCAGTAACGAGTGGCATCCCTCAGGGATCGGTGTTGGGACCGGTCTTCTTTAACATCTTCATTGCTGACATGGAGAGTGGGATTGAGTGCGCCCTCAGCAAGTTTGCTGATGACACCAAGCTGTGTGGTTCAGTTGATACCCTGGAGGGAAGGAATGCCATCCAGAGGGACCTCGACACCCTTGTGAGGTGGGCTGATGCCAACCTCATGCAGTTTAACCATGCCAAGTGCAGGGTCCGACACCTGTGTCAGAGCAATCCCAGGCACAGCCAGAGGTTGAGCAGAGAAGAGATTCAAAGCAGCCCTGCAGAGAAGGACTTGGGGCTGTTGGTTGATGAGAAAATGAACATGAGCTGGCAGTGTGTGCTTGCAGCCCAGAAAGCCCAACCGTATCCTGGGCTGCATCAAAAGGAGCGTGACCAGCAGGTCGAAGGAGGTGATCCTGCCCCTCTACTCTGCTCTTGTGAGACCTCACCTGGAGTATTGTGTGCAGTTCTGGTGTCCTCAACATAAAAAGGACATGGAACTGTTGGAACAAGTCCAGAGGAGGGCCACGAGGATGATCAGGGGACTGGAGCACCTCCCATATGAAGACAGGCTGAGGAAGTTGGGGCTGTTCAGCCTGGAGAAGAGAAGGCTGCATGGAGACCTCATAGCAGCCTTCCAATATCTGAAGGGGGCCTATAGGGATGCTGGAGAGGGACTCTTCATTAGGGACTATAGTGATGGGCTTAGGGGTAATGGGTTAAAACTTAAACAGGGGAAGTTTAGGTTGGATATAAGAAGGAAATTCTTTCCTGTTAGGGTGGTGAGGCCCTGGAATGGGTTGCCCAGGGAGGTTGTGAATGCTCCATCTCTGGCAGTGTTCAAGACCAGGTTGGACGAGGCCTTGGGTGATATGATTTCGTGTAAGATGTCTCTGCCCATGGCAGGGGGGTTGGAACTAGATGATATTAAGGTCCTTTCCAACCCTAACGATTCTATGATTCTATTTCTTTCCATCCTTCTAATGAGTGACTATCCTTCTAATTATCAGTTTAGAGACAGTGACTCCAGAACATCTGCTAGCTTAGGATACTCCTTGTCTGCCCTATCCTGTTACGAAGGTCACACTGTTCGAAATCTTTGCCAGCTATCAGAAACTTGCAGATACGGTTGGTTTCAGCTAATTTTTTATTACTGGGGCATCCAACTGTGCCAAATGTGTGAAGTGCACCCTGAAGAAGACTGCTTACTTCATCTTGAAGACCCCTGCCCATGACCATCAGAGGGCAGTGCACAAGTGCCAAAAGGGAGGAAACTTATGATAATGAGTACCTAAACTAATTGTAATATTCCCTCCGAACTCTCGGGAACCTAATGAATATGCATGTTTGTGTGTAATAAATATCTGCTTGCTTAACACCTCTGTGAAATACGAACTCACTCTTCTAAACAAGATAACAAGGTTTTTTGAGGGACAAAGTCAATAAAGCAAAAGCAACAGCGCTGGGCGCATGACCATAGCCAGAGGCGCAAGTGATTAGTATTCATTATGGGTTTATATACTTTCACTATTGCATTAGTCACGTACATATTCATAATTCCCGCATATAGGCGGGGAATATTATAACTAGCTCCAGGAACTTATTATCATAAGTCTCCTCCTCTTGGCACTGCTCTCCGGTGATTGTGGGCAGTGGTCTTCAGGATGAAGTAAGCAGTCTTCCTCTTGTGAGTAGGGGTTTTCAAGATGAAGTAAGCAGTCTTCCTCACAGTGTACTTTTCACCTTTGGCACAGTTGGACCCCCCAGTAATTACACAACTAGCTGAAACCAGCCATATCTGTAATTCTTCTGATAACTAGCAAAGATTTAAAACAGTGTGACCTTCCTGCAAAATTTATTGCAGGATGGGCAGACAAGTGTAAGAAACTATGGATAAGGGTATTGTTTATTAAGACTTATGTTAAGCCCAATGTAAAGGTTAGGCAACAAAAGATATGGAATCGCTTACTCAAACAGTCACCAGACACAGCTTGTGCAAAGATAAGATAACCGCAATCGCTTACACAAACTAAACCAAGTACCGCTTATGCAAACATAGCAGATGTTGACTAAAGATAACTGTAAGATGTTCCAGGAACTGGCAGAAATAAGACAAACAACTCCATATAAGGACATATGAGTAAAAGGTCAACTATGGGACAAAGGAGGAAAACTTCTTACTTCAGCCTCAACGACCACCAGGAGACAGAAGTTGAACCCCTAGCAACAGCTGAAGCATGCGCAGAGTACCTCCAATACTTCATGAACACGGAAGTAAAGATGTATAAAAAGGGCTGTTTGAACTGCTCATTATGGCAGTAGACGGAGCGCAGACTCCCCTGTCGTCCAGCGCTGTTTTTGCTTATATTCTACTTGCTATAATTAATAAAATTTTAATTGGATTATGATCTGTTGTGGTCACAATTTATAACACAAGGAATATCCCAAGCTAGCAGATGTTTGGGAGGCACTGTCTCTAAACTAACTGATAAGTAGAAGAACGGTGTGAAATAACTCATTCATGTTTAGTGGGGCCACTAAAATCCTGTTATCTCACCACAGACTTACAACACAAACATTGTTCTTTAAAGCTAAAGATATTTTAGAGGACTAGTGTGAAAAAATTAACTCATGTTTGGTGGGGCCACTACATTCCACAGACTTACAACATAAACATTGTTCTCTTTCTACAACCTAAGTTAAGCTAAAAAGTGCTTTAACTCTATGTTTTCCAGGCACTAGCTTTTCTTATATCACCCTCTGTGTGCAAGTTAGGAGAAGCAATCCCCCTTGCACCCGACGCCGTAATAAACATACCTGCTTTATAACTCTCTGAGTTGTAGTCTGATTCTGTACTTCAACTTTGCCATCAAACTCTGCTGAATCACACATTCATAAATTTCTATTAAAATTACTTTTGCTAATATCTCTGACAGTGATTCTTTTAGCCACCCTAATGACTCTGTTTCATAACAGGCCAGTCTTATTTAATATCTTTATTGACAATCTGGATGAGGGGATCAAGTACACCCTCAGTAAATTAGCATTGTATGTCAGTGAGTGTATCGGGAGGGAAAAAGTGAACAGGAGGGGAAAAGCAGACGTTCACTACCCTAGGCTTGCTTTTGGACTACGGCCAACAGTCAGTATCTGTGGACGACCCCACACCACCGTCCGTTACAACCACCGACGGAACACCGGGAGACGCCAGTGGAGGAGGAGTGGCAGCAACTATGAGCGCGCTTGCGCGCTACTGAGTAGGGGTGGATTGGGTGGAGGATCGTTTCCTGTGCTCTTGTCGCAGTTCGGAATTTGCAGTGCGCCTGCGCGTTGGTGTAGGGGAGGAGGGCGGTGTCCGGCTCTGTGTTTTGAACGTCTCGATGCGGTAAGCTCACTATTTGGCAGGAAGGTGAGAAGGCTTCTATCCTGGTGGTGGAGCTCGTGTACGGAGAAGAAGATCTAAATATGGCAGCGGCGAACAGGAGGCAGCAGTGGTGATGGCCAGGTAGGACAAACGAGACGAGGGGAGCAGCTGTACCTAGTGCTGCCGCAGAGAATCTGAGTGACCTAGTGAGACGAGAGGACTGTTGCAGCTGCATCATAACGCTTCTAGACTATTCTCGTGGTACTCCCAGGTGCCCATCCCCCTAGCAGGTGAGTAACGAATGCGGGCGGGAGGGAGGGGGGAGGGAAGCGCAGTCTGTCGCACCGCCTTTGGCTTGGCTTGGCTTGGCTTAGCCTAGTACCGGGTAGAGTCGGAGGGAGGCACTGTGGAATGAGCTTGGAGCTGCTGCTCCAAGCTTTCCCTTCCCTCCCCTAGGCTGACGTTAATTATATGCTTGCAGCGTTCTGTTTCAGTTACCTTTTCTTCATTGCCTACTTCGGGCCCGTCCGCAAGCTGCGAGATGCGGACGAGAGTGGGGACCTTCGGGCTTGTGTTGCCGTTTCTATTTTCCCTTCCCACATAGCGCCCTGGTTCCTTAGTAACCCCTATTCTGCCGGGCTCCGGGGTACTGCTGTCTGCCTTTGTCACGGTCCCTCTCGATATCTACCCCACCTCCATATAGTCCCTTGCTGGAGGGGAGGGGTCGCAGCTTTACCTCTGCTTCTCTCTGGAGCTATTGTACTGTGGGTTGAGGCCCGCCGCCGGGCTTTCAGCAGATAAGCCTTTCGATAATGCACGTTGGGAGAAGTGGAGATATGCCTCTGCCCTGTCATCCGTCCCCTCCCGAGAAAATGGGGTGAAGAGGATGCGAGAGCTGTGGCGGGGCTCGACCGCACCGCAGTAGCCAAAGGCTGGAGCTGGGAGAGTTGCTAACGCACTGGGCTGGCAGCGCTGCGGTCACGCACGCTATTACTGCTGTCTGGGGTACTCGGAGTGCGTGTGTATATGCGCGCGCTTTGCTGGGTTCCTTTGTCTGCTGCTGCTTTCCCCTCCTCCCTCCATTTCCTCTATTTCCTTTCTCTCCTCCCTCCTCTCCTTTCTTTCCCGTTTTTCTCAGACTCAAATCGCCGCTGCGGCTGCAGGTTTGTAAATACTGGACCAACACACGCAGCATGGCTGACGCCCGCAATGCTCCTTCACTAGGCTCTCCTCTTTCTCCTTCTGTCTCTGCCGCTTAGCCTCTCCTCCATTTTAGGCTTTTGTTTCTTCCTCTGTCTCCTATCTACAAAAAAATAAAAATAAAAAAAAAAATCACCCTTATTGTGCGCATGGCGGGATTTCAAGGGTAAGGATCCTCTCTTTGGAGGCTTTCACATTTCGTTTTGCTGTTTACAACAAAATGAAACCTAAAATCAGAGGGAGTTTGGGAACCTAGCAAGGTTTGGAAGGAGGGATGGAGGGGGAGAACTGACTGAGCCCTGCTGGGAAAGGCTTGACTGGAATGCGTGTATCTCTTTGGGGGAGGGGGCTGGGTGCACCGAAGTGCTGGCAGAGAAGAAATACTGTATTATGCTTGCAAAATGATCTAGTGCCTTTTCTTTCATTTTAGGATGTAGTTCAGTATAAGGTATCAACTCGGCACAGTCTTATTAAAAAGACCTGAACTAGTTATGTTAGAATAGGCATTGTATAGTGGAAAAACATAGTATGGGATTTATTATTTTTTTTAATGGGTTCTTGGCGTCCTTTGTATCTTCTTGTCAGTATCTTAAATAGCTTCACAGATCACGGGATATAAAACTGGAGTTAACATTTGCCAAATCTCTTTATGTTGCTAGTTTTTTGTCACAGATAAATTTGCTCTTGTGATGACAATAGCACAAACGGAAGTGTGGGATTTTTTTGTTGTTAAAAGGAGCAGGGTTTCTGCTATTACCATTTCTTTTTTAATAATAGAATCATGAACTGAAGTGTGATACAGAACTACAAGACAGCATGTTTCTGTTCTCTCCTAACACAAAACAAATGTTCAGTTCAACACCTCCCAGCCTCAGTTATCCAGAGTACCCCCATCAATGAAAATAGCTTATATTTTATTGTGGGGGTTTTGGTGGTGGTGTGCTTTGTTTTTTGGTTTGGGTTTTTTTTTAATGATATAAAGTGAAAATAACATTTTAGATGTGCCCAAGAAATACAAATGATCTGCTGGGGAACCACGTATCTAAGCTTTAATTTAAGGGTTAATGCTCAAGGTGCAAAGGATGGGATGCTTTCTGATGCTTTCTAAGCATATGTTAATATAATTCAGAGTAAATGTTTCAAAGATTATATTTAAAAACAGTCTTTGATTAAAGCTTGTGCACATTGATAGCGAGGAGTCAGGGAGTGTGTTGACTTCCTTGAACTCAATATTGTGAGTGAGAAGGCTGAATGTTTGTGGGTGATGATCAGGGCAAAAGTCAACCAAGCAGATATCCTGGTAGTAGTCTCTTATAAACCACCCAGCCAGGACGAAGCTACAGACAACTGGGAAAGTTTCATGATCGCTTGCCGTTGTTCTGATGGGGGACTTCAACCTACCAGATGTCTGCTGGAAGTACAATACAGCAAAGAAACAATCCAGGAGGTTCTTAGAGGGTGTGGAAGATAACTTCCTGACCCAGCTGGTTAGTGAGCCAACTAGGGGAGATTCCTGGCTAGACTGGCTGTTCACAGACAGAGAAGGGCTGGTGGGTGGTGTGATGGTTGGAGGCTGTCTTAGGCCTTAGGAGAAGTCAGGAGGAAGGTCAGCAAAACCTCCACCTTAGACTTTTGGAGGGCTGACTTTGGCCTGTTCAGGGCACTGGTTGGCAGAATACCTTGGGAAGCATTACTGAAGGACAAAGGGGTCCAGGAAAACTGGATGCTCTTCAAGAATGAAATTGTTAAGGTGCAGGAGCAGGCGCTCCCTATGTGCCAAAAATCAAACTGGTGGGGAAGAAGACTAGCCTGGCTGAACAAGGAGATAGTGCTGGAAGTCGGGGGGGGGTGGGGTAGAACTTACCACCTCTGGAAGAAAGGACAGTTACCCCATGAGAAGTATAAGGATGTTGTTAGGTTATGTAGAGAGAAAGTTAGAAAGGCTAAGGCACAGAAGGATCTAAATCTGGCCACTGCCATAAAAGATAATGAAAAGTACTTTTTCAAATATTTTAGCAATAAAAGGAGGGCCAAGGAGAACCTCCATCCTCTACTGGATACTAGGGGATGCCTAGTGACTAAAGATGAGGAAAAGACTGAGGTACTTAATGCTGCCTTTGCGTCAGTCTTTAATAGCAACACCAGCCATCCTCGGGGTACTCAGTTCCTTGAGTTGGATGACAGAGATGGGGAGCTGATTGAAGTCCCCATAATTCAGGAAGAAATGGTTAGTGACCTCCTGCTCCACTTAGATGTATACAAGTCAGATGGGGCCAAATGGGTTATACCCAAGAGTGCTGAAGGAGCTGGTGGACGAGCTTGCTAAGCCGCTCTCCATCATCTGTCAGCATTTGTGGTCTAGTGAGTAGGTCCCATAAGACTGGAGGGTGAGCAATGCAGAATTTGCATTTTGCTCACTGCAAAAACAACAGGAAGGAGGAACCTGTCAGGCTGACCTCAGTGCTAGGGAAGGTCATGGAGCAGTTGAGACTAAATGAGATCATAAAGCACATGTGGGGAAACCATGGAATCGGGCACAGTCAGCATGGATTCATGAAGGGCAGGTCCTGCTTGACCAAACCTGATGTCCTTCTGTTACAAGGTGACCCATCTGGTTGATAAGGGAGAGGCTGTAGATATTGTCTATTTGGACTTTACTAAAGCATTTGAAACTGTGTCCCACGGCGTTCTGGGAACCTGCTTCTCATGGCCTAGAAAGGAGGATACTTCATTTGGCTGGAAACTGGATGACTGAGCCCAAAGAGTGGTGGTAAATGGTGTCACATCTAGTTGTCAACTGCTTACTAGTGGTGTCCCTCAGGGCTTGGTGTTAGGACAAGTGTTTTTTAATATCTTTCATGATGATCTGGATGAGGGGATTGAGTGTACCCTTAGTATGTTTGCAGATGACATCAAGCTGGGTGAGAGTGTTGATCTGCTGGAGGATAGGAAGGCTCTGCAGAGGGATCTGGATGGGTTGGATCAATGGGATGTGGCCAATGGTATGAGGTTCAATAAGGCAAAGTGCTGGGTCCTGCATTTGTGTCACAATAACCCTATGCAGTGCTCCAAGAGTGGCTGGAAAGCTGCTCGGCTGAAAGGGACCTGGGGATGTTGATTGGCAGCCAGCTGAACATGAGCCAGCAGCGTGCCTGGGCAGCCAAGAAGGCCAGTGTCATCCTGGCCTGTATCAGAAATGGCATAGCCAGCAGGACTAGGATAGTTATAATCCCCCTGTACTTGACACTGGTGATGCCACACCTCGAGTATTGTGTTTAGTTCTGGGCCCCTTGCTGCAAGAAATACGTTGAGGTGCTGGAGCTGGTCCAGTGAAGGGCAATGGAGCTGTTGAAGGGCCTGGAGCACAAGTCTTATGAGGAATGGCTGAGGCAACTGGGGTTGTTTACCCTGGGGAAGAGAAGGCTCATGGGGAACCTTATTGCACTCTACAGCTACTGAAAAGGAGTGCGGTGGGGGTTGGTTTGTTCTCCCAAGTAACAAGCCATATTACAAGAGGTAATGACTTCAAGCTGCACCAGGCGAGGTTTAGGTTGGGTATTAGGAAAAATTGTTTCACAGACAGGGTGCTCAGGCATTGGAACAGGCTTCCCAGGAAAGTGGTGGAATCACCATCCCTGGAAGTGTTCAAAAACTGTGTAGATGAGGCCCTTGGTGACATGGTTTAGTGGTGGTCTTGGCAGTCCTGGGGTAATGGTTGGACTTCATGATCTTAACGGTCTTTTCCAACCTAGTTGATTCTATGATTCACGGCTTCTGTCAGAGCAGTGCACTAAAGTAATGTCCTAAGTCTCTTTGGTTACTTTTCTTTGTAAGCACTGGCATAGCATAATCAGCAGCTCGCTCGCCTTCTCCCCCCCCCCCCCCCCCCCCAAGAGGGATGGGGAGGAGAATCGAAAAAATGTAACTCCCACGGGTTGAGATAAGAAGTCCAGTAAGTAAAGTAGAACACAAAACCACCACTGCTACCACCAATAATAATAATAAGAGAAATAACAAGGGAAGAGAATACAACCGCCCACCACCAGCCGACCAATACCCAGCCTGACCTGGTGGTGATCTAGCCCTTCTGGGTAACTGCTCCCAGTTCTACATCCTGGGCGTGACCTGCTGTGTTATGGACTACCTCTTTGGCTAGTTTGGGTCAGGTGTCCTGTCTCTGCTTCCTCCCAGCTTCCCCTCCTCCTTGGCAGAGCATGAGACTCAGAAAGTCCTTGGTCAGGCTAAACATGACTTAGCAACAACTAAAATCATTGGTGTTATCAGTGCTGTTCCCAGTCTGAAAGTCAAAACCACAGCACTGCACCAGCTATTAAGAAGGAGAAAAAATGACTGCTATTGCTGAATCCAGGGCAAATAGTTACTGCATGTTAATGCTAGAATTAAATATCATATATTAATAGTTTTTTTTAATCTGTGGTTTTTTTTTTAATTTTTTTTTCCTCCCACTTTTTTCATCCTTCATTAACAAGTCTTGATTAACTGGGGAAGAAAATAAATTATAGTACTGAGTTTAGAATCATAGAATAGTTAGGGTTGGAAAGGACCTTAAGATCATCTAGTTCCAAATGTCAAACTTGAGTGGAATCATCCAAATTGCATTTTGGAATCTATATTCACATCATGGCTCCTAAGCGAACTGTAATACTTCTAGATGAAAAAGTCAGTGGATTGTGCAGCACTCAGTCACTCTTTAACTATTGTTAACTAATGTGTATTTTATCTGTGAGCAGTGAAAAATGGGCCTGGAATCACTAATGTAATTTTCAAGTAATGTTTGAATTATTTAATTGAATAATATACAGTGCTTATTACTATTTTTAGCCTGTGACAGCGGTTGGATTTAACTTTGTCTTAATCTAAAATGTGAACTTGGTGATAGCATGCAGAACTTAGGAGGTGAACTGATTTTGCTGTTGGAGAGGTTGAGGAGAATGTTTCTACAATTGGAGATTGTCTTTTTATATATTTTTTTTTGTGTAATATATGTTGTAAAATTGCTGTAAATCTGTGTTATGTGAGGCCTTGTTTGACTTGCTTGCTTGGAAACTTTATTGTATGTATTTCAGCAGGTTGTGGAACCATTACAAAATGTTGTCGTTAACTGTGGTGACTATATTAGATTTAAATGTTACCTAATTGCATTCTACTATTTGCAGTTACTGCAAGGTGATTGAGATGTATTGTTAAATTATTTTTTTATGATGAGATTTTCTTGGAGATATATTTGTAAAACAAGAATTAGTGTACTGTCAACATTTACAGGTAGATAGTGGTGAGAGTAGATCTGAAAATTAAGAGTAGTTCTATGAATTCCAACAAAGCTTAACATGCAGATGAGCTGCTAAGCTTTACTACTTCAGTTGCAGGTGGTAGCAGGAACAGAGGATAACTATCTCTTTGTTTACCAATATTCCAGTTCTTATATGGATGAATTGTTAGCTATTTATAGTGAGATCATCTTAATTATGACTAGTTGTTGAGTCCACTTGTCATCTTTGAAGTCATCTCTTTATTTTCACTGTCACTTCTTCTGGCATAGCTGTATGCACATCCTCTTCTTTGACCATGTTGTAGCTGGTAGTCACCTTGTACTAACAGTGCCAGCTACTTTAATTGAAGTGCTTTGGATTCAATCCCTACAGTTCCATTTCCTGGGAGTGATCAGTGGCATGTGGTAACCTGGCTAGTTCCTTTTTGGAATTTTTGGTTGGTTTGATTTATTGTCAGAATTCTGGGGAGCCAATCTGTGAGACTGCTTGTATCTGCAAGTTTGGAAACACTTTAGGATGAAAGAGCTCTACTAAAATGTGTTGTTATATTTAAGGTTACTGGTTGATCTTTCATTTGTTTTCAGAGTCTTCCTAGTGATTCAGAGGCAGTCCTGAATGTGAAGTTCCCTATGTAACTTTGGGTGTAGCCTGTTGACAGTTCCCTCTGAATGTGTACTTCAGACACCAGAGCAGGGGAAAGAGGAGACGGAAGACTGTTGGAACAGGAGAGCAGGAGCTCGAGTGGTAACCTGAGCAGGGGCCGAGAAGTCCAACTCTAAAGGGACTGCTACTAGTAGAGGAACCACCACTCACCAACCTAAATTTCCTACACAACCTGTTGCCTCATCTAAGAGACTGTTTTATGTGTGGTGATGGGTTTGGAGAATGACTGGGGGAAGGAGAAATTTTGCAGAGGCTAGGGATGATGAGGTAGATTGAAAACTGGCTGAATGGCTGGACACACAGAGTGGTGATCAAAGTCTAGTGGCACATAGTCTAGTTGGAGAACAGTAACTAGTGGTGTATCCCAGGGGTCAGTACTGGGTTCAGTCCTGTTCAAAATCTTCCTTAATGACCTGGATGATAGGGCAGAGTATACCCTCAGCAAGGGAGGAGTGACTGATACACTAGAGGGTTGTGCTACCACCCAGGGGGACCTGGACAGGCAGGAGAAATGATCTGTCAGGAACCTCATGCAGTTCAACAAGGGGAAGTACTGAGTCCTGCTCCTGGGGAGGAACAGCCCCATGCACCAGTATGTGATGGGGGCCATCCATCTAGAAAGCAGCTTTGAAGAAAAGGACCTGGGGTTTCTGGTGGACACCAGGTTGAACATGAGCCAGCAATGTGCCCTTGTGGCAAAGAATATTAATGGTATCCTGGGCTGTATTAGTCAAAGCATTGCCAACATGTCAAGGAAGGTGATCCTTCCCTTATATTCAGCACTGGTGAGGCCACACCTGGACTCCCTTGTCCAGTTTTGGGCTTCCCAGTACAAGAGAGGCATGGACATACTGGAGAAAATCCAGTGAAGGGCTGTGAAGATGATTAAGGGACTAGAGTATCTCGCCTATGAGGAAAGGCTAAGAGAGCTGGGAATGTTTAGCATAGCGAAGGCTCAGGGGGAATCTTATTAATGTATAAAAATACCTGAAGAGAGGCTGTAGTGAAGAGTGAGCCAGGCTCTTTCCAGTGGTGCCCAGTGTGACAAGACTAGGCAATAAGCACATAGTGAAACACAGGAGGTTCCATTTGAACATAAGGAAAAACTATTTTTACTGTGAGGGTGACAAAGCACTGGAACAGGTTGCTCAGAGAGATGGTGGAGTCTCCTCGGAGATACTCAAAAGACATCTACACATAGTGCTGAGCAACTGTCTCTAGGTGTCCCTGTTTGAGCAGGGGTATTGAACCAGATGACCTCCAGAGGTCCCTTCCATCCTGAACCATTCTGTTCTGAGTGGGTTTATTTTTTAATTTTTTTAAGTTTCAGTAACAAAATTGGTAATTAGAAGTTTGTAATTGGCGATTAATTTGGGCAACATGGTCTAGTGTGAGGTGTCCCTGCCCATGGCAGGGGGGTGTCGCTGAACCCAGGACAAGGGGGTGGAACTAGATGATCTTAAGATCCTTTCCGACCCAAACCATTCTATGATTCTAATTAATTAAAATGATTGAAATTCCATGAAAATCGGTAAACTGTTTTTCTCCACAGCACATTTATGTTAATTTTTTTTGCTGACCTTTTTAAAATGCTGTGTCAAACATGTCTGCTAAAATTCAGTACAGTGCTTAGGTCTCTGGTATGTTTAGATAGCTACCTATCATACTTAAGAGCATTTTGTCTGTTCTTCTGTATGTCTGTAACTTATCTATGGTCTTCAGCTTGAATTGTAAAATGTTTAGAAAGTAAAGTCTTTTAATTTTCTAGGAATTATGCAAATAATGAAAACAGGGCTTGGAGGATGTAGTTTGTCTAATACATCTTGTATGCACTCAAAAGACAGTCAGCTACTGTCGGGTGGTTATTGAGTCAGAGTCCCAGACCCGCAAGCAGTGTCATCTTTCATCGGCGGAGGAAGAATGCAATCAGACTCAATATGATTGATAAGCAGACTTCGTTTATTGATTCAACTTGCCATCTTTTATACTCTTACAATGATTTACGCCTACTAGTCAGTTGCTGATAGGCTGCAAGCCTAAAGGTTACATTAATATACTTCTCCTACTTGCGGTTTACTTGCGGTTTAACGGCAGGCTAACATCCTTATTCCTGAGAGGGCACTTCCTCAAAGTTGTTTATCATACTTGTCCTCAACCGAACTTGACCTAGGGTTATTAGCGGTCGGTACTTTTCCACTGCCACGTCAATCTCGTAGCAGTAGAGATGTCAAGGCCGCTGAACCAGACTAGGCCGCAATCATCAAAACTGACTTTCTCGATACAGAGGGTCACTAGACCCACTGTGCCCTTTCTTTCTAAGCCATTCTCCAACAATTCCCCCTTTTTCTTTTTGGGCTATCAAAATCTGATCAGATGCCTTCATGAGCCCCCTTTTGATGCACTTAAAAGCTATACAAATACAAATTCCTATTAAGCTAATTATGATTAAAAAGCGTATGCCTTCGATTAATAATCCTTTCAGCCACCCTGTTATACCCCAATTGCCAAGGTTGATTCCAAAAAATCCATTATCTTCCTGTAGCAATTGTACTCGTTGTTGCAAGGTTCGGATCCTCGCGTGGATAGACTCCGAATGGTCAGATAGATTAAAACAACACATTCCATCAAAATCCTCACACCCATGTCCATGTGCTAACAATAAAAAATCTATATCGGCGCGATTCTGTAATATAGCCTTGCGATTGCTACTAACATCCTTCATCAAATCGGTTAAAATTTCAGAAGTGAGGTTAGCTTGCTTGGCAGCCCAGCATGCCAATTTTTGTAGGTTAGCATTAGCAATTGCTGCCGAGCAGCCAGGACAAAATATACTGGCAAACAAATTTTCTGTCTTCCCTATCAAGGTTACTGAATCCTGACAGGTGTCTGACAGAGCGTTCACACTGCGCTTGCTTCGAGTGCTATTTTTTGCCTTGATTTGTTCCATTGAAGGCGCTAAGAGGCCAAGCCTTCCCAAATAACATGGCCCTCCAAGTGGGAATCGCGGGATGCCTTGCCAAGCGCGATCACCACAGATCAAAAAGATTCCTTTAGGCAGGGCTAATGACCTGTCTGGGAAAAGTTCATATCGGTAACTTTCTTCTAATCCCACAGCCCCTCCACACCATGCTTGGGCGTCAGAGGCATTTTGTATCCCATAGACACCTGATCCAGACACATCTGTCCATGCCTTAAGTGGCTCACATATTGTGCCCGTCGTGGTAGAGTTACATCTAACTTTACCTATTAGGGGTGTCGGTTATCTTAGCACTAAAGCCAAAGCACAAGCCATCTCTGGTTTTGTTTACAGCTCCTGCTAAATGCAATTCTTGTGGGTCCCATGGTAAGGGCTTATTTAGATGTTCGATTAGCCGGACAGACATCCAAGCCAAGGTTCGATTTGCAATATTACCAAGGGTGCAGCCTCCACACCAGACCTGTCGATTAGCCCCGGGCTGTCGGCAGGCTGTCTGATTTCCGTGACACCAGTCATCAGCGTCATTAGCCCTTTTTCCTTCCTGTCTTAATATAGTTAGATTGGTTAAGGAGATGTTGCTTACATACCCCACAAATTTTTCAGGCTCTAAAAAGGGTATACCAATTAGACAAGTGCGAAATGGGTCGGACACAGCTGTTAAGGACATACAAAAACTAGAAGTGTTGGTTTCTTTTGCCCAAGTTACCCACATGTTAGGCCTGTGGAGATGCTCCGGGCCAGCTTCCGTCCCCCGGGCTTCCACAACCGGGACGGAAGCGGCGACAAGTGCGATCCCAATCACTAGGCCTAATTTGCCACATGGTGGGGATGCCCACATTTTGACCACACTTTGAATCTAAGATTGTGGTGGCGGCTGCGGCCTGAAGACAATTAAGCTGTTGTTGTACCCACCACTTCAGGTATCGTAAATTTAGATCCTCTCTGTTCTCAATTATTGGGTAGGCCGATAAAAAGAGAGCTCCAGTTTCCACAAAAAATGCTCTAAGGGGAGTGTTATCGTTACTGTGCTGCAATTCCCAACTACAATCTATGCAACAATTAAGTAGCCTCAACTGATGTTGAGAGACCCACCACCCTTTATGACACTTCCCACAGTTGATTTTTACCCAGGCAAGATGCGTTTCTTTCAAGCAAGCAAAACAATATCGCGGCAGAGCAAACTTATCACAAAGGGAGTTGAGTTCCCAGCTTAGGCATGTTTCTGCTTCTTCTTCCGTTCTATATGATAACCGGACCCCAAAGTGTCTCTCAATCGGTTCCAACAGCGGTCGTAGTACACTCTGCAGACGACGACGTCGCCTCGCTTCCGGGCTGTTCATTCAGGTGAACCGCGCGGGTCCACTTGGCCGGAATCCACTTGGGTCCTGTTGGTGTAAGCACGCACATATAACCCCTGCCTACATATTGTACCTCAACAGGCCCTTGCCATTGTCCAGTTTCTGGATCCTTGTATAACACTTTCATCTGAACCTGTCGTCGTTCCTGCACCCCGGCATGTATTCTGACTGGTGGCTCTTCCTCAGGGCCAAAGATACATAAATAATTCAATACAAACAATGTTTTTGAGACCCGTTCATGGACATCCTTTACATCTACAAACTTATCAAAATAACGCTTCAGCGTTTGGTTCATCCTTTCTACTATGGCCTGCCCTGTGGGAGAATGTGGGATTCCTGTCACATGTCGGACTCCCCACTGTTGACAGAATTTTCTCATTTTCTCAGAGGTATAGGCTGGACCATTATCTGTTTTAATTTCTTTTGGCACCCCCATGACTGCAAAACAGCTCGTTAGGTGCCGTATCACATGAATAGCCTTTTCTCCCGCCTGTGCGGTGGCCCATACAAAATGACTGTAAGTATCAATGGTAACGTGCACATATTTTAGCCTTCCAAATTCAGATACATGCGTAACATCCATCTGCCATATCTCACAGGACTCCAACCCCCAGGCCAGGCCCATGATGACTACATTGCGGACAAATTTTCACAATTCCCTTTGCCTCTTCTATGGTGATATTGAACTGAGACCTTAACCCTCGTGCATTCTGATGGAATATGTTATGCGCTTCCCTGGCCCTTACAAAGTCATTTAAAGGTACTGCATGCATGACTAATTGATCCGCCTTGTCATTTCCTTCCCCTAGCCCCACTGTCCACATATGGCTCCTTATATGGATGACCGAATAAGGGACCGACCGAAGGCTCAGTGCAGTCTGCAATTGTCTAAAAAGTTCATTAAGTCTGGGATTGGCAACTTCTTTTACTCGAGCATCCTCTATCCTTTCCATCACCCCAGCTACATAAAGTGAATCTGTCACGACGTTGAGTGGTACGGTAATCCAGTACTCTACGGCCCACGTTACTGCGGCAAGTTCCAGCGTCTGCAGCGAGTCCCCAGGGACAGCATTCAGCAAATGGTGGTGCCATTCACCGTCAGCCATCCAGGTAATTGCTGCTCGCATAGACCTCTTGCCTGCATCTGTAAAGACCGTGAGCGCATCCTTTACTGGAGTCTCACTCCTTAGTGGCCGCCGTATCCACTCATTGCGACTGATCCACTGCACTATGGGTGATTTTACCGGCTCTATGATAATTGGAGAATATTCTGACAGCAGGCTGTCTCGTAGCCCTGGGCTGTGTTGCAGGTACCAGTCAATGTCCTCCTTGGATATCGGCAACTGTATAGAATGTGGTTCTTTTCCTGTTATTTGTAAAATTCTGGTTCGGCCCTTTTTAATTAACTCTGCTAAGTTTTCTACTTTGGGCTGAATCGACTTTTTTGGCTGCAAACTTGTAAATACCCACTCCAAGATCTTAAGCTCGCTTTTCTCCCCCTTTTTCTTTTTAAATTGCGTCAAGGCGCCTAATAACTGATGGTGAGTATGCCAAATAGTAAGATCGATGGGGAGAGCAAGACTGCGTCTTGAAACAAAATGTTCTGTGATCTGTTCAGCAAGTGTCTGAATTACAGTAGCTTGTTCCATTGTAACGTCCACCTTGGCAGCAGGATCCGTGCCTTTGAGTAGCGGACGAAGAACCTCAAGCTGATGGGTGGGAATGCCAACTACCGGGCGAATCCACTGGATATCTCCTAACAATTTCTGCGCATCGTTGAGGGTTTTTATTTCCGTCCTAAGTTGTATCTTTTGAGGACGTATTTGAGAGTCCGTAATCTTCCAGCCAAGATAAAGCCACGGCGCTTTCTGTTGGATTTTTTCTTCTGCTACGACCAGGCCTTTGGAGTTTAACTGTTGTCGCAAGGTCTGTAATTGGTGTTGGTCAAATGGCTGCTGTTGTGCAAACAAAATATCATCCATATAATGATATATAAAGACGCCCTTCCATAGTTGCCTGATGGGTTGTAAAGCGTTGTCGACAAACAACTGACATAAGGTGGGACTGTTCTTCATCCCTTGAGGCAGCACCGTCCATTCGAAGCGCTGAGCAGGCGCTTCCCTATTAATTGCTGGCAAGGTAAAAGCAAAACGCTGGGTATCTTGTGGATGTAAACTGATGGTAAAGAAGCAGTCCTTGAGATCAATCACCAAAAGGTGCCAAGATTCCGGCAGCATTGCAGGGTTAGGTAGACCAGGCTGTAGCGCCCCCATGGCTTGCATCTGGTCGTTAACAGCTCGGAGGTTGTGTAACAGACGGTACTTCCCAGATTTTTTCCCGATCACAAAAATTGGAGTATTCCAAGGGCTCGTAGACAGTTTTAGGTGTCCCTGACTGAACTGTTCTTGCACTAAGTGATGTGCAGCTTGCAGGCTTTCCAATTTTAACGGCCACTGTTCGATCCATACTGGGTTATCGGTAGTCCATTTTAGCGGGATCGGGAAAGCCCATTGTGCAGTGGCCGTCAGCCAAAATTTGGACCTTGGTCGGTAGTTAGAATTGCTCCCATCTGATCGAGCACATCTCTACCAACGAGTCCTTGCACTCCCTCAGGTAATTTCATTACAGTAACAAAGGTGTTAGCTTGACATCCACCTATGTATATCTGGACTCTATCGACACTTTGTTGAACTGATGAATGGCCTCCAACCCCTTCCACTCCTCTGGTGGAAGATCGGAGGGGCCAGCGCTGGGGCCAATAGTTGCTGTCTATGATAGTCAAGTCCGCACCCGTATCGAGAAGTAATGCAAGGGTCACAGTCTCATTCCGAGCACATAGTTGCGCAGTCACAATTGGCCTCTTTTTCATAGAGAGGGTGAGCATAGCCGCTACCCCTGTAGATCCAAACCCCTGATCATTTCTTTCTTGGTTACTAAGAGACGTCATGCCCTTTGTGACTTGTGCTATTGGGACTAGCTGTGCAACGCGGCTCCCCGCCGGGATATGGAGCGGCGGAAATAAGGTGTACATCACAATGTCAATTCGTCCCTGGTAATCGACATCGATGACTCCCGGCAAAATCATTAGTCCTTTGAGTCCGGTAGATGATTGCCCTAACAATAGTGCTCCAACAGCTTGCCCGTTGATGATGAGCGGACCATAAACTGGCGATGCGACGCGTTGTGGTTTGCTGTCAATCAAGGTAATATCTACTGCTGTTGCCAGGTCCAGCCCGAGGCTCCCTCTGGTAGCTGGTTGTAGCTGGCAGGAGGGCCTTGCGGGTCCGGTGGCCCTTGTTGCTGCATCACGGGAGTTTGAAGCGCTGGAGCAGCTACTGTTGTCTGGGCGCGGCGGCTCGACGCGCTCTGCTGGCCGTTTCCCGAGCGATAACAGGCTGCGGTATTATGGTTGCTCGACTTGCAGTTTTCACACCACACTTGACCTGCGCGACAGTCTCGCCGAATATGCCCGTCACGGCCACAGCGAAAACATTTATTGTGTCGTCTGCCAGAAGAGCCCTTTCGTTGCTCGCCTTTATCTGGAGGCCTCAGCGGAGCTAACGCAGCAAAAACTTGTTGTGTCGCTTGCTGCTGTGCTACGAGGGCTTGCTGTTGGGCTTGCAGGAAATCTTTCCCTAGATTTTTCACCGCCTCTACTAACATCGCTTGCGCACCTACCGGCACCCTGCTCATTCTTTCTAACATCATCTCGATAGTCGCATCAACCGGCAACGTCACTAGCACACTCCTTGTTGATGAATTTGCATTCTGTAAAACACACTGCCTGAGTAGTGCCCCATGCATCCAGTCGGGAACATCTGATTGTTCTATGGCACTGGTCAATCTGTCTACGAATGCAGAGAAAGGCTCCTCTCTTCCCTGTTTAATATTCATATATGATGGGGACGGGGGTGTCGTTTTAACTAACTCTATGGCTGCCTTAGCCGTTCTCATTGCTTCTAGGCACCTCTCCGGTCCCATCTCCAGCTGTGCTCTAACCGTAATAAAGGGTCCTGACCCCATCAGCTGTTCAACAGTGACCCCCCTCAGTGGATCATTATCTCCTCTGGGCTGCTGCACTGAGGCTTCACAGAGTCGCTGCCAATGTGCTTGCCACAATAAAATCTGCGACTGCGTCATTATCATTCTCATTATTACCTTAATGTCTTCGGGACACAATAGCGTGCTTCCCCATATATAATTCATGAACTGCTTCGTTGGCTCCCCATGCAGCCCAGCGTCATTTACTGTCTGCCTTAATTGTGATAACATTTTCCAACTAATTGGATTATGCTCCCCGTGCACATCCCCATGTTCGTTAATATTGAACATTACTGGGAAGGCTAAACTTGACAGTATCCCTGTTCCTTCCTCAGTTATCGCATCTTCCATAACCTTCTGCCAATTCGTCCCTGTCACTCGCCTCCTAATAGAATCTGATTCCGTGACCGGTTCCGTTTTATCCTCCGTATCACTATCTGTCTCTTGTCTTGGCTCCTTTGAGTGTTTACTCACAGGCACCTTTTGCCAGCATGGCTCTGGAGGTATCTGTGTACCACTAAACATCACCCCTCCTCCTGTCGGAGCCTGCGTGGCGCTACTAGAGAAT
Organism: Pezoporus flaviventris; assembly: GCF_033815535.1. Classification (NCBI taxonomy): domain Eukaryota; kingdom Metazoa; phylum Chordata; class Aves; order Psittaciformes; family Psittacidae; genus Pezoporus; species Pezoporus flaviventris. The sequence goes on along the minus strand of NW_026892741.1, from coordinate 228,113 downwards.
GTAGAGAGGCCACAGTCGGCTGTGGAGGATGGGGAAGGCCCCCCCTGCTCCAGTTTTGCCGAGGCGACTGCCGCAAGACCTTTTTCAATCTTATAACGTTTTATATTGTTAATGATTTCACGCCAAGGTTTCATCAGTTTCCTTGCTGTTTTGTCATCATCTATCACCCTGTCCCACAAATAATCTCCTAGCTTACGCCACTCCTCCTCTTCAAATATATCCTCTGAGCTCCTAAAACACCCCTGTGTACGCCCTGTTGCCACTAGTCCCGCTAGTGCTTTAACGCAACTTTTATCAACCCCCCGCTTTTCTAAAAAGCCTTCTAACATTTCTAGGGCTACTTCTAGATCCATAACCTCTTATCTTTTATAAAGCGCGCTGTCTTACCCTAACGTCCCGTTCCTGCAGCCCCTCAGCCTGTAGCCCTGGCAGCGGCGGTCTTCAGTCGGACCGGACCTCGGAGTCGACACACCGCAACAGTGTTGAGTCGCTCTTGCCCACCGGTGGCTGCTCCCGGTGCCGTGCTCCTGTCCGCCGATCCGTCGTGGTGACACCGACTTCGGGTCCCTGTTCGGGCGCCAAATGTCGGGTGGTTATTGAGTCAGAGTCCCAGACCCGCAAGCAGTGTCATCTTTCATCGGCGGAGGAAGAATGCAATCAGACTCAATATGATTGATAAGCAGACTTCGTTTATTGATTCAACTTGCCATCTTTTATACTCTTACAATGATTTACGCCTACTAGTCAGTTGCTGATAGGCTGCAAGCCTAAAGGTTACATTAATATACTTCTCCTACTTGCGGTTTACTTGCGGTTTAACGGCAGGCTAACATCCTTATTCCTGAGAGGGCACTTCCTCAAAGTTGTTTATCATACTTGTCCTCAACCGAACTTGACCTAGGGTTATTAGCGGTCGGTACTTTTCCACTGCCACGTCAATCTCGTAGCAGTAGAGATGTCAAGGCCGCTGAACCAGACTAGGCCGCAATCATCAAAACTGACTTTCTCGATACAGAGGGTCACTAGACCCACTGTGCCCTTTCTTTCTAAGCCATTCTCCAACAAGCTACATCTGAATGCTTCTGGATGGTTGTTTGCCCATCCTGTTCCTACTGACAGGAGTATTTTCAAAAAACAACTTAACAAAATTCTGTCTCGTGTGGTGCAAATACTTCTAAAAAATCTGACTCTTAAATGCTTTTAGAGTTAGGGAGTACGCAGGTATTTGACATATTTGGAAACTGAAGACCATTGATTTACTTATTATAGAATACCAGGTTGGAAGGGACCTCAAGGTTCATTTGGTCCAACCTTTTTTTGGCAAAATTACAGTCTAGATGAGATGGCCCAGCACTCTGTCCAGCTGAATCTTTAAAGTATTCAGTGTTGGGGAATCCACCGCTTCCCTGGGGAGATTATTCCAATGGCTGATTGTTCTCGTTGTGAAAAATTTTCCTCTTGTGTCCAGTCGGAATCTCCCCAGGAGTAACTTGTGCCCATTACCCCTCATTTTTTCCATGTGATTCCATGTAAAAAGGGAGTCCCCATCTTCTTTGTAACCACCTTTTAAATACTGGAACATGGTGATAAGGTCTCCCCTGAGCCTTCTTTTCTTAAGACTGAAGAAACACAGTTCTCTCTGCCTTTGCTCAAATGGCAGGCTTCCCAATCCTTTGGTCATCTTTGTGGCCCTCCCTCGACCTTCTTCAGCCTGTCCATATCTTTTTTTGTTTAATTGGGACCAAAACTGAACACAGTATTCCAGGTGTGGCCTGACAAGTGCCAAATGGAATAATGACATCTTTATCTGCTGGCAATGCCCTTGTTGATGTAACTCAGCATCCTCTTGGCTTTGCTGCAGCAGCACACTGTTCACTTATATTGAGCTTGTTGTCCACCAGGACCCCTGGGTTCCTTTTCACAGAGCTGCTCTCTAGCTGGGTAGATACCAGCCTGTGCTGTCCTAACAGTTCACTTGTTTAAATTGTGTGTGTGTGTGGGGGGGGGGTATTCACTCCTACTCTGTTATAGCAGTGTTGGCTTGTATAGAGAGGATGATGAGGCAAACTTATTTCATATGACTAGAGATATAGCTTTATCAATATTGGGTGAAAAGTACATTTTTAAATAGTAATGACTTGGGACAAGATTCTTTGCTGTGAATAATCATCCTAGTTGTCAGCCATACTGAAGCTTCTAACCACAATTCTGTGAGACTGTATGTTTGGGTGGAGCAAGTTTAAATATGAAACAGGGATGTGGTGGGCTGGCCCTGGCTGCCAGCCAAACTCTCACGCAGCTACTCTTTCACCCCCTCCCCCAGCATGATGGAGGGAGAAAATAGGAAGGACAGGAGCAAGGAAATTTGTGGGTCAAGATAAAGGCAGGGAGATAACTTAACAGTTAATTGTCACAGACAAAACAGACTTAACTTGGGTAATTTAATTTATTGCCTATATATATATATAAAATTCAGGTATTGGGAAATAGAAACAAAACAAACATTAGACTTATGGAGAGCATGCTTAGGGGAAACACTTTTCCTCCCCATTTTCCTGGACTGAGCTTCATTCCGGACTCTTTTCCTTGCCCTTTGTTATTCCTGCAAGTTACACTCAGTCCCTTTAGTGATGTAGTGTGTGTGGTGGAGTGTTATGGTCAGTGTACAGCAGCTTCTCTCTGCTGCTAATTCCTTCTTGCTTTTTCTCTCTTCTGACATGGGTTTTCTATAGGCTGTAGTCCTTTCAGGAATATCTGTTCTGGCATGTGTCTTCTGCAGACTGCAGTTCCTTCAGGAATATTTGCTCTGCCATGGAGTTCTCTCTATTCTGACCTTGGTGTTTCCTCTGTTTCTTATTTCTTTTTGTTCATTTCTACCCTCTCCCTTTGGTGTCTTCTCCCATTTTTAAAATATGTTTTCATAGAGGTGCCACCAGCTTTGCTGACTGGCTCAGCTTTGGCCTGCAGTGGATCTGTTGCTGAGCAGGCACAGGGCAGGTTGTGGCAGGCACAGGGCAGTTCTTGACCTCTTGTCGCATAAACCCAATGCACCATGAAACATAGAGGTGTCTGTTCTTGTGTGTTCTGTTTATCTATAGGATAGACTTCTAGAAAGTCTCACCTGTTTATAAGGGATACACTGCTTTCAGAGATTCTGACTTTTTCCCTTTCTGGGTTTCTGTTTTCTCCTTTACTCTGCACTTCAGTAGACTCAACCTTATGTGAAGTACTAGAACATAATTTGATCTGTCTATCTGCAAATAAGTATGTGTATTTCCAAAAGAAAAAAAAGAGCAACTTTTTAAAATTTATTTATTTTTTTATTTTATGGTCACTATTTATATTTATGCAAAGTCTCAGGATATAGAAGACATAACCTAGTTTGGGTCAGACATAAAGCTTTCAGAAAAGATTTTTTTCAAGCTAAGAGGAGGAGGATCTACCTCTTGTCCCTGCTAAAAGTTCTTACTCTAAAGTCCTATCTTGATGAATGTACTTTCCCATTTCTTTTCCATTTTTGCTGCATGTGCAATAAATAAAATAATTTAGAAGCAGGGCTTTTTTCAAAAAGTTTACTATCAAAGAAAAAAATGAATCCTGGATCTGGAGAAGGCTGAGGTTCTTAATGACTTAATTTGCCTCAGTCTTCACTGGCAAATGCTCTGACCACACCACCCAAATCTCGGAAGGCAGAAGCAGGGACTGTGAGAACAAAGACCTTAGGCCTACTGTAGGAGAGGGTCGGGTTCGAGACCATCTTAAGAACCTGAATGTGCACAAGTCCATAGGACCTGATGAAATCCATCTGCGGGTCCTGAAGGAGCTGGTGAATGAAGTTGCTAAGTCACTGTCCATCATATTTGAAAAATCATGGCAGTCGGGTGAAGTTCTCAATGACTGGAAAAAGGGAAATATAGCCCCCACTTTCAAGAAGGGGAAAATGGATGACCCGGGGAATTACAAGCCAGTCAGTCTCACCTCTGTGCCTGGCAAAATCTTGGAGCAGATTCTCCTGGAAAGCTTGCTAAGGTGCATAAAAAACAACGAGGGGGTTGGTGTCAGCCAGCATGGCTTCACTAAGGGGAAATCCTGCCTGATCGATTTAGTGGCCTTCTGTGATGCGGCTACGGAACTGATGGACAAGGGTTAGAGCAGTTGACATCTTATGCCTGGACTTGTCAATACAAAACCAATAATTTCTCTCTGAAATGGATGATGTGTGTAGTTTACTAGTTTCCACCATGCTTGATGTGTTTTCTCGAAATCAGTGGTGTTATGATTTCTAGCAATAATTGTTCATACCTCTTGTGGCAGAAGTCCTGTTTCTTCTTCTCTAGTAATAGCCGCTGCAATAGATTGTAACTAAAATTATGACTGAATACAGTTTAAAGCTAGGGGGATATTTCCTTGCAAATTCCCTATGAAGTTAGTAATGTGATATAGGTCCTGGGAGGTGTGTTCTGTTAACGCTGTTGTAAGATCACTTGCCAACTGTTGTGTTTCGGTAATGGTAAGGAGACATGATCTGAGCGGAAATTCTAGATTTCCTAACTCTGAGGTGATTGTTCTTAATTTATTCACTAAGTCTTCTTGATCAATGGAGTTTTAAGATTTCGCATTCCTGATCTGAACCATCCAGTCAAATCCCTTCTATGTCTAGTACGGGCTGTTCTAGACTGAATCCAGGCTTCCCATCCTATAAGGCTTTGGTTAATAAAAGGTTTACATTATGATTTTATGGTTGAGATATCGGCTTGTAGCCTTACTACCACTTTCTTTAAAGAGTATTTGGGGTCTAGCATCAATTTTTGTTCATTTGATTGCCTTATCACATAAGGTCCTGCAAATGAGAGATTGTGATATTTGACTGCACATTCTGAAGGGGAGAAGTCTGTAGGGGAGAAGGGAGTAGGTGTAGTAACTTCTGCTCTCAGCATAATTGTTATTCTATCCAGTCCTTGTTTCCAGTTAAATGCTAGAGTATTTGGTTCAGTCACTGCAAGACTAAGTTGGCAGGTTTCCCTATCAGAACAGTTAATTAAAATTTGATTTTGATCTTGTCCTATTTGGGATATCATGAACTCAGGGGTATAGTTTTTAAGACCCTTAAAGAAAAGTTTATGATAGGATATGTTTCCATATCTTTGTGCACATATCAGGATTTGGGTGTTATTAACAGATATTGTTGTGGAGTATTCCACCCAGCAGGGTATTAAAGGTATGTTGTGGTTTAAGCCCAGCCAGCAACCCAGAACCACGCAGCTGCTCGCTCACTCCCCCCCCCCCCCCCGCCACTACTGCAGGGATGGGGAGGAGAATCGAAATAATGTAACTCTCACAGGTTAAGAACAGTCCAGTAACTAAGGTAGAACACAAAAACACTACTGATACCACCAATAATAATAATGATAAGGGAAATAACAAGGGAAGAGAATGCAACCGCTCACCACCCGCTGACCGATACCCAGCCCAACCCGAGCAGTGATCTAACCCTTCCGGGTAACTGCTCCCAGTTTATATACTGGGCATGATGTGCTCTGGTATGGAATACCCCTTTGGCTAGTTTGGGTCAGGTGTCCTGTCTCTGCTTCCTCCTGGCTTCCCCTCCTCCCTGGCAGAGCATGAGACTCCGAAAAGTCCTTAGTCAGAGTAAACATTACTTAGCAACTGCTAAAAACATTGGTGTTATCAGCGCTGTTCCCAGTCTGAAAGTCAAAAAAGCAGCGCTGTACCAGCTACTAAGACTGAGAAAAATGACTGCTACTGCTGAACCCAGGACAAGGTACCTCTTGTGTATCATTTCAGTCTGTATATTGTAAACAAATTCCCCCTTCTATCATTTCCCTGGGGTAAAGATTCAAATTACATGTTGTAGTGGTTTGATCTTGTGGTATTTTAATGCTAATTTACCTAGAGGCTCATCTCCATTTGTGGTTCTCTACTAAATATCCTACACAGGATAAAGCACTGTCTTCCTGGATGTTAAAAGAGTATGAACACTCTGCACTTATGCAAGATACAGGTAGGGTGCAGTCTGGATTTTGGCTCTGTATTGCGTAAAAGATTTACCATAATAACTGGCCATGCGTTTGATTTTGGCTCAAGTTGGCATGCCAGAGTGACAGGTTGGGAACCTCTTTTGGTAGATATTGGGGCAAGCTGTCGGTTTTCCCATTCCTTGAGTGGCTGAGTGACCATTTATGGTCAGGAGTGTATATACTGGTTATCTGTATTAATCAGTCCAGTGTTTCCTTTGTATGCATTGGTCCAATCTAATGAGTCGTATTCTATATCAAAATGCCTTTTTCATACCCTGGAAGTCTTGGCAGTTCCCCCAATTACAAAGGCGAATACATTTATCGCCGTAGATGCACAGAAGTGGGTCCAGTAAGCTCCGCTTTCTGTGTTGCGGTAGATTTTTCTGGTGCAGGGTCTTTCTTTATCTTGGAGTAGTGCAGCCAAGTGGTTATCCCGCAAGCTTTCACTGTGGTGTATGTCATCAGGAGTGTCTCGTAAGGTCCTTTCCACTTTTCACCTAATGGATGCCCTGTGAAGGATTTAATGTAAATCCAGTCTTCCGGCTTAATATCACGTAATGAGTGATCAGGACCTCTTGATCGAGTGTCTATTACCTGTTTGTTAATATTCAATAGTTGTTTACCTACTTCTATAATGTAATTTCTCACATACCCTTCTCCCACCTGATTTAAATCTTCCCCTTGATATCGTACAGTATACGGTCATCCATAAAGCATTTCAAAAGAGCTTAGTTTCTCTTTTAATCATAGTTTAACCCTTATCTGCAACAAGGCTAGAGGTAATGCTTGTCTCCAGTTTAAATCAGTTTCCTGACAAATCTCTGCTAATTGTTGTTTAATCAAACGATTCATCTTCTCTACCTGTCCATTAGCCTGTGGTCGTTAAGGGGTATGTAACTGCCAATCAATTTGTAATATCTGACTGATTGGCTGTACCATTTGTGCACAAAAATGAGTACCTCTATTTGAGGATATGGTTGCTGGCACTCCAAATCTGGGGATTATTTCATTAAGGAGCACCTTGGTTACTTCTTGAGTCTTGTTGCTCTGGCTTAGAAAAGCTTCTGGCAATCCAGAGAAGGTACCTGTACCCCTCTTTTCTGGGTAATTCAGAGAAATCAATTTGCCACTGTTGTCCAGAGACATTGCCCTTCCTCATCGCCCCTAAAATGTGTTTACTAGTACTCTGGGGGTTATTATGGAGACAGAGTTTGCATTATTTTGTTATTTGTGTTACTGTGGTGTAGAGGTTACGTCCCACTATTCGTCACCTTAAACTATTCTATAGAGTGTCTGCTCCCCAGTATGTCTTATTATGTTCTTCTTGAACTATTTTCCATAGTACTCATTCTGGCACTCCTATTTGTCCTTCAGGAAGAACATACATTTTATTTTTAAGTTGTATTTTTAAATCCTGTCCTGGGTTTAGCCGAGTTTCATGAGTGTGAAACATGTGCTGCAATAAAACAAGCCAAGTAGTTAAAGCCTCTTTGGTATGGAGGACGATGGCTGAAGTATAAATATGGGGAGGCCTGGCAGATTGACTATATCACACTTCCACCAACCCGCCAAGGCAAGCGCCATGTGTTTACCATGGTGGAAGCAACCACCGGGTGGCTGGAAGCATACGCTGTGCCCCACGCCACTGCCCGGGACACTATCCTGGGCCTTGAGAAACAAATCTTGTGGTGATACGGCACCCCAGAGAGAACTGAGTCAGACAATGGGACTCATTTCTGGAATAACCTTATAGACACTTGGGCCAAAGAGCATGGTATTGAGTGGGTATATCACATCCCCTACCATGCACCAGCCTCTGGGAAAATTGGACGGTACAATGGGCTGTTAAAAACTACACTGAGAGCAATGGGTGGGGGAACTTTCAAGCATTGGGATACACACTTACCAAAGGCCACCTGGTTGGTCAACACCAGAGGATCTGCCAACAGGGCTGGCCCAGCCCAGTCAGAACTTTTACATACTGTAGAGGGGGACAAAGTTCCTGTGGTGCACATGAAGAATTTGCTGGGGAAGACAGTCTGGGTTATTCCTGCTTCAGGTAAAGGCAAACCCACTCGTGGGATTGCTTTTGCTCAGGGACCTGGATATACTTGGTGGGTAATGCGGGAAGATGGGGAAGTCCGATGTATACCTCAAGGGGATTTGATTTTAGGGGAAAACAGCTAATGAACTTAATTGTATGCTGTTGCCTGCTGTGTAATACTTTTATAGCCCATCAACTAGATGTCTTCAGGTCACCAGCGACTAGCCCTGACTTCCCTCCAACCATCATCCCAACAGAGAATGAACTTTGATAGAACCAGACGAGTTCTGCAGTAAAGGAACGATCAGCATCAGCAGGCAACGATCCAACACTGCACACAGACTTTCCTGCCCTGAAAGATTGTTACAAGGGATGGACCCTGACATCATGGACCGAACGGACTCGGTAGCATTATAGGGATTGGTCCATGCACTAAGTAATGATCTCTTTCTCTCGGTCTGTGTGTGTATGTGGATGTATATATATGTGAGAGCGATGGTATATTGAAAATGTGCGATCTGAGCATGACGTGAATGGTATGGAATAAAGGGTGGATACTGTCCTGGGTTTAGCAGTAGCAGTCAGTTTTTCTCCTTCTTGTTAGCTGGTGCAGTGTTGTGTTTTGACTTTCAGCCTGGGAACAGCGCTGATAACACCGATATTTTTAGTTGTTGCTAAGTAATGTTTACCCTGACCGAGGACTTTGTGAGGCTCATGCTCTGCCAGGGAGGAGGGGAAGCCGGGAGGAAGCAGAGACAGGACACCTCACCCAAGCTAGCCAAAGAGGTATTCCATACCACAGCACATCATGCCCGGGGGGGGTAACTGGGAGTTACCCGGAAGGACACGGGGTCTTCTGGGTCGGACTCGTTTTCGACAGGTGGTATCGTATTCTCTTCCCTTGTTATTTTCTCTTATCATTATTATCATTGGTGGTAGCAGTAGTGATTTGTGTTATACCTTAGTTACTGGACTGTTCTTATCTCAACCCATGGGAGTTACATTCTTTCGATTCTCCTCCCCATCCCTGCGGGAGCGGGGAAGAGGGGGGGAAGGAAAGAAAGAGGGAGGAAAAGGGGGGGAGTGAGTGGCTGAGCTTTCTGGCTGGGTTTAAACCACGACAATCCTGAACTGGTTTTAAATCCTCCTTTGAATAAGAAATTTAAGAACTTATAGTACTTACTATCTTTCCATCTGGTATTATGGCCAATAGGTTTACTTCTTCTGCTGCTCTTTTTGCCTCTAAATCCACCAGTCGGTTCCCTTTTTCCTGGTCCGTGTCACCCCTTTGGTGTCCTCTGCAGTGCATCACTGCCACTCGATTCGGAATCTTATAGTTTCAAGAAGCCTCAGTATCTCCGCAGAGTGCTTGATTTGTTTTCTGTGAGACATCAAAAGCCTGCTCTCTTTCCACAAAGCCCCATGGACGTGAACTACTCCAAATGCGTATTTTGAGTCTGTCCAAATATTGATGTCTCTTCCATTGGCTAATTCTAGTGCTCTTGTTAGAGCAATAATTTTGGCTTTTTGTGCCAATGTTCGCGCTGGGAGGGCTCGGGCTTCAATAGCAGTTCTTCACTACTCAGTTCTCTGAGTAGTGGTTACAGCATATCCTGCTTTCCGAACTCCATTTTTAACAAAGCTGCTTCCGTCACTGAACCAGGTTTCCGTTTTCGGCATGGGTTCCTCTTTTAAATTAGGTTGGCTTGAGTAAGTGGCTTCGATGGTTTCTAGGCAGTCATGAGTTTCCCTGATTGCTGAGGTATTGCTGAGAAAAGAGGCTGGTTTGACAATATTAGTGGTGTCTATGTCTACATCATCTTGTTCTACCAATATCACTTGGTACTTAAGGAACTAAGAGGGAGACAGCCAGTACCCCCCTTTTTGTTCGAGTACTGCAGATATGGTATGTGATACCAGGACAGTCATCTTTTGTTTCATAGTGAATTTTCAAGCTTCCTGGATATTTAGGACCATGGCTGCCACTGCCTGTAAGCATTCAGTCCATCCTTTGCTTACTTCATCTAGTTGCTTTGAGAAGTAAGCTACAGCGCTTTTATAGGGTCCTGTATTTTGAGCTAAGACCCTGAGGGCTATGCCTTGTCTCTCATGCAAAAATAACCAAAAGGGTTTGGTGACGTCTGGCAGTCTGAGGACTGGGGCCCTCATTAATTCCTTCTTTAAGTCATTAAATGCCCGTTTTGCTTTCCCAGTCCACTGTAATTCCCTTGTTTGTGTTTGCAGCAATTGGCATACGGGTTTTATTAATTACCATAATTATGGATCCAGAGTGGACACCAACCTGTCATCCTGAGAAATGTCCAAAGTTCCTTAGGTGTCCTGGATTGAGGGATTTTGAAGATCTACCGCAGAAAATATATGGACCCAGTCAGAGATCAATGTGATCAGACAAAAGCCATTTATTACAAAGCCTTAACTCCTTATATACTATTGCTTACATGCACTTACAGTGATTTGGCATATTATGATTAGATACACGTCTTGAAGACCCTTAGTGACTAACATATAATTGGTTAAGCACAGGTGTGAGAACTGACCTCGAAAGCTTGCCAACAGTCCACAGTTCTCATTAGCTCAGTGAATTCCAGCTGCTTCTTATCTTGCTTGCTTAAGCTTCCTTGGGCCTCTCATGGCCTTGCTGTATCTTTTGGTATTATTCAGAGTTTATGTACCAATTACCCATTCTCCTGTGAGAACACTGCCTCCACAAAGTGGTGTTTGTTTTTTTTTTGGCATTCTTGTCCTAATTTCCACTTGCCCCGCTGAGACCTCATATCCCAGGTAGGTGACTTCTTGCTTCATTATTTGTGCCTTTTGTTGAGATACCTTATACCCTTTAAGTCCAAGAAAATTTAACAGGCTTACCGTCCATTCTCTACAGCTGTTTAAGGTTTCAGCGGCTATCAACAGGTCATCCACATATTGGAGCAAAACTCCTTCCCTAGCAGGTGCCGTCCAGTCTTCAAGGTCTTTTGCCAGTTGGTTTCCAAATAATGTTGGGCTATTTTTGAAGCCTTGGGGTAACACAGTCCAGGTGAGTTGGGATTTCCGAACTGACTCTGGATTTTCCCATCCAAAAGCAATCAATTTTTGACTCTGGCTCCAAGGGCAGGCAGAAGAAGGCATCGTTTAAGTCTAAAACAGTAAACCAAACAAGGCTTGGCCACTATGGGATGAAGGTTTTCTACTATTTTATTGGTAGCTCTTGGGTCTTATGCTAATCAGTAACTTTTCCCATCAGGTTTCCGGATTGGCAAAATGGGGGTGTTACATTCGGATTCACGTTCTACTAAAAGGCCAAATTGGAGAAAGGAGTCTATCACAGGTTTAATTCCTTTCCTGCCTTCTAGTTTGAGGGGGTATTGTTTGATTCTCACCAGTTGTGTCCCAGGCTTCAGTCTTACTTGGATTGGTTTGGCATGCTTTGCCTTACCAAATATTCCATCAGCCCACACTCCTGGATAGACTTGATCCAAGATGTCCAGTGATCCAAGGCCCAGATCACTGTTCGGGTCGAGCTGGGTATTGGTCGGAGGATGGTGAGCAATTGTATTCTCTCCCATTGTTATTTCCCTTATCATTATTATTGGTGGTAGTAGTAGTAGTTTTGTATTATACCTTAGTTACTGGACTGTTCTTATATCAACCCGTGGGAGTTACATTCTTTCGATTCTCCTTCCTATCCCTCCGGGAGTGGGGGGAGGAGGAAGGGGGAGGAGTGAGTGAGCGAGCGGCTGCGTGGTTCTGAGTTACCAGCTGGGCTTAAACCACAACAGTTCGTGCCCCACTTTGGGTGCCACAAAGAAGGGTTGAGATAACGACAGATCTGACCAGAGTGTTTCTAATGGTATTTGTGACAAGCATTCATTGTTTTGGATTAATAGTCACTCATCACAGTGTTGATTTATTTGCTCTCAGAGTTGTTGCTCTTGATCTCAGAGTTTCAGCATGTCATACCTTACTTATATCCAGTATTTTCTGGTTTAGTGTTTATTGGCTGGAGGGCCTGGACTAAGGTTATTGTTTCACAGTACTTCATGGTAATGACTTGTAATACAATAGACTCATGGATCATGAAACTGATCTGGCTTATGTTCCCAGTGTGGTCATGTCCTGGGTTCAGCAGTAGCAGTCATGTTTTTCCTTTGTGGTAGCTGGTGCAGTGCTGTGTTTTGACTTCCAGCCTGGGAACAGTGTTGGTGAAGCCGATGTTTTCGGTTGTTGCTAAGTGATGTTTACCCTGACCAAGGACTTTGTGAGGCTCATGCTCTGCCAGGGAGGAGGGGAAGCTGTGAGGAAGCAGAGATGGGGCGCCTGACCCGGGCTAGCCAGGGAGGTATTCCATACCACAGCACGTCATGCCCGGGGTGGGGGGTAACTGGGAGTTACCTGGAAGGACATGGGCTTCCGGGTGGGACTCGTTTTCTTGGCCGGTGGTATCGTATTCTCTTCCCTTGTTATTTTCCCTTATCATTGTTGTAGTTGATAGTAGCGGTGGTGATTTCTGTTGTACATTGGTTGCTGGACTGTTCTTGTCTCAACCCATAGGAGTTGCACTCTTTCGATCCTCCTCCCCGTTCCTCCGGGAGCGGGGAAGTGGAGAGCCCCAGTGCGGGGGGGGGACGGACCTCGATTGTTGTCAGCTCGGCACCACTTACTGGGAGTGAGTGAACAAGTTACCTGACTGGGTTTAAACCACGACAGGTCATCACCTCTATACTTTGGGAGGTATATAATGGATATTTTAGCAATTACACGTCATTTTTTTCTTCCTCGGTGGGTCAGCCTATGAAGGAGACATTCCCGCTCACCTCCTGCTCCCCCACCAGACTATTTACCGCAGCATTTGAGAGTTCTAAAGGTTTTGTATGGCCTTTGAATACCTTTGAAACCTGCCTGCTTCTTGTGCTGGGGATCAGCATGTTGGCACGCATACAGAGTGTGTTTTACCCATGGCCATACCACCCTGAGAATGCCCTATTTCGTCTGATCTTGAAAGTTAAGCAGGGTCGGGTTTGGGTCTGGTCTAGGGTTAGATGACAGTATAGGAAGACCACCAAGAGATTTTTCCCTGAGGCTGTGTCCTGGGTTCAGCAGTAGCGGTCATGTTTCTCCTCCTTGGTAGCTGGTGCAGTGCAGTGTTTTGACTTTCGGCTCGGGAACAGAGCTGATAGAGATGTTTTGGTTTGGCCAAGGACTTTGTGAGCGTCATGCTCTGCCAGGGGGGAGGGGAAGCCAGGAGGAAGCAGAGACAGGACACCTGATCCAAACTGACCAAAGAGCTATTCCATACCACAGCACGTCATGCCCAGGATGTAACTGGGAGTGAGCCGGAAGGGCTGGGAGACGGCAGGGTTGGAGGAGGTATCGGTCGGAGCTTGGTCGGGCTTGGGGGGCGAGTTATCGGTCAGCGGGTGGTGAGGTGTTGTATTCTCTTCCCTTGTTATTTCCTTTATCATTATTATCATTGGTGGTAGCAGTAGTGATTTGTGTTATACCTTAGTTACTAAACTTAGTTATCTCAACCCGTGGGAGTTGCATTCTTTTGATTCTCCTCTCCGTCCCTCCGAGAGCAGGGGGAGGGCAAGAAAGGGGGGGGAGGTGAGTGAACGAGTTACCTGACTGGGTTTAAACCACGACAGGCTGGATAGTGTTGAGCAGGGCTCTGTAGGTGTAGGCCAAACCCCAGCACATTGCCATGATTTGTACCTCTCTGGTATTACCAGGATGACAGCACATCTCGTTTAAGTCTTTTACTAGTTTTTCTGGGTTTTGCACTTGTTCAGTGGTGAAGTTCCAAAGCACTGGAGAGGCCCACTGGTCTAAATACTATCCCATACACCCTGCCACTCATGACTGTTCAGCCTCAGGGAAAATTTCTTGGTGGTCCTCCTGTGTCATCATCTAACTGTAGACCAGACCCGAGCCCGACCCTGCTTAACTTTTGAGATCAGACAAAATAGGACATTCTCAGGGTGGCATAGCCATGAGTAAAATGTGTGCTGTATGTGTGCCAACATGCTGATCCCCAGCACAAGCAGCAGGCTGGTTTCAAGGGTATTCAAAGTCCATCCAAAACCTGCAGGATCATCTCTATACGTCCTTGCTATTGCTTTCCCACTTTCTAAGTGTCCCATAGAGGAATTAACCATTAGCCTCATGGGTCCCTCGGGTCCTGCAGCTTCCCTAAGGGGGGCTTATATCACGCCTTTGTCTTTTATTATGGGCTAGGCTGATCGAGCTTGCAACTTGGCCCACGTCCTCCTGCTTAGTGGCGAGAAAGGTGAGGGGAAGTTTTGTTGCCTTCCCCTCTCTTTTCGTTGCCCACACCCTGGAGAAGGGGGAGGAGTTAATGCTTTTTCTGAAGTTTCCCTGGGACTAACAAAATCTCCTATTGTTTTCTCAGCCCCCCTCGTATTTCAAACGCCTCTGGCCTATAGAGCATGATAAGCAACACCGCTTCAACTTCCCTACTCTTTGCTTTTTATTCTTTCTAGAATTAATACAAATGAATCTTTGGGTGCAGTGTTTATCCCACACTCTTTCTGCTACTCCGGATGGTCTCGGAGTGTGAAAAACATATCTGCATAAACAACTTCATCCCACTTTCCTTCATAAAAAAAGCATTAACTGTAACATCGTATCATAGTTTAAGGATTCATTTTCTGCCCATTTTTCTCCCCGTTCCAAATTATACAATGGCTACTGCTGGTTGCAATATTTTATCAAGGTCTTTTTGCTCATGATTCCTCCTGGGGGATCCCCAATTTCCTTCCAGTGTGTTAAGATGCATCCCAGGGGACTTTTAAGCATTAAATTTCAACTTTCCTGGTTTCCCATTTTCACTTGCTTTGCTGACTCCCCACCTTACTGATTCTTTGCTTTGTTTTTTCAACTGCAATATACCTTAATTACTTCCAACAACCTATCCGTTTCATCCCACTCACTCCAAACTCTGCAGCCAGTGCAATAAAAGTCCCATTCAAATCTTACCGACGACTTTTCGTTACACTGGAGACAACTTAGAATGGAAATTGGCTTACATCCATTCCCACGATGAAACAAACAAACTTCAGTCTCAATGTAATGCATATACTTTTCGCTTCATCCGTCTCCAGCTGTTTCCCTTGTGGGATAACAGAACCGTGGATCAGGACTCCACACTCACTTCGTACTTAATTGTACAGCTCATACGTAAGTTCACTCATTCCATATCATGCAGTTATAGTTCAATAACTATTTCTTGTTCCAGATGTTATTCAACAGATGCAGGGTACCAAATTCAAAAGCTTAAAACATATCCATATGTAATTGTCCTCGGTTCAGCTGTAGCAGTCAGTTTACTCCTTAATAGCTGGTGCAGTGCTGTGTTTTCAACTTCAGCCTGGGAACAATGCTGATAACACACTGATGTTTTTAGTTGTTGCTAAGTAAAGTTTACCCTGATCAAGGACTTTTCAGTCTCTCATGCTCTGCCAGCGAGGAGGGGCATGGGAAGCCAGGAGGAAGCAGAGACAGGACACCTGATCCAAAGTAGCCAAAGGCGTATTCCATACCACAGCATGTCATGCCCAGTATATATAGTGGGGGGAGTTACCCAGAAGGCCCAGATTGCTGCTCAGGTTGGGCTGGGTATTGGTCGGCAGGTGGTGAGCAATTATATTTTCTCCCCTTAATATATCCCTTATCATTATTATTACTGGTGGTAGTAGTAGTGGGTTTGTATTATACCGTAGTTATTGGACTGTTCTTATCTCAACCCATGGGATTTACATTCTTTTCATTCTCCTTCCCATCCCTCCGGGAGCTGGGGGGAAGTAGGGAGGGAGGGAGTGAACAGCTAGCTGCATGGTTCTGAGTTACTGGCTGGGCTTAAACCATGACAGTAATAAATTAGGAGGCTGATAACAGTAGCTAAGATAG
The DNA here is from genome assembly GCF_033815535.1 of Pezoporus flaviventris. Taxonomy (NCBI): domain Eukaryota; kingdom Metazoa; phylum Chordata; class Aves; order Psittaciformes; family Psittacidae; genus Pezoporus; species Pezoporus flaviventris. The sequence goes on along the minus strand of NW_026892741.1, from coordinate 212,087 downwards.
CACAAATTCCAACCTCTATCCGCATACGTGCAGGCGAGGCTTTAACCCACAATCCACACAAATAACAATTGGGACTCTAACCCCGAGCACCCGTATACCGCTAGCGGGGCGGTGATGCAATACCCAGCATACGACTTATGGGTAGCCGAAAACCACTAAGTAAGGTAGTGCTTTGAAGTTTCATACCTGTTTCGGGGTCTTGTCCATTCCTGCTATGATCCAACGGAGACCGTAGAATTCTCCAGGGGCTCTCTGAGGGTCCCCAGTCCTGTAGAGTCTCACAGCCAAACATAAGAGCCTCCTGCCTGTCTTGCCAAGTTGAGTCAAAGAAATCACTCCACAGTAAGTACTGTAAAGTAAAGCACAGACCTTTATTGGCATTGGGAGCACGTGGGGGTTCAAACGTCCATACACATGTCCAAAGCACAGTAAATTTCAGGGTTTTTTTATACTTAAGTTTTCCATCTTGATATAATTTTATCTAAAGCATCCATCCATATGATTCTGTAAGTTACATAACTGTAGTTCTCTTATCCTACTGCACACTTGGGTTAGGGCTACAAAGACAGTCTATTGGTTAGTATTCATCAGGATTCTTACAGCTGTTTACCTTTTTGCTTAGTATTATTGATCAGCTGCTAATACCTGCAAGCTAGCGCTTAGTTCTTCATTCAAATTGTTATCATATCTTGCCATTAGGGATGTCCCTGCTTAGAAGCAATTTACAGGAAGAAGCAGATGCAAGCTGTCTACAGGCCCAGGTTCTAAGGGGTTGCTTATCATGCCTCACCAGAAGGGCAGGTCCCTACCCGCAGAGGGGCCCCCTGCTAAGCAAGTGCAGTTGTGTTTAAGTGCTGGGTCATATTCATGCTAAAAAGTGAAGTTATTTCAGCTAAGGCCTAATGACTTGGTCTCATTAGGAACAACTAAAAACATCCGTGTGTTATCAGTATTGCTCTCTGACTAAAGCCAAAACACAGCACTGTACCAGCTGCTAGGAAGAAAAATAGCTATTACAGCTGAAACCAGGATACGGGCACAAGTATAAACTGGGAGCAATGTGCCTGGAGAGCACCTCTGCAGAAAGGGATCTGGTGGTGCTGGCTGACAGTAGGCTGACACAAGTCAGCAGTGTGCCCTGGCAGCCAAAAGGGCAGTCCTCATCCTGGGGGCCATCAAACACAGTAACATCAGCTGGGTAATGGAGTTGATTATCCTACTGTATTTGGTATTGGTGCAGTCTTACCTTGACTGTACTGTGAGTAGTTAAGGAGTGATGCACCCCAACAAAGAGCAAGTCAGTCAGAAATACCAGGAGGCCTGTGTGGAAAACCAAGGAACTCCTGAACCAACTCTACCACAAAAAAAAAGCCTACATAGAGTGAACCAAAGACAAATGCCATGGGAGGAATACAGAGAAGTTGTCTGAGCAGCCAGGGATCAGGTGAGGAAAGCTAAAGCCCTGACAAAATTAATTCTAGCTGGAGATGTTAAGGGCAGCAAGAAAAGCTTGAATACGTACATTGGTCCTAAAAGAAAGATGAGGGAAAATGTGAATTCTCTCTCAAAGGAACCGGGAGACCTGGTTACCTGGAACATGGAGAAGGCCGAGGTATGCAATGACTTTTTTTGCCTCGGTCTTCACTGGCAAGAGCTCCAGTCATACCTTCCTAGTTGCAGAAGGCAAAGGCAAGGACTGGGAGAATGAACTGCCTGCTGTAGATCAGGCTTGAGACAATCTAAGGAACCTGAAGGTGCACAAGTCCATGGGAACTGATGAGATGCATCCACAGGTCTTGAGGGAACTGGCCAGTGAAGTGGCCAAGCCACTGTTCATCATATTTGAGAAGTTGTGGCAGTCTGGTGAAGTTCCTGCTGACTGGAAAAGGGGAAACATGACCCCCATTTTTAAAAAGGGAAACAAGGAAGACCCAGGGAACTACAGGCCAATCAGTCTCGCCTCGGTGCCCAGGAAGATCATGGAGTAGATCCTCCTGGAAACTACGCTAAGGCACATGGACAATAAGGGGGTGATTTGTGACAGCCCATGTGGCTTCACCAAGGGCAAATTGTGCCTGACAAATTTGGTGGCCTTGTATGATGAGACTATGGCATTGGTGGATAAGGGAAGAGTGACTGATGTCATCTACCTGGATTTGTGCAAGGCATTTGACGTTGTTCTGCACAATATCCTTGTATCTAAATTGGAGAGTCATGGATTTGACAGATGGACTACTTTATGTCCAAGTAAAGGCTAGTGACAAGGTCAGCAGTAGCCATAACACTGGTGAGCTACAAAGCGTAGAGCCCTGTGAAAGCTGCTATGGGGATAATTGTGGTCAATGGCTCAATGTCCGCCTGGAGACCAGTAACGAGTGGCATCCCTCAGGGATCGGTGTTGGGACCGGTCTTGTTTAACATCTTCATTGCTGACATGGAGAGCGGGATTGAGCGCGCCCTCAGCAAGTTTGCCGATGACACCAAGCTGTGTGGTTCGGTTGATATGCTGGAGGGAAGGAATGCCATCCAGAGGAACCTCGACATGCTTGTGAGGTGGGCTGATGCCAACCTCATGAAGTTTAACCATGCCAAGTGCAAGGTCCTACACCTGGGTCGGAGCAATCCCAGGCACAGCTACAGGTTGGGCAGAGAAGAGATTCAGAGCAGCCCTGTGGAGAAAGACTTAGGGGTGTTGGTTGATGAGAAAATGAACATGAGCTGGCAGTGTGTGCCTGCAGCCCAGAAAGCCAACCGTATCCAGGGCTGCATCAAAAGGAGCGTGACCAGCAGGTCGAAGGAGGTGATCCTGCCCCTTTACTCTGCTCTTGTGAGACCTCACCTGGAGCATTGTGTGCAGTTCTGGTGTCCTCAACATAAAAAAGAAATGGAACTGTTGGAACAAGTCCAGAGAAGGGCCACGAGGATGATCAGGGGACTGGAGCACCTCCCATATGAAGACAGGCTGAGGAAGTTGGAGCTGTTCAGCCTGGAGAAGAGAAGGCTGTGTGGAGACCTCCTAGCAACCTTCCAGTATCTGAAGGGGGCCTATAGGGATGCTGGGGAGGGACTCCTCATTAGGGACTGTAGTGATAGGACAAGGGGTAGCGGGTTAAAACTTAAGTAGTGGAAGTTTAGATTGGATATAAGGAGGAAATTCTTTCCTGTTAGGGTGGTGAGGCCCTGGAATAGGTTGCCCAGGGAGGTTGTGAATGCTCCATCCCTGGCAGTGTTCAAGACCAGGTTGGATGAGGCCTTCGGTGATATGGTTTAGTGTGAGGTGTCCCTGCCTATGGCAGGGGGTTTGGAACTAGATGATCTTAAGGTCCTTTCCAATGCTAACAAAAAAAATAAATTAACTCAGTCCCAGCCAGACTAAACACAATCTCCACCCATTTATTCCATATCATTTGTGTCCTACATAATTTACATGAGTGCTAAGTTTTTGTGTATAGGTAAATGTTTCACCAGTTCTTCCCAAGTGTTGGAAGGGAGAACACTAGAAATTAGACTTTTTTTTTTTGTCAGGGTGATGGTGATGTTTTTTTTTTTATTGCAAGCATGTAGCTTTTTCTCCCCCTGAAACCTCGAGGGAATTTCCCACTTCTATTCCTGTTTCCTCAGAATTTTTATTTTCTGTACTTTTTCCATCACTTCAGTCTTGTGTTAGTGCTCTGTGTGTTGATTATCCAGCAACTGGTGTGGTTCCTTCTGTAGTGGGTTATAGGACTTTCCTCATCTTTTTTTCTTTCTCTAAGGAATTGCAGGGACTTACAGAGCAGCATACAATTAAATAGAATGAAGGAGATTGATTAAATGTTCCAAAAGAGTTTCCAGTTTACCAAAAGCCCAACACAATGAGAGAAGCCATAATTTGTGAACTGTTGAACTGGACCAGCCAAGATTATCATCCTTTTTTTAGGCACCTCTTTCTTTTCATCAAGAGAAGATCAAGAACTTTGAAAAGCTCTGGACAGAGATGATGGAATTCCTACACAGCAGTACTGGTCTGAATGCTGTTTCCATCAATGGTTATGTTCCTAATAAATTCTTCCTGCATTTTATATGCAAAGCAAAGGATGGAAAAATAGATAATACATTATATAAGCACAGCTTTCTTCTGATGAAAGTGGAGTTAGTCATACCATTTCTGTCTTTTGTCTTTTTTTTTTTTTTTTTTTGCAATTCCACAAATGTAAAAATTATGTGGTTTCTGGTTAGCTTGTTTGCTTGGGGAGGGGAAGGATTTAGTTTTTTTGTTTGGTTGTTTTTTGTTTTTTTTTTATATCTGCATTTCCATTGCTATTGTGAACGTCCCTCAGCTCTAGTGTGTATAGATATATTCATCTAGGTGTGGCTGTGCAAGATCCTATAGTTCAGAGGAGTGTTTTAATTTGTTTGTATCTAATACACAAGTATAAAAGTTTTGTGTTGTCTTAACTTTAGTGACTTATCTATCCAATACATAAATAAGGCTCCAACTTGAAAGGTTATTGTGGAGCTCTTCTAGAATATTTTATGGGAGTTTAAATGTTCCCAAATTTTACTGAAGTAATATTTCTGAAGGTTTCTGTAGTTCTCTGCTGTGCAGAAGGAAGGATTCTTTCTCTTGATGGTTTGGGAATCTTCTCTGAGCAGTTTAAATAGTGAGATCAATCACTGGTGGGTTGGAATATTGTAAATTTGTCTAAAATTATTTGTAGAGTTATTGCTTCCCATTGAGTTTACATTATCTTCAAGTAACTATCAACTAATCTTTTACTATTCTTTAGGAAACAGATTTTGAAAATTAATAGTGAGTTGTCCCACATCTTGAATTGTTTTGCTCCTTAGAATTAATGAACCATATTTCACTGCTGCCTGTTTGAGGGTGAAAGGTGTCCCTCCAATCACCTGCTGCTATTGAAAGCTTGTGAAGGCAAAAGAGACGGGTTCTTGCTATTAAAAGTCATTGTGTTTAAATATATTTTTTGGCTGTGTTGAGGTATACTTACAGGCACCTTAATATGTAGTGATTTTTCAGGTGGTGTGTACCAAAATATCTTTCTAGAAGTTTATCATTACCTCATCATTGTTACTAAGTTTTACAGTATTTTTGTTGCCTATGGATTGGTCACAATGGTAACAAAAGCATATGGCTAGTCATCTTCCCTGCAAAGTGTGCCTATATATGTTTTTGTTGCTGTTTTGTATAAAATCCAAATATTTAAAACCTCCAATTTTAAAAGTGCCCGTATTTATCTCAGTTGCTGAGGTAAGCAGCTCTGGTGCCAGCATAATTTGCAGTGGAGCGCTCTAGCAAGGTGTACAAGGGGTTTTCCTAAACCTGAATGTTCCCATGTCGGAACCTCAGGGGAGCAGGGTGACCTAAGGGATAGGGGCAATGGCAACCAAGCCCCTACACATCTAAAAGAAACCCCTACAGAGTGCTAGCGAACAGGAGCACTGCAAACAAGGTGGGTAAACAGTGTGTCAGAAAGGGCATGGCATGGCAGTTGGCATGGAGGGGCATGCATGAAGGGTGCTGTAGCTCTGCCAGCTCAACCAGGGAGCAATGGTATCCACTCAGCAGAAGACTATGTCCACTCTAAACTCTGTGCCCACCATGACTGATGCAACTTCCCAGACAGATCTCTGATGGGAACATACTGCTGTCAGGCTGCAGGACATGCCCTACTCTTATGCCAGTATTAGACAGCCGTAGTGAGCATGACTGTGGGAGGTGCACAAAAGTAGAACAACTCTTCCACTTTCTGACAGAGCTCCAGGAGGAGGTGAGCAAGTTGAGGAGTATCAAGGAGTTGGAGAGAGAAACAGACTACTGGAACTGCACCCTACCTTCCCTGGGACAGACCTGTTGGGTAGGCAGGGCACCATGATACAAGAGAACTAAAGAGGGTAGTTAGCAGAAGGAAATCTTAAAGGAATGGGAGCTGGCCATCCCTATGTGCCGAAAGATGAGCTGATGGGGAAGACGACTAGCCTGGCTGAACAGAGATCTTTGGCTGGAGCTCAAGAATAAAAGAGTTGATGACAAGGCTAAGTGATGGTTCCTGCACTTGGGTCACAACAACCCCATACAATGCTTGGGGAGTGAAAGGCAGACTAGGGATAATGTGGGCTCTCTCTGAAAGCTGGCAGGAGAACTGGCTACCCTGGATTTGGAGAAGGCTGGGGTTCATAATGGCTTCTTTGCCTCAGTATTCACTGGCAGATGCTCTGAGCACACCACCCAAGTCTTGGAAGTCAGATGCAGGGACTGTGAGAACGAAGACCTTATGCCCACTGTAGGAGAGGATCAGGTTCGAGATCATCTTAAGAACCTGAACATGCACAAGTCCATGGGACCTGATGAAATCCATCCACGGATCCTGAAGGAGCTGGTGAATGAAGTTGCTAAGCCACTGGTCATCTGTTGTGGGTTCAGCTGTAGCAGTTATTTTTCTCCCTCTTAGTACCTGGTGCAGTGCTGTGTTTTCGGCTTCAGCCTGGGAACAATGCTGATAACACACCGATGTTTTTAATTGTTGCTAAGTAATGCTTACTCTGATCAGGGATATTTCAGTCTCATGCTCTGCCAGTGAGGAGAGGCACAAGAAGCCAGGAGGAAGCAGAGGCAGAACACCTGACCCAAAGTAGCCAGAGGGGTATTTCATACCACAGCATGTCATGCCCAGTATATAAAGTGGGGGGAGTTACCCAGAAGGCCCAGATTTCTGCTCAGGTCAGGCTGGGTATTGGTCAGCGGGTGGTGAGCAGTTGTGTTCTCTCCCCTTGTTATTTCCCTTACCATTATTGTTATTGGTAGTGGTAGTAGTGGGATTGTATTATACCTCAGTTATTGGACTGTTCTTTCCTCAACCCGTGGGATTTACATTCTTTCAATTCTCCCCATCCCTCTGAGAGCTGGGGGGTAAAGAAGGGAAGGGAGTGAGCAAACGGCTGCATGGTTCTGAGTTACCAGCTGGGCTTAAAGCACGTCAGTACTTTTTGGTGCCTAAAGTGGGGCTTGAAGGGTTGAGATAATGACAGTTTTGACCAGCGTGTTTTTAATCATGTTTGAGATAAGCGTTCATTGTTTTGGATTAATAGTCACTCATCACTCATAAATGCAGCAGGAGGGCTAGGAGACCTCCATGGATGGATAAGGAGTTGCTGTGGAAACTTGGGGGGGGGGGGGGGGAAGAAGTTTCTAAGCAGGGGAATCAAAGACAGGCGGCCTGGGAAGAATACAGGTATATTGTCTGGGAAGCTAAGTGACCAGGTCAGGAATTCCAAGGCTTAGTTAGAATTAAATTTGGCAAGGGATGTGAAAGATAACAGGAAGGGATTCTATAGGTGTGTAAGAAACAAAAGTCAGACTAAGGACTATGTGGGCCCTCTCCGGAAGGTATCAGGAGAACTGGCTACCCTGGATTTGGAGAAGGCTGAGGTTCTGAATGACTTCTTTGCCTCGGTCTTCACTGGCAAATTCTGTGAGTACACCACCCAAGTCTTGGAAGGCAGATGCAGGGACTGTGACCTTCCCTGGGACAGACCTGTTGGGTAGGCAGGGCTATAGAAACCTTTAGAATTAGTTTTAAGTAATGTTAAGTTTGATGGCTTTGTAACAGTAGCAATGGAAAATTACTGAGGTGCATGATGCATAGAGAAAAAGGAGTACAACTAGAGAACATACTGAGAATTCTCACAAGATAAATCGTTATATTTGTGACATAGTTTAAGAAAAACAATCTAGAAGAACAGGACACAGGGATAAGGAGTATCTGGGAACCGCAGGTGTCCAGGATGGGCTACAGTTAAACTAACTGATAAGTAGGAGGATTATTATTTATCTGGTGCTGGCATACACCCATAAGAAGCAGGGGTCTTCTTGTGGTTTGGGTCCTGAAAGACACAGGGGGTGTCTTGTGGAAATGGTTTTGGATCTTGTTGGCATTTATTTTGTGGCTTGTTACATAAGGATTTTGGTCTTGTGATTTTGGTATCAGTGACAGACTGTTATAACTAAGCAGGGGGCATCTTGTGGTTTGGGTCCTACAAGACACAGGGGGTGTCTTGTGGAAATGGTTTTGGGTCCTGTGTGCTATCAACAGCCCATAAGGGATTTAATTCAGTGATGCTGTCAGCGTGGGTCCCTGAATAGGTTAGTCAAATCACCCTCCGATACAGTGGGCTGTCCAGTACGTCACACAGTGGGACGCAGACAGGCTGGTCGGGCACAAGGGTCTCGTCCTTCTTGGGACACTGACAGGATGGTCAACTATAAAGGGTTCAAGGAAACCCCCCTATTAATGTTACAATATGGTCTGAGCCATAGGGGTTAGGATGTATTGCTTTTGATTCTACTGTTATTCATCTTATTTTGTGGCTTTTTACAGTAATGATTTGTGATTTTGGTACAGGTGACAGGATGTTATAACTGTGTTATTAACTGTTGTTTGTTTGGTTGAATTTTAGTCTCTGTCTCAAGTGTTGTAACTGTGTGGAGTGTGTCTGTGGGATCCTGTCTGTGTGTGTGTGAATGTGAGATTGATAATGGAAAATCAGCAGAGTGAAGACATCTTGAAAAAGAGTCCTTTGGGTGCATTTTGGCACACTGGAAAGAACTTGGAGGGTCTCCTGGGGGCTCGGTAAATAAGAAAACTGGTAAAATATTGTAACCAATGGTGGCCTTTGTATACTTTGGAAGATCAGGAAAAATGGCCTAAAAATGGAACTCTGAACTATAATACATTGTTACAATTAATGCTGTTTTGAGGGGGCAAGTAAAATGGGATGAAGTAATGTATGCAGATATGTTTTTCACTTTAAGAAATCACGTGGAGTGACAGAATGCATGCAAAATTAATATAGCTCCGCCAGGTTCCTTAATTTTGGCTTTGGAAAAGGACAGGGAAAAACTGAAAGTTAAGCTGAAGAGATGCTGTTCAGCCTGTGATATTGGGGAAAGATGTTTAAAGTTAAAAAAACAGTAATCAGGAAATAGGTTGAAAATCATGTATCACAGGTACCTCCGAGAGGAGCACCCTCTGCATCTGTCCTATCTGATATTGATAAGGAGGAAGAGATTGCTGTCACTGGCAACAAGCAGCACATTCACATTCAGAGTTAAGATAGGGTTAAACCGGAAGTGCTGTTGCCGAGGCAGGCATGAACAACCGTGAGGAAAAAAAAACAAAAAAAGGAAAACCAAGGAGGAAAGGGGGGGAGCTCGTTCAGCTCCTGTGTTTGAGCATGGAGGAGGGATGATGGGAAGAGGTTGGGGGAGTGGGCTCTTCTGTGGAAACGGATCGGTGTGCGTGCTATGGGGAGTTTGGACGTTGGAAGTGAGACTGCCCTGGGGGGGTGGTGGGGGGGGGGGGGGCAGTGCCATGGGGTGGCTCCGGTGACTGAATTGGAACTAGACTGACAGGGACCTGGGGAATCTACCCTAGCAGATCCACTGAGTAAATTAAAACTAGGGACTAGAGGAAATAAAGAGGAATTTTAGTGGATACAGGAGCAACTTATTTGGTGTTAACTCAGAGAGGAAAGAATTCGTTACAGATGTGGGTGCTACTGGCCACCAAGGAAAAGAAAAAAACAAACAAACAAACAAAAAAGGCATTCTATCTGAAACCTTTAAAGTACAAATTGGGAAAACAAATAGGAATGCATAAATTTTTATGCATGCCAAATTCTCTAAAATCTTTATTAGGGCGAAAAGCAACATTTAAAGAAGGCAAAATGGAATTTAGAGTTAAAACCAATCAATTAATTGCAGTTTTGAGTTTATCTTTAATTCAGCAGAGAAGCAAAAAGAAGGACCTCCCTGAAATAGAAGAAATCCTTAATTAGGTATATGTGGGAGTATGGGCATCTGAAGTTCCAGGTAAGGCAAAAAAATGCTTTGCCTGTTAAAGTGGAAATAAAAAAGGGGGGCCTGCCCAATTAGAATAAAACAATATCCCTTAAAATTAGAAGATCAAAGGGAATGAAAAAAAAAATCATTGATAAATTTTAAAATTTAGATTATTAATTGAATGTGAATTGGAATATAATACTCGTATCTGGACAGTAAAGAAATATGATGGGAAAAGTTGCAGATTGGTTTACGATCTCAGGGTAATCAACAAAATTGCAGAGGATATTTGTCCAGTAGTAGCTAATTTGTATGATTTATTGACTAAATTGAATAATAATCAGAAACGGTTTGCCGTCCTGGATTTAAAGGACACTTTCTTTTGCTTACCATTGGCCAAAGAAAGCCAAAATTATTTGCTTTCGAATGAGAAAACCCTGACGCAGGAAGAAAAACTCAATTAACTTGGACAGTATTACCACAGGGGTTTAAAAACAGTCCAGCGATTTGGGGAAATCAGTTAGCACGAGAATTAGAATTATGAAATCCACCTGCTCAGACGTGGACTCTGTTACAATATGTGGATGACCTGTTAAATGCTACAGAAACAAAGGAAGAATGTGTCCAGTGAATGGTGGGATTATTGAATTTCTGGGACTGAATGGTTATCAGGTATCCAGACAAAAGGCCCAACTAATCCAAACCCAAGTTTTCCACCTAGGATATGAAATAACAGGAGGACAGAGAGAACTTGGAACTGCCAGAAAAGAAGCCATTTGCCAGACTCCACGACCGTCGACTGTCAAGGACCTCCGGACATTCCTGGGAATGACAGGATGGTGCAGACTTTGGATCCATGATTATGGTGTTCTGGAACAATCGACAGAACCACTAACGCAAGACTGCTTGGCCAACATAGAGACTGTATATTCGAGCTGACCAGATTTGAATGGAAAACCTCTGGAAGATGCTGATTCTTGGTTTACTGATGGTAGTAGCTTCATGAAAAATGGTAAACGAAAGGCAGGATATGCCATTACCACCACTTCACAGGTAATAGAAGCTAAACCTTTACCTGTGAACACCTCGGCCCAGAAGGCAGAAATAATAGCATTAACGAGAGCCCTGGAATTGGCTAAAGATAAAAGAATAAATATTAGGACTGATTCTAAATACGCATCTGGTGTGGTACATGCACATGGTGCTATGTGGAAAGAACGAGGACTTTTGAACACACAAGGGAAACAGATTAAACATGCTACAGAAATTCTACGATTACTGGAAGCTGTTCAGCTACCTGAAGAAGTAGCTATTATGTACTGTAAAGGACATCAACAAGGTGACTCTGATCAGGAAACTGGAAATAATTTGGCTGATTTTGAAGCCAAACGAGCAGCTGAACAATCTCAAATCGTGTCCTTAATCCCTGACGGCAAACTAGCAATGGAAAAATCTAAACCTAGGTATTCAAAAGAGGATAGGAAACTGATTGAGGATCTAAAGGGACAGGAAAATAAAGAGGATTGGGCTCAAATACCTGATGGGCGAATTGTAATCCCCTATAACCAACTCTGGAAGTTAGTTCAGGAAGAACATAATAAAAATCATTGGGGTAGCAACTCTTTGTATAAATATTTAGACAAACAAATTGTAGGAAGGAATCTATACACGACAGTTCAATTTGTGACAAAACAATGTCAGTTATGTCTTAAGAATAATCCTAAAACTGAAAATAGAAATCAAATCGGGAAAATTGGGAGAGAAAGTTTTCCGGGACAGCAGTGGCAAACAGACTTTTCTGAATTACCAAGAAAAGGGGTTTATCGATATTTGTTGGTGTTAACTGATACTTTTTCAGGCTGGCCAGAAGCATTCCCTTGTAGGATAAATAATGCAAGACAGGTGATTAAAACATTATTAAATGAAATAATACCTCATTTTGGAGTACCAGCGGCAATTTCTTCCGACCAGGGTTCACACTTTAGTGCAAAATTGTCACAAGAAATTAGCAAAAAATTAGAAATTGATTGGCAACTCCATGTTTCATATAGGCCTCAGGCCAGTGGGCAAGTACGAAAGATGAACCATCTGATTAAACAACTAATTAGTAAAATATGTCAGGAAACTAATTTCTATTGGTACCAGGCGTTACCACTGACTCTATTAAGAATTTGAACTAAACCTTGGTCAAAAGAACAGGTCAGTCCATTTGAGATTTTGTATGGAAGACCATATCAGTCCCGGTTTAAAGGAGAAAGTCTTCAGGAACTGCGAGAAAGCTACCTTCGAGAGTTTCTGATCAATCTGGGAAAACAATTGGAGGAGATAAATAAGAGAATAGTCGGGACAAGAGCAAGAGGTTTGGATTATCCGATTCACCCTTTCAGATCTGGAGACTGGGTTTATGTTAAGAACTTTTCAGGAGATCCTCTACAGGAGAAGTGGAGCGGACCGTACCAGGTATTACTGACCGCCTTTACAACAGTGAAGATAAAGGAACAACCTGCTTGGATATATTATTCAAAAATTAAGAAAGCACCAGAGCCAGAGAAGACATGGCGGATTGGACCTTCAAGACCCTTACGTATGAAATTGCGTCAGTCATAATTTGGACTCATATGATAACTGGCGCACAAGCTTGGGACCAGAACTTATACCTGAAATTAGTGCAGAATGTTACTAAGGTTTTTAACCGTAGTGATTGTTGGGTGTGTGCACAGTTGCCTAAATCAGGAGAAAGCCTGGATCTCCCATTAATTGGAGTTCCAATTCCTAACACTGTCTCATGGACAAATTTGTGGGTGAACACTAGCAATCTATTCAAAGGAAAGGTTAAAATTTGGAATAGTTAATCCTAATCCAGGTAATAAATATTACACCTGTGTACAAAGATGTATTACACCAGGAACCAGGGTAGGAAATCTTGCTTAAATGCCACGGATGTAGGTCACCATTCAAATTGCAATCATACTATTAACACAGATGGTATCGTAGTTCAGTGATGGCCCGTTCCTAAAGGGAAAGGATGGTATTGGTTATGTGGAGAAAATGCTTATAAGACTCTACCCCCCAACTGGAAGGGGGCATCCACCTTAGGTGCTGTAATACCCAATTTTAACCAGCCTCTCTAAAGTGGTTTTACAAAACCGAATGGCTCTAGACCTGTTATTGGCATCACAAGGAGGGGTTTGAGCCATAATCAATGAAAGCTGTTGTTCCTATATAGACCGAAATAGAAGAATCGAAACAGATCTGGAGGAAATTTGGAAACAAACTAAGATATTTCATGAAATGGCCATGGGTGACATCTCCTGGGGTTTGAAGAAATATGGAAAAAGTTAACTTCATGTTTACCCAATCTCTCCTGGTTGAGGCAACTGGTTGCAGGAATATTGATGTTAATTATTGTAATATTGATTACTTGTGGTATGATACAATTTTCCCTCTAGTGTTGTAAACGATCTATGATTCTAGACTAAGGACTATGTGGGCCCTCTCCGGAAGGTATCAGGAGAACTGGCTACCCTGGATTTGGAGAAGGCTGAGGTTCTGAATGACTTCTTTGCCTCAGTCTTCACTGGCAAATTCTCTGAGTACACCACCCAAGTCTTGGAAGGCAGATGCAGGGATTGTGAGAATGAAGACCTTAGGCCCACTGTAGGAGACGATCACGTTTGAGACCATCTTAAGAACCTGAATGTGCAGAAGTCCATGGGACCTGATGAAATCCATCTGCATCCTGAAGGAACTGGTGAATGAAGTTGCTGAGCCACTGTCCATCATATTTGAAAAATCATGGCAGTCGGGTGAAGTTCCCGATGACTGGAAAAGGGGAAATATAACCCCCATTTTCAAAAAGGGGAAAATGGATGACCCAGGGAATTACAAGCCAGTCAGTCTCACCTCTTTGCCTGGCAAAATCTTGGAGCAGATTCTCCTGGAAGGCATGCTAAGGCACATGAAAAATAGCAAGGTGGTTTGTGACAGCCAGCATGGCTTCACTAAGGGGAAATCCTGCCTTACCAAGTTGGTGATCCTGCCCCTCTACTCTGCTTTCGTGAGACCTCACCTGGAGTATTGTGTGCAGTTCTGGTGTCCTCAACATAAAAAGGACATGGAACTGTTGGAACAAGTCCAGAGACGGGCCATGAGGATGATCAGGGGACCAGAGCAACTCCTGTATGAAGATAGGCTGAGAAAGTTGGGGCTGCTCAGGCTGGAGAAGAGAAGGCTGCGTGGAGACCTCATAGCAGCCTTCCAGTATCTGAAAGGGGCCTATAGGGATGCTGAGGAGGGGACTCTTCATTAGGGACTGTAGTGGCAGGACAAGGGGTAATGGTTTGAAACTTAAACAGTGGAAGTTTAGATTGGATATAAGAAGGAAATAAGGAGGAAATTCTTTCCTGTTAGGGTGGTGAGGCACTGGAGTGGGTTGCCCAAATAAGTGATAAATGCTCCATCCCTGGCAGTGTTCAAGACCAGGTTGACCGAGGCCTTCGGTGATATGGTTTAGTGTGAGGTGTCCCTGCCCATGGCAGGGGGTTTGGAACTAGATGATCTTAAGGTCCTTTCCAACCCTAACTATTCTATGATTCTATGATTTGGGATCTGTCAACTGATAAATCTGTCACTGAAATGTGTTCTTTGAAGTTGTCAGTTGGAAATAATTTTTTTTTGCAGATCTAGTTTACTATAATCTCTTTTCCCAGATGTCAGATGTTACTACTCCTAATAAACCCTAGTGTTAGGGAAAAAAGTTCTTAGTAATTGATATGCTAGATGAGTCTGTAGGATACTTTCATGCAGATTTGGAATTTGAGTGGCTGAATTTTCATACCTCAGGAAAATGAAAATGAGTCCCTTCCCCTCTGACATCTGTTTTTTTTTTCCAGGCTGATTACAGTAGTGTTTGAGAATTTTAAAGATTGTGAATACCCTTGAAATCAAAGTGATCCTTTTGCTAGGAGCCATCATGTTGCTGCATATGGTTCAGGTCCTGTTTAAGGTTAAACAGTATTTAAAAATATCACTCAGAGATCTGCTCTGGGGCTGGATAGTTGTGAGTAGCAGGGTGTGGGGGATAGTATAGGTAAGTGCCTAGGACAGTGGACCTCTCCAGTATTTTGGGATTTCACCCCTGAAGAAGTGTAGAATCCAGAAAAACTAGTAAAATACTTTGAATAAGTATGTTGTCACCTTGGCAATTCCAGATACACACAAATCACTTCAGTGTGCTGGGGCCTGGCCCATGTCTACAGAGACTTGCTCAACAATATCCAGTACCCTCAAGGGCAAAAGAATGTCTCTGAACCTGACAAAAAAACGGCAATCACTGCAGCCACTCCCAGCACCAGCAACAGACTGTAGCTACTCCAATGCTGGCAATATGCACTGAAGCTAAACCAGAGAACCAACCTGTGCTGTTATCAATTGACCCTATACACAAGAAGAAATGGACACACAAGTCAGCATGTTTAGTTAAGGAGGATGAAGCAGAGCCATCACAAAAAAGGAAGAAGAGGCAGAATAAGAGGCAACTTCTCCATCCCTATCCCTGACTGAGCTGTGGGATATACAAAAAGATTTCAGTTGTAATTCAGGTGAGCACATTATCATCTTGCTACTCTGATGGCTGGGATAATGGGGCTAGTAGCCTGGAATTAGAGGGCAGGGAAGCCAAACAGATCACTTGCTAGGGAAGAAGGCATTGGTAAGACAACAGCAAGGACAGAAGTCCTCAGGTTCTGGAGGTGACTACTAAAACTGTGAAGGAAAGTTATCCCTTCAAGGAAGATTTTATATGTCGCATAGGCAGATGGACTGCAATAGTTGTATCCATTATCTGAAGGAATTGACTGTACTAGAGATGATTTATGATAACCCAATCAACGTGCAGTCACCCACACATCCAGATGAAGTCCAATGCACACAACGCACAAGGCAGAAATTTGTCATTGTATGCCAAATCATTGGCAGTAGTGGGTTGGAGAGACAAAGTCCCACGGGCAGTGGTTGAAGTGGTTGCCCAACTCGGAATGCAAACACAGTGTCACTTCTTCTGTTGTTTCAACCATGGAGGAACTGTCCTGGGAGTTCCAGCAGTTCAGAGAGTGTATGTCCTGCTCCCCGCTTGTACAGACCCACATCTCAGCAATGAACAGTAAGTATCTATTTGCTCGAGAGGGATGATATAGAAGGTACACACCACGGGGTACCCTGTGGTCTTCCCTGTGGGATAATGCAGAAGACTTGAGGAAGTGGGATGGAAAACCTAGCTCAACCCTAGAGGAATGGGTATGTGAACTACAAGGAAAAACAACCACAACTGGGAATTTTACCAAGAGAGCTGCTTCTTCAGTGGACAGTTTCCCAGACAGATTGGAAGGGTGGGTTATATTTGTGTTCTACAGAAAAAATTCTAACCCATTTTTACACAAAGTGGAGAGTCCCATGACCAGGACTAGAGGGGCCCTGCCTCTAGCCAGCTGGAGAAGGGGGACAGCCAGGGTTACCAGACTATGCACATCAGACCCACAGGAGTATAAGTCTCTAGTAGACACCAGTGCACAGTGTACTCTACTGCCATCAATCTATCAAGGGGCAGAATTCATTTGTATTTCTGGAGTGACAGGGGGACCCTAAAAGCTGACTGTATTGGAGGCTGAAATCAGACTGACTGAGAAGAGAGGGTACTTTCAGGACCCAAAAGGGTACCAATGAGCTTTTGGTTTAGCTGCCTTGGAGACGGAGGAAATGAAGCAGCTGTCCACCTTGCCTGGTCTCTCAGAGGATCCTTCTATTGTTGGGGCTGCTGAAGGTCAAAGGACAAACAAGTGCCACAACAGTGCACCAGCAGCAATATTGCATCAACCAAGACTCCCTGATTCCCATCCATAAGCTGATCCATAGACTGGAGAGCCAGTCCTCAGCAGGACTAGTCTAACGGAGAATGGAGACTAACGGTAGACTATTGTGGCCTGAATGAAGTCACACCACCATTGAGTACTGCCGTACCGGACATGCTAGAACTTCAATATGAAGTGGAGTCAAAGGCAGCCAAGTGGTATGCCACAATTGATATTGCCAATGCATTTTTCTCCATCCCTTTGGCAGCAGAATGCAAGCCACAATTTGCTTTCGCTTGGAGGGGCATCCAGTACACCTGGAACCGACAGCCCCAGGAGTGGAAACACAGCCCTACCATCTGCCATGGACTGATCCAGGCTGCACTGCAACAGGGGCAAGCTCCCGAAGACCTGCAATACATTGATGACATCATTATGGGGGGTGATAAAGTAGAGGTTTTTTAGAAAGTGAAGAAAATAATCCAAATCCCTCTGAAGGCCGGTCTTGTCATAAGGCAAGGTATGGTCAAGGGACCTGCACAGGAAATCCAACTTTTAGGAATAAAATGTCGAGATGGGTGTTGTCAGATCCCAAGGGATGTAGTCAACAACATAACAGCAGTGTTTCCACCAACAGGCAAGAAAGAAGCAAAAGCTTTCTGAGGCGTGTTTTTTTGAGAATGCGCATCCAAAACTACAGTTTGAATGCAAGCCTTCTCTATCAAATGACCTGGTAGAAGAATGATTTCAAATGGGGCCCTGAGTTACAAGTTTTCGAACAAGTTAAACAGGAGAGAATTCATGCAGTAGACCTTGGACCAGAACAGACCAGGTAAGAAGCAAAAAGTGTGTTTTACACCATGGAGCTCCTACTTGGAGCCTCTGGCAGAAAGCACCAGGGGAGACTCAAGGTTGACCTCTTGGCTTCTGGAGTCAGGATATAGAGGATCTGAGGCCCACTATGCTCCATCTGAAAAAGAGATACTTATGAAGGGGTTTGAGCTGCTTTGGAACTGACTAGCACTGAAGTACAGCTCCTCCTGGCACACCGGTTGCCTGTGCTGGGCTGGATGTTCAAAGAGAGGGTTTCCTCTGCACATCATGCAACTGAAGCTACATGGAGTAATTGGGTCACACTGATGACACAGTGAGCTCAAATAGGAAACCCCAGTCATCCAGGAATTTGAAAGTGATCCTAGATTGGCTAGAGGGCAAAGATTTTGGAATGTCACTGGAGGAGGTGATGTGTGCTGAAGAAGCCCCACCATATAATAAACTGTCAGAAGGTGAGAAGCAATATGCCTTGTTTACTGATGGGTCCTGCCATATTGTAGGAAAACATCAGAGATGAAAGGCGGCTGTATGGAGTCCCTACAACAAGTAGAAACTGCTGTAGGAGTAGGCGAGTTGAGTCAGTTTGCAGAGGTGAAAGCCGTCCATCTGGCCTTAGACATTGCAGAATGAAAAAAACGGTCAGTACATTATACTGACTCATGGATGGTGTGAAATGCCCTGTGGGGGTGGTTGCAGCAGTGGAAGTAGAGTAACTGGCAATGAAGAGGTAACCCATCTGGACTGCTGCTTCTCATGATTGCTAGCTCTCATGTCTGCTGGAAGTACAATATGGCAGAGAGGAAACAATCCACAGGTTCTTAGAGCATGTGGAAGATAACTTCTTGACCCAGCTGGTGAGTGAGCCAACTAGGGGTGATGCCCGGCTAGATTGGCTGTTCACAAACAGAAGGACTGGCAGGTGATGTGATGGCTGGAAGCCATCTTTGGCAAAGCAATCACAAAATGATTGAATTTTCAATCTTTGGAAAAGTCAGGAAGAAGGTCAGCTGAACTGCAACTTTAGACTTCCACAGGGCTGACTTTGGCCTGTTTAGGATGCTGGTTGGGAAAATCCATTGGGAAACATTACTGAAGGACAAAGGGGTCCAGGAAACTGGACAGTCTTTAAGAATGAGATCTTCAAAGACCAGGCAGTCCCCATGTGCTGAAAATCTAACTAGTGGGTGTCCTGGGTTCAGCAGTAGCAGTCATTTTTCTCCTTCTTAGTAGCTGGTGCAGTGCAGTGTTTTTGACTTTCAGCCTGGGAACAACGCTGATAACACTGATGTTTTCAGTTGTTGCTAAGTAATGTTTACTCTGACCAAGGACTTTCTGAGTTTCATGCTCTGACAGGGAGGAGGGGAAGCCGGGAGGAAGCAGAGACAGGACACCTGATCCAAACTAGCCAAAGAGGTATTCCGTACCACAGCCCATCACGCCCAGTATATAAAGTAGGGGCAGTTACCCAGAAGGGTTAGATCACTTCTCGAGTTGGGCTGGGTATCGGTTGGCGGGTGATGAGCGGTTGTAATCTTTTCCCTTGTTATTTCCCTTATCATTATTATTATTGGTGGTAGCAGTGGTGTTTTTGTGTTCTACTTTAGTTACTGGACTGTTCTTATCTCAACCCGTGGGAGTTATATTCTTTCAATTCTCCTCCCCATCCCTCTGGGAGCAGGGGTAGGAAGGGGTGGGGGGGGGGGAGTGATCAAGCGGCTGTGTGCTTCTAGGTTGCTGGCTGGGTTTAAACCACGACAGTGGGAAAGAGGCCAGCCTGGCTGAACAGGGAGATAGTGCTGGAACTCAGGGGGTGGAAAAAAAAAACAAGAGAAGTTATCACCTCTGGAAGAAGGTTCTGTTGACCTTTGAGGAGTACAAGGATGTTGTTAGGTTATGCAGGGAGAATATTAGAAAGGCTAAGGCACAGAAGGAACTAAATCTGGCCACTGCCATAAAAGATAATGAAAAGTACTTTTTCAAATATTTTAGCAATAAAAGGAGGGCCAAGGAGAACCTCCATCCTCTACTGGATACTAGGGGATGCCTAGTGACTAAAGATGAGGAAAAGACTGAAGTACTTAATGCTGCCTTTGCGTCAGTCTTTAATAGCAACACCAGCCATCCTCAGGGTACTCAGTTCCTTGAGTTGGATGACAGAGATGGGGAGCTGATTGAAGTCCCCATAATTCAGGAAGTAATGGTTAGTGACCTCCTGCTCCACTTAGATGTATACAAGTCAGATGGGGCCGAATGGGTTATACCCAAGAGTGCTGAAGGAGCTGGTGGAGGATCTCACCAAGCCACTCTCCATCATTTATCAGCAGTCTTGGTCTAGTGGGCAGGTCCCAGGGGATTGGAGTTTGACCAACATGACACCTCTCTACAAAAAGGGCAGGAAAGAGGATCCTGGTAACTACAGGTCTGTCATCCTGACCTCAGTGCCAGGGAAGGTCATGGAGCAGATCTAAATGTGAGCACTCAGGATGTGTGTGAAAACGGGAGGGTTGGGCCCAGTCAGCATGGATTCATGAAGGGCAGGTCCTGCTTGACCAACCTGATCTTCTCTTACAAGGCAATCTGACTGGTTGATGAGGGAACAGCTGTAGGCATTGTCTATTTGAACCTTAGTAAAGGGTTTGATACTGTCTCCCACAGCATTCTCCTTGAGAACCTGGTTGCTCATGGCCTGGATAGGTGTATTCTTCGTTGAATATAAAGTTGCCTGGATGGGCAAGCCCAAAGAGTGGTGGTAAATGGTTTCACATCTAGTTGTTGACTGCTTACTAGTGGTGTCCCTCAGGGCTTGGTGTTAGGGCAAGTGTTTTCTAATATCTTTCATGATGATCTGGATGAGGGGATTGAGTGTACCCTTAGTATGTTTGCAGATGACATCAAGTTGGGTGAGAGTGTTGATCTGCTGGAGGATAGGAAGGCTCTGCAGAGGGATCTGGACAGGCTGGATCAATGGGATGTGGCCAGTGGTATGAGATTCAACAAGGCATAATGCTGGGTCCTGCACCTGGGCCATAATAACCCCATGCAACGTTCCAGGCTTGGGGGAGAGTGGCTGGAAAGCTGCTCGGCTGAAAGGGACCTGGGGATGTTGATTGGCAGCCAGCTGAACATGAGCCAGCAGCGTGCCTGGGCAGCCAAGAAGGCCAGTGTCATCCTGGCCTGTATCAGAAATGGCATAGCCAGCAGGACTAGGATAGTTATAATCCCCCTGTACTTGACACTGGTGATGCCACACCTCGAGTATTGTGTTTAGTTCTGGGCCCCTTGCTGCAAGAAATACGTTGAGGTGCTGGAGCTGGTCCAGTGAAGGGCAATGGAGCTGTTGAAGGGCCTGGAGCACAAGTCTTATGAGGAATGGCTGAGGCAACTGGGGTTCTTTAGTCTGGAGAAGGCTCAGTGGGCACATTATCACTCTACAACTACCTGAAAGGAGGATGGAGAGAGGAGGTAGCTGTTTTCTTTTTCCAAGTAACAAGCGATATTGCAAGAGTTAATGACTTTAAGCTGTACCAGGGAAGGTTTAAACTGGGTATTAGGAACAGGTTTTTCATCAAAAGGGTGATCATGTATTGGAACAGGCTTCCCAGGAAAGTGGTGGAATCACCATCCCTGGAAGTGTTCAAAAACTTTGTAGAAGAGGCCCTTAGTTACATGGTTTAGTGGTGGTCTTGATGATAGAATCATAGAATCATACAATAGTTAGGGTTGGAAAGGACCCTAAGATCATCTAGTTCCAACCCCCCTGCCATGGGCAGGGACACCTCACGCTAAACCATATCACCGAAGGCCTCATCCAACCTGGTCTTGAACACTGCCATTCACAGGCACACAGGGAGCATTCACAACCTCCCTGGGCAACCTATTCCAGTGCCTCACCACGCTAACAGGAAAGAAATTCCTCCTTATATCCAATCTAAACTTCCCCTGTTTAAGTTTTAACCTGTTACCCCTTGTCCTGTCACTACAGTCCCTAATGAGGAGTCCCTCCCCAGCATCCCTATAGGCCCCCTTCAGATACTGGAAGGCTGCTAGGAGGTCTCCACGCAGCCTTCTCTTCTCCAGGCTGAACAGCTCCAACTTCCTCAGCCTGTCTTCATATGGGAGGTGCTCCAGTCCCCTGATCATCCTCGTGGCCCTTCTCTGGACTTGTTCCATCAGTTCCATTTCTTTTTTATGTTGAGGACACCAGAACTGCACACAGTACTCCAGGTGAGGTCTCACAAGATCAGAGTAAAGGGGCAGGATCACCTCCTTCGACCTGCTGATCACGCTCCTTTTGATGCAGCCCTGGATACAGTTGGCTTTCTGGGCTGCAGGCACACACTGCCAGCTCATGTTCATTTTCTCATCAACCAACACCCCCAAGTCTTTCTCCCCAGGGCTGCTCTGAATCTCTTCTCTGCCCAACCTGTAGCTGTGCCTGGGATTGCTCTGACCCAGGTGTAGGACCTTGCACTTGTCATGGTTAAACTGCATGAGGTTGGCATCAGCCCACCTCACAAGCATGTTGAGGTTCCTCTGGATGGCATTCCTTCCCTCCAGCGTATCAACCGAACCACAGAACTTGGTGTCATCAGCAAACTTGCTGAGGGCGCCCTCAATCCCACTGTCCATGTCAGCGACGAAGATGTTAAACAAGACCAGTCCCAACACCGATCCCTGAGGGACGCCACTCGTTACTGGTCTCCAGGCGGACATTGAGCCATTGACCGCAACTCTTTGTGTGCGGCCATCCAGCCATGATCTTAAAGGTCTTTTCCACGTTAGTTGATTCTATGATTTTTACAATTCTGTGATTATGGAAGATATCCCTGCCCAGGTGGAGAATCTGGTTTGGAGGCTGTCAGTTCCTAATTGGTCAGCTGTGATGCTTTTCTTAAATATACTTGTAGTCTGTAATAGGCCATTATAGTGTTTTTTGTATGTATTAGTTTTGTTTACTGAATGCATCCAGAATAACAGAATATGAGGAAACTTCTCATTGTGCATGAAAAAAAAATATTTTGTTTCACTCCATTGTTTATTTTAACCAGGTCTCAAATCAGACTATGCTTTCTGGTTTGTTTTTCAGAGTTATATAATTGAAAGTGCTTCTATATTTGAGGAAGAACAAATTGGTGGTTGAATGGTGGATTAATAAGTAGCTGTTGTATTACCAGAATAAGAAGATATTTTGGGAGTTGGGAAGAACCTGATTTTCACCCTAGTCTAGCAGCTTTGCTGCTCGCTTAAACACAGATGAATGAAGACCCCATTTGGAAAATCACCAGGTCAGCGGTCCAGAGCTGATGCAGGTGAGGTGTTACTGAATTTGGGAGGGTGGTTTGTTGTTTTTCAGTGGGTAAAAAAGTGTTCTTATTTTATTGATTTTTCTTATGTACTCATGGCTTTATGAAGCTGTTACTGTTTGCTTGTGGTTGGGGGGGGTATTCATTTGTTTTGGGGTTTTTAGATAAGATTTATTGTTTTCACTATGGAAACTGTGGAATTGAAAGGATATACATAAATTTAACTAAGCTGTACAGACTTATATATAAGAAATTGTACTGGTTTTGGCTGGGATACAATTAAATTTATTCATAGTAGCTTTCATGGTGCTAAATTTTGGATTTGTGCTGAAAACACTGTTGATAACCCAGGGATGTTTTAGTTATTGCTGAACATGCTGCCTCTCCTCCCCCCCATAGCAAATATGCTAGTGGTGCACACGAAGTTGAGAAGAGACACAGCCAGGAAACCTTACTCCAGCTAGTGAAAGAGATATTCCATACCATAGGCTAACAGTTTAAGGGGAAAAATTTCTCTTTTGCTCATCTCAGAAGTGCTGGAAAATAAACAGTTCACTATATATTTATAACTTGCTGTAATTTTTTGATTTTTTTTTTTTTAATAGAAATTGATCAGGTAGTAATTGTGAAAGAGCATCTCGCTTCCGAAGGGTTTTTCTAAATGTACACAGATTGTTGCTACCTTGTGTGTTTTGTAAATTGAAATAATTAGTCAAAGTATTTTAAAGAATTCTTTATTTTGAAGAAACTCAAAATATGAGTAACCAGTTAGCCTTTTATGACTGGTTAGGCTAATTCTAAGTTTTACAGCTCAATAGACTAATGAATCTCAGTAAATCTCATGGACATTGTAGTCAGAATTATCAGCAATGCAACTGTTTATCCAAAAAGTGGATTCATGCCTGGTGTGCAGTAAACATGCTAAAAGTAATTTCTACATGTTCAGGAGAGATACTGTTTATTCAGGCCTGGGTGTTTGGTGGAATGTTCTGCAAATCAAGCACACCAATGCTTTCTTCATTACATTTATATGCAAAAGTTAGAAGGTAGTATACTCCACATTACAATGATTGGTTGTAATCTTCATATAATTGTATTATTTGCTGTGTCATTCTAGCTACTACGCATGCTCAGGGGAAAGGTCTTCACCTGGGCTGGGGTCTTTTTGACCTGTGGGCATGAATTTTAGTATTATAATATGATCACTTAGTATTATAATGCTGATCACTTTAGGACACCTTAAAAGTTAGTTCTTTTGCCAGGTTAGGTAATCAAAGGGTCACTTTACCAAGCTGTCAAGTAACTAATCCTTTTGGTGTCACCAATCCTGGATGTTCTCCTTTGATCCTTCAAACACAACCAATATCTGGTTGTGCCCATGAGTTCCTTATTGTTTTAAGAGGGTCACTTTGTCCCAGGCCCAAGTTGCAGTAACTATGTAACTATAGCTACCAATTACAGGTGCGCAATATAGCAAGCAACATATATCAACACAACAAAAAATCAAGTTACCAGTCAAGAATTGTTCTGTATTCTGGTATTTGGTCTTGTATAAACTGAGCCAGACTTTTTTAGCTATGCATTCTGTTTGGACTAGTGTGCAGGACAGGGAGTAGAAATTATCAATTGCAAATTAAGAATTCTACATTCTGGCATTTTGTCGATGAAATTGTTGAAAGTGAATGCTGTTCATTCATTCATCTGTTCAATGATTTGCTTTTTAGTTGAACTTAACTGAGTAATGTAACTTTCTTTGCAATTATTTTCTCTCGTCTGGAATTACCTCATGTTCTTTGGCTGGAGGAAATGATGCCCTTCCTGTTCTGTACTGCAAAACTGACTAGTGACCTGCACAGTGAAAAACTTTGTAGATAGATGGTGCAGCACATCATCTAACCCTGACCATCATTTATTGGAGCTTTCCAAGATATCTCATGAAACCAAAGCTGTTTCATATAAAATTGGGAAACCACAATTAATTTTTAAAATACCCAACTGATAGTTTATTATGGTGCTTTTAAATACCCAATTCATTCAGAAGTGGAGTAACTGATATCAGAAGATTTCTTTGAAACCTTTTAATTTCAGAACCAGACTTTCAGAAACATTTTTACTTGTGACTACCTTGCATTAATGTTATTTTGCTGTCACTCATTTGAAATATCTAGCTATTTCAATGATAGTTCCTGAAAGTCTTTTTAATACATAGTTTTGAGGAAGAAACCCAATGCAAAGTTTTAGACATTTGCTTCAATGACTTTTCATTTAGCCAGCTGATATCAGTCATCCTCCTTGACAACACCAGAGTATTTGTGGAAGGAGAATTCTATTTGTAATAGAAAAGAAAATAGGCTTTGACTTGGTACTTAATATCACTATGCTTCACTTCTAAGCATTAGCTGGGTACTGTGAGAGTTAAAAAAAATAAATTAGATATTAGGTTTCTAAAGGTAACTTTTAGAAGAATTTTTTCAAACAGTCTAATTGTGACATACAGTGAGCAGTAACATTGCAGCAGATTTGAGGTATCACAGTGTGAACTTTATGTAGAGGGTGATTTTTGTGATTACAATAAGTAATTTTACTTTACGTGTTGAGTAGAAAATTTCACTATTTATACTCTTGAAAAAGAAAAAACATTTTAGATGGTCAGACTTTTAATTGTTATTTTATCTTATGCTATAATTGGCAACTTCATTTTGCACCATGCAAAATCATAATTGGCACTCAGATTTCTTTAGATGCCATTTTTGCTTTTAATATCCCTACTCAAAAGTTAATCTTGAGATCTTTAATTTATTCTGAAGTTTTTTTATTCTTAACTGAGGAGTCCTAATGTAGTATCACTTTTTGATACGCATCTCCAAGTTTATATATGTTTGATCAGTCTCAACTCTTGACATAGTTGTTGTCTAGGCTTGGGTGTATACAGCTTCCAAGGCCTGTATACATGTTCTTATTCCTTTATTGCTTTTTGGGAAACAAACATATCTGGTAATGGAATTATCTGTTATATGTTTCCTAATTATAGATGTATATTAGGAAAGAGTGTACCAGGTAGCCATTATTAGGAGACTGCATAACCAACTCACTGTCGTGGTTTAAACCCAGTCAGGTAACTCGTTCACTCACTTCCCCCCTTCTTTCCCTCCCCCTGCTCCCGGAGGGATGGAGAGGAGAATCAAAAAGAATGCAACTCCCACGGGTTGAGATAAGAACAGTTTAGTAACTAAGGTATAACACAAATCACTACTGCTACCATCAATGATAATAATGATAAAGGAAATAACAAGGGAAGAGAATACAAGACCTCAGCACCAGCAGACCGATAACTTGCCCCCCAAGCCCGACCAAGCTCCGACCGATACCTCCTCCAACCCTGCAGTCTCCCCGCCCTCCCGGCTAACTCCCAGTTACATCCTGGGCATGACGTGCTGTGGTATGGAATACCTCTTTGGTCAGTTTGGGTCAGGTGTCCTGTCTCTGCTTCCTCCTGGCTTCCCCTCCTCCCTGGCAGAGCATGAGGCTCACAAAGTCCTTGGCCAAACCAAAACATCCTTGTTATCAGCTCTGTTCCCGAGCTGAAAGTCAAAAACACAGCACTGCACCAGCTACCAAGAAGGAGAAACATGACTGCTACTGCTGAACCCAGGACATTATCCACCCCTTATTCCATACCATTCACGTCATGCTCAGATCCCACATTTTCAATATACCATCACTCTTATCTCAGTGCATGGACCAGTCCCTATAAAGCTGCTGTGTCCATCTGGTCCATGATGTCAGGCTCCATCTCTTGTAACAGTCTTCCAGAGCAGGAGAGACTGTGTGCAGTGTTCACACTTGTGAATAACCTGGGCAATAGTGTCCATTGCTAAGTCCACCCCTTGATCATGAGTCCATCTCTATGTTGCATCTCTGCTCTGATGGCCTGAAGTGCTATGGGCCCACCAGGCTTAAAATAATTCACTGTCCCTTTCAGCAGTTTCTGCAGCTTGTTGCTGGGGACTCCATACAGCTGCCTTCCATCTCCGACGCTTCCAAAGCACTGGAGGGGCCCAGTGGACTAGATACTTGCCCATACTGTCCCACACACCCTGCCACTCATGACTGTCCAGCCTTGGGGAAAACCTCTTGGTCCCCCTATATTGTTGCCTAACCCCAGACAAGACCCAAACCTGACTCTGCTTAACTTTTGAGATCAGACAAAATGGTTGTGGGTAGAACACAGTCTGTGTGTGTGCCAGCATGCTGATCCCCATCACAATCAGCAGGCAGGTCCCAAGGGTACCCAAAGGCCATTCAAAACCTTCAGAACTCTCAGTTGATGCTGCTGTACTTGTCACTGGGGCTGGTGTAGCTGCTGTGCTTGCCGGCCCTCCCACCACCAGCTTCTCTTTTCCTGAGCCCAGATCTTCCTCCTCTGCCTTGCTGGGAAATGCTGCGTGGTCTCCTGCATCCTCCTGGGGCTCGGCGGGCGGCTTCCGGGAAATGCTCTCGGCCGTCGCGGAGCTCGGCTCCTCCGCGGGGCTCGGCTCCTTCGCGGGCCTCGGCTCCTTCGCGGGCCTCGGCTCCTCCGCCGCCTTCTCCCGCTGCTCTGCAGCCGCCTCTTTCCTCTCCTCGACCGCCCCGACCTCCTCCACCGGCAGCCGTCCCCTCGCGGCCTCCGGCCCCACTCCCGCCGCCGCCTGGTCCCCGGGGCCGCTCTCCCGGGCCGCTTCGGCTGCCGCCGGCTCCCGAGGCCGCTCCCCCTCGGCTCCCCGCAGCCTCACGAAGATGGAGAGCAGGGTGAGGGCCAGGATGGTGAAGAGCAGCCGGACGGCCAGGTACAAGTCCACGGCCACGTCCGTCCCGCCCTGCTGCTGGAGCCCACCCGTATTACAAGCCATTGCCATAAAGCACAGTGAGACGAGAACCTTAGCGCAGGCCCCACACTTGATAAACACTATCACAGCAAATACCGGCTCTACGTAAGTTACAACGGTCTGAAGCTGTGAGATCAACAAGAACAACTCTGAGAGCCAATAAATCAGCATTGTGACGAGTGACTATTAATCCAGTCAGATCTGTCGTTATCTCAACCCTTCGTGCCCCACGTTGGGCGCCAAAAAGAACTGTCGTGGTTTAAACCCAGTCAGGTAACTCGTTCACTCACTTCCCCCCTTCTTTCCCTCCCCCTGCTCCCGGAGGGATGGAGAGGAGAATCAAAAAGAATGCAACTCCCACGGGTTGAGATAAGAACAGTTTAGTAACTAAGGTATAACACAGATCACTACTGCTACCACCAATGATAATAATGATAAAGGAAATAACAAGGGAAGAGAATACAAGACCTCAGCACCAGCAGACCGATAACTTGCCCCCCAAGCCCGACCAAGCTCCGACCGATACCTCCTCCAACCCTGCAGTCTCCCCGCCCTCCCGGCTAACTCCCAGTTACCTCCTGGGCATGATGTGCTGTGGTATGGAATACCTCTTTGGTCAGTTTGGGTCAGGTGTCCTGTCTCTGCTTCCTCCTGGCTTCCCCTCCTCCCTGGCAGAGCATGAGGCTCACAAAGTCCTTGGCCAAACCAAAACATCCTTGTTATCAGCTCTGTTCCCGAGCTGAAAGTCAAAAACACAGCACTGCACCAGCTACCAAGAAGGAGAAACATGACTGCTACTGCTGAACCCAGGACACTCACTAACATACGTTTGTGTGTGTATTGCGGTTTTGTTTTTTGTTTAGTGGTTTGTTGTTTTTTTTTTAACATGCCACTACTGAGCAGGAAAGACAGAACGCTTATTTATCATTATAGTTTCAAAAATAGTGGTCAAATTATTTGAAAAGAACAGCAAAAGCAGTAATTGATTTCATTACAGATTTAAAAATTAATGTTTTGAAGGCTGAAAGAAAGACCTTGCAATGTGCTATAAATTAAAAGTATTGTGAGTTCATTGTATTTTATTTTTCTCAAAAAAAAAAAGACTGTGAGAGAAAAAGCTAACAAAAGCACAACTAGGTCAAGTGATAAGGAGCTGGAATTAGAAATTCAAAGCAGTAATAAAGGCTTAGATGTGGTGGGTTCTTTGAAAAAGCTAGTTTTCCTCTGACCTGCCTGCTAGCCTACAAAGGAAAGGCTTTTATTTGCTGTAAAGTAGGTTTAAAAGAGGAGAAGAATGCATTCTACTAAAATATCTGGGGTTTTGAAGTCTACCTCTACTGGGAAACACACTTAATAATTCCATCTTGAGAAATAAAACATAACACTGAAGATGGAGAAATGAAGGAAAGCCAAACCCGTTTCTTATTTTTTCACAGCAGTTGTGTCTGTTTTGTTAGACAGTAGCTTTCCAGGATATAGTTTCAGTAGGTCAGCCAGCTGCTCTGTACCCTCAAAGAATATTTTACTTTATTGATGTGTTGTCTTACCCTTTTTTTTCCTCTGTGAGAGTCAGGTAGAAGCATTCAGAAACATGGCTCCTAGTTTTCCTATTGAACTTAACAGTATTTTAAGGAAATGTTAGCCGGAATTAATTCAGGCTCAAAAAACACAGGCCAACTGACAATTAAATGCTTAATTCTTTTGTTCTTTACTGGGAGTGGAGATTTTGTGTTGACTTTTAATTATGGAAAATATTTCATTTTGTAGTTGTCCTGGGTTCAGCAGTAGCAGTCATTTTTCTCCTTCTTGGTAGCTGGTGCAGTACTGTGTTTTGACTTTCGGCCTGATGTTTTGGTTTGGCCAAGGACTTTGTGAGCCTCATGCTCTGCCAGGGAGGAGGGGAAGCCGGGAGGAAGCAGAGACAGGACACCTGACCCAAGCTAGCCAAAGAGGTATTCCATACCACAGCACGTCATGCCCAGGAGGTAATGGAGAGTTACCCAGAAGGGCTAGGACTACAGGGTTGGAGGAGGTATCGGTCAGTGCTTGCTTGGGCTGGGGGGGCGAGTTATCGGTCGGCTGGTTCTGAGGTGTTGTATTCTCTTCCCTTGTTATTTCCTTTATTGTTGTTATTAGTGGCGGTAGCAGTGGTGATTTGTGTTATGCCTTAGTTACTGAACTGTTCTTATCTCAACCTGTGGGAGTTGCATTCCTTTCATTCTCCTCTCTGTCCCTCCGGGAGTAGGGGGAGGGCAAAAAGGGGGGGAGTGAGTGAAGGAGTTGCCTGACTGGGTTTAAACCACGACAGTAGTCGTAAGAGATTGAGCCATAAATACTTTCTCCTTCCTCATTCTACCAAAGTTTGACTCTGCTCCTTATTATAAAGAAGCATAAACCAAACCAAATCAGTTTGGGTGTTTGGGTTTTTTGTTTTGTTTTGGTTTTTTTTTTGATTTTTGGTTTTGTTGTTGTTCAGTATTAACTTCTGGTTTTATATTCATGGCAACTCAGTTGTACAGTTTATTTTGAATGGTGTCTAAAACATGGAATTTCATGGAATGTGCTGGTTAGAACAGTAGCACTTGTCGTTCCATAGTCAGAAGGAGGTAAAGGGTATGAACTTAAATTCATGCAATGACATATATGCTACATAAAATATAGCTATCCATTATTGTTCTTTTAATTACTCTTAACATATTTGAAGTCACATTATTGCTTGAGACCAAACCGTATTTGACCCCAAAACACTTGATGCACTAATCTTTCACTTGAAAGATTTGTGTGAACATATTGCCCTTGAAATTGTTGAGAAATTTTTAAATGTCTGTGTTTGAATTGGGCACTGACACAGAATGACTAAAGCTAATCATGCTTTTATCACAAGCCATTTAGGTGGTACTAGAGGTTTCAGGATCATTTGTGTAAGCAAGGTTGTTTGTTATGTTTGGCATTCTCTACTAAAGATAATCAGAAACATATATGTTAAAAATTAATATAATATTTTTATTTGCTCTCAGATGTCTTAAGTCATTGAGATATAGTAAGACTAAGAACATCATACATTTACAAACAAACATATTTGTAAAGAAACTGTACAAGCTGTTTGAAATTCTAAATTGAGAGAGAGAAGTCCTCTGCACAGCTCCTTTGTTTCATTAGTGTTGTGGTTTAAGACCAGCTAGTGATTCAAAACCATGCAGCTGTTCGTTCACTCCCCCCCCTTCCTTCCTCCCACAGATTTGGAGAAAACTCTAGGAACAAACTTGCCAACAAAGTTTTCAAGCTGACTAGCAGGTATTCTTTATTGCAGTGCCGGAAGACACAGGGGATAGCTTCTCCTAACGTGTGTCCCCCAATTGCCACACAAGCCGTCCTTTTATAGTCCCTGGGCATACATACATATTCATGAGGCTACGTATGGATTACATAATTTTCCAGAAAGTTCTCTGCATGTGTACAGACTTGTGGTGGTAGTCTCTGAGGGTCATTTACTTCTTCCAGCAATCTTCATCACTTCTGGCAGCCTTTGAAGCACGGGCAGTAGATGCTCATTTCAGTTTAATTGGTTCATTAGAACCACAGACATAATAATCCTCCTATCCTCCTACTTATCAGTTAGTTTAACTGTAGCACATCCTGGACACCTGCCATTCCCAGATACTCCTTATCCCTGTGTCCTGTTCTTCTGGACTGTTTTTCTTAAAACTATGTCAACTCTAACAATTTATCTTGTGAGAATTCTCAGTATGTTCTCTAGCTGTACTCTGTTATTTTTTGTCCTCTATGTATCATGCACCTCAGTAATTTTCCATTGCTACTGTTACAAAGCCATCAAACTTAACATTACTTAAAACTAATTCTAAAGGTTTATATATTCCATTTTGTAATTTTGTGCTCCCCCTTGTCTCAAAATGCATAAGTGCTCAGCTGCATAAGTGCCCCTTTGTTTCACCACCACTCCCAGAGGGATGGGGAGGAGAATTGAAAGAATGTAACTCCCACGGGTTGAGATAAGAACAGACCAGTAACTAAGGTATAATACAAAACTACTAGTACCACCACATATAACAATAATGATAAGGGAAATAATAAGGGGAGAGAATACAATTGCTAACCCCCCCAGCCCGACCCGAGAAGCGATCTGGGCCTTCCGGGTAACTCCCCCGAGTTTATATCCTGGGCATAACGTGCTGTAGTATGGAATATCTCTTTGACTAGTTTGGGTCAAGTGTCCTGTCTCTGCTCCCTTCTAGCTTCTTGTGCCCCTCCTCCCTGGCAGAGCATAGGACTGAAGAGTCCTTGGTCAGAGTAAACATTACTTAGCAAGAACTAAAATCATCAGTGTTATCAGCGTTGTTCTCAGGCTAAAGTCAAAAACACAGCACTGCACCAGCTACTAAGAAGGAGAAAAATGGCTGCTATGCTGAACCCGGGACATTATCCACCCCTTATTCCATAGCATGCACATCATGCTCAGATCACATATTTTAAAATGTACCATCGCTTTTTATCTCATATATATACATTATATATATACACAGAGAGAGAGAGAGATAGCATACCTTAGTCCATGGACCAATCCCTATAAAGTTGCTGAATCCATCCAGTCCATGATGTCAGGTTCCATGTCTTGTAACAGTCTTGAAGGGCAGGAGAGATGGTGTGTAGTGTTGAATTGTTGCCTGCTGACGACACTGCAGAACTCGTCTGGTCACTGCTGTACTCATCTGGTTTCATCAAAGTTCATTCTTTCTTGTCATGATAGGAGGGAAGTCAAGCTCACTCAACAGTGACCTCAGGACAGTTAAGATCCTGCTGCCGGCTTTTTCCCCAGGGCTTCATTCTCTGCTTATGATCATGACAGCGCGTATCTTCTTTTCAAAGACCAGAGTGGTGGAGATGGGCATCTAGATGCTAGGATATAACAGTTACATAGCAGGCAACAGCATATACTGGATTTCATTGCCTGTTTTCCCCCAAAATTAAATCATCTTGAGGTACACTCCGGATTTCAGTATCTTCCCGCGGTACCCACCACGTATATCCAGGTCCCTGAGCAAAAGCAGTCCCACGAGTGGGTTTGCCTTTACCTGAAGCAGGAAGAATCCAGACTGTCTTCCCGAACAAATTATTTATCTGCACCACAGGAACTTTATCCCCCTCTACATAATGTAAAAGTTCTGTCTGGGCTGGGCCAGCCCTGTCAGCAGATCTTCTGGTGTTGACCAACCAGGTGGCATTTGGTGTGTATCCCACTGTTTGAAAGTCCCACCACCCATTGCTCTCAGTGTAATTTTTAGCAGCCTATTGAAACGTTTGATTTTCCCAGAGGCTGGTGCATGGTAGGGGATGTGATATACCCACTCAATGCCATGCTCTTTGGCCCAAGTGTCTATAAGGTTGTTCTGGATATGAGTCCCATTGTCTGACTCTGTTCTTTCTGGGGTGCCGTGTCACCACAACATTTGTTTCTCAAGGCCCAGGATAGTGTTCCGGGCAGTGGCGTGGGGCACGGCGTATATTTCCAGCCACCCGGTGGTTGCTTCCACCATTATAAGAACATGGTGCTTTCCTTGCCAGGTTGGTGGGAGTGTGATATAGTCAGTCTGCCAGGCCTCCCCATATTTGTACTTCAGCCATTGTCCTCCATACCAAAGAGGCTTTAACTGCTTGGATTGCTTAATTGCAGCGTGTTTCAGAGTTGTGAATAACCTGGGCAATAGTGTCCATTATTAATCCACCCCTTGATCACGAGCCCATCTACATGTTGCATCTCTGCCCTGATGGCCTGAAGTGTCATGGGCCCACTGGGCCAAAAATTATTCACCCTTGTGTTGCCCATTTAAGTTCATCTGAGCCACTTCAGTCTTAGCAGCTGTATCCACTTGTTGGTTGTTCTGGTGTTCCTCAGTGGCCCAACTCTTGGGTACATGGGCATCTACACGGCATGCCTTCACCACCAGGTTCTGAACCCAGGCAACGATATCTTTCCACAGTGCAGCAGCCCAGATGGGTTTACCTCTGCGTTGCCAGTTGCTCTGCTTCCATTGCTTCAGCCACCCCCTTCGTTTATCCATTCGTCTGTCCAGCTCATGGGAAGGCTTGACAAACTTTGCAGGCAGTCACTATGGACCTGTAGGCAGGAGGACACAAATATACCCCCTCCCCCAGGTTATCAGTTCTTCAGAAGTAGACAGGTTAGGCAAGTTAAAGTTAAATGTAACATCATTACTCTCTCTCTCCCCCCCTCTTTTTTTTTTTTTTTTTTTTTTTTTTTTAGTCCCTGCAAAAGCCATAATTACTCCCACTACAGTCCCACGTACAGAACGTGGCACAAGGACCCTGTGGACACTAACAGGAAACCAGCTCCGAGAAGCATCATTGCAGTGCAAGGTGGCATGCTCAACCTTAGCAGGCGTCCCCACAGAGGCTCTGCCTCCCCCACATCGTATGAGGCTTGGGCTTTTATACTGACCAAAATGCACACTCATTCCAACACAGGTGGCCAGCCTGTGCTGGAAGAAGTGGCCAGCAGTATCTACAGAGGTCTCCAAGAGTTGATAGAAACCTGGACATACTTATATTTACCAACTTCTAGTACATGAGTATCACAGAGAAACTGTATGGGCTCCCCCTGTCAATTGCAAGAAAAAATCATAATATATACAGCTTGAGTATAAGAGGATTTTAGCGCATATGTGGTCACCGTTTGTCAGGCCTCCTTAACTATTGTGAGATCAAGAGCTTCCCACTCTTTAGCCCCCTGCTGTGTAGTAAACACAGGATATGCAGAGATGCCCATTGCAGAAAATTCACCAATGTTGATCGCATCTTTGGTTACCCATTGTTACAACTGAGCGTCTCCAGGGCCAGTAAGTCTGAGCAGACCAACCCGGGAGACAAAGAGTCAGGGTCTGGAAGCAGAGGATATAAATCTGGCTCAGATTCAGGGGATTCGAGGGCTGATCCTGCTCCGAACTCGGGGTCTCCGTTGCTTGCAGCTGTGTCTTTCTTATCAAATGTCTCTCGTTCGGTATGTGGCCATCTGCAGACCTGGCTCCTCCGTGACTGAGTTAAAAATTTTTTCACTCTAGGGCATAGTGGGTTGGAGAGGCTCGCGGTTCCTTTAAATCTCCCGCTAGCGCATGATCCCTATTTTGTACTGCGTGCTTCAAAATGGCGCCACAATCAATCGGGCGCCGAGGCACCGCCCTCTTTCTTTCGGATTCCTCGACATTTATCATGCGTATACCTTCTAATATACTTTCTCTGTCTTTTTCAAAGTCCCTACTTTCAGAACTGGGGTGGTGGGGGAGCAGGGGGTTACACCTCCTCCACGGCACCTTCTGATGGAGGGGGAGAAAAGGAAGGGGGGGGTGGGGGGAACCCTGTGCTCCCGCGAGTGGGGGGGAACGAGTTGTAATCTTCCCCTGGTTTCAACCCACCAGGGACGTCTGTTCCTAGTTTCTCCGTTGCTACCGCGGCAGTTTTATTTTCTGCCTTGTATCTTTTTATACAGTTCATTACTTCCCTCCATGGTTTACCGAGTTTCTTTGCCTTTTTATAATCATTAAGCACTGAATCAAATCATTAAGCACCAAACTTTCGCCACTCACTCTTCTCAAATATTGTATTAGGATCTGCAAAAAAAATCTCTTAGCCTTCCCTACAGCCAGTAGACCTGCTAGCTGCTTTAGAGTCTCAGGCTCAATTCCCCGCTTTTATAAAAAGCACTGTAAAAAGTTCAGGGCTCAGTTCCCCGCTTTTATAAGAAGCACTGTAATAAGTCCAGGGCTACCTCTCGGTCCATTTTCATGGCCAGCCTTTTCCGGATCGTCTTCTTCTGGGTCGTCCTGTAACCTCGGTCTCCGGATCGGCCTCCCGACTCAGCAGTGTCTGGTTCGCCCCAGCGGTGGATTCCTTTCGGTTAGTCCAAGCACCCGGGTCCGTCACGCCACCGCAGCAGCATTGCCCGCGCTTCCCGGCCGCTGCCGCCGGCGCCGCTCACTCGCCGTTCCGGGTCCCCGTCGACCGGGGCCCTGTATCCCGGGTCCCCGCTAGTCCGGGCCCTGTAATCCGGGTCCCTGCTAGTCGGGGCCCTGTAATCCGGGTCCCCAGCGACCAGGGCCCTGTAGTTCGTGTCCCTGTTCGGGCGCCATTTGTAAGCGGCGAGGAGAAGCAGACAGGCCGACCCAATATGGGTGATAAGCAACTTCTCCTTTATTTGTGACGCAGTTCACACATATATAGGAGTGGTATTCAGCCACTCCTTCTTGGCACAACAGTATTGGTTAACCCCCCCACAGCTTCCTCCACATTCTCCTCCCAGGTCCGGTCTCTGGCTACCTGTGCGGGCCACCCCCTGCCTTGCTTGCACAGTCCTCCAGAACTCTATGGTCCTGCTCTTAGAGTCATTCTGCAACACTACAACACTTAAGAAAGCTTGTATTTCTTTCTTATTAGTTGGTGGAGACGTTGCTATTATCTTGTTGATCATATATGTGGGGATCTGGCGATGTCCATTGTTGTGGTTTAAAGCCATCCAGACAGCTCGTTTACTCACTCCCAGTGAGGGGTACCGAGCTGGAAGTAGTCGAGGCCCAGGTTCTGCCCCCCCCCAGGGGCTCTCTCCTTCCCCACTCCTGGAGGGATGGGGAGGAGAATCGAAAGAATGCAACTCCAATGGGCCCACCGGGCCAAAAATAATTCACCTTTATGTTGCCAATCTAAGTCCATCTAAGCCACTTCAGCTGTATCCACTTGTTGGTTTTTCTGGTATTTCTCAGTGGCCCGACTCTTGGGTACATGGGCATCTGCATCACGTACCTTCACCACCAGGTTCTGTACCTGGGCAGCAATATCTTTCCACAGTGCAGCAGCCCAGATGGGTTTACCTCTGCGTTGCCAGTTGCTCTGCTTTACTTGCTGCAACCACCCCCACAGGGCATTTGCCCCCATCCATGAGTCAGTATAGTGATAAAGTACTGGCCACTTTTCTCGTTCAGCAATGTCCAGGGCCAGCTGGATGGCTTTCACCTTGGCAAACTGACTCGATTCACCCTCTCCTTCAGCAGTTTCTGCAGCTTGTCGTCGAGGACTCCATAGAGCTGCCTTCCATCTCCAATGCTTTCCCACAATACAGCAGGACCCATCAGTAAACAAGGCATACTGCTTTTCAGTTTCTGTCAGTTTATAATATGGTGGGGCCTCTTCAGCGCGCGTCACCTCCTCCTCTGGTGACATTCCAAAATATTTGCCCTCTGGCCAGTCCATGATGACTTCTAGAATGCCTGGACGACTGAGATTTCCTATTCGAGTTCATTGTGTAATTAGTGCAGCCCATTTACTCCATGTAGCATCCGTTGCATGATGTGTAGAGGAGACCCTGCCTTTGAACATCCAGCCCAGCACGGGCAACCGGGGTGCCAGGAGGAGCTGTGCTTCAGTGCCAATCACTTCCGAAGCAGCTCGAACCCCTTCATAGGCTGCCAGTATCTCTTTCTCAGTTGGGGTATAGCTGGCCTCAGATCCTTTGTATCCCTGACTCCAAAAGCCGAGGGGTCAACCTCGAGTCTCCCTTGGAGCTTTCTGCCAGAGGCTCCAGGTAGGACCATTCAACCCAGCTGAGGTGTACAGTACATTTTTTACATCTGGCCCAGTCCGGACTGGTCCAAGGGCTACTGCATGAACTATCTCGCGTTTAATTTGCTCAAAGGCTTGTTGCTGTTCAGGGCCCCATTTAAAATCATTCTTCTTCCGGGTCACATGATAGAGAGGGCTTACAATCGAACTGTAATTTGGGATGTGCATTCTCCAGAACCCCACAGCACCCAAGAAAGCTTGCGTTTCTTTCTTATTAGTTGGTGGAGACATTGCTGTTATCTTGTTGATCACATCTGAGGGGATCTGTCTACGTCCATCTTGCCATTTTATTCCCAAAAATTGAATCTCCTGTGCAGGTCCCTTGACCTTACTCCGTTTTATGGCAAAACCGGCTTTCAGCAGGATTTGGATTATTTTCCTCCCTTTCTCAAAGACTTCTTCCGCTGTATCGCCCCACACAATAATGTCATCAATGTATTGCAGGTGTTCTGGAGCTTGCCCCTGTTCCAGTGCAGTCTGGATCAGTCCATGGCAAATGGTAGGGCTGTGTTTCCACCCCTGGGGCAGTAGGTTCCAAGTGAACTGGACACCCCTCCAAGTAAAAGCAAACTGTGGCCTGCACTCTGCTGCCAAAGGAATGGAGAAAAATGCATTGGCAATATCAATCGTGGCATACCACTTGGCTGCCTTTGACTCTAGTTCATACTGAAGTTCTACCATGTCCGGTACGGCAGCACTCAATGGTGGTGTGACTTAATTCAGGCCACGATAGTCTACCGTTAGTCTCCACTCTCTGTTAGACTTTTGCAGTGGCCATGTGGGGCTGTTAAAGGGCGAGCGGGTCCTGCTGATCGCTCCCTGACTCTCCAGTCTACGGATCAACTGATGGATGGGAATCAGGGAGTCTCAGTTGGTGCGATGTCAGTCTCAGCTCTGTGCTTGGCAAAATCTTGGAGCAGATTCTCCTGGATGGCATGCTAAGGCACATGAAAATCAACGAGGTGTTTGATGACAGCCGGCATGGCTTCACTAAGGGTAAATCCTGCCTGACCAATTTGGTGGTCTTCTATGATGGATCAACAGAACTGATGGACAGGGGTAGAGCAGTTGATGTCATCTGCCTGGGCTTGAGTAAAGCATTCGACACTCTCCCACACGACATCCTTGTCTCTAAATTGGAGAGACATCAATTTGATGGGTGTACCACTCGGTGGATAGAGAACTGGCTGGATGGCTGCATGCAAAGAGTTGTGGTCAGGGTCTCAATGTCCGGCTGGAGACCAGTAACGAGTGGTGTCCCTCAGGGATCGGTGTTGGGACCGGTCTTTTTTAACATCTTTGTCGCTGACATGGAGAGTGGGATTGAGTGTGCCCTCAGCAAGTTTTCCAGTGACACCAAGCTGTGTGGTTTGGTTGATACCCTGGAGGGAAGGAATGCCATCCAGAGGAACCTTGACATGCTTGTGAGGTGGGCTGATGCCAACCTCATGCAGTTTAACCATGACAAGTGCAAGGTCCTACACCTGGGCTGGAGAAATCCCAGGCACAGCTACAGGCTGGGGAAAGAAGAGATTCAGAGCAGCTCTTTGGAGAAGGACTTGGGGGTGTTGGTTGATGAGGAAATGAACATGAGCTGGCAGTGTGTGCTTGCAGCCCAGAAAACCAACCGTATCCTGGACTGCATCCAATGGAGCATGACCAGCAGGTCGAAGGAGGTGATCCTGCCCCTTTACTCTGCTCTTGTGAGACCTCACCTGGAGTATTGTGTTCAGTTCTGGTGTCCTCAACATAAAAAAGACATGGAACTCTTGGAACAAGTCCAGAGGAGGGCCACGAGGATGATCAGGGGACTGGAGCACCTCCCGTATGAAGACAGGCTGAGAAAGTTGGGGAAGTTCAGTCTGGAGAAGAGTAGGCTGTGTGGAGACCTCATAGCAGCCTTCCAGTATCTGAAGGGGGCCTATAGGGATGCTGGGGAGGGACTCTTCATTAGGGACTGTAGTGATAGGACAAGAATTAACAGGTTAAAACTTAAACAGGGGAAGTTTATATTGGATATAAGGAGGAATTTCTTTCCTGTTAGGGTGGTGAGGCCCTGGAATAGGTTGCCCAGGGAGGTTGTGAATGCTTCATCCCTGGCAGTGTTCAAGACCAGGTTGGATGAGGCCTTGGTTGATATGGTTTAGCATGAGGTGTCACTGCCCATGGCAGGGGGTTTGGAACTTGATGATCTTAAGGTCCTTTCCAACCCTAACTATTCTATGATTCTATGATATTGCCGCCGGTGCACTGTTGTGGTCCCATTTGGTACTTGTTCTTTGACTTTCAGCAGCCCCAGAACAGAAGCATCCTCTGAGAGACCAGGCAAGGTGGACAGCTGCTCAGTTTCCTCTCTCTCTAAAGCAGCAATACCAAAAGCCCATCAGTACCCTTTTGGGTCTTTGAAGTACCCTCTCCTGAGGTAGTGTATGCCAAGGATGCATGGAGCCTCTGGACCAGTCACAATAGGGTGCTTTTGCCATTCCCTCCCAGTCAGGCTGATTTCAGCCTCAGTACAGTCAACTATTGTGATCCTCCTGTCACTCTAGAAATATAGATGGTTTCCACCCCTTGAGAGCTTGATGGGATCAGGGACACTGTGCACCGGTATCTACTAAAGCTTTATACTTCTGTGGGACTGATGTTCTAGGCCATCTGATCCACACAGTCCAGTAAATCCGATTGTCCCCTACCTCCACCTGGTTGGAGGCAGGGTGCCTCTAATAGTCATCGCATCATTGGACACTTAAGTCGTGTTGAAAGGGATTATTCTTCATTATCACAGGAGCTGGAGTAAAATCAGCTCTTCCATTCCATCTGGGAAACTGCTCACCAGAGACTGAAGCCATAGCTCTCATGGGACGATCAGTCTTGGCCCTTGCTCCCCTCCTCAGTTCACTCACCCGTTCCTCCAAAGCTGAAGTAGGTTTTCCATCCCACTTTGTCATGTCTTCTCCGTGATCCCGCAGGTAAAACCATAGGGTACCCCGTGGCATATACCTCCTGTATCTCCTCTCTCGAACAATAGGACACCTTTTGTTAATAGCTGAGACGTGTGTTGGTACACGTGAGGAGCTGGATAAATCAGATAGATCGTCCCTCAATTGTTTGAGGTCCTGGGACAGTTTTTCCACAGCTGAGATGATGGAAGGGGTGAGATTGTCTTCAAACTCTCGGTGTTTATGAATCTTTTCATCCACTGTTAGAGGTACTATGTC
This sequence comes from Pezoporus flaviventris, assembly GCF_033815535.1. Taxonomy (NCBI): domain Eukaryota; kingdom Metazoa; phylum Chordata; class Aves; order Psittaciformes; family Psittacidae; genus Pezoporus; species Pezoporus flaviventris. The sequence goes on along the minus strand of NW_026892741.1, from coordinate 171,539 downwards.
ATTCCAGGTTACTGTTGCCAGTGAATGGGCATGAACTAGATGATCTTAAGGTCCTTTCCAACCCTAACGATTCTATGATTCTATGATGGCCATGCTTTCCGTGTAAGTTTTCACCACATGGGTTGTGTACATTCAACTTCATCTTGGTGTATGGGTATATCCCAGTTATTCAGATTGATGTGATAGATCATCTCTACAATGGCTGATTCCCTCAGAGACTGGATGCTTTTGTCTAAAGTAGTCCACTTGGCCGAACGACTCGTAACATCGTCCTTGTACGGAAACCTTTCTTTCACAGCTGCCAAGAGCCGCCTCCAAAGGCTGAGGGACTTTTTCTCTCTTGCAATCGCTTTGTCAATTCCCCCTTCTTAGCAAGTGATCCCAGCTGCTTGGCTTCTGTACCTTCTAGTTCGTGACCATCGGCCCCATTGTCCCAGCATCGGAGCAACCAGGTGATAACGTGCTCCCCTGGTTGACGGGTAAAATCTTTTCGCATATTCTGTAGCTTGGTTGATGTCCGAGGTTGAGAAGTTACCTCTTCTTCTTCTTCTTCGTCATGTGATGATGACTCCTGATCAGATTCTGGACTGGGTGGTGAATTCATTGTTTCTTCATCTTGCTTCACCCTTCTTGCCTCTTTTTTGCTTTTTCTCTTGTGTACACGGGCAACCGATACTGGTACAAATTGGTCCTCTGTTTTAGCTGCAGTGATTATCACTGTGGTTTGAGCAGCGACTGTACTTGTTGCTGGGGGTGGTGTAGCTGCTGTGCTTGGAGCTGGGGTAACCGTGCTGTCTGTTGCAGTCAAAGTTTGAGTAGCTTCTGTACTTGCTGCTGGGGTAGCTGCGCTGTTCATTGCAGCCAAAGTTTGAGTAGCAACTGTACTTGTCGCTGGGGGTGGTGTAGCTGCTGTGCTTGGAGCTGGAGTAGCTGCGCTGACTGTTGCTTTGCCCTCAGATCTAGCGACGTCTATTTCCTTTTGAAGGTGCTGGATAGTGTTGGACAAGGCCCTGTAAGCATAGGCCAAGTCCCAGCACATTGCCATGATTTGTCCATCTCTGGTATGGCTAGAATGACCACACACTTAATTTAAGTGTTTTACTAATTCTTCTGGATTTTGCAGTTGTTTGGTGGCGAAATTCCAAAGTACTGGAGGGGCCCACTGACCTAGATACTTGCCTGTTCTGTCCCACACACCCTGCCACTCATGGCTGTCCAGCCTCTTGGTCCTCCTATATCGTTGTTTAACCCCAGACAATACCTGCACCTGACTCTGCTGCTTAACTTTTGAAATCAGACGAAATGGTCGTGGGCAAAATGTACTCTGTATGTGTGCCAACATGGTGATTCCTAAGACAATCAGCAAACAAGTCTCAACAGCATTAAAAGGCCATTCAAAAACTTCAAAACTCTCAAATGCTGTAAATGGTCTGGTGCGGGGATGGGACTGGGAGGGTAAAAGAATTTCTCCTTCACAGGTTGACCACCCGAGAAGAAGAAAAGAGGTGTGTAATTGCTAAGCACTTTTATTATATACCTTTCTAAGTATAAAGGTGGTGACCACACTGGGAACATAAGCCAGATCAGTTTCATGGTCAGTGAGTCTATTGTATTATAATTTATTACTGTAAAGTACAGTTAAACAAGAACCTTAGCCCAAGGCCCCCAGCCGCTAAACAGTAACACAGTAAATACTGGCTATAAGTAAGGTACTACAGGATGAAACTGTGAGATCAAAAGCAACGACTTTGAGAGCCAATAAGTCAGCATTGTGATGAGTGACTATTAATCCAGAGATATCTGTCGTTATCTCAACCCTTTGTGCCCCACGTTGGGTGCCACAAAGAACTGTCGTGGTTTAAACCCAGCCAGACAGCTTGTTCACTCAGTCCCAGTGAGTGGTGCCGGGCTGGAAGTAGTCGAGGCCCTCGTTTCCTTCCCCCCCACCCAGGCTCTGCCCTTACCCGCTCCCAGAGGGATGAGGAGGAGAATCGAAAGAATGCAACTCCCATAGGTTTAGACAAGAACAGTCCAGCAACCAATGTACAATACAAATCACCACCGCTACCACCAGCGACAACAATTATAAGAGAAAATAACAAGGGAAGAGAATATGATACCACCTGCCATAAATGAGTCCAACCCAGAAGACCCCGTGTCATTCCAGGTAACTCCCAGTTACCCCCCACCCCGAGCATGACGTGCTGTGGTATGGAATACCTCTTTGGCTAGCCTGGGTCAGGTGTCCCGTCTCTGCTTCCTCCTGGCTTCCCCTCCTCCCTGTCCGAGCATGAGACTCACAAAGTCCTTGGTCAGGGTAAACATTACTTAGCAACAACTAAAAATATCGGTGTTATCAGCGCTGTTCCCAGGCTGAAAGTCAAAACACAACGCTGCACCAGCTGCCAAGAAGGAGAAAAATTGACTGCTACTGCTAAACCCAGGACATCCATCTTGCCATTTTATTCCCAAAAATTGAATCTCCTGTGCAGGTTCCTTGACCTTACTCCGTTTTATGTCAAAACCGGCCTTCAGCAGGATTTGGATTGTTTTTTTCCCTTTCTCAAAAACATCTTGTGATGTATCTCCCCACACAATAATGTCATCAATGTATTGCAGGTGTTCTGGAGCTTGCCCCTGTTCCATTACAGTCTGGATTAGCCCATGGCAGATGGTAGGGCTGTGTTTCCACCCCTGTTGCAGTCTTTCCCAAGTGTACTGGACGTCCCTCCAAGTAAAAGCGAACTGTGGCCTGCCCTCTGCTGCCAAAGGAATTGAGAAAAATGCTTTGGCAATATCAGTTGTGGCATACCACTTGGCTGCCTTTGACTCTAATTCATACTGAAGTTCTAGCATGTCCGGTATGGCAGCACTCAATGGTGGTGTGACTTCATTCAGGCCACGATAGTCTACTGTTAGTTTACACTCTCCGTTAGACATTTGCACTGGCCATATGGGGTTATTAAAGGGTGAGCATGTCTTGCTCATCACTCCTTGTCTCTCCAGTCTATGGGTCAGCTTATGGATGGGATTCAGTGGGTCTTGGTTGTCGCGATATTGCCAGCGGTACACTCTTGTGGTCAGGATTGTCACTTGTTGTTCTTTGACCTTCAGCAACCCCACAACAGTAAGATCCTCTGAGAGACCAGGCAAGGTAGAGAGCTGTTTTATTTTCTCCATTTCCAAGGCTATACCAAAACCCCATCAGTACCATTTTTGGTCTTTGAAGTGCCCTCTCCTCAGGTAGTCTATGCCGAGGATGCATGGAGCGTCTGGATCAGTCCCAGTAGGCTGCTTTTTCCACTCCTTCAATGTTAGGCTGATTTCAGACTCCAGTACAGGCAACTCCTGGAATCCTCCTGTTACTTCAGAAATGCAAGTGAATTTCACCCTTTGACAGCTTGATGGCATCAGGGTACACTGTGCACTAGAGCCTTATACTCCTTTGGGACTGATGTGCCAGGCCATCTGATCCACACAGTCCAGTAAACTCATTTGTCCCTCTCTTCCACCTAGCTGGATCAGGGCACCTCTAATATTGGTCAGAAGATTTTCTCTTGTGTCTTATAGAAAGGTATTAGTATTTCTTATAATAGGATGTCCTGGGTTCAGCAGTAGCAGTCATGTTTTTTTTTTTTCCTTTGTGCTAGCTGGTGCAGTGCTGTGTTTTGACTTCCAGCCTGAGAACAGTGTTGGTGAAGTCGATGTTTTCAGTTGTTGCTAAGTGATGTTCACCCTGACCAAGGACTTTGTGAGGCTCATGCTCTGCCAGGGAGGAGGGGAAGCCGGGAGGAAGCAGAGATGGGGCGCCTGACTCGGGCTAGCCAGGGAGGTATTCCATACCACAGCACGTCATGGCCGGGGTGGGGGGTGACTGGGAGTTACCCGGAAGGACACGGGCTTCCGGGTGGAACTCGTCTTCTTGGCCGGTGGTATCGTATTCTCTTCCCTTGTTATTTTCCCTTATCATTGTTGTAGTTGATAGTTGCGGTGGTGATTTGTGTTCATTGGTTGCTGGACTGTTCTTGTCTCAACCCGTGGGAGTTGCACTCTTTCGATCCTCCTCCCCGTTCCTCCGGGAGTGGGGGAGAACCCCGGTGGGGGTGGGGGGACACGGACCTCGATTGTTGTCAGCTCGGCACCACTCACTGGGAGTGAGTGAACAAGTTACCTGACTGGGTTTAAACCATGACATAGGAGTTTGAGTAAAATCAGCTCTTCCACTCCATCTGGGAAGCTGCTCACCAAAGACTGGAGCAATGTTCTTGGGAGTATCATCCTTAACTGTTCTTCTCTTTTTCAATTCATGCACCCATCCCTGCAGAATGAAAGAAGGATTTCATCTCACTTTTTCCTGTGTTCTCCGTGATACCGCAGGTAAAACTGTAGGGTGTCCCGTGATGTGTACCTCCTGTATCTTCTGTTTCAGACACTAGGGTGACTTCTGTTAATGGTACACATGAGGAGCTGGATAGCTCGTCTCTCAATTGTTTGAACTCCTTGGACAGTTTTTCCACAGCTGAAGTAATGGAAGGGGTGAGATTGTCTTCGAACTCTTGGAGATGCTGAGTTAGTTCATCGACTGTTCTGGTGCTGTCTCTCTCCATGTCATTGATGCTGATGAGTGGGCATTTGATGATGGTGCACTCCGTATAAGTTTCTACCACATCTATCATATACATTCAACTTCGTCTGTATCTACGGATGCATTCTCGGCATCTGGCTTACTGTAGATCATCTCTAGAATGGGTGATTCACTCAGAGACTGGATGGCTTTCTCTGGCATTGTCCACTTGCCTGAACGACTCATAACATTGTCCTTGTAAGGAAACCTTTCTTTCACAGTTGCCAAGAGCTGTCTCTAAAAGCTGAGCTCCCGTTTCTCTTTTGCAATTGCTCTGTCAATTCTCCCTTCCCTAGAAAGTGATCCCAGCTGCTTAGCTTCCCTACCTTCTCGTTCATGACTGTTGGCCCCATTGTCCCAGTATCAGAGCAACCAGGTGACGATGTGCTCCCCTGGAAGACAGGTGAAATCTTTTCGCATATTCCATAGCTCTGTTGAGGTCCGGGATCAGTTAATTGCCTTTTCTTCTTCTTTCTCTTCCTCTGATTCCTCTTTTAATAACTTGTTCAGCTGCCATTCCTTGTAGTAAGTGCGTTGGGTTTTCATCTTCCTTCACTGCACAGGTTGCACTTTGTGCCTCTCATTTGTTTTTCCCCTTGCTGATAGGGTCTACTGATATTGTCACTGTTTGGTCATTTGGTTTAGCTGCAGTGTCTGTCATTGTGGTTGGAGTGGCTTCAGTGTTTGTTGTCGGGGTTCATGTAGCTGTTGTGTTTGGGGGTTGAATAGCTGCATTGTCTGTTGCTTTGTTGTCAAATCCAGGGACATCCCTTTAAAGGTACTGGGTAGTGTTTATAAGGGCTCTGTAGTCATAGGGTACATGCCCCAGCATTTTGCAGTAAGTTGTCCCTCTTCGGTATTGCCATAATGAAAGCACACCTCGTTTAAGTGTTCTGCTAATTTCTCTGGATTTTGCACTTGTTCAGGGGTGAAGTTCCAAAGCACTGGAGGGGCCCACTGGCCCAAGTGCTTACCCGTATGATCCCACACACCCTGCCACTCATGACGGTCTAGCCTTGGGGAAAATCTCTTGGTGGTCCTCCTATATCATTGTCTAACCCTAGAGCAGACCCAAACCCAACCCTGCTTAGCTTTCAAGGTCAGATGAAATAGGGCGTTCTCAGTGTGGGATGGCCATGATAAAGCACCTGGCCTATGTGTAGCAGTATGCCGATACCCAGCACAAGCAGCAGGCAGATCTCAAAGGTATTAAAAGGCCATCCAAAACCTTTAGAATTATCAAATCCTGCTGTAAATAGCCCAGTGGGGGAGTGGGAGGTGAGAGGGAATGTCTTCTTTGTAGGTTGACCCACCGAGGAGGAAAAAAAAACGTTTAATTGCTAAAAATTTCCATTATATACCTACCAAAGTATAGAGGTGATGACCACGCTGGCAACTCAAGCCAGACCAGTTTCATGATCAATGAGTCTACTGTATTACAAGTTATTACCATGAAGTACAGTGAAACAATAACCTTAGCCCAGGCCCCCAGGGCTATAAACACTCAAACATCAAACACTGGCTGTAAGTAAGGTACGACATGCTGAAACTTTGAGACCAAGCGCAACTCTAAAAGCAAGTCAGTCAATATTGTGACGAGTGACTATTAATCCGAAACAATCAATCTTGTCACAAATACCATTAGACACACTCTGATCAGATCTGTTATTATCTCAACCCTTCGAGCCCCACGTTGGTCGCCACAAAGAACTGTCATGGCTTAAGCCCAGCCAGAACCATGCAGCTGCTCGCTTACTCCCTCCGCCTTCTTCCTCCCCCTACTCCAAGAGGGATGGGGAGGAAAATCGAAAGAATGTAACTCCCATGAGTTAAGAACAGTCCAGTAGCTAAGGTATAATAGAAAACTGCTACTACTACCACCAATAATAATAATAATGATAAGGAAAATAACATGGGGAGAGAATACAACTGCTCGCCACCCGCTGACTGATACCCAGCCTGACCTGAGCAGTGATCTGGGTCTTCTGGGTAACTCCCCCCACTTTATATACTGGGCGTGACATGCTGTGGTATGGAATACCCTTTGATTAGTTTGGGTCATGTGTCCTGTCTCTGCTTCCTCCTGGCTTCTTGTGCCCCTCCTCCCTGTCAGAGCATGAGACTCTGAAAGTCCTTGATCGGGGTAAACATTACTTAGCAACAACTAAAAATCTTGGTGTTATCAGAGTTGTTCTCAGGCTAAAGTCAAAACCACAGCACTGCAGCAGCTACTAAGAAGGATAAAAATGACTGCTACTGCTGAACCCAGGACACTTAGTAAGATAAGGTTTATTTCTGTCTTGTGTTGTGAACTTTATTTCTTCTTTTAATCTTGTGTGGGGGTGGGGAATAAATACACAGGCCTAAAGATATTTTAAGGCATCAGAACTTTAGTATTTCAATTCATCCTGAAATTTCTGTACGGAAAAGAAAAACAGAATGGCATTGCTATTGTGAGTTTGTTCTGAGGAGCTTTACCACTTGATGAAACGGGTTTTGCAGCCATTAAAAGACTGCTTCACATGCAAACATTTTATCTTTGCATGGTTCAGACAATATTTCACAAGTAGGATGTGAAAGCAATGGGGGTCTTTTTTGGTTATTTACTATTCCTTTGTGTTTTCAGTGGTGGTTTGCTATGTTTTTATCACCGATATGATACTTACATGGTGTGTGTCTAATTTATTGTCTAATTAGTAATGTTAATCATATATTGGAACATTCAGTTGGAGTCCAAATGCCAGATTCTGCACCTGGGATGGAGTAATGGCAGGCACAAGTATTAATTTGGAGATGAGTGGCTGGAGAGCAGCCCTGCAGAAAGCCATCTGGGGATACTGACTGAGAGAAGGATCAGTAGGAGTCAGCAGTGTGCCCTGGCAAGCAAAGAGGGCAGTCCACATCCTGGGATGCATCAAACACACTATAACCAGCTCATCAAAAGAGGTGATTATCCTTCTGTATTCAGCTGGTCGTGGGGCCTCACCCTCAATACTGTGTGCAGTTCTGAGTTCCACAATTTAAGAAGGATGTTAAAGTCCTTGGATGTGTCCAGGGGAGAGCAACAAAGCTGGTGAAAAGGCTGGAAGTGATATCCTATGAGGAGCAGCTAAGGACTTTGAGCTTGTCATGTTTGGAGAGAAGGAGGCTGAGGGGTTGACCTCATTGCTCTCTACTCTCTACAGCTTCCTGAGGAGGGGAACTGGAGAGGGAAGTGCTTATCTCTTCTCCCAGGTATCCATTGACATAACATGTGAGAATAGTTCAAAGCTGCATCAGGGGAGGTTTAGGCTAGGCATTAGGGCATATTTCTTTACCAAGAGGTTGGTCAAACACAGAAACAGGCTTCCTAGTAAAGTGGTCGATGCCCCAAGCCTGACAGTGTTTAAGAGGCCTTTGGACAATGCCCTTAATAACATGCTTTGACTTGATCAGCCCTGAAGTGGGTCAAGCAGTTGGACTAGATGATCGTTGTAGGTCCCTTCCAACTGAAAAATACTGTATTCTAGTCTATACTGCATCTGCACTATCTGGACTCTAGTGTAAGCACCTATGTGAGAAGTAGACTTTCACATGCTTCTGTTACACAGATAGGAATATGTGCAATTTATTAATGCAATTTTGAGGGTAAGAACACTGTTTAGAGTATAGTCTCCAAGTGTAAAGTTAGTTTCCTGAGGTGTAAAAAACCTGCATTTGCTTGATAATTTACTATCTTGAATTATCTTGGCTAGTATTTAAAAACACTGCTTTAGTTTAGATGCTTTTTGGGAGGAATAGGAGGAAAACCAGTTTGAGCCAGCTCTAGTATGCTACTACCATTTTACCCGGGCATCATCTTCATGTGGTGGAAAGTTATTAATATTTAAGATTTGAGAGGTCTGGCTAAGAAGTTTATCCTAACAAAAGGAAAATTGCTTTCATCTAAAAGTTACCAGTCTGATTGTTTCCAACCCCTGCTACTGAGCTAAGACAAGACTGGATGTGAGGCCCCTTAGAGGCTTCACTATTAGCAAATTTCTCCATAGTGTTAATTTGTCAGTTAAAAAGCTACTTTAAGGAGTCAGTTCCTCCCAAGCATGGGTACTTGGCTTGATTAGCATATAAATGATTGTCTGGAGACCTTTACTTCACAAGAATGTACCCCTGGATTTGTTAATATTAGAATAATCACCTCTTTCTTTTCTTTGTATCAGTATATAAGTGAGGTTTTTGCAACCTCTTGTCAGAGAACATGGGAGCAGAAGGGGAAATGCTGCCTGAATGTTCTCTTACTATGATCATAGTTTCATGATCCCTAGCACTTGTTCTTGGGGACTTCAACCTACCAGGTATCTGCTGGAAGTACAATACAGCAGAGAGGAAACAATCCACAGGTTCTTAGAGCATGTGGAAGATAACTTCTTGACCCAGCTGGTGAGTGAGCCAGCTAGGGGAGATGCCCGGCTAGATTGGCTGTTCACAAACAGGACTGGTGGGTGATGTGATGGCTGGAAGCCATCTTTGGCAAAGCAATCACAAAACGATTGAATTTTCAGTCTTTGGAGAAGTCAGGAAGGAGGTCAGCTGAACTGCAACTTTAGACTTCCACAGGGCTTACTTTGGCCTGTTTAGGATGCTGGTTGGGAAAATCCATTGGGAAACATTACTGAAGGACAAAGGGGTCCAGGAAGGCTGGACACTTCAAGAATGAAATGTTCAAGGTGCTGGAGCAGACAGTCCCCATGTGCTGAAAATCGAACCAGTGGGGAAAAGACCAACTGACTGAACAGAGAGATATTGCTTGAAATCAGGAAAAAAAAAAAAATTATCACCTGTGGAAGAAGGGGCTGTAGACCAATGAGGAGGACAAGGTTAGGTTATGCAGGGAGAAAATTCGAAAGGCTAAGGCACAGATAGAACTAAATCTGGCCACTTCCATAAAAGATAATAAAAAGTACTTTTTCAAATATTTTAGCAATAAAAGGAGGGACAAGGAAAACCTCCATCCTCTACTGGATACTAGGGGATGCCTAGTGACTAAAGATGAGGAAAAGACTGAGGTACTTAATGTTGTATTTGCCTCAGTTTTTAATAGTCACACCAACCATCCTCAGGGTACTCAGTTCCTCGAGTTGGATGACAGAGATGGGGAGCTGATTGAAGTCCCCATAATTCAGGAAGTGACCTCCTGCTCCACTTAGAAGTATACAAGTCTATGGGGCCAGATGGGTTCCACCCATGGAGTTCAAGATCCTCAGGGCAGTGAGAAGGGCATGCAGTAAGCTCACTGCCCTGGACTTCAGCAGTGCAGACTTTCACTCTTCAGGAACCTGCTCAGTAAGGTTCCATGGGATAAAGCCCTGGAGGGCAGGAGGGCCCAAGACTGCTCCCTGATATTCAGGGATCACCTGCTGCAAGCTCAGGAGTGTTGTGTCCCAACAAGAAGGAAATGGGGCAAAAAGGCAATGGGGCAAGAAGGCCGGGAGGCCTCCATGGATGGATAAGGAGCTGATGAGAAAACTCAGAAGGTAAAAAAGGAGGCTTATAGAAGTTGGAAGCAAAGACAGGCAGCCTGGGGGAAATACAGGGACATTGTTTGGGAAGCTAGAGATCAGGTCAGGAAAGATAAGGCCTAGTTAAAATTGAGTCTGGCCATGGATGTCAAGGATAACAGAAAGAGCTTGTATAGGTATTTTGACAGCAAAAGACAGACTACAGATAATGTGGGCCCTCTCCAGATGGAAACAAGAGTACTGGCTACCCTGGATTTGGAGAAGGTTGAGGTTCTCAATGATTTCTTTGCCTAAGTCTTCACCAGGAGGTGCTCTAGCCATCCTGATCAAGCCTTGGAAGACAAATGCAGGGACTGGGAGAATGAACACCTTAGGCCCACTGTAATGATTCAGAGAAATCTCCAGGAACTCTCCAACAAAGTTTTAAGTTGACAAGCAGGTATTCTTTATTGCCGTGCCAGGAGACACAGGGGATCGCCTCTCCTAGCATGTCTCGTCCAAGCATCAAACAGGCTGTGATTATATTGTCCTTAAACATACATATTCATTAGATTGCATACATTACATCATACATTTAGAGGATGCCTCCTGCATGCGCACTGAAATGTGGTAGTGGGCTTTGGGACTCTTGGTGGTTATTTCTTCATCACTTTGTTTTAGGATCATTGTCATATCAGTAACCACCAGGTGGTTCTGGCAAAGCTTATTTTAGTAATTTCCTTTTCTCTGTAGTTGCTAACAAAGCCTGTGTTGTGGTTTAAGCCCAGCTGGTAACTCAGAACCGCGCAGCCGCTCTCTCACTCTCTCCCCTGCTCCCGGAGGGATGAGGAGGAGAATCGAAAGCATGTATCTCTCACAGGTTGAGATAAGAACAGTCCAGTAACTAAGGTATAACACAGACCACTACTGCTACCACCAAAAATAATAATGATAAGGGAAATAACAAGGGAAGAGAATACAACCGCTCACCACCTGCCGACCGATACCCAGCCTGACTCAAGCAGTGATCTAACCCTTCCAGGTAACTGCTTCCAGTTTATATAGTGGGCATGACGTGCTGTGGTGTGGAATCCCCCTTTGTCTAGTTTGGGTCAGGTGTCCCGTCTCTGCTTCCTCCTGGTTTCCCCTCCTCCCTGGAAGAGCATGAGATTCAGAAAAGTCCTTGGTCAGAGTAAGCATTACTTAGCAACAACTAAAAATATCAGTGTTATCAGTGTTGTTCCCAGGCTTAAACTCAAAAACACAGTACTGTACCAGCTACTAAGACTGAGAAAAATGACTGCTACTGCTGAACCCAGGACAGCCTAATGTCCTTGAAGTTACTTATTTACAACCCTATTCTTCAGTCAACCCCATTCTTCAATCTACCCTATTCTTCAATCAACACCATTCTTCAGTAAGTGATGATCAGGTTCAAGATCATCTTAGGAGCCAGAATGTGCAGAAGTCTATGGGACCTGATGAAATCTGTCCATGGGTCCTGAAGGAGGTAGTGGATGATATTCCTAACCCACTGTCCATCATATTTGAAAAATCATGGCAGTAAGGTAAAGTTTCCAATGACTGGAAAAAGGGCAATATAACCCCCATTTTCAAGAAGGGGAAAATGGAAGATCCAGGAATCTACAGACCAGTCAGTCTTACCTCTGTTCCTTGCAGGATCATGGAGCAGATTTTCCTGGAAGGCATGCATGAAAAACAACGAGGGGGTTGGTGACAGTCAACATGGCTTCACTAAGGGCAAATCCTTCCTGACCAATTGTCCTGGGTTCAGCAGTAGCAGTCATTTTTCCCCTTCTTGGTAGCTGATGCAGTGCTGTGTTTTGACTTTCAGCCTGGGAACAGAGCTGATAGCGATGTTTTGGTTTGGCCAAGGACTTTGTGAGCCTCATGCTCTGCCAGGGGGGAGGGGAAGCCAGGAGGAAGCAGAGACAGGACACCTGACCCAAACTGACCAAAGAGCTATTCCATACCACAGCACGTCATGCCCAGGATGTAACTGGGAGTTAGTCGGAAGGGCTGGGAGACTGCAGGGTTGGAGGAGGTATCGGTCGGAGCTTGGTTGGGCTTGGGGGGCGAGTTATCAGTCGGCTGGTGCTGAGGTGTTGTATTCTCTTCCCTTGTTATTTCCTTTATCATTATTATCATTGGTGGTAGCAGTAGTGATTTGTGTTATACCTTAGTTACTAAACTGTTCTTATCTCAACCTGTGGGAGTTGCATTCTTTTCGATTCTCCTCTCCGTCCCTCCGGGAGCAGGGGGAGGGCAAGAAAGGGGGGAAAATGAGCGAATGAATTACCTGACTGGGTTTAAACCACGACAGTTCTTTTTGGCGCCCAACGTGGGGCACGAAGGGTTGAGATAACGACAGATTTGACTGGATTAATAGTCACTCATCACAATGCTGATTTGTTGGCTCTCAGAGTTGTTCTTGTTGATCTCACAACTTCAGACCGTTGTAACTTACGTAGAGCCGGTATTTGCTGTGTTAGTGTTTATCAAGTGTGGGGCCTGGGCTAAGGTTCTCGTCTCACTGTGCTTTATGGCAATGGCTTGTAATACGGGTGGGCTCCAGCAGCAGGGTGGGACGGACGTGGCCGTGGACTTGTACTTGGCCGTCCGGCTGCTCTTCACCGTCGTGGCCTTCACCCTACTCTCCATCTTCGTGAGGCTGCGGGGAGCCGAGGGGGAGCGGCCCCGGGAGCCGGCGGCAGCCGAACCGGCCCGGGAGAGCGGCCCCGGGGACCAAGCGGCGGCGGGAGTGGGGCCGGAGGCCGCGAGGGGACGGCTGCCGGTGGAGGAGGTCGGGGCGGTCGAGGAGAGGAAGGAGGCGGCTGCCGAGCAGCGGGAGAAGGCGGCGGAGGAGCCGAGCCCCGCGGAAGAGCCGAGCCCCGCGGCCGAGCCCCGCCCCGCGACGGCAGAGAGCATTCCCCGGCAGCCGCCCGCCGAGCCCCAGGAGGATGCAGGAGACCACGCAGCATTTCTCAGCAAGGCAGAGGAGGAAGAGATGGACTCAGGAAAAGAGAAGCTGGCGGTGGGAGAGCCGGCAAGCACAGCGGCTACACCAGCCCCATCGACAAGTACAGCAGCATCGTTTGAGAGTTCTGAAGGTTTTGAATGGCCTTTGGGTGTCCTTGGGACCTGCCTGCTGATTGTGATGGGGATCAGCATGTTGGCACACTCACAGAGCTTGTTCTACCCACAACCATTTTGTCTGATCTCAAAAGTTAAGCAGAGTCAGGTTTGGGTCTTGTCTGGGGTTAGGCAACAATATAGGGGGACCAAGAGGTTTTCCCCAAGGCTGGACAGTCATGAGTGGCAGGGTGTGTGGGACGGTATGGGCAAGTATCTAGTCCACTGGGCCCCTCCAGTGCTTTGGAAGCATCGGAGATGGAAGGCAGCTGTATGGAGTCCCCAGCAACAAGCTGCAGAAACTGCTGGAGGGGACAGTGAATTATTTTAAGCCTGGTGGGCCCATGGCACTTCAGGCCATCAGAGCAGAGATGCAATATAGAGATGGACTCATGATCGAGGGGTGGACTTAGCAATGGACACTATTGCCCAGGTTATTCATGAGTGTGAACACTGCACACAGTTTCTCCTGCTCTGGAAGACTGTTACAAGAGATGAAGCCTGACATCATGGACCAGATGGACACAGCAGCTTTATAGGGACTGGTCCATGCACTAAGATAAGAGTGCACCGAGATAAGAGTGATGGTAGATTGAAAATGTGGGATCTGAGCATGATGTGAATGGTATGGAATAAGGGGTGGATAATGTCCTGGGTTCAGCAGTAGCAGTCATTTTTCCCCTTCTTGGTAGCTGATGCAGTGCTGTGTTTTGACTTTCAGCCTGGGAACAGAGCTGATAGCGATGTTTTGGTTTGGCCAAGGACTTTGTGAGCCTCATGCTCTGCCAGGGGGGAGGGGAAGCCAGGAGGAAGCAGAGACAGGACACCTGACCCAAACTGACCAAAGAGGTATTCCATACCACAGCACGTCATGCCCAGGATGTAACTGGGAGTTAGCCGAAAGGGCTGGGAGACTGCAGGGTTGGAGGAGGTATCGGTCGGAGCTTGGTTGGGCTTGGGGGGCGAGTTATCGGTCGGCTGGTGCTGAGGTGTTGTATTCTCTTCCCTTGTTATTTCCTTTATCATTATTATCATTGGTGGTAGCAGTAGTGATTTGTGTTATACCTTAGTTACTAAACTGTTCTTATCTCAACCTGTGGGAGTTGCATTCTTTTCGATTCTCCTTTGTCCCTCTGGGAGCAGGGGGAAGGCAGGAAAGGGGGGGAAGTGAGCGAACGAATTACCTGACTGGGTTTAAACCACTACACCAATTTGGTGGCCTTCTATGATGGGGTTACAGAACTGATGGATAGGTGCCGCAGAAAAAATATGGACTCAGTCAGAGATCAATACGATCAGACAAACGTCGTTTATTGCAAAGCCTTAACTCCTTATATACTATTTCTTACATGCACTTAAAGTGATTTGGCATATTATGATTGGATACATGTCTTGAAGACCCTTAGTGACTAGCATATAATTGGTTAAGCACAGGTGTGAGAACTTGACCTCGAAAACTTGCCAACAGTCCACAGTTCTCATAACTCAGTGAATTCCAGCTTCTTCTTATCTTGCTTGCTTAAGCTTCCTCAGGCCTCTCATGGCCTTGCTGTATCTTTTGGTATTATTCAGAGTTTATGTACTAATTATCCATTCTCCTTTGAGAACACTGTCTCCACAGATAGGGGCAAAGCATTTAACAGTATTCTGCACAACATCCATGTCTCTATGCTGGAGAGACATAAATTTGATGGATGGACCACTTGGTGGGTAAAGAATTGTCTGGATGGCCACATGCAGAGAGTTGTGATCAACTGGTCAATGTCCATGTGGAGACTGGTGACGAGTGGTGTCCCACAGGGGTTGATGTTGGGGCAGATCCTGTTCAACATCTTTGTTAGCAACATGGACAGTGGGATTGAGTGCACCCTCTGCAGGTTTGCCAATGACACCAAGCTGTGTGGCTCAGTTGATATGCTGGAGGGAAGGGATGCCTTCCAGAGGGACCTTGACACACTTGAGACGTGAGCCAATGCCAACCTCATGAAGTTCAGTAAACTGAAGTGCAAGATCCTTCAGCTGGGTCAGGGCAATCCCAGGCACAGCTACGGGTTGGGAGAAGAAGTGATTCAAAGCAGCCCTGTGGAGAAGGACTTGGAGGTGATGATTGTTAAGAAACCGAACACGAGCCAGCAGTGTGTCCTTGCAGCCCAGAAAGCCAACTGTGTGCTGGGCTGCATCAAAAGGAGTGTGACCAGCAAGTTGAAGGAGGTGATTCTGCTCCTCTACTCTGCTCTTGTGAGATCCCCCTTGGAGTACTGTGTATAGTTCTGGTGTCCTCAACATATGGACATGAGCTGTTGGAACAAGTCTAGAGGAGGACCACAAGGATGATCAGGGGTCTGGAGCATCTCCCGTATGAAGACAAGCTGAGAAAGTTGGGGCTGTTCAGCCTTTAGAAGAGAAGGCTGCATGGAGACCTCATAGAAGCCTTCAAATATCTGATGGGGGCCTACAAGGATGCTGGAGAGGGACTCTTCATCAGGGACTGTAGTGAATAGTTCACAGGGGAAGTTCAGGTTAGATATAAGGAAGAAGTTATTTACTGTGAAGATTGGTGAGGCACTGGAACAGGTTGTCCAAATAAGTGATAAATTCTCCATCCCTGGCTCCATCTAGTTTGGACTGAGCCTTGGGCAACATGGTCTTTTGTGTGATATCCATACCCATGGCAGGGGGGTTGGAACTGCATGATCTGGAGGTGCTTTCCAAACTTAACCATTTTATGCGTGTTGAAGGAGCTGGTGGAGGAGATCGCCAAGCCACTCTGTCATCTATCAGCAGTTCTGGTGTAGTGGACAGGTCCCAGAGGATTGGAGTTTGGGCTGTGTGATGCCTCACTACAGAAACAGCAGGAAGGAGAATCCTGGTAACTACAGGCCTGTCAGCCTGAACCTCAGTGCCAGGGAAGGTCATGGAGCAATTGAGCCTAAATGAGATCATAAAGGATGTGTGGGAAAACCAGACAGCATAGGTTCATGAAGGACAGGTCCTGATTGGCCAAACCTGATGTCCTTGTATTAGGAGGTGACCCATCTGGTTGATGAGGGAGAGGCTGTGGATGTTGTCTATTTGGACTTTAGTAAAGCGTTTGATACTGTGTCCCACAGCATTCTTCTGGAGAAACTGGCTTCCTGTTGCCTGGATAGGTGTATTCTTTGCTGATTAAAAACTGGCTGGATGACTGAGCCCAAAGAGTGGTGGTAAATGGTGTCACATCTCCTTGGCGACTGGTCAGTAGTGGTGTCCTTCAGGTCTTGGTATTAGGGCCAGTGTTGTTTAGTATCATTACGTTGGGCTGTGGCCAGTGGCATAAGGTTCAATAAGGCAAAGGGCTGGGTCCTACATTTGGGCCACAACAACCCCATGAAATACCCCAGGCTTAGGGAAGAGTGACTAGAAAGCTGCTCGGCAGAAAAGGACCTAGGGGTGCTGTTTGATGGCCGCTGAACATGAGCCAGCTTGTGTCGAGGCAGCCAAGCAGGCCACCGGCATCCTGGCCAATACCAGAAATAGCATAGCCAGCAGGACTAGGATAGTTATAATCCCCCTGTACTTGACACTGGAGAGGCCACACCTCAAATACTGTGTTCAGTTCTGGGCCCCTCACTACAATAGAGACATTGAGTAGCTGGAGCAGGTCCAGAGGGCAAGGCAGCTGGTGAAGGGCCTGGAGCACAAGTCTTATGAGGAATGTGTGAGAGACTGCTCTGAAATCAGACTCCACTGTCCATTGTCTCAAAGATTACTCTGAAAAGCTGAGATGGAAATCCACCTATCTTTTGTCTCAGAGATGGGTGGGAGGAGTTAAGACTCCAGTATCCATTGCCTGGGAGAAGGGTGTGAGGAGCTGAACTGGGACTCCACCATCCACTGCCTGAGGGATGAGTGGGAAAGAGCTGAGATAAGACTCTTCCATCCATTACCTGGAGGATTGGTGTGAGGAATTGCTACCCATTATCCCAAGAATTCCTGCAGATAGGTGCAGTTGAATTGCTGGCTGAAAGACCAGGGAAACTGGTCCACCAGGAACATGCAGTACCTGACATGAAGAACAGAGGTACTCCCCCCAACTCATTATAAAAGGGGAAAAAGGTAGTCAGCAAGAGGCACATCACCAGGGAGCCATTGCCATGAGGATGACTCCAGGTGGACACTCTCCACCGATGACTACTATGGACCCTGAGGGACACCCTCCATGAGGCATCGCCATGAGGGCAACTCCATCAGGACACCCCCATGGGGAACTTTCAAGGGGGCGACTCCAGAAGGACACCTCCAAGAGGACACCCACTTCCAGTGACTACTATGGACTCCTGGGGGACACTCTTCTCCGATACCAACTATGAACCCTGAAGAACCACCACCACTGACAACGATGACAAAGTGTTAGTGTAAGAACTGACACATAACCACCGGAATGGTTATATGAGGTGCTTTATTGCAGCACTGGGAAACCAGGGGCACGCGCCCAAATCTGGCTTCAACCCTGTTACATCGCACTCGCAATTTATACACTAAAAATGTCGTCACTAATACATATTCAACACAGATTACATCACTGACTAATGCATATGCATTAAGGATCACCACATCAGTCTATTATGACATCAGCCTCTTCTGCGCTTGCGCAGCCCCCCTCTGGTGGTCGTCCTGATGAAGTAAAGAGTCTTCCTCGGGTGAAGTAAGAAGTCTTCCTCGGGTCATCCTGTTCACTTTTCTGTTCCTTGGACATGTCCCAATCATTATGTGGATGCCAGCATTCTCTTATTTTCACTTGACTACTACTGGTACCTCCGTGAGTTCTGCTTCGGTAGAGTTTCACAATCCTCCCCTGGATCCACCCATATACCCTTCCCTATATATGGCTATGTTAATTGCTTATCATTATAGCTACCATTGTAATATTTAGTTATAAAGTAACCAAGATACACAATAGCAGAATTTCAACTTGTTCTTAATACAAAAGAAACCCTCTACTGATTAACAGATTTTCAAATATAATCATCTTTTCTCTTTGTATTATTGTTTCAACACACAATTTCACCTATTACTAACAAAAGGAACCCCGGGACACCACTAGATCCACAGTGGTGACTCTCTCTCTGCACCCCGAATCTTTGCTTCATTTTCTACCTTTTTTTGCAATCTGTCCTATCACTGTCCCCTTTATTACAATAATTTCCCTTTTTTTATAATAATTGTCATTTTGTAATAGACTTACTAATCGTTTACGGTACTTGACCTTCTTTGATTCTTAATTTCCCTTTTGGGATCATGAAGGAAACAGGGTCTGACACTGGGGTTTTCTCCAGTCGGACCCTGACAGAACAGCTGAGGGAACTGAGTTTGCTTAGTCTGAAGAAGAGAAGGCTTGGGGGACATTATTGCTCCCTACAACAATCTGATAGGAGGATGGAGCAAGGGGGTGGCTCATCTCTCCTAAGTAACAAGTGATAGGACAAGAGGTAATGGCCTCAAGCTGCACCAGGGGAGGTTAAGATTGGATGTTAGGAACAATTTCTTCACCAAAAGGGTGATTATGCTCTGGAACATGCTTCCCAGGGAAGTGGTTGAATCACTGTCCCTGGAAGTGTTGGTGGGGCCCTTAGTTACCTGGTTTAGTGGTGGACTTGACAGTCCTGGGGCTATGGTTGGACTTGATAATCTTAAAAGTCTTTTCCAACCTAGTTGATTGTATAGTTAGTTTTCTTGTGACTTAATAGGGCATGAGCCAGGGAAATTTTTTTTTTTGAAAGTTTAACATGCTTTGTTACATGTGCTTGAACTGTGTGAGCACTTTGTTTATGATGCTTTATCACCGGACTTGTCTTGATGTCAAAATCTTCACTAATGATTTCAAGGTTCATTGGTATATTGTTTTAGTAGTAATGAAAATACTTTCCAGAGTGAGAAATAAAGTAGTACAGGTGACATATCAATCACCAACCCCTCCACACCTTCAAAGTTTCGATACAATTCCAATCATCTGGATGCTATAGAACTTGGACCATGCAAGTAGTTTGCGCTGTTCTTGCGTTGTTTGTTTTTTGGGGTTGTTTTATTTTATTTTTTTTTGGGGGGGGGGGGGGGAGTGTTTGGTTTTTGTGTGTTGTTTGGTGTTTTTTTTTTTTCCATTTACATTGTAAAAACTACATTGCTGAGGTAGTTTGCCTGAAAAAAGATAGATTCAGACAGGCAGATTCATTGGGTAATTTTGGTTTGGGTATTACTCTGTAAAGATAAAACTACAGGATGTTAAACATAAAGATTTCATGTTGTTCCATCTCCCTATTTATAGCTGCTATGGGAGAGAAATATTCACAGTTCAGTGAACTTATTTTACAGTTTCAGAGGATGTGAAGTGCAGCACAGTTGAAGCTGAGTTGTATTTTGAAGGAGTTTGCACTTCCTCAAGACATTAATGTCTTCAGACAGTACGGAATACATGTGTATTATGGCCAAATAGGCTTGTAGTCAGTATTAGTATGATTTTGTTAAAATCCTAGAATGGTTGGGGTTGGACGGGACCTTTAAAGATCATCTGTTTCCACACCCACCCACCCACACACATACCCCCTTACTGTTGCCAGGGACATGTTTGCCTACATTAGGTTACTCAAAGCCCCATCCAACCTCACCTTGAACAGTTCCAGTGACGGAATCCACAACTTCTCTAGGCAACCTGTTCCAGTGTCTCACCACTCTCATCATAAATAATTCCTTCCTTCTAGCCAGTCTAAATCTACCCTTTTTCTTTTTAAAACCATTACCCCTCTTTGGTCCTATTACTACAGGCCCTGGTAAAAGGTCTTTTTCCATCTTTCATATAAGCCCACTTTATATATTGAAAGACCACAGTAAGGTCTCCCTGGAGCCTTCTCTTCTCCAGGCTGCACAATGCCAACTCCCTCAGCCTTTCTTTATAGGAAGAGGTGTTCCAATCTTTTGATCTTTTTTGTGGCTTTCCTCCTCTGGACCCACTCCAACAGGTCCATGTCTCTCTTGTCCTGGGATCTTTGTGTACCTTGTTATCATCTCTTCTTGTAAGTAGGCTGTATTGTTCATATAAATGCCATAACTTTGTATTAAACTGGGCACTACCTTAAGCTACCAACACAATAAACTGAGTAGTATTCATTTGGCTTTTGTTTAGAACTAGGTACATAAACAAGCAAGTTCTTGAAATCATTCAGGAACTGTAAAGCTCTTTTTCACTTTACAGCAAAAAAGGGTAGTCTCCTCTCAAACGCTTAGTTCAGTATTGTAAATACTTCTTAGTTTGGTGCATGTCATTTCATGCATGGAGATTGTATTTGGATAGCTGAGAAGTTTTGGACATAAGTGAGTGTCCTGGGTTCAGCAGTAGCAGTCATTTTTCTCCTTCTTAGTAGCTAGTGCAGTGTTGGGGTTTTGACTTTAGTCTGAGAGCAACGCTGATAACACCGATGATTTTGTTTTTTGCTAAGTAAAGTTTACTCTGATAAACTCGGTCTCATGCTCTGCCAGAGGAGGGGAAGCTGGGAGGAAACAGAGACAGGACACCTGACCCAAATTAGCCAAAGGGGTATTCCATACCACAGCACGTCATGCCCAGTATATAACCTGGGGGGAGTGACCCAGAGGGCCCATATCGCTGCTCAGGTTGGGCTGGGTATCATTCAGCAGGTGGTGAGCAATTGTATTCTCTCCCCTTGTTATTTCCCTTATTATTGGTGGTAGCAGTAGTGGTTTTGTATTGTACCTTAGTTACTGGACTGTTCTTATCTCAACTTGTGGGAGTTATATTTTTTTGATTCTCCTCCCCATCCCTCTGGGAGCGGGGGGAATGAGCAAGTGGATGCGTGGTTCTGAGTTACCAGCTGGGCTTAAACCTCGACAGTTCTTTGTGGCGCCCAAAGTGGGGCACGAAGGGTTGAGATAATGACAGATCTGAGCAGAGTGTGTCTAATGCTATTTGTGATAAGCATTCATTGTTTTGGATTAATGGTCACTTGTCACAATATTGATTTATTTGCTCTCAGAGTTGTTATGCTTGATCTCAGAGTCTCAGTATCTCATACCTTACTTACAGCCAGTATTTGCTGGTTTAGTGTTTATTGGCTGGAGGGCCTGGGCTAAGGTTATTGTTTCACTGTACTTCATGGTAATGACTTGTAATGCAGTAGACTCATTGATCATGAAACTGGTCTGGCTTGAGTTCCCAGTGTGGTCATCACCTCTATACTTTGGTAGGTATATAATGGAACTTTTTAGCTGTCTGTAGAGCTCGAGTCCTATAAAAAATAAGAGGTGTCTAAAGTGAGCAGTTACTGAACAAGGCAAACACTCATTCTGAGTAGCATTCATAGCTTCCCCTTTGTGATTTTTGCGGCTTCACTAATAGATCTTCCTTCTGTGTACCTGTAGAGTTCCTTTGGTTTTGTAAGGCTAAATGTGTTGCAATGTATAAGATACAAAGACTCTGAGCAGAGGACAGAGAACAAGTTTTGTGCTGAACCACCCTGCTGAACATGTGGGTATTTTTTCTATAGTGTTTTAACTACTTGTAGTTGATTTAGTTAAATCTTACTTTATCTTATCAACCAGTAATGGAAATAATGAAATCTGTGTGTTCAAGTTTTTTTACTTTGTGATAACAGATTTGATAGGTTTTTTGGTTTTGTTTTTTGGTGGTTTTTTGTTATTTTTTTAAAGTATGTTTCTAAACTTTTTTTCCTTATATAACTAAGGGGTGGTTAATGATATAGTGAGAATGCTTGTTTAATGGTTGGAGTCAAGTCCCAAGGTCTTTTGGATTTCTATTCAAACTTTTTGTGATATCTTTTATTTTAATTTCTAGCTGATAGTTCTTATAAACATGTTCAAAGGGAAGTTCTATTTACTTGGTCTTTTAATAGTAAAAAATTGCAAATAGAATCTTTACTGTAGCTATTCTCAGAGGGCCTCATTTTTGAAAACTTAAAATTCCAGCTGTTGTTAAAACTGTAAATGCATCTTTTCATTGATTCAGTACAAGCATGAGTGTTGGAAGCAATATATATGTAGTCTTATTTTAATTCTGCCATTTCTGTCACTTGATATATATCCTCTTTATTCATCTAAAAATCCTAAAATTAAAATATTTATGAAAACTTTTAAGGCTAATTGCACTTTCAGTCTGTAATTCTTGTGTGACACTATTACTATTATGAAAATTAATTTTCAAAATACATATGCCAAAGCTATGCTTGAAACATGCACATAATGTTAAATAATTTGTTTGGATCTGTAGAGAAACTTCAATTAAGTATTTCTCTGTAGGTGTGAATTTAAACATTCACAGATAAAATTCTGAACATGTTTCTACAGATACATGACTGGCTTTTTTAGTGATAGCATACATGTGTCCAGCACTCTGTCTGAGTTCATTTAGATATTCCATATGTAGAAGGTTTAATGTTTAATATCAACTTCAGGTTTTTTGAAGTTATTTGACATTACATGGGACTTTCATTTAGCAGAATAATACAGGAATTTACTTAAATCACAGTACAAGTTATATTTAGCAGAGTATAGCAGTTCCAATGTACATTTGAATCACAATACAAATGTGATTTCATTATTTGTCTCCATTGTAATGTTGGGCATCTGAAGTCATTGGAAAGGAATATGTGGGTTGAAACCAGCTCAAGTTTGTTGCTCTTTTCAAAGTTCTTTCTATTACTTGTACAGTTTTTATACTATATACGCTATACTGAGTCTTTATACTCAGTTTTAGCTCTGTAATGAGTTTTTATTCTCAGTTTGGCTGAACCACATATACACCCACCCATTTTGGCCTTGCTAACTCAGGAATATATGTATTTGCTGCTTTTGCTTATTAGTATTACCAACTTGAGGGCAGTTGCACAGCCATTTGTTTCCCTCAACTATTGTAGCCATTTATCTAGAACAAAGACTACCTCCTTTGTCTCCTTTGTGCTGAGATAATTTCAGCTTTTTGAAACAGTTTGTCATCAGTCATTCCCTAATTCTTCACTTAGCTTTGTGAGTACATAGTCCTTGCTTTTCTCTTCTGAGCTTCCTTCCATTGTAGGAGCTAATTGATCAATCAAAACATGAAGTGTTTATTTTTTTTTTTACTTGAAAAAGAGAACTTTTCTTTAAGATAAGTTTTTTGACATTGTGTGTAAACACACTTCATTGTTCAATAATTCCATCATTTATATTGTAGGTCATGCAGGAGTCTCTGCAAGCATGATGAAGAAAAGAACCTCCCACAAGTAAGTTGCCAATATCTTTCCTAAAGTATAGTTCTCAATAACTGGAGGTACTGTTCTAGAAATATATCTGTATTGTTCCACTCATTTTGCTCTTGAAAATCATGTGGAATAGTATTCAGTGTATGTGTGTAGAGTCACACATTAATTATTTTAGGAGGACAGTGGGAAAGAATGTACCATTGGTAGAGTTCTAAGCATAATTTTGAATGTTACTCTGAGAGAAATTATCCTGTCGATACAATTATGTAATTTATACCAGAGACAAGAGGTTGCAAGCTGGAAATTTGGGGGCACATGTACTCTAGGATTCATTAGAGCTTTAGTTTTTGAAGAGGATTTTTCACCTTTTTTTTTTTTAATAATAAAGAACATACTGAAGTACTTGTATAAGGCAGCTGCTATTTGAAGGATACTTGCTTATCCTATACATTCATGGCATGTATTCTCTCTACTACATTTTGAAATAGTACCAGCTAAATGCTGCTATGAGTAAATGTGAGAACATAGAGGTAATAGCTTAGACATGATTGACCTTAGCTAGATGTTGCATTTGGCTCCATCTCTGGTAGGTGAACTCTAAAATAAGCTGTGGGAAAGTGAAATTTATTAAAATGCTACTAGTTATATTTTGAGTATGAAGTCCTATAGTGGTGATATACAATATGCATAGATCCAAAGCAATTTGTCTGGCAAAAATATGTTCTGTGATTAACATTTAAATTAGTATTAATTGTTTCCCAGATACAACACCTGATGTAAAACTACTCTAATTCCTTCCACAAACTCTTCACTATTCAGTCTTGTCTATCTCCTTACAAGGCAAAGATAAACATTTATTTGTCTAGAGACAGGTAGAGTTAAAACTTAATTTCTCTTGTTCTTTTTCAACCGCTCAGAGAAAGGAGTATATGATGGGAAGACTATCAGAGGTGGGTTGCCTTTTGTACTTGAGGGTGGCTAGATTTATCTTAATTCTTGTGTTGATATACACTTATTTAAATACCTAAATAGGTTGTATATTTTAGCATAAAGGCTTTTATGGGGCATGTTAAGTCATGGTCCTAAGTCACATGATTTTGAGGCATTTAACTTAAGCCCCAACTGAGTTTTATATTAATTTAGCCTAATTTAATTGTTTAAGAATTGTTTGCCATAAGTTTTCTTTTGTACCAAACCAAGATGACTTTGTGTGCTGTCACTGACTTCTCTGAGAATTAACAGTAAGTAGAGCTGTAGACATGTTTATAGTAAACAAGTGGGATATGAATCACTAATTAAAATGTATGCTGATATTACTATGAGCTGTTACAGCATACTATGAATAAGTAATGCATCCTTTGTCATTGATTTAGTTATGATGACTTTTGCATTCCTCACTTAAAGAAAAAGAAGAGCAAGTCTATTGGCACTTAAGGGCCATAGGGGAGATTCTAAACTAGGTTCAGAAATTCATAAAGGAGGGAAGAACCAACAGGATGGAACAGAGTGTTGTGGTTTAAACAGAGCTGGTAACTAAATACCACACAGCCGCTTGCTCATCCTCCCCCCACACGCTTCCCCCCTTTGTGGGCAGGATGGGGAGGAAAATTGTAAGAATGTAAAACCCGCAGGTTGAGATAAGAACAGTTTAATAACTAAAATAAAGTAAAATATAGTGATAATAGAAAGAATACCAACAATAACAATGCCAATAATAATAATAGGAAACAACAAAAAAATAAATGAAAGCACAGGAAACACAAGTGATATACAATACAGTTGCTCACCACTCGCTGACTAATACCCAGCCTGTCCTGGAGCAGTGATCGATCCCTTCTGGATAACTCCCCCCAGCAAGTGCTACTGAGCAACAACTAAAACAGTGGGGTGTCATCAGCACTGTTCTCAGATTAAATGCAGCACTGTCATTAACATTGTTCTCAGACTCAACACAGCACTGTACCAGCTACTAGGAAGAAAAACAACTGTTATAGCTGAAACCAGGACAATATCCACTCCTTATTCCATACCATTTGCGTCATGCTCAGATCCCACACTTCCTAAATATACCATCACTTTTCCTGTCTCTTCATATATATATATATAAACACATGCACACACAAACACAGATATCATTCCTTAGTCCATGGACCAGCCCTATAAAATTAGTTGACTTCATTCAGTCCATAATGTCAGGCTTCATCTGTCCGTCAGAGAAGGAGAGATGGTGTAGGGTGTTCTACTGTTGCCTGCTGATGTCAGTTCTGACATCATCAGTGCTGAGCTGATTGGTTTCATCAAAGTTTATTCTTTGTTAGGGTGATGATCAAAAGGAAGTTGTGTTCCATCGCTTCTGATCTCAGAACAGTACTGGGAAACTCCTGCTGCTGCTGGCTTTCCATAAATTTATTCTCTGCTGATGATCATGACAGCATATATGTTTTTTCAAAGTCTAGAGTGGCAGAGATAGGAATATAGCTGCCTTAGAAGTGTTAGATAGCAGTCAACAGCATATCATTGATTTAATTGGCTGTATTCACACAAAATTAAACCCCCTTGAGGTACACGGTGGAATTTCCTATCTTCCTGCATTGACTGCCAAGTATATCCATGTCCTTGAGTGAAAGGAATCCCAGGAGTGGGTTTGCCTTTACCTGAAGCAGGAATAACCCAGACTGTCTTCCTCAACAAATTCTTTATCTGCACCACGGGAACTTTATCCCCTTCTACAGTATGTAAAAGTTCTGACTGGGCTGGGCCAGCCCTCTAGGTAGATTCTCCGGTGTTGACCAACCAGGTGGCTTTTGGTAAATATGTATCCCAATGTTTGAAAGTCCCAACACCCATTGCTCTCAGTGTAGTTTTTAACAGCCCATTGTACAGTTTGATTTTCCCAGAGGCTGGTGCATGGTAGGGGATGTGATATACCCACTCAATGCCATGCTCTTTGGCCCAAGTGTCTATAAGGTTATTCCAGAAATGAGTCCCATTTTCTGACTCAGTTCTTTCTGGGGTGCAGTGTTGCCTCAACATTTGTTTCTCAAGGCCCAGGATAGTGTTCCGGGCAGTGGCGTGGGGCACGGCATATATTTCCAGCCATCCGGTGGTTGCTTCCACCTTGGTAAGCACATGGCGCTTGCCTTGGCAGGTTGGTGGGAGTGTGATATAGTCAATCTGTCAGGCCTCCCCATATTTATACTTCAGCCATCGTCCTCCATACCAAAGAGGCTTTAACCATTTAGCTTGCTTAATTGCAGTGCGATTAAGAGTCGTGAATAACCTGGGCAGTAGTGTCCATTGTTAAATCCACCCCTTGATCACAAGCCCATCTATATTTTTCATCTCTACCCTGATGGCCTAAAGTGTCATGGGTCCACCAGGCCAAAAATTATTCACCCTTATGTTGCCAATCTAAGTCCATCTGAGCCACTTCATTCTTATCAGCTGTATCCACTTGTTGGTTGTTCTGGTATTCCTCAGTGGCCCAACTCTTGGGTACATGAGCATCAACATGGCATACCTTCACCACGAGATTCTGCACCTGGGGAGAGATATCTTCCCACAGTGCAGCAGCCCAGATGGGTTTACCTCTGCATTGCCAGTTGCTTTGCTTCCATTGCTGCAACCAGCCCCACAGGGCATTTGCCACCATCCATGAGTCAGTATTGAGATAAAGCTTATTGTGTAATTAAGTGCAGCCCCCTTACTCCATGTAGCATCGGTAGCATGATATGTAGATGAAACCCTGACTTTGAACATCCAGCCCAGCATGGGCAACTGGGGTGCCAGGAGGAGCTGTGTTTCAGTGCCAATCGCTTCTGAAGCAGCTCAAACCCCTTCATGGGCTGCCAGTATCTATTTTTCAGTTGGGGTATAGCTGGCCTCAGATCCTCTGTCTCTTGACTTTTAGTCTCTTCTGGAGCTTTCTACCAGAGACTGCAGGTAGGACCATTCTCCCTGGCTGCGGTGTAGAGTACATTTTTTACATCTGTCCTGGTCCGGACCAATCCAGGGGCTACTGCATGAACTATCTCGCGTTTAATTTGCTCAAAGGCTTGTTGCTGCTCAAGGCCCCATTTAAAATCATTCTTCTTCTGGGTCACATGATAGAGAGGGCTTACAGTCGAACTGTAATTTCAGATTTGCATTCTCCAGAACCCCACAACACCCAAGAAACCTTGTATTTCTTTGTTATTAGTTGTTGGAGAAATTGCTGTTATCTTGTTGAGCACATCTGTGGGGATATGTCTATGTCCATCTTGGCTGGAGACCAGTAAGGAGTGGTGTCCCTCAGGGATCGGTGTTGGGACCGGTCTTGTTTAACATCTTTGTTGCTGACATTGAGAATGGTATTGTGTGCGCCCTCAGGAAATTTGCCGATGACACCAAGCTGTGTGGTTCAGTTGATACCCTGGAGGGAAGGAATGTCATCCAGAGGGACCTTGACATGCTTGTGAGGTGGGCTGATGCCAACCTTATGAAGTTTAACCATGCCAAGTGCAAGGTCCTACACCTGGGCTGGTGTAAGCGGCGAGGAGAAGCAGACAGGCCAACCCAATATGGGTGATAAGCAACTTCTCCTTTATTTGTGACGCAGTTCACACATATATAGGAGTGGTATTCAGCCACTCCTTCTTGGCACAACAGTATTGGTTAGCCCCCCACAGCTTCCTCCACATTCTCCTCCCAGGTCCGGTCTCCGGCTACCTGTGGGGGCCACCCCCTGCCTTGCTTGCACAGTCCTCCAGAACTCTATGGTTCTGCTCTTAGAGTCATTCTGCAACAATTCCCCCCTTTTTCTTTGTGCAAGCAAGGCATTATGGGTTATTCTGTTCACCTGTTTTATCACACAACTATAAGCAAGTCTAATAGCTACGATGATTAACCTAACAATGATACATAAGTGCAATACTTCAAACAACAGTGTTTGACTCAACCTGTAATGCCCCGTGAAGACAACCATCTAGTTATTAGGATATTGCTCATTTACTATTGCTGGGTAAGCTAAGCCAGGGTTCTCAGCTGTTCCTGCATCGAATTAGCATAATCAGAGAGACTCCTACAACACATTCCATCAAACTCTTCACATCCATGTCCCTGTTCCAACAACAAAAGGTTCTGCAGTGTTGCATGTCTTACAGAGTGAACATTAAAACAAATCAGGAATTGCCTTCAATGTAGCATTTGTCTGCTTAGCAACTCAGCAACCCAGTCTGCTTAGTTGAGCCAAGGCCCCTGCTGAAGCACTTACAGTGATTTGGCATATTATGATTGGATACATGCCTTGAAGACCCTTAGTGACTAACATATAATTGGTTAAACACAGGTGTGAGAACTCAACCTTGAAAGCTTGCCAACAGTCCACAGTCCTCATTAACTTGGTGAATTCCAGCCTCTTATCTTGCTTGCATAAGCTTCTTCAGGCCTCTCATGGCCTTGCTGTATCTTTCAGGATTATTCAAAGTTTATGTACCACTTATGCATTCTCCTGTGAGAACACTGTCTCCACATGTACCCCCTTTTGTTTTATCCAGTAACAAGATGCTACTACAGCAAGGCACACACACATTTACATTAGCAGAGTAACTATTACAGGGTGCAGCAGCATGTTGAAGATGCTGATGGTAGCGAGGGACTAGCCAAAGAAATTTCTTACCAGTAGAATTCTCCCACCCTCCTAATTTGTTCCATTACCTGCTTTATAACTCTGCCATTGTACTAGAATCTTTCCAACCTTTCCCTTAGCATTTTTCTAGCAGCTACTGAAAATTTCCATACTCTAACATCTCTTTTACAAGTGACAAATCTATACAATACAAGGTGCAGTTTCTTATTAGCAACTAGCTAGTAAATACAGGTGGTTTTATACACAAAATCACAACCTCTAATAATAGCTACTTTACAAGCACACATATTCAGGATGTTACTTTTCAGTTGTCCCCAAGTGATGTTTTGTAGTTATTCGTTCTTTCTCTTCCTCTGTCTCATTCTGCTTGGGGTATTCATGGTCAGCTCCTGTAGCTGAGGCATCAGGTTTATCCATTCGTCTGTCCAGCTCATGGCAAGGCTTGACAAACTTTGCAGGCAGTTGCCATGGACCTGTAGGCAGGAGGACACAAATATACCCCCTCCCCCGGTTATCAGTTCTTGAGAAGTAGACAGGTTAAATGCAGCATCATTACTCTCTCTCTCTCTCTCGCCCCCCCCCTTTTTTTTAATCCCTGCAAAAGCCGGCCTGCTTGGCAGCAACTATAGGGGCCTGCCTGCTTCAGCAGCAACCATAAATACCCGCCGGCAACCGCACCTTTACGTTAACCCTTTCATGCCCAAAATGTTAAACAGCTACCTGTTAAAAGCTTTTACATGAACCCAACAAGAAAAATACACAGAACACCGTCTGCCCTCAGCGCACACACACACACACATGCGTATGGTATCCCACAAGCACACGCCACACAACTACAATATTTGAAGCACAAAATCCAGACAATCATTACTCTCATTACAGTTCCACGTACAGAACGTGGCACAAGGACCCTCTGGAGACTAATAGCAAACCAGCTCCGAGAAGCATCATTGCAGTGCGAGGTGGCAGGCTAAACCTTAGTGGGCATCCCTGCAGAGACTCTGCCTCCCCCACATCGTATGAGGCTTGGGCTTTTATACTGACCAAAATGCACACTCATTCCGACACAGGTGGCCAGCCTGTGCTGGAAGAAGTGGCCAGCAGTATCTTTAAAGGTCTCCAAAGGTTGACAGAAACGTGGACATACTTATATTTACCAACTTCTAGTAGATGAGTATCACAGAGAGACTGTATCAAATGAGTTGTATAAGGGATCCCAAGTTCACGGTCCGTCACAGTATGCCCAATACCCCTGATAAGAGCATACGAGAGACCTTCCCACCAGCAGAAA
This sequence comes from Pezoporus flaviventris, assembly GCF_033815535.1. Lineage (NCBI taxonomy): Eukaryota > Metazoa > Chordata > Aves > Psittaciformes > Psittacidae > Pezoporus > Pezoporus flaviventris. The sequence continues at coordinate 141,127 of NW_026892741.1, read as the reverse complement.
ATCACACGACACATCTGTATCCTGTGCTGATTTCGCTTCCCTGGAGGGTCGGGGGGGGAGGTGGGGTGGGGTGGGTGGTTTTTTCTGTTGTGGGTTTTTGTTTTTTTTTTTTTTTACTTTAACGTAAAAAAAAAGTTGCTCGCTTCACTTTAAGAAAGGCTGAACATATCCATAAAACGGATGTCCTGAGCTCAAATTTCAATTCATTCAGTCACCGACAAGGGGGTTATCCTGGGGTGATGCTGACTCTTTCCAGGGTTTCACCCATCGAGCTGGCACCCACCCCAGACCAGAATCTGTAATTTACACACATATAACCTCAACCTGTTAGTTTTACTTCCACAGGACCTTTCCAAATGCCAGTTTCCAAATCCTTGTACTGGACAAGAATACCCGGAATTTTAGTCATATAACCTGAACCTAATGCCTGACCATGTATTATAGCATGGGAGTCATTAAAGTCTCCTGTCAATAGCACAAAAAAATCATAACATATGCAGCTTGAGTATAAGAGGATTTTAACCCATATGTGGTCACCGCTTGTCAGGCCTCCTTAACTATTTTGAGATCAAAAGCTTCCCACTCTTTAGCCCCCTGCTGTGTAGTAAACACAGGATATGCAAAGATGCCTGTCGTGGTTTAAACCCAGTCAGGTAATTCGTTCGCTCACTTCCCCCCCTTTCTTGCCCTCCCCCTGCTCTTGGAGGGACGGAGAGGAGAATCAAAAGAATGCAACTCCCACAGGTTGAGATAAGAGCAGTTTAGTAACTAAGGTATAACACAAATCACTACTGCTACCACCAATGATAATAATGATAAAGGAAATAACAAGGGAACAGAATACAACACCTCACCACCCGCTGACCGATAACTCGCCCCCCAAGCCCGACCAAGCTCCGACCAATACCTCCTCCAACCCTGCAGTCCCTCAGCCCTTCCGGCTAACTCCCAGTAACATCCTGGGCATGACGTGCTGTGGTATGGAATACCTCTTTGGTCAGTTTGGGTCAGGTGTCCTGTCTCTGCTTCCTCCCAGCTTCCCCTCCTCCCTGGCAGAGCATGAGGCTCACAAAGTCCTTGGCCAAACCAAAACATCTCTATCAGCTCTGTTCCCGAGCCGAAAGTCAAAACACAGCACTGCACCAGCTACCAAGGAGGAGAAACATGACTGCTACTGCTGAACCCAGGACATTATCCACCCCTTATTCCATACCATTCACGTCATGCTCAGATCCCACATTTTCAATATACCATCACTCTTATCTCAGTGCACTCTTATCTTAGTGCATGGACCAGTCCCTATAAAGCTGCTGCGTCCATCTGGTCCATGTCAGGCTCCATCTCTTGTAACAGTCTTCCAGAGCAGGAGAGACTGTGTGCAGTGTTCACACTCGTGAATAACCTGGGCAATAGTATCCATTGTTAAGTCCACCCCTCGATCATGAGTCCATCTCTGTGTTGCATCTCTGCTCTGATGGCCTGAAGTGCCATGGGCCCACCAGGCTTAAAATAATTCACTGTCCCCTTAAGCAGTTTCTGCAGCTTGTTGCTGGGGACTCCATGCAGCTGCCTTCCATCTCCGATGCTTCCAAAGCACTGGAGGGGCCCAGTGGACTAGATACTTGCCCATACTGTCCCACACACCCTGCCACTCATGACTCTCCAGCCTTGGGGAAAATCTCTTGGTCCCCCTATATTGTTGTCTAACCCCAGACAAGACCCAAACCTGACTCTGCTTAACTTTTGAGATCAGACAAAATGGTTGTGGGTAGAACACAGACTCTGTGTGTGCCAACATGATGATCCCCATCACGATCAGCAGGCAGGTCCCAAGGGTACCCAAAGGCCATTCAGAACCTTCAGAACTCTCAAACGATGCTGCTGTACTTGTCACTGGGGCTGGTGTAGCTGCTGTACTTGTCGATGGGGCTGGTGTAGCCGCTGTGCTTGCCGGCTCTCCCACCGCCAGCTTCTCTTTTCCTGAGTCCAGCTCTTCCTCCTCTGCCTTGCTGGGAAATGCTGCGTGGTCTCCTGCATCCTCCTGGGGCTCGGCAGGCGGCTTCCGGGGGATGATCTCGGCCGTCGCGGAGCTGGGCTCCTCCGCGGGGCTCGGCTCCTCCGCCGCCTTCTCCCGCTGCTCGGCAGCCGCCTCCTTCTGCTCCTCGACCGCCCCGACCTCCTCCACCGGCAGCCGTCCCCTCGCGGCCTCCGGCCCCGCTCCCGCCGCCGCTTGGTCCCCGGGGCCGCTCTCCCGGGCCGCTTCAGCAGCCGCCGGCTCCCGGGGCCGCTCCCCCTCGGCTCCCCGCAGCCTCACGAAGATGGAGAGTAGGGCGAGGGCCAGTGCGGTGAAGAGCAGCCGGACGGCCAGGTACAAGTCCACGGCCACGTCCGTCCCACCCTGCTGCTGGAGCCCACCCGTATTACAAGCCATTGCCATAAAGCACAGTGAGACAAGTACCTTAGCGCAGGCCCCACACTTGATAAACACTATCACAGCAAATACCGGCTCTACGTAAGTTACAACGGTCTGAAGCTGTGAGATCAACAAGAACAACTCTGAGAGCCAATAAATCAGCATTGTGACGAGTGACTATTAATCCAGTCAAATCTGTAGTTATCTCAGCCCTTCGTGCCCCACGTTGGGCGCCAAAAAGAACTGTCGTGGTTTAAACCCAGTCAGGTAATTCGTTCGCTCACTTCCCCCCCTTTCTTGCCCTCCCCCTGCTCTCGGAGGGACGGAGAGGAGAATCAAAAAGAATGCAACTCCCACAGGTTGAGATAAGAGCAGTTTAGTAACTAAGGTATAACACAAATCACTACTGCTACCACCAATGATAATAATGATAAAGGAAATAACAAGGGAACAGAATACAACACCTCACCACCCGCTGACCGATAACTCGCCCCCCAAGCCCGACCAAGCTCCGACCGATACCTCCTCCAACCCTGCAGTCCCTCAGCCCTTCCGGCTAACTCCCAGTTACATCCTGGGCATGACGTGCTGTAGTATGGAATACCTCTTTGGTCAGTTTGGGTCAGGTGTCCTGTCTCTGCTTCCTCCCAGCTTCCCCTCCTCCCTGGCAGAGCATGAGGCTCACAAAGTCCTTGGCCAAACCAAAACATCTCTATCAGCTCTGTTCCCGAGCCGAAAGTCAAAACACTGCACTGCACCAGCTACCAAGGAGGAGAAACATGACTGCTACTGCTGAACCCAGGACAATGCCCATTGCAGAAAATTCACCAGTAATGATCGCATCTTTGATTAACCACTGTTGCAGCTGAGCCTCTCCAGAGCCAGTGTGTCTGAGCAGACGGACCCGGGAGACAAAGAGTCAGAGTCTGGAAGCAGAGGATATAAATCTGGCTCGGATTCAGGGGATTCGGGGTCTGATCCTGGGCCGAACTCAGGGTCTCCGTTGCTCGCAGCTATGTCTTTTTTGTCAGATGTCTCTTGTTCGGTATGTGGCCATCTGCAGACCTGGCTCCTCCGTGACTGAGTTAAAAATTTCCACTCTAGGGCATAGTGGGTTGGAGAGGCTCGCAGTTCCTTTAAATCTCCCGCTAGCGCATGATCTCTATTTTCTACTGCATGCTTCAAAATGGTGCCGCAATCGATCCGGCGCCGAGGCACCACCCTCTTCCTTTCAGCTTCCTTGGCATTCATCATGCATATCCCTTCTAATATACTTTCTCTGTCCTTTTCAAAGTCCCTACTTTCGGAACTGGGGTGGTGGGGGAGCAGGGGGTTACACCTCTTCCACGGCACCCTCTGATGAAGGAGGGGGAGAAAAGGAAGGGGGGGAACCCTGTGCTCCCGCGAATTGGGGGAAATGAGTTGTAATCTTCCCCCGGTTTCAACCGACCGGGGACGTCTGTTCCTAGTTTCTCCGTTGCTACCGCGGCAGTTTTCTTTTCCACCTTGTATCTTTTTATACAGTTTATTACTTCTCTCCGTGGTTTACCGAGTTTCTTTGCCGTTTTATCATCATTAAGCATTGAGTCAAACACTTCTTCACCAAACTTTCGCCACTCACTCTCCTCAAAAACTGTATTAGGATCTACAAAAAATCCCTTATCCTTCCGTACAGCCACTAGACCTGCTAGCTGCTTTAGAGTCTCAGGCTCAATTCCCCGCTTTTATAAAAAGCACTGTAATAAGTCCAGGACTACCTCTCGGTCCATTTTCATGGCCGGCCTTTTCCGGATCGTCTTCTTATGGGTCGTCCTGTAACCTCGGTTTCTGGATTGGCCTCCCGACGCAGCAGTGTCTGGTTGGCCCATCGGCGGACTCCTTTCGGTTAGTCCAAGCACCCGGGTCCATCACGCCACCGCAGTAGCATTGCCTGCGCTCCCCGGCCGCTGCTGCCGGTGCCCCTCACTCGCTGTTCCGGGTCCCTGATACTCGGAGCCCTGTATTCCGGGTCCCCACTAACCGGGGCCCTGTAATCCGGGTCCCTGGTAGCCGGGGCCCCGTAGTCCATGGTCCCTGTTCGGGTGCCATTTGTAAGCGGCGAGGAGAAGTACGACACGCCAACCCAATATGGGTGATAAGCAAACTTCTACTTTATTTGTGGTGCACTTCGCTTATATCCACGTGGTGTTTAGCCACACCTACTAGTCAGAACAGTATTGGTTAGTTCTACAGAGCTTCCTTCACATTCTCCTCCCACATCCAGTATCCGGTTACCTGTGAGGCCTACACCTTGCTTTGCTCGCACAAGGCCTCTAAGTATCCATGGCCTTGCTCTTGGAGCCATTCTGCAACACGGTATATCTGACTGTCCCCTACCTCCATCTGGCTGGAGGCAGGGCCCCTCTAATAGTCATCAGAACTTTGGTGACTTACATCTTGTTGACAGGTGTTAATCTTCTTTATCACAGGAGCTGGAGGCAAATCAGCTCTTACACTTCGTCTTTGAACCTCCTCACCAGAGAGTGAAGCCGCAGCTTTCATGCGATGATCATCCTTGACCTTTTTTTCCTCTTCATTTCTCGCACCCATTCCTCCAGAGCTGAAGTAGGTTTTCCATCCCACTTCCTCATGTCTTCTCCGTGATCCCGCAGGTAAAACCATAGGGTGCCCTGTGGCATATACCTTCTATATCTTCTCTCTCGAGAAGTAGGATGCCTTTTGTTAATAGCTGAGGTGTGTGTTGGTGCACGGGAGGATCTGGATAGATCAGTGTCCTGGGTTCAGCAGTAGCAGTCATTTTTTCTCCTTCTTGGTAGCTGGTGCAGTGCAGTGTTTTGACTTTCAGCTCGGGAACAGAGCTGATAACAAGGATGTTTTGGTTTGGCCAAGGACTTTGTGAGCCTCATGCTCTGCCCGGGACGAGGGGAAGCCAGGAGGAAGCAGAGACAGGACACCTGACCCAAACTGACCAAAGAGGTATTCCATACCACAGCACGTCATGCCCAGGAGGTAACTGGGAGTTAGCCGGGAGGGCGGGGAGACTGCAGGGTTGGAAGAGGTATCGGTCGGAGCTTGGTCGGGCTTGGGGGCCGAGTTGTCGGTCAGCTGGTGCTGAGGTGTTGTATTCTGTTCCCTTGTTATTTCCTTTATCATTATTATCATTGGTGGTAGCAGTAGTGATTTGTGTTATACCTTAGTTACTAAACTGTTCTTATCTCAACCCGTGGGAGTTGCATTCTTTTCAATTCTCCTCTCCATCCCTCCGAGAGCAGGGGGAGGGCAAGAAAGGGGGGGGAAGTGAGCGAACGAGTTACCTGACTGGGTTTAAACCACGACAATCAGACAGATCGTCTCTCAATGTTTTGAACTCTTGGGACAGTTTTTCCACAGCTGAAATGATGGAAGGGGTGAGATTGTCTTCGAACTCTTGGAGTAGATGAATCACTTCACCCACTGTTGGTGGCACTACGTCATGACAGGTTATTGTTGCCAATGAATGGGCATATGATGACGGTGCATTCCATGTAGATTTCCGCCACATGGCTCGTGTACGTTCAATTTGATCTGCATCTATGGGTGCATCCCCAGCATTCGGCTTGATGTGATAGATCATCTCTAGAATGGGTGATTTCCTCAGAGACTGGATGGCTTTTTCTGGCATTGTCCACTTGGCCGAAGGACTCATAACGTCATCCTTGTATGGAAACCTTTCTTTCACAGCTGCCAAGAGCCACCTCCAAAGACCAAGGGACTTTTTCTATTTTGCAATTGATTTGTCAATCCCCCCTTTCCTAGCAAGTGATCCCAGCTGCTTCACTTCCCTACCTTCTAGTTAATTGTCCCAGCATCGGAGCAACCAGGTGATGATGTGCTCCTCTGGTTGACTTGTAAAATCTTTTTGCATATTCCGTAGCTCAGTTGAGGTCCAGGGTCGAGAAGTCACCTCTTCTTCATTTTCCTCTAATTCATGTAGTACCTCTTGATCAGATGCTGTCCCATGTACCATGTGCACTGGTTCTTTATCGTTCTTCACTGTATGGGTTGCCCTTTGTGCCTCTTGTTTGCTTTTCCCCTTGCGTACGGGGCAACCGTTATTGGCACGTATTGTTCCTCTGGTTTAGCTGCAGTGATTATCACTGTGATTGGAGTGGCTGCAGTATCTGTTGTTGAGGTTGCTGCAGCTGCTGTGCTTGGGGTTTGAGTAGTACTAGCAGCTGCACTGCCTGTTGCTGTCAGGGTTTAGGTAGCTGCTGTACTTGTCGCTGGGGTTGGTGTAGTTACTGTGCTTGGAACTGGATTAGTTGCATTGTCTGCTGTAGTTAGACTTTGAGTAGCTGCTGTACTTGTCACTGGGGCTGGTGTAGCTGCTGTGCTTGGGGTTGTTGTAGCTGCTATGCTTGGAGCTGGAGTAGCCGCGTTGTCTGTTGCTTTGCCATCTGATCCAGAGACATCTTTTTCCCTTTCAAGGTGCAGGATAGTGTTGAACAGGGCTCTGTAACCATAAGCCAAGCCCCAGCACGTTGCCATGATTTGTCCCTCTCTGGTATGACCAGGATGACAACACACCTCGTTTAAGTGTTTTACTAATTTTTCTGGATTTTGCACTTGTTCAGTGTTGAACTTTCAAAGCACTGGAGGGGCCCACTGGCCTAGATACTTGCCCAAAATATCCCACACACCCTGCCACTCATAACTGTCCAGCCTCAGGGAAAATCTCTTGGCCCTCCTCAGGGGCAACTGATCCCTAAATGGCTTGGTTCTCTGGTTCAATTATATTACCTATTGCTGGGGTCTGAGTGATTGCCGTGCTTGTTGTTGGGGTTTGAGTTGTTGCAGTACTGGTCAGAGGAATTAAGACAGCTGCAGTAGTTGTCTCTGAAGGTTGAATAGCCACCATATTTCCTGCTCGGGCTTGAGTGGCTGCAGTGCTTGTTACAGGGGATAAAAATAATTGTGGTGCCTTTTGCTACAGTTTGAGTAGCCATGGTACTGATCGTCAGAGTTTGAGTAGCTACAGTGCTTGCTGTGTGTCGTGGTTTAAGCCCAGCTGGTAACTCAGAACCATGCAGCCACTTGCTCACTCCCACCCTTCTTCTCCCCCCTGCTCCTGGAGGGATGGGGAGGAGAATAGAAAGAATGTAACTCCCACAGGTTGAGATGAGAGCAGTCCAGTAACTGAGGTATAACACAAAACTACTACTAACACTGATAATGATGATAAAGGAAGTAACTAGGGAATATAATATAAAAATAAAAGGGGAAAACGAAAAGAAAACAATAAACATAAGTGATGAGCAATATAATTGCTCACCACCTGCCGACTTATACCCAGCCAGAACTGAACAGCGATCTGGGCCTTCTGAGTAACTCCCCCTGGTTTATATACTGGGAGTGATGTGCTGTGGTATGGAATACCCCTTTGGCTGGTTTGTGTAAGGTGTCTTGTCTCTGCTTCTTCCCGGCTTCCTCACTGGCAGAGCATGAGGCTGAAATGTCCTTCATCGGAGTAAGCATTACTTAGCAGCAACTGAAAACACTGGTGTGTTATCAGCCTTGTTCTCCGGCTAAAGTCGAAAATCCAGCACTGCACCAGCTACTAGGAAGGAGAAAAACGACTACAGCTGAACCCAGGACATTGTGGAGATTGAAGTGGCTTTGTCAGCATCCGATTTGATTTGGAGAAAACTCCAGGAACAAACTCGCCAACAAAGTTTAAGTTGACAAACAGGTATTCTTTATTATGGCACCGGGAGACAAGGGGGGTAGCTCCACCTAGCGTGTGTCCCTGTATTGCTACACAAGCTGTCCTTATATAGTCACTGCGCATACATGCGTATTCATGAGGTTATGTATGAATTACATCATTTTCCAGAAAGTTCCCCGCATGCATACAGAATTATGGAGGTGGTCTCTGAGGGTCGTTTACTTCTTCCAACAATCTTCATCACTTCTGGCAGCCTTTGAAGCACCGCAGTAGATGCTTATGCCAACTTAATTGGTTTGTTAACTCTACAGACATAGCAATTATCCTGTCCTTCTACTTTTCAGTTACTTTAGCTGCAGCCCATCCTGGACACCTGCCATTCCCAGATACTCCTTATCCTTACGTCCTGTTTTTCTATCCTGTTTTTCTTACACTTATTTTGTACTAACGTCATAAGGACCTAAAACTACATCAACTACAGTTGTTTATCTTATACAAGAATTCTCAGTATGTTCTCTAGCCACACTCTACTTTTTTTTTCTGTGAATAATGCATCTCAGTTATTTTCCATTGCTACTGTTACAAAGCCATCAAACTTAACGTTGCTTAAAACTGATTCTACTTATTTAAAAGGGTTTATATTTCATTTTGTGATTTTGTGCCCCCCTTGTCTCAGATTGGCAAAAACCCCAATGCCAGGGGTTGTTGATCCTGTTCTTGATCCCAAGAGTGAAATTAAGATGCAAACAAGGTCAAGTACTGTAATCGATTAGTAAGTCTATTACAAAATGACAATTATTATAAAAAAGGGAAATTATTGTAATAAAGGGGATAGTGATAGGACAGATTGCAAAAAAAGGTAGAAAATGAAGCAAAGATTCGGGGTGCAGAGAGAGAGAGTCACCACTGTGGATCTAGTGGTGTCCCGGAGTTCCTTTGTCATCGTTGTCAGTGGTGGTGGTTCTTCAGGGTTCATAGTTGGTATCGGAGAAGAGTGTCCCCCAGGAGTCCATAGTAGTCACTGGAAGTGGGTGTCCTCTTGGAGGTGTCCTTCTGGAGTCGCCCCCTTGAAAGTTCCCCATGGGGGTGTCCTGATGGAGTTGCCCTCATGGCGATGCCTCATGGAGGGTGTCCCTCAGGGTCCATAGTAGTCATCGGTGGAGAGTGTCCACCTGGAGTCATCCTCATGGCAATGGCTCCCTGGTGATGTGCCTCTTGCTGACTACCTTTTTCCCCTTTTATAATGAGTTGGGGGGAGTACCTCTGTTCTTCATGTCAGGTACTGCATGTTCCTGGTGGACCAGTTTCCCTGGTCTTTCAGCCAGCAATTCAACTGCACCTATCTGCAGGAATTCTTGGGATAATGGGTAGCAATTCCTCACACCAATCCTCCAGGTAATGGATGGAAGAGTCTTATCTCAGCTCTTTCCCACTCATCCCTCAGGCAGTGGATGGTGGAGTCCCAGTTCAGCTCCTCACACCCTTCTCCCAGGCAATGGATATTGGAGTCTTAACTCCTCCCACCCATCTCTGAGACAAAAGATAGGTGGATTTCCATCTCAGCTTTTCAGAGTAATCTTTGAGACAATGGACAGTGGAGTCTGATTTCAGAGCAGTCTCTCACAGGTTCAAATCCTTCTCACTGAGGGTTTGAGTAGCCATAATGCTTGCCACTGCAATTTGAGTAGCTACAGTGTGCTTCACAGGGGTTGAAGTAAGTAGCTAAACTCCTTGTCACTGGAGTTTCTGTTCCTCTTTTTCTCCTTTGAGCCGCAGTGCTTCTCATATGGGCTGGAGTAACCACATGTAGTTTTTTATCCTAAGCGAGATCTGAGCCGTATTCAAAAACATCCTGATTCCTAGCAATAGGGCCAGTCTGGTTTCAGCATTCCAAGAATATTCAAAATTTTCAAAATTCTCAAACACTGCTGTAAATAGCCTAGTGTATGAGCTGTGATGGAATATCTCCTCCTTTGGTTGGCTCTCATAGGAGAAAAAGGAAGAGCTATGATTATTAATAGTCCTTATTAAATGGCTCCCAAAGTATGGAGGGGATGACAATGCTGAGAACACATACCAGATCAGTTTCATGACCAGTAGTTCTGTCGTATCACAAGCCATTATTATTAAGTATAACAAAATGAAAACTTTAGCCCAGACCCCACGGGTGATAAATACCAAAACAGGGAATGCATACTGCAAGTAAGATATGACATAACCCAACTCTGAGATTGAGCGCAACAAACTCTGAAAGCAAATAAACCAACATTGTGACCATTGTGACCAATACAGTGAATGCTTATAACAAATTTGTTTTAACACACTCTGATCATATCAGTCGTTATCTCAATCATTTCTGCCCCATGTTGGGCGTCAAAAAGGACTGTCATGGTTTAAATCCAGTTGGCAACTAAGTATCACACAGCCACTTGCTCATTCCCCCCCCCCCTCCCCGCCAGGCAGGATGGGGAGGAGAATCAAAGGAATGTAAAACCCACAGGTTGAGATAAAAACAGTTTAATGACTAAAATAAAGTAAAATATAGGGCTAATAGAAAGAATGCCAACAATAAAAATACCGATAATAATAGAAAACAACAAAAAAAAAATGAAAACTCAGAAAACACAAGTGATGCACAATACATTTACTCACCACCCAATGACCAATACCCAGCCCATCCCTGAGCAGCAGTCAGTCCCTTCCAAGTAACTCCCCCAGTTTATATACTGGGCATGACATGCTCTGGTATGGAATACCCCTTTGGCTAGTTTTGGTCACATGTCCTGTCTCTGCTTCCTCCTGGCTTCTTGTGCCCCTCCTCACTGGCAAAGCATGAGAGACTGAGAAGTCCTTGATCAGGGTGAGAACTCCTTAGCAACAACTAAAATATTGGTGTGTTATCAGCATTGTTCTCAGACTAAAGCCAAAACACAGCACTGCACCAGCTACTAAGGAGAAAAATAACTGTTACAGCTGAACCCAGGACACAGGGTTGAGTAATTGAGGAAGGGATAAAATGGGCTGTGTGGCTTAATCTTTTGAACTCTTAACTAAAGTTATAGTTATCTATTGACCCTTTTTGAAGGAAGTTCCTTGGTTATAAGTCAGACACAAAAAGGCAGTTCTGACTGTTCAGTGGGTAGTGATGATCTTTGTGTATATGAAGCTCACCCAGTCAATCGTCTCTTGGCTCTCATCCTTTCCAGCCTTGATGCATAAGAAAAGAATGCACAAAACAGCGTAAGTATAAAATCTTTCTTATTCTCTACAAGTTTCTCATAGTTGGCAGTTCAAAGATTTTGAGGTGAAATTTTTATCTGCAGTTTAACTACCACTGTACTTATCCCCTGTAAATTTCCAATCACACTAAACTAACTTCTTAACATACTTGGCTATGGGCCAATCTCCCACAAACCTACTCTCTTCCCCTCCTCAGTAGGGCAGGGGGAGAAAATAGAATGGAAAAGCTCATGGGTCAAGATAAAGACAGGGAGATTGCTTACCATTTACTGTCATGGGCAAAACAGGCTTGACAACAGATTTCCTACCCCTTTTCCCATGCTCAACTTCTTCACTCCAGATTCCTCTACCACTCACTACCCCTAGGGTGGTGCACGGAAATCAGGGAAGAGAGTTTACAGTCTGTACATAACAGTTGTGCTCTGGCATGGGTTCTCTACAAACTGCAGTTCCTGTCAAGAAACCTCAACTTTCATTTATTTATTTATTTATTTATTTATTTATTTATTTATTTTATTGCCGCTATTTATATTTATGCAAAATAAAAGACAATCTAGTTTGGGTCAGACATAAAGCTTTCTGAAAAGAGTTTTTTCAAGCTAAGAGGAGGAGGATCTACCTCTTATCCCTGCTACAAGTTCTTACTCTAAAGTCCTATCTTGATGAATGTACTTTCCCATTTCTTTTCCATTTTTGCTGCATGTGCAATAAATAAAATAATTTAGAAGCAGGGCTTTTTTCAAAAAGTTTACTATCAAAGAAAAAAATGAATCCTGGATCTGGAGAAGGCTGAGGTTCTTAATGACTTAATTTGCCTCAGTCTTCACTGGCAAATGCTCTGACCACACCACCCAAATCTCGGAAGGCAGAAGCAGGGACTGTGAGAACAAAGACCTTAGGCCTACTGTAGGAGAGGGTCGGGTTACACAGTATCACAGTATCACACAGTATCACAGTATGTTAGAGATTGGAAGGGACCTCGAAAGATCATCTAGTCCAATCCCCCTGCCAGAGCAGGAACACCTAGATAATGTTACACAGGAATGCGTCCAGGCGGGTTTTGAATGTCTCCAGGGAAGGAGACTCCACAACCTCCCTGGGCAGCCTGTTCCAGTGTTCCGTCACCCTCACTGAGAAGAAGTTTCTTCTCAAGTTTAAGTGGAACCTCTTGTGTTCCAGTTTGTACCCATTACCCCTTGTCCTATCATTGTTTGCCACTGAGTAGAGCCTGGCTCCGTCCTCGTGACACTCCCCCTTTATATATTTATAGACACTGATAAGGTCACCCCTCAGTCTCCTCTTCTCCAAACTATAGAGACCCAGCTCCCTCAGTCTTTCCTCATAAGGGAGATGTTCCACTCCCTTAATCATCTTTGTTGCCCTGCGCTGGACTCTCTCCAGCAGCTCCCTGTCCTTCTTGAACTGAGGGGCCCAGAACTGGACACAATACTCCAGATGCGGTCTCACCAGGGCAGAGTAGAGGGGAAGGAGGACCTCTCTCGACCTACTAACCACCGCCCTTCTAATACACCCCAGGATGCCATTGGCCTTCTTAGCCACAAGGGCACAGTGTTGGCTCATGGTCATCCTGTTGTCCACTAGGACCCCCAGGTCCCTCTCCCCTACACTGCTTTCTAACAGGTCGTTTCCCAACCTATACTGGAACCTGGGGTTGTTCCTGCCCAGATGCAGGACTCTACACTTTCCCTTGTTATATTTCATCAAGTTACTCCCTGCCCAACTCTCCAGCCTATCCAGGTCTCGCTGGATGGCAGCACAGCCTTCAGGCGTATCAGCCACTCCTCCCAGCTTAGTGTCATCAGCAAACTTGCCGATAGTACACTCAATTCCCTCATCTAAATCATTGATGAATATATTAAATAATACCGGTCCCAGTACTGACCCTTGAGGCACTCCACTAGTCACAGGCCTCCAACTAGACTCAGCCCCATAGACTACAACTCTCTGGCTTCTCTCCTTCAGCCAGTTCGCAGTCCACCTCACTACCTGATCATCCAGTCCACACTTCCTCATTTTAGCCGTGAGGATGCTGTGGGAGACTGTGTCAAATGCTTTGCTGAGGTCAAGGTAGACCACATCCACCGCTCTGCCATCATCCATCCACTGTGTTATTTCCTCATAAAAGGCTAAGAGATTGGTCAAACATGATTTCCCCCTGGTGAAGCCATGTTGACTGCCCCTCATAACCTTCTTATCCTTGATATGCCTTAAGATGGTACCAAGGATAAGGTGTTCCATCACTTTCCCAGGGATGGAGGTGAGGCTGACCGGTCTCTAGTTACCCGGGTCCTCCTTCTTGCCCTTTTTGAAGACTGGAGTGACATTTGCTTTCCTCCAGTCCTCAGGCACCTCTCCCGTTTCCCAAGACTTGGTAAAGATGATGGAGAGTGGTCTAGCAATGACTTCCGCCAGTTCCCTCAGCACCCGAGGGTGCATCCCATCTGGACCCATGGATTTATGGATGTCCAGATTGCTCAACTGGTCTCTAACCCATTCCTCATCGACTAAGGCAAACCGCTCCATCGACCTGACTTCATCTAAGGTCTCAGGGGTACAGGGCTCTTCAGGACTGCCCGCAGCAGAGTAGACAGAGACAAAGAAGGCATTCAGTAACTCTGCCATCTGGTTCGAGACCATCTTAAGAACCTGAATGTGCACAAGTCCATAGGACCTGATGAAATCCATCTGCGGGTCCTGAAGGAGCTGGTGAATGAAGTTGCTAAGTCACTGTCCATCATATTTGAAAAATCATGGCAGTCGGGTGAAGTTCCCAATGACTGGAAAAAGGGAAATATAGCCCCCACTTTCAAGAAGGGGAAAATGGATGACCCGGGGAATTACAAGCCAGTCAGTCTCACCTCTGTGCCTGGCAAAATCTTGGAGCAGATTCTCCTGGAAAGCTTGCTAAGGTGCATGAAAAACAACGAGGGGGTTGGTGTCAGCCAGCATGGCTTCACTAAGGGGAAATCCTGCCTGATCGATTTAGTGGCCTTCTGTGATGCGGCTACGGAACTGATGGACAAGGGTTAGAGCAGTTGACATCTTATGCCTGGACTTGTCAATACAAAACCAATAATTTCTCTCTGAAATGGATGATGTGTGTAGTTTACTAGTTTCCACCATGCTTGATGTGTTTTCTCGAAATCAGTGGTGTTATGATTTCTAGCAATAATTGTTCATACCTCTTGTGGCAGAAGTCCTGTTTCTTCTTCTCTAGTAATAGCCGCTGCAATAGATTGTAACTAAAATTATGACTGAATACAGTTTAAAGCTAGGGGGATATTTCCTTGCAAATTCCCTATGAAGTTAGTAATGTGATATAGGTCCTGGGAGGTGTGTTCTGTTAACGCTGTTGTAAGATCACTTGCCAACTGTTGTGTTTCGGTAATGGTAAGGAGACATGATCTGAGCGGAATTTCTAGATTTCCTAACTCTGAGGTGATTGTTCTTAATTTATTCACTAAGTCTTCTTGATCAATGGAGTTTTAAGATTTCGCATTCCTGATCTGAACCATCCAGTCAAATCCCTTCTATGTCTAGTACGGGCTGTTCTAGACTGAATCCAGGCTTCCCATCCTATAAGGCTTTGGTTAATAAAAGGTTTACATTATGATTTTATGGTTGAGATATCGGCTTGTAGCCTTACTACCACTTTCTTTAAAGAGTATTTGGGGTCTAGCATCAATTTTTGTTCATTTGATTGCCTTATCACATAAGGTCCTGCAAATGAGAGATTGTGATATTTGACTGCACATTCTGAAGGGGAGAAGTCTGTAGGGGAGAAGGGAGTAGGTGTAGTAACTTCTGCTCTCAGCATAATTGTTATTCTATCCAGTCCTTGTTTCCAGTTAAATGCTAGAGTATTTGGTTCAGTCACTGCAAGACTAAGTTGGCAGGTTTCCCTATCAGAACAGTTAATTAAAATTTGATTTTGATCTTGTCCTATTTGGGATATCATGAACTCAGGGGTATAGTTTTTAAGACCCTTAAAGAAAAGTTTATGATAGGATATGTTTCCATATCTTTGTGCACATATCAGGATTTGGGTGTTATTAACAGATATTGTTGTGGAGTATTCCACCCAGCAGGGTATTAAAGGTATGTTGTGGTTTAAGCCCAGCCAGCAACCCAGAACCACGCAGCTGCTCGCTCACTCCCCCCCCCCCCCCCCGCCACTACTGCAGGGATGGGGAGGAGAATCGAAATAATGTAACTCTCACAGGTTAAGAACAGTCCAGTAACTAAGGTAGAACACAAAAACACTACTGATACCACCAATAATAATAATGATAAGGGAAATAACAAGGGAAGAGAATGCAACCGCTCACCACCCGCTGACCGATACCCAGCCCAACCCGAGCAGTGATCTAACCCTTCCGGGTAACTGCTCCCAGTTTATATACTGGGCATGATGTGCTCTGGTATGGAATACCCCTTTGGCTAGTTTGGGTCAGGTGTCCTGTCTCTGCTTCCTCCTGGCTTCCCCTCCTCCCTGGCAGAGCATGAGACTCCGAAAAGTCCTTAGTCAGAGTAAACATTACTTAGCAACTGCTAAAAACATTGGTGTTATCAGCGCTGTTCCCAGTCTGAAAGTCAAAAAAGCAGCGCTGTACCAGCTACTAAGACTGAGAAAAATGACTGCTACTGCTGAACCCAGGACAAGGTACCTCTTGTGTATCATTTCAGTCTGTATATTGTAAACAAATTCCCCCTTCTATCATTTCCCTGGGGTAAAGATTCAAATTACATGTTGTAGTGGTTTGATCTTGTGGTATTTTAATGCTAATTTACCTAGAGGCTCATCTCCATTTGTGGTTCTCTACTAAATATCCTACACAGGATAAAGCACTGTCTTCCTGGATGTTAAAAGAGTATGAACACTCTGCACTTATGCAAGATACAGGTAGGGTGCAGTCTGGATTTTGGCTCTGTATTGCGTAAAAGATTTACCATAATAACTGGCCATGCGTTTGATTTTGGCTCAAGTTGGCATGCCAGAGTGACAGGTTGGGAACCTCTTTTGGTAGATATTGGGGCAAGCTGTCGGTTTTCCCATTCCTTGAGTGGCTGAGTGACCATTTATGGTCAGGAGTGTATATACTGGTTATCTGTATTAATCAGTCCAGTGTTTCCTTTGTATGCATTGGTCCAATCTAATGAGTCGTATTCTATATCAAAATGCCTTTTTCATACCCTGGAAGTCTTGGCAGTTCCCCCAATTACAAAGGCGAATACATTTATCGCCGTAGATGCACAGAAGTGGGTCCAGTAAGCTCCGCTTTCTGTGTTGCGGTAGATTTTTCTGGTGCAGGGTCTTTCTTTATCTTGGAGTAGTGCAGCCAAGTGGTTATCCTGCAAGCTTTCACTGTGGTGTATGTCATCAGGAGTGTCTCGTAAGGTCCTTTCCACTTTTCACCTAATGGATGCCCTGTGAAGGATTTAATGTAAATCCAGTCTTCCGGCTTAATATCACGTAATGAGTGATCAGGACCTCTTGATCGAGTGTCTATTACCTGTTTGTTAATATTCAATAGTTGTTTACCTACTTCTATAATGTAATTTCTCACATACCCTTCTCCCACCTGATTTAAATCTTCCCCTTGATATCGTACAGTATACGGTCATCCATAAAGCATTTCAAAAGAGCTTAGTTTCTCTTTTAATCATAGTTTAACCCTTATCTGCAACAAGGCTAGAGGTAATGCTTGTCTCCAGTTTAAATCAGTTTCCTGACAAATCTCTGCTAATTGTTGTTTAATCAAACGATTCATCTTCTCTACCTGTCCATTAGCCTGTGGTCGTTAAGGGGTATGTAACTGCCAATCAATTTGTAATATCTGACTGATTGGCTGTACCATTTGTGCACAAAAATGAGTACCTCTATTTGAGGATATGGTTGCTGGCACTCCAAATCTGGGGATTATTTCATTAAGGAGCACCTTGGTTACTTCTTGAGTCTTGTTGCTCTGGCTTAGAAAAGCTTCTGGCAATCCAGAGAAGGTACCTGTACCCCTCTTTTCTGGGTAATTCAGAGAAATCAATTTGCCACTGTTGTCCAGAGACATTGCCCTTCCTCATCACCCCTAAAATGTGTTTACTAGTACTCTGGGGGTTATTATGGAGACAGAGTTTGCATTATTTTGTTATTTGTGTTACTGTGGTGTAGAGGTTACGTCCCACTATTCGTCACCTTAAACTATTCTATAGAGTGTCTGCTCCCCAGTATGTCTTATTATGTTCTTCTTGAACTATTTTCCATAGTACTCATTCTGGCACTCCTATTTGTCCTTCAGGAAGAACATACATTTTATTTTTAAGTTGTATTTTTAAATCCTGTCCTGGGTTTAGCCGAGTTTCATGAGTGTGAAACATGTGCTGCAATAAAACAAGCCAAGTAGTTAAAGCCTCTTTGGTATGGAGGACGATGGCTGAAGTATAAATATGGGGAGGCCTGGCAGATTGACTATATCACACTTCCACCAACCCGCCAAGGCAAGCGCCATGTGTTTACCATGGTGGAAGCAACCACCGGGTGGCTGGAAGCATACGCTGTGCCCCATGCCACTGCCCGGGACACTATCCTGGGCCTTGAGAAACAAATCTTGTGGTGATACGGCACCCCAGAGAGAACTGAGTCAGACAATGGGACTCATTTCTGGAATAACCTTATAGACACTTGGGCCAAAGAGCATGGTATTGAGTGGGTATATCACATCCCGTACCATGCACCAGCCTCTGGGAAAATTGGACGGTACAATGGGCTGTTAAAAACTACACTGAGAGCAATGGGTGGGGGAACTTTCAAGCATTGGGATACACACTTACCAAAGGCCACCTGGTTGGTCAACACCAGAGGATCTGCCAACAGGGCTGGCCCAGCCCAGTCAGAACTTTTACATACTGTAGAGGGGGACAAAGTTCCTGTGGTGCACATGAAGAATTTGCTGGGGAAGACAGTCTGGGTTATTCCTGCTTCAGGTAAAGGCAAACCCACTCGTGGGATTGCTTTTGCTCAGGGACCTGGATATACTTGGTGGGTAATGCGGGAAGATGGGGAAGTCCGATGTATACCTCAAGGGGATTTGATTTTAGGGGAAAACAGCTAATGAACTTAATTGTATGCTGTTGCCTGCTGTGTAATACTTTTATAGCCCATCAACTAGATGTCTTCAGGTCACCAGCGACTAGCCCTGACTTCCCTCCAACCATCATCCCAACAGAGAATGAACTTTGATAGAACCAGACGAGTTCTGCAGTAAAGGAACGATCAGCATCAGCAGGCAACGATCCAACACTGCACACAGACTTTCCTGCCCTGAAAGATTGTTACAAGGGATGGACCCTGACATCATGGACCGAACGGACTCGGTAGCATTATAGGGATTGGTCCATGCACTAAGTAATGATCTCTTTCTCTCGGTCTGTGTGTGTATGTGGATGTATATATATGTGAGAGCGATGGTATATTGAAAATGTGCGATCTGAGCATGACGTGAATGGTATGGAATAAAGGGTGGATACTGTCCTGGGTTTAGCAGTAGCAGTCAGTTTTTCTCCTTCTTGTTAGCTGGTGCAGTGTTGTGTTTTGACTTTCAGCCTGGGAACAGCGCTGATAACACCGATATTTTTAGTTGTTGCTAAGTAATGTTTACCCTGACCGAGGACTTTGTGAGGCTCATGCTCTGCCAGGGAGGAGGGGAAGCCGGGAGGAAGCAGAGACAGGACACCTCACCCAAGCTAGCCAAAGAGGTATTCCATACCACAGCACATCATGCCCGGGGGGGGTAACTGGGAGTTACCCGGAAGGACACGGGGTCTTCTGGGTCGGACTCGTTTTCGACAGGTGGTATCGTATTCTCTTCCCTTGTTATTTTCTCTTATCATTATTATCATTGGTGGTAGCAGTAGTGATTTGTGTTATACCTTAGTTACTGGACTGTTCTTATCTCAACCCATGGGAGTTACATTCTTTCGATTCTCCTCCCCATCCCTGCGGGAGCGGGGAAGAGGGGGGGAAGGAAAGAAAGAGGGAGGAAAAGGGGGGGAGTGAGTGGCTGAGCTTTCTGGCTGGGTTTAAACCACGACAATCCTGAACTGGTTTTAAATCCTCCTTTGAATAAGAAATTTAAGAACTTATAGTACTTACTATCTTTCCATCTGGTATTATGGCCAATAGGTTTACTTCTTCTGCTGCTCTTTTTGCCTCTAAATCCACCAGTCGGTTCCCTTTTTCCTGGTCCGTGTCACCCCTTTGGTGTCCTCTGCAGTGCATCACTGCCACTCGATTCGGAATCTTATAGTTTCAAGAAGCCTCAGTATCTCCGCAGAGTGCTTGATTTGTTTTCTGTGAGACATCAAAAGCCTGCTCTCTTTCCACAAAGCCCCATGGACGTGAACTACTCCAAATGCGTATTTTGAGTCTGTCCAAATATTGATGTCTCTTCCATTGGCTAATTCTAGTGCTCTTGTTAGAGCAATAATTTTGGCTTTTTGTACCAATGTTCGCTCTGGGAGGGCTCGGGCTTCAATAGCAGTTCTTCACTACTCAGTTCTCTGAGTAGTGGTTACAGCATATCCTGCTTTCCGAACTCCATTTTTAACAAAGCTGCTTCCGTCACTGAACCAGGTTTCCGTTTTCGGCATGGGTTCCTCTTTTAAATTAGGTTGGCTTGAGTAAGTGGCTTCGATGGTTTCTAGGCAGTCATGAGTTTCCCTGATTGCTGAGGTATTGCTGAGAAAAGAGGCTGGTTTGACAATATTAGTGGTGTCTATGTCTACATCATCTTGTTCTACCAATATCACTTGGTACTTAAGGAACCAAGAGGGAGACAGCCAGTACCCCCCTTTTTGTTCGAGTACTGCAGATATGGTATGTGATACCAGGACAGTCATCTTTTGTTTCATAGTGAATTTTCAAGCTTCCTGGATATTTAGGACCATGGCTGCCACTGCCTGTAAGCATTCAGTCCATCCTTTGCTTACTTCATCTAGTTGCTTTGAGAAGTAAGCTACAGCGCTTTTATAGGGTCCTGTATTTTGAGCTAAGACCCTGAGGGCTATGCCTTGTCTCTCATGCAAAAATAACCAAAAGGGTTTGGTGACGTCTGGCAGTCTGAGGACTGGGGCCCTCATTAATTCCTTCTTTAAGTCATTAAATGCCCGTTTTGCTTTCCCAGTCCACTGTAATTCCCTTGTTTGTGTTTGCAGCAATTGGCATACGGGTTTTATTAATTACCATAATTATGGATCCAGAGTGGACACCAACCTGTCATCCTGAGAAATGTCCAAAGTTCCTTAGGTGTCCTGGATTGAGGGATTTTGAAGATCTACCGCAGAAAATATATGGACCCAGTCAGAGATCAATGTGATCAGACAAAAGCCATTTATTACAAAGCCTTAACTCCTTATATACTATTGCTTACATGCACTTACAGTGATTTGGCATATTATGATTAGATACACGTCTTGAAGACCCTTAGTGACTAACATATAATTGGTTAAGCACAGGTGTGAGAACTGACCTCGAAAGCTTGCCAACAGTCCACAGTTCTCATTAGCTCAGTGAATTCCAGCTGCTTCTTATCTTGCTTGCTTAAGCTTCCTTGGGCCTCTCATGGCCTTGCTGTATCTTTTGGTATTATTCAGAGTTTATGTACCAATTACCCATTCTCCTGTGAGAACACTGCCTCCACAAAGTGGTGTTTGTTTTTTTTTTGGCATTCTTGTCCTAATTTCCACTTGCCCCGCTGAGACCTCATATCCCAGGTAGGTGACTTCTTGCTTCATTATTTGTGCCTTTTGTTGAGATACCTTATACCCTTTAAGTCCAAGAAAATTTAACAGGCTTACCGTCCATTCTCTACAGCTGTTTAAGGTTTCAGCGGCTATCAACAGGTCATCCACATATTGGAGCAAAACTCCTTCCCTAGCAGGTGCCGTCCAGTCTTCAAGGTCTTTTGCCAGTTGGTTTCCAAATAATGTTGGGCTATTTTTGAAGCCTTGGGGTAACACAGTCCAGGTGAGTTGGGATTTCCGAACTGACTCTGGATTTTCCCATCCAAAAGCAATCAATTTTTGACTCTGGCTCCAAGGGCAGGCAGAAGAAGGCATCGTTTAAGTCTAAAACAGTAAACCAAACAAGGCTTGGCCACTATGGGATGAAGGTTTTCTACTATTTTATTGGTAGCTCTTGGGTCTTATGCTAATCAGTAACTTTTCCCATCAGGTTTCCGGATTGGCAAAATGGGGGTGTTACATTCGGATTCACGTTCTACTAAAAGGCCAAATTGGAGAAAGGAGTCTATCACAGGTTTAATTCCTTTCCTGCCTTCTAGTTTGAGGGGGTATTGTTTGATTCTCACCAGTTGTGTCCCAGGCTTCAGTCTTACTTGGATTGGTTTGGCATGCTTTGCCTTACCAAATATTCCATCAGCCCACACTCCTGGATAGACTTGATCCAAGATGTCCAGTGATCCAAGGCCCAGATCACTGTTCGGGTCGAGCTGGGTATTGGTCGGAGGATGGTGAGCAATTGTATTCTCTCCCATTGTTATTTCCCTTATCATTATTATTGGTGGTAGTAGTAGTAGTTTTGTATTATACCTTAGTTACTGGACTGTTCTTATATCAACCCGTGGGAGTTACATTCTTTCGATTCTCCTTCCTATCCCTCCGGGAGTGGGGGGAGGAGGAAGGGGGAGGAGTGAGTGAGCGAGCGGCTGCGTGGTTCTGAGTTACCAGCTGGGCTTAAACCACAACAGTTCGTGCCCCACTTTGGGTGCCACAAAGAAGGGTTGAGATAACGACAGATCTGACCAGAGTGTTTCTAATGGTATTTGTGACAAGCATTCATTGTTTTGGATTAATAGTCACTCATCACAGTGTTGATTTATTTGCTCTCAGAGTTGTTGCTCTTGATCTCAGAGTTTCAGCATGTCATACCTTACTTATATCCAGTATTTTCTGGTTTAGTGTTTATTGGCTGGAGGGCCTGGACTAAGGTTATTGTTTCACAGTACTTCATGGTAATGACTTGTAATACAATAGACTCATGGATCATGAAACTGATCTGGCTTATGTTCCCAGTGTGGTCATGTCCTGGGTTCAGCAGTAGCAGTCATGTTTTTCCTTTGTGGTAGCTGGTGCAGTGCTGTGTTTTGACTTCCAGCCTGGGAACAGTGTTGGTGAAGCCGATGTTTTCGGTTGTTGCTAAGTGATGTTTACCCTGACCAAGGACTTTGTGAGGCTCATGCTCTGCCAGGGAGGAGGGGAAGCTGTGAGGAAGCAGAGATGGGGCGCCTGACCCGGGCTAGCCAGGGAGGTATTCCATACCACAGCACGTCATGCCCGGGGTGGGGGGTAACTGGGAGTTACCTGGAAGGACATGGGCTTCCGGGTGGGACTCGTTTTCTTGGCCGGTGGTATCGTATTCTCTTCCCTTGTTATTTTCCCTTATCATTGTTGTAGTTGATAGTAGCGGTGGTGATTTCTGTTGTACATTGGTTGCTGGACTGTTCTTGTCTCAACCCATAGGAGTTGCACTCTTTCGATCCTCCTCCCCGTTCCTCCGGGAGCGGGGAAGTGGAGAGCCCCAGTGCGGGGGGGGGACGGACCTCGATTGTTGTCAGCTCGGCACCACTTACTGGGAGTGAGTGAACAAGTTACCTGACTGGGTTTAAACCACGACAGGTCATCACCTCTATACTTTGGGAGGTATATAATGGATATTTTAGCAATTACACGTCATTTTTTTCTTCCTCGGTGGGTCAGCCTATGAAGGAGACATTCCCGCTCACCTCCTGCTCCCCCACCAGACTATTTACCGCAGCATTTGAGAGTTCTAAAGGTTTTGTATGGCCTTTGAATACCTTTGAAACCTGCCTGCTTCTTGTGCTGGGGATCAGCATGTTGGCACGCATACAGAGTGTGTTTTACCCATGGCCATACCACCCTGAGAATGCCCTATTTCGTCTGATCTTGAAAGTTAAGCAGGGTCGGGTTTGGGTCTGGTCTAGGGTTAGATGACAGTATAGGAAGACCACCAAGAGATTTTTCCCTGAGGCTGTGTCCTGGGTTCAGCAGTAGCGGTCATGTTTCTCCTCCTTGGTAGCTGGTGCAGTGCAGTGTTTTGACTTTCGGCTCGGGAACAGAGCTGATAGAGATGTTTTGGTTTGGCCAAGGACTTTGTGAGCGTCATGCTCTGCCAGGGGGGAGGGGAAGCCAGGAGGAAGCAGAGACAGGACACCTGATCCAAACTGACCAAAGAGCTATTCCATACCACAGCACGTCATGCCCAGGATGTAACTGGGAGTGAGCCGGAAGGGCTGGGAGACGGCAGGGTTGGAGGAGGTATCGGTCGGAGCTTGGTCGGGCTTGGGGGGCGAGTTATCGGTCAGCGGGTGGTGAGGTGTTGTATTCTCTTCCCTTGTTATTTCCTTTATCATTATTATCATTGGTGGTAGCAGTAGTGATTTGTGTTATACCTTAGTTACTAAACTTAGTTATCTCAACCCGTGGGAGTTGCATTCTTTTGATTCTCCTCTCCGTCCCTCCGAGAGCAGGGGGAGGGCAAGAAAGGGGGGGGAGGTGAGTGAACGAGTTACCTGACTGGGTTTAAACCACGACAGGCTGGATAGTGTTGAGCAGGGCTCTGTAGGTGTAGGCCAAACCCCAGCACATTGCCATGATTTGTACCTCTCTGGTATTACCAGGATGACAGCACATCTCGTTTAAGTCTTTTACTAGTTTTTCTGGGTTTTGCACTTGTTCAGTGGTGAAGTTCCAAAGCACTGGAGAGGCCCACTGGTCTAAATACTATCCCATACACCCTGCCACTCATGACTGTTCAGCCTCAGGGAAAATTTCTTGGTGGTCCTCCTGTGTCATCATCTAACTGTAGACCAGACCCGAGCCCGACCCTGCTTAACTTTTGAGATCAGACAAAATAGGACATTCTCAGGGTGGCATAGCCATGAGTAAAATGTGTGCTGTATGTGTGCCAACATGCTGATCCCCAGCACAAGCAGCAGGCTGGTTTCAAGGGTATTCAAAGTCCATCCAAAACCTGCAGGATCATCTCTATACGTCCTTGCTATTGCTTTCCCACTTTCTAAGTGTCCCATAGAGGAATTAACCATTAGCCTCATGGGTCCCTCGGGTCCTGCAGCTTCCCTAAGGGGGGCTTATATCACGCCTTTGTCTTTTATTATGGGCTAGGCTGATCGAGCTTGCAACTTGGCCCACGTCCTCCTGCTTAGTGGCGAGAAAGGTGAGGGGAAGTTTTGTTGCCTTCCCCTCTCTTTTCGTTGCCCACACCCTGGAGAAGGGGGAGGAGTTAATGCTTTTTCTGAAGTTTCCCTGGGACTAACAAAATCTCCTATTGTTTTCTCAGCCCCCCTCGTATTTCAAACGCCTCTGGCCTATAGAGCATGATAAGCAACACCGCTTCAACTTCCCTACTCTTTGCTTTTTATTCTTTCTAGAATTAATACAAATGGATCTTTGGGTGCAGTGTTTATCCCACACTCTTTCTGCTACTCCGGATGGTCTCGGAGTGTGAAAAACATATCTGCATAAACAACTTCATCCCACTTTCCTTCATAAAAAAAGCATTAACTGTAACATCGTATCATAGTTTAAGGATTCATTTTCTGCCCATTTTTCTCCCCGTTCCAAATTATACAATGGCTACTGCTGGTTGCAATATTTTATCAAGGTCTTTTTGCTCATGATTCCTCCTGGGGGATCCCCAATTTCCTTCCAGTGTGTTAAGATGCATCCCAGGGGACTTTTAAGCATTAAATTTCAACTTTCCTGGTTTCCCATTTTCACTTGCTTTGCTGACTCCCCACCTTACTGATTCTTTGCTTTGTTTTTTCAACTGCAATATACCTTAATTACTTCCAACAACCTATCCGTTTCATCCCACTCACTCCAAACTCTGCAGCCAGTGCAATAAAAGTCCCATTCAAATCTTACCGACGACTTTTCGTTACACTGGAGACAACTTAGAATGGAAATTGGCTTACATCCATTCCCACGATGAAACAAACAAACTTCAGTCTCAATGTAATGCATATACTTTTCGCTTCATCCGTCTCCAGCTGTTTCCCTTGTGGGATAACAGAACCGTGGATCAGGACTCCACACTCACTTCGTACTTAATTGTACAGCTCATACGTAAGTTCACTCATTCCATATCATGCAGTTATAGTTCAAAACTATTTCTTGTTCCAGATGTTATTCAACAGATGCAGGGTACCAATTCAAAAGCTTAAAACATATCCATATGTAATTGTCCTCGGTTCAGCTGTAGCAGTCAGTTTACTCCTTAATAGCTGGTGCAGTGCTGTGTTTTTCAAACTTCAGCCTGGGAACAATGCTGATAACACACTGATGTTTTTAGTTTTGCTAAGTAAAGTTTACCCTGATCAAGGACTTTTCAGTCTCTCATGCTCTGCCAGCGAGGAGGGGCATGGGAAGCCAGGAGGAAGCAGAGACAGGACACCTGATCCAAAGTAGCCAAAGGCGTATTCCATACCACAGCATGTCATGCCCAGTATATATAGTGGGGGGAGTTACCCAGAAGGCCCAGATTGCTGCTCAGGTTGGGCTGGGTATTGGTCGGCAGGTGGTGAGCAATTATATTTTCTCCCCTTAATATATCCCTTATCATTATTATTACTGGTGGTAGTAGTAGTGGGTTTGTATTATACCGTAGTTATTGGACTGTTCTTATCTCAACCCATGGGATTTACATTCTTTTCATTCTCCTTCCCATCCCTCCGGGAGCTGGGGGGAAGAAGGGAGGGAGGGAGTGAACAGCTAGCTGCATGGTTCTGAGTTACTGGCTGGGCTTAAACCATGACAGTAATAAATTAGGAGGCTGATAACAGTAGCTAAGATAGCACAAATTCCAACCTCTATCCGCATACGTGCAGGCGAGGCTTTAACCCACAATCCACACAATAACAATTGGGACTCTAACCCCGAGCACCCTATACCGCTAGCGGGGCGGTGATGCAATACCCAGCATACGACTTATGGGTAGCCGAAAACCACTAAGTAAGGTAGTGCTTTGAAGTTTCATACCTGTTTCGGGGTCTTGTCCATTCCTGCTATGATCCAAACGGAGACCGTAGAATTCTCCAGGGGCTCTCTGAGGGTCCCAGTCCTGTAGAGTCTCACAGCCAAACTAAGAGCCTCCTGCCTGTCTTGCCAAGTTGAGTGAAAGAAATCACTCCACAGTAAGTACTGTAAAGTAAAGCACAGACCTTTATTGGCATTGGGAGCACGTGGGGGGTTCAAACGTCCATACACATGTCCAAAGCACAGTAAATTTCAGGGTTTTTTTATACTTAAGTTTTCCATCTTGATATAATTTTATCTAAAGCATCCATCCATATGATTCTGTAAGTTACATAACTGTAGTTCTCTTATCCTACTGCACACTTGGGTTAGGGCTACAAAGACAGTCTATTGGTTAGTATTCATCAGGATTCTTACAGCTGTTTACCTTTTTGCTTAGTATTATTGATCAGCTGCTAATACCTGCAAGCTAGCGCTTAGTTCTTCATTCAAATTGTTATCATATCTTGCCATTAGGGATGTCCCTGCTTAGAAGCAATTTACAGGAAGAAGCAGATGCAAGCTGTCTACAGGCCCAGGTTCTAAGGGGTTGCTTATCATGCCTCACCAGAAGGGCAGGTCCCTACCCGCAGAGGGGCCCCCTGCTAGCAAGTGCAGTTGTGTTTAAGTGCTGGGTCATATTCATGCTAAAAAGTGAAGTTATTTCAGCTAAGGCCTAATGACTTGGTCTCATTAGGAACAACTAAAAACATCCGTGTGTTATCAGTATTGCTCTCTGACTAAAGCCAAAAACACAGCACTGTACCAGCTGCTAGGAAGAAAAATAGCTATTACAGCTGAAACCAGGATACGGGCACAAGTATAAACTGGGAGCAATGTGCCTGGAGAGCACCTCTGCAGAAAGGGATCTGGTGGTGCTGGCTGACAGTAGGCTGACACAAGTCAGCAGTGTGCCCTGGCAGCCAAAAGGGCAGTCCTCATCCTGGGGGCCATCAAACACAGTAACATCAGCTGGGTAATGGAGTTGATTATCCTACTGTATTTGGTATTGGTGCAGTCTTACCTTGACTGTACTGTGAGTAGTTAAGGAGTGGATGCACCCCAACAAAGAGCAAGTCAGTCAGAAATACCAGGAGGCCTGTGTGGAAAACCAAGGAACTCCTGAACCAACTCTACCACAAAAAAAAAGCCTACATAGAGTGAACCAAAGACAAATGCCATGGGAGGAATACAGAGAAGTTGTCTGAGCAGCCAGGGATCAGGTGAGGAAAGCTAAAGCCCTGACAAAATTAATTCTAGCTGGAGATGTTAAGGGCAGCAAGAAAAGCTTGAATACGTACATTGGTCCTAAAAGAAAGATGAGGGAAAAATGTGAATTCTCTCTCAAAGGAACCGGGAGACCTGGTTACCTGGAAATGGAGAAGGCCGAGGTATGCAATGACTTTTTTTGCCTCGGTCTTCACTGGCAAGAGCTCCAGTCATACCTTCCTAGTTGCAGAAGGCAAAGGCAAGGACTGGGAGAATGAACTGCCTGCTGTAGATCAGGCTTGAGACAATCTAAGGAACCTGAAGGTGCACAAGTCCATGGGAACTGATGAGATGCATCCACAGGTCTTGAGGGAAACTGGCCAGTGAAGTGGCCAAGCCACTGTTCATCATATTTGAGAAGTTGTGGCAGTCTGGTGAAGTTCCTGCTGACTGGAAAAGGGGAAACATGACCCCCATTTTTAAAAAGGGAAACAAGGAAGACCCAGGGAACTACAGGCCAATCAGTCTCGCCTCGGTGCCCAGGAAGATCATGGAGTAGATCCTCCTGGAAACTACGCTAAGGCACATGGACAATAAGGGGGTGATTTGTGACAGCCCATGTGGCTTCACCAAGGGCAAATTGTGCCTGACAAATTTGGTGGCCTTGTATGATGAGACTATGGCATTGGTGGATAAGGGAAGAGTGACTGATGTCATCTACCTGGATTTGTGCAAGGCATTTGACGTTGTTCTGCACAATATCCTTGTATCTAAATTGGAGAGTCATGGATTTGACAGATGGACTACTTTATGTCCAAGTAAAGGCTAGTGACAAGGTCAGCAGTAGCCATAACACTGGTGAGCTACAAAGCGTAGAGCCCTGTGAAAGCTGCTATGGGGATAATTGTGGTCAATGGCTCAGTGTCCGCCTGGAGACCAGTAACGAGTGGCATCCCTCAGGGATCGGTGTTGGGACCGGTCTTGTTTAACATCTTCATTGCTGACATGGAGAGCGGGATTGAGCGCGCCCTCAGCAAGTTTGCCGATGACACCAAGCTGTGTGGTTCGGTTGATATGCTGGAGGGAAGGAATGCCATCCAGAGGAACCTCGACATGCTTGTGAGGTGGGCTGATGCCAACCTCATGAAGTTTAACCATGCCAAGTGCAAGGTCCTACACCTGGGTCGGAGCAATCCCAGGCACAGCTACAGGTTGGGCAGAGAAGAGATTCAGAGCAGCCCTGTGGAGAAAGACTTAGGGGTGTTGGTTGATGAGAAAATGAACATGAGCTGGCAGTGTGTGCCTGCAGCCCAGAAAGCCAACCGTATCCAGGGCTGCATCAAAAGGAGCGTGACCAGCAGGTCGAAGGAGGTGATCCTGCCCCTTTACTCTGCTCTTGTGAGACCTCACCTGGAGCATTGTGTGCAGTTCTGGTGTCCTCAACATAAAAAAGAAATGGAACTGTTGGAACAAGTCCAGAGAAGGGCCACGAGGATGATCAGGGGACTGGAGCACCTCCCATATGAAGACAGGCTGAGGAAGTTGGAGCTGTTCAGCCTGGAGAAGAGAAGGCTGTGTGGAGACCTCCTAGCAACCTTCCAGTATCTGAAGGGGGCCTATAGGGATGCTGGGGAGGGACTCCTCATTAGGGACTGTAGTGATAGGACAAGGGGTAGCGGGTTAAAACTTAAGTAGTGGAAGTTTAGATTGGATATAAGGAGGAAATTCTTTCCTGTTAGGGTGGTGAGGCCCTGGAATAGGTTGCCCAGGGAGGTTGTGAATGCTCCATCCCTGGCAGTGTTCAAGACCAGGTTGGATGAGGCCTTCGGTGATATGGTTTAGTGTGAGGTGTCCCTGCCTATGGCAGGGGGTTTGGAACTAGATGATCTTAAGGTCCTTTCCAATGCTAACAAAAAAAATAAATTAACTCAGTCCCAGCCAGACTAAACACAATCTCCACCCATTTATTCCATATCATTTGTGTCCTACATAATTTACATGAGTGCTAAGTTTTTGTGTATAGGTAAATGTTTCACCAGTTCTTCCCAAGTGTTGGAAGGGAGAACACTAGAAATTAGACTTTTTTTTTTTGTCAGGGTGATGGTGATGTTTTTTTTTTTATTGCAAGCATGTAGCTTTTTCTCCCCCTGAAACCTCGAGGGAATTTCCCACTTCTATTCCTGTTTCCTCAGAATTTTTATTTTCTGTACTTTTTCCATCACTTCAGTCTTGTGTTAGTGCTCTGTGTGTTGATTATCCAGCAACTGGTGTGGTTCCTTCTGTAGTGGGTTATAGGACTTTCCTCATCTTTTTTTCTTTCTCTAAGGAATTGCAGGGACTTACAGAGCAGCATACAATTAAATAGAATGAAGGAGATTGATTAAATGTT
The DNA here is from genome assembly GCF_033815535.1 of Pezoporus flaviventris. Classification (NCBI taxonomy): domain Eukaryota; kingdom Metazoa; phylum Chordata; class Aves; order Psittaciformes; family Psittacidae; genus Pezoporus; species Pezoporus flaviventris. Next base: position 111,025 of record NW_026892741.1, on the reverse strand, counting down.
CCAAAAGAGTTTCCAGTTTACCAAAAGCCCAACACAATGAGAGAAGCCATAATTTGTGAACTGTTGAACTGGACCAGCCAAGATTATCATCCTTTTTTTAGGCACCTCTTTCTTTTCATCAAGAGAAGATCAAGAACTTTGAAAAGCTCTGGACAGAGATGATGGAATTCCTACACAGCAGTACTGGTCTGAATGCTGTTTCCATCAATGGTTATGTTCCTAATAAATTCTTCCTGCATTTTATATGCAAAGCAAAGGATGGAAAAATAGATAATACATTATATAAGCACAGCTTTCTTCTGATGAAAGTGGAGTTAGTCATACCATTTCTGTCTTTTGTCTTTTTTTTTTTTTTTTTTTGCAATTCCACAAATGTAAAAATTATGTGGTTTCTGGTTAGCTTGTTTGCTTGGGGAGGGGAAGGATTTAGTTTTTTTGTTTGGTTGTTTTTTGTTTTTTTTTTATATCTGCATTTCCATTGCTATTGTGAACGTCCCTCAGCTCTAGTGTGTATAGATATATTCATCTAGGTGTGGCTGTGCAAGATCCTATAGTTCAGAGGAGTGTTTTAATTTGTTTGTATCTAATACACAAGTATAAAAGTTTTGTGTTGTCTTAACTTTAGTGACTTATCTATCCAATACATAAATAAGGCTCCAACTTGAAAGGTTATTGTGGAGCTCTTCTAGAATATTTTATGGGAGTTTAAATGTTCCCAAATTTTACTGAAGTAATATTTCTGAAGGTTTCTGTAGTTCTCTGCTGTGCAGAAGGAAGGATTCTTTCTCTTGATGGTTTGGGAATCTTCTCTGAGCAGTTTAAATAGTGAGATCAATCACTGGTGGGTTGGAATATTGTAAATTTGTCTAAAATTATTTGTAGAGTTATTGCTTCCCATTGAGTTTACATTATCTTCAAGTAACTATCAACTAATCTTTTACTATTCTTTAGGAAACAGATTTTGAAAATTAATAGTGAGTTGTCCCACATCTTGAATTGTTTTGCTCCTTAGAATTAATGAACCATATTTCACTGCTGCCTGTTTGAGGGTGAAAGGTGTCCCTCCAATCACCTGCTGCTATTGAAAGCTTGTGAAGGCAAAAGAGACGGGTTCTTGCTATTAAAAGTCATTGTGTTTAAATATATTTTTTGGCTGTGTTGAGGTATACTTACAGGCACCTTAATATGTAGTGATTTTTCAGGTGGTGTGTACCAAAATATCTTTCTAGAAGTTTATCATTACCTCATCATTGTTACTAAGTTTTACAGTATTTTTGTTGCCTATGGATTGGTCACAATGGTAACAAAAGCATATGGCTAGTCATCTTCCCTGCAAAGTGTGCCTATATATGTTTTTGTTGCTGTTTTGTATAAAATCCAAATATTTAAAACCTCCAATTTTAAAAGTGCCCGTATTTATCTCAGTTGCTGAGGTAAGCAGCTCTGGTGCCAGCATAATTTGCAGTGGAGCGCTCTAGCAAGGTGTACAAGGGGTTTTCCTAAACCTGAATGTTCCCATGTCGGAACCTCAGGGGAGCAGGGTGACCTAAGGGATAGGGGCAATGGCAACCAAGCCCCTACACATCTAAAAGAAACCCCTACAGAGTGCTAGCGAACAGGAGCACTGCAAACAAGGTGGGTAAACAGTGTGTCAGAAAGGGCATGGCATGGCAGTTGGCATGGAGGGGCATGCATGAAGGGTGCTGTAGCTCTGCCAGCTCAACCAGGGAGCAATGGTATCCACTCAGCAGAAGACTATGTCCACTCTAAACTCTGTGCCCACCATGACTGATGCAACTTCCCAGACAGATCTCTGATGGGAACATACTGCTGTCAGGCTGCAGGACATGCCCTACTCTTATGCCAGTATTAGACAGCCGTAGTGAGCATGACTGTGGGAGGTGCACAAAAGTAGAACAACTCTTCCACTTTCTGACAGAGCTCCAGGAGGAGGTGAGCAAGTTGAGGAGTATCAAGGAGTTGGAGAGAGAAACAGACTACTGGAACTGCACCCTACCTTCCCTGGGACAGACCTGTTGGGTAGGCAGGGCACCATGATACAAGAGAACTAAAGAGGGTAGTTAGCAGAAGGAAATCTTAAAGGAATGGGAGCTGGCCATCCCTATGTGCCGAAAGATGAGCTGATGGGGAAGACGACTAGCCTGGCTGAACAGAGATCTTTGGCTGGAGCTCAAGAATAAAAGAGTTGATGACAAGGCTAAGTGATGGTTCCTGCACTTGGGTCACAACAACCCCATACAATGCTTGGGGAGTGAAAGGCAGACTAGGGATAATGTGGGCTCTCTCTGAAAGCTGGCAGGAGAACTGGCTACCCTGGATTTGGAGAAGGCTGGGGTTCATAATGGCTTCTTTGCCTCAGTATTCACTGGCAGATGCTCTGAGCACACCACCCAAGTCTTGGAAGTCAGATGCAGGGACTGTGAGAACGAAGACCTTATGCCCACTGTAGGAGAGGATCAGGTTCGAGATCATCTTAAGAACCTGAACATGCACAAGTCCATGGGACCTGATGAAATCCATCCACGGATCCTGAAGGAGCTGGTGAATGAAGTTGCTAAGCCACTGGTCATCTGTTGTGGGTTCAGCTGTAGCAGTTATTTTTCTCCCTCTTAGTACCTGGTGCAGTGCTGTGTTTTCGGCTTCAGCCTGGGAACAATGCTGATAACACACCGATGTTTTTAATTGTTGCTAAGTAATGCTTACTCTGATCAGGGATATTTCAGTCTCATGCTCTGCCAGTGAGGAGAGGCACAAGAAGCCAGGAGGAAGCAGAGGCAGAACACCTGACCCAAAGTAGCCAGAGGGGTATTTCATACCACAGCATGTCATGCCCAGTATATAAAGTGGGGGGAGTTACCCAGAAGGCCCAGATTTCTGCTCAGGTCAGGCTGGGTATTGGTCAGCGGGTGGTGAGCAGTTGTGTTCTCTCCCCTTGTTATTTCCCTTACCATTATTGTTATTGGTAGTGGTAGTAGTGGGATTGTATTATACCTCAGTTATTGGACTGTTCTTTCCTCAACCCGTGGGATTTACATTCTTTCAATTCTCCCCATCCCTCTGAGAGCTGGGGGGTAAAGAAGGGAAGGGAGTGAGCAAACGGCTGCATGGTTCTGAGTTACCAGCTGGGCTTAAAGCACGTCAGTACTTTTTGGTGCCTAAAGTGGGGCTTGAAGGGTTGAGATAATGACAGTTTTGACCAGCGTGTTTTTAATCATGTTTGAGATAAGCGTTCATTGTTTTGGATTAATAGTCACTCATCACTCATAAATGCAGCAGGAGGGCTAGGAGACCTCCATGGATGGATAAGGAGTTGCTGTGGAAACTTGGGGGGGGGGGGGGGGGGGGGGGAAGAAGTTTCTAAGCAGGGGAATCAAAGACAGGCGGCCTGGGAAGAATACAGGTATATTGTCTGGGAAGCTAAGTGACCAGGTCAGGAATTCCAAGGCTTAGTTAGAATTAAATTTGGCAAGGGATGTGAAAGATAACAGGAAGGGATTCTATAGGTGTGTAAGAAACAAAAGTCAGACTAAGGACTATGTGGGCCCTCTCCGGAAGGTATCAGGAGAACTGGCTACCCTGGATTTGGAGAAGGCTGAGGTTCTGAATGACTTCTTTGCCTCGGTCTTCACTGGCAAATTCTGTGAGTACACCACCCAAGTCTTGGAAGGCAGATGCAGGGACTGTGACCTTCCCTGGGACAGACCTGTTGGGTAGGCAGGGCTATAGAAACCTTTAGAATTAGTTTTAAGTAATGTTAAGTTTGATGGCTTTGTAACAGTAGCAATGGAAAATTACTGAGGTGCATGATGCATAGAGAAAAAGGAGTACAACTAGAGAACATACTGAGAATTCTCACAAGATAAATCGTTATATTTGTGACATAGTTTAAGAAAAACAATCTAGAAGAACAGGACACAGGGATAAGGAGTATCTGGGAACCGCAGGTGTCCAGGATGGGCTACAGTTAAACTAACTGATAAGTAGGAGGATTATTATTTATCTGGTGCTGGCATACACCCATAAGAAGCAGGGGTCTTCTTGTGGTTTGGGTCCTGAAAGACACAGGGGGTGTCTTGTGGAAATGGTTTTGGATCTTGTTGGCATTTATTTTGTGGCTTGTTACATAAGGATTTTGGTCTTGTGATTTTGGTATCAGTGACAGACTGTTATAACTAAGCAGGGGGCATCTTGTGGTTTGGGTCCTACAAGACACAGGGGGTGTCTTGTGGAAATGGTTTTGGGTCCTGTGTGCTATCAACAGCCCATAAGGGATTTAATTCAGTGATGCTGTCAGCGTGGGTCCCTGAATAGGTTAGTCAAATCACCCTCCGATACAGTGGGCTGTCCAGTACGTCACACAGTGGGACGCAGACAGGCTGGTCGGGCACAAGGGTCTCGTCCTTCTTGGGACACTGACAGGATGGTCAACTATAAAGGGTTCAAGGAAACCCCCCTATTAATGTTACAATATGGTCTGAGCCATAGGGGTTAGGATGTATTGCTTTTGATTCTACTGTTATTCATCTTATTTTGTGGCTTTTTACAGTAATGATTTGTGATTTTGGTACAGGTGACAGGATGTTATAACTGTGTTATTAACTGTTGTTTGTTTGGTTGAATTTTAGTCTCTGTCTCAAGTGTTGTAACTGTGTGGAGTGTGTCTGTGGGATCCTGTCTGTGTGTGTGTGAATGTGAGATTGATAATGGAAAATCAGCAGAGTGAAGACATCTTGAAAAAGAGTCCTTTGGGTGCATTTTGGCACACTGGAAAGAACTTGGAGGGTCTCCTGGGGGCTCGGTAAATAAGAAAACTGGTAAAATATTGTAACCAATGGTGGCCTTTGTATACTTTGGAAGATCAGGAAAAATGGCCTAAAAATGGAACTCTGAACTATAATACATTGTTACAATTAATGCTGTTTTGAGGGGGCAAGTAAAATGGGATGAAGTAATGTATGCAGATATGTTTTTCACTTTAAGAAATCACGTGGAGTGACAGAATGCATGCAAAATTAATATAGCTCCGCCAGGTTCCTTAATTTTGGCTTTGGAAAAGGACAGGGAAAAACTGAAAGTTAAGCTGAAGAGATGCTGTTCAGCCTGTGATATTGGGGAAAGATGTTTAAAGTTAAAAAAACAGTAATCAGGAAATAGGTTGAAAATCATGTATCACAGGTACCTCCGAGAGGAGCACCCTCTGCATCTGTCCTATCTGATATTGATAAGGAGGAAGAGATTGCTGTCACTGGCAACAAGCAGCACATTCACATTCAGAGTTAAGATAGGGTTAAACCGGAAGTGCTGTTGCCGAGGCAGGCATGAACAACCGTGAGGAAAAAAACAAAAAAAGGAAAACCAAGGAGGAAAGGGGGGGAGCTCGGGCAGCTCCTGTGTTTGAGCATGGAGGAGGGATGATGGGAAGAGGTTGGGGGAGTGGGCTCTTCTGTGGAAACGGATCGGTGTGCGTGCTATGGGGAGTTTGGACGTTGGAAGTGAGACTGCCCTGGGGGGGGGGGGGGGGGGGGGCAGTGCCATGGGGTGGCTCCGGTGACTGAATTGGAACTAGACTGACAGGGACCTGGGGAATCTACCCTAGCAGATCCACTGAGTAAATTAAAACTAGGGACTAGAGGAAATAAAGAGGAATTTTAGTGGATACAGGAGCAACTTATTTGGTGTTAACTCAGAGAGGAAAGAATTCGTTACAGATGTGGGTGCTACTGGCCACCAAGGAAAAGAAAAAAACAAACAAACAAACAAAAAAGGCATTCTATCTGAAACCTTTAAAGTACAAATTGGGAAAACAAATAGGAATGCATAAATTTTTATGCATGCCAAATTCTCTAAAATCTTTATTAGGGCGAAAAGCAACATTTAAAGAAGGCAAAATGGAATTTAGAGTTAAAACCAATCAATTAATTGCAGTTTTGAGTTTATCTTTAATTCAGCAGAGAAGCAAAAAGAAGGACCTCCCTGAAATAGAAGAAATCCTTAATTAGGTATATGTGGGAGTATGGGCATCTGAAGTTCCAGGTAAGGCAAAAAAATGCTTTGCCTGTTAAAGTGGAAATAAAAAAGGGGGGCCTGCCCAATTAGAATAAAACAATATCCCTTAAAATTAGAAGATCAAAGGGAATGAAAAAAAAAATCATTGATAAATTTTAAAATTTAGATTATTAATTGAATGTGAATTGGAATATAATACTCGTATCTGGACAGTAAAGAAATATGATGGGAAAAGTTGCAGATTGGTTTACGATCTCAGGGTAATCAACAAAATTGCAGAGGATATTTGTCCAGTAGTAGCTAATTTGTATGATTTATTGACTAAATTGAATAATAATCAGAAACGGTTTGCCGTCCTGGATTTAAAGGACACTTTCTTTTGCTTACCATTGGCCAAAGAAAGCCAAAATTATTTGCTTTCGAATGAGAAAACCCTGACGCAGGAAGAAAAACTCAATTAACTTGGACAGTATTACCACAGGGGTTTAAAAACAGTCCAGCGATTTTGGGAAATCAGTTAGCACGAGAATTAGAATTATGAAATCCACCTGCTCAGACGTGGACTCTGTTACAATATGTGGATGACCTGTTAAATGCTACAGAAACAAAGGAAGAATGTGTCCAGTGAATGGTGGGATTATTGAATTTCTGGGACTGAATGGTTATCAGGTATCCAGACAAAAGGCCCAACTAATCCAAACCCAAGTTTTCCACCTAGGATATGAAATAACAGGAGGACAGAGAGAACTTGGAACTGCCAGAAAAGAAGCCATTTGCCAGACTCCACGACCGTCGACTGTCAAGGACCTCCGGACATTCCTGGGAATGACAGGATGGTGCAGACTTTGGATCCATGATTATGGTGTTCTGGAACAATCGACAGAACCACTAACGCAAGACTGCTTGGCCAACATAGAGACTGTATATTCGAGCTGACCAGATTTGAATGGAAAACCTCTGGAAGATGCTGATTCTTGGTTTACTGATGGTAGTAGCTTCATGAAAAATGGTAAACGAAAGGCAGGATATGCCATTACCACCACTTCACAGGTAATAGAAGCTAAACCTTTACCTGTGAACACCTCGGCCCAGAAGGCAGAAATAATAGCATTAACGAGAGCCCTGGAATTGGCTAAAGATAAAAGAATAAATATTAGGACTGATTCTAAATACGCATCTGGTGTGGTACATGCACATGGTGCTATGTGGAAAGAACGAGGACTTTTGAACACACAAGGGAAACAGATTAAACATGCTACAGAAATTCTACGATTACTGGAAGCTGTTCAGCTACCTGAAGAAGTAGCTATTATGTACTGTAAAGGACATCAACAAGGTGACTCTGATCAGGAAACTGGAAATAATTTGGCTGATTTTGAAGCCAAACGAGCAGCTGAACAATCTCAAATCGTGTCCTTAATCCCTGACGGCAAACTAGCAATGGAAAAATCTAAACCTAGGTATTCAAAAGAGGATAGGAAACTGATTGAGGATCTAAAGGGACAGGAAAATAAAGAGGATTGGGCTCAAATACCTGATGGGCGAATTGTAATCCCCTATAACCAACTCTGGAAGTTAGTTCAGGAAGAACATAATAAAAATCATTGGGGTAGCAACTCTTTGTATAAATATTTAGACAAACAAATTGTAGGAAGGAATCTATACACGACAGTTCAATTTGTGACAAAACAATGTCAGTTATGTCTTAAGAATAATCCTAAAACTGAAAATAGAAATCAAATCGGGAAAATTGGGAGAGAAAGTTTTCCGGGACAGCAGTGGCAAACAGACTTTTCTGAATTACCAAGAAAAGGGGTTTATCGATATTTGTTGGTGTTAACTGATACTTTTTCAGGCTGGCCAGAAGCATTCCCTTGTAGGATAAATAATGCAAGACAGGTGATTAAAACATTATTAAATGAAATAATACCTCATTTTGGAGTACCAGCGGCAATTTCTTCCGACCAGGGTTCACACTTTAGTGCAAAATTGTCACAAGAAATTAGCAAAAAATTAGAAATTGATTGGCAACTCCATGTTTCATATAGGCCTCAGGCCAGTGGGCAAGTACGAAAGATGAACCATCTGATTAAACAACTAATTAGTAAAATATGTCAGGAAACGAATTTCTATTGGTACCAGGCGTTACCACTGACTCTATTAAGAATTTGAACTAAACCTTGGTCAAAAGAACAGGTCAGTCCATTTGAGATTTTGTATGGAAGACCATATCAGTCCCGGTTTAAAGGAGAAAGTCTTCAGGAACTGCGAGAAAGCTACCTTCGAGAGTTTCTGATCAATCTGGGAAAACAATTGGAGGAGATAAATAAGAGAATAGTCGGGACAAGAGCAAGAGGTTTGGATTATCCGATTCACCCTTTCAGATCTGGAGACTGGGTTTATGTTAAGAACTTTTCAGGAGATCCTCTACAGGAGAAGTGGAGCGGACCGTACCAGGTATTACTGACCGCCTTTACAACAGTGAAGATAAAGGAACAACCTGCTTGGATATATTATTCAAAAATTAAGAAAGCACCAGAGCCAGAGAAGACATGGCGGATTGGACCTTCAAGACCCTTACGTATGAAATTGCGTCAGTCATAATTTGGACTCATATGATAACTGGCGCACAAGCTTGGGACCAGAATTTATACCTGAAATTAGTGCAGAATGTTACTAAGGTTTTTAACCGTAGTGATTGTTGGGTGTGTGCACAGTTGCCTAAATCAGGAGAAAGCCTGGATCTCCCATTAATTGGAGTTCCAATTCCTAACACTGTCTCATGGACAAATTTGTGGGTGAACACTAGCAATCTATTCAAAGGAAAGGTTAAAATTTGGAATAGTTAATCCTAATCCAGGTAATAAATATTACACCTGTGTACAAAGATGTATTACACCAGGAACCAGGGTAGGAAATCTTGCTTAAATGCCACGGATGTAGGTCACCATTCAAATTGCAATCATACTATTAACACAGATGGTATCGTAGTTCAGTGATGGCCCGTTCCTAAAGGGAAAGGATGGTATTGGTTATGTGGAGAAAATGCTTATAAGACTCTACCCCCCAACTGGAAGGGGGCATCCACCTTAGGTGCTGTAATACCCAATTTTAACCAGCCTCTCTAAAGTGGTTTTACAAAACCGAATGGCTCTAGACCTGTTATTGGCATCACAAGGAGGGGTTTGAGCCATAATCAATGAAAGCTGTTGTTCCTATATAGACCGAAATAGAAGAATCGAAACAGATCTGGAGGAAATTTGGAAACAAACTAAGATATTTCATGAAATGGCCATGGGTGACATCTCCTGGGGTTTGAAGAAATATGGAAAAAGTTAACTTCATGTTTACCCAATCTCTCCTGGTTGAGGCAACTGGTTGCAGGAATATTGATGTTAATTATTGTAATATTGATTACTTGTGGTATGATACAATTTTCCCTCTAGTGTTGTAAACGATCTATGATTGGAAAAGGAATGAAATTAAGCACCAAGGAAAAATGGGAAATTATTTCAAAAAGAATTTTGATGGCGATGGTAATATACAAAATGTTGCAAAAGAAGTTGCAAAAGGACAGAAAAAGGGGGGAATTTGAGACAAGGGGGCACAAAATCACAAAATGGAATATAGAAACCTTTAGAATTAGTTTTAAGTAATGTTAAGTTTGATGGCTTTGTAACAGTAGCAATGGAAAATTACTGAGGTGCATGATACATAGAGAAAAAAAGAGTACAGCTAGAGAACATACTGAGAATTCTCACAAGATAAATCGTTATATTTGTGACATAGTTTAAGAAAAACAGTCTAGAAGAACAGGACACAGGGATAAGGAGTATCTGGGAACCGCAGGTGTCCAGGATGGGCTACAGTTAAACTAACTGATAAGTAGGAGGATAGGAGGATTATTATGTCTCTGGTGCTAACGAACCAATTAAACTGGTATGAGCATCTACTGCCCATGCTTCAAAGGCTGCCAGAAGTGATGAAGATTGTTGGAAAAAGTAAAGGACCCTCAGAGACCACCACCACAATTCTGTATGCATGCAGGGAACTTTCTGGAAAATTATGTAGCCTCATGAATATGTATGTACACCCAGTGGCTATAAAAGGACGGCTTGTGTGGCAATTGAGAGACACACGTTAGGAGGAGCTATCCCCCGTGTCTCCCGGCGCCGCAATAAAGAATACCTGCTTGTCAGCTTGAAAACTTTGTTGGCAAGTTTGTTCCTGGAGTTTTCTCTGAATCACATACCATAGAATGTCATGGTCAGCATTTGGGTGGAAGGGGCCAATCACCACTTGGAGACAGGTTGGGTACCTGTCAGCAGGTGGTGAGCAGCTGTATTGGCACAGCCCTATTAGATACAGAATCCATCGCATCAGGCACACCCTTAGAAATTCAAACTGTTCCCTGTTCTTAAAAGTATCTATTCCTGTTACACAGGGAATTGCAAACTCTGTAACAATTCAGATAATTGTAATGTACATAGCACATCATGACTGAGTTGAGGGGAAATTTGGTTTTACAGGGAAGTTAAAAGCTTATAAAATCCAGTGGCAAGAGGGTGCTGAACAACCATATGGTACGTCATAGAATCATAGAATAATTAGGGTTGAAAAGGACCTTAAGATCATCTAGTTCCAACCCCCCCGCTGTAGGCAGGGACACCTTACGCTAAATCATATCAACCAAGGCCTCATCCAACCTGGTCTTGAACACTGCCAGGGATGGAGCATTCACAACCTCCCTGGGCAACCTATTCCAGTGCCTCACCACCCTAACAGGAAAGAATTTCCTTCTTATATCCAATCTAAACCTCCCCTGTTTAAGTTTTAACCTGTTACCCCTTGTCCTGTCACTACAGTCTCTAATGAAGAGTCCCTCTCCAGCATCCCTATAGGCCCCCTTCAGATACTGGAAGGCTGCTATGAGGTCTCCACGCAGCCTTCTCTTCTCCAAACTGAACCGCCCCAACGTCCTCAGCCTGTCTTCATACGGGAGGTGCTCCAGTCCCCTGATCATCCTCGTGGCCCTTCTCTGGACTTGTTCCAACAGATCCATGTCCTTTTTATGTTGAGGATACCAGAACTGCACACAATACTGCAGGTGACGTCTCACAAGAGCAGAGCAGAAGGGCAGGATCACCTTCTTCGACCGGCTGGTCACGCTCCTTTTAATGCAGCCCTGGATACAGTTGGCTTTCTGGGCTGCAAGCGCACACTGCTGGCTCATGTTCATTTTCTCATCAACCAACACCCCCAAGTCCTTCTCCGCAGGGCTGCTCTGAATCTCTTCTCTGCCCAACCTGTAGCTGTGCCTGGGATTGCTCCGACCCAGGTGTAGGACCTTGCACTTGGCATGGTTAAACTTCATGAGGTTGGCATCAGCCCTCCTTACAAGCATGTCAAGGTCCCTCTGGATGGCATTCCTTCCCTCCAGCGTATCAACCGAACCACACAGCTTGGTGTCACTGGCAAACTTGCTGAGGGCGCACTCAATCCCACTGTCCATGTCAGCGATTAAGATGTTAAACAAGACCGGTCCCAACACCGATCCCTGAGGGACACCACTCGTTACTTGTCTCCAGCCGGACACTGAGCCATTGACCACAACTCTTTGCGTGCGGCCATCCAGCCAGTTCTTTATCCACCGAGTGGTCCATCCATCAAATTGATGTCTGTCCAATTTAGAGACAAGGATGTCGTGTGGGACAGTGTCGACTGCTTTACACAAGTCCAGGTAGATGACATCAACTGCTCTACCCCTGTCCACCAGTTCTGTAGCCCCATAATAGGAGGCCACCAAATTGGTCAGGCAGGATTTCTCCTTAGTGAAGCCATGTTGGCTGTCACCAAGCACCTTGTTGATTTTCATGTGCCCTAGCATGCCATCCAGGAGAATCTGCTCCAAGATTTTGCCAGGCACAGAGGTGAGACTGACTGGTCACTAATTCCCCGGGTCATCCGTTTTCCCCTTCTTGAAAATGGGGGTTATATTTCCCTTTTTCCAGTCATCGGGAACTTCACCTGACTGCCACGATTTCTCAAATATGATGGCCAGCGGCTTCGCAACTTCATTTGCCAGCTCCTTCAGGACCCGCAGATGGATCTCATCAGGACCCATGGACTTGTGCACGTTCAGATTTTTAAGATGGTCCCGAACCAGTTCCTCTTCTACAGTGGGCGCAAGGTCTTCATTCTCACAGTGCCTGCATCTGCCTTCCAAGACTTAAGGGGTTTTGTCAGAGCCTTTGCCAGTGAAGACTGAAGCAAAGAAGTCATTCAGAACCTCAGCCTTCTCCAAATCCTGTGTAGCCAGTTCTCCTGAGAGCTTCCTGAGAGGGCCTACATTCTCCCTCATCTGTCTTTTATTTGCTATGTACTTGTAGAATCCCTTTCTCTTATCCTTAATACCTCTATCTAAGTTTAATTCTAACTGGGCCTTAGCTTTCCTGACCTGGTCCCTAGCTTCTCGGACAACATCCCTGTACTCTTCCCATGCCACCTGTCCTTGCTTCCACTTATTATAAGCCTCTTTTTTCATTTGAATTTTCCTCAGGAGCTCCTTATCCATCCAAGCAGGTCTCCTGGCCCTCCTGCTGCACTTCCTTCTGGTTGGGATGCAACACTCCTGAGCTTGTAGCAAGTTATCCTTGAATATCAACCAAGAGTCTTGGGCCCCCCTGCCCTCTAGGGCTGTATCCCATGGAACCTGTCCTGAGGATCTCCAATTCGAGCACCTCATGATCCCTGCATCCAAGGCTGCCCTGGAGAGTCACATTTCCAACGAGCCCTTCCCTGTTGGTGAGCACGAGGTCAAGCACGGCACCTCTCCTTGTCGGCTCCTCTATTACTTGCAGAAGGAAGTTTTCTTCTGCACAATTGAGGAACCTCATGGATTGCTTGTGCCGGGCCGTACCGTCCTTCCAACAGATGTCATGGTGGTTGAAGTCACTCATGAGAACAAGGGCCTCCAAGCATGAGGCTTTTCTCGTCTGTCTATGGAGGTTCCTCTTGATCAGTCGGTCTGTAACAGATCCCCACAGTAATGTCTCCCATAGCTATATTCCCTTTAACCCTGACCCATAAACTCTCTGTGGACTGCTCACCTGTCCCCAGACAGAGTTCCAGACTCTCCAGCCTATCCCTAACAAAAAGGGCAACTCCCCCTCCCCGCTTGCCAGGCCGTCTTTTCTAAAGAGCCTGTAACCTTCCATTCCAACACTCCAGTCATAGGAGCCATCCCAACATGTTTCTGTGATGCCTATTATATCATACCCCCGTAGACGTGCCCGCATCTCTAATTCCTCTTGTTTGTTCCTGTCCTGGGTTCAGCAGTAGCAGTCATGTTTTTCCTTTGTGTTAACTGGTGCAGTGCTGTGTTTTGACTTCTAGCTTGAGAACAGTGTTGGTGAAGCCGATGTTTTCGGTTGTTGCTAAGTGACGTTTACCCTGACCAAGGACTTTGTGAGGCTCATGCTCTGCCAGGGAGGAGGGGAAGCTGTGAGGAAGCAGAGACGGGGCGCCTGACCCGGGCTAGCTGGGGAGGTATTCCATACCACAGCACGTCATGCCCGGGGTGGGGGGGGTAACTGGGAGTTACCCGGAAGGACAGGGGCTTCCGGGTGGAACTCGCTTTCTTGGCCGGTGGTATCGTATTCTCTTCCCTTGTTATTTTCCCTTATCATTGTTTTAGCTGATAGTAGCGGTGGTGATTTGTTGCTGGACTGTTCTTGTCTCAACCCGTAGGAGTTGCACTCTCTCGATCCTCCTCCCCGTTCCTCTGGGAGCGGGGAAAGGGAGAGCCCCGGTGCGGGGGGGGAGAGAGTCGGACACGGACCTCGATTGTTGTCAGCTCGGCACCACTCACTGGGAGTGAGTGAACAAGTTACCTGACTGGGTTTAAACCACGACAGTTCTTTTTTTTGCGCCCAACGTGGGGCACGAGGGGTTGAGATCAGAACAGATCTGACTGGATTGATAGTCACTTGTCACAATGCTGATTTATTGGCTCTCAAGGTTTTTCCTCTTGATCTCACAGTTTCAGTATATCATATCTTAAGTCCATCCGGTATTTGCTGTATTAGTGTTTTTCAAGTGTGGGGCTTCGGCTAAGGTTTTTATCCCATTGTACTTTATGGTAATGACTTGTAATACAATAGAATCATTGATCATGAAACTGATCTGGCTTATGTTCCCAGTGTGGTCACCACCTTTATACTTTGGGAGGTATATGATGGAGGTGCTTAGCAATTACACATCTTTTTTCTCCTCCTCAGGTGCTCAACCTGTGAAGGAGACATCCTTTTACCCTCCTAGTCGTCCCCCCAGACCATTTACATTTGAGAGTTTTGAATTTTTTGAATGGCCTTTTAATGCTGTTGAGACTTGTTTGCTGATGGTGATGGGAATCACCATGCTAACACGCATACAGAGTGTGTTTTGCCCACTACTGATTTCAAGAGTTAAGCAGATTCAGGTTTGGGTCTTGTCTGGGGTCAAACGACGATGTAGGAGGACCGAGAGATTTTCCCAGAGGCTGGACAGCCATGAGTGGCAGGGTGTGTGGGATAGTATGGGCAAGTATCTAGGTCAGTGGGCCCCTCCAGTACTTTGGAATTTCACTACCGAACAACTGCAAAATCCAGGAGAATTAGTAAAACACTTAAATGAGGTGTGTGGTCATTCTGGCCATACCAGAGATGGACAAATCACGGCAACGTGCTGGGGCTTGGCCTATGCTTACAGGGCCTTGTTCAACACTATCCAGCACCTTCAAAAGGAAAAGAATATCGGCGGATCTGAGGGCAAAGCGACAGTCGCTACTCAAACTTTGGCTGCAATGAACTGCGCAGCTACCCCAGTGGCAAGTACAGCAGCTGCTCAAACTTCAACTGCAACAGACAGCGCGGTTACCCCAGCTCCAAGCACAGTAGCTGCACCACCCCCAGCAACAAGTACAGTCGCTACTCAAACCACAGTGATAATCACTGCAGCCAAACCAGAGGACCAATTCGTACCAATATCAGTTGCCCCTGTATGCAAGAGAACAAGCAAAAAGGAGGCAAAAAGGGTGAAGCGAGATGAAGAACCAATGAATTCACCACCCGGTCCAGAATCTGATCAGGAGTCATCATCACATGACGAAGAAGAAGAAGAAGAGGTAACTTCTCGACCTCAGACCTCAACCGAGCTGCAGAATATGCGAAAAGATTTTACTGGTCAACCAGGGGAGCGCATCATCACCTGGTTACTCCGATGCTGGGACAATGGGGCCGATGGTCACGAACTAGAAGGTACAGAAGCCAAGCAGCTGGGATCACTTGCTAGAGAAGGGGGAATTGACAAAGCAATTGCAAGAGAGAAAAAGTCCCTCAGCCTTTGGAGGAGGCTCTTGGCAGCTGTGAAAGAAAGGTTTCCGTACAAGGACGATGTTACGAGTCATTCGGCCAAGTGGACTACTATAGACAAAGGCATCCAGTCTCTGAGGGAATCAGCCATCGTAGAGATGATCTATCACATCAAGCCGAATAACGGGGATACACCTATAGATCCAGATGAAGTTGAAAGTACACGACCCATGTGGCGAAAACTTACACGGAATGCACCGTCATCATATGCCCATTCATTGCCAACAGTGACCTGGAATGACATAGTACCACTAACAGTGGATGAAATGGTTCATAAACACCGAGAGTTCGAAGACAATCTCACCCCTTCCATCATCTCAGCTGTGAAAAAACTGTCCCAGGACATCGAAAAATTGAGGGACGATGTATCTGATTTATCCAGCTCCTCACGTGTACCAACTCACGTCTCAGCTATTAACAAAAGGCATCCTATTGTTCAAGAGAGGAGATACAGAAGGTATATGCCACGGGGTACCCTATGGTTTTACCTGCTGGATCACGGAGAAGACATGACAAAGTGGGATGGAAAACCTACTTCAGCTTTGGAGGAACGGGTGAGTGAACTGAAGAGGGGAGCAAGGGCCAAGACTGATCGTCCCATGAGAGCTATGGCTTCAGTCTCTGGTGATCAGTTTCCCAGATGGAGTGGAAGAGCTGATTTTACTCCAGCTTCTGTGATAATGAAGAATAATCCCTTTCAACACGACTTAAGTGTCCAATGCTGTGACGACCATCAGAGGGGCCCTGCCTCCAGCCAGGTGGAGGTAGGGGACAATCGTATTTACTGGACTGTGTGGATCAGATGGCCTGGCACATCAGTCCCACAGAAGTATAAGGCTCTAGTAGATACCGGTGCACAGTGTACCCTGATGCCATCAAGCTGTCAAGGGGTGGAACCCATCGATATTTCTGGAGTAACAGGAGGATCCCAAGAGTTGACTGTGCTGGAGGCTGAAATCAGCCTGACTGGGAGGGAATGGCAAAAGCACCCTATTGTGACTGGTCCAGAGGCTCCATGCATTCTCGGCATAGACTACCTCAAGAGAGGGTACTTCAAAGACCCAAAAGGGTACCGGTGGACTTTTGGTATTGCTGCTTTGGAGACTGAGGAAATTGAGCAGCTGTCCACCTTGCCTGGTCTCTCAGAAGATCCCTCTGTTGTGGGGTTGCTGAAAGTTGAAGAACAACAAGTGCCAATTGCGACCACAACAGTGCACCGGCGGCAATATCGCACCAACCGAGACTCCCTGATTCCCATCCATCAGTTGATCCGTAGACTGGAGAGTCAGGGGGTGATCAGCAGGACCCGCTCACCCTTCAATAGCCCCATATGGCCAGTGCGAAAGTCTAATGGAGAATGGAGACTAACAGTAGACTATCGTGGCCTGAATGAAGTCACACCACCGTTGAGTGCTGCCGTACCGGACATGCTAGAACTTCAGTATGAACTAGAGTCAAAGGCAGCCAAGTGGTATGCCACGATTGATATTGCCAATGCATTTTTCTCAATTCCTTTGGCAGCAGAGTGCAGGCCACAGTTTGCTTTTACTTGGAGGGGTGTCCAGTTCACTTGGAACCGACTGCCCCAGGGCTGGAAACACAGCCCTACCATTTGCCATGGACTGATCCAGACTGCACTGGAACAGGGGCAAGCTCCAGAACACCTGCAATACATTGATGACATTATTGTGTGGGGCGATACAGCGGAAGAAGTCTTTGAGAAAGGGAGGAAAATAATCCAAATCCTGCTGTAAGCCGGTTTTGCCATAAAACGGAGTAAGGTCAAGGGACCTGCACAGGAGATTCAATTTTTGGGAATAAAATGGCAAGATGGACGTAGACAGATCCCCACAGATGTGATCAAGAAATAACAGCAATGTCTCCACCAACTAATAAGAAAGAAACGCAAGCTTTCTTGGGTGCAGTGGGGTTCTGGAGAATGCACATCCCGAATTACAGTTTGATTGTAAGCCCTCTCTATCATGTGACCCGGAAGAAGAATGATTTTAAATGGGGCCCTGAGCAGCAACAAGCCTTTGAGCAAATTAAACGCGAGATAGTTCATGCAGTAGCCCTTGGACCAGTCCGGACCGGACCAGATGTAAAAAATGTGCTGTACACTGCAGCTGGGGAGAACGGTCCTACCTGGAGCCTCTGGCAGAAAGCTCCAGGGGAGACTCGAGGTCGACCCCTCGGCTTTTGGAGTCGGGGATATAAAGGATCTGAGGCCAGCTATACCCCAACTGAGAAAGAGATACTGGCAGCCTATGAAGGTGTTCGAGCTGCTTCGGAAGTGATTGGCACTGAAGCACAGCTCCTCCTGGCACCCCGGCTGCCCGTGCTGGGCTGGATGTTCAAAGGCAGGGTCTCCTCTACACATCATGCAACTGATGCTACATGGAGTAAATGGGCTGCACTAATTACACAACGAACTCGAATAGGAAATCCCAGTCGTCCAGGCATTCTAGAAGTCATCATGGACTTGCCAGAGGGCAAAGATTTCGGAATGTCACCAGAGGAGGAGGTGATGCGTGCTGAAGAGGCCCCACCATATAATAAACTGTCAGAAAGTGAAAAGCAGTATGCCTTGTTTACTGATGGCTCTTGCCGTATTGTGGGAAAGCATCGGAGATGGAAGGCAGCTGTATGGAGTCCTGGACGACAAGTTGCGGAAACTGCTGACGGAGAGGGTGAATCGAGTCAGTTTGCCGAGGTGAAAGCCATCCAGCTGGCCCTGGACATTGCTGAACGAGAAAAGTGGCCAGTACTTTATCTCTATACTGACTCATGGATGGTGGCAAATGCCCTGTGGGGGTGGTTGAAGCAATGGAAGCAGAGCAACTGGCAACGCAGACGTAAACCCATCTGGGCTGCTGCACTGTGGAAAGATATTGCTGCCCGCGTGCAGAACCTGGTGGTGAAGGTACGTCATGTAGATGCCCATGTACCCAAGAGTTGGGCCACTGAGGAACACCAGAACAACCAACAAGTGGATAAAGCGGCTAAGATTGAAGTGGCTCAGATGGACTTAGATTGGCAACATAAAGGTGAATTATTTTTGGCCCGGTGGGCCCATGACACTTCAGGCCATCAGGGCAGAGATGCAACATATAGATGGGCCCGTGACCGAGGGGTGGACTTAACAATGGACACTATTGCCCAGGTTATTCATGAGTGTGAAACATGTGCTGCAATTAAACAAGCCAAGCGGTTAAAGCCTCTTTGGTATGGAGGACGATGGTTGAAGTATAAATATGGGGAGGCCTGGCAGATTGACTATATCACACTGCCACCAACCCGCCAAGGCAAGCGCCATGTGCTTACCATGGTGGAAGCAACCACCGGGTGGCTGGAAACATACGCTGTGCCCCATGCCACTGCCCGGAACACCATCCTGGGCCTTGAGAAACAGATTTTGTGGCGACACGGCACCCCAGAGAGAATTGAGTCAGACAATGGGACTCATTTCCGGAATAACCTTATAGATATTTGGGCCAAAGAGCATGGCATTGAGTGGGTATATCACATCCCCTCCCATGCACCAGCCTCTGGGAAAATCGAACGGTACAATGGGCTGTTAAAAACTACACTGAGAGCAATGGGTGGGGGAACTTTCAAGCATTGGGATACACATTTACCAAAGGCCACCTGGTTGGTCAACACCAGAGGATCTGCCAACAGGGCCGGCCCAGCCCAGTCAGAACTTTTACATATTGTAGAGGGGAACAAAGTTCCCGTGGTGCATATGAAGAATTTGCTGGGGAAGACAGTCTGGGTTATTCCTGCTTCAGGTAAAGGCAAACCCACTCGTGGGATTGCTTTTGCTCAGGGACCTGGATATACTTGGTGGGTAATGCGGGAAGATGGGGAAGTCCGATGTATACCTCAAGGGGATTTGATTTTAGGGGAAAACAGCCAGTGAACTCAATTGTATGCTGTTGCCTGCTGTGTAATGCTTTTATAGCCCATCAACTAGATGTCTCCAGGTCACCAGCGACTGGCCCTGACTTCCCTCCAGCCATCATCCCAACAGAGAATGAACTTTGAACATCATGGACCGAATGGACTCGGCAGCATTATAGGGATTGGTCCATGCACTAAGAAAATGATTTTTTCCTCTTGGTCTGTATGTATATGGATGTATATATGTGGGAGAGCGATGGTGTATTGAAAATGTTGGATCTGAGCACGACGTGAATGGTATGGAATAAGGGGTGGATAATGTCCTGGGTTCAGCAGTAGCAGTCATGTTTTTCCTTTGTGTTAGCTGGTGCAGTGCTGTGTATTGACTTCTAGCTTGAGAACAGTGTTGGTGAAGCCGATGTTTTCGGTTGTTGCTAAGTGATGTTTACCCTGACCAAGGACTCTGTGAGGCTCATGCTCTGCCAGGGAGGAGGGGAGGCTGTGAGGAAGCAGAGACGGGACGCCTGACCCGGGCTAGCCAGGGAGGTATTCCATACCACAGCACGTCATGCCCGGGGTGGGGGGGGTAACTGGGAGTTACCCGGAAGGACAGGGGCTTCCGGGTGGAACTCGCTTTCTTGGCCGGTGGTATCGTATTCTCTTCCCTTGTTATTTTCCCTTGTCATTGTTTTAGCTGATAGTAGCGGTGGTGATTTGTTGCTGGACTGTTCTTGTCTCAACCCGTAGGAGTTGCGCTCTCTCGATCCTCCTCCCCGTTCCTCTGGGAGCGGGGAAAGGGAGAGCCCCGGTGCGGGGGGGGGGGGGGGGGGGGGGGAGACAGACACGGACCTCGATTGTTGTCAGCTCGGCACCACTCACTGGGAGTGAGTGAAAAAGTTACCTGACTGGGTTTAAACCACGACAGTTCCCCATGCTACGGGCATTTGTATAGAGGCATCTGAGCCGAGCTCCAACTGAAGCCGGCTCATTGACTGGAGCGGCTGGGATATCTCTACATTGCTCCGAGCATTTTTTATGGGTTCTGGCATCTGACTGGGTGTGTTGGAATGGAATGATGCCCCCCTCCCCCAACACATCTAGTTTAAAGCCTCCTTGACCCTCAGAGACCACCACCACAATTCTGTACGCATGCAGGGAGCTTTCTGGAAAATGATGTAATCCATACGTAGCCTCATGAATATGTATGTATGCCCAGTGGCTATAAATGGACAGCTTGTGTGGCAATTGAGAGACCCATGTTAGGAGGAGCTATCCCCCGTGTCTCCCGGCGCCGCAATAAAGAATACCTGCTTGTCAGCTTGAAAACTTTGTTGGCAGGTTTGTTCCTGGAGTTTTCTCCGTGTCAGAAGTGAGAGAGATTGAGCGCTGTATCAATTCACATCATGAAGAAAATCTAGTGCAAATAGAGAACAAACTGTATTGCTTGTCTCAATAACTGTGTCTTGCTAATTCAATGGAAGAACAAGTACAGTAGGAAACATAAGAAATGGTACTTTCAGGATTTCTGTCTACTTTTTTAAACAATTAACTTCACCTGCAGTCTTTGAGGGTTACTGTTTACATGTATTCTCATAAAACTGCACCAGTGCTTGAAGAAGCCTGGTAAAACCCTAATCCAATTTATCCATTTGCTTATGCTAAAATTGTTATTAAAATTAAATTAAACCACAGTGTATTTTTTCTTGCATTCACAGAATCTTAGAGCACCAAGTTGATAGGGACCTCAAGGATTATTTTGTCCAACCTTTCTAGGCAAAGCATGACTTAGACTAGATGTCCCAGCAGCCTGAGCAGCCGAATCTTAAAAGTGTCCAATATTGGGAAATCCACCACTTCCCTGGGGAGATTATTCCAGTGACTGATTGTTCTGGAGAAGTGAAGTCTGCATGGAGACCTCATAGCAGCCTTCCGGTATCTGAAGGGGGCCTATAAGGATGCCAGAGAGGGTCTCTTCATTAGGGACTGTAATGATAGGACAAGAGGTTACAGGTTTAAACTTAAACAGGGTAAGTTTAGATTGGGTATAAGGAGGAAGTTCTTTACTGTAAGGGTGGTGAGGCCCTGGAATGGGTTGCCCAGAGAAGTTGTGAATGCTTCATCCCTGTCAGTGTTCAAGGCCAGGTTGGACAGAGCCTTGGGTGACATGGTTTAGTGTGAGGTGTCCCTGCGCATGGCGGGGGGGTTGGAACTAGATGATCCTTTCCAACCCTAAGTATTCTGTGATTCTATGATCTTCAGGAGGAGTTGGTTTTATTCTCTGAGGTTGCCTAAAATTTATTTAAGATTCGTTAAAAGTAAATAAATTAATTGCATGCAAAGCAATCCCTTTTTCATTGTGCCCAAGAACCATATCTCTGATCTCATTTCTTTATAGTAAAATATTACTGAGACTATTATAATTTAAAAAAAAAAAAAAAAAGAAAAAATAAAGACTTTAGTCAAGAACTAGTATTTTATCATGTGTTCAAGTTTCCGTGGAAAAATAGAACCAACTTTGCAAGGGAGTGCCTCTTAACTGGAAGAGGTTAACATTTCTTCTTAACATTGCTTCTAACTTTGACAACACAGATTATGAATGCAGACTGACCTCCTTGATATGGTTAAATCATCACAAAACTTAAATTTGCCAAAAGTTATTGTAGAACTCTGCTATGCTTTTTGTGGAGAATGAAAGTCCGGAGCTGGGACAAGATGCTGAAGGAATTCTACATATTGTTTTTAATTGAGTTGTGATTATAACTTTAGCATTACTAATTTTATATACTGGTTTTATTATACTTTAAGACTAATTATGATGCTTTACTGATATGATTACTATTTGTGTCTTTTGGATCTCTGTCATACATGGGCTGCTCTGTGAGCTTTCATTTTTCTGAAGACATTTTTCTTTGGTCACTGTCACTAATTTAAGGATGGATGTTGTTTTCTGCAACTGATGTTACTTTTAAGTGTGCTAGTGAAGTGTATATTTTATTGCCATTTAAATGAAGTGTACTGTAAGTGGTAAATAATCCAGAAATTTAGTTTGCAATTAGCTAAGATTCATGAGAATTTTTATCAGACAACCCTCTAAATATCCTTTTAGAAATGAATATGCATATTGTAACATGATAAAATAAAGATAATATGCATTTATCACCAGTGTACTTTTGTAATGTTCATATGTTTTCTCATATATTGTATTCGCAACTGTCAGTTGCCATTTATGTTTTTGGTTGTTTTTTTTTGTTGTTTTTTATTTTTTAACTGAGTAGAATAAGACTTGTGTAACACTGTTTTAGTGGTTTAAAACTTGTGAAATAGCTTACATGGCTGTTTATCAGAGCAACTGACCTTCACCAGAAGGAATCTGCAGGTTGAATTAAAGGGAAGGTAAAAAGTATATTTAATTTATTATCTGCTTTAAGGAGTACCTCTTCTATTTCTGTGACCTTTGCATGTCTTTTTTTCTTGTGTTGTACTAAAATAGAATGTTAGAAGAATATTGTTGCTATCATGTGTTTTTAAAAACACTTGAAGTCCAAGATCCCTGTAAGTGCAGAGGGAAGCAAAGTTTCCTTCAGGTGACAACACAGGTTAGGGAAAACAAATGCTTTGAAGAATTTTAGTCAACCACCATTAAATGTTTCCACTGATTACTTCCTCCTGGAGTAAGGGAATTATGTTTACTGTTCTGCAGAGAGCAGCAAAGTAGCAGAAGTATACTCCTGTTAGGTAGCATTGCTCTCTGAGACCTGATTTAGGGTTTTAACAAGCACGTTTTACCTCTGATGTTCAGTGTATCAATGGCTAAAATAGTCCTGTTGGCTTAAGCAAGCTAGTTTTAGAAACTGCTATTAGGAAAGCAAGCTTATAGAAAATATTGAAAGTGTTCCACTACTTTTCATTGTGTTTTTGTTTTGTTTTCTTTTTTCAAGTACAATGTAATATGTTTTATAACCTAATTTGAATAATATGCACAAAGCTGTGTATGTTAGAATTTGATTTATCTTTATTAACATATAATAATGTATTGCCAGCGTAAAGCTCTTGTCCAAAGTAAAATTTTGAGTATGTACTTGTTTAATGTTATGCTTGTATCTGTGTACAGAAAGCATAGAAACAATGTTGGACCAAGCAAACCTATTTCTCAGCCACGAAGAAACATTGTAGGCTGCAGAATACAGCATGGCTGGAAAGAAGGGAGTGGACCTGTAACACAATGGAAGGGCACAGTTCTTGATCAAGTTCCTGTAAATCCCTCTCTCTATCTTATTAAGTATGATGGATTTGATTGTGTATATGGACTAGAACTGCACAAAGATGAAAGAGTTTCAGCACTTGAAGTCCTTCCAGACAGAGTTGGTAAGAGTTTTTTTCCTATATGCGCAAATGTTGTCAGAACATTTAAATTTTATTATTTAAATTACTTTTCATCACATGGCAGATAATCTAAATGTTCTTTTTAATTTTTGTTGATTACACAAAGATTTGATGATACCAGAGTGCATAGTGCTGTCTTTTGTCTTTAAATGTCATGCAGAAAAGTCTGTATTTTTTTCTTGTTTAATTTTATCCCTAACAAGCTTATGTACATGTAACATTGATATTTCTATTAAAATTTAAATTCTGAGCTAGCTGAGAAATGTCCTAGCTGTGCTGTCTTGTGTGTTAGACAGTAATTTTGTGTTTGGTTGGAGGTTTTTTCATGTGCTTTCCCTAGGTATTAATAGAAATGGAGAGGAAAAAAGTGAAATAACTTGACTAGTAACAAGGCTTTATTTGTTTTCAGAATTAGCACTGAAATTTTAAACTGCAGATTTTTTCAAACTGTAAAGTTCAAAGTTTTCCTTAATAATTGTTTATTTCTGTATGGAATAACTTCTTGTTTTTCCTGACTGCAAAGATATCAGTAGCAGTCTCTAGAATGGGGTTAGGGGGAACCAAACCAAACACCTTCATTATCTTATCTTGTATTTAAAATACAGACACTGTTCTTTTCTGTGGTCTATATTACTTTCCCTTTACCTTGCATTATTGGGGGAGGGGGGGGGGGGGGGCTGTACAATGATGAAAAATGCCAATAAGAGTAGTTAACATGTTAAAATAATTTTTCAAGTTATGCAGTTCTTTGGTCTTCAGCTCTCCGGAATGGGCAATATTTGTTCTGTATGGGAATTGACTAACTTTCAAACAAGTTTATTCATGAATCTGGATAAAGATTATTATTTTTGCAAATACTTATTTCTGTACTTTTGAATGAACATACTGAACTATAATGAACTGCTACCATTTCAGCTTCATCTCGAATTAGTGATGCCCACCTGGCAGACACAATGATTGGCAAAGCTGTGGAACATATGTTTGAGACAGAGGATGGCTCAAAAGATGAATGGAGGGGGATGGTCTTGGCTCGAGCTCCTATTATGAACACATGGTTTTATATTACCTATGAGAAAGATCCTGTCTTGTACATGTACCAACTATTAGATGATTATAAAGAAGGTGACCTTCGCATTATGCCTGATTCCAGTAAGTAGGCCAGTTACTTTTTTCTTCCAGGAAGCTTCATCTCTTTGTATTATTGTTTGCCCTATGGTTTATGTATGGCAAATGGAGTTGACAAAGAAGAATCTTTTTAAGTATCAAAGGTTACAGCACAAAAAGAAATACATCTGTATTAAACAACTTCTGAAATATTTTACTTGAATCAGTGGTGAAATATGCAGTAAATACTGGAAAATCCTTTTCCATAGTAATTCCTAATTCTGATTAATATATGCATACTATTGTGGAAGAGATTACACTTAGATTTTTTAACAGAAAAAAGGCTTATGCTTTTCAGATTTAAGAATTAAGTTTTTCATGCACTCTTTTTTTCCTGAGACTATCTACTACTTACCTCTGTGTCCTTAAGGATACTTCTGGGTAGATTTTGCTAGAAAAGCAAATAATATAGAGTTCTCAATAGTATCCATTCTAGTGTGAAATCAAAAGCCCTTTTAACAGCATTATTGATTAAGGAGGTTACACTTAGCTTGGAAAAGATGTGCTCTTTTTGTAATGGAATGCTTGCATTGACATTTTGGATAAAGTGTGCGGGGAGAAGTAGTTCTAGCACACCTGCATTTCTGTTAAAGAGACTCAGTGCTTTGTTCTGCTGGGGCTTAAATTCAATATCTACAAGCGTTCTGTAATTGGTGTGTAAACCTTCATGTCAAAATATTTACTTTTCTAACCAATTGAAATGCTATTTTTGCTTCATAAAATTGAAGACAGTATTACCCAAAAAAAAAAAAAAATCTGTGACTGTACTTTCTGGAAGCATGGCAATAGTTAGGTGCTTGTCTGAACAGCTAATTTTAGACATACTCTGTGTTTTAAACTTGTGATTGTTTCTTAAGTGTCAAAGAAGGCTCTGAAGATTTGTACATTGGAAAAAATCCATAAATGACTACTGAAGTGCATTGTATTTTCATATTACAGATGATTCACCTCCTGCAGAACGGGAACCAGGTGAAGTTGTGGACAGCCTGGTGGGCAAACAAGTGGAATATGCCAAAGAAGATGGCTCAAAACGGACTGGCATGGTCATTCATCAAGTTGAAGCCAAACCATCTGTCTATTTCATCAAGTTTGATGATGATTTCCATATTTATGTCTATGATTTGGTGAAGACATCCTAGACATCATCATGAACTTCTGCCAAATTTGTGGAACTATTAAACATAAAATTTGTAAACACAAAGACTTGACTGTTTTTCAGTTAAATGAAAACTTAAATGTCCCTGTGAACCCATGATCTCTATCAGCAAAACTATTTTGTTCTGAATAATACAAATTTATGTGAACATCGCGCATTTTGCATAAGAGAACTCCTTTTCTTGAAGGAAGTCAATATATTTGGGTGGGAGGGAGTTAAAAGCTAAGAACAGCTGAAAATTCAAGCTGTGTGAAGTCAATCTAGTATTGTAATCTAGATTTTCTCATATATTTTAACATTTTCTTCAACCTTGCACTCACCTATTCAACTGCCACATGCAAGTGTAGCTTGCTATTTTTGATATGCCTTCTTTTGTAACATTAATTTCTTGGTTACTGGCAGTCCTTGTTTTCTGAGTTGGGACAGAGGTGACTCTTCTGAAAGGTTTAAACAATTTATTCAGCAGTAAAGAGTGCCTAACCCAAGTAACATCAATCTACTGTGTTCCTACACTTTATTTCAAATTAAGCTTTTTAAGAGCTTCCAGTATATGGAAATACTTATGCATTTTTACTATTCACAGGGCAGTAGAATATCAAGTGTTTGATTTATGCACCTTTCAGTGAAAAGACTTTAAACTATAAAAAGATATTTAATCTGTGTAAACAGTTAATTAGAAAATGGAGGTTAAGGACCTTTGTTTACAAGTTGTAGAAGCCAGTAAAATATACACAACAAAGCTGCCTTTAATCCCAAATGTTGTACTCTCTTTCATTATACACATTTCTCAGCAGAACCCAAGTGCTTGGTGCCACAAGTTTAACAGTATATATGCTACTTAAGATTTTAGACTACGCCTTGGCAATCAGTAGTCTCTCATTTAACCTAGCAACCTGGATGTTTGAGTGTGGACTCAAAAACCTAATAGTAGTTAATCTTTTACATGGTAAATACACTCTTATGAGGGTGGGGGGTCCTTTTACACTGAAGACCTTCTTTAGAGGAGAAATATTCATTGCCTTCTGCTCAGTCTGCTGTATTCATTTGTTTTGTTTGGGGTTTTGCTTTTGGTTCAAGAAGGCATCTTCTCCATATATTCTTTTTCTGGCTTTTCCATGTAGAGGCTGTCCAGACAAATCTCCAATTTAAACCTGTTGTACTTGCTTTGAGGTATGATGTTAACATGAATTTCATTCTATGAGCACTAGAGTTCTACATGCCAGTGGTGTACTAAGGGGAGCTATAGACAGTCTCAGTGGTTTATTCATCTGCATTAGAATGTGGATGTAAATTGCAGCCCACAATAGCAGAATCCTTTCACAATTGTAATCTTGTGAGATAGTTGTAAATCAAGGTTAGGTTATTTGTTTTTTAAGTGTAGCAACTTTTAAAAGCATCAGAATTGCAACAAGGATCAACACAGCAACAGAATTGTCATGCTAGTGTAGAGCTCTACAAGCTTCAAAATACTGCTTCACAGAAATACAGTATGTGAAGAATGTGAATAGTCGACACTATTGATGGAAAGAAGGAATACATAGATATCCAACTTCATGCTGTTAGTGGAAGGATGCTTGAATGGTACTGACAGAGAGATCAGAGGTCTGACCTCTATTGTGGGTATTCTTGATATCAAAGACTCAGTGGTTTAAGTCCTTTTCTGTCCATTTTTTTGCTTGATTTCATATTTTAGCCTTAAGGCTTGTGCCTCATTATGATGTTAAATGGTAATATTGTGTAAATATGGTATTTCAGTTCTTTGTCCCTTTCTACTATATTGCATTATGTATGTCCTGTATTTCATCATGGGCAACCAAAGGCAGGCTACTGTCTTTCAGTTCACAGCTTCTCGATCCAGTCTTTAAGCACTAAGTACCTGAGTCAGTAAATTTTTATTGTGTTTTGAACAAAGTGAGCAGATTTGCAACATAGTGCTTTCATCCTGCAGATCTGTTATGTGCTTTCTATTGACTCTTAAGAGTCCTGCATGTAAATCTCAAAGCTGAGCCTGGCTCCATGAGCCCAAGTTGATATTTGTGGCACAAGAATGGGTGTATTGATTGCATACAAAATACATTAATAACTTAGTACAATGAATTTTGGGGTTTACATCTAAAGAATACAAGGTTTGTTTTGAAATATTTGAGGTGTGCGCCTACTGGAACATTTTTAGCATTAGACTTGCATTTGTGGGTTTTATGCAAGCCACTCTAATACACAACATATTTTACTAATTGAAATATAATCTATACACTATAAAATTTTCTGTTTGTTTTTAGATGTCCCCATTGTCTGTTGCATGGGGTTTTTTTCCTTTCATCTTTTTTCTTAGGGGGAGTGGTATTGGTTTTGTGGCTATTATTTAATAGCTTACACCACCTTTTTGAGACTTGAGACTAATTCCACTCCCTGCCATCTGCTTTGGACTTTATTTTAGGCTCATGTTTCAGATCTGCATGCAGTGCTTGTATTACCTTAGTAACTACTACATGTTGGTCCCTTGTTCTAGGGGTTCAAATTACTTTCCAAATTTATCATAGGTCTTGTGATGGCACAAGCCATGGATTTTTGTATAGAGGTTATTTGCCTTTCTCATTTACCTGCTGTAGTATTGTTGTATATTGTGTGTGTGCATGATGTCAGGCTGCCATGTAAAACTTTTTAAAAATCAAAAAAAAAGCCCCCAAAAAAACCCCCAAAACGCACCAAACACACACACAAAAAAACCCAAAAAAAACCATAAATCTTAAATTCAGACCATTATTTTTTTGCATGCTTATAATATTAGAATGTTCAATGTAACAAACTGAAGTTGCATGTTATAATGTTTGGGTTTTGTTCTGGTTTTATTTTGTGTTCATTTTTTTGTGAAATTTCTTATTATGCTGTTTGAATGGTTGTTAGTAGAATTAAATGCACTGGTGAGGCGAACATAGTTCCAATGGAAGGTAATTTTCCACTTGTATGTGTCATACAGCATTTGAAGGAACCGTGCATGCATTCTGTTCAAGAATAAATAAAATCACAATCAATTAATAAAACATTAATTTTAGGGGGTTTTTTTGAGTGCCAAACCCTAAACTAAGTTGGACTACATCAAGACTGAAACACTTTGGGGAAATTTCTACTTATTGCAATAGGTATAAGCCATCTTTAAATTAATTATTTTAAAATGGAGGCTTTATCTTCAGATACAATAGACTGCAGTTGCTTAAGGGCAAAAGAATTATGGAAAAAGCAGGTTTTGGTTCCTTCAAAATGCTGTGCTTTTTGTATTTTACATTATTAGTGAAATTAGGATGGTTCTTGGTATGTGTATAGTTCAAAGGTCTTCGTGTTCACATTTTAAAATTAGGTAACAACTTCATATTTAGAGCTTGGCTTCATTATTTTTTTTTCTTTGCATATAGAAGTATGAATACTTTAAGTCTGTTACTTAATTCTGTAAGTAATTTTTATAATTATGATGTAACTCTATCCTTAAAGCATTTAAAATAAATCCTTTATGTGCAACTCATGACTGTAAATTTTATTCTCATGAGCAAAATGTAGTGATGCAACTTCAGATTGTGAAGAAGCAGTTTCTTTGGTATTAATTAAAAAGAACTTAGTATTTTAAAGTTGAGCCATGTATGCTGGTATAATACTTTCCCCTATGAAATGTTTTCTTGCTATATCAATTTTTTTTTCTTTTGGAATTTGATTGAGGTAAATCATAATGCTTAAATTGTATTTCACCCAAAGCAGGAAAATTCCTCCTCAGAGCTTTATGCAAGTCTGTGAGGGACCCTCTTATTTCCAGAACACACTATATCTCACACTGTTAGTAGTAGTTTAGCAGCAAAGAACAGTAGAACTGTTTGTCAGTGTTTATCTGATACATTTGTCTGCTTTGAATTAATGCACTTAACTAAAATTTGAATTTTATTTTAATAAATTAAGAAAAAAAATAAAAGATATTAAAAGGTATTATCCAAACCTCTAGATAATGAGAAGTGAAGAAAGCAATCATAGAATCAAGAATGGTTAGGGTTGGAAAGGACCTTAAGATCATCTAGTTCCAACCCCCCGCCATAGGTAGGGATACCTCACACTAGACCATGTCGCTCAAGACTATCCAACCTGGCCTTGAACACTGCCAGGGATGGAGCATTTATCACTTATTTGGGCAACCTGTTCCAGTGCCTCACCACCTTCACAGTAAAGAACTACTTCCTTATATCTAACCTGAACTTCTCCTGTTTAAGTGGGAACCCATCACCCCTTGTCCTATCTCTAAAGTCCCTGATGAAGGGTCCCTTTCCAGCATGCTTGTAGGCCCCCTTCAGATACTGGAAGGCTGCTATGAGACCTCCAAGCAGCCTTCTCTTCCTAAGGCTAAACAGCCCCAACTTTCTCATCCTGACTTCATATGGGAGGTGCTCCAGCCCTCTTATCATCCTCATGGCCCTCCTCTGGACTTGCTTCAACAGCTCAATGTTCTTCTTATGTTGAGGACACCAGTACTCCAAGTGGGGTCTCACAAGAGGAGAGCAGAGCAGAGTGACAGGATCACCTCTTTAGATCTGCCAGTCATGCTTCTTTTGATGAAACCCCAGATATGGTTGGCTTTCTAGGCTGCAAGCACACACTGCCGGATCATGTTCAGTTTCTCGTCGACCAACAGCCCCAAGTACTTCTCCACAGGGCTGTTCTGAATCACTTCTCCACCCACCCTGTAGCTGTGCATGGGGTTGCCCTGACCCAGGTATAGGACCTTGCACTTCACATTGTTGATCTTCATGAGGCTGGCATTGGGTCACGTCTCAAGTGTGTCAAGGTCCCTCTGGATTGCATCCCTTCCCTCCACCTGTCAATACTACTGTCCATGTTGCTAACAAAGATGTTGAACAGGATCAGTTCCAACACTGACCCCTGAGGGACACCTCTTATTACTGGTCTCCGTTTGGACATTGTGCCATTGACCGCAAATCTTTGCGTGCAGCCATCCACTATGGGGCCAGGCAAGTTTTTTGGGGGATCCTTGGCAGAATGATGATGACACTAAGTTGTAGTTACAATTAAAGCTATATTTTTTAGCAGAATTTTATGATCAGCTTAGAATCTTGTGATCAGAGTAGCACAGGTGTTTTAATAACCAGAATCAGTTTAGCACAATTTTATAGTATAAAAGTAAGTAGTTATAAGTAGTTTATAAGTAGTGTAGCACTTTTTTTATAGCACAGTTTAGCTTATGGTTTCTAATCACCTGGACCATCTGCAGATCTAGTCAAATCTGAATACATGACTTGCCATATCAATATAATAATCATAATCTAGACTCAAAATATGCAAAATAATGCAAGTCACTCAATTCTTAGTAGAAGCAGATGACAGTGGAGATATCCCTGACCACTGGAGGATCACAAGTTTTGCTTTCTGGCAGCAATTCTGGTCCAAGTCCAATGGGACTTTTAACTGTTTGATTTTATAGACTGTGCTCTGTGTGCACTGGTATACTTCCCTGTTCTGTGCCAGAGTCATCACAACCTGTTTGGCCAGGTGCCTGGAAACTTCAAGGATGGTAAGGAGGGAAGAAGTCTGTCTGGTTCTCATAAACCTGAGCAGGACATTGTAAAAAATAAAAGAGCCCTTTCCCCTGAAAATAGTGCCTATGCAAATTTCCATTCATTTAACTTGAATGTGCATTTAAAGTAGCATAAAGTGTGCTTTAAGTTGTGGTGATTCATAAATTATTTATTATTGCATGAGACCCCACTTGGAGTACTGTGTGCAGTTATGGTGTCCTCAACAAAAGGTGTC
The DNA here is from genome assembly GCF_033815535.1 of Pezoporus flaviventris. Classification (NCBI taxonomy): domain Eukaryota; kingdom Metazoa; phylum Chordata; class Aves; order Psittaciformes; family Psittacidae; genus Pezoporus; species Pezoporus flaviventris. The sequence continues at coordinate 79,180 of NW_026892741.1, read as the reverse complement.
CTGGGTTCAGCTGTAGCAGTCAATTTTCTCCTTCTTAGTAGCTGGTGCAGTGCTGTGTTTTTGACTTTTGAGAACAATTCTAATAACACACCAGTGGTTTTAGTTGTTGCTAAGTAATGTTTACTCTGATCAAGGACTTTTTCAGTCTCATCCTCTATCAGGGAGGAGGGTCACAGGAAGCTGGGAGTACGCAGAGACAGAACACCTGACCTAAAGTAGCCAAAGGGGCATTCCATACCACAGCACATCATGCCCAGTATATAAAGTGGGGGGAGTTACCCAGAAGGCCCAGATCATTGCTCAGGTCGGGCTGGGTATCGGTTGGCGGGTGACGAGCAATTGTATTCTTTCCCCTTGTTATTTCCCTTATCATTATTATTATTGGTGGTGGTAGTAGTAGTTTTCTATTATACCTTAGTTACTGGACTGTTCTTAACTCATGGGAGTTACATTCTTTCAGTTTTCCTCCTGTCGTGGTTTAAACCCAGTCAGGTAACTTGTTCACTCACTCCCAGTGAGTGGTGCCGAGCTGACAACAATCAAGGTCCGTGTCCGTCTCCCCCCCCCCCTGCACCGGGGCTCTCCCCTTCCCAGCTCCCGGAGGAACGGGGAGGAGGATCAAGAGAGTGCAACTCCTATGGGTTGAGACAAGAACAGTCCAGCAACAAATCACCACCGCTACTATCAGCTAAAACAATGATAAGGGAAAATAACAAGGGAAGAGAATACGATACCACCGGCCAAAAAACGAGTTCCACCCGGAAGCTCCTGTCCTTCCGGGTAACTCCCAGTTACCCCCCACCCCGGGCATGACGTGCTGTGGTATGGAATACCTCCCCGGCTAGCCCGGGTCAGGCGCCCCGTCTCTGCTTCCTCGCAGCTTCCCCTCCTCCCTGGCAGAGCATGAGCCTCACAGAGTCCTTGGTCAGGGTAAACATCACCCAGCAACAACCGACAACATCGGCTTCACCAACACCATTCTCAAACCAGAAGTCAAAACACAGCACCGCACCAGCTAACACAAAGGAAAAAAAACATGACTGCTACTGCTGAACCCAGGACATTATCCACCCCTTATTCCATACCATTCACGTCGTGCTCAGATCCAACATTTTCAATACACCATCGCTCTCCCACATATATACATCCATATACATACAGACCAAGAGGAAAAAATCATTTTCTTAGTGCATGGACCAATCCCTATAATGCTGCCGAGTCCATTCGGTCCATGATGTTCAAAGTTCATTCTCTGTTGGGATGATGGCTGGAGGGAAGTCAGGGCCAGTCGCTGGTGACCTGGAGACATCTAGTTGATGGGCTATAAAAGCATTACACAGCAGGCAACAGCATACAATTGAGTTCACTGGCTGTTTTCCCCTAAAATCAAATCCCCTTGAGTTATACATCGGACTTCCCCATCTTCCCGCATTACCCACCAAGTATATCCAGGTCCCTGAGCAAAAGCAATCCCACGAGTGGGTTTGCCTTTACCTGAAGCAGGAATAACCCAGACTGTCTTCCCCAGCAAATTCTTCATATGCACCACGGGAACTTTGTCCCCCTCTACAATATGTAAAAGTTCTGACTGGGCTGGGCCAGCCCTGTTGGCAGATCCTCTGGTGTTGACCAACCAGGTGGCCTTTGGTAAATGTGTATCCCAATGCTTGAAAGTTCCCCCGCCCATCGCTCTCAGTGTAGTTTTTAACAGCCCATTATACCGTTCGATTTTCCCAGAGGCTGGTGCATGGTAGGGGATGTGATATACCCACTCAATGCCATGCTCTTTGGCCCAAATATCTATAAGGTTATTCCGGAAATGAGTCCCATTGTCTGACTCAATTCTCTCTGGGGTGCCGTGTCGCCACAAAATCTGTTTCTCAAGGCCCAGGATAGTGTTCCGGGCAGTGGCATGGGGCACAGCGTATGTTTCCAGCCACCCGGTGGTTGCTTCCACCATGGTAAGCACATGGCGCTTGCCTTGGCGGGTTGGTGGCAGTGTGATATAGTCAATCTGCCAGGCCTCCCCATATTTATACTTCAACCATCGTCCTCCATACCAAAGAGGCTTTAGCCGCTTGGCTTGTTTAATTGCAGCACATGTTTCACACTCATGAATAACCTGGGCAATAGTGTCCATTGTTAAGTCCACCCCTCGGTCACAGGCCCACCTATATGTTGCATCTCTGCCCTGATGGCCTGAAGTGTCATGGGCCCACCGGGCCAAAAATAATTCACCTTTATGTTGCCAATCTAAGTCCATCTGAGCCACTTCAATCTTAGCCGCTTTATCCACTTGTTGGTTGTTCTGGTGTTCCTCAGTGGCCCGACTCTTGGGTACATGGGCATCTACATGACGTACCTTCACCACCAGGTTCTGCACGCGGGCAGCAATATCTTTCCACAGTGCAGCAGCCCAGATGGGTTTACGTCTGCGTTGCCAGTTGCTCTGCTTCCATTGCTTCAACCACCCCCACAGGGCATTTGCCACCATCCATGAGTCAGTATAGAGATAAAGTACTGGCCACTTTTCTCGTTCAGCAATGTCCAGGGCCAGCTGGATGGCTTTCACCTCGGCAAACTGACTCGATTCACCCTCTCCTTCAGCAGTTTCTGCAACTTGTCGTCCAGGACTTCATACAGCTGCCTTCCATCTCCGATGCTTTCCCACAATACGGCAAGAGCCATCAGTAAACAAGGCATACTGCTTTTCACTTTCTGACAGTTTATTATATGGTGGGGCCTCTTCAGCACGCACCACCTCCTCCTCTGGTGACATTCCGAAATCTTTGCCCTCTGGCAAGTCCATGATGACTTCTAGAATGCCTGGACGACTGGGATTTCCTATTCGAGTTCGTTGTGTAATTAGTGCAGCCCATTTACTCCATGTAGAATCAGTTGCATGATGTGTAGAGGAGACCCTGCCTTTGAACATCCAGCCCAACACGGGCAGCCGGGGTGCCAGGAGGAGCTGTGCTTCAGTGCCAATCACTTCCGAAGCAGCTCGAACCCCTTCATACGCTGCCAGTATCTCTTTCTCAGTTGGGGTATAGCTGGCCTCAGATCCTTTGTATTCCCGACTCCAAAAGCCGAGGGGTCGACCTCGAGTCTCTCCTTGAGCTTTCTGTCAGAGGCTCCAGGTAGGACCGTTCTCCCCAGCTGCAGTGTACAGTACATTTTTTACATCTGGCCCGGTCCGGACTGGTCCAAGGGCTACTGCGTGAACTATCTCACGTTTAATTTGCTCAAAGTCTTGTCGCTGCTCAGGGCCCCATTTAAAATCATTCTTCTTCCGGGTCACATGATAGAGAGGGCTTACAATCGAACTGTAATTTGGGATGTGCATTCTCCAGAACCCCACTGCACCCAAGAAAGCTTGCGTTTCTTTCTTATTAGTTGGTGGAGACATTGCTGTTATCTTGTTGATCACATCTGTGGGGATCTGTCTACGTCCATCTTGCCATTTTATTCCCAAAAATTGAATCTCTTGTGCAGGTCCCTTGACCTTACTCCGTTTTATGGCAAAACCGGCTTTCAGCAGGATTTGGATTATTTTCCTCCCTTTCTCAAAGACTTCTTCCGCTGTTCATACTGAAGTTCTAGCATGTCCGGTACGGCAGCACTCAATGGTGGTGTGACTTCATTCAGGCCACGATAGTCTACTGTTAGTCTCCATTCTCCATTAGACTTTCGCACTGGCCATATGGGGCTATTGAAGGATGAGCGGGTCCTGCTGATCACCCCCTGACTCTCCAGTCTACGGATCAGCTGATGGATGCGAATCAGGGAGTCTTGGTTGGTGCGATATTGCCGCCGGTGCACTGTTGTGGTCGCAATTGGCACTTGTTGTTCTTCAACTTTCAGCAACCCCACAGCAGAGGGATCTTCTGAGAGACCAGGCAAGGTGGACAGCTGCTCAATTTCCTCAGTCTCCAAAGCAGCAATACCAAAAGCCCACCGGTACCCTTTTGGGTCTTTGAAGTACCCTCTCTTGAGGTAGTCTATGCCGAGGATGCATGGAGCCTCTGGACCAGTCACAATAGGGTGCTTTTGCCACTCCCTCCCAGTCAGGCTGATTTCAGCCTCCAGCACAGTCAACTCTTGGGATCCTCCTGTTACTCCAGAAATATAGATGGGTTCCACCCCTTGACAGCTTGATGGCATCAGGGTACACTGTGCACCGGTATCTACTAGAGCCTTATACTTCTGTGGGACTGATGTGCCAGGCCGTCTGATCCACACAGTCCAGTAAATACGATTGTCCCCTACCTCCACCTGGCTGGAGGCAGGGCCCCTCTAATGGTCGTCACAGCATTGGACACTTAAGTCGTGTTGAAAGGGATTATTCTTAGTTATCACAGGAGCTGGAGTAAAATCAGCTCTTCCACTCCATCTGGGAAACTGCTCACCAGAGACTGAAGCCGTAGCTCTCATGGGACGATCAGTCTTGGCCCTTGCTACCCTCTTCAGTTCACTCACCCGTTCCTCCAAAGCTGAAGTAGGTTTTCCATCCCACTTTGTCATGTCTTCTCCGTGATCCAGCAGGTAAAACCATAGGGTACCCCGTGGCGTATACCTTCTGTATCTCCTCTCTTGAATAATAGGACGTCTTTTGTTAATAGCTGAGACGTGTGTGGGTAGACGTGAGGAGCTGGATAAATCAGATACATCGTCCCTCAATTTTTCGAGGTCCTGGGACAGTTTTTTCACAGCTGAGATGATGGAAGGGGTGAGATTGTCTTCGAACTCTCGGAGTTTATGAACCATTTCATCCACTGTTAGTGGTACTATGTCATTCCAGGTCACTGTTGGCAATGAATGGGCATATGATGACGGTGCATTCCGTGTAAGTTTTCTCCACATGGGTCGTGTACATTCAACTTCATCTGGATCTATAGGTGTATCCCCGTTATTCGGCTTGATGTGATAGAGCATCTCTACGATGGCCGATTCCCTCAGAGACTGGATGCCTTTGTCTATAGTAGTCCACTTGGCCGAATGACTCGTAACATCGTCCTTGTACGGAAACCTTTCTTTCACAGCTGCCAAGAGCCTCCTCCAAAGGCTGAGGGACTTTTTCTCTCTTGCAATTGCTTTGTCAATTCCCCCTTCTCTAGCAAGTGATCCCAGCTGCTTGGCTTCTGTACCTTCTAGTTCGTGACCATCGGCCCCATTGTCCCAGCATCGGAGTAACCAGGTGATGATGCGCTCCCCTGGTTGACGGGTAAAATCTTTTCGCATATTCCGCAGCTCGGTTGAGGTCCGAGGTCGAGAAGTTACCTCTTCTTCTTCTTCTCCGTCATGTGATGATGACTCCTGATCAGATTCTCGACCGGGTGGTGAATTCATTGGTTCTTCATCTCGCTTCACCCTTTTTGCCTCCTTTTTGCTTGTTCTCTTGCGTACAGGGGCAACTGATATTGGTACGAATTGGTCCTCTGGTTTGGCTGCAGTGATTATCACTGTGGTTCGAGTAGCGACTGTACTTGTTGCTGGGGGTGGTGTAGCTACTGTGCTTGGAGCTGGGGTAACCGCGCAGACTGTTGCAGTTGAAGTTTGAGCAGCTGCTGTACTTGCCACTGGGGTAGCTGCGCAGTTCATTGCAGCCAAAGTTTGAGTAGCGACTGTCGCTTTGCTCTCAAATCCGCCGATATTCTTTTCCTTTTGAAGGTGCTGGATAGTGTTGAACAAGGCCCTGTAAGCATAGGCCAAGCCCCAGCACGTTGCCGTGATTTGTCCATCTCTGGTATGGCCAGAATGACCACACACCTCATTTAAGTGTTTTACTAATTCTTCTGGATTTTGCAGTTGTTCGGTAGTGAAATTCCAAAATACTGGAGGGGCCCACTGACCTAGATACTTGCCCATACTATCCCACACACCCTGCCACTCATGGCTGTCCAGCCTCTGGGAAAATCTCTCGGTCCTCCTACATCTTCTTTTGACCCCAGACAAGACCCAAACCTGAATCTGCTTAACTCTTGAAATCAGTAGTGGGCAAAACACACTCTGTATGCGTGTTAGCATGGTGATTCCCATCACCATCAGCAAACAAGTCTCAACAGCATTAAAAGGCCATTCAAAAACTTCAAAACTCTCAAATGTAAATGGTCTGGGGGGACGACTAGGAGGGTAAAAGGATGTCTCCTTCACAGGTTGAGCACCTGAGAAGGAGAAAAAAGATGTGTAATTGCTAAGCACCTCCATCATATACCTCCCAAAGTATAAAGGTGGTGACCACACTGGGAACATAAGCCAGATCAGTTTCATGATCAATGATTCTATTGTATTACAAGTCATTACCATAAAGTACAATGGGATAAAAACCTTAGCCGAAGCCCCACACTTGAAAAACACTAATACAGCCAATACCGGATGGACGTAAGATATGGTATACTGAAACTGTGAGATCAAGAGGAAAAACCTTGAGAGCCAATAAATCAGCATTGTGACGAGTGACTATCAATCCAGTCAGATCTGTTCTTATCTCAACCCCTCGTGCCCCACGTTGGGCGCCAAAAAGAACTGTCGTGGTTTAAACCCAGTCAGGTAACTTGTTCACTCACTCCCAGTGAGTGGTGCCGAGCTGACAACAATCAAGGTCCGTGTCCGTCTCCCCCCCCCCTGCACCGGGGCTCTCCCCTTCCCCGCTCCCGGAGGAACGGGGAGGAGGATCGAGAGAGTGCAACTCCTACGGGTTGAGACAAGAACAGTCCAGCAACAAATCACCACCGCTACTATCAGCTAAAACAATGATAAGGGAAAATAACAAGGGAAGAGAATACGATACCACCGGCCAAGAAAACGAGTTCCACCCGGAAGCTCCTGTCCTTCCGGGTAACTCCCAGTTTCCCCCCACCCCGGGCATGACGTGCTGTGGTATGGAATACCTCCCCGGCTAGCCCGGGTCAGGCGCCCCGTCTCTGCTTCCTCACAGCTTCCCCTCCTCCCTGGCAGAGCATGAGCCTCAGAGAGTCCTTGGTCAGGGTAAACATCACCCAGCAACAACCGACAACATCGGCTTCACCAACACCGTTCTCAAACCAGAAGTCAAAACACAGCACCGCACCAGCTAACACAAAGGAAAAAAAACATGACTGCTACTGCTGAACCCAGGACACCTCCCCATCCCTCTGGGAGGAGGGGGGAGGAAGAAGGGGGGGGGGGGGGTGAGCAAGGTGAGCAAGTGGCTGTGTGGTTCTGAGTTGCCAGCTGGGCTTAAACCATGACAGAAGGACATGAAGCTGTTGGAACAAGTCCAGAGGAGGGCCACAACAATGATAAGGGGCCTGGAGCACCTCCCATATGAAGACTGGATGAGAAAGTTGGGGCTGCTTAGCCTGGAGAAGAGAAGGCTGCATGGAGACCTCATAGCAGCCTTCCAGTACCTGAAGGGAGCCTACAAGGAATGTGCCAGCTATTGGTAAGACCTCTTTGTGTGTGTGTGTGAGTGGAATTTGGTGCCCACTCCTGGAGTCAGACTGGGGATGTAGGCGCCCTGCAACCTGTGGTGCCAGCTACTGGAGCACGTGAGGATCCTAGCATCAGTAGCTGAGGGGACATAGATTTCTGAATCTAAGGAGAGTCCTGCAGACTTTGTGCCTGGGGTGCAAACTACTTTTTGGCAACTGGTGTGAGTGGACTGGGTGCCAGCTACTGGAGTCACGCCATCTGTCACCAGTATCTGGCACTAGCCAGCTACTGGAGCAAGTGAATGTCTCAGGGCCAGCTACTGGAGTGAGTGGGGGTCTTCAATCTCCAGCTACTGGGGTGGGAAAGGGGGGAGGGGGTGCATCCCAAAAACAAGCTACTATGAAAAATCATGAATGAGGTGAATGAGGGGCTCAACACCAGCAGCTGGAAGCTGGAGCAGGACTGCGGGTCAGAGCCTGTGTGAGCCTAGTGTCTGTATCTTCCACAAACCTGGTGTGCATGGTTATGTGTGTGTGTAATTCCCTAGCAAACTTCAAGGTGGACTTGCCATTGAATTTGAACCTGTAAAGCAGGTAAGAGGGCCTGGGATCTGGGCCAGGGTACTGGATGGACAGAGAGGGCTGTGCCATACTCAAGGGATCTGTGAATGTGCATGTGTTTGTGAATCTACAGAGCATTGTGTGTGTGCCTTCACTACTGACCTTCTATCTCTACCAGATGAGAAGCAGGAAGGGGACTTGGCTGTCTGTGTTAGGTTTATATGGGTCCTGTATGTAGGTGCTGTTGAAGACAGTGCCTTGTCTGTGGCAGTCTGCGTAACCAGCTGTGTCAGTGCCCTTTGTGTCAGTCTGTATGTGTTTGTGTGTCTCTGGAATATGTATTCATCTTTGCTAGTGGATGAACCTGCAAATGGGAAAGCATTCCTCAGCTTGGGCAGAGACCCCAGGGAAACCAGGCTGGGCTCCAGTGGCCAGGATGGAGAAAGCCCTGAGTCCTGGGCCAGAGCTGCTGGAGGTGGTGCCTGCGCTCTTAACATCCCTTAATAAAATTATTGCCTGAATGACTGATATAAATCAAAACAACATTCTGATGGTCCTTTAACTTCATATTAACAAACAAGACTGTACATAGATGAATATGTGTAGTATTTTGGCTTCCATAGAATTAGTGTAACACATATGGAACATCTCATATTTTAAAATATAGTCAAACTATGTAGGCAAATGGCCTAAATTAACCTCACATGTGCTCCAATATCAGAATTTTTACATTTCAAAAATAATGTTAGTGTGAAAGGGGAAAGCTGAATTGCCTAAGATTTATAGATGATAGTAATGAGTGTGTCATGGTTTAAACCCAGCTGGTAACACAGATCCATGCAGCCTCTTGCTCACTCCCCCCCTTCTTCCTCCCCCCCTCCCCCTGCTCCTGGAGGGATAGGGAGGAGAATCAAAAGAATGTAATAAAACAATAAGCACAAGTGACGCACAATACAAATTGCTCACCACCCACCAGCTGATACCCAGTCCAACCTGAGCAGTGATCTGGGCCTTCTGGGTAACTCCCCCCACTTTATATACTGGGCATGATGTGCTGTGGTACGGAATGCCCCTTTGGCTACTTTGGGTCAGGTGTTCTGTCTCTGCTTCCTCCTGGCTTCTTGTGCCCCTCCTCATTGGCAGAGCATGAGACTGAAAAGTCCTTGATCAGAGTAAACATTACTTAGCAAGAACTAAAATCATCAGTGTGTTATCAGCATTGTTCTCAGGCTAAAGTCAAAAGCACAGCACTACACCAGCTACTAAGAAGGAGAAAAATGACTGCTACTGCTGAACCCAGGACAGTGTGGAAGGAAGGAAAATTCATGATCATTGCTAAAAAAATGCACTGTAGTAAATTTGTGATGCATGCAGTCATCTCCCTCAATTTTCTTTCACCTCCTGTATTATGTTCAGATGTTCCTTTATGGAGTAAGAACTTCTGCATTCAATACAGGATCCAAATTGCAAAGAAAAGTGGTGATGATGACTTTTTTTCCACTGAGATCATTAAAGAGCAAGAGAAAGTCTGCACAGTGCTGCTAAAGAGGGAAAATTGTATCCCATGGATTCTTCTTTCATATATATTTCCACTTTCTGATAAAATATTTGGTTATATCTCTGATAAACATTTTAGAAATAATCAATGGGATTTCAAGTTTGTCTATCTTATTTGTTGGAGTCTTTTTGTCACTGAGATTAGCCATTAAATTTGAATGGCTACTTGACCGGATAAACAAGCAGAAATAACTGTCAAAGAACTATTGGATATTTCTCACTAGTGGGATAACAGTGAGAAAGCAGTGTCCAGCGAGGTATAATGGCAAGTGAATTGACTGATGGCTTTTTACAAGGCTCTCTACCATAGCTATAAAGAGAGTTAAATGCTCAATTCAGAAACAATAATCCTTTAATCCCTGGGCCAGATTATGGTTGGTCCTGTCCCATGCATAGCTCACTCTTTGAAAGGTGGTTAACCACAGGTAAGGAAGGCTCTGTCTCAATGCTCAGTGGTACTTAGGTAGTCCTATCCCATTCTAAGTCTTTTATTTCTTTTCAAGTAGGTAAAAATCCATCTCAGAAGAAAAATCTGAAATGCAGATTATGATGTGGTTTCACTGTGAGTATTGAAAACTTAGGTTTTGAGGCTTCCTTAAAACTTAACTCCCTATATATGCAGACAGCAAATCTACTCTGCTGTAGAGCTTCCAGGTCCTTGCATCCTAAGCCTGAATTTCTGCCTCTTCACTGTGCCCCATTTGCAGTAATCTGTTCCTGTGGCTTTGGCTCAGAATCATCCTTGGAGCAGCCTGTTTTCAGAGTTAAAGGCCTTCTGGAAAATTACTTTGGGCAAGATAGCAAAAATGCTCCTACTGGGCACAGGTAGAAGGCTGTCCATGTACTTCAGGGTCTTCCACCTGTAAATTGCATCTTTTCCAGCATTATGGAATATGAATCATAGAATAGTTTCGGTTGGAAGGGGCCTTTTTAAAGGTCATCTAGTTCCAACCCTCCTGCCATGGGCAGGGATACCTTCCACTAGACCAAGTTGCTCAAAGCCTCATTCAACCTGGCCTTGAACACCTCCAGGGATGGGGCATCCACAACTTTTCTGGGAAACCCATTCCAGTGTCTCACCACTCTCATAGTGAAGAACTTCTTCCTTATATCCAATCTAAACGTCCGTGTTTAAGTTTTAACCCATTACCCCTTGTCCTATCACTACATACCCATGTAAAAAAGCCCCTCCAGATTTCTTGTAGGCCCCCTTTAGGTATTTGAAGACTGTTATAAGTTCTCCCTGGAGCCTTCTTCAGGCTGAACAAGCCCAACTCTCTCAGCCTGTCTTCATAGGAGAGGTGCTCTGCTGATGCGGGAGTCATGGACAACGCAGAAACGAACGATGTGATCAAGCGATTGCCAACTTTATTACAAAGCCTTAACTCCTTATGTACTATTTCTTACATGCACTTACAGTGATTTGGCATATTATGATTGGATACAAGTCTTGAAGACCCTTAGTGACTAACATAATTGGTTAAGCACAGGTGTGAGAACTTGACCTCTAAAGCTTGCCAACAGTCCACAGTTCTCATTAACTCAGTGAATTCCAGCTTCTTCTTATCTTGCTTGCTTAAGCTTCCTTGGGCCTCTCATGGCCTTGCTGTATCTGTCAGGATTATTCAGAGTTTATGTACCAATTATCCATTCTCCTGAGAGAACACTGTCTCCACATCTCCCCCTTTTTGTTTTATATGTGTTTTGGGTGACCCTACTTGAGCAGGGGATTTGGGCTAGATTCTATCTCCAACATATGCCAACTACTGGCTGCTGGGCCTGCCCCTTTTTTCTCCTGTATGGCTGTTTGACAACAGGGGAGGCCATCCTTCACATAAAGGTCTGGTATGGCATGTGTCCCCACCGCTCCACACCTGCTGGGTTGCAGCCAACATCAGAGCTAAAGGTTCTTCTTGGTGGCAAACACAGAGGCCAACCCAGTCTTGCCCTTGATTGTGGTAGCAGGCCTTTTGTCAGCCTCAGTCCTTGCACCTTGTTGTCAATGCAGAGTTTCATCTGCTTCATCCAGTAACAAGTCGCCACTACAGCAAGGCACACACAAATTTATATTAGCAGAGTAAATATAAGGGTGCAGCCGCATGTTGAAGATGCTGATGGCAGCGAGGGACTAGCCAAAGAAATTTCTTACCAGTGGAATTCTCCCACCCTCTTAATTTGTTCCATTACCTGCTTTATAACTCTACCATTGTACTAGAATCTTTCCAGCTTTTGCCTTAGCATTTTCTAGCAGCAACTGCAAATTTCCATACTCTAACATCTCTTTTACAAGTGACAAATCTATATAATACAAGGTGTAGTTTCTTATTAGCAACTGGCTAGTAAATACAAGTGGTTTTATGCACAAAATCACAACCTCTAATAATAGCTACTTTACAAGCACACATATTCAAGCTGTTACTTTTCAGTTGCCCCCAAGTGATGTTTTGCAATCATTAGTTTTTCTCTTCCTCTATCTCATTCTGCTTGGGGTATTCACGGTCAGCTCCTGTAGCTGAGGCATCAGTTTTTTCCATTCGTCTCTCCAGCTCATGGCACGTCTTGACAAACTTTGCAGGCAGTCGCCATGGACCTGTAGGCAGGAGGACACAAATATACCCCTTCCTCCAGGTTATCAGTTCTTGAGAAGTAGACAGGTTAAACTGTACATTGTTAACCGTCGAGGAGTTTGCTGCATCATTGCCTCTTTTTTTTTCTTTTTTTTTTTTCTGCCACCCTGATGCTGCTTAAGTGACGCCTCATAAAGCTTGTGGTTGCACTACCCCTCTTGCTTTTTCAGTTAGCAGTTCTTATTTCAACCAATCTATCTATTCCGCCAAGTCTTGGATTCACCCACAGGTTACCTTAAACATACTAAGCACGGCTCCTGCCATGCACCCACTGTGTTGCAGGTGCTATTTAGGCTTTGAGAGGTTGTTTTTTTGTTGTTGTTGTTTTTTTTGTTGTTTTTTTTTGTTGTTGTTTTTGTTGTTTTTTTTTTTGTTTGGTTTTTTTTTCCTCCACTCCTCGGCTCTGGCGTCCATCCTGGCCGTTCCGCCGGTAGAGCACCGGGAGCTGAATCGGAGGGCAGATTTTTTTTTTTTTTTGCATTAACCCTTTCTTGCCCTAAATGTTAAACTACTACCCGTTAAAAACTTTTACATGAACCCAACAACAAAAAAATACAGATAATACTGTCTGCCCTCAATGCACACACACACGTATGGGATCCCACAAGCACACTCCACACAACTACAATATTTAAAGCACAAAATCCAGACAATCATTACTCCTACTAAACAGTCCCACGTACAGGGGTCCCACAGGTACCCTGTGGAGACTAACAGGAAACCAGCTCCGAGAAGCATCATTGCAGTGCCAGGTGGCAGGCTCAACCTTAGCGGGTGTCCCCGCAGGGGCTCTGCCTCCCCCACAGCGCATGAGGCTTGGGCTTTTATACTGACCAAAACGCACACTCATTCCGACACAGGTGTCCAGCCTACTTCGGAAGAAGTGGCCAGCAATATCTATAATGGTCTCCAAAGGTCGATAGAAACATGGACATACTTATATTTACCAACTTCTAGAACATGAGTATCACAGAGAGACTGTATCAAATGAGTTGTATAAGGGGTCCCAAGTCCACAGTCCTTCACGGTATGCCCAATACCCCTGATAAGAGCATATGAGAGACCTTCCCACTACCAGAAAAATCACACAATACGTCTGTATCCCACACTGGTCTCGCTTCCCTGGAGGTTCGGGGGGGTGGGTTTGTTTTGTTTTGTTTTGTTGTTTTGGTTTTTTTTAACATAAAAAAGGTTGCTCCCTTCACTTTAAGAAGGACTGAGAGCATCCATCTTAGTACCCACTAAGTACACCCAAGTCCTTGAGTGAAAGAAATCCTACAAATGGGTTTGCCTTTTCCCAAGGAAGGAATAATCAAGACTGTCTTTCCCAGACAGTTCTTTATGTGCACTACAGGGACCTTATCTCCTTCCACAGCATGTAGGGGTTCTGTTTGGGCAGGGCCAGGTGGATTAGCAGATCCTCTAGTATTAAGCAGACAAGGAGTAGCCAAGTGGCTTCTGCTAAATTTGCATCCAAGGGCTTGAATATCCCAGCATACATCTCAGTATGGTATTTAACAGTGCAATACATTGTTCAATTGCCTTGGAGGCTGGCAAATGATAGGGAATGTGTTGCATCCAGTCGATTCCATTCTCCTTGAGTGAAAGCAAAGCTCTACACTGTCCTGCATGACATCCATGTCTCTAAACTGGAGAGACATAAATTTGATGGATGGACCACTCAGTGGATAAGGAATTGGCTGGATGGCTGCATGCAGAGAATTGTGGTCAATGGCTCAATGTCCAAACATTGGTAACAAGTGGTGCCCATCAGGGGTAGGTGGTAGGACCGATCCTGTTCACCATCTTTGTCGGCAACATGGACAGTGGGATTGAGTGCTCCCTCAGCAAGTTTGCCAATGACACCAAGCTGTGTGGTTCGGTTGATACCCTGGAGGGAAGGAATACCATCCAGAGGGACCTTGACATGCTTGTGAGGTGGGCTGATGCCAACCATATGAAGTTTAACCATGCCAAGTGCAAGGACCTACACCTAGGTTGGGACAATCCCAGGCACAGCTACAGGTTGGGCAGAGAAGAGATTCAGAGCAATCCTGCGGAGAAGGACTTGGGGGTGTAGGTCGATGAGAAACTTAACATGATCTGGCAGTGTGTGCTTGCATCCCAGAAAGCCAACTATATCCTGGGCTGCATCAAAAGGAGCATGACCAGCAGGTCAAAAGAGGTGATCCTGATGCTCTGCTCTCGTGACACCCCACTCAGAGTACTTTGTACAGATCTGGTGTCCTCAACATAAGAAGGACATGGAACTGTTGGAGCTAGTCCAGAGGAGGGGCCTGAGCACCTCCCGTATGAAGACATGCTGAGAAAGTTGGGGCTGTTCAGCCTGGAGAAGAGAAGGCTGCGTGGAGACCTCATAGCAACCTTCTAGTACATGAAGGGGGCGTACAAGGATGCCAGAGAGGGACTCTAGAGATAGGACAAGGGGTAATGGGTTTCAACTTAAAGAGGGGAAGTTCAGGTTAGATATAAGGAAGAAATTCTTTCCTGTTAGGGTGGTGAGACACCAGAGCAGCTTGCCCAAAAAAATAATAAATGCTCCATCCCTGCCAGAGTTCAAGGCCAGGTTGGAATGAGCATTGGGCAACATGGTCTAGTGTGAGGCGGCAGGGGGATTGGAACTAGATAACCTTAAGGTCCTTTCCAACCCTAACCATTCTATGATTCTTTGATTCTATGATCCTTTGCCCAGGTGTTTATAAGGTTGTTTTGGAAATTATTCTCATTATCTGACTCAGTTTTGTCTAGGGTGCCGTGCCACTACCAAACTTGCTTTTCAAGTCCCAGGATAGTATTTTGGGTAGTAGCAATGTTTCCAGGTTATGTTTCTAGCCATCCAGTGGTCACCTTCACTATGGTAAGCACATGGTAATTGCCTTGGTGCTTTGGCAGCAATGTGACATAATTGATCTCCTGGTCCTCCCCATATTGATATCATAGCCACCACCTTCCATGCTGTCCTGGTATCAGCTGGGATAGAGTTAATTTTCTTCCTAGTAGCCGGTACAGTGCTGTGTTTTGTCTTTAGCCTGAGGATAATGTTGATAATACACTGATGTTTTACTTGTTGTTTAATAGTGCTTACCCTAAGTCAAGGACTTTTCAGTTTCTCATACTCTGCCAGTGAGGAGGTGTACAAGAAGCCAGGAGGGAGCATAGCCAGGACAGCTGACCTGAACTAGCCAAAGGGGTATTCCATACCATAGAATGTCATGCTCAGTATATAAACCAGGGGCAGTTGGCTGGAAGGGGCCGAGTACCGCTTGGGTATCTGTCAGCAGGTGGTAAGCAGCTGTACTGTGCATCACTTGGGCTTTTTTTTTTTTTTTTTTTTCCCTTGGAGGGGGGTGCCATTAGGTGAAGGTCACAGCAACACTTCAGGACACAGCAGGACACAATGGTCAGGAAAATAAAGGGCCATCCTGCAGCCATTGTCACCTGCAGTTGATAACTCCTGCATTTTTGCATAATAACAGTCTGGCAGTTTCCACAGAATCCAATAACTTATGGAAATCATATAGACCAAGCTTCCAGGGTGGAAAACATAAATATGCCAGCTTACCCAAAAAGCTTTTTGAATGGCCAGACTGCTGAGGCTCTTTTGCTTCCTGGTATAACACAGTGGATGATCACACCATGATGGAAGATTAAGAATGAGCACTCTCACCATCAGATGATAGGCAACTCTTTTGCTCATCAATGCAGGAGTTACTGGAGTTAGAGTTAGTGAATTCATGAATCAATGAAGTAACGAATAAGAAATGTAACAAGTTTAACCTGTATGTTAAAAGGGGATTGAGCTCTTTTCAATTTTTACCTAATGAGCACATGAAATAATTTCATTCATAGAGTATATTGACCCCCAAATTTGTGAGATCCAAATGAACCATGACACATTGTGACAACCAGGCCACCTCCCTCCAGCAAAAGCTCTGGACATAAACAGGATTAGATGATGGTTCTTCGAGACTATAGAGGGTAAACTGGATTGCACAGGAAGTCTCACCTAGCCTTCTGTTTCTAATAAGGTATAGAAATAAAGGATCAATATCAAGGGATCCTAACCATAAAAGAGATGAAGCTCATCAGATGTCTCATCACAAAGAAATGTCTAATTAATTATACTGAACTGCCAAAAGGCTAAAGATTGAAGAGGAAAGAGTGACTGAACTCAAACTTGAGTAGAATTTTATTTCAGTATTTTTCCATTAATGCAGGCAGAAATATTGTTCCTTGTTGCCATGCTGCTGCTGCTGTATTAGATTACTTTGAATTGCTTCCCTATTGTACCTGTTTGGAAATCAGAGATGCGACAGTGCTGACATTTAGACTATCATTAATTGGCAATTTGATACACACTAGCTAGGATAAAGTTAAACACAAAGCATGTTTGAATCAGGCTTTACATTCTGCAAGAAGAAATTACCTGTGCCGATTAACTTCATGACCCTAGTGATAGAGAAGCCAATGAGGAGGTGCTTTGTTGGATCTCATATTCACCAACAAGGAGGGGCTTGTTGGGGATATAAGGGTGTCGTGGTTTAAACCCAGTCAGGTAACTTGTTCACTCACTCCCAGTGAGTGGTGCCGAGCTGACAACAATCGAGGTCCGTGTCCCCCCCCCCCACCGGGGTTCTCCCCCACTCCCGGAGGAACGGGGAGGAGGATCGAAAGAGTGCAACTCCCACGGGTTGAGACAAGAACAGTCCAGCAACCAATGTACACAAATCACCACCGCAACTATCAACTACAACAATGATAAGGGAAAATATCAAGGGAAGAGAATACGATACCACCGGCCAAGAAGACGAGTTCCACCCGGAAGACCCGTGTCCTTCCGGGTAACTCCCAGTCACCCCCCACCCCGGCCATGACGTGCTGTGGTATGGAATACCTCCCTGGCTAGCCTGAGTCAGGCGCCCCATCTCTGCTTCCTCCCGGCTTCCCCTCCTCCCTGGCAGAGCATGAGCCTCACAAAGTCTTTGGTCAGGGTAAACATCACTTAGCAACAACTGAAAACATTGACTTCACCAACACTGTTCTCAGGTTGGAAGTCAAAACACAGCACTGCACCAGCTAGCACAAAGGAAAAAAAAAACAAACATGACTGCTACTGCTGAACCCAGGACAAAGGGCTAAAAGCAGCCTTGGATGCAGTGGCCATGAGAGAGTAGAGTTAAAAATCTTAAAGAGGAGGGTAAAAAGCAAGCTCACTACCCTGAACTTGAGGAGAGAAAACTCTGGAATGATCAGGGATTTACTTGTCATTGTCCGATGCGATAAGGCACTGAAGGGAAGATGGTCCCAAGAAAGCTGGTTAATATTCAAGGATCACTTTTTACAGGTTCAAGAGTGGTCTGTCCCAGTGAGCAGGAAGTCAGTTTAAAATTCCAGGAGACTTGTGTGGATGAACAAGGAGCTCCTGGCCAAACTCAAACACAAAAATGAAGCATACAGAGGATGAAAACAAGGATGGGAAAGCTGGGAGGAAGAGAGCTATTTCCTGAGCATGCAGGGATGAGGTTAGGAAAGCCAAAACCCACCTGGAGTTGAATCTGGAAAGGGATGTCAAGGGCAGCAAGAAGGGCTTCTCTATGCAGGCAACAAAAGGAACACTAGGGAAAAGGTGGGTAATTGTTCAAACAGATGGGGAATATGGTCACACAGGACATGGAAAAGGATGAGGTACTGAATGCCTTCTTTGCCTCAGTCTTTACTAGCAAGACTGACCTTCAGGAATCTCAGGCCCCAGAGAGCAAGAAAAACGTACCCTTGATGGAAGACAATCAGGTCAGGGAATACTTGTGCAAACTGGACATACATAAGTCCATGGGCCCTGAAGGGATGCACCCATGAGTGCTGAGGGAGCTGGCAGATGTCATGGTGAGGACACTTTCAATAATCTTTGATTGATCATGGTGAATGGGAGAGGTAGTGGTTCATACTCCAGTGTCTTGAAGGACTATAAAACAAACCCTATTGTTAGCCCCTTTGAGGCAGGGAGTAGGACAGAACAGGCCAGTATATGTAAGGGTGCCATTTTCCATCACGGACTTGGTGGCATTGAAGCAAGCAGCAGGGGTATACAGAGAAGATACAAAGAGGCTAGGAAGAGTGGTAGAGAAAATTGGAATTATTAGAACTCAGGATCCTGATGGAATGTTCTACAAGTAATATTGGATAATTTATTGGATAGTACTGAGAAGCAGATGGTATTAAAATTTGCAAAAGCACAGTCAGAGGCAGCATACATGAATGAAACTCTCCCTGGAACTTTGGTGCACAGTTTTCCTTCAGGAGATCCCCAGTGGGATCTGAATAACATAGAGCATAGAAGAAGGCTAAATCAATATCAAAAAAGGGTGCTGTATGGAACAAAGCGTTCAATGATAAGGGCTTTAAATTGGTCAAAATTATATGAGGTAAGACTGAATCTCCCTCTGTGTTCCTAGAAAAATTACAGGAGATTGATAGAAAATAAACTGATTTAAAATTGGAAACTGAGGCAGAACAACAACAATTGGCTTTGATTTTTATGGGACAATCAGCACCTGATATAAAAACTCCAAAAGTTAGAGGGAGAGGATTCTAGAAATTTAAATAAAATGCTTGAAATAGCATGTCAAGTTTATAACAACTGAGAAAAAGAAGAACAAAGAGAAAAAAGGAAAAGAAAAGAGAAAAGAATAGAAGAAAGAGAAAAGAGAGAGCAGACTAATAGCTCTTTTAACAGGGAATGTAGTAAGGGGAAAAGGATGAACCAGAGGAAGAGGAGGGTTTAGAAACTTTGGTAACCGAGAACCTAATGCACTTCTCAGGGTAGATCAATGTCCATATTGCAGGGAAAAACTTTGGAAAAATGACTGCCCTAAACTGAAGACAAGTTGGTGAGAAGCTGCAAGGATGATGACCCTAGATGACTGAAGAGGACTGGAGGGGAACCCAGCTGAGCCTCTGGTTATAATTAAGTTGGGAGACAATAAGGTTGAAATTTTAGTAGATACAAGTGCAACATATTCTGTTTTGAACACTTGCAAAGGGAAATTAGGAAATAAAATAGCCAGTATAATTGGAAAGCAAAAAAATAGGCCATACTTTTAACCCCTAGATTTGAAATTTGGAAATAAAGCAATTATACACAAATTTTTGTGTTTGACAGACTGTCTGATACCTTTGCTGAGGCAAGATCTATTGTCCAAATTAAATATGCAAATAGTGTTTGAAAAAGAAAAGATTCTTTTAAACATGCCAGAATCAAAGACAGGGGAATACTGATGATACAGGAGAAAGTTAAGGAACAAATATCACAGGAAGCAGGTCAGGCTGTTATACCTATATTCTGGAATACAGACATACCTGGCAAGTCAAAGACAGCACAACCTGCAAAAATAGAGTTCAAAGAGCAGTCAAAACCAGTGAGAATCAAGCAATATCCAATCAAGCCAGAGGTTAGACAAGGAATCAAGAAATTGATTGATAAATTCTTAAGGTTTGGTATTCCTGAAGAGTGTGAATCAGAGTATTATACTCCAATTTCACCAGAAAGAAAACCTTCAGGTGAATATAGATTAGTTCAGGATTTAAGGGCTATAAATCAAATAGACATACACCCTCTAGTTGCAAATACATATACACTTTTAAGAGCATTGAGAGAGGATCATCAGTGGTTTACAGTGCTTGATTTAAAGGATGCTTTCTTTTGTATACCCCTGGAGGAAGAAAGCTGAAAATTATTTGCTTTTGAGTGGGAAAATCTGCAAACAGGACAAAAAGCACAATTAACATGGACAAGACTTCTTCAAGGATTCAAAAATAGTCCGATGATCTTCGGTAATCACTTGGCCAAATTGCTGGAATGGTGGAAGCAAAGTGATACAAAACCTAAACCTGGACATCAACTTCTACAATACGCTGATGACATCTTGATTGCTACAGAAGAGAGAGACCGACCTATATTAAGGTAACAATAGATACAATAGATCTTTTAAACTTTCTTGGACTAAATGGGTGCAAAGTGTCTAGAAATAAGTCTCAGGTAGCAAGCCAAACTGTAATATACCTGGGCTTTGAGATTTCAAAAGGACAACGACAACTGGAAACAGACCTTAAAGAGGCAATCTGCAGTATTCCCGAACCTAGAAATATTCATGAATTCAGTGTAGGGGAGAGGGACCTGGGGGTCCTAGTGGACGACAGGATGACCATGAGCCAACACTGTGCCCTTGTGGCCAAGAAGGCCAATGACATCCTGGGGTGTATTAGAAGGGGGGTGGTTAGTAGGTCGAGAGAGGTCCTCCTTCCCCTCTAGTCTGCCCTGGTGAGACCGCATCTGGAATATTGTGTCCAGTTCTGGGCCCCTCAGTTCAAGAAGGACAGGGAGCTGCTGGAGAGAGTCCAGCGCAGGGCAACTAAGATGATTAAGGGAGTGGAGCATCTCCCTTATGAGGAAAGACTCAGGGAGCTGGGTCTCTATAGTTTGGAGAAGAGGAGACTGAGGGGTGACCTTATTAGTGTATATAAATATATAAAGGGGGAGTGTCACGAGGATGGAGCCAGGCTCTACTCAGTGTCAAACAATGATAGGACAAGGGGTAATGGGTACAAAGTGGAACACAAGAGGTTCCACTTAAACTTGAGAAGAAACTTCTTCTCAGTGAGGGTGACGGAACACTGGAACAGGCTGCCCAAGGAGGTTGTGGAGTGTCCTTCCCTGGAGACATTCAAAACCCGCCTGGACACATTCCTGTGTAACATTATCTAGGTGTTCCTGCTCCGGCATGGGGATTGGACTAGATGATCTTTCGAGGTCCCTTCCAATCTCTAGCATACTGTGATACTGTGAAGAGCATTTCTGGGAATGGCCGGACGGTGTCGCCTCTGGATAATGAATTACGGTCTGATAGCAAAGCCGTTATATGAAGCTCAAAAAGTCGTGCAGTTTGAGTGGGGCCCAGAAAAGCAAAAGGCCTTTCTAAACTTAAAACAGGCTTAAATGACTGCACCAGCATTGGGACTTCCAGACCTAACCAAAGATTTTCAGTTATTTGTTCATGAAACATCTTGCACTCAGGGTGCTGACTCAGAAAATAGTATGCTGGAAAAGATCGGTTGGGTATTTCTCCAAGCAACCAGACACTGTAAGTAAAGGATGGCCTATTTGTCTCTGAGCAGTTGCTGCTACAGTGATGCTTATAAAAGAAACTCGAAAATCAACTTTGGAAGGACAATAACAGTATATGTACCACATATGGTAATTACTGTTTTAGAACAAAAGGGGGGTTGCTGGTTATCCCCTAGCAGAATGATGAAATGCCAAGTGATTTTGACAGAGCAAGATGGTGTCATTTTGAAAACAACTCATTTGATTAACCCTGCAGTCTTTTTGAACTCTGTACAGGAAGAAGGACAATTAGAATATGACTGTTTGGTGACCATTGAACATGTCTATTCCAGTTGAGAAGACTTAAAAGATAGACTGCTGGATGATCCTGATTGGGAATTATGCATGGATGAGAGTAGTTTTGTGGAGGGAAGAATTCGATATGAGGATATGCAGTGACTACTGAGAATTCTGTTATAGAAGCAAATTCTTTACCTTGCCCTACTTCAGCTCAAAAGGCAGAAGTGATAGCCTTGATGAGAGCATTAGTACTAAATGAAGGAAAGAAAGTGAATATTTGGACTGATTCAGAATATGCCTTTGGTATGGTACATGTTCATGGAGTCCTGTGGAAGGAAAGGGGATTACTATCCTCCCAGGGAACAAGTATTAAATGCAAAGAAGAAATCTTAAAATTAATACAAGCAGTCCAGAAACTGATTAAGGTGACAATCCTGCACTGTAAAGCATATCAGTCAGGAAATGCAAAAGAAATTATAGGAAACAAACTGGCAGACAGAACAGCTAGGAGGATTGCAAAAAGAGATGCCTTCTAAATGGCATTAATCCTTACTAAAATCATTGTTCTACCAAGAGATAAACCTAAATATTCAGAGGAAGACGAGAAATTGGAAAAGTTGCTAAATGCAAGAAAGAATCTGGCAGGATGGTGGGTGACATCACAAGGCCAAGTATTAATCCCACCACTTATAACAAGGGATATAGTGCAGACTATAAGAAATGTCACTGGGGAGCAGAAGCATTAGTGGCACTTTTAGAGACACAGTGCCAGTGAAAATACTAGAAATAGCTAAAATGACAACTGCAGAATGTGAAATATGTTTGAAAAACAATCCAGTTGTAAAGAAAAAGGTTCATATGGGAATACTGAAATCAGGAATGGAACCAAGAGATTAATGGCAAATAGATTTTTCTGAACTACCTCAGCAAAATGGGTATCAGTACATTTTGATAGGGGTTGGCAATTTTACAGGATGACCAGAAGCCTTTCCTTGTCAGACCAATCAAGCAAAATAAGTCATTAAGTCTCTATTGCAGGAACTTATCCCAATATTTGGAGTGCCTATTGGAATATCTTCAGATAGAGGTGCACATTTTATTGCAGAAGTGGTACAGGGATTTAGTAAAATGTTGAGAATTACTTGGGACTTACATACTCCTTGGAGGCAACAATCCAGCGGAAAAGAAGAAAGAATGAATCAAATATTGAAAAGACAGATTAGTAAAATATGTCAGGAAACTAATTTGAAACGGCCTCAGGCACTCCCATTAGCCCTTTTGTGAATTTGGGTTTAACCTAAAAGTGGAACTTTAGTCCTTATGAGTTGCTATATGGAAAGCCGTATGAATCACCAGAACCAAATTTGAATGCACATATATAAAGAAAACAAGATGTATATAACTATCTACTTTCCTTAGAAAAGCTTTAACTGTGCTTCGGAGTGTGGTTGTTTGGAATAGGCTTCTGTCTTTGGAGAACCCAGTGCATGATTTCCAACTGGGAGATTATGTCTATGCGAAAACATGGACTTCTGAACCTCTACAGGAATGCTGGAAAGGACCTCTTTCAGTACAGTTGAGTACCTTCACCACCATCAAGACAGATGAATCAGAAGCATGGACACACTCCACTAGGGTGAAGAAAGCCCCTCCATCGTGGAAAATTATAAATAGGGATGATAAGACCTCAGGATTGACTCTGAAATATGTCCAATTTTGTGTATCTTTTTCAAATATGGGGAGAATGGATATTGATACGGATGTTAGTGGGAGCGAATTTTGTGGTAAAAACTGAAACAGATGGAGAATTAGTAAGACATGGAAATCTATTGAATCTGGGATGTAATTCTACTAGAATTCCAGACCTTAATCTTAATTGTAGGCTTAAATTTTAAACTAACAATAGTGTGCGTGCCTTTAACATAGTAGAATAGACCAAACTCTTCTAACTTACCAACACGTAGAGAGAAAGGAATGTTCGGCTGATGGGGAAAGGAACATCATGGAACTGATAACAACTAAGGAAACAATAAATAAGACCAAGGATGCCAGCCTTCAAGATAACAGGGTGGCACCCAGTGTGGAGCAAGACTTGACCAGAAGTAAGGACATACCAACTGCTAACTCGGCGCTAGGACCTTGGGAGTGTGTGCGAGCATTGAGGTCATTCAGTAAACACAGTGAAGAAGACTATAGGAGATCACCAGAGATCCTGTAGCAAGAATGATATATGGGTATTTGTCTCAACCATTGCTCTCTGTGAACTATGAACTGTAGTGGTTGTGGTGAGACCGTTTACCCCTCAGAAAGAGACTTTATTGTTTTCTGAAACAACTTGTGGTTGTCAACAACTGTTGATTCAGCTGTGCATCCTGGCACAAGGAGGAAGCTGGGATGTTTCAGTTCTGATAAGAGGACTGGAACATCCTTGCAAGAAACAAAAAGTGGACTGGAATGTCCTTGCAGGAAAAAACCTGCATGGTCAGCAGATAAGAAACCTGCTGAAACACACAATTCACAGATGCAACCCATGACTGATTACACAGTGCTAGGGTAATGGCTATCTGATCAACATCCAGACACAATATGGTATAAAGGACCGCATAACCACCTGCAAGTTGGAAGACTTCTCCCACTGTTCCAGATGTCGGGATGCCATATGACAACATGGTGGTAACTATTTGACTCTCTCTCTGCAAATCTATCAACATACTGCTTCTATCCTTTCCTTTCCTACTCTTCCGCCTTTCCTTTTTTTTTTCCTATTATTATTATTTTAACACTGTAGGTTACAATACTTTTAGGTAATAAATTGTATTATTTTGTTGTACAACATCTTTGCTGGTGACATGGACAGTGGGACTGAGTGTGCCCTCCGCAAGTTTGCCGATGGCACCAAGCTGTGCGGTTCGGTTGATATGCTGGACGGAAGGGATGCCATCCAGAGGGACCTTGACATGCTTGCGAGGAGGGCTGATGCCAACCTTATGAAGTTTAACCATGCCAAGTGCAAGGTCCTACACCTGGGTCGGAGCAATCCCAGGCACAGCTATAGGTTGGGCAGAGAAGAGATTCAGAGCAGCTCTGTGGAGAAGGACTTGGAGGTCGATGAGAAACTTAACATGATCTGACAGCATGAGCTCGCAGATCAGGAAGGCAACCAAATCCTGGGCTGCATCAAAAGGAGCGTGACCAGCAGGTCGAGGGAGGTGATCCTGTCCTTCTACTCTTGTGAGACCTCACTTGGAGTATTGTGCATAGTTCTGGTGTCTTCAACATAAAAAGGACATGGAACTGTTGGAACAAGTCCAGAGTAGGGCCATGAGGATGATCAGGGGACTGGAGCACCTCCCGTATGAAGACATGCTGAGAAAGTTGGGGCTGTTCAGCCTGGAGAAGAGAAGGCTTCATGGAGAGCTCATAGCAGCCTTCCAGTATCTGAAGGGGGCCTATAGGGATGCTGGGGAGGGACTCTTCATTAGGGACTGTAGTGATAGGGCAAGGGGTAACAGGTTAAAACTTAAACAGGGGAAGTTTAGATTGGATATAAGGAAGAAGTTCTTTCCTGTTAGGGTGGTGAGGCACTGGAATAGGTTGCCCAGAGAAGCTGTGAATGCTCCATCCCTGGCAGTATCGACGGCCAGGTTGGACAGAGCCATGGGTGACATGGTTTAGTGTGAGGTGTCCCTGCCCATGGCTATTCTATTATTCTATTCCTAACTATTCTATAATTCTATTATTATTTGGACATTTGACTTCCTTTGTGTCTTAATTTCACCCCATGAGATCCAAATCCTCTCCATACTGTGTAAGAAATGGTCTCTAGATAAATACTTAAGCTCAGGGTAGACACAACAGTGAAGCAGCTATTTATTAATGTTTTTGCAAAAACGGGTGTCCTACCAAGAAGGCACACACAGCAAAAGCAGAACTATGATTTATATTTCCTACCCCCATCCGCAAGTTCCCTCCCTCGTTTCCCCATTGGTTGGGTACTCCGAGGTTTATAGCCTATCCGATGTGTATAATCTACATGCTGACTGTCCCACCTCTGTTTACATCTCCCCTTACTCGATTTTGTATGCCCCTTCCTCTTATTTATTTATCTTTTATGGTTTGATTTCATAACTCTTTGGCAGACTTATGGTACCCCATCTTACTAGTCTACACCTGCTTAGTTTCATAGGTTATACAAAGACAGTATTCTTTTTAACCACAGAGTGCATCTTTCATCCAGAGATGATATTGTCTTAAACTACAGTGTCTTTTGTCTACAAGATGATAGTCTTTAACCACAGTGTGCCTTTTTGAGTTATACCTCAACCCCTTTGTTTCATTTCCTTAGTAACTTAGCCCCAGCCCCAGTATTGAAAAATCTTAATATTGCAAAGCCTTAATATTGATCTTAAAGCTCTAATATTGTAAAGCCATAATATTACAAAGCCCCATCCCTAGTTATACAAAAACAGTGTTTCTCTCGCATACCATCCACTGGAACGTGACAGACCCCCACTCAGCAAGAAAGCACATGTGTAATTAGGATGAAAATATTATTAGTTCCTGGAAAAGCTATGAATATATATGAGTATGGTAAATACATAGCCACTGTTGGCAAGTGATAGGGGAGCTCACCTTTGAGAAACAATTCACTTGTGCGTCCAGCTCTGCGATAAAGAATGCCTGCTTTCTAAAACTCCAAATTGAGTCTTAGAGAGTTTCTCTGACCAACTTTTATGGTAACATGATGAGATGGCAAGTGAACTGGGTAAAAGATGGGAGGAAAGAAAATAAGAAATAAAAGGCAAATAGAAACAGACCAATTGATATATCTCCCAAGAAAATCCCAGGACAAAAATTTGATTTTAGGATTAATCAAAGAGTTCACTAATTTGCAAAATGTGTCACAAATTGCTGCTTGTTTACTGATTTCAAGAGCAGTAGATGAATCAATCCCATGGGGAATTTTAACTATGGAACTGACAAATTAATGAAAAAATGAAACCACACATTGTGAACAAAAATCTGTGGTTGAATGGCAACAACAAATGGAAATTATTTGGAAACAATGGAAATCCCCAGGTAATCAGGCTGACTGTGAAAAATTGTTAAATTATTTTTTTACCAAGATAGGGAGATATAAGACTGTAGGCTGGTGCTCCTATGATGAAAAAAGAAAGAAAAATGTGAGTTGAATGATCATGGAATGGAAATGAAGTAAGACACATCAGATGCAAAGGAGTGAGTCAAATTGGGACTATGTTTGGCCATTTTATCTCAATTTCAATACAAGGCTAAGGCACCTTGGTGTTTTATTTGGGATGGAATGACTTTTGCAACTTGGCCAAATGTAAATGACAGTAGTAGTTCATCATGAGAAAAGGAAAACCTAGTGTCTTGGTGGAAGTGTGAAAAGGTATATAATTGTAATACCTCTGATATGGCAATCCAGGGTATTCCTCCTTTAGCTGCTGCTTTAAAATATGGATGTTTGTGTAGGGGCCTTAGGAATGACCTCAAATTGACTGAGACATACATACCCAAAAGAGGAACAATATTTATTTGAAAAAAATTCTGCACTCTGAAGCCCAGGACACTTAGTATGGACAATGAGTGATGGGACCTGGACAACTAATTTACCTCAAAAGATAGTAAAGACAAATAACATTAGGCATGTCCAATCTGGAAAGGAACTCCTTTTATAGGAGCATTAGAAAATTTAAAGCTGGTAAGGGTGAAGAGGTCAGAAATAGATGAAGAATGGAATGAACCTTCGACTAGAGTGAAAGTTAGTTGGGCTTTAGAGTCTTTCCCGACTCCTTTAGCAATATATAAAAACAGTGAATAGATATATCAACTAATGGGACAAGTAGAAAGGCTAGCAAATGCAACCAGAAAAGGATTTAAGGACTTGAATTTACAATTACATGCAATTTCAAGGATGACTTTACAAAATAGAATGGCTTTGGATATGCTCTTACTTAAAGAGCATAGGGTTGGTGGATACTTGAAAGATAGAATTGATCCTTGTATACACATTTCAAATGTGACTTGATGTGGAGCATGACTTAGACTTATTGGAAAAGGTAGAAAGGAATAATCAAAAGCTTCAACAAGATGTACAAGAAAGTTGGAGAGATAAAATATTCAAGGGATTAGGATAGAATTTGAGTTCATGGATAAAAACACTGATTAGCAATGCATTAGTCTTGTTGATAATATTTTTAAAAATTCTTTTGATCCTCTATTGTTTTAAAAAGCAAAGAAACATCAAGAGTGCATTTAATCGAATGATCATCCAAGCAGTGCCCAAACAAGATGAACAAGAATCAATTCCAAAGACTCCCACTGACATATAATGATGCCCAACAACAAGTAACCACAAAATCATAGAATCGTGGAATCATAGAATGACTAGAGTTGGAAAGGACCTTAAGATCATTTAGTTCAAACCCCCCTGCCATGGGCAGGGACACCTCACACTAGACCATGTCACTCAAGACTCCATCAAACCTGGCCTTGAACACTACCACAGATGAAGCACTCACAACTTCCTTGGGCAACCCATTCCAGTGCCTCACAACCCTCACAGTAAAGAACTTTTTCCTTATATTTAACCTAAACTTTCAAAGGGGATAAATGTTGCAGATTATCTTAAGTTTTATTGAATCTTTCTACATTATGCGCATTTGTGAAACAGCTATAGGAACATCTTAATTTAAGAAGTTAGCTTTTCTGTTAGTGTCCTGGGTTCAGCTGTAACAGTTATTTTTCTCCTTCTTAGTAGCTGGTGCAGTGCTGTGCTTTTGACTTTAGCCTGAGAACAGTGTTGATAACACACCAATGTTTTTAGTTCTTGCTAAGCAATGCTTACTCTGATCAAGGACTTTCTAGTCTCATGCTCTGCCAATGAGGAGGGGCACAAGAAGCCGGGAGGAAGCAGAGACAGAACACCTGACCCAAAGTAGCCAAAGGGGTATTCCATACCACAGCACATCATGCCCAGTATATAAACTGGGGGGAGTTACCCAGAAGGCCCAGATCGCTGCTCATGTTGGTGAGTGGTGAGCAATTTGTATTGTGCATCATTTGTGTTTATTGTTTTCCTTTTCCCCTTTTAGTTTTATATTTCCTCCCCTTGTTATTTTCCTTATCTTTATGGTTGGTGGTAGTGGTAGTAATAGTAGTTTTGTATTATACCTTAGTTGCCGAACTGTTCTTAATTCAAACCCGTGGGATTTACATTCTTTCTATTCTCCTCCCCATCCCTCTGGGAGCGGGGAGGAAGAAGGGGGGGAGTGAGCAAGCTGTTGTGTGGTTTTGAGTTACCAGCTGGGCTTAAACCATGACAGTTAGCATTATGTTAGCATTTATTAACCAATGATGTATGGATTGCTGTGCTGCTTGAAATCCAGCGCTGTGCTGCTTGAAGTTCCTCTTCTCTGGATCATGTTAGCCTTAGTCCTTACTCTCTAGACCATAACCAGAGCTCCTAGCATCTATTGTATATAGGATGAGTTATTTGACAGCCTGGCAAGATAGATATCTAGCCGGCCAACTTGGCAACAAAACTTACTGTTAAGGTGACCTGAAGTAAACTGCCTTCATTAGAATACTAAAAAACACACCCACAGGTCAGGAAGACCCTTGCCCAGGTGAAGACTCCATGCAAGTGTAGTAACAGAAGAGACTGACACAGCCGATATTATAATTATATGCAAACCACTAACCAATCATTGTAACTGGGAGTGTACTACCTTGTAATTTTTGTGTGTAAATGTAACGATGAAATTGGCATGGGGTGTGCTTGATTTGTGGAAATTCCACTTAACACCCAGTGTTGCAATGAAGAAGTGCCTGCTTATCTGCTTCATGTAGATGAGTTCTTCGTTCCCTGGCTAGCAGAATGATTGGTTGGTAGATGAGGGGACAGCAGTGGAAATTATCTACTTAGACTTAAGTAAGGCCTTTGAAACTTGTCTCCTGGAGTACCAGAGGGTGGTGATCAGTGGCATGAAGTCTAGCTGGAGGCCAGTAACTAGCAGCATACCCCAGGGATCAATACTGGGGCTGAATGTGTTCAAAATCTTCATTAATGATCTAGATGATGGGGCAGTTGTACCCTCAGCAAGTTTGGTGATGACACAAAACTGGGAGGAGTAGCTGATATACCAGAAGGTCTGCCATCCAGAGGGACCATGATAGGCAGGAGAAATGGGCTGACAGGAACCTCATGCAGTTCAACAAGGGGAAATAACAACTCCTGCCCCAGGGGAGGAATAACCTCAGGAACATGATGGGGATGCACCAGCTTGAAAGCAGATTTGCAGAAATGTACCTGGGGGTCCTGGTAGACACCAGGTTGAACATGAGCCAGCAATATACCAATGTGTCTGTCCTGGATTCAGCTGGGATAGAGTTAAGTTTTTTATCTAGTAGCTGCTACAGGGATTAGATTTAAGGTGAGAATAATGTTGATAACACACTGATGTTTTACTTGTTCCTAAGTAGTGCTTGCTTACCCTAAGTCAAGGACTTTTCAGTTTCTCATACTCTGCCAATGAGGAAGTACGCAAGAAGCCAGGAGGGAACATAACCAGGACAGCTGACCCGAATTAGCCAAAGGGGTATTCCATATGAGACAAGGGGGCACAAAATCACAAAATGGAATATAGAAACCTTTAGAATTAGTTTTAAGTAATGTTAAGTTTGATGGCTTTGTAACAGTAGCAATGGAAAATTACTGAGGTGCATGATACATAGAGAAAAAAGAGTACAGCTAGAGAACATACTGAGAATTCTCACAAGATAAATCGTTATATTTGTGACATAGTTTAAGAAAAACAGTCTAGAAGAACAAGACACAGGTATAAGGAGTATCTGGGAACCACAGGTGTCCAGGATGGGCTACAGTTAAACTAACTGATAAGTAGGAGGATAGGAGGATTATTATGTCTCTGGTGCTAACGAACCAATTAAGCTGGTATGAGCATCTACTGCCCATGCTTCAAAGGCTGCCAGAAGTGATGAAGATTGTTGGAAGAAGTAAACTACCACCACAATTCTGTACGCATGCAGGGAACTTTCTGGAAAATTATGTAGCCTCATGAATATGTATGTATGCCCAGTGGCTGTAAAGGACAGCTCGTGTGGCAATTGAGAGACACACGTTAGGAGGACCTATCCCTCATGTCTCCCGGCACCGCAATAAAGAATACCTGCTTGTCAACTTGAAAACTTTGCTGGCAAGCTTGTTCCTGGTGTTTTTGCCGAATCTGTTTGGCACCCCAGATGGGACCCTCTCTGCTCGGCTGCAGGACCCGCTGAGGACAGGGCTCCCTAGGGCCCTCGGGAATTTTTCCCGGAGGGACCCCTCAACTCATACAGATCGCTGCGGGAGCAGACAAGGACCATCTCATAAAAGGTATTCTTTTCTTTTATATAGTTTGTAAGGTGCAGGGGGCATCTCGGTTTGGTAAATTGGTTTGGTAAATTGGTAAGCATACGCATGGTTTGGAAGCCTTCCATAAATCGAGATAGGAAATCTCATAGGTAAAGGTGTATACCCGGATGCTAGCGTCCGTTTGGTATACACACACAAGAAGCAGGGGGCTTCTTGTGGTTTGGGTCCTGCAAGATGCAGGGGGTGGCTTGTAGAAAAGGTTTTGGATTTTACTGGTATACACCCATAAGAAGCAGGGGGCTTCTTGTGGTTTGGGTCCTGAAAGATGCAGGGGGTGTCTTGTGGAAATGGTTTTGGATCTTGTTGGCATTTATTTTGTGGCTTGTTACATAAGGATTTTGGTCTTGTGATTTTGGTGTCAGTGACAGACTGTTATAACTAAGCAGGGGGCATCTTGTGGTTTGGGTCCTGAAAGATGCAGGGGGTGTCTTGTGGGAAGGGTTTTGGGTCCTGTGTGCTATCAACAGCCCATAAGGGATTTGATTCAGTGATGCTGTCAGCGTGGGTCCCTGAATAGGTTAGTCAAATCACCCTCCGATACAGTGGGCTGTCCAGTACGTCACACAGTGGGACGCAGACAGGCTGGTCGGGCACAAGGGTCTCGTCCTTCTTGGGACACTGACAGGATGGTCAACTATAAAGGGTTCAAGGAAACCCCCCTATTAATGTTACAATATGGTCTGAGACATAGGGGTTAGGATGTATTGCTTTTGATTCTACTGTTATTCATCTTATTTTGTGGCTTTTTACAGTAATGATTTGTGATTTTGGTACAGGTGACAGGATGTTATAACTGTGTTATTAACTGTTGTTTGTTTGGTTGAATTTTAGTCTCTGTCTCAAGTGTTGTAACTGTGTGGAGTGTGTCTGTGGGATCCTGTCTGTGTGTGTGTGAATGTGAGATTGATAATGGAAAATCAGCAGAGTGAAGACATCTTGAAAAAGAGTCCTTTGGGTGCATTTTGGCACACTGGAAAGAACTTGGAGGGTCTCCTGGGGGCTCGGTAAATAAGAAAACTGGTAAAATATTGTAACCAATGGTGGCCTTTGTATACTTTGGAAGATCAGGAAAAATGGCCTAAAAATGGAACTCTGAACTATAATACATTGTTACAATTAATGCTGTTTTGAGGGGGCAAGTAAAATGGGATGAAGTAATGTATGCAGATATGTTTTTCACTTTAAGAAATCACGTGGAGTGACAGAATGCATGCAAAATTAATATAACTCCGCCAGGTTCCTTAATTTTGGCTTTGGAAAAGGACAGGGAAAAACTGAAAGTTAAGCTGAAGAGATGCTGTTCAGCCTGTGATATTGGGGAAAGATGTTTAAAGTTAAAAAAACAGTAATCAGGAAATAGGTTGAAAATCATGTATCACAGGTACCTCCGAGAGGAGCACCCTCTGCATCTGTCCTATCTGATATTGATAAGGAGGAAGAGATTGCTGTCACTGGCAACAAGCAGCACATTCACATTCAGAGTTAAGATAGGGTTAAACCGGAAGTGCTGTTGCCGAGGCAGGTATGAACAACCGTGAGGAAAAAAAACAAAAAAAGGAAAACCAAGGAGGAAAGGGGGGGAGCTCGGGCAGCTCCTGTGTTTGAGCATGGAGGAGGGATGATGGGAAGAGGTTGGGGGAGTGGGCTCTTCTGTGGAAACGGATCGGTGTGCGTGCTATGGGGAGTTTGGACGTTGGAAGTGAGACTGCCCTGGGGGGGGGGGGGGGGGGGGCAGTGCCATGGGGTGGCTCCGGTGACTGAATTGGAACTAGACTGACAGGGACCTGGGGAATCTACCCTAGCAGATCCACTGAGTAAATTAAAAATTTGGGCGAGAGGAAATAAGCCTGCTTCAGTTGGAGCTCGGCTCAGATGCCTCTATACAAATGCCCGTAGCATGGGGAACAAACAAGAGGAATTAGAGATGCGGGCACGTCTACGGGGGTATGGTATAATAGTGTCCTGGGTTCAGCAGTAGCAATCATGCATCACAGAAACATGTTGGGATGACTCCTATGACTGGAGTGTTGGAATGGAAGGTTACAGGCTCTTTAGAAAAGACGGCCTGGCAAGCGGGGAGGGGGAGTTGCCCTTTTTGTTAGGGATAGGCTGGAGAGTCTGGAACTCTGTCTGGGGACAGGTGAGCAGTCCACAGAGAGTTTATGGGTCAGGGTTAAAGGGAATATAGCTATGGGAGACATTACTGTGGGGATCTGTTACAGACCGACTGATCAAGAGGAACCTCCATAGACAGACGAGAAAAGCCTCATGCTTGGAGGCCCTTGTTCTCATGAGTGACTTCAACCACCATGACATCTGTTGGAAGGACGGTACGGCCCGGCACAAGCAATCCATGAGGTTCCTCAATTGTGCAGAAGAAAACTTCCTTCTGCAAGTAATAGAGGAGCCGACAAGGAGAGGTGCCGTGCTTGACCTCGTGCTCACCAACAGGGAAGGGCTCGTTGGAAATGTGACTCTCCAGGGCAGCCTTGGATGCAGGGATCATGAGGTGCTCGAATTGGAGATCCTCAGGACAGGTTCCATGGGATACAGCCCTAGAGGGCAGGGGGGCCCAAGACTCTTGGTTGATATTCAAGGATAACTTGCTACAAGCTCAGGAGTGTTGCATCCCAACCAGAAGGAAGTGCAGCAGGAGGGCCAGGAGACCTGCTTGGATGGATAAGGAGCTCCTGAGGAAAATTCAAATGAAAAAAGAGGCTTATAATAAGTGGAAGCAAGGACAGGTGGCATGGGAAGAGTACAGGGATGTTGTCCAAGAAGCTAGGGACCAGGTCAGGAAAGCTAAGGCCCAGTTAGAATTAAACTTAGATAGAGGTATTAAGGATAAGAGAAAGGGATTCTACAAGTACATAGCAAATAAAAGACAGATGAGGGAGAATGTAGGCCCTCTCAGGAAGCTCTCAGGAGAACTGGCTACACAGGATTTGGAGAAGGCTGAGGTTCTGAATGACTTCTTTGCTTCAGTCTTCACTGGCAAAGGCTCTGACAAAACCCCTTAAGTCTTGGAAGGCAGATGCAGGCACTGTGAGAATGAAGACCTTGCGCCCACTGTAGAAGAGGAACTGGTTCGGGACCATCTTAAAAATCTGAACGTGCACAAGTCCATGGGTCCTGATGAGATCCATCCGCGGGTCCTGAAGGAGCTGGCAAATGAAGTTGCGAAGCCGCTGGCCATCATATTTGAGAAATCGTGGCAGTCAGGTGAAGTTCCCGATGACTGGAAAAAGGGAAATATAACCCCCATTTTCAAGAAGGGGAAAACGGATGACCCGGGGAATTAGTGACCAGTCAGTCTCACCTCTGTGCCTGGCAAAATCTTGGAGCAGATTCTCCTGGATGGCATGCTAGGGCACATGAAAATCAACAAGGTGCTTGGTGACAGCCAACATGGCTTCACTAAGGAGAAATCCTGCCTGACCAATTTGGTGGCCTCCTATTATGGGGCTACAGAACTGGTGGACAGGGGTAGAGCAGTTGATGTCATCTACCTGGACTTGTGTAAAGCGTTCGACACTGTCCCACACGACATCCTTGTCTCTAAATTGGACAGACATCAATTTGATGGATGGACCACTCGGTGGATAAAGAACTGGCTGGATGGCCGCACGCAAAGAGTTGTGGTCAATGGCTCAGTGTCCGGCTGGAGACCAGTAACGAGTGGTGTCCCTCAGGGATCGGTGTTGGGACCGGTCTTGTTTAACATCTTAATCGCTGACATGGACAGTGGGATTGAGTGCGCCCTCAGCAAGTTTGCCAGTGACACCAAGCTGTGTGGTTCGGTTGATATGCTGGAGGGAAGGAATGCCATCCAGAGGGACCTTGACATGCTTGTAAGGAGGGCTGATGCCAACCTCATGAAGTTTAACCATGCCAAGTGCAAGGTCCTACACCTGGGTCGGAGCAATCCCAGGCACAGCTACAGGTTGGGCAGAGAAGAGATTCAGAGCAGCCCTGCGGAGAAGGACTTGGGGGTGTTGGTTGATGAGAAAATGAACATGAGCCAGCAGTGTGCGCTTGCAGCCCAGAAAGCCAACTGTATCCAGGGCTGCATTAAAAGGAGCGTGACCAGCTGGTCGAAGAAGGTGATCCTGCCCTTCTGCTCTGCTCTTGTGAGACGTCACCTGCAGTATTGTGTGCAGTTCTGGTATCCTCAACATAAAAAGGACATGGATCTGTTGGAACAAGTCCAGAGAAGGGCCACGAGGATGATCAGGGGACTGGAGCACCTCCCGTATGAAGACAGGCTGAGGACGTTGGGGCAGTTCAGTTTGGAGAAGAGAAGGCTGCGTGGAGACCTCATAGCAGCCTTCCAGTATCTGAAGGGGGCCTATAGGGATGCTGGAGAGGGACTCTTCATTAGAGACTGTAGTGACAGGACAAGGGGTAACAGGTTAAAACTTAAACAGGGGAGGTTTAGATTGGATATAAGAAGGAAATTCTTTCCTGTTAGGGTGGTGAGGCACTGGAATAGGTTGCCCAGGGAGGTTGTGAATGCTCCATCCCTGGCAGTGTTCAAGACCAGGTTGGATGAGGCCTTGGTTGATATGATTTAGCGTAAGGTGTCCCTGCCTACAGCGGGGGGGTTGGAACTAGATGATCTTAAGGTCCTTTTCAACCCTAATTATTCTATGATTCTATGACGTACCATATGGTTGTTCAGCACCCTCTTGCCACTGGATTTTATAAGCTTTTAACTTCCCTGTAAAACCAAATTTCCCCTCAACTCAGTCATGATGTGCTATGTACATTACAATTATCTGAATTGTTACAGAGTTTGCAATTCCCTGTGTAACAGGAATAGATACTTTTAAGAACAGGGAACAGTTTGAATTTCTAAGGGTGTGCCTGATGCGATGGATTCTGTATCTAATAGGGCTGTGCCAATACAGCTGCTCACCACCTGCTGACAGGTACCCAACCTGTCTCCAAGTGGTGATTGGCCCCTTCCACCCAAATGCTGACCATGACATTCTATGGTATGTGATTCAGAGAAAACTCCAGGAACAAACTTGCCAACAAAGTTTTCAAGCTGACAAGCAGGTATTCTTTATTGCGGCGCCGGGAGACACGGGGGATAGCTCCTCCTAACGTGTGTCTCTCAATTGCCACACAAGCCGTCCTTTTATAGCCACTGGGTGTACATACATATTCATGAGGCTACATAATTTTCCAGAAAGTTCCCTGCATGCATACAGAATTGTGGTGGTGGTCTCTGAGGGTCCTTTACTTTTTCCAACAATCTTCATCACTTCTGGCAGCCTTTGAAGCATGGGCAGTAGATGCTCATACCAGTTTAATTGGTTCGTTAGCACCAGAGACATAATAATCCTCCTATCCTCCTACTTATCAGTTAGTTTAACTGTAGCCCATCCTGGACACCTGCGGTTCCCAGATACTCCTTATCCCTGTGTCCTGTTCTTCTAGACTGTTTTTCTTAAACTATGTCACAAATATAACGATTTATCTTGTGAGAATTCTCAGTATGTTCTCTAGCTGTACTCTTTTTTTCTCTATGTATCATGCACCTCAGTAATTTTCCATTGCTACTGTTACAAAGCCATCAAACTTAACATTACTTAAAACTAATTCTAAAGGTTTCTATATTCCATTTTGTGATTTTGTGCCCCCTTGTCTCAAATTCCCCCCTTTTTCTGTCCTTTTGCAACTTCTTTTGCAACATTTTGTATATTACCATCGCCATCAAAATTCTTTTTGAAATAATTTCCCATTTTTCCTTGGTGCTTAATTTCATTCCTTTTCCAATCATAGATCGTTTACAACACTAGAGGGAAAATTGTATCATACCACAAGTAATCAATATTACAATAATTAACATCAATATTCCTGCAACCAGTTGCCTCAACCAGGAGAGATTGGGTAAACATGAAGTTAACTTTTTCCATATTTCTTCAAACCCCAGGAGATGTCACCCATGGCCATTTCATGAAATATCTTAGTTTGTTTCCAAATTTCCTCCAGATCTGTTTCGATTCTTCTATTTCGGTCTATATAGGAACAACAGCTTTCATTGATTATGGCTCAAACCCCTCCTTGTGATGCCAATAACAGGTCTAGAGCCATTCGGTTTTGTAAAACCACTTTAGAGAGGCTGGTTAAAATTGGGTATTACAGCACCTAAGGTGGATGCCCCCTTCCAGTTGGGGGGTAGAGTCTTATAAGCATTTTCTCCACATAACCAATACCATCCTTTCCCTTTAGGAACGGGCCATCACTGAACTACGATACCATCTGTGTTAATAGTATGATTGCAATTTGAATGGTGACCTACATCCGTGGCATTTAAGCAAGATTTCCTACCCTGGTTCCTGGTGTAATACATCTTTGTACACAGGTGTAATATTTATTACCTGGATTAGGATTAACTATTCCAAATTTTAACCTTTCCTTTGAATAGATTGCTAGTGTTCACCCACAAATTTGTCCATGAGACAGTGTTAGGAATTGGAACTCCAATTAATGGGAGATCCAGGCTTTCTCCTGATTTAGGCAACTGTGCACACACCCAACAATCACTACGGTTAAAAACCTTAGTAACATTCTGCACTAATTTCAGGTATAAGTTCTGGTCCCAAGCTTGTGCGCCAGTTATCATATGAGTCCAAATTATGACTGACGCAATTTCATACGTAAGGGTCTTGAAGGTCCAATCCGCCATGTCTTCTCTGGCTCTGGTGCTTTCTTAATTTTTGAATAATATATCCAAGCAGGTTGTTCCTTTATCTTCACTGTTGTAAAGGCGGTCAGTAATACCTGGTACGGTCCGCTCCACTTCTCCTGTAGAGGATCTCCTGAAAAGTTCTTAACATAAACCCAGTCTCCAGATCTGAAAGGGTGAATCGGATAATCCAAACCTCTTGCTCTTGTCCCGACTATTCTCTTATTTATCTCCTCCAATTGTTTTCCCAGATTGATCAGAAACTCTCGAAGGTAGCTTTCTCGCAGTTCCTGAAGACTTTCTCCTTTAAACCGGGACTGATATGGTCTTCCATACAAAATCTCAAATGGACTGACCTGTTCTTTTGACCAAGGTTTAGTTCAAATTCTTAATAGAGTCAGTGGTAACGCCTGGTACCAATAGAAATTCGTTTCCTGACATATTTTACTAATTAGTTGTTTAATCAGATGGTTCATCTTTCGTACTTGCCCACTGGCCTGAGGCCTATATGAAACATGGAGTTGCCAATCAATTTCTAATTTTTTGCTAATTTCTTGTGACAATTTTGCACTAAAGTGTGAACCCTGGTCGGAAGAAATTGCCGCTGGTACTCCAAAATGAGGTATTATTTCATTTAATAATGTTTTAATCACCTGTCTTGCATTATTTATCCTACAAGGGAATGCTTCTGGCCAGCCTGAAAAAGTATCAGTTAACACCAACAAATATCGATAAACCCCTTTTCTTGGTAATTCAGAAAAGTCTGTTTGCCACTGCTGTCCCGGAAAACTTTCTCTCCCAATTTTCCCGATTTGATTTCTATTTTCAGTTTTAGGATTATTCTTAAGACATAACTGACATTGTTTTGTCACAAATTGAACTGTCGTGTATAGATTCCTTCCTACAATTTGTTTGTCTAAATATTTATACAAAGAGTTGCTACCCCAATGATTTTTATTATGTTCTTCCTGAACTAACTTCCAGAGTTGGTTATAGGGGATTACAATTCGCCCATCAGGTATTTGAGCCCAATCCTCTTTATTTTCCTGTCCCTTTAGATCCTCAATCAGTTTCCTATCCTCTTTTGAATACCTAGGTTTAGATTTTTCCATTGCTAGTTTGCCGTCAGGGATTAAGGACACGATTTGAGATTGTTCAGCTGCTCGTTTGGCTTCAAAATCAGCCAAATTATTTCCAGTTTCCTGATCAGAGTCACCTTGTTGATGTCCTTTACAGTACATAATAGCTACTTCTTCAGGTAGCTGAACAGCTTCCAGTAATCGTAGAATTTCTGTAGCATGTTTAATCTGTTTCCCTTGTGTGTTCAAAAGTCCTCGTTCTTTCCACATAGCACCATGTGCATGTACCACACCAGATGCGTATTTAGAATCAGTCCTAATATTTATTCTTTTATCTTTAGCCAATTCCAGGGCTCTCGTTAATGCTATTATTTCTGCCTTCTGGGCCGAGGTGTTCACAGGTAAAGGTTTAGCTTCTATTACCTGTGAAGTGGTGGTAATGGCATATCCTGCCTTTCGTTTACCATTTTTCATGAAGCTACTACCATCAGTAAACCAAGAATCAGCATCTTCCAGAGGTTTTCCATTCAAATCTGGTCAGCTCGAATATACAGTCTCTATGTTGGCCAAGCAGTCTTGCGTTAGTGGTTCTGTCGATTGTTCCAGAACACCATAATCATGGATCCAAAGTCTGCACCATCCTGTCATTCCCAGGAATGTCCGGAGGTCCTTGACAGTCGACGGTCGTGGAGTCTGGCAAATGGCTTCTTTTCTGGCAGTTCCAAGTTCTCTCTGTCCTCCTGTTATTTCATATCCTAGGTGGAAAACTTGGGTTTGGATTAGTTGGGCCTTTTGTCTGGATACCTGATAACCATTCAGTCCCAGAAATTCAATAATCCCACCATTCACTGGACACATTCTTCCTTTGTTTCTGTAGCATTTAACAGGTCATCCACATATTGTAACAGAGTCCACGTCTGAGCAGGTGGATTTCATAATTCTAATTCTCGTGCTAACTGATTTCCCAAAATCGCTGGACTGTTTTTAAACCCCTGTGGTAATACTGTCCAAGTTAATTGAGTTTTTCTTCCTGCGTCAGGGTTTTCTCATTCGAAAGCAAATAATTTTGGCTTTCTTTGGCCAATGGTAAGCAAAAGAAAGTGTCCTTTAAATCCAGGACGGCAAACCGTTTCTGATTATTATTCAATTTAGTCAATAAATCATACAAATTAGCTACTACTGGACAAATATCCTCTGCAATTTTGTTGATTACCCTGAGATCGTAAACCAATCTGCAACTTTTCCCATCATATTTCTTTACTGTCCAGATACGAGTATTATATTCCAATTCACATTCAATTAATAATCTAAATTTTAAAATTTATCAATGATTTTTTTTTTCATTCCCTTTGATCTTCTAATTTTAAGGGATATTGTTTTATTCTAATTGGGCAGGCCCCCCTTTTTTATTTCCACTTTAACAGGCAAAGCATTTTTTTGCCTTACCTGGAACTTCAGATGCCCATACTCCCACATATACCTAATTAAGGATTTCTTCTATTTCAGGGAGGTCCTTCTTTTTGCTTCTCTGCTGAATTAAAGATAAACTCAAAACTGCAATTAATTGATTGGTTTTAACTCTAAATTCCATTTTGCCTTCTTTAAATGTTGCTTTTCGCCCTAATAAAGATTTTAGAGAATTTGGCATGCATAAAAATTTATGCATTCCTATTTGTTTTCCCAATTTGTACTTTAAAGGTTTCAGATAGAATGCCTTTTTTGTTTGTTTGTTTGTTTTTTTCTTTTCCTTGGTGGCCAGTAGCACCCACATCTGTAACGAATTCTTTCCTCTCTGAGTTAACACCAAATAAGTTGCTCCTGTATCCACTAAAATTCCTCTTTATTTCCTCTAGTCCCTAGTTTTAATTTACTCAGTGGATCTGCTAGGGTAGATTCCCCAGGTCCCTGTCAGTCTAGTTCCAATTCAGTCACCGGAGCCACCCCATGGCACTGCCCCCCCCCCCCCCCCCCCCCAGGGCAGTCTCACTTCCAACGTCCAAACTCCCCATAGCACGCACACCGATCCGTTTCCACAGAAGAGCCCACTCCCCCAACCTCTTCCCATCATCCCTCCTCCATGCTCAAACACAGGAGCTGCCCGAGCTCCCCCCCTTTCCTCCTTGGTTTTCCTTTTTTTGTTTTTTTCCTCACGGTTGTTCATGCCTGCCTCGGCAACAGCACTTCCGGTTTAACCCTATCTTAACTCTGAATGTGAATGTGCTGCTTGTTGCCAGTGACAGCAATCTCTTCCTCCTTATCAATATCAGATAGGACAGATGCAGAGGGTGCTCCTCTCGGAGGTACCTGTGATACATGATTTTCAACCTATTTCCTGATTACTGTTTTTTTAACTTTAAACATCTTTCCCCAATATCACAGGCTGAACAGCATCTCTTCAGCTTAACTTTCAGTTTTTCCCTGTCCTTTTCCAAAGCCAAAATTAAGGAACCTGGCGGAGTTATATTAATTTTGCATGCATTCTGTCACTCCACGTGATTTCTTAAAGTGAAAAACATATCTGCATACATTACTTCATCCCATTTTACTTGCCCCCTCAAAACAGCATTAATTGTAACAATGTATTATAGTTCAGAGTTCCATTTTTAGGCCATTTTTCCTGATCTTCCAAAGTATACAAAGGCCACCATTGGTTACAATATTTTACCAGTTTTCTTATTTACCGAGCCCCCGGGAGACCCTCCAAGTTCTTTCCAGTGTGCCAAAATGCGCCCAAAGGACTCTTTTTCAAGATGTCTTCACTCTGCTGATTTTCCATTATCAATCTCACATTCACACACACACAGACAGGATCCCACAGACACACTCCACACAGTTACAACACTTGAGACAGAGACTAAAATTCAACCAAACAAACAACAGTTAATAACACAGTTATAACATCCTGTCACCTGTACCAAAATCACAAATCATTACTGTAAAAAGCCACAAAATAAGATGAATAACAGTAGAATCAAAAGCAATACATCCTAACCCCTATGGCTCAGACCATATTGTAACATTAATAGGGGGGTTTCCTTGAACCCTTTATAGTTGACCATCCTGTCAGTGTCCCAAGAAGGACGAGACCCTTGTGCCCGACCAGCCTGTCTGCGTCCCACTGTGTGACGTACTGGACAGCCCACTGTATCGGAGGGTGATTTGACTAACCTATTCAGGGACCCACGCTGACAGCATCACTGAATTAAATCCCTTATGGGCTGTTGATAGCACACAGGACCCAAAACCATTTCCACAAGACACCCCCTGTGTCTTGTAGGACCCAAACCACAAGATGCCCCCTGCTTAGTTATAACAGTCTGTCACTGATACCAAAATCACAAGACCAAAATCCTTATGTAACAAGCCACAAAATAAATGCCAACAAGATCCAAAACCATTTCCACAAGACACCCCCTGCGTCTTTCAGGACCCAAACCACAAGAAGCCCCCTGCTTCTTATGGGTGTATGCCAGTAAAATCCAAAACCTGTGAAGTGGTGGTAATGGCATATTCTGCCTTTCGTTTACCATTTTTCATGAAGCTACTACCATCAGTAAACCAAGAATCAGCATCTTCCAGAGGTTTTTCTTTCAAATCTGGTCGGCTCAAATATACAGTCTCTATGGTGGTCAAGCAGTCGTGTGTTAGTGGTTCTTTCAATTGTTCCTGCAAAAAGGATGCAGAACACCATAATCATGGATCCAAAGTCTGCACCATCCTGTCATTCCCAAGAATGTCCAGAGGTCCTTGACAGTTGATGGTCGTGGAGTCTGGCAAATGGCTTTTTTTCTGGCCATTCCAAGTTCTTTCTGTCCTCCTGTTATTTTATATCCTAGGTAGGAAACTCGGGTTTGGATTATTTGGGTCTTTTGTCTGGATACCTGATAACCTTTCAGTCCCAGATAATTTAATAATTCCACTGGACACTTTCTTCCTTTGTTTCTGTAGCTATTTATAGGTCATCCACATATTGTAACAGAGTCCCCGTCTGAGCAAGTGACTTTCATGATTCGAATTCTCATGCTAAGTGATTTCCAAAATCTACCTTCACCACCAGGTTCTCCACCCAGGCAGCAATATCATGCTATAGTCATAGAATCACAGCATCATACAATGGTAAGGGTTGGAAAGGACCTTAAGATCATCTAGTTCTAATGCCCCCTACAATGGGCAGCGATGCCTCACACTAGACCATGTCGCCCAAGGCTCAGTCCAACCTGGCCTTGAACACTGCCAGGGATGGAGCATTTATCGCTTATTTGGGCAACCTGTTCCAGTGCCTCACTGTAAGCGGCGAGGAGAAGCAGACAAGCCAACCCAATATGGGTGATAAGCAACTTCTACTTTATTTGTGACGCAGTTCACACATATATAGGAGTGGTATTCAGCCACTCCTTCTTGGCATAACAGTATTGGTTAGCCCCACACAGCTTCCTCCACATTCTCCTCCCAGGTCCGGTCTCCGGCCACCTGTGGGGGCCACCCCCTGCCTTGCTTGCACAGTCCTCCAGAACTCTATGGTTCTGCTCTTAGAGTCATTCTGCAACAATTCCCCCCTTTTTCTTTGTGCAAGCAAGGCATTATGGGTTATTCTGTTCACCTGTTTTATCACACAACTATAAACAAGTCTAATAGCTACGATGATTAATCTAACAATGATACATAAGTGCAATACTTCAAACAACAGTGTTTGACTCAACCTGTAATGCCCCGTGAAGACAACCATCTAGTTATTAGGATATTGCTCATTTACTATTGCTGGGTAAGCTGAGCCAGGGTTCTCAGGTGTGCGTGCATCGAATTAGCATAATCAGAGAGACTCATACAACACATTCCATCAAACTCTTCACATCCATGTCCCTGTTCCAACAACAAAAGGTTCTGCAGTGTTGCATGTCTCACAGAGTCAACATTAAAACAAATCAGAAATTGCCTTTGATGTAGAATTGTCTGCTTAGCAACTCAGCAACCCAGTCTGCTTAGTTGAGCCAAGGCCCCGGCTGAAGCACTTACAGTGATTTGGCATATTATGATTGGATACATGTTTTGAAGACCCTTAGTGACTAACATATAATTGGTTAAACACAGGTGTGAGAACTCAACCTTGAAAGCTTGCCAACAGTCCACAGTTCTCATTAACTTGGTGAATTCCAGCCTCTTATCTTGCTTGCTTAAGCTTCTTCAGGCCTCTCATGGCCTTGCTGTATCTTTCAGGACTATTCAAAGTTTATGTACCAATTATGCATTCTCCTGTGAGAACACTGTCTCCACATCTCCCCCCTTTTGTTTTATCCAGTAACAAGTTGCTACTACAGCAAGGCACACACACATTT
Source organism: Pezoporus flaviventris (assembly GCF_033815535.1). Taxonomy (NCBI): domain Eukaryota; kingdom Metazoa; phylum Chordata; class Aves; order Psittaciformes; family Psittacidae; genus Pezoporus; species Pezoporus flaviventris. Next base: position 35,033 of record NW_026892741.1, on the reverse strand, counting down.
ACATTAGCAGAGTAACTATTACAGGGTGCAGCAGCATGTTGAAGATGCTGATGGCAGTGAAGGACTAGCCAAAGAAATTTCTTACCAGTGGAATTCTCCCCCGCTCTTAATTTGTTCCATCACCTGCTTTATAACACTACCATTGTATTAAAATTTTTCTAGCTTTTGCCTTAGCATTTTCTAGCAGCTACTGCAAATTTCCATACTCTAACATCTCTTTTACAAGTGACAAATCTATACAATACAAGGTGCAGTTTCTTATTAGCAACTAGCTAGTAAATACAGGTGGTTTTATACACAAAATCACAACCTCTAATATAGCTACTTTACAAGCACACATATTCAGGATGTTACTTTTCAGTTGTCCCCAAGTGATGTTTTGCAGTTATTTGTTCTTTCTCTTCCTCTATCTCATTCTGCTTGGGGTAATCACGGTCAGCTCCTGTAGCTGAGGCATCAGGTTTATCCATTCGTCTGTCCAGCTCATGGCAGGGCTTCACAAACTTTGCAGACAGTCGCCATGGACCTGTAGGCAGGAGGACACAAATATACCCCCTCCCCCAGGTTATCAGTTCTTCAGAAGTAGACAGGTTAAAGTTAAATGTAACATCATTACTCTCTCTCTCTCTCCCCCCCCCCTTTTTTTTTTCTTTTTAGTCCCTGCAAAAGCCATCATTTCTCCCCCTACAGTCCCATGTACAGAACGTGGCAGAAGGACCCTGTGGAGACTAACAGCAAACCAGCTCCGAGAAGCATCATTGCAGTGCGAGGTGGCAGGCTCAACCTTAGCGGGCATCCCCGCAGAGGCTCTGCCTCCCTCACATCGCATGAGGCTTGGGCTTTTATACTGACCAAAATGCACACTCATTCCGACTCAGGTGGCCAGCCTGTGCTGGAAGAAGTGGCCAGCAGTATCTACAGAGGTCTCCAAGGGTTGATAGAAACCTGGACATACTTATTTTTACCAACTTCTAATACACGAGTATCACAGAGAAACTGTATGGGCTCCCCCTGTCAATTGCAAGAAAAAATCATAACATATACAGCTTGAGTATGTTATAAATTGAGACCACAACGGATCATAATCCAATTAAAATTTTATTAATTATAGCAAGTAGAATATGAGCAAAAACAGCGCTGGACGACAGAACTGCCGTGCTGAGCAGTTCAAACAGCCCCTTTTTATACATCTCACTTCCGTGTTCATGAAGTAGTGGAGGTACTCTGCGCATGCTTCCGCTGTTGTTAGGGGGTCAACCTCTGCCTCCTGGTGATCCTTGAGACTGAAGTAAGAAGTTTTCCTCCTTTGTTCCATAGTTGACCTTTTACTCATATGTCCTTATATGGAGTTGTTTGTCTTATCTCCGCCAGTTCCTGGAACATCTTACAGTTATCTTTAGTCAACATCTACTAAGCGGTACTTGGTTTAGTTTGTGTAAGCGATTACGGTTATCTTATCTTGCACAAGTTGTGTCTGGTGATTGTTTGAGTAAGCGATTTCACATCTTTTGTTGCCTAACCTTTACATTGGGCTTAACATAAATCTTAATAAACAATACCCTTATCCTTAGTTTCTTACAATCCCCCCTTTTTCTTTTTATCCTATTATTGTTTATTAGACTCTACTTTCATTCTCGGCACTGCAAGTAAACCTTTTTCCACAATCCCAACATTTATCGTAACACTCACAAGGTAATACCTCACAATTGCAATAGGCATAGTTTTTCCCAGGTTGCCTTCAGATGTCTATCTGGAGATGATACCGACCAATCAGAAGCAATTGTTTCACATCCCCAGTATCCGCAATAATAATGTCCAGGGAGGTTACAATAAACGGGTCCAGAAGAGGGACACATATAAAATGGTGATACATTTTCACAATTTAGCTGAAAGCAATCTACATTCAGGTTGTACAGGGAAGTTAGGTTGTCCCGCCCCAATGAAGGTGGCTATCACTTTGGATGTTTCCCAGGATATTAATTCCCATCTTAATGGTTTATGCGGGTTTCCATTTACTTGGGTTATTATCAATAACAAAACTAACGGTATACCAGGAAAAAGGGTGTCTGTCAATTTTGCTATTTTAAGTATATTTTTACCAGTCCTGGGGAAGTTTGGCCATTGCTGCTTTTGCGTCCCATTGTTCTGGCCCTTTTCTCCACAGTTTGTTCCTCCTCTGCCTCACCCGTCGACTCGGTTGCTTCGAGCCACGGGGTGTACCATCTTCTTGGCAGCAAGGGAATTCTTCAGGAGAGTAGCTGTTTCGGGCTTTCTGCCTATTTACATAGGCTTCCTACTTTGCAGCTTTAACTAATGGGGCAAAGCAAGGCACGGTTAGTACTTCCCTTCTACACTTTATAACCAAAATTTCAGTTACAAAGGGGACTGGTTCGTTGGAGTGGTAACAATAATATTGAGGGTTTACTCCTTTGGCAAAAATCTTCTATTACTCATGGGATTCCTGAATAATTTCTTGTTTAGACTCTAATTGTTTTAATTTCCACTCAGTGACAGTTCTTTGGATTTTCCAACACTGTGTGCAAACTCCTATCGGAGGGTATCCATATTCACAGCGTGTCCACCATTTATCCTGGCATACCTTACACCTATGTCGTGGTTTAAACCCAGTCAGGTAACTTGTTCACTCACTTCCAGTGAGTGGTGCCGAGCTGACAACAATCGAGGTCCGTGTCCGTCTCCCCCGCCCCCCCCCGCACCGGGGCTCTCCCCTTCCCCGCTCCCGGAGGAACGGGGAGGAGGATCGAGAGAGTGCAACTCCTACGGGTTGAGACAAGAACAGTCCAGCAACAAATCACCACTGCTACTATCAGCTAAAACAATGATAAGGGAAAATAACAAGGGAAGAGAATACGATACCACCGGCCAAGAAAGCGAGTTCCACCCGGAAGCCCGTGTCCTTCCGGGTAACTCCCAGTTACCCCCCACCCCGGGCATGACGTGCTGTGGTATGGAATACCTCCCCGGCTAGCCCGGGTCAGGCGCCCCGTCTCTGCTTCCTCACAGCTTCCCCTCCTCCCTGGCAAAGCATGAGCTTCACAGAGTCCTTGGTCAGGGTAAACATCACTTAGCAACAACCGAAAACATCGGCTTCACCAACACTGTTCTCAAACTAGAAGTCAAAACACAGCACTGCACCAGCTAACACAAAGGAAAAAACATGACTGCTACTGCTGAACCCAGGACATTATCCACCCCTTATTCCATACCATTCACGTCGTGCTCAGATCCCACATTTTCAATACACCATCGCTCTCTCACAAATATACATCCATATACATACAGACCAAGAGGAAAAAATCATTTTCTTAGTGCATGGACCAATCCCTATAATGCTGCCGAGTCCATTCGGTCCATGATGTTCAAAGTTCATTCTCTGTTGGGATGATGGCTGGAGGGAAGTCAGGGCCAGTCGCTGGTGACCTGGAGACATCTAGTTGATGGGCTATAAAAGCATTACACAGCAGGCAACAGCATACAATTGAGTTCACTGGCTGTTTTCCCCTAAAATCAAATCCCCTTGAGGTATACATCGGACTTCCCCATCTTCCCGCATTACCCACCAAGTATATCCAGGTCCCTGAGCAAAAGCAATCCCACGAGTGGGTTTGCCTTTACCTGAAGCAGGAATTACCCAGACTGTCTTCCCCAGCAAATTCTTCATATGCACCACGGGAACTTTGTCCCCCTCTACAATATGTGAAAGTTCTGACTGGGCTGGGCCGGCCCTGTTGGCAGATCCTCTGGTGTTGACCAACCAGGTGGCCTTTGGTAAATGTGTATTCCAATGCTTGAAAGTTCCCCCACCCATTGCTCTCAGTGTATTTTTTAACAGCCCATTGTACCGTTCGATTTTCCCAGAGGCTGGTGCATGGTAGGGGATGTGATATACCCACTCAATGCCATGCTCTTTGGCCCAAATATCTATAAGGTTATTCCGGAAATGAGTCCCATTGTCTGACTCAATTCTCTCTGGGGTGCCGTGTCGCCACAAAATCTGTTTCTCAAGGCCCAGGATGGTGTTCCGGGCAGTGGCATGGGGCACAGCGTATGTTTCCAGCCACCCGGTGGTTGCTTCCCCCATGGTAAGCACATGGCGCTTGCCTTGGCGGGTTGGTGGCAGTGTGATATAGTCAATCTGCCAGGCCTCCCCATATTTATACTTCAACCATCGTCCTCCATACCAAAGAAGCTTTAACCGCTTGGCTTGTTTAATTGCAGCACATGTTTCACACTCATGAATAACCTGGGCAATAGTGTCCATTGTTAAGTCCACCCCTCGGTCACGGGCCCATCTATATGTTGCATCTCTGCCCTGATGGCCTGAAGTGTCATGGGCCCACCGGGCCAAAAATAATTCACCTTTATGTTGCCAATCTAAGTCCATCTGAGCCACTTCAATCTTAGCCGCTTTATCCACTTGTTGGTTGTTCTGGTGTTCCTCAGTGGCCCGACTCTTGGGTACATGGGCATCTACATGACGTACCTTCACCACCAGGTTCTGCACCCTGGCAGCAATATCTTTCCACAGTGCAGCTGCCCAGATGGGTTTACCTCTGCGTTGCCAGTTGCTCTGCTTCCATTGCTTCAACCACCCCCACAGGGCATTTGCCACCATCCATGAGTCAGTATAGAGATAAAGTACTGGCCACTTTTCTCGTTCAGCAATGTCCAGGGCCAGCTGGATGGCTTTCACCTCGGCAAATTGACTCGATTCACCCTCTCCGTCAGCAGTTTCTGCAACTTGTCGTCCAGGACTCCATACAGCTGCCTTCCATCTCCGATGCTTTCCCACAATAAGGCAAGAGCCATCAGTAAACAAGGCATACTGCTTTTCACTTTCTGACAGTTTATTATATGGTGGGGCCTCTTCAGCGCACACCACCTCCTCCTCTGGTGACATTCCGAAATCTTTGCCCTCTGGCCAGTCCATGATGACTTCTAGAATGCCTGGACGACTGGGATTTCCTATTCGAGTTCGTAGTGTAATTAGTGCAGCCCATTTACTCCATGTAGCATCAGTTGCATGATGTGTAGAGGAGACCCTGCCTTTGAACATCCAGCCCAGCACGGGCAGCCGGGGTGCCAGGAGGAGCTGTGCTTCAGTGCCAATCACTTCCGAAGCAGCTCGAACCCCTTCATAGGCTGCCAGTATCTCTTTCTCAGTTGGGGTATAGCTGGCCTCAGATCCTTTGTATCCCCGACTCCAAAAGCCGAGGGGTCGACCTCGAGTCTCTCCTGGAGCTTTCTGCCAGAGGCTCCAGGTAGGACCGTTCTCCCCAGCTGCAGTGTACAGTACATTTTTTACATCTGGCCCGGTCCGGACTGGTCCAAGGGCTACTGCATGAACTATCTCACGTTTAATTTGCTCAAAGTCTTGTCGCTGCTCCGGGCCCCATTTAAAATCATTCTTCTTCCGGGTCACATGATAGAGAGGGCTTACAATCGAACTGTAATTTGGGATGTGCATTCTCCAGAACCCCACTGCACCCAAGAAAGCTTGCGTTTCTTTCTTATTAGTTGGTGGAGACATTGCTGTTATCTTGTTGATCACATCTGTGGGGATCTGTCTACGTCCATCTTGCCATTTTATTCCCAAAAATTGAATCTCCTGTGCAGGTCCCTTGACCTTACTCCGTTTTACGGCAAAACCGGCTTTCAGCAGGATTTGGATTATTTTCCTCCCTTTCTCAAAGACTTCTTCCGCTGTATCGCCCCACACAATAATGTCATCAATGTATTGCAGGTGTTCTGGAGCTTGCCCCTGTTTCAGGGCAGTCTGGATCAGTCCATGGCAAATGGTAGGGCTGTGTTTCCAGCCCTGGGGCAGTCGGTTCCAAGTGAACTGGACACCCCTCCAAGTAAAAGCAAACTGTGGCCTGCACTCTGCTGCCAAAGGAATTGAGAAAAATGCATTGGCAATATCAATCGTGGCATAACACTTGGCTGCCTTTGACTCTAGTTCATACTGAAGTTCTAGCATGTCCGGTACGGCAGCACTCAACGGTGGTGTGACTTCATTCAGGCCACGATAGTCTACTGTTAGTCTCCATTCTCCATTAGACTTTCGCACTGGCCATATGGGGCTATTGAAGGGTGAGCGGGTCCTGCTGATCACCCCCTGACTCTCCAGTCTACGGATCAGCTGATGGATGGGAATCAGGGAGTCTCGGTTGGTGCGATATTGCCGCCGGTGCACTGTTGTGGTCGCAATTGGCACTTGTTGTTCTTCAACTTTCAGCAACCCCACAACAGAGGGATCTTCTGAGAGACCAGGCAAGGTGGACAGCTGCTCAATTTCCTCAGTCTCCAAAGCAGCAATACCAAAAGCCCACCGGTACCCTTTTGGGTCTTTGAAGTATCCTCTCTTGAGGTAGTCTATGCCGAGAATGCATGGAGCCTCTGGACCAGTCACAATAGGGTGCTTTTGCCATTCCCTCCCAGTCAGGCTGATTTCAGCCTCCAGCACAGTCAACTCTTGGGATCCTCCTGTTACTCCAGAAATATAGATGGGTTCCACCCCTTGACAGCTTGATGGCATCAGGGTACACTGTGCACCGGTATCTACTAGAGCCTTATACTTCTGTGGGACTGATGTGCCAGGCCATCTGATCCACACAGTCCAGTAAATACGATTGTCCCCTACCTCCACCTGGCTGGAGGCAGGGCCCCTCTAATGGTCGTCACAGCATTGGACACTTAAGTCATGTTGAAAGGGATTATTCTTCATTATCACAGGAGCTGGAGTAAAATCAGCTCTTCCACTCCATCTGGGAAACTGATCACCAGAGACTGAAGCCGTAGCTCTCATGGGACGATCAGTCTTGGCCCTTGCTCTCCTCTTCAGGTCATTCACCCGTTCCTCCAAAGCTGAAGTAGGTTTTCCATCCCACTTTGTCATGTCTTCTCCGTGATCCAGCAGATAAAACCATAGGGTACCCCGTGGCGTATACCTTCTGTATCTCCTCTCTTGAACAATAGGCTGCCTTTTGTTAATAGCTGAGACGTGTGTTGGTACACGTGAGGAGCTGGATAAGTCAGATACATCGTCCCTCAATTTTTCGAGGTCCTGGGACAGTTTTTTCACAGCTGAGAAGATGGAAGGGGTGAGATTGTCTTCGAACTCTCGGAGTTTAAGAACCATTTCATCCACTGTTAGTGGTACTATGTCATTCCAGGTCACTGTTGCCAATGAATGGGCATATGATGACGGTGCATTCCGTGTAAGTTTTCGCCACATGGGTCGTGTACATTCAACTTCATCTGGATCTATAGGTGTATCCCCGTTATTCGGCTTGATGTGATAGATCATCTCTACGATGGCCGATTCCCTCAGAGACTGGATGCCTTTGTCTATAGTAGTCCACTTGGCCGAACGACTCGTAACATCGTCCTTGTACGGAAACCTTTCTTTCAAGCTGCCAAGAGCCGCCTCCAAAGGCTGAGGGACTTTTTCTCTCTTGCAATTGCTTTGTCAATTCCCCCTTCTCTAGCAAGTGATCCCAGCTGCTTGGCTTCTGTACCTTCTAGTTTGTGACCATCGGCCCCATTGTCCCAGCATCGGAGTAACCAGGTGATGATGTGCTCCCCTGGTTGACGAGTAAAATCTTTTCGCATATTCCGCAGCTCGGTTGAGGTCCGAGGTCGAGAAGTTACCTCTTCTTCTTCTTCTTCGTCATGTGATGATGACTACTGATCAGATTCTGGACCGGGTGGTGAATTCATTGGTTCTTCATCTCGCTTCACCCTTTTTGCCTCCTTTTTGCTTGTTCTCTTGCGTACAGGGGCAACTGATATTGGTACGAATTGGTCCTCTGGTTTGGCTGCAGTGATTATCACTGTGGTTTGAGTAGCGACTGTACTTGTTGCTGGGGGTGGTGTAGCTACTGTGCTTGGAGCTGGGGTAACCGCGCTGTCTGTTGCAGTTGAAGTTTGAGCAGCTGCTGTACTTGCCACTGGGGTAGCTGCGCAGTTCATTGCAGCCAAAGTTTGAGTAGCGACTGTCACTTTGCCCTCAAATCCGCCGACATTCTTTTCCTTTTGAAGGTGCTGGATAGTGTTGAACAAGGCCCTGTAAGCATAGGCCAAGCCCCAGCACGTTGCCGTGATTTGTCCATCTCTGGTATGGCCAGAATGACCACACACCTCATTTAAGTGTTTTACTAATTCTTCTGGATTTTGCAGTTGTTCGGTAGTGAAATTCCAAAATACTGGAGGGGCCCACTGACCTAGATACTTGCCCATACTATCCCACACACCCTGCCACTCATGGCTGTCCAGCCTCTGGGAAAATCTCTCGGTCCTCCTACATCGTCGTTTGACCCCAGACAAGACCCAAACCTGAATCTGCTTAACTCTTGAAATCAGTAGTGGGCAAAACACACTCTGTATGCGTGTTAGCATGGTGATTCCCATCACCATCAGCAAACAAGTCTCAACAGCATTAAAAGGCCATTCAAAAACTTCAAAACTCTCAAATGTAAATGGTCTGGGGGGACGACTAGGAGGGTAAAAGGATGTCTCCTTCACAGGTTGAGCACCTGAGAAGGAGAAAAAAGATGTGTAATTGCTAAGCACCTCCATCATATACCTCCCAAAGTATAAAGGTGGTGACCACACTGGGAACATAAGCCAGATCAGTTTCATGATCAATGATTCTATTGTATTACAAGTCATTACCATAAAGTACAATGGGATAAAAACCTGAGCCCAAGCCCCACACCTGAAAAACACTAACACAGCCAATACCGGATGGACGTAAGATATGATATACTGAAACTGTGCGATCAAGAGGAACAACCTTGAGAGCCAATAAATCAGCATTGTGACGAGTGACTATCAATCCAGTCAGATCTGTTCTTATCTCAACCCCTCGTGCCCCACGTTGGGCGCCAAAAAGAACTGTCGTGGTTTAAACCCAGTCAGGTAACTTGTTCACTCACTTCCAGTGAGTGGTGCCGAGCTGACAACAATCGAGGTCCGTGTCCGTCTCCCCCGCCCCCCCCCCCCGCACCGGGGCTCTCCCCTTCCCCGCTCCCGGAGGAACGGGGAGGAGGATCGAGAGAGTGCAACTCCTACGGGTTGAGACAAGAACAGTCCAGCAACAAATCACCACCGCTACTATCAGCTAAAACAATGATAAGGGAAAATAACAAGGGAAGAGAATACGATACCACCGGCCAAGAAAGCGAGTTCCACCCGGAAGCCCGTGTCCTTCCGGGTAACTCCCAGTTACCCCCCACCCCGGGCATGATGTGCTGTGGTATGGAATACCTCCCCGGCTAGCCCGGGTCAGGCGCCCCGTCTCTGCTTCCTCACAGCTTCCCCTCCTCCCTGGCAGAGCATGAGCCTCACAGAGTCCTTGGTCAGGGTAAACATCACTTAGCAACAACCGAAAACATCGGCTTCACCAACACTGTTCTCAAACTAGAAGTCAAAACACAGCACTGCACCAGCTACCACAAAGGAAAAAACATGACTGCTACTGCTGAACCCAGGACAACCTAAAACAAGCAAATGGATAACAATTGCAGTTCACATTATTACACCTAATTCGTTTATCTAGAGTACATGTATTATTTACATCAGCATATCTTCTATATTCACTATTGTGTGGTTGCATAAGTTTAGCAATTTCCTTCAACACACTTTGTACGCTTCCATATGTAATAGAAAAAAAGAGAAATAATTATAGCAAATATAAACAGCAATACACACTTTATACCAAAAGATAATGCGGTGAAATAATCAAATAAAGTCTCTATCATTACGTTATCTTTTCAGGGTTATCTTGGTGTCACCTGGAGTACTGATTACTTTCCAGTGGGGTCTCGTCACTGGGCCTTTAATGCGTGTCTGTTGTTCAATTGTTTGAAAACAATTGTGCAATAGTTCATTACCTTCTCCTGGGTATAAAAATTCAGCGGGGTTAACTGCTCCAATAGTTTTCAAAGATAGTTTAGGGGATTCTCTAAGTATTCCCTCATACTTTAATAATCGGCTATCTGTAAGCCATTTTTCTGCTTTTTGTTGTAACACTCCCCTGATGTTATGAGGCCATATAAGACAACTTTTCCATTATAGGTAATGCGATTCATTTCCTCAAGTAATAAGGCAGCAGCAACAATGATTTGTAAACAACTCGGCCAACCCCTGCTCACAGGGTCCAACAGCTTTGATAGGTATGCCACCGGTTTCTTCTGTCCGGCCCATTCCTGAGTTAATACTCCGAATGCCGTTCCTTCATGTATGTTAACAAATAAATGGAATGGCCGCTTTAAATCTGGTAGGCTTAAAACCGGTGCTTGACTTAGCTCTCTTTTGAGACTGACAAACTGCTCTTGATCCTGAGGGGTCCACTTGGGTATTTTGTCTTTAGACAGTTGTTCATATAAGAATTTAACTTTAAAGCTATAGTTTTCTATCCATTGCCTACAATACCCAAATAGCCCTAATGCCTGCCGAATTTGCCTCTTAGTGACAGGCATAGGTAATTCCAAAATTCCGTTAATGCGCTCTGGATCCAATATCTTCTGGCCGTTAAACAAATAATGTCCCAAATATTTCACTTTTTCCTCCACAAATTGTAACTTTTCTTGTGATACCCGTAGGCCCTTTTGTGCAAGAAAGTTTAGAAGTCGAATGCTTTCTTTTCTTACATCCTCCTTATTATTCCCTGCTATGAGCAGATCATCTGCATACTGTAACAGCACGTTCCCCGTTTGTACCTGGTATTCTTTTAAGAGCTCTTCCAGGGCCTGTCAAACAGATTAGGGGACTCAGTGAACCCCTGGGGAAGCACAGTCCATCTCAATTGCTGTCTACGGCCTGTCTCTATGTCTTCCCATTCAAAGGCAAAATAATCACGGCATTCTTCTGCCAGTGCACAGGCCCAAAAGGCATTCTTTAAATCAGCCACACTATACCAGGAGTTATGGGGTCCTAGTTTGCTTAGCAGTGTGCATGGATTTGCTACTACAGGGAACCGGGTGATAGTTCTTTTGTTTATTTCCCTTAAATCATGTACGAGCCGATATTTCCCATTTGGTTTCTTTACAGGCAAAATGGGAGTGTTAAAGGGTGACATACAAGGCTCTAAGATTCCTTGTGCTAACAATCGATCAATTTCTGGTTTTAATCCTCTCCGTCCTTCTAGGGATATGGGATGTTGCCTTACCCTCACAGGTATGTGGGGTTCGGAAATTTGGATTTTAATCGGTGGAATTTCCAGTCTACTAATTGTGTCCGGAGAGTACCAGACATCGGGGTTAATTTGTTTTTGATCATCCACGGTCAAAGGATAAGCAGACACTGTTAGCTCTTGATTTTTCACTTTAATTTCTAATTGCAATTCAACAATTAAATCTCGTCCTAACAGATTAAATTCTGCTTCAGGGGCGAGCAAGAGTTCACCCATTCCAAATTTATTTTCAGTTTCAAATACCACATTTTTGATTTTGCTTACTTTAAAGGGTTCTCCTTTTTCCCCAATTACTTGTACTTTTTCAGGGGAAACTTTATATCCCTCAGGTATTTGCTTAATAGTTGATTTCTCAGCCCCAGTGTCTACTAAAAAGGTGAACTCTTGTTTATGGGGACCTATTTTTAATTTTATCAAGGGCTCATGATGACTCCGGTCCCCTAAGATATAGAGCCCCTGACTCTCCTATTCCGTTTTCAATATTTCCTCATCTCTGATCCTTTTTCTGCAATTCTACTTTATATGTCCCTTCTTTTTCTTTTGTTTAGTTTTTATTTCGTTCAGCGGATAAAGTCTAGCTCCCGGTCTTTCTAGCCACACTTCCGCATATTGACTCTCCTCCGGGTTAAGGGGTTTTTTATTATTAACCCAGAGGTTTAATTGCTGTCTTACCCAATCTTCTTTTGACCCATAGACTGGCCAAAAGACATTTTTAGAAATCTTCTTCCCTCCCCATATCTTAGTACAATATTCTCAATTGTCTAAGATATATGCCAGAGGGGTATTCTTAGGTACAATGGGTACCCTTCCCATGGGAGTAGAAGGGTTGCTGCCCTTCGCCCCCATCTTCTGGAATATCCACAAACATACACTCACTCGTTCCCCTTGTTCCTGGCCCAGTCCCTCGCGGGAGATGGGAGACGCAGTACTTAAGAGTCCACACTCGCTTGGTTCAGTATATCGAACCTCTCACTCGTTATATTGCAGGAAACCCAATCCCGCCCGAACGGCAAACCCGCGAACACCTTCACAATATACTTACGCGTCCTGCGTCTTCGTCCGGACTCCCGTGCACAGAATTTTATGGGATTTTACCGGTTTCTCCTTTGCTCATTATTCTAGAATTTAGGTTCGTTGGTAAGGTTGGGGTGAGCTGTTGGTCGCGGGGCCACGAAATGTCGCGGGGCGCCTCCCCGGAGGACCAAAGCCCACCGTTCCTTATCCGAGTCACGGCACCAGAAAATTGTCATAAATTGAGACCACAACGGATCATAATCCAATTAAAATTTTATTAATTATAGCAAGTAGAATATGAGCAAAAACAGCGCTGGACGACAGGGGAGTCTGCCCTCCGCCAACTGCCGTGCTGAGCAGTTCAAACAGCCCCTTTTTATACATCTCACTTCCGTGTTCATGAAGTAGTGGAGGTACTCTGTGCATGCTTCCGCTGTTGTTAGGGGGTCAACCTCTGCCTCCTGGTGATCCTTGAGACTGAAGTAAGAAGTTTTCCTCCTTTGTTCCATAGTTGACCTTTTACTCATATGTCCTTATATGGAGTTGTTTGTCTTATCTCCGCCAGTTCCTGGAACATCTTACAGTTATCTTTAGTCAACATCTACTAAGCGGTACTTGGTTTAGTTTGTGTAAGCGATTACGGTTATCTTATCTTGCACAAGTTGTGTCTGGTGATTGTTTGAGTAAGCGATTTCACATCTTTTGTTGCCTAACCTTTACATTGGGCTTAACATAAATCTTAATAAACAATACCCTTATCCTTAGTTTCTTACAAGTATAAGAGGATTTTAACGCATACGTGGTCACTGTTTGTCAGGCCTCCTTGACTATTTTGAGATCAAGAGCTTCCCACTCTTTAGCCCCCCGCTGTGTAGTAAACACAGGATATGCAAAGATGCCCATTGCAGAAAATTCCCCAATAATGATCACATATTTGGTTACCCATTGTTACAACTGAGCGTCTCCAGGGCCAGTAAGTCTGAGCAGACCCACCCGGGAGACAAAGAGTCAGGGTCTGGAAGCAGAGGATACAAATCTGGCTCGGATTCAGGGGATTCGGGGGCTGATCCTGCGCCGAACTTGGGGTCTCCGTTGCTCGCAGCTGTGTGTTTCTTATCAGGTGTATCTCGTTCGGTATGTAGCCATCTGCAGACCTGGCTCCTCCGTGACTGAGTTAAAAATTTTTTCACTCTAGGGCGTAGTGGGTTGGAGAGGCTCGCGGTTCCTTTAAATCTCCCGCTCGCGCATGATCCCTATTTTCTACTGCGCGCTTCACAGTGGCGCCGCAATCGATCCAGCGCAGAGGCACCGCCTTTTTTCTTTCGGATTTCTCGACATTTATCATGCGTATACCTTCTAATATACTTTCTCTGTCCCTACTTTCGGAACTGGGGTGGTGGGGGAGCAGGGGGTTACACCTCCTCCGCGGCACCTTCTTATGGAGGGGGAGAAAAGGAAGGGGGGGGGGGTGCGGGGTGGGGGGGGTACGGGGTGGGGGGTGGGGTGGGAAACCCTGTGCTCCCGCGAGTTGTGGGGGGGAACGAGTTGTAATCTTCCCCCGGTTTCAACCGACCGGGGACGTCTGTTCCTAGTTTCTCCGTTGCTACCGCGGCAGTTTTCTTTTCTGCCTTGTATCTTTTTATACAGTTCATTACTTCCCTCCGTGGTTTACCAAGTTTCTTTGCCTTTTTATAATCATTAAGCACTGAGTCAAATAGTTCATCACCAAACTTTCGCCACTCACTCTCCTCAAATATTGTATTAGGATCTGCAAAAAAAATCTCTTAGCCTTCCCTAGCCACTAGACCTGCTAGCTGCTTTAGAGTCTCAGGCTCAATTCCCCGCTTTTATAAAAAGCACTGCAAAAAGTTCAGGGCTCAGTTCCCCGCTTTTATAAGAAGCACTGTAATAAGTCCAGGGCTACCTCTCGGTCCATTTTCATGGCCAGCCTTTTCCGGATCGTCTTCTTCTGGGTCGTCCTGTAACCTCAGTCTCCGGATCGGCCTCCCGACACAGCAGTGTCTGGTTCGCCCCAGCGGAGGATTCTTTCGGTTAGTCCAAGCACCCGGGTCCGTCACGCCACCGCAGCAGCATTGCCCGTGCTTCCCGGCCGCTGCAGCCGGCGCTGCTCACTCGCCATTCCGGGTCCCCGCTAGTCGGGGCCCTGTATCCCGGGTCCCCGCTAGTCGGGGCCCTGTATCCGGGTCCCCGTCGACCGGGGCCCTGTATCCCGGGTCCCCATCGACCGGGGCCCTGTATCCGGGTCCCCGTTAAACCGGGGCCCTGTATTCCGGGTCCCCGTCGGCCGGGGCCCTGTATCCGGGTCCCCGCTAGTCGGGGCCCTGTATCCCGAGTCCCCGTTGGCCGGGGCCCTGTATCCCAGGTCCCCGTCGGCCGGGGCCCTGTAATCCGGGTCCCCGCTAGTCGGGGCCCTGTAATCCGGGTCCCCGTCGACCGGGGCCCTGTATCCCGGGTCCCCACTAGTCGGGGCCCTGTATCCCGGGTCCCCGCTAGTCGGGGCCCTGTAATCCGGGTCCCCAGCGACTGGGGCCCTGTAATCCGGGTCCCCAGCGACCGGGGCCCTGTAATCCGGGTCCCCAGGGACCAGGGCCCTGTAGTCCGCGTCCCTGTTCGGGCGCCATTTGTAAGCGGCGAGGAGAAGCAGACAGGCCAACCCAATATGGGTGATAAGCAACTTCTACTTTATTTGTGACACAGTTCACACATATATAGGAGTGGTATTCAGCCACTCCTTCTTGGCATAACAGTATTGGTTAGCCCCCACAGCTTCCTCCACATTCTCCTCCCAGGTCCGGTCTCCGGCCACCTGTGGGGGCCACCCCCTGCCTTGCTTGCACAGTCCTCCAGAACTCTATGGTTCTGCTCTTAGAGTCATTCTGCAACACCTCACCACCCTCACAGTAAAAAGCTAATAGCTAACCTGAACTTCCCCTGTTTAAATTCGAACCCATTACCCCTTGTCCTATCACTACAGTCTCTAATGAAGAGTCCCTCTCCAGCATCCCTATAGGCCCCCTTCAGATACTGGAAGGCTGCTTTGAGGTCTCCACACAGCCTTCTCTCCTCCAGGCTGAACAGCCCCAACTTTCTCAGCCTGTCTTCATACGGGAGGCACTCCAGCCCCGATCATCCTTGTGGTCCTCCTCTGGACTTGCTTCAACAGCTTCATGTCCTTCTTATGTTGAGGACACCAGAATTGCATGCAGTGCTCCAAGTGGGATCTCATGAGAGCAGAGTAGAGGGGCAAGATCACCTCCCTTGACCTGAGGGTCGCACTCCTTTTGATGTAGCCCAGGATACGGTTGGCTTTCTGGGCTGCAGGTACACACTGCTGGCTTGTGTTCAGCTTCTCATTGACCAACACCTCCAAGTCTTTCTCCGCAGGGCTGCTCTGAATCACTTCTCCACCCAACCTGTAGCTGTGCCTGGGATTGCCCCAACCCAGGTGTAGGACCTTGCA
This sequence comes from Pezoporus flaviventris, assembly GCF_033815535.1. Taxonomy (NCBI): domain Eukaryota; kingdom Metazoa; phylum Chordata; class Aves; order Psittaciformes; family Psittacidae; genus Pezoporus; species Pezoporus flaviventris. The sequence continues at coordinate 19,320 of NW_026892741.1, read as the reverse complement.
CTTCACATTGCTGATCTTCATGAGGTTGGCATTGGATCTCCTCTCAAGTGTGTCAAGGCCCCTCTGATTGGCATCCCTTCCCTCCAGCATATCACCCTAACCACATAGCTTAGTGTTGTCAGGAAACTTGCTGAGGGTGCACTCTGTCCCACTCTCCATGGTTCTGACTGTACTGGTCACATCTCCATTCCTTGAGGGACGCCATCTGTTACCAGTCTCCATGTGGACATTGAGCAATGGACATGATTGCAACTCTCTGCATGTGGCCATGCTGCCAATTCTTTATCCATCGTATGGTCCATCCATCAAATTTACGTCCCTCTGGTTTAGAGACAAGGATGTCATTCAGGACAGTGTTAAAAACTTTGCACAAATCCAGGTAGACTACATCAACTGCTTTGCCCCTATCCATCAGTTCTGTAGCCCTGTCATAGAAGGCCACCAAATTGGTCAGGAATGATTTGCACTTAGTCAAGCCATGTTGGCTTTCACCCACAATCTCGTTTTTTTACGTGCACTTGCATGGTTTCCAGGAAAATCTTTTCCAGGATTTTGCCAGGCAAAGGTGAGACTGACTGGTCTGTATTATCCAGGTCTTACATTTTCCCTTTCTTGAAAGTAGGGGTTATATTTCCCTTTTCACCATAGTTGGGAACTTTATCTGACTGCCATGATTTTTCAAATATGATGGACAGTGACTTAGCAACTTCATTTGCCAGCTCCCTCAGGACCTGTGGGTTGATTTTATCAGGACCCATGATAGCCTGATCAGGAGGACTCTGTGGATGAAGTTCTGTATAGACAGATAGGAGCAGCCTCAGGCTCGCATGCCCTTCTCATGCGGGACTTCAACCACCTCAGTATCTATTGGAGGGATGCATAAGCAATCCAGGAGGTTCTTCGACTGTCTGGAAGACAACTTCCTCTTGCAAGTAATAGAGGAGCCAACAAGGAAAGATGCCACGCTTGACCTTGTGCTCACCAACAGTGAAGGGCTGGTGGGGAATGTGAGGTTCCAAGGCAGCCTTGGCTGTAGCGATCATGAGATGGTGTAGTTCCAGATCCTCAGGGCAGTGAAAAGGGCATGAAGCAAGCTCAGTGCCCTGGACTTCAAGAGAGAAGACTTTGGCCTCTTCAAGAACCTGCTCAGGAAGGTTCCATGGGATAAAGGCCTAGAAAGCAGGGGGGGTTAAGACTGCTGGCTGATATTCAAGAATCCTACCCAATCTCAGGAGCATTTTGTCCCTACAAGAAGGAAATGGGGCAGGAAGGCCCAGAAGCCAGGAGACCTCCATGGATGCCAGAAAGGGACTCTTCATCAGGGACTGTAGTGATAGGACAAAGGTTAATGGGTTCAAACTAAAACAGTGGAAGTTCAGAATAGATATAAGGAAAAAGTTCTTTACTGTGAGGGTGGCAAGGCACCAGAATAGGTTGCCCAAAGAAGTGTCAAATGCTCCATCCCTGACATCCTTCAAGGCCAGATCTGAAGACCAACTCAGGACCTCAGTAAGACCCCTGATTTTATATCTATAAAGAGGCTTTCTTTCTGGTCCCTTATCCCCGTTAGTCGCAGGGTATGCCCTGTTCAGTGGTGAAGGTAGTCTGGTTCTGGTTGTCTGGACGCTGGTATCTGGGTGGAGGTCAGGATCATGGATAACACTGCCTCCAAAGGGGGGGATCCAGAAAAGGTCTCCACTTGGTTGCATTTTGCAACACTGGAAACAAATCGGTGGATCTGCAGGAGGTTTGGTTACTCAGGAGACTCTGGTAAAATACTGTAATCAGTGGTGGCCATTATACAAACTGGATTTTGGGGAAAAGTGGACTGTGAACTGCACAATTAATTATAATACTTTGTTGCAATTGATATTATTCTTGAGATGAGAAGGAAAGTGGGATGAAGTAGTTTATGCGGAAATGGTTTTCACTTTGAGATATCATCCAGAATGGCAAAAGGATTGTGTTTTTAATCTTGCACCCCAGGACCTGTTAGTATTGTCCTTGGAGAAAGACTGTAAAATTCACTTAAATGCTTTTGCTCGTTGTGCAGCATAGGACAGTTATGCACTAAACTTTTGAGTTTTGAAGATTTAGATTTGATGGTAACCCCCCTGGAGAAGGGGTATTGTGAATAGCAGGGCTGAAGATGCTGATAATGAGAATCAAGCACAAGCACAAGCACAGGCACAGGCACAGGCACTGGAAAGGGAGATGTTAGAGAGGGCTAAAGATCTTAGCCCTGTAGCAGGGCAAACTAGGGGAAAATAAAGAGAAACTGATTGCGCCTTTAAAACAAGCTGTGTGCAATGAATGAATCGCCTTCTGGATTGGTGGAAAAATTAAAAGAGGCGATGCATAAATATACTACTATTGATCCTGAATCCGAGGAAGGAAGGAGAGAATTAGGACATTGTCCTGGGTTCAGCAGTAGCATTCATTTTTCTCCTTCTTAGTAGCTGGTGTAGTGCTATGTTTTTGACTTTCAGCCTGGGAAAAGCACTGATAATACTGATGTTTTTAGTTGTTGCTCAGTAATGTTTACTCTGGCCAAGGACTTTGTGAGTCTCATGCTCTGCAGGGAGGAGGGGAAGCTGGGAGGAAGCAGAGAAAGGACACCTGACGCAAGGTAGCCAAAGAGGTATTCCACACCGCAGCACATCATGCCCAGTATATAAACAGGGGGCAGTTACCCGAAAGGGTTAGATCACTGCTTGGGTTGGGCTGGGTATTGGTCGGCGAGTGGTGAGCAGTTGTGTTCTCTCCCCTTGTTATTTCCCTTATCATTATTATTATTGGTGGTGGTAGTAGAAGTTTTGTATTATACCTCAGTTACAGGACTGTACTTATCTCAACCCATGGGAGTTACATTCTTTCGATTCTCCTCCCCATCTCTCCAGGAGTGCGGGGAGGAAGAGGAGGGGAGTGAGCGAGTGGCTGCATGGTTCTGGGTTGCTGGCTGGGCTTAAATGATGACGGTTCTTTTTGGCACCCAACGTGGGCCACAAAGGGTTGAGATAATGACAGATCTGACCAGTGTGTCTAATCGTATCTGTAATAAGCATTCATTCTTTTGGATTAATAGTCACTTATCACAATGCTGATTTATTGGCTCTCAAATTTGTTGCTTTTGATCTCATAGTTTCAGCCTGTAGTACCTTACTTGCAGCCATCATTCGCTGTGTTAGTGTTTATCAGCTGGGGGCCTTGGCCTAAGGTTCTTGTTTCACTGTACTTTATGGTAATGACTTGTAATACAATAGACTCATTGATCATGAAACTGATCTGGCTTATGTTCCCAGTGTGGTCACCACCTCTATACTTTCCGAGGTATATAATAGCAGTGATTAGCAATTACACATAATTTTTCCCCTCCTCCGGTAATCATCCTGTGAAGGAGACATCCCCTTGCCTTCCCAGCCCCCCCACCAGACTATTTACAGCATCATTTGAGAGTTCCAAGTGTTTTGAATGGCCTTTGGGTACCCTTGAGACCTGCCTGCTGATTGTGATGGGGATCACCATGTTGGCACGCTTACACAGTGTGTTTTACCCACGACCCTTTTGTATTATCTCGAAAGTTAAGCAGAGTTGGGTTTAGGTCTTATCTACAGTTAGGCGACGATATAGGAGGACCAATAGATTTCCCCAAGGCTGGACAGTCATGAGTGGCAGGGTCTGTGGGATAATATGGGCAAGTATCTAGTCCAGTGGGCAACTCCAGTGCTTTGGAACTTCACCTCTGAACAAGTGTAAAATCCAGAAAAATTAGTAAAACACTTAAATGAGGTGTGTTGTCATCCTGGTCATACCAGAGAGGGACAAATCATGGCAACGTGCTGGGGCTTAGCCTATGCTTACAGAGCCCTATTCAACACTATTCAGCACCATCAAAGGGAAAAAAATGTCTGGATCTGATGGCAAAGCAACAGACAATGCAGCTGCTCCAATTCCAAATACAGCAGCTCCAACTCCAAATACAGCAGCTCCAACTACAAATACAGCAGCTACACCAACCCTAGTGACAAGTACAGCAGCTACTCAAACTCTGACTACAACAGATAACGCAGCTACTCCAACTCCAAGTACAGGAATGTCTCCACCAACTTATAATTCAGAAACACAAACTTTCTTGCTTGTTGTGGGGTTCTGGAGAATGCGCATCTGTTGTGGTATAAAACCAGTCAGGCAGCTCGTTCATTCGTTGGAAATGTGATGCTCCAGGGCAGCCTTGGATGCAGCTATGATGAGATGCTCAAATTTGAGATCCTCAGGACAGTGAGAAGAGCATGCAGCAAGCTCACTGCCCTGGACTTCAAAAGAGCAGACTTTGGCCTCTTCAGGAACCTGCTTCGGAAGGTTCCATGGGATACAGCCCTGGAGGGCAGAGGGGCCCAAGACTGTTGGTTGATATTCAAGGATCACCTGCTGCAAGCTCAGGAGTGTTGCATCCCAACCAGAAGGAAGTGCAGCAGGAGGGCCAGGAGACCTGCTTGGATGGATAAGGAGCTCCTGAGGAAAATTCAAATGAAAAAAGAAGCTTATAATAAGTGGAAGCAAGGACAGGTGGCATGGGAAGAGTACAGGGATGTTGTCCGAGAAGCTAGCGTCCAGGTTAGGAAAGCTAAGGCTCAGTTAGAATAAAACTTAGCTAGAGGTATTAAAGATAACAGGAAGGGATTCTACAAGTACATAGCAAATAAAAGACAGACTAGGGAGAATGTATGCCCCCTCAGGAAGCTCTCGGGAGAACTGGCTACACAGGATTTGGAGAAGGCTGAGGTTCTGAATGACTTCTTTGCTTCGGTCTTCACTGGCAAAGGCTCTGACTGCACCACCCAAGTCTTGGAAGGCAGATGCAGGCACTGTGAGAATGAAGACCTTGCGCCCACTGTAGGAGAGGATCTGGTTCGAGACCATATTAACAACCTGAACGTGCACAAGTCCATGGGTCCTGATGAGATCCATCCGCAGATCCTGAAGGAGCTGGCAAATGAAGTTCCCTTGTTTTTTCCTTTATCATTGTTATTACTGGTGGTAGCAGTAGTGATCTCTGTTATACCTTAGTTACTAAACTGTTCTTATCTCAACCCGTGGGAGTTGCATTCTTTTAGATTCTCCTCTCCATCCCTCTGGGAGTAGGGGGAGGGCAAGAAGGGGGGAAGTGAGTGAACGAGCCCTCTGCCTGGTTTTAAACCACGACACAGGACAAGGGGTAACGGGTTAAAACTTAAACAGGGGAAGTTTAGGTTGGATATATGAAGGAAGTTCTTTCCTGTTAGGGTGGTGAGGCACCGGAATAGGTTGTCCAGGGAGGTTGTGAATGCTCCATCCCTGGCAGTGTTCAAGTTGGACGAGGCCTTGGGTGATATGATTTAACATAAGGTGTCCCTGCCCACGGCAGGGGGGTTGGAACTAGATGGTCTTAAGGTCCTTTCCAGCCCTAACGATTCTATGATTCTATGATTCATTCCCCTCTTCTTGCCCTCCCACTAATCCCGGAGGGATGGAGAGGAGAATAGAAAAGAATGCAACTCTCACTGGTTGAGATAAGAGCCGTTTAGTAACTAAGGTATAACACAAATCACTACTGCTACCACCAATACTAATAATGCTAAAGGAAATAACAAGGGAAGATGATACAACACCTCACCACCTGCCGACCAATAACTCGCCCCCCCAGCCTGACCAAGCACCAACCGATGCCTCATCCAACCCCGCAGTCCTCTAGCCCTTCCGGGTAACTCCCAGTTACGTCCTGGGCATGACATGCTGTGGTATAGAATACTTCTTTACTCTGTTTGGGTCAGGTGTCCTGTCTCTGCTTCCTCCAAGCTCTCCCTCCTCCCTGGCAGAGCATGAGTCTCAGAAAATCATTGATCAGACTAAAACATCAGTGTTATCAGCTCTGTTCCCAGGCTGAAAATCAAAACACAGCACTGCACCAGCTACTAAGAAGGAGAAAAATGACTGCTACTGCTGAACCCAGGACAGAGCCGGTATTTGCTGTGCTAGTTTTTATCAAGTGTGGGGCTTGGGCTAAGGTTCTTGTCTCACTGTACTTTATGGCAATGACTTATAATATGGATGGGCTCCAGCAGCAGGGCTGGCTAGACGTGTCTGTGGACTTGTACCTGGCTGTCCCGCTGCTCTTCACTGTCCTGGCCCTCGTCCTCACCTCTGTCTTCATGAAGCTGAGGGGAGCCGAGAGGGAGCGGCCCCGGGAGCCAGCGGCAGCTGAAGTGGCCCAAGAGAGAGGCCCTTGGGACCAAGAGGCGGCTGGAGCAGGGCTGGAGGCTGGCAGGGAGTGGCTGCCGGTGGTGGAGGTCAGGGGGGGTCAAGGATCGGAAGGGGGCGGCTGCCGAGCAGCGGGAGAAGGCGGCGGAGGAGCCGAGCCTCGCAGCCAAGCCCAGCCCCATGATGGCCGAGAGCATTCCCTGGAAGCCGCCCACCGAGCCCCAGGAGGACGCAGGTGACCACGCAGCATTTCCCAGCAAGGCAGAGGAGGAAGATCTGGACTCAGAAAAAGAGAAGCTGGTCGTGAGAGAGCCGGCAAGCACAGCAGCTACACCAGCTCCAGTGACAAGTACAGCAGCATCATTTGAGAGTTCTGAAGGTTTTGAATGGCCTTTGGGTATCTTTGGGACTTGCTTACTGATTGTGATGGGGATCAGCATGTTGGCACACATACAGAATGTGTTTTACCCAGGACCATTTTGTCTGATCTCAAAAGTTAATCAGAGTCGGGTATGGGTCTTGTCTAAGGTTAGACAACGATCTAGGAGGACCAAGAGATTTTCCTCGAGGCTGGACAGTCATGAGTGGCAGGGTGTGGGGGACAGTATGGGCAAGTATCTATTCCACTGGGCCCCTCCAGTGCTTTGGAAGCTCTGGAGATGGAAGGCATCTGTATGGAGTCCCCAGCAACAAGCTGCAGAAACTGCTGAAGGGGATGGTGAATTATTTTGAGTCTGGTGGGCCCATATCACTTCAGGCCAACAGTGCAGAGATGCAACATAGAGATAGACTCATGATCGAGGGGTGGACTTAGCAATGGATACTGTTGCCCAGGTGATTCACGAGTATGAACACTGCACACAGCCTCTCCTGATCTGAAACACTGTTACAAGAAATGGAACCCAATATCATGGACTGAATGGACTCAGCAGCTTTATAGGGATTGGTCCATGAACTAAGAAATGATCTCTTTCTCCCTGTCTGTGTGTATATGTGGATGTATATATGTAAGAGCGATGGTATACTGAAAATGTGAGATCTGAACATGACGTGAATGGTATGGAATAAGGGGTGGATACTGTCCTGGGTTCAGCAGTAGCAGTCATTTTTCTTCTTCTTAGTAGCTGGTGCAGTGCTGTGTTTTGATTTTCAGCCTGGGAACAGAGCTGATAACACTGATGTTTTAGTCTGAGCAAGGACTTTCTGAGCCTCATGCTCTGCCAGGGAGGAGGGAGAGACGGGAGGAAGCAGAGACAGTGTCGTGGTTTAAACCCTAGCCAGATAGCTTGTTCACTCACTCCCAGTGAGTGGTGCCGGGCTGGAAGCAATCAAGGCCCAACCCCCCCCCCCCCCCCAAGGCTCTCCCGTTCCCTGCTCCCGAAGGGACGGGGAGGAGAATCGAAAGAGTACAACTCCTACTGGTTGAGACAAGAACAGTCCAGCAACCAATGTACAACAAAATCACCACCGCTACCACCAACGACCACAATAAGAGAAAATAACAAGGGAAGAGAATACAATACCACCCGCTGAGAAACGAGTCCCACCCAGAAGCCCGTGTCCTTCTGGGTAACTCCCAGTTACCCCCCACTCCGGGCATGACATGCTGTGGTATGGAATACCTCTTTGGCTAGCTTGGGTCAGGTGTCCTGTCTCTGCTTCCTCCGGCTTCCCCTCCTCCCTGGCAGAGCATGAGCCTCACAAAGTCCTTGGTCAGGGTAAACATCACTTAGCAACAACCGAAAACATCGGTATTATCAGCACTGTTCCCAGTCAAAACACAGTGCTGCACCAGCTACCAAGAAGGAGAAAAATTGACTGCTACTGCTAAACCCAGGACAGACAGGACACCTGACCCAAACTGACCAAAGAAGTATTCCATACCACAGCACGTCATGCCCAGGATGTAACTGGGAGTTACCTGGAAGTGCTAGAGGACTGTGGGGTTGGATGAGGTATTGGTCAGTGCTTGGTTGGGCTGGGGGGGGGGGGGATTTATTGGTCGGCAGGTGGAATATGTAATAATAATATATAATAATATATAATAATAATAGTAATAATAATATATAATAACCAATAATAATACTGATAAGGGGAATAACAAGGAAAAAGAATAGGACAGAACCTGCTGAAACGAGCCCGAACTAGCAATGAGTGCCCTTCCAGGTAAATCCCAGTTACATCCCCAGGCATGATGAACTGTGGTATGGAATACCTTTTTGGCTAGTTTGGGTCAGGTGTCCTGTCTCTGCTTCCTCCTGGCTTCCCCTCCTCCCTGGCAGGGCATGAGACACACAAAGTCCTTGGCCAGACCAAACATTTGAGCAGTAACTAAAAACCTTAGTGTTATCAGAGCTGTTCCCAGGCCGAAAGTCAACAACACAGCACTGCACCAGCTACTAAGTAAGAGAAAAAATGACTATTACTGGTAAACCCAGGACAGTATCCAACCCATATTCCATACCATTCATGTCATGGTCAGATCCCACGTCGGCAATATGCCATTGCTCTTACATATATGCATCCACATATACAAAGAGAGAGAAAGAGATCACAGAATCATAGAATAGTTAGGGTTGGAAAGGACCTTAAGATCATCAAGTCCAACCCCCCTGCCATTGGCAGGGACACCTCACACAAAACCATATCACCCAAGGCCTTGTCAAACCCGGTCTTGAACACTGCCAGGGATGGAGCATTCACAACCTCCCTGGGCAACCTATTCCAGGGCCTCACCACCCTAACAGGAAAGAATTTCCTTCTTATATCCAATCTAAACCTCCCCTGTTTAAGTTTTAACCTGTTACCCCTTGTCCTGTCACTACAATCTCTAATGAAGAGTCCCTCTCCAGCATCCCTATAGGCCCCCTTCAGATACTGGAAGGCTGCTATGAGGTCTCCACGCAGCCTTCTCTTCTCCAAACTGAACTGCCCCAACGTCCTCAGCCTGTCTTCATACGGGAGGTGCTCCAGTCCCCTGATCATCCTCGTGGCCCTTCTCTGGACTTGTTCCAACAAGTAAAGGGGCAGGATCACCTCCTTCGACCTGCTGGTCACGCTCCTTTTGATGCAGCCCAGGATACAGTTGGCTTTCTGGGCTGCAAGTGCACACTGCTTGCTCATGTTCATTTTCTCATCAACCAACACCCCCAAGTCTTTCTCCACAGGGCTGCTCTGAATCTCTTCTCTGCCCAACCTGTAGCTGTGCCTGTGATTGCTCCTACCCAGGTGTAGGTCCTTGCACTTGGCGTGGTTAAACTTCATGAGGTTGGCATCAGCCCACCTTACAAGCATGTCAAGGTCCCTCTGGATGGCATTCCTTTCCTCCAGCATATTAACCGAACCACACAGCTTGGTGTCATCAGCAAACTTGCTGAGGGCGCACTCAATCCCACTGTCCATGTCAGCGACGAAGATGTTAAACAAGACCTGTCCCAATACCGATCCCTGAGGGACACCACTCGTTACTGTTCTCCAGCCGGACATTGAGCCATTGACCACAACTCTTTGTGTGCGGCCATCCAGCCAGTTCTTTATCCACTGAGTGGTCCATCCATCATATTGATGTCGCTCCAATTTAGAGACAAGGATGTCATGTGGGACAGTGTCGAACGCTTTGCACAAGTCCAGGTAGATGACATCAACTGCTCTACCCCTGTCCATCATTTCTGTAGCCCCATCATAGAAGGCCACCAAATTGGTCAGGCAGGATTTCCCCTTAGTGAAGCCATGCTGGCTGTCACCAACCACCTTGTTGTTTTTCATGTGCCTTAGCATGCCATCCAGGAGAATCTGCTCCAAGATTTTGCCAGGCACAGAGGTGAGACTGACTGCTCTGTAATTCCCTGGGTCATCCATTTTCCCCTTCTTGAAAATGGGGGTTATATTCCCCTTTTTCCAGTCGTTGGTGTGAGTTACATCAGAGTGATTCGTGTCAGCAACTCAGGGGTCTTAGCGATCATTGCACTTTGTGTGGAGATGTAATCCCTTGTGATCATGGTGCTATGTGCAAAGGGTATGATAAGTGTCCCTGTCAATGCCACAGTGAGGAGGAAAAAGAAACAAGGGTATAATTCCCCTGGGTCAACCTCAATATTGTTCAAAGAAATGTTTTGTTCATTGTTTAAAGTGCATGAATGTTCTTAGAAAAGGGGGGGGGGTAGGTAACTTAGAGATATGTCCTGTTACAGAACGTTGTGAAATCTGTGCGCTGAACAAATAAAAACATAAGGAGTGGAATTTATGGTGGTTAAGATGGTGGTCAGACTTGTGATAGACATAATATTTCTTCACCCGGAGACAAGCCTCCAAGAACAGGTGGAGAAGCCCGGGAAAAAAAGACAACAGGATTGGCTGAAGAAGCCCGTGAAAAGAAGATAACAGGATTGGCTGAAGAAGTCCGGGAAAAGAAGACAACAGGATTGGATGAAGCCCAAGAAGCCCGGGGAAACCAAAAAGTATAAGAGACTATCCCCAGAAGTTCCCGGTGTGCATCTCAGGCAGAGCGGAGACTCCCTGGTGCACCCAGTGCTGCTTGCTTATTGTCTCTCCATATTAATTATAATAAAAATCAATTAAGACAGATTGGCTAGATATTTATAACATCGGGAACTTCACCTGACTGCCATGATTCTCAAATATGGTGGCCAGTGGCTTAGCAACTTCATTCACCAGCTCCTTCAGGAACCGCGGATGGATCTCATCAGGACCCATGGACATGTGCACGTTCAGGTTCTTAAGATGGTCTCAACATGTTCCTCTCCTACAGTGGGCACAAGGTCTTCATTCTCACAGTCCCTGTATCTGCCTTCCAAGATTTGGGTGGTTTTGTCAGAGCCTTTGCCAGTGAAGACTGAAGCAAAGAAGTCATTCAGAACCTCAGCCTTCTCCAAATCCTGTGTAGCCAGTTCTCCCGAGTGCTTCCTGAGGGGGCCTACTTTCTCCCTTGTCTATTTTTTTATTTTCTATGTACTTGCAGAATCCCTTTCTGTTATCCTTAATACCTCTAGCTAAGTTTAATTCTAACTGGGCCTTAGCTTTCCTAACCTGGTCCCTAGCTTCCCGGACAACATCCCTGTACTCTTCCAGGCCGCCTGTCCTTGCTTCCACTTATTATAAGCCTCTTTTTTTCATTTGAATTTTCCTCAGGACCTCCTTATCCATCCAAGGAGGTCTCCTGGCCCTCCTGCTGCACTTCCTTCTGGTTGGGATGCAACACTCCTGAGCTTGTAGAAGGTGATCCTTGAATATCAACCAAGAGTCTTGAGTGCTGGCTGCCCTCTAGGGCTATATCCAATGGAACCTTACTAAGCAGGCTCCTGAAGAGGCCAAAGTCTGCTCTTTTGAAGTCAGGGGAAGTGAGCTTGCTGCACGCTCTTCTCACTGTCCTGAGGATCTCAAATTTGACCATCTTGTGATCACTGCATCCAAGGCTGCCCTGGAGCGTCACATTTCCAACAAGCCCATCCCTGTTGGTGAGCACGAGGTCGAGCATGGCACCTCTCCTTGTCGGCTCCTCTATTACTTACAGAAGGAAGCTGTCTTCCACACAATCGAAGAACCTCCAGGATTGCTTGTGCTGAGCTGTGACATCCTTCCAACAGATGTCAGGGTGGTTGAAGTCCCCCATGAGAACAAGGGCCTGCGAGCGTGAGGCTTTTCCTGTCTGTCTATAGAGTGCTTCCTTCCGTCCTTATCGAACTGCCACCCTTCCTTCCTTCCTTCCTTCTTTCCTTCCTTCCTTCCGTCTTTCCTATCTCCCTGCCTCCCTCCCTCCCTTCCTTCCTATCTTCCTTCACGGATTGCCAACCTGCTCTATAGTTTCTAACTTCCTTCCTTCCTTCCTTCCTTCCTTCCTTCCTTCCTTCCTTCCTTCCCTCCTTCCTTCCTCCTTCCCTCCCTCCCTCCTTCCTTCCTTCCTCCCTCCCTCCCTCCCTTCCCTCCCTCCCTCCCTTCCTCCACGGATTGTCAGCCTCCCTATAGTTGCTTCCTTCCTTCCTTCTCTCTTTCCTTCCTTCCCACCTCCCTTCCTTCCTTCCTTCCTTCCTTCCTTTACTGCTAGCCTTCCCTGTTGGTCCTTCCTTCCTTCCTTCCTTCCTCCCTCCCTCCCTTCCTTCCTTCCATCCTTCCTATCTCCCTCCCTCCCTCCCTCCCTTCCTATCTTCCTTCACGGATTGCCAACCTGCCCTACAGTTTCTAACTTCCTTCCTTCCTTCCTTCATTCATTCCTTCCACCCTCCCTCCCTCCCTCCCTCCCTTCCCTTATGCCTTCCTTCCTCCCTCCCTCCCTGCCTCGATCCCTTCCCTTATTCCTTCCTTCCTTCTTTCCTTCCTACCTTCCTTCCTTCCTGCCTTCCTTCCTTCCTGCCTGCCTTCCTTCCTTCCTTCTTTTACTGCTAGCCTTCCCTGTTGATCCTTCCTTCCTCCTTCCTTCCTTCCTTCCTTCCTTCCTTCCTTCCTTCCTTCCTTCCTTCCTTCTTGCCTGCCTGCCTGCCTGCCTGCCTGCCTTCTTTTACTGCTAGCCTTCCCTGTTGGTCCTTCCTTCCTTCCTTCCTTCCTTCTTTCCTTCCTTCCTTCCTTCCTACCTGCCTGCCTGCCTGCCTTCTTTTACTGCTAGCCTTCCCTGTTGGTCCTTCCTTCCTTCCTTCCTTCCTTCTTTCCTTCCTTCCTTCCTTTCTTCTGTCCTTCCTTCCTCCCTCCCTCCCTCCCTAACCTCCCTTCCCCTTATTCCTTCCTTCCTTCCTTCCTTCCTTCCCGCCTTCCTTCCTTCTTTCCTTCCTTCCTTCCTTCCGTCCTTCCTTCTTTCCTTCCTTCCTTCCTTCCTCCCCTCCCTCCCTCCCTCCCTCCCTCCCTTCCCTTATTCCTTCCTGCCTTCCTTCCTGCCTTCCTTCCTTCCTTCCTTTTTTCCTTTCTTCCTTCCTTCCATACTTCCTTCTTTCTTCCTTCCTTCTTCCTTCCTTCCTTCCTTCCTTCCTTCCTTCCTTCCTTCCTTCCTTCCTTCCTTCCTTCCTTTTGCCCTTCCTTCTCCCTATCTCTCTCCCTCCCTCCCTCCCTTCCTTCCTATCATCCTTCACTGATTGCCAGCCTGCCCTATAGCTCCTTCCTTCCTTCCTTCCTTCCTTCCTTTTTTCCTTCCTTCCTTCCTTCCTTCCTTCCTTCCTTCCTTCCTTCCTTCCTTCCTTCCTCCTCCCTCCCTCCCTCCCTCCCTCCCTCCCTCCCTCCCTCCCTCCCTTCCTCCACGGATTGCCAGCCTGCCCTATAGCTCCTACCTTCCTTTCCTTCCTGCTTTCTTTCCTTCCTTCCTTTATATCTCCTTTCCTTCCTTCCTTCCTTCCTCCCTTCCTCCCTTCCTCCCTTCCTCCACGGATTGCCAGCATGCCCTATAGTTCCTTCCTTCCTTCCTTCTTTCTTTCCTTCCTTCCTACCTTCCTTCCTTTATATCTTCTTTCCTTCCTCCTTCCTTCCTTCCTTCCTTCCTTCCTTCCTTCCTCCCTCCCTCCCTCCCTCCCTCCCTCCCTCCCTCCCTGCTTTCCTCCCTTCCTCCTTTCCTCCCTTCCTCCCTTCCCTCCCTTCCTCCCCTCCTCCCTTCCTTCGCGGATTGCCAGCCTGCCCTATAATTTCTTAACTTCCTCCCTCCCTCCCTCCCTCCCTCCTCCCTCCCTCCCTCCCTCCCTCCCTCCCTCCCCCCTCCCTTCCCTTATTCCTTCCTTCCTTCCTTCCTTCCTTCCTTCCTTCCTTCCTTCCTTCCCTCCCTCCCTTTCCTCCCCTCCTCCCTTCCTTCACGGATTGCCAGCCTGCCCTATAGTTTCTAACTTCCTTCCTCCCTCCCTCCCTCCCTCCCTCCCCTTATACTTTCCTTCCTCCCTCCCTCCATCCTTTCCCTTATTACTTCCTTCCTTCCTTCCTTCCTTCCTTCCTTCCTTCCTTCCTTCCTTCCTTCCTTCCTCCATCCCCCCCCTCCCTCCTCCCTCCCCCCCCCTCTCTCCCCTCCCTCCCCCCCCTTATACTTTCCTTCCTTCCTTCCTCCCTCCCTCCCTTTCTTCCTTCCTTCCTTCACGGATTGCCAGCTGTCGTGGTTTAAACCCAGTCAGGTAACTCGTTCACTCACCCCGCCCCTTCTTTCCCTCCCCCTACTCCCGGAGGAACGGAGAGGAGAATCGAAAAGAATGCAACTCCCACGGGTTGAGATAAGAACAGTTTAGTAACTAAGGTATAACACAGATCACTACTGCTACCACCAATGATAATAATGATGAAGGAAATAACAAGGGAAGAGAATACAACACCTCAGCACCAGCTGACCGATAACTCGGCCCCCAAGCCCGACCAAGCTCCGACCGATACCTCCTCCAACCCTGCAGTCTCCCAGCCCTTCCGGCTAACTCCCAGTTACCTCCTGGGCATGACGTGCTGTGGTATGGAATACCTCTTTGGTCAGTTTGGGTCAGGTGTCCTGTCTCTGCTTCCTCCCAGCTTCCCCTCCTCCCTGGCAGAGCATGAGGCTCACAAAGTCCTTGGCCAAACCAAAACATCTCTATCAGCTCTGTTCCCGAGCCGAAAGTCAAAACACTGCACTGCACCAGCTACCAAGGAGGAGAAACATGACTGCTACTGCTGAACCCAGGACACCAGCCTGCCCTATAGTTCCTTCCTTCCCCCTTTCTTTCCTTCCTTCCTACCTTTCTTCCTTTTATCTCCTTTCCTTCCTTCCTTCTTTCCTTCCTTCCTTCCTTCCTTCCTTCCTTCCTTCCTCCCTCCCTCCCTCCCTCCCTCCCTCCCTCCCTTTCTCCCTCCCTCCCTCTCTTCCTTCCTCCCTCCCTCCCTCCCTTCCTTCTTTCCTTCTTTTCTTCTTTCTTTCCTTCCTTCTTTCTTTCTCGGACTGCCAGTCTGCCCCTTAGGACCTGCATTCTTTTATTTCTTGCTTCCTTCCTTCCTTCCTTCCTTCCTTCCTTCCTTCTTTCCTTCCTTCCTTCCTTCCTCCCTCCCTCCCTCCCCTCCCTCCTTCCCTCCCTCCCTCCCTTCCTTCCTTCCTTCCTATTTTCCTTCACAGATTGCCAGGCTTCCCTATAGTTCCTTCCTTCTTTTTTTCCATCCTTCCTTCCTCCCTTCCTTCCTTCACAGATTGCCAGCCTGCCCTATATTTCCTTTCTTCCTTCCTTCCTTCCTCCCTGGGTCCCTCCCTCCCTCCCTTCCTTCCTATCCTCCTTCACAGTTTGCCAACCTGCCCAATAGTCTCTAACTTCCTTCCTTCCTTCCTTCCTTCCTTCCTTCCTTCCTTCCTTCCTTCCTTCCTTCCTTCCTTCCTTCCTTCCTTCCTTCCTTCCTTCTTTTACTGCTATCCTTCCCTACTGGTCCTTCCTTCCTTCCTTCTTTCCTTCTTCCCTTCTTTCTTTCCTTCCTTCTTTCTTTCTCGGGCTGCCAGTCTGCCCCCTTAGGAAGTGCATTCTTTTATTCCTTCCTTCCTTCCTTCCTTCCTTCTCCTCCTTCCTTCCTTCCTTCCTTCCCTCCTTCCCTCCTTCCTTCCTTCTTCCCCTCCTTCCTTCCTTTATTCCTTATTTCCTTCCCATCTCGCTCCCTCCCTCCCTCCCTTCCTTCCTTCCTATATTCCTTCACAGATTGCCAGTCTTCCCTATAGTTCCTTCCTTCTTTTTTTCCATCCTTCCTCCCTCCCTTCCTTACTTCCTTCCTTCCTTCACAGATCGCCAGCCTGCCCTATATTTCCTTTCTTCCTTTATTCCTTCCTCCCTCTGTCCCTAACCCTAACCCTAACCCCTCCCCTCCTTCCCTTCCTATCCTCCTTCACAGTTTGCCAACCTGCCCAATAGTTTCTAACTTACTTCCTTCCTTCCTCCCTCCCTCCCTCCCTCCTTCCTTCCTTCTTTTATTCCTTCCCTCCTTCCGTCCTTCCTTCTTTTACTGCTAGCCTGCCCTATTGGTCTGTCCTTCCTTCCTTCCTTCCTTATTTCCCTCTTTCCTTCTTTCTTTCCTTCCGTCTTTCTTTCTCGGACTGCCAGTTTCCCCCTTAGGTCATGCATTCTTTTATTTCTTGCTTCGTTTCTTCTTTCCTTCCTTCCTTCCTTCCTTCCTTCCTTCCTTCCTTCGTTCCTTCCTTCCTTCCTTCCTTCCTTCCTCCTATGTCTCTCCCTCCCTCCCTCCCTCCCTCCCGTCCTATTATCCTTCACTGATTGCCAGCCTGACCTATAGCTCCTTCCTTCCTTCCTTCCTTCCTTCCTTCCTTCCTTCCTTCCTTCCTTCCTTCCTTCCTTCCTTCCTTCCTTCCTTCCTTCCTTCCCGGATTGCCAGACTCACCTATAGTTCATTCCTCCCTTCCTTCCTTCCTTCCATCCTTCCTTCCTTCCATCCTCCCTTCCTTCCTTCCTTCCTTCCTTCCTTCCTTCCTTCCTTCCTTCCTTCCTTCCTTCCTTCCTTCCTTCCTTCCTTCCTTCCTTCCTTCCTTCCTTCCTTCCTTCCTTCCTTCCTTCCTTCTTTCCGGGATTGCCAAACTCCCCTATAGTTCCTTCCTTCTTTCTTTCTCGGACTGCCAGTCTGCCCCTTAGGACCTGCATTCTTTTATTTCTTGCTTTGTTTCTTCCTTCCTTCTTCTTTCCTTCCTTCCTTCCTTCCTCCCTCCTCCCTCCTTCCCTCCCTTCTTCCAACTTTCCTTTCTTCCTTCCTTCTCGGATTGCCAGCCTGCTCTATAGTTTCTAACTTCTGTCCGTCCTTCCGTCCTTCCTTCCTTCCTCCCTCCCACCCTCCCACCCTCCCTCCCTTCATCCCTCTCTCCCTCCCTCCGTTCCTCCCTCCCTCCCTTCTTTCTTTCCTTCCTTCCTTCTCGGACTGCTAGCCTCCCCTATAGTTCCTTCCTTCCTTCCTTCCTTCCTTCCTTCCTTCCTTCCTTCCTTCCTTCCTTCCTTCCTTCCTTCCTTCCTTCCTTCCTTCCTTTTTTCCTTCCTTTCATCCTCCCTCCCTCCCTCACTATCTTCTTTCACGGATTGCCAGCCTTCCCTATAGTTCCTTCCTTCTTTTTCCTTCCTTCCTTCTTTCCTTCCTCCCTCCCTCCTTCCTTCCCTCCCTCCCTCCCTTCCTTCCTATCTTCCTTCACAGATTGCTAGCCGGCCCTATAGTTCCTTCCTTCCTTCCTTCTTTCTTTCCTTCCTTCCTTCCTTTTTCCCTCCCTCCCTCCCTCCTGACCACACTCCCTTTCTCCCTTCTTTCCTTCCTTCCTTTTTCTCAGATTGCCAGCCTGCCCTATAGTTCCTTCCTTCCTTCCTTCTTTCCTTCTTTTTTTCCTTCCTTCTTTCCTTCTTTTCTTCCTTCCTTCTCGGACTGCCAGTCTGTCACTTAGGTCCTGCATTATTTCATTCCTTCCTTCTTTCGTTCCTTCCATTCTCTCTCCCTCCCTCCCCCTCCCTCCCTCCTTTCTTTCCTATCTTCGTTCCACGGATTGCCAGCCTGCCCTATAGTTCCTCCCTTCCTTCCTTCTTTCCTTCTTTCCTACCTTCTTTCCTTCCTATCTCTCTCCCTCCCTCCCTTCCTTCCAGGCTTCCTTCACGGATTGCCAGCCTGCCCAATAGTTCTCCCTCCTCCCCTCCCTCCCTCCCTCCCTCCCTGTCTTTCTCCTTCCTCCTCCCTCCCTCCCTCCCTCCCTCCCTCCCTCCCTCCCTCTTTCATCCCTTCTTTCCTTCTTGGACTGCTAGCCTGCCCTATAGTTCCTCCTGTCCGTCCTTCCTTCCTTCCATCATTTCTTCCTTCCTTCCTTCCTTGCTTCCTTCCATGCTTCCTTCCATGCTTCCTTCCTTCCTTTTTTCCTTCCTTCTTGGACTTCCACCCTGCCATAGAGGTCCTCCCTTCCTTCCTTCCTTCGTTCCTTCCTTCTGTCATTCCTTCCTTCCTCCTTTCCTTTCCTTTCCTTTCCTTTCCTTTCCTTCCTTTCCTTTCCTTTCCTTTCCTTTCCTTTCCTTTCCTTTCCTTTCCTTTCCTTTCCTTTCCTTTCCTTTCCTTCCTTCCTTTCCTTTCCTGACTGCTAGCCTGCCCTGTAGTTCCTACCGTCCTTCTTTCCTTCCTTCCTTCCTTCCTTGCTGCTAGCCTGCCCTATTGCTCCTTCCTTCCTTCTTTCCTTTCTTCCTTCTTTTCTTCTTTCCTTCTTTCTTTCCTTCTTTCTTTCCTTCCTTCTTTCCTTCCTTCTTTCCTTCTTTCTTTCTTTCCTTCCTTCCTTCTCGGACTGCCAATCTGCCACTTAGGTCCTGCATTCTTTCATTCCTTCCTTCTTTCCTTCCTTCTTTTCTTCCTTCCTATCTCTCTCCCTCCCTCCCCCCTCCCTCCCTCCCTCCCTCCCTCCCTTTTTTCCTATCTTCCTTCATGGATTGCCAGCCTGACCTATAGTTCTTTCTTTCCTTCCTTCCTTCCTTCCTTCCTGTTGATGCGGGAGTCACGGGCAACGTAGAGACCATCAATGTGATCAAGCGATTGCCAAATTTATTACAAAGCCTTAACTCCTTATATACTATTTCTTACATGCAGTTACAGTTATTTGGTATATTACGATTGGATACGTGTCTTGAAGACCCTTAGTGACTAACATATCATTGGTTAAGCACAGGTGTGAGAACTTGACCTCGAAAGCTTGCCAACAGTCCACAGTTCTCATTAACTCAGTGAATTCCAGCTTCTTCTTATCTTGCTTGCTTAAGCTTCCTTGGGCCTCTCACGGTCTTGCTGTATCTTTCAGGATTATTCAGAGTTTATGTACTACTTATGCATTCTCCCGTGAGAACACTGTCTCCACATCTCCCCTTTTTTTTTATATATGTTTTGTGTCCTCCTGCCTACAGGTCCATGGCAACTGACTGCAGTTTCCTACGAGATGACTGTGAATACCCCAGCAGAATGGGACTGCTAGTTGCTAATAGCAGCCTTGTATTGTATGGAATTGTCACTTGTAAAAGAGATGTTAGAGTATGGGAAATTTGCAGTAGCTGCTAGAAAAATGCTAAGGGCAAAAGCTGGAAAGATTCTAATACAATGGTAGGTGTTATAAAGCAGGTGATGGAACCAATTAAGGAGGGTGGGAGAATTCCACTGGTA